>NC_080020.1:20185867-21458103 GCF_030020395.1 Manis pentadactyla | reverse complement strand
AAATTATCTCAACTTGTATTTTTCCTTTGTTACCATCACGGTTCTGCCGTTGTTTGTTTCTAATCTACTCCAATGCAGGCATATGTAGTACAGTGGGTCGGAGACAGCAACGGTGCCCCAGGTGAGCCCAGGTGATTTCAACCTGCTACAAACTTACTCTTGAAATTAGTGTGTGGAGCTGAGCCCACATTTTTCAAACTTATTTAAGTACTATCAAAATTCAGCAGTAACCTCAGCAATTGTTTACAACTTAGACCAACCAAAGATTTTCTGGGGGTGGGAGGGAGTACGTATCTTATCAGTGGCATTATTTAGAATTTCAGGCACAGGACGATGACAATAAAAGCAGACTGATTTCTGATCAGTTTACAAATATTGTTTTACATTCTCTACAGATGATGCATATTCTTACTGTCCCCACCTGGACACCCTTGGATTGGGAGACAAGATTTCTGGGTGCTCATCCTGTCTCTCATTGTAACTGGGAATTCTTCCTCTTAGAGCCTCGGTTTTCCATACTGTAAATTAAGGGGGCCGGACTGGGTTGTCTCTAAAATTTCTTTTCTGCTCCAAACTTCGGTTTGAGAAGTCATCTTCCACTAGGACGAGGGAGATTGGAGAACACCTTTGCAATCTGAATTTGTCTCTGTTCAGGGAGCTGTGCTGATTTGTGGGGATGAGTCAGTAAAAGGAGACCATCTGCCTTCGGTGTCTGTCAGAGGCATGATGTGTTCTGGCTGCAGCAGTTCTTGAGGAGCCGGGAATGAAGTAGGAGAGGTTTCCTGGTTGGCTGTGAGAGGGAGGGAAAGGAGGAAGCTGGGGCCCAGCGGGCAGTGGTGGGGGGGCCAGCAAACATTCGTTGAGTGGTTATTATGTGCCCAGCGTGGGATCTTCCTGGCATCATCATGAGGAGGACTCTGCTGTCTGTCCCTACTTTGTAGATGAAGAGATTGAAGCTGTGTTCAAGTCCATGTAGTTGGTTAATAGCGGTCATGAGATTTGAACCCAGGGTGTCTAGCTGCAGACTCTGTCTTTTAATGGCTGTGGTAGTGGGTCAGAGGTATGAGTTGCTCTTCTCTCCCAAACTTTGTGTCTCTGCTCAGGACTGGCCCTACCGGATAGTCTGTTGCTGGGTCCTGGAGTTATAGGAAGGGAATCTGAGGCTCTGTTGAAGGCACAGTTTGGACTTATTTCAAGTCTTTCCTGTTTCTGACACATTGGGCAACTATTAATTCATGTTCAGAGGGGGGCTTTCGTCTCTGATCTATCTTATTTTCATTTCAGTCTAGAGAGAATGAAGCTCCCTTTGATGGAGTGACTTGTATAAGATCACCCACATTTAAGGGCACAGGTGGAACCAGGATCCTGCCAACCTATCCTGCCAGTACAGGCAAACTGATCCCTGTGTGCTTGCTCTAAAACTCTGGCCTGGCTTCTTCTCATAACCTTCATCCTTGACTTTGGGGTTCGCAGACCACATGTTTCTAGGAATTATCCAGGCTTGTGCCCTGATGTGGTACTGGACTACTTTCACTCTTAAGTACTTGCTTAAGCAGCAATGTGGCATACAACCTCCTTCTGCCCCACCCCAAGAACGTTTTGTGCATGGGTGGCCTCTGTGGTTTCAGTCCTAAAGTGAATTTCATACTAATTTGGAAATTTATCTATTTTACAAAGCATTATTTCTTTTTGTAGAGCAACTGAAAGATTTATATTGCACATAATCATTCCATTCATTCAGCAAATATTTGAACACTTACTGTTATCTATTCTAGGCACTGAAGTAATAGACCAAACACAGTCCCTGACTTTATGGAGTTGACAGTCTAGTGGGGGACAGATGTTAAATATGCCACAAAATAATTATTTAATTTGCAAGTATCACTATTTAATTTATATTTGCATTCAAAGGTATGGAGATTTGTTTTTCTAAGTGTTATACATAGTTCCAAAAAGACAGTACTTTTCTAATCATAACTTTTCCCTGAAATCTTTTATTTCATTTTTATTATATCTCACTTTGTTTAAAAGATGTGGAATTTTTTTACAGTATGTTGTCAAAAATGTCACATTGTTCTTTATCTAAAACAGGTGAAATTTACCTTGTAACGATGTCTCTCTTTCTGCAATAGCTATAGTTCTGAGCAGGCAATAATGGAAGGTAATATATCTTCTACTGTGATTGCCTTAACATTCATCATCTTCCTCAATATCATTTTTTTTTAATTTTTCGAAACTGGTGTCCTTTATTCAGCATGCCTTTGAGATTCATCCAAGATGTTGCATGTGTCAATAGTTCATTTATTTTTATTGCTGAGTAGTATTCCATTGTAGAGATATACCATAGTTTATCCATTCACTTGTTGAAGGACATTTAGGTTGTCTTCAGTTTTTGATAATTATGAATAGAGCTGGTAGAAATATTTGTATGTAATTTTTTTGTGTGAACAGAAGTCTTTATTTCCTAAGAGTAAATACCCAAGAGTGGAATTGCTAGGTCATATGATAAGGGATTGTTAACTGTATGAGAAACTGCCAAACTGTTTTCCCACTGGCTATACCATTTGGCATTTCCATAAAAATGTATAAGCATGCCATTTGTTCTTTTTTTTTAAACACTTTTTTTTTTCAGGTGTACAACACAGTGATTCAACATTTATATACATGATAATTCTAGGTACCAGCTATCACCATACCAAGTTGTTACCATATTTTGACTATATTCCTTATGCTATACATTACATCCTGGTTACTTATTTATTTCACAATTGGAAGTGTGTACTTTTTTTTTTTTTTTCTGAGGGCATCTCTCATATTTATTGATCAAATGGTTGTTAACAACAATAAAATTCTGTATAGGGGACTCAATGCTCAATGTACAATCACTAATCCACCCCAAGCCTAATTTTCGTCAGTCTCCAATCTTCTGAAGCATAACGAACAAGTTCTTACATGGAGAACAAATTCTTACATATTGAATAAGTTACTTGGTGAGCAGTACAAGGGCAGTCATCACAGAAACTTTTGATTTTGCTCATGCATTATGAACTATAAACAGTTCAAATATGAATACTCATTTGATTTTTATACTTGATTTATATGTGGATACCACATTTCTCTTTATTATTATTATTTTTAATAAAATGCTGAAGTGGTAGGTAGATACAAGATAAAGGTAGAAAACATAGTTTAGTGTTGTAAGAGAGCAAATGTAGATGATCAGGTGTGTGCCTGTAGACTATGTGTTAATCCAAGCTAGACAAGGGCAATAAAACATCCACGTATGCAGACGATTTCTCTCAGAACAGGGGGGGTGAGGTTCTAAGCCTCACCTCTGTTGATCCCCAATTTCTCACCTGATGGCCCCCCTGTGACTGTGCCTGTCTTAGGTTGTTCCTCCCTTGAGGAATCTTACCCGTTTCTGGCTAACCAGTCATCTTCCGGGGCCATACAGGGAAATGTGAAGTTGGTAAGTGAGAGAGAAGCCTTATTGTTTGAAAAGGTTAGCTTTTTACTTCTTTGCATATTTATGCCCTGTGGCTTCTATGCCCAGCATTTGTCTTGAGGTATCTTTACCACTTGGAAGAATTATGATACTCAGTAAATTTGATATGAGGCACGAATTCTATTTAAGGGTTGTAATTAGGAAGGAAGAAGAAAAGCTATTGAAGTAGCAGGCAGCAGAAAACATGGGAAGATTATTTATTTATTTGACATATCTTCTTGTAGAGTAACTTCAGCATGTATAGGTTTTAAACTACTAATTAAATTGTGCACACACATTAACATAATAGGAGTATAGTTACATAACCAAAGCATACCTGTAATTACCAGCCATCTCCAGTGAAACCAAGAAAACCAGTTAGGCACCTTAGGCATTTGTGAAAACTTATCTATGATATGGTGGATATTGTCCAACTGAACTTGAACAGTCTGAGAGAAATCAGACAAATTAAAACAACCCATTCCTGGGGAATGTTCACATCCCTTATGTTCTTTTAACAGTAAATAGTCTGTAGTTGTAAGATTTTGGAGCGCTACAATTTGCACTTCTCCTAATTCTTGGTTGAGTTCCAACAGTATAGATCCAGTCAAATTTGTTGTTTTACTGTATGCACAGGCCAGCTTAGATATCTCCTTCCTCCTTCCCATGGCAAGTCCAGGAACTGGTGGGATGAGTGCATCTACTGCTGTAGCAGTGGTGGATCTTTGTTGGGGTTTTTTGATGATCATCTTCTGGCATGAGTCTTCCAGACAGTGCTGACGTTGGAAGCTCTCTTTCATATCGTATCTTAGTTCATTTTCGGGGTAGCCAAATTAGGCTTTGATCCTCTGTATAAACACAAACAGACCCTTTGCCCACACTTTTATATGCCCTTTATACCCTTGTGTAGAACTCATTGGAGGTCTCCACACAGGAACTGCTATATATTTTTTTTGGTGTCATTAATCTTCACTTACATGACGAATATTATGTTTACTAGGCTCTCCCCTATACCAGGTCCCCCCTATAAACCCCTTTACAGTCACTGTCCATCAGCATAGCAAAATGTTGTAGAATCACTACTTGCCTTCTCTGTGTTGTAAAGCCCTCCCTTTTCTCCTACCCCCCCCATGCATCCTAATCTTAATACCCCCCTTCTCCTCCCCCCCTTATCCCTCCCTACCCACCCATCCTCCCCAGTCCCTTTCCCTTTGGTACCTGCTAGTCCATTCTTGAGTTCTGTGATTCTGCTGCTGTTTTGTTCCTTCAGTTTTTCCTTTGTTCTTATATTCCACAGATGAGCGAAATCATTTGGTATTTCTCTTTCTCTGCTTGGCTTGTTTCACTGAGCATAATACCCTACAGCTCCATCCATGTTGCTGCAAATGGTAGGATTTGCCCTTTTCTTATGGCTGAGTAGTATTTCATTGTGTATATGTAACACATCTTCTTTATCCATTCATCTATTGATGGACATTTAGGTTGCTTCCAATTCTTGGCTATTGTAAATAGTGCTGCAATAAACATAGGGGTGCACTGGTCTTTCTCATACTTGATTGCTGCATTCTTAGGGTAAATTCCTAGGAGGGCAATTCCTGGGTCAAATGGTAAGTCTGTTTTGAGCATTTTGATGTACCTCCATACTGCTTTCCACAATGGTTGAACTAATTTACATTCCCACCAGCAGTGTAGGAGGGTTCCCCTTTCTCCACAGCCTCGCCAACATTTGTTGTTGTTTGTCTTTTGGATGGCAGCCATCCTTACTGGTGTGAGGTGATACCTCATTGTAGTTTTAATTTGCATTTCTCTGATAATTAGCGATGTGGAGCATCTTTTCATGTGTCTGTTGGCCATCTGTATTTCTGTTTTGGAGAACTGTCTGTTCAGTTCCTCTGCCCATTTTTTAATTGGGTTATTTGTTTTTTGTTTGTTGAGGCGTGTGAGCTCTTTATATATTCTGGATGTCAAGCCATTATCGGATGTGTCATTTTCAAATATATTCTCCCATACTGTAGGGTTCCTTTTTGTTCTATTGATGGTGTCTTTTGCTGTACAGAAGCTTTTCAGCTTAATATAGTCCCACTTGTTCATTTTTGCTGTTGTTTTCCTTGCCCGGGAGATATGTTCAAGAAGAGGTCACTCATGTTTATGTCTAAGAGGTTTGTGCCTATGTTTTCTTCCAAGAGTTTAATGGTTTCATGACTTACATTCAGGTCTTTGATCCATTTTGAGTCTACTTTTGTATATGGGGTTAGACAATGGTCCAGTTTCATTCTCCTACATGTAGCTGTCCAGTTTTGTAAGCACCATCTGTTGAAGAGACTGTCATTTCGCCATTGTATGTCCATGGCTCCTTTATCAAATATTAATTGACCATATATATCTAGGTTAATGTCCGGATTCTCTAGTCTGTTCCATTGGTCTGTGGCTCTGTTCTTCTGCCAGTACCAAATTCTCTTGATTACTATGGCTTTACAGTAGAGCTTGAAGTTGGGGAGTGAGATCCCCCCTACTTTATTCTTCTTTCTCAGGATTGCTTTGGCTATTCGGGATTTTTGGTGTTTCCATATGAATTTTTGAATTATTTGTTCTAGTTCATTGAAGAATGTTGCTGGTAGTTTCATAGGGATTGCATCAAATCTGTATATTGCTTTGGGCAGGATGGCCATTTTGATGATATTAATTCTTCCTAGCCACGAGCATGGGATGAGTTTCCATCTGTTAGTGTCCCCTTTAATTTCTCTTAAGAGTGACTTGTAGATTTCAGAGTATAAGTCTTTCACTTCTTTGGTTAGGTTTGTTCCTAGGTATTTTATTTTTTTTTGATGCAATTGTGAATGGAAATGTTTTCTGGATTTCTCTTTCTGTTCGTTCATTGTTAGTGTATAGGAAAGCCACAGATTTCTGTGTGTTGATTTTGTATCCTGCAACTTTGCTGTATTCCGATATCAGTTCTAGTAGTTTTGGGGTGGAGTCTTTAGGGTTTTTTATGTACAGTATCATGTCATCTGCAAATAGTGACAGTTTAACTTCTTCTTTACCAATCTGGATTCCTTGTATTTCTTTGTTTTGTCTGATTGCCGTGGCTAGGACCTCCAGTACTATGTTAAATAACAGTGGAGAGAGTGGGCATCCCTGTCTAGTTCCCGATCTCAGAGGAAATGCTTTCAGCTTCTCGCTGTTCAATATAATGTTGGCTGTGGGTTTATCATAGATGGCCTTTATTATGTTGAGGTACTTTCCCTCTATTCCCATTTTGCTGAGAGTTTTTATCATGAATGGATGTTGAACTTTGCCAAATGCTTTTTCAGCATCTATGGAGATGATCATGTGGTTTTTGTCCTTCTTTTTGTTGATGTAGTGGATGATGTTGATGGACTTTCGAATGTTGTACCATCCTTGCATCCCTGGGATGAATCCCACTTGGTCATGGTGTACGATCCTTTTGATGTATTTTTGAATTCGGTTTGCTAATATTTTGTTGATTATTTTTGCATCTACGTTCATCAGGGATATTGGTCTGTAGTTTTCTTTTTTGGTGGTGTCTTTTCCTGGTTTTGGTATTAGGGTGATGTTAGCTTCATAGAATGAGTTTGGGAGTATCCCCTCCTCCTCTATTTTTTGGAAAACTTTAAGGAGAATGGCTATTATGTCTTCCCTGTATGTCTGATAAAATTCCGAGGTAAATCCATCTGGCCCGGGGGTTTTGTTCTTTGGTAGTTTTTTGATTACCGCTTCAGTTTCGTTGCTGGTAATTGGTCTGTTTAGATTTTCTGTTTCTTTCTGGGTCAGTCTTGGAAGGTTGTATTTTTCTAGGAAATTGTCCATTTCTCCTAGGTTTCCCAGCTTGTTAGCATATAGGTTTTCATAGTATTCTCTAATAATTCTTTGTATTTCTGTGGGGTCCGTCATGATTTTTCCTTTCTCGTTTCTGATACTGTTGATTTGTGTTGAGTCTCTTTTCCTCTTAATAAGTCTGGCTAGAGGCTTATCTATTTTGTTTATTTTCTCGAAGAACCAGCTCTTGGTTTCATTGATTTTTGCTATTGTTATATTCTTCTCAATTTTATTTATTTCTTCTCTGATCTTTATTATGTCCCTCCTTCTGCTGACCTTAGGCCTCATCTGTTCTTCTTTTTCCAATTTCGATAATTGTGACATTAGACCATTCTTTTGGGATTGCTCTTCCTTTTTTAAATATGCTTGGATTGCTATATACTTTCCTCTTAAGACTGCTTTTGCTGTGTCCCACAGAAGTTGGGGCTTAGTGTTGTTGTTGTCATTTGTTTCCATATATTGCTGGATCTCCATTTTGATTTGGTCATTGATCCATTGATTATTTAGGAGCGTGTTGTTAAGCCTCCATGTGTTTGTGAGCCTCTTTGCTTTCTTTGTACAGTTTATTTCTAGTTTTATGCCTTTGTGGTCTGAAAAGTTGGTTGGTAGGATTTCAATCTTTTGGAATTTTCTGAGGCTCTTTTTGTGGCCTAGTATGTGGTCTATTCTGGAGAATGTTCCATGTGCACTTGAGAAGAATGTATATCCCGCTGCTTTTGGATGTAGAGTTCTATAGATGTCTATTAGGTCCATCTGCTCTACTGTGTTGTTCAGTGCTTCCATGTCCTTACTTATTTTCTGCCCGGTGGATCTATCCTTTGGGGTGAGTGGTGTATTGAAGTCTCCTAGAATGAATGCATTGCAGTCTATTTCCCCCTTTAGTTCTGTTAGTATTTGTTTCACGTATGCTGGGGCTCCTGTGTTGGGTGCATATATATTTAGAATGGTTATATCCTATTGTTGTCTGAGCCCTTTATCATTATGTCGTGTCCTTCTTTATCTCTTGATACTTTCTTTGTTTTGAAGTCTATTTTGTCTGATATTAGTACTGCAACCCCTGCTTTCTTCTCACTGTTGTTTGCCTGAAATATGTTTTTCCATCCCTTGACTTTTAGTCTGTACATGTCTTTGGGTTTGAGGTGAGTTTCTTGTAAGCAGCATATAGATGGGTCTTGCGTTTTTATCCATTCTATTACTCTGTGTCTTTTGATTGGTGCATTCAGTCCATTAACATTTAGGGTGACTATTGAAAGATATGTACTTATTGCCATTGCAGGTTACCAAAGGTTCAAGGTTAGCCTCTTTAGTATCTTACTGCCTAACTTAGCTCGCTTATTGAGCTGTTATATACACTGTCTGGAGATTCTTTTCTTTTCTCCCTTCTTATTCCTCCTCCTCGATTCTTCATATGTTGGGTGTTTTGTGCTGTGCTCTTTCTAGGAGTGCTCCCATCTAGAGCAGTCCCTGTAAGATGTCCTGTAGACGTGGTTTGTGGGAAGCAAATTCCCTCAGCTTTTGTTTGTCTGGGAATTGTTTAGTCCCACCATCATATTTGAATGATAGTCGTGCTGGATACAGTATCCTTGGTTCAAGGCCCTTCTGTTTCATTGTATTAAATATATCATGCCATTCTCTTCTGGCCTGTAGGGTTTCTGTCGAGAAGTCTGATGTTAGCCTGATGGGTTTTCCTTTATAGGTGACCTTTTTCTCTCTAGCTGCCTTTAAAACTCTTTCCTTGTCCTTAATCTTTGCCATTTTAATTATTATGTGTCTTTGTGTTGCCCTCTTTGGATCCTTTCTGTTGGAGGTTCTGTGTATTTCCGTGGTCTGTTCGATTATTTCCTCCCCCAGTTTGGGGAAGTTTTCAGCAATTATTTCTTCCAAGATACTTTCCATCCCCTTTCCTCTCTCTTCTTCTTCTGGGACCCCTATAATATGGATATTGTTCCTTTTGGATTGGTCAAACAGTTCTCTTAACATTGTTTCATTCCTGGAGATCCTTTTATCTCTCTCTATGTCAGCTTCTATGCGTTCCTGTTCTCTGGTTTCAATTCCATCAATGGCCTCTTGCATCCTATCCATTCTGCTTTTAAACCCTTCCAGAGTTTGTTTCATTTCTGCGATCTCCTTTCTGGCATCTGTGATCTCCCTCCGGACTTCATCCCATTTCTCTTGCGTATTTCTCTGCATCTCTGTCAGCATGTTTATGATTCTTATTTTGAATTGTTTGTCAGGAAGACTGGTTAGGTCTGTCTCCTTCTCTGGTGTTGTCTCTGTGATGTTTGTCTGCCTGTAGTTTTGCCTTTTCATGGTGATAGGAATAGTTTGCAGAGCTGGGACGAGTGACGGCTGGAAGAACTTCCCTTCTTGTTGGTTTGTGGCCCTCCTCTCCTGGGAGAACAGCGACCTCTAGTGGCTTGTGCTGGGTAGCTGTGCGCAGACAGGGCTTCTGCTTCCTGCCCGGCTGCTATGGAGTTTATCTCTGCTGTTGCTGTGGGTGTGGCCTGGCTCAGGCTGCTGCTCCAAAATGGTCGATTCCCATTGGAGGGGCAGTGGCCTGGAGGCTATTTATCTCCATAAGGGGCCTCGGAGCTCCCTGCAGCCGAGGGGATTAGGGTGCCCAGAGATCCCTAGATTCTCTACCTTTGGATTAAGTGTCCTGCCCTGCCCCTTTAAGACTTCCAAAAAGCACCCGCCAAAACAACAACAAAAAAAATTTGTAGAATTAAAAAAAATAAAATAAAAAAGTAAAATAAAAAATGGCTGCTCGTTTTTCTTTATTCTCCGGCGCCAGCTTCAAGCATCTGCTCACCGGTCTTGCTGCCCTGTTTCCCTAGTATTGGGGTCCCTATCCCTTTAAGACTTCCAAAAAGCGCTCGCCAAAGCAAAACAGCAAAAAAAAAAAAAATGGCCGCTCGCTTTTCTTATGTCCTCCGGCGCCAGGCCTCCGGTGCCCGCTCACTGTTCTTGCTTCCCTATTTCCCTAGTATCCAGGGCACCCTGCGCACGCACTGTGTCTGCGCTCTGGTCCGGATGGCTGGGGCTGGGTGTTCGGCAGTCCTGGGCTCCGTCTCCCTCCCGCTCTGCCTGCTCTTCTCCCGCCGGGAGCTGGGGGGAGGGGCGCTCGGCTCCCGCGGGGCCGGGGCTTGTATCTTACCCCCTTCGCGAGGCGCTGGGTTCTCTCAGGTGCGGATGTGGTCTGGATATTGTCCTGTGTCCTCTGGTCTTTATTCTAGGAAGGGTTGTCTTTGTTATATTTTCATAGATATATGTTGTTTTGGGAGGAGATTTCCGCTGCTCTACTCAGGCCGCCATCTTGGCTCCCAAGCCTCAATATCATTTTTTATTAAAAACTGAAAGTTAGATAATCAAGACAATTTGGTACTGGCCAAGAACAGACCCAGAGACCAATGGAACAGACTAGAAAGCCCAGATATAAACCCAAGCATATATGGTCAATTAATATACAATAAGGGAGCCATGGACATACAATGGGGAAATGACAGCCTTTCAACAGCTGGTACTGGCAAAACTGGACAGCTACATGTAAGAGAATGAAACTGGATCACTGTCTAATCCCATACACAAAAGTAAACTCAAAATGGATCAAAGACTTGAATGTAAGTCATGAAACCATAAAACTCTTAGAAAAAAACATAGGCAAATATCTCACAGACATAAACATGAGCAACTTTGTCATGAACATATCTCCCCGGACAAGAGAAACAAAAGCAAAAAGGAACGAGTGGGACTATATCAAACTAAAAAGCTTCTGTACAGCAAAGGACATCATCAGTAGACCAAAAAGACATCCTACAGTATGGGAGAATATATTCATAAATGACATATCTGATAAGGGGTTGACATCCAAATTATATAAAGAGCTCATGCACCTCAACAACCAAAAAGCAAATAAGCCAATTAAAAAACGGGCAGAAGATCTGAACAGACACTTCTCCAAAAAAAGAAATTCAGTTGGCCAACAGAGAAAAGATAAGATGCTCCACATCGCTAATCATCAGAGAAATGCAAATTAAAACCACAATGAGATATCACCTCACACCAGTAAGGATCGCCACCATCCAATAGACAAACAACAACAAACGTTGGTGAGGATGAGGAGAAAGGGGAACTCTCCTACACTGCCAGTGGGAAGGTAAATTAGTTCAACCATTGTGGAAAGTAGTATGGAGGTTCCTCAAAAAACTAAAAATAGAAATACCATTTGACCCAGGAATTCCACTCCTAGGAGTTTACCCTAAGAATGCAGGAGCCCAGTTTGAAAAAGACATTTGCACCCCTGTTTTTATCACAGTACTATTCACAATAGCCAAGAAATGGAAGCAACCTAAGTGTCCATCAGTAGATGAATGGATAAAGAAGATGTGGTACATATACACAATGGAATATTATTCAGCCATAAGAAGAAAACAAATCCTACCATTTGCAACAACATGGATGGAGCTAGAGGGTATTATGCTCAGTGAAATAAGCCAGGCAGAGAAAGACAAGTATCAAATGATTTCACTCATCTGTGGAGTATAAGAACAAAGAAAAACTGAAGGAAGAAACCAGCAGCAGAATCACAGAACCCAAGAATGGACTAACAGTTACCAAAGGGAAAAGGACTGGGGAGGATGGGTGGGAAGGGAGGGATGGAGTCGGGGGAGAAAGTGTGCATTATGATTAGCACACATAATGTGGGAGTGGGGCACAGGGAGGGCTGTACAACACAGAGAAGACAAGTAGTGATTCTATAGCATCTTACTATGCTCATGGACAGTGACTGTAATGGGGTTTGTGGTGGGGACTTGATAATAGGGGGAATCTAGTAAACATTATGTTGTTCAAGTAATTGTACTTTGATGATACCAAAATAAAAAATAATAGATTTAAAAAAACAAAAAAAACTGAAGGTTAGAAAGTCCATTTTTGTTTGCATTTCTGTCAAAGTAAGTTTGTTGTAGATTTCTACTGGTCGGGGGTTCCCCACCTCCACATGTAGCAAGTTGTAATGCCTGGTGTATGTTATGGAGCTTTTTATTTTCTCTCTGGATGTTTCAGTTGTGGCATATGCCAGTTTTCTAATTCGGCCGCACACTACACCATGGTTACCCCATTTTACAGAGCCGAGCATGTGAGGTGACAGTGTTCACTGGAAGTTTGGGAATCTTCTCATAGATGGTGTTTATTGCCCTGAAACCTAGACGGACCTGAATTAGAATTCCACCATCTCCACTTTCATCCATCCTTTCATTCAACACGTATTTATTGAACATCTTTCATGAGGCTGGTACCCTACTAGATGCTGAGAATATGCAACACAGATGAGTCTCAGCTTCCATGGAGCTTATGTTCTGGCTGAGTAGACTACTATAAACAAGCAATAAATAAAGAAGATAACTTCAGAATGTGGTAAGGACAGTGGCATAAGGTACCAGAGTTGTGGGAAGAAGACTAATTTGGTGGTGGCAGTGGTGCTGATCACAGCTTTGTGAGGAAATGACATTTAAGTCGTATTTAAAAGGCAAGGAAGAAACCAACCAGATGAGGGTGGGCGAGAGCATCAGGAGCCCATGCAGAGGCTTTCAGGCAGGAAGCGGCTTGGTATGTCTGAAACACTGGAGGACAGTCAAGGTGGCCCAGAGAGAGAAGAGGCAGTGGGTGGGGAGGGGAAGTGCTGGGATGTCAGAGTGAAGAGAAAGCGATCAGGGATCTGGAATCTTTAGGGCAGACTCAGGTGTTTGGACTGTTCCAGGTAGAGTTGGGGTGTCAAGGAAGATTTAACAAGGAGTAATGATTGCAGTTAAGAAGGTCACTCCGAAAGGGAACAGAGTGGGAAGGAGGGAGGCTGTCACAGTGGTCCAGGCAAGAGATGATGGTGGCTTGGCCTAAAATGGTTGAATGGAAATGGAGAGACAGAAAGCTTCCAGATAAAATGGGGAGTGAGACAAGGGAAAGAGAATTAAGGCTGTTTCCCCTCCCCAATGTTTGGCATGGGAAATTTATTAGTTGTGTGGTCTTGGGAAAGATTCCTGTCTTCTCTGAGCATGAGGATTGGCTGGGGAATGGTATGAGACCGTGGGCAGAGACTGAAGACTTAGGTGAGATTAGCCCAGGAGACAGTGAAGGAAGGATGGGGACTGATGTGAGTTACATTACAAGGATTGTAAATGTAACTACCTGAAAAAACCTTAAAATGCCCAAGGAAAATCACCATGATATACATTGCTTCTGTTTATATCCACAATACCTAGTTAATATAAATTAATAAAGACTTGTTTTCTAAATAAAATATGTGTTCAAGACTTTTTGGGTTACGAATGAAAGAAATATAGCTTGAACTCATTAAAGCAAAAGGAAAAATTATTGACTGACATAATGAAAAGGAAAGAGAGTGGAGATGAACTTCAGGCATGGTGAGATCAAGGTGCTCACAAACTATTATCACTTACTTAATTTTCTCTGAGTACCGGGTCTGCCTTCCTTTGTGTTGGCTTCTTCCTCAAATAAGTTTTCCTGAAGAAGTAGAAAGTATATCCAGGCTTTTATCCTAGCAGCTCTAACAAGAAGTAAGCACCTGTTTCCCAATAGCTACAATAAAGTCTGGGCATAGGTTCCTCTTTGGCTTGGTTTGAATTTCATCCTTGAAACAATCTCAGTGGTTAGTGGCTACAGTAGGAAGATGGGCAAGGTCTGGGTGGTTATGGGATCACCCCATCTAAACCGTATGCACAGATAGTGAACAATTCTCCGAGAAAACCCGGCTGCCATCACTGAAATATATAATGCATGCTAAGAAGGCGAAACAGTGGACTCAAATGAGTGCCCATGAAATTCTTTCAGGATTTCACCTGCCGAACAGGTAAACTCTCCTATCTCTATTCACCCACTGATTTCCTTGGAGGTGGTCAGAATAGGAGTCATGGAAGGCAGACACAGTTTCAAACCTACAGGAAAGGTAGGGGGACACAGTGGAAATCAAGGCAGGTATGGGAAACTCTGGAATCAAGATGTGGGTGGCTCAGTTTTTCCATGTGTGGGAGATGGTAGTAGTGAGTGGCACTGAGACAATTTTCCTCAACTCTTCTCAAAGCAGGCATCTCTTAAATCTTCCACATGCTTGTCAGTTTCCTCAGAAAGCATCTTATCACAGTATCATAGACTGGCAGAGCTGGAAGGCAACTTAGAAACCTTTAGTCCAAACTGGTTTCTATTCAGATAAGAAAACTGATACCTGGAGCACTGAATCTAGAGAAAGATCTTGAATCCAGGCTTTGTGGTTTTATTCCTGTGAATAGTGTGCTTAGCCTCTTATTGCTTCCCTTGGTGAATCTGCTTTGCACATGAACTGTTCCTTCCCTTTTTTCCTATAGTCTTGTTAGTTTCCCATGGGAAATAATCTTGGCCCAGATTTCACTTGGTTTTCTAATTCTTGAGCGTAAAAGTCCCTCTGAGAGCCTAGGGTTCTTTAGAAGCTGATGGGTGGGTGGCTTAGGTCACGCATGAGTCACTTTGTGTCCAAAGAACACAAGTCACAGATAGCCCTCATGCTTCAGTGGCAGACTTGGTCTCTGCTGGACTCCATAACCCCCCCCACAAATTCATTTGCATCTGAACCTCTGAAAATGTCTTTTTGAACTGAATCATCTCACATACATGGCTCATGATGGAGCATCTATTCCTGAAGGACTTGCTGGGCTGGATCAGGAACCTGAATAAGTGTCCTGATTAAAGTCACGAATGCTGGACTCAAATACCCTTGTGTGCAAATCCAGGCATGTAGTGTTTATAAGTTGTGTGGGTTTGGCCAACTCACTGAACTTTGCCAAGCCTCAGTTTCTTTACATTTAAAATGGGCAAATTCGTACAAAACTACTTCATCAGGTTGTTGAGAGAATGAAATGAAACTAATGCATGTAAGTACTCAGCACACTGCTTGGGAGATTACAAGCACTCAGTGTGAATGTGAGCTGGCGGTGGAGTTACTGTTTTTGTTATTCCAAGTAACATTGGAGGTGGGCTTGAAATAGTGTGTAACACTTTCAAGGCAGGTAGTGATTCAAAGTGAAGTATGTACCTGTGTGGATTCATTGAAAGATGAACTACTTGGTCTAACTCCAACTCTGTTCACCTCTCCTTGGAGTGTCCCAAATGTAGACATTCTGCGGTTTCTTCCATAACACCACTTTTGTGGTCTTGGTGACTTGTACATCATGCCCCAATTTCATTTCCAAACTCTGATACCTTTCTTTCCTTCAATGCGATATACTCCTTCTCTGATCAATACGTCTCACTCAACAAGGACTCAGTGAAGTAATGTGTGTAAAGCACTTAGCCCACAGTGGCTGGCCCGTGGTAACAAATCAATATAATGTTGGCTACCAAAATTACTCTTACGGCCACTTCTGGAATTAGTACTGGCATCTGGCTCAGAGATTAGTGGTGAGAGCTGGAGTGGCTACGAGGGACAGCTGAGGCCACCAGGACACCCCTCTTGTCTGTACAACGGCTAAGTCTTTTTTTTTTTTTTTTGTAGATAATTATTTTTTATTGAAGGGTAGTTGACACACAGTATTACATTAGTTTCAGGTGTACAACACAGTGATTCAACATTTATATACATGATAATTCTAGGTACCAGCTATCACCATACCACGTTGTTACAATATTTTGATTATATTCCTTATGCTATATATTACATCCCAGTTACTTATTTATTTTACAATTGGAAGTGTGTATATATATATATATATTTTGTGTGAGGGCATCTCTCATATTTATTGATCAAATGGTTGTTAACAAAAATAAAATTCTGTATAGGGGAGTCAATGCTCAATGCACAATCATTAATCCACCCCAAGCCTAATTTTCGTCAGTCTCCAATCTTCTGAAGCATAACGAACAAGTTCTTACATGGTGAACAAATTCTTCTTCTGAAGCATAACGAACAAGTTCTTACATGGTGAACAAATTCTTACATAGTGAATAAGTTACATGGTGAACAGTACAAGGGCAGTCATCACAGAAACTTTCAGTTTTGCTCATGCATTATGAACTATAAACAATCAGTTCAAATATGAATACTCATTTGATTTTTATACTTGATTTATATGTGGATACCACATTTCTCTCTTTATTATTATTATTTTTAATAAAATGCTGAAGTGGTAGGTAGATATAAGATAAAGGTAGAAAACATAGTTTAGTGTTGTAAGAGAGCAAATGTAGATGATCAGGTGTGTGCCTGTAGACTATGTGTTAATCCAAGCTAGACCAGGGCAATAAAACATCCACGTATGCAGAAGATTTCTCTCAGAACAGGGGGGTGAGGTTCTAAGCCTCACCTCTTACATTCGTCAGCCTACTTTTTTTCTGGAAGGAGAAATAATTTATTAGGTCGACTTCTTCTCATTCCTCTTTTTAAGGTCAATTTTTTAAAAAACCCACTTTTCTCATAGATCACATTCATTACCTGCTGTTTCCAATCATTTCCTCTTCATTAATCTGGTTTGCTGCTTGAAATAGATTTTTGAGGCCAAAAGCCATCCATTAGAGAGACAAGATTTCCCACATATAAGTTTGATCTCATAATCATTGGCGGTTTATGGGGCTCCTTCTCAAACACCCTGCCATTTAATCCTTAGAGTAACCCCAGGTGTAAGCATCTTTCTAGCCCTGTTTTTTAAGGATGGCGTCCAGGAGGAGTTAAATAACTTGTCTAGTGCCAAGGAGAAGTAAGTGTTCAATCTTTGGGTTGAAATTTGTTCTGCATCACTGGGGCCTTCCTGGGGTTTGGTGTAAACTGTTTGATACCATGGGTCCAGCACGGGGGTGAAGTTATTACCTCCATTCTTCGTATTGGCCTGGGGTCTATTGTGGGAAGGAAACAGGGCATAGCAGAGACATGATGCTCACCAGAGGCTGAGCATGCGGGCTGGGCCATTAGCTGTAGGAGTTTAGTTAGCATCTTTTACTGTTACCCTCAAGGGTCCTTCCACTGGCTAAACTCCCGGCCTTGTATTTTTCGGGTTTAGTGCTAATCCTACCTCTTTGTTGCAGCTGTAATGGGTAAGGCGAGGGCAAAAAATGGGGAGTGTTTCTGAAATCTGATATATCTAGGCTTGAACCAAACCATTGACCAGCTGTGTGACCTTTGGCAAATGAAGTATTTTTGAAGCCTCAATTTCCACATCAGTAAAGTGGAGACAAAAATGCCATGTCATTATCTTCTATGTCATGGGGAAGAGTAAGGTAAATGAGCTGATTTAAGAAAAGTGTTTAGAAAATGGTAAGGTTGAATAAGTATGGTTGACCATCATCACTGTATTTATTATTTAGAAAGGAGAGCCCTTGAAACATTGGGGTTGAATAGGGAAATGTTACATTCTTCAAGCCCAATCACGGGCCCCTACTTCTCACTTCTTGTGTGATCTTGGCATTGCCTTCAGATTCAATTACTTATTTTACACTAATAATATCCAAATGTATATTTTGAGCCCTAGATATGCATACACAACTGCCTTATCTTTCTTCTCAGATGCTTCAAATGCACTGCAAATTCAGTATGTCTATGACAGAACTCATAACCTACTTCCAAATCCGGTCTTTAGGTTTTCCTTTCCCAGTGAATGGCCCCCTCTGCGTGGCCAGTTTTGCAGGCCAGAAGCCGGGGCTGTGCTTGAAACACCCTCTGCAATCCAGTCCGTCAGAAAGTCTTGTCTGTTCTGCGTCCATAAACACTGAATCTGCCCGTTTCTTGCCATGCCGAGCACAGTCCTGGTTAAGTGTACCATTGCCCCTTGCCTGGAATTTACAACAGTAAATAGACAATTGCTGTAATAGTCTCCCAGTTGGTTGCTGTGCATCTACTCTAGTACTTTCTGGGACAGCCAGAGTAATTATTTTGGACAGCAATGATCCTGTGTCCTTCCCTGTCCCCATCCCACCCCTGAATACTTCTTTATTGGTTTCTTGTTGATTTTAGACATGCTCAAAGACCTGGCCTGTAAGGCCTATTGTGATTGGGCCCCTGGCTGACTGTCAGGGTCATTTTGCATCATATTATCCCTGTGTTTTCTCTGCTCAGAATGACTGACCACCTGGCCACACTTCCTACTCACTATGTTCCTACCACAGTCCTTTAACTATGGCTGTCCTTCTGCCTGGAGTATTTTTCAATCTCATTTTCACCTAAACTGAACCTACTCCTCCTGCAGTTCTCAGATTAAGCCTTCCCTGACATCTGTAACTGGTTCAAATACCCCTTTTACAGGCTCCCATTACCCTGAATCTCTCTTTCATAGCATTTAGCATAGAAGCTATTTTACATTTGTATTCAGAATTTTGGAGTTATACCTATCTGCCCAGACTAGATGACACTATAATCTTCCTTTGTTTGGCTTGTCACCATTTTCCAGCACCCAGGGCCTGGCACATAGAAGGTGGTCAAGACTATTTGTCCCACAAATAAGAAACATCAAGAAGATTTGTATTTTTGAACCGTGGATCCAGAACCATTGTCCTGATTCAGGGACCTCTAAGCATCAGTTACATACCATTAACTGATTTGCCCAGTTCTTCACTGTGTCAGAGCTGGGATTTGAATCCTAGTCTTCTGAGGAAAAGCAATCCTGAGAGTCTAACTTGAAGTCTTCCTGCTCAAGGAGCTCCCTCTTGAATTCTATCCAAGAGTGGAAGGGGTAGGGCAGGCAGAGGCCTTGCCCTGAGAACAGTTCTGATCCAAACCCAGTGATCTAGAACTGTGAGTTTAGAGATATGGATGAGTAAATGTCTCATTGGGAAATGACTCACAGCCTTTTGCAAACCTTAAGAAACATATTCTTTTTACTCCTGGCTGGTCATGCATAGGACTTAGAAACAAATGGAATGATAAAGGAATGTATTTTCTACCCTTGTTCTATATCACCTGAGTTTCAGTGAAATCTTATCTTCTTTCTATAAAGTGAGGAGGTAAGTTTATAGAGTCAGACATAGTCCTATCTCTCCTGTTCTTTCCACTGACCCAGATTTATGTCCTGTCTGCTCATTTACTTCAGATGAAAAGTCCTGGGTGTAATCTGCACCTACGTGCTGCCTTGGTATCTTTTCTACTGCATTCTCGCTGTCACCATCGTAAGGTCCTGTGTTAGGGGGAACTGAGTTTATTTTCCTAGGTTCTTGTCCCTGCTTCAACAAAGACTTGAAGGGCAGAGACACAGCAGGGAGGCAGAGTAGAAGTTTTATCTGAATGCACTCCGAGAGAGGAGCGGGCCTGAGTCAAGGTAGACATAGGCAGGTTTATCCGATTATACTCCAAGGGCAGGGTGGGCTAGTCAAGGTAGTCAAAGGCAGGTTTACCCAAATAAAGCAGAGGAAGGAAAGACAGAAGGAGGAAAGGGAAGCTCACTGAACTGCTGCTTGGCCAGAGGGCAAAATCCCTTGCCAACTCCTGAAGCCAGTGTCACCTGGCATCCAGGGTCCACTTGGATCTGCACGGTGTGGGAACTAAGTCCCTACCACCCTGGGATTTAGGGAGCCGCAGAGCACTGGCTGGAGTAAGATTATGTTCTGAGAGCTTCCCAAAGACAAAGAAAAGAGACTTTCAGGCCGGCTACCAAGGAGCGTGGTCATGTAGCTGCAGTGCTATCCGGGTCACCCAAGTGACGGGAACTTGCAAGCCCCAGATCAGAGCTCCTAGCAGCTCCTCCCTGCTTATCTGAAGTAGGACAGAGAGAGTGACGCACTCAAAGAAGGGTGAGTGTGAGCAGCCTCAGAGAGGAGGGGTGCTTAAGGGAGCAGGGTCGGGGGCTTTACAGGGCTTTTATGGGTAGGGGTCAGCATAAGGCATGATGTATATAGGTGATTGATCATTCCTTTAGAATTTTGTCTTAAGAATACGGTTATTTAGGTGACTGTGTGGGTTTGGGACTTCAGCATTCTTTGTCCACACAGGTGTATCTACACTTCTGAGGTCTGTCTCCTGCCATGGTTATAAAGTTACTTGATTAGGGGTTGAAGACAGAGGAAAAATGGGCCTTTTAGCATGCTAAAGTAAATCTTACAATGACATGTTCTAATTGATACAATGAAGACATGGGCTGCACTCAGATACTTTTCTTTATCTGGGGAGGACACTCTAAATTACTCCTGGCCTTTGGAACTTCCACTAATTAACTCATTAACTCTGTGAGTCCTTTCTGGCTCTCTGGTTTTATCTGGTTAACTCTTTGAGTCTCTGTTAGTGGGTTTTACTGGCCTATTTTCCCCCTACCCACTCATATCTATTTTTCTGCCTAACACTTGTCACCTGAGGCATTGGTCCTGATTTGAATGTTGATAATACTTCTGTTAGAGTTGCAGGCACTCTCTTCCCTGATCTGTTTCTCACCTTATTGGAGTCTTCCATATGCTGACAAGCTCAAGAGCCTGCTGTGGCTCCCTATGACCTGCAACGTCAACAGGAAGATCTTCTGCTGGGTTTAAAAGGAACTTCTTAATATTGTTCCATTTGTCCTCTTTCCTGTTACTCCTGATCACATGCCATCAGAACGTTTTTTCCCATTGTCTATCAGTTGATCAATTACTTAATCATATATTCAGCAAATAACCACTGAGCCCCTACTATGTGCCAGGCACTGTGTCACACACTGGAGTGTAGCAGTGACAAGATAGTCATGGCGTCTTCCCTTATGGCCTGGTTCTGTAAGGAGAGATAGATACTTAAATAACTCCATTCATCATTGCTGGTTTAATTAAAATGGTAACATTGCTACAAAGAAGGGATTGGTGCTAAAAGCATGTTAAAAGCAACTGTCACTTGGTAAGGAGAATCCAGAAGGCATCTTTCCGGGAAATGGTGCTGTTAATCTGAGATCATTCTCTGTATTCATTCCCATTTTATACTTAGTCTTGTGCTTTTCTTCCCCCTAGGAAAGACATCCTTTCTTCCCTTTCTCTACCCAAAAGTTCTCCATTCCTTTGGCTGCAGCTTGAGTTGGCTAAAAAAAATGATAGTTGAGAGTTCAGGTATTTGAATCAGAGTTGGAGTCAAATCCCAGCTCCACCATCTTACTTGGTGTCTTTTATGCAAATTATTTACTGTGCTACACAAAATATTGGCTCAACTGTCGGATAAAGATTATAATTCCTTCCTTTCAGGGTTACTCTGGGTGTGAAGTGCTGGCACTTAGTAAATGTTCAGTTAATAATGACCAAGGTTATTGTAAGGATAAACTCCTGGATTGGCTGCCAGTACCTGCTTCCTTCTCTTTTTCTTTTTTCTTTTGGTATCATTAACATACAATTACATGAGCAGTATTGTGGTTACTAGACTCCCTCCATTATACCCCATTACAGTCACTGTCCATCAGCATAGTAAGATGCTATAGAGTCACTACTTGTCTTCTCTGTGCTATCCTGACCTCCCCGTGTGCCCCCCCTACATTATGTGTGCTAATCGTAATGCCCCTTATTCCCCTTGTCCCTCCCTTCCCACCCAGCCTTCCCAGTCCCTTTCTCTTTGGTAACTGTTAATCCATTATTGGGTTCAGTGAGTCTGCTGCTGTTTTGTTCCTTCAGTTTTTTCTTTGTTCTTAGATTCCACAGATGAGTGAAATTATTTGGTACTTGTTTTTCTCCCTTCTCTTTTTCTTTCAATCATTCTACAAACATTAGCCAGGCATTGTGCTAGATAATGGGGCTACAACAATAGATAAGAGGGGCCTGCCCCTTAACCCTGCAAGATCCCTTTGATCTCAGTTCCACCCACACCCTCAGGGCAAGCCCACTCTCAGGTTTGGGTAGGAGGGCAGCCCAAGCCCCAAAGTGGTGTGACTTGGTGTCCATTCCCTCACCTGCACCAGGGACTTGGCTCTGAAAACTGACATTCTACTTGGTGCCCTGTGCCTGGGTACCTTCCAGGGTTACCTGACCCTGTCTGGATTTCTTCCAGGCCTGGCAGCAGCCTTTGGCTTCCTGGTGCCTCCCCATATCACCCCTGATACATGACTGGGTTCACAGAAGGTGCCAGGAAAGGCTGACTCACTGGTGGTGCTAAGAGCCCCAAGGCCGACATGGGTGCTCAGGGTTCCCTAGTCAAAGGATCCCTCTGGTGTGTGGGATTTTTACCAAGCTGCTCATGGTGACTTTATAGCTCTCACTTCCCAGGATGCGCAGCACCAAGTGGATGCCAGAAGCGCTGGCTTCTTGCTTAGGCAAAACCCATCACTTGTGTCCCTGGGCTCCTGATCATTCACTGTGAACTAGCTCTGTGCAGAATTTTCCTGTGGGGGTGGGTGGGCAACTCCCCTGTAGCTCTCAAATTCTGTATACCTCTCAGATTTTGTATGAGAACCAGCTTGGGGTAGAGCAGAAGTGTTTAAAGCTTCCCTCACATCAGAATCCTTTTTAAGGAATTCCTGGTTGGAGAATCAAAATATACAACAAATGAAGGGCTCTGTTCTGAGTGAATGAGGGTGGGCTGGGACTTCTAAATTCTACCTCCCCTGCCCAACCTTACATCTGGATTTGAGACCTATCATCAATATATGCTAACTTGGGACTTGGGGAACACATACCCCCTTGCTTGATGTCAGATGCTTTATCTGGATGAAGGGATTCATTCATTCATTCATTCAGCCACACTCTTAATGCCTGATACCTGCTAGGCACCAGGCAAGGGCTGGAAAAGCTGTGTTGGGTGAGTCAGACTGTGACACGGCAGTGAAGGGCGTTTTGCAGTCCTGGGGTGGGAAGTGGTACAACAGGTTGCGTCTGGGGCACGAGGCAGAGTGGACATTGTGGGCCAAGGAACAGTCTTTATCCTAACAACTAAAATAGGGAGCAGTGGTCCTTGCTGTGCTTGCCTTACAGGTATTGTGTAGCTAAATGAGGTGATTTGGGAACTCTTTGGCTTCAGATACATGTAAAAACTGCTTCTAGCTCAAGTGTCACTTCTTCAAGAATGCTGACCCTCCTTCTACACAAGCTAATGGGACCTCATGCTTTGGGGTCTCATGAGATCCTGTACTTTTCCTTTATCACTTTAATTATGATCTTTAATTAATTAGTTAATTAATTATTCAGCATCTGCCTCCTCTCCAAGGCCAGAAGGACAGGGATTTTGTCCATCTTCATCTGTCTTAACTCCAGCCCTGAATATATATGAGTAGCTGCTCAATAAATATCTACTGAATGAATCAATAAAATGATTAGAGATGACACTGAGATCTAGTATGTGAAAAACCATAGTATTCAGCAGATTTGTGGACTGTCTTACTTGGAGATTAAAAGACCATTAAGTCAACCTCATCTTATGGGTGGGAAAACAAGGCCCAGAGAGGGGACGTGATGTAGCCAAGCCACACAGTGAGGCACTAGCTGCGTCCAGGTCACTGTTGTTTTAGTTCAGGCCCTTTTCCCTGCAACTTTGGCTGTTTTACCTGAAACTAGATATGCTCTTAGAAGCTGAGTCTCCTCCGGTAGGGCCTTTGCCTCTGTATTAGGGCTCAAGGTGAGCAGAGGATCTGCCCTTGGGGGTCACTCTCCACTGGCCTGCTGTTAGAACCTGGGGTGCTGCCACTAGGGATTCAGCACATTATACTCAGTTTTGCCCTCTAGAGCTGCCTGTTTGAGAAGGCATGTGTGATTGGAGATGTGGCCAAAACCTCATTTGGCAAAACAAGTGTCTAAGTGATCTGCTTGGAATGCAGAATTAATGTTAACATGAGTATTGGTTAGGGGATGCTACACTGTATAGAGCCTCCTGCAGAAGCGGTACCGATGGGTAGGGAGGAGGCCCAGTGACGTGACCGCAGGGGCTGGCAGAGGCGTGCCACGTGGACAGGAGGAACCGAAGGGAAACGTCCGTAGAAAGGACACCTTGGCAGCCGCGCAGCTCGCTTCAAGTTGAAGGAGCTGCACTGCATGCAGGAAAAGGAGGACACTGAGGAATCAGAGGCAACTCAGTCATTTCATTTTTACATTCTCCCAATTGTTGCTGAGCGTTACCAGGCACCTAAGCCATGCGCTCACTGCCGGAGGATGGGGAGAGCAGGAGAGACACGGTCCCTCCTCTCCACACTGGTGGAGTCAAGGGAGAGACAGGCAGATAATCACTGTAATGAATCAAGAGGTATAAACCGAGATGACTGTAATGAAGGAATGGTATCTGGTCCCATTAAATAAGGGAAACTTACCCAGACTGCACGGGGTGGTGGAGTTGGAGGGGTAGTGGTGTGCGTGCGTGCGTGTGTGTGCGTGCGTGCGTGCGTGCGTGTGTGTGTGTGTGTGTGTGGCGGTGGGATGGTCAGAGCAGGCTTCCCTGAGGAAATAACATGTGAGCTAAAACCTGAAGGATGAGTTGAAGCTACCTAAATGGACAGAGCATGAGCCAAAGCGCGAGAGTTCCAGGAATAGGATGTTCAGATTGTATATCAATGATACTTCAGTAAAAAAAAAAAAAAAAAAGAAAAAAGACAGTGGGTGACTGTTGCAGCTCCTGAGGAATCCCCTGAGCGAAACTAGGATCTGGTATTGCAGAGGGCAGTGGCGGGGCTGGGAAGCTGGCATTTAGGTCCTGCAGCTATGTTGTGAAGAGTGACAGGAGAATCGGCATGTAAACGCTAAATGTTGCTGCACTTGAACCCACGGGCAGGTAAGGTCTGTGCAGACTTGGATCACACGAAGAAATTATCTATGCCTAAAAAAAGGAAAGTCATGCTTTTAAGGAAGCAGGTGGTGGATGGCTGAGGAAGTACAGTGGCTCTCCAGGGGGGTGAGGGGGCAAGTCCTGGGGTGAGGCTGGCGAAGTCAGGGAGAGCTGCCCAGTCTCAGCCACCGAGCACTGCTCCAGGAGTGGTCTGTGCTGTGGGACTGTCCCCAGACTGTTGGCTACAGCTTTATGGCGAGATTGGCACAGAATGGAGAGTGAGGTTTTGCTACAATTGACAGTAATTTTAATGTCTGTTAAATCTTGTATTTTGAATGTCTTTTTTATATGTTTTTCAGGCAATTTGTTTTTATATTTTTCTGTTTTTCTGATGAATTGGAATGGGGAGGGATCCTTGTCATCCACTGCAGGGTTTTGGTCTTTATTGGCAAAGCTATCAGGCGATTTTGAACAGGAGCATGACAGAATCAGATGTTGAGTTTTGCAAGGATACCTCTGGCTACTGTGGGAGCTTGGAGTGGAAGGGGCAGAGGAGGAGGCCAGGCGGCAGCAATGGAGCTGACCCAGGGGCACAGGGGGTTGCAGCTTGGTTCAGGGAGGCGGCTGTGAGGGCAGGTTTGGGATTGGATAGGGTTTGAAGCCCAGGCTAATTTGTTGGCAGCATTTTTTGTTCAGGCAGACAAAAGGGAATGGAAAAGAGGGCTTGCTTTGGAGAGGGTTTTGTGAGTCAATAGCAGGAAGTATCATTCTGGATGTAGAGGGACCTAAATTCCCCGAGGAAGAAAGACCCTCATTCCCCCCTGACCAGGGGAGCTGAGAGGCCTGGGCTGAGGGAGAAGCGGGTGAGCTGCCACCTACAGGCCTGCCCGTAAGGGCTGTGTGCTGGACCGGAGGCGGGCATCAGGAAGGTTTTGACCCTTGACAGTGCTCACAAGCTCCCCACACCCGTGAAGCTTCATTTCTTAATGGTGTTGGAACTTCCTGAAGTGGGTGACTGAGCACAGCCCACAGCAGACTGGGTGGAGAGGTTCAGGGAAGCCATGTTCTCAAGCCTGGGCTCCTCCGGGCGAGGGGGCTGCTCCACTCCAACCTTGCTTGCAAAGTGCCATCACTAAGACCCCTATTTTGGATCCCACGTGCTGTTTGGCCATATTCTAACCAGGGTGTCGGGCAGATCTGGGCCAGGGGAGTGGCAGAAAGGGTGGGTGTACCTGAATGAGCGTCACTGACCCGCTCTGGGCCACTAAAGGGCTCTGAGACATGCCTTCTTTGAACCTTCCTCAGGGCAGCATCCGCCCCCCTGGGGCTTCCATTCCATTCAGGATTTTTAATTTTTCAACCACATCACTGCTGTAAACCAAATGCACTTCTGGTCATAATCTTCAGGTAGTGGCAGTTGGGAAATGGATTCAAGTCTTTGCCTTCACCAGATCTGATCTGAGATCACACTGGCAAAGTTAAGAGGGTGACAGAATTACAGGCCCTCTCCAGAGCGCCGCGGGACTGGTCCTATTTGGGAGGGGTTGGAGGCAATGGTTTAGGGAAGGCATGGGCCTCTGTCCACACTTCCCCATTCACAGTGCTTTTACTCCTGGCAGGGCACGTGGACTTAGGATTCTAGATCATATATTACCAGAGCATAAAGAAAGCATCATGATTAACTAAGCCATAGCAAAAACAAGGCCACGACTCCCTTTTCTCTGTAGGGCAGATGTCACGAATTAATCCTTGTATTAAGTCTCAGAATCCTCCTCAGTATACCAGTCCAAGCAGATACTACTAATGAACTGGAGTTAGCATGCAGTTTGAGGAGACTTCTCTTAGTTTCCTAGGGCTGTTAGAGCAAAGTACCACAAATTGGGTGGCTTAAAACAACAGAACTTTTTTCTTTCACAGTTCTGGAGACTGTTAGCTTGAAATCAAGGAGCCAGCAGAGCCGTATTCTCTCAGAGCTGTAGGGAAGAACCCCGCCTTGCCCCTTCTAGCCTATTGATTTCTGGCAGCCCTTGGGATTCCTTGGTTTGTAGATGAATCACTCCAATCTCTGTCTCTAACTCCATGTGACCACCTCCCTGTGTGTCTGTCTTTTTTTAAAAGGATATCAACCACTGGTTAGGAACTGTCTGCATCTTGTCCTCTTCTTAATTTGATTGCATCTGCAAAGACCCTTTTTCCAGATAAGGTCACATTCACAGGTTCTAGGTGAACGTGAATTTTGGGGGAGCAACATTCAACCTGGCATAAGACTTAATGCTATCCAGATTCCAGGTTAACTTCCCTTTTTGTAGAAGAGAAATCTGAGACCCAGAGAGGGGAAAGGGGCATGCTGAAAATCACACACACAAATGAAGGGTTAAAATCAGTCATTTCTCCATTCTCTGGGAAAGACTTAATCTATTTTTATGGATTGGTTCTGTGAACCTGTGTCCTCAAGGGTAACTCAGCTGAGCACATAGAGAAGGTGATTTTTGCTTTCCAGCTATGATGCATTCCAGGAGACTGAGCCTAGAGGGCCTGTTGCAAGGCAAGGTCCCACATGCTGTGTCCCTAGCCTGGACATACAGGAGCGGGTGCCCAACAGGGTTTTTTGTGAATTTGTTGTGTAACAAATATTCAGTCAATGAAAAATGCATGCATCTATTACTTTTGTCTGTTTTGGACACAAGCAGAACTTTAAAATGACAAAGCCAGTTCAGGAGTGGTGAAGAGAACTGGAAGGTTCTCTCCACAGGGAGTGTTGAAGATGCAGAGATCAGGGAGAACTGTGAAGTGGCAAAACCAGGCCTGCCCTGCCTGTTTCATCCACTTCACACTCATTCTGATTCCAGTTTCTAGGGCAGAGGGAGGGGAGCAGCCACAGAACACTTTCTGTGGTGTTTCTGGGCTTGCTGTGTGCAAGGCATTGGGCCAAGCTGGGCACTTTATAAACATCCCTAATTTTCTCACCTCAGTGGGATAGATATTGTTATGTTCGCTTTATAGGTTAGGAAAAAATCATTAATCTGTCCAAAGTCATAGAGCTGACAAATGCTGGGGCCTGGATTGAAACCAATTCGTTCTGACCCAAACCCATATTATTTTAAAAATTTATATTCAAGTGGGATGTGGGTCTTACTTCCATTTTAGGAGCAAGGCAGGGGGAGCTCTAATTTTGGAGAACAAACTGGTTTGCATGAAGCTGTTTCTTCTGGCTACCTGCAGAATCATCAGGTGCCATATATATTTTTAAAAAAACTTCGTTTCCCTATGTCCCTCAGAAATTCTCCTAAGAGTTCTGTCATAGAGCCTTACACCTTCACTAGACAGTGTGGTCTTCAGAATTATACAGTGGACAGCATAACAGGGGGTGCCCAGTTATGGGTGACACCAGTGAGACTCAGAGAATGAAAATCTCTTGGAGGAGGCCACACTTGGGGATAGTGGCAAAGTGGGCACTTGACCAGGTCAAAGGTGATCAACGATGTCACCCGGTACCAAGGTGTATGCAACGGGATTATGTCCTCCAACCCCACTAGTCTTGGAAAGGGAACGGTGGGGCTAACATTCACATTTTGGAGTAAATGGCTCCACCCATTCCTTTCTGCCTTTGTTCTTTCTTCCAAGGTGTTAGTAGGAAAGAGAGCTCTGTATACAGAAAGCTGTACTGTAGTTAAGCTTCATGAGCTGATGAGTTAAGCTCATTTGGAGGAGTACCATGAGATGCAGAGGAAAGAGTGCTTGCTTCTGGCTGGCAGGCTTCAGGACGGCGGGCTGTGAGATCCGGGGTTCTGGGGGCCAGCGTTTGGCAGCGTGAGTACCACAGGCATCGGCATCACATGTGCTGGTTATTAAAATGCAGATTTCATCTTCTACCTTTACTGAATCAGAATAGGGGTAAGGGATGGAAGTACATATTTCTAATATGTGCCCTTTAGGAGACTTAAAAAAATGTTTTATTGAGGTATAATTTACATATTGTAAAATTCACCTATTTTTGTGTGTATAATTCAATAATTATTACTTTATTTACAAAGTTGTGCAGCCATCACCATGGTCTAGCTCCTTAGGTGACTTTTAGTTTGCACACTGAAATGTATTAATCACCAAGAGGATGGGAGAGGCCGTTCCAGCCGCAAGGAATAACGATAGGCTCAGGGCATGTATGGGGAGGAGCGGACAGCTCATCTAGCTGGGCATAAAATGAGTAAACAGAGAAAAGAAATAATCTCAGAGAGAGGTGAAAGCAATGCTCAGGTCATCTTCAGAAAGCCGGTTTGGTGGAGAGACAGGACTCAGGACCTGCTGTCTGAGGCGAAACTGGCTGGGCAGAGAAGGGAAGGTTGGAGGCACAGCCCAGCGCTGCTCACTGCACTGCAGAGGGGGCGCCCCGGCAGGGCCCGCGGCCCAGCTGGGTAAGAGCCAGGCCGCTGGATTACCGATTTACCAGGTGACCGATTCATCGATTCCCTGAGGATATGTTAGGTCGCCTAGCCTGTGGCTTCATCTGTGAATGGGTGGCTTTTCTGAGGAGAGCTTCACTGTGTCTTTCAAATTTGCCACTTACTCTCCATTCCTGCTCCTGTCCTCTGCCTCATGTCCCCACTCCTGCTTGTCCCCCTGTCATCTGCTCCTTCAGCCCACACCCTGAAGGTAAAATGACAGTGGCCACTTCTTCTAGAAAGAGGTTCGATATTGGGCAGCTTTATGCACATCAGTCCTCTGCTGAGTTGACGTTCAGAGCATCGGCTTTTGCCTGTCCACGTCCGCGCCCAGGCAGTTGGCTCTGACAGGTACTTCGCTGCCCTGCCATCTCTGCCCTGACCCCTTGCTGCTTGCCTTTTTCCTGTGTACAACCACAAGGCCCTCAGCCATTCTCTACAAGTCCCAGGTCTGGAGAAGGAGGAATTGTGATAACAATGGTGAACTTCTTTGGCCTCCTCCAAAGGAAAGGGCGAGGTGAATGAAAGGTGTTGCTACAGTTATTATGTGATACCACATATATTGGTTTTCCTCTCCAAATCATTGCCCGGGGCTCCGTTTTGAAATTGGATTTTACCCTCCTTGCTCTTATAACAGCTTTCAATGCTCCCATTCCATATTTAACTTTTCTGCAATTCAGCACCTGCTCTGTTAGCACACCTACCTTCCAGGCTTTTAGCATGAGGTACCTGCATTTACAGCAGACTAAGCTGTGGGGGCTCAGGGTGCCTTCACAGCCAGACCTTCTAGAACTTCCTCTCACTCCTAGGAGGGTGGGACTCCAGAAAGACTGGTCCTCCCACCCTACTTAACATAGTAATTAAGAGAATGGACTCCAGAACTAGCCACCTGGTGTGAATCCTAGCTCTGCTACTTATCTGCGTTGTGACTTCAGGAAAGTACCTTAACCTCTCTGTGCCTGTTCCCTCATCTGTAAAATGCTAGTACCAACTCATAGAGGTTTAAGAAGGATTAAGTGAGTTAACGTGTGGGAAGCAGTTAGAACAATGTCTGGCATGTAACTAGCACCACGGAAGTGTTAGTCAATGTGTTGCTTAGTTCTTTAGTCTTATTTCCTTTTCAGTGCATTGGGCTGGCATCAGGGGGCCTGTTCCAGGCACAGTTGCTAAGTTGCTGTATGACTTTGATATGTTATTTCAACAAAATTGATCTTCCCTCTAATTAAATGAGACTAGTAGTCTCAGGCCCACCGTGCTGCCCGCCCAGGGTTACTCTGGTTGAAATGCCATGATGGCGTGGATGGGCTTTGTCGTCGTTCCAGCGCTGACTGCAGGAATAGCCACAGGAGCCTAGAGGTTCTGTGAGGGGTCAGCTATGTTGAGATTCTTTCTTGCAAGAGGTGGCCTGTGCTCAGGAAGCAAGAGTCCAGCACCGTAGCAGTGAGATCCTGATTCTTTGAGCCCTGATTGGCTCGGTCCTCCCTGCAGCCCCATTTTGAAATGTCCTCTTGCTGGGCTCTCTGGCGAGCACAGTGATTGTACCACTTGTGGCACCAGGGTTAGGGCAGGCCACAGAGGCCAGTGCTCGCTCGTTCAGGCAATAAAGGGGTTTGTTGAACGGCACGGGGCAGCTCACAGAGCGCTCCGGAGCACCGGAGAACCGGGCGCGGTTGTGCGGCCAGGATCACGTGCAAGGTCACACAGCACAGCTGGTCCAGAAAGGAGCTGTGGTGGCCCCTGCTGCTCACACTCACACAGGTCAGGGTGGAGCAGGGGCTCCTGGAACTGGGAACTCATCCTGGCCTAGAAATCTCTCATTGCTGGCCCTCTGCCGGGAGGCTTCATTCTCTCCAACTCCTAACTAGCCTTTCTCTCGGTCAGGGAGCGTGGCCACCAGCTCGGCACCCAGTTCCTCCAAGCTCCACCTTTATTTGGTTCCCAGGACGAGTGAGGACTGGCTGGCTGGAGGAGCTCTGGTGGGCCGCTGCCCATTCTTCCACCAATCAGTACAGGCCTTGGTGGTGGGGTGCCATTATTGGCCCCGCCTGATTCCCGTGCCCCGCCTTGGGAAGGAATCTGTGACTGGCAGCCCCTGATGGAAGTACGCAGCTGGAATGGCATGAGGAAGAGGGTGGCTTTCTCAGAGTCTGGCAGGGGACGGCAAGGACTAATCTCAGTAACACGCTCACTGTCTGGCACTGCTGGGAGATTTGGGTTCTGGCCTCTCGCCCCTTTCTTTTCACATTGTGCTACTGCACTAGACCAGGCCTTGATAACTCCATGCTCGGGTTATCTCCCTGCCTCCACCAGGCTGTCTGATCATGACTCTTCTTTAATTAGTCTTAATTGCTTTCAGACTAAAGTCCAATTCCTTAGTATACTCAGGGTACGACCATTCTTTTGTTAAAAATCTTTTTTCTAAAGATAGATTTCAACTGAAAAGATAACAGTGTATTATGAACATACATGTACCCATAATCCAGCTTTAACAGATCTTAACATTTTGCCTTCTTTGCTTCAGATATTTTAAAAAAAGAAGCCAAAGATTACAAATAGATTTGAACCATTCCAGAGATCTCTTCTAAGTCTTATTTTCCCTTTTTCTCCTCTGGCGTTTACCACCATCTTAAATATAGTGGATATCATTTTCATGCATGACTGTTTAAATGTGCAATCTGCAGCATTCCTTTGCTTGTGTTTAAACTTTAGAAATATTGTGATACTATAAATATCTTTTTGCAGTTTGCTTTTTCCATTGGACATTATTTTTGAGATTTATTCACATTGTTATATGTAGCTCTAGTACATTAATTTTAACTGTTACACAGTGTTTTGTTTGTCTGTCTTCTATTGATGGATTTTTCTTTTTTCCCTCATGAGACTCTCCTCCTCTTTCCCTCCTCCCCTCCCTCCCTTCCTCCTACTCTTTCTCGTTCTTTCTTCCTCTCTCTCCCTCCCTCCAGCACTACCCCCCTTCTCTTCTTTTCTTCCTCCCTTCTTTCACCACTATGAGCCCTGCTGCAATGAGCCTTCTTGTGTAAACCCTGGCTGGGGTGGGGGTGGGGGTGGAGGGGATGGTTATCTAGAAGCAGAATTGCACCTGAAGAAGAAGAGGCAGAAACAAAGTCATAGACCAGCAGCTTCCTGACTGTTCAGAGCTGGCAGGCAATTAAGCCCAGGAAATCCTTGACAAGGCTGGGCAAATAGGATTTAGCAGCTTGTGAAGTGGGACTTTATTTCTTTAACTAATCCTTGCCAGGGAAATGCCTGGGGTCTGGCGTCAGCTTGCTCTGGACTAGAAGGGGCAGGCAGGCAGAGACTATTGAAAATATTTGCTGATACAGGGCTGGGCCTTTTGAACAACAGGAGTTTGGTGAAGTGTATCTTTGCTCCCTCCTCTTTCCTTGAATCATGCCACACGTGGCATTTCCTGTGCTTGGAATAAATGCAGTGGTAAGGAAAAGCATAGAGTCAGGAGTCCGAGAGAGCTGAGTTTGTATCCCGGTTCTGCCACTTACCAGCTGTGTGACCATATTCATCAGTAACGTTCACTGAGCCTCACTTTTTTAAAATAATTGAAGTATTGTTAATATATAATCACATATTGATTTCAAATGTATGACACAGTGGTTCAGCAGTTACCCATATTATTAAATCCTCACCCCACTAGTGCTGAACCTCAGTTGTATGGTCTGTAGACTGAAGCTCAGGGATGCCCTCTGCTTTCAGAGGCAATGTGACCACCATCCTGAATGGTCTGGGTCGCACTGTAGCCAGAACCTCAGGCCACCAGGCTGAGGTTCTTTGGGCCAGGTCTTGTTGGCTATAGACCCTCTGGCGGCCTCTAAATCCAATACCCCTCTTCACCCAGGACTCGCCCCACCTGGCAAGCATTCCTGCTACCTGCCAGGACCCGAGGCTCTCCCTGGGACTCTGGGGGTGACTGGATACCCGTCCAAGGTTTGCCAGGCCTCTCCTCGGCGAGACTGGATCCCAGTTATTACACAGTCCTTCCCCCCAGGCCCTGCCTCTGGACTTGGGGCTGTTGGGAGCATACCGCATCCTCACCGTCACAGCCCACGCACGGCAGCCGCACCTGGCGGAGCCCGCGCTCTAATGCTGGCGGTGAGCCAAGCCCTCTGTATGTTTCTACAGAGGCTGGACAGGAAGGGTCGAGAGCACACTTTTTGGAGCTAGATGGATTCAAGCTTAGAGTCCCAGTTTCTTCAGAAAGTGGTGACAATAAGATGTTTCTCCTGGGACTATTATAAAGAGTATAGATAAGAAAAGAGCAAGCTTTCAGCATTGTGCCCACGGTGGGCCGCAAAACAAAAGCTGAACGCTATTTTCGCTTTTTGCCTCTTTTCATAAAAGTGAAAATCCTCTTTGGACTTCTTTTAGTTAGTGAAAACAGGTGTTAACGTAGGTCTTTTATAAAAGCAAAGTGGCGTAATGTGAACTTTCAAAAAGCAGGGAATGCCTGTAAAGGTGTACATGCCCTAGAGTCAGGTTACCAAACAAAACTGCTTTTGTTTCCAGGAGAAGCCAGCCGGTTCAGCTGCTTGGGTCTTAGGGGTTTAGACATCGCCGTCTCCTGTACCCTCGGAGGAGATGCTGCAAGGTGGCCCAGAGAGGCAGGCTGGCCCCGACCTGGGCTTGGCTCCTGAGCACCAGTGTCGCTGGGCTGGTGACTCTGCACTGCGCTCTCACTTGGTCCTCTGTCCTCTACTCCACGTGGCCCTGCCATTTCTACTACTCTCAGGATGGCACAGGGTTTGGTAAGAGGGGTTTGCCCTCCTCCCAGAACTGGGAACCGGGAAGAGGATGTTCAGGGTGGAGCCCAGGGCCACCGCTAGAGTCTGAGGTTTCTTCTTTCCTTCGACTGTTCTCTTCCTCCTAAGCTTCCGAATTCCACAACAAAGAGGTAGGGAGGAGGCGTGTATGTGTGTCTATTGACTTTCTTCCCAGGCTTTCCTGTATTATACTTGAAACGAGGCTTAAAGTGAAGAATCTTTCTTTTTCCTTGAGTTCTTTTGTGACAGTTTTCATTTGTGGACGGTCTTGTTTTCAAGTGTTCCGACCCACTCCTTGGGTGTGGGAGGATTCTGGCCTTGGGGAATGAAGGGGAAAAACACATCACTTAGCATTTCATACACCTTCCCACTTTGAAGACCATTCCACAGCAAGCTGGCTGGCTAAGTACTGTCACTGTTTATCCCATTTTCCAGATGAGGGAACAAACTCAGAGAAGCTAATGACTTGCTTAATGCCATCCAGGCAGAAAGAAGTGGACTTAAAACCAGAGGTCTCTGGCTTTGCAACCTCTCTATTCTGCAGCACGCTGAGTGGAGGGACAGCATCACTTCCCCTGACAGTGGTCACTGCCCACGCTCTGGAGCCTTCTTTGGCCATGACCTGCTGGGGCAGGTTACTTCTCGCTCCACTTCTCCCTGCGTTGGGCATTGGCTGGGCCATCCCCGAAAGTGCTTGCTGTGCTGGGCACTGAACACTGGACTGTCCAACTGTCCTGGAGCAGAATAGCATTAGTAACAATGTGAATTTTCTCTTCTGTTGTCCCATTCCGTCTCAGATTTCTCTCTGTCATCTTTGTTCAAGATGTTGAGGTTCTATCATTCCAAGCACATGGAACATTTGAATTTTGTTCATCTCTGTTAGTAATGAATGAATGTATATGAAAGGGTTAACGGCCTCCAAAGTCACTCCTTAGTCCTCTGAGGCCCTGGTGCAGGCAGGCTCCATAGCGCTGGCCACCCCAGCTGTCAGATGCATGGCCAGCAACCCCTCCAGGATTTTGGCCACGTATGCTGTCCCTTCTGAAAACCGAGAACTTAGCTCAGAGTGAGGCTGTATTGATTTCAGAGGAAGCCGGGACTGCATTTTTCCCTTGCTCTGGGTTTGTTGGCTTCTGTGCGTGGTGGCTGGAGGCCATCATTTTTGTGCGGAGGATTAATTAGAATAGATTCCTTTGACTCAGGCTGCCAATGAAACCTGTGGTCCTCAGCTATCGACTTACGGTGCTGGGCAGGAAAGCATGGGTCCCACAACAGGCCCCAGGAAGGTTGTGGTGATGGGCATTTTGATGCCCAGGTGGTTAACTGTGGCAAATGGAAAAGATTAAGAAAGCATGAGGAGATTTGGGGGTAGAGTGGGGAAGGCAGGCAGTACAAGGGTCCCCATGATCCAGCGAATGAGAAGAGAATCTCATTTCCTATGAAAGATGTAGCTGAGAAATTGAAAGGGACATTTGTGAACTTTGGAGGCTGAGATGATTGTGAGCAAATTAATAGCTAGATATCTGAGATGTTTGTTCTTATGCAGATAATTGAGTTCTGAAGAGAGGGGTCACTGGTCCTTCAACTTCACCATCGTCTCAGAGTCCAAATTACGATAAAGTTCTAGCTCTTATTCCCCAGATGACCTCTCAATTTAATTAAATTCAACAAACATTTATTAGCGCCTGCTGTGGTGGTAGGAAGGGTGGGGTTTAAGGGGTATAAGAAGCAGAAGGCACCTCCATTCTCTTAAGGAGTTTATCATGCATGGGGCAGACATTTTTAATTTTTTTAGAAAAATAGACTTTATGTTTTATTTTATTTATTTATTTATTTATTTATTTATGGTTTTTAAAATTTATTTATTTATTTTGTTGTCATTAATCTACAATTACATGAAGAATATTATGTTTACTAGGGTCCCCCCTTCACCAAATCCCCCCCACAAACTCCATTACTGTATTGTCTATCAGCATAGTAAGATGCTGTAGAATCACTACTTGTCTTCTCTGTGTTGCACAGCCCTCCCCGTGCCCCCTCCACACTATACATGCTAATCATAATGTTCCCTTTCTTTTTCCCCACCCTTATCCCTCCCTTCCCACCCATCCTCCCCAGTCCCTTTCCCTTTGGTAACTGTTAGTCCATTCTTAGGTTCTATGATTCTGCTGCTGTTTTGTTACTTCAGTCTCTCTTTGTTCCTATAGTCTTTGGGTTTGAGGTGAGTCTCTTGTAAGCAGCATAGAGATGGGTCTTGCTTTTTTATCCATTCTATTATTCTGTGTCTTTTGATTGGTGCATTCAGTCCATTTACATTTAGGGTGATTATTGAAAGATATGTACTTTTTGCCATTGCAGGCTTTAGATTCGTGGTTGCCAAAGGTTCAAGGTTAGCTTCTTTAGTATCTTACTGTCTATCTTAACTTGCTTATTGAGCTATTTTAAACACTGTCTGGTCATTCTTTATTTTTCTCCCTTCTTATTCCTCCTTCTCCGTTCTTTATATGTTGGTTGTTTAATTCTGTGCTCTTTTATGCTTCCTTTAACTGCTTTTGTGGGTAGTTGATTTTATTTTTTGCCTTTAGTTAGTATTTGGTTGGTCTGCTTTCTTTGCTGTGATTTTATTTTCTCTGGTGACATCTATTTAGTCTTAGGAGTGCTTCCATCTAGAGCAGTCCCTCTAAAATAGCCTGTAGAGGTGGTCTGTGGGAGGAAAATTCCCTCAACTTTTGCTTGTCTGGCAATTGTTTAATCTCTCCATATTTAAATGATAATCATGCTGGATACAGTGTGCTTGGTTCAAGGCCCTTCTGTTTCATTGCATTAAGTATATCATGCCATTCTCTTCTGGCCTGTAAGGTTTCTGTTGAGAAGTCTGATGATAGCCTGATGGATTTTCCTTTGTAGGTGACCTTTTTCCTCTCTCTAGCTGCCTTTAAAACTGTCCTTGTCCTTGATCTTTGCCATTTTAATTATTATGTGTCTTGGTGTTGTCCTCCTTGGGTCCTTTCTGTTGGGAGTTCTGTACACTTCCATGGTCTGATCAATTATTTCCTCCCCCAGTTTGGGGAAGTTTTCAGCAATTATTTCTTCAAATACACTTTCTATCCCTTTCTCTCTCTGTTCTTCTGGTACCCCTATAATGTGGATATTGTTCCTTTTGGGTTGGTCACACAGTTCTCTTAATATTGTTTCATTCCTGGAGATCCTTTTATCTCTCTCTGTGTCAGCTTCTATGCAGTCCTGTTCTCTGGTTTCTATTCCATCCATGGCCTCTTGCATCTTATCCATTCTGCTTATAAATCCTTCCAGAGATTGTTTCATTTCTGTAATCTCCTTCTGGACATCATCTCTTAGCTCTTACATATTTCTCTGCAGCTCCAACATCACAGTTACGAGCTTTATTTTTAATTCTTTTTCAGTAAGACTGGTTAGGTCTATCTCCTTCTCAGGGTTTGCCTCTGTGATCTTGGTCTGTATCAATTTCTTCTGCCTTTTCATGGAGAAAGATGTATATGTGGGGAGCTGGCACGTGTGTTGGGTAAGAGAAGGTCCCTTCTTGCCAGTTTATGGCCTTCCTCTCCTGGGAGAACAGCGGCCTCTAGCGGCTTGTGCAGGGCAGCTGCGTGCAGACGGGGCTTCTGATCTTGCCCGGCCGCTATGGAGTTTAGTGTTGCAGTTGCTGTGGGCGTGGCCTGCCTCAGGCTGCTGCTCCAATATGGCGGAGCCGTGTTGGAGGGGGAACAGGCAGGAGGCCGTTTATCGCAGTGAGGGGCCTCCGCGCTGTGCTGCGGGGGTTCAGGTGCCCAGAGTTCCCCGTGATTCCCAGCTGCCGGGCTAAGTGTCCCAGGGCACTTCCGTCCAGCTGTGGGGTCCCTGTCCCTTTAAGACTTTCAAAAAGCACTTGCTTTTCTTTGTCCTGGGTGTGCCGACTGCGCACTGTCTTGTTTCCCTAGTTTCCAGCACCCCACGCACGCACTGTGTGTCTACACTCCGGTGCAGATGGCTAGGGCTGGCTATTTAGCAGTCCTGGGCTCCCTCTCCCTGCCCACTCCAACTCCTCTCCTCCCGCCGGGAGCTGGGGTGAGGGGCGCTCGGGTCCCGCCGGGCCACGGCTTGTATCTTACCCCCTTCGCGAGGCACTGGGTTCTCGCAGGTGTGGATATGGTCTGGCTGTTGTCCTGTATCTTCTGGTCTCTCTTTTAGGATTAGTTGTATTTGTTGTATTTTTAAAAATATATGTGGTTTTGGGAGGAGAATCCCACTGCTCTACTCACGCCGCCATCTTGGTTCTCCTCCAGACTTTATGTTTTAGAGAAGTTTATGTTTGCAGCAAAATTGAGGGGAGATACAGAGAGTTCCCATATACCCCCTGCTCCCACACATGCATAGCTGCCGCCACTATCAACACCCTCCACCAGAGTGGGATACTTGTTACAACTGATGAACCTGCATTGCCACACCACCATCACCCAAAGTCCATGGTTTACATTAGGGTTAATGCTTGGTGGCGTACATTGTGTGGGGCTGGAGAAATGTATAATTGTATCCATTATCATGGTATCATGCCAAATAAGGTTTGAGAATCCTCTGTTTGTTCATCCTTCCTCTGCAACACCTGGCATCCACTGATCTTTTTACTTTCTCCATAGTTTTGCCTTCTCCAGAATGTCATGTAATTGGAATCATAAGTATGTAGCCTTTTAATATTGGCTTCTTCCACTTAGTAACATGCATTCAAGATTCCTTCATGTATTTCTATGGCTTGATAGTGCATTTCTTTTTAGCAGTGAATACTATTCCATTGTCTGGCCATAGTACAGTTTATTTATCCACTCACCTACTGAGGGACATCTTGGTTGCTTCTGAACTTTGACAATTATAAGTAAAGCTGCTATGAGTAAGGGTGTGCAGAGTTTTCTGCAGACATAAGTTTTTAACTTTTTTGGGTAAATACCAAGGAGTGTGACTGCTTGATCTTATGGTAAGGATAGGTTTAGTTTTATAAGAGACCATAGGACAGACATTTTCACACACAATTAGCATACAGAGTATATTACTCATGGGGATCAGGTAGCATGGAGAGATGTAGACTGAGAGGTGAATGAGAGAAGTTTCCATGGTGGATGGTATTTAAGTCTAGCCTTAAATAAGCAAAGGGATTCAGCAGAAGAATCATCATGGAGAGTGTGTGCCTAGGATTTTCTTGGGTATGACTGTGAACTGGAGCCTAGATACCTTTTTAAAGATAAGGCTTGTGTATAGATTGCAGCCAAATCATGGAGCAACTGAGAGCAGGCTAGGAAGTTGTGATTTACTGTCTTAGCAGCAGGGAGCTATTGAAGGTCTTTGAGGAAAGGACAGCCATGATCAGAACAGTGATCCGTGAAGCACAGTCCCTAATCGTGTGCCCACAGGACCGCAGCGGCAGGAGAGTGGGAGAGATGCAGGGAAGAGGCTATCACAGCAGTCAGGAGAGGAAAAGATAGACACGATAGGGGTGGCAGGACCGTGAAGAGACTACTTAAACCTCAATTTTCTCATCAGCAAATGGGAATCTTTTACTATTGCCTTCGGTAGGCTTGTGGGTGGAAGAAGAGGACGCGTCCAGATGGCCGATTGCTGTGCAGCACGAGCACCATCTTTCTTTCTTAGTCCCCTTGCCTCTGGCCCTTCCTTCCCCTACAGAGTTGGTGGCTCTACGTAGAGTGTGTCTGGGACCTCCTGGTTGCAGCGAATGCTCTACTCTCCAGGCAGCCCCATCCTTGTTGTAAATACCTCTGATGGTTGGAGTCCCAGTAGATATATTACACCTCCTTTTTTGTACATGTGTGCATGTGTGTGTGTGTATTCAACACACCCCAAAGAATTACTTCTAGGTCTATTTCTTTGGTATGCTCGCTAATGCAGGATGTGAGTCCTTGGTAAAACATTCCTGTTTTACTGTTGAGGGGAAAACAGTAATAGAAAAAATAGTAAGATAAACATTCAAGATTTGGAAAGGTAGATGAAGTAAAATCAATTGAGAACAGCTAATCTATAATGAGTACTTTTTTTTTCTCCTTAGCTGAGGGAACTTCCAAATTCAATGAGAGTAAATGGCTCCATGTAGCAGGAAGGATTGGAATTAGACCGCCAAGAGCGTCCGGCTTGGAAAGTGATCTGAGGAGGTCCAGGGTCCTCTTGACCGCTCGTGTGTCTTCCCTGTGTGTGCTGGCTCTCTGTGGTCTGGAAGTGGACATGTATCAGAGAAACCCGGGAGGTGCTTTTATTCCAGGAATGTAAGAACTACAGGAAAGGAAGGAAGGAAGGACAGGAAGAGTCTGTTGAAATCCACTCTGTCCAAGAGAGGGCCGGGGGGTGCGGGGAGGCTGGTGTCCCAGATGGCTCACGCCCCCTCTGACTCCCTGACAGCCGGAGGGTGTTGCTGGCTGGGTTTCCCGGGAGGAGGCGCTGGAGGAGGCCTCTGCCTGGCCCCCAGAGTGACCTGGTTAGCCCCATGTGCCTACTGTGTGCTATGGAAACCCTTCGGTAATAAAAATAATGGCAATATACAGTAAAAACCTTGGCTATCTAAAATGCCTCAGGAAATGAAGCATTTTGGATAGTGGAATTTTCCATAAAGCTGAGGATTTTTCCATTTCAGCACTCTTATTTATTTTCTTTCTTTTTCTTTTTAGATGGATTGAATCAATATAACAACGTTTCTCATTTACTTGGAGTCATCAAGTGAATGATAATTGCTCTATACCATTAATATAGTAGTTCCCTAGGGGGTTAATGAACTGCACTGTTTGCCCCAAAACCAAACGCTGAAGCCTTTATTGAGCTTTTCTGCCTGCTTTTTAGTTTTCTGACCCTCCTTGATTCAAGACATCTTTGCCTCTCATTATCATTCTGGTATCTATGTGTGTGACTCAGTTGGTCCCATTTTTCCTTTTTATTTATCTCTCATCTCCATTTGGAGATCATAAACTCCTGTTGATCCTGTATGTCTTTGTCCGGTAACTGGGGTCAGACCCTTCAACATAGAGGCTCCATATTTATATTTCTGATTCATTTGTTAGGTAAAAAAGTACTGAGCCTCCGCTGTGTGGCAGGCAACATGGTGCTGGGGATGCAATGATGAGAAACTCAGGTCAACCGACGTGCTGACTGTCACCTCTAGAGGGCGCCTCGCGCGGCCCCTCCTGCACGTCCGTGCTCCTCTCTCCTTTCCAGCCTGGTGGCGCTCACGCTTGAAGTTGCCTCAGAATCACCCGAAGGGCTTGTTGAATGCTCACTGCTGGGCTCCGATCCTGGAGTTTCAGATTCTTGCCTGAGCCCCCCAGATGTTCATCTCTAACAAGTTCCCCCGGATGCTGATGTTGTGGGTCCGGGGCCCACACCTGAAGCACCACTTTAGCCCCATGACCTTCACTCTGCTCCTCAAATGCCAGTCTGGCCTCCACCTCCAGGGGCTCGCTCGCCTTTGCTCTGCCCTGCCGCCTCATTTCCTCACCTCCTCAAAGAGGCTTTCCCTGAGCATCCTAGTTAATACTGCTTTCTCTTCCCAGCACTCAGTGTCACATTCTTTGTCTTTGTTCCCTTCTTAGACCTCTGTCTCTCTTTGAAATTATCTCTGTGTGGTTGTCTCCAGGGTGACTGTAATGGATGACGAGATACTAGCAGGCAAAGGATACATGCTTCTTTAGTGTAATTAAAAGGCCTAAGAATTTTGGTGCATGAAGGCAGGTGGAGCAACATCATTCACTGGGAGTCCCAGCCCTTCAGGTCCCTGTGGCTGGTGTGTCAGCTGGCTGAGGCGAAGCTCCCCTCTGTCTTCTGAGAGCCGCCACTCATCCATCCTCAGGGTCTTTCCTCTCTGAAGGCTCCTGTTTGTGGATCTGCAGCCTCAGAGTGTTTCCTGCAAGGTCAGTTAGTTTCCCAGGTGAAATGTCTTCTAGGCAGGAGGGGATTTCAGGTCGGCCTGCAGTCTTATGTTTTTACTTGTTATTTTCTCTTATCTTATTTACTTGCGCATCTTTCTCTCCCTGCTAGTACACAGGCAGCCTGAGAGCAGGGGCACTGGTGGTTGTCCCCTTTACCAGAGTTTTCTCAGCACCCAGAGCAGAACCTGGCAGAGAAAGACATACCCATCTATCAGCCCCCACCTTCCCTCACCTAATAGGGAAATAAGTATGTGCCTGGTGCATGACACCCAGGGACTCCCAGTGAATATGTTGCTCCACCTGCCTTCATGCACCAAATAAGAATGTAATTTAATTCTGTTGTGGACCTGAACAGAGGCATTCCCCAGAAAGCTGCTTCTGTTACCCTGAAGCTCATTTCAGTGTCACAGAAGGAGAAAGGCAAATACAAGCAAGAGGAAATGTCCCTCCTGCCTTCATGGGGCATGAGCTCTCAGGCAGGAGGCTTCCAGTTCACGCCCGCCTCCCTCTCCTCTTTCTCTCGTTACCCCTGCTCTCGCGTGTCACTCTGACTTCACAGCTCTAATAACAAACCTGTTACTGCAATAAGATGCCAGAAAGGGAAAATGAGACTATGTTACCAGTGAAGAAAAGGATGCAGCACCCAGCCTGAGCCTAGTGGTAGAGCCTGCAGGCTGCGGAATAAGGGATGGCAGTTAATTGCAGCTTTCCCCTTGATGTGGTGTAGACGCACCTGTGCTTCTCCGTTCTGGTTCTCTGTTATGTTCACAAATAATTTTACTCTATCATGCTAATAGTGTATGCGAAGATGAAGTATAATTTTGAATTGCTGTGTTTTGGGTTTCTCCCTCCATCCCCGCTGCTCCTTATTTTAACCGTTTCTCCAACAGATGAGCTCTTGGAAGACAGGGACCAACCACCTCTTGCAGTAGATTACCTGGTGATTCTCTTTTCCTCTCAGAAGCAGGCTCAGGGCTGGCACATTACAAGAATTTGCAAATTCTCCATTTTTTTCCCCTAGCCCCTTCTCTTCCCATTTTGTTGCTTAACTCACTCCAGAGAGGTAATGAGGGATGCTGACTTCTCTTCCTTGCTTTTCCCAAGGAGGGTTGAGATGTATGTGCCTACATTGTGTTGACTCATTCATTTATGAAAATGTACTTATTGAGAACCCTGCTAAGTGTCAGGCTCTGTGCCAGACATGGGGAAGATAATGGTGATCAGTCCTTACTTCCTCGGAGCTTATATTCTAATAGGGGAAGCAGACAAAAGTATGTTAGCTAGCTACAAAAGTAGTTAAAACTTTGATAAAAGCTATGAATTAAAATCAAGGTGATTAAGATAATGGATAATGAGAGAGGTGACCTCCTTTCCATGGGGGCAGTTAGGGAAGGACTTTCTGAGAGTTAATCTGGGACCTTGAAATTGAGAATCAGTTAGGTGTGTTGAGGAATGGGAGGATAAACACATGCAAATGTCCTGAGGTGAGCAATGTCCTGTTGGAGAAACTAGAAGTCAGTGTCAGGGAGACAGAAAGTGACATTAATCCAAGTCAGAGGGTCAGCCAAGAGATAGATAATGAGTTGTATGTTCACTTTGTTGAAATTCATTATTCTGCTCTGTTTTTCCTTGTCCTTTGGATCCTGAAGAAGCCATAGTTTAATTCTCAAACTTTAGTGTGCATCAGATTCTCCCTGGGAGCTTATGAAAGTGAAACACTTGCTCAGAGCTTCTGATGCAATATGCAGAATAGCTAGGGCTCTTTCTTTTCTGTTACAATAGAAACCCAACTCCGAGCAACTTAAGCTAAAACAAAACAACCGTTGATAGCTTTACTACTTGGGAATCAAGGGGTGTGTTGGCTTCAGGCATGACTGGATCTAGCAGTTAAAATGATATGAATCTCCTTCTCACTCTTTTTTTAAGTTCTTATGTATGCATTGGCTTCATTCTTAGGCATGCTTTCTCCACATAGTGGTAAAAATAGACATGGGAACTCTAGGCTTATGTCTTTAATACAAGATATTGATCACAGGTATTGATCGCAGAGGAGAGAGCACCACATTCTCTTTCAGTTTCATATCAACCCATAAGATGGACTCTGTCTAGCCTTGTTGGGGTCTCATGCTCCCAACAAAGTTGTTCAAGGGGCTGGAGTGCATAAGCTGGCTGCTTGAATGGCAGAGAAAGCAGGGTTACTTGAGTTGTAGCATCACCACAGCCACTTGGGGTAGGAGAAGGACAGTTTCTATGAAAAAGAAATGCAGAAGCAGGGAAGACTCCAAGGAGCAGACAGTCACCACAGAAGGCCTGGGCAGGGCAGGACTCTCACTTCTCACAGTAACTCCAGTTGGTTCTTTAAAACAGACAGTGCATTGCAAACATTGCTGGAAATCACTAGGCCACAGAGAAAGGGGAGTCACTGCAATGACAGATTTCAGCAGTCTCATAGTCACCATCCTGGTCTGTAGTCTCCTTTCTTAGATTCTAATAATGTCATACATGTTAGAGCTCCTCCCTCCCTCTTAGTTACAGGAAACAGAAAATAACTTGATTATTTTTAGATAGGGAGGATGATTTATTTGAAGGATATAATAAGTCAAATTTTCAGGAAATTCTGCTGAAATTTTAGTTAGAATTGCACAGAATTAATAGATACATAGAGGAAAATCAAGATAGTTGCAAATGTGAATTATTGTATCTATGAACATAATTATTTCTTCAATTCTTCCTTTTTGCCATTAATTATATTTCAAAATAATGGTGGTGTACATTTTTCCTTCTTAGTTCCTAGGTATTTTATCATTTGTGTTGCTATTATGAATGAATTTCTGTTTTCTATTGGTTATTGCTGGTATAGCACACACTATTGCATTTTATAAGTTTGTCTTAAATCTGGTAACCTTACTAAATTCAATTATTTGTTCTATAAGTTTGTTTCTTGATTTGGTTGTTATTTTACATGCAGATGATTGTGTCATCTGCTAACATAATAGTTTGTCTCTTTCCTCCTAATATTATGCATTTATTTTTCTTGTTTTATTAAATTGGGCAAAGTTTCCAGTGTTATTTTGAATGGCACTGGTGATAGATGAAATATTAGCTTATTCTTGATTTGAAGGGAGTGTAAAGGGTTTTCATTAAGTTGAATATGGGATGTAGATTTATGGAATATAGCTTTTATCAAGTTAAAAATATCTTTCAAATCCAGGTTTTCTGAGAGCTTTTCATAATTACACAGGTATTGAATTTTATAAAATGTATTTTCTGTAACTATTGAGGTAACAATGTGAAGTTTCTTTGGTTTTTGAGTGTAGAGAATTGTATTGACAGTTTTTTCCTTTTTTTCTTTTTGCTATCATTAATCTATAATTACATGAAGAACACTATGTTTACCAGGCTTCCCCACTCACAAAGTCTCCCCCACACACCCCACTACAGTCACTGTCCATCAGTGTAGCAAGATGCTGTAGAATCACCACCTGTCTTCTCAGTGTTGTACAGCCCTCCCCATGCACCCCCCAACACTATACATGTTAATCATAATGCACGCTTTCTTTTTTCCCGCCCTTATCCCTCCCTTCCCTCCCATCGTCCCCAGTCCCTTTCCCTTTGGTAACTGTTAGTCCATTCTTGGGTTCTGTGATTCTGCTGCTGTTTTGTTCCTTCAGTTTTTCCTTTGTTCTTATACTCCACATATGAGTGAAATCATTTGGTACTTGTCTTTCTCTGCCTGGCTTATTTCACTGAGCATAATACCCTCTAGCTCCATCCATGTTGTTGCAAATGATAGGATCTGTTTTCTTCTTATGGCTGAATAACATTCCATTGTGTATAGGTACCACATCTTCTTTATCCATTCATCTACTGATGGACACTTAGGTTGCTTCCTTTTCTTGGCCATTGTAAATAGTGCTGCAACAAACATAGGGGTGCATCTGTCTTTTTCAAACAGGGCTGCTGCATTCTTAGGGTAAATTCCTAGAAGTGGAATTCCTGGGTCAAATGGTATTTCTATTTAGAGCATTTTGAGGAACCTCCATACTGCTTTCCATTGAACTAATTTACAATCCCACCAGCAGTGTAGGAGGGTTCCCCTTTCTCCACAACCTCACCAACATTTGTTGTTGTTTGTCTTTTTGATGATGGCGATCCTTACTGGTGTGAGGTGATATCTCATTGTGGTTTTAATTTGCATTTCTCTGATGACTAGCGATGTGGAGCATCTTTTCATGTGTCTGTTGGCCATCTGAATTTCTTCTTTAGAGAACTGTCTGTTCAGATGCTCTGCCCATTTTTTAATTGGATTTTTTGCTTTTTGTTTGTTGAGGTGCATGAGCTCTTTATATATTTTGGATGTCAACCCTTTATTGGATCTGTCATTTATGAATATATTCTCTCATACTGTAGGGTACCTTTTTATTCTATTGATGGTGTCCTTTGCTGTACAGAAGCTTTTCAGCTTGATAAAGTCCGACAGTTTTTTCTGATGTTAAATCACACCACCGTTCTTGAATAGAACCTACTTGATCATGATAGCTTGTTTGAAAATAAAAAAATTAAGCTAATACTCTACTCAAACTTTTCATATGTGTGTTTGAATGAATAGGCCTATAATGTTCCTTTACTTGGGATATTCTTATCCTAGTTTTTTGGTAAAGTTTGTATAAACCTTGTAAAAAGTTGATTGGAAATCTTTTTTTTTCTTTTTTTTCTCTCTGTTTCTTTTACAATTTGTATGAGAGGGGTCATCAGCTTCTCCTTGAAAGTTTGTTAGAACCCTTCTGTACACTCAGCTAAACCTAAAGGCTGTTCTTTTTGGAGAGAAGGAAGGACTTATTATCACCTTAATTTCTTTACTGGCTAATCAGATTATTTGAGTTTAATATTTCCTTTTTTGTACCAATTTTGATAATTTTATATATATATTAGAAATTTATATATTTAGATTTTCTTATTTTTTCATATATAGTTTATACTTATTTGAATTAAAAATTCTTTATCAGTTATCAGTCTATGGCTTTAAAAATTTACATCTTTCTTTAAAATTTTTAGATCAGTCATTCTAGAGGTTTGCTCACATTGTTACTATTTTCAAAGACCCATATTTTGGATGTTTTCATTTTTATAATTAAAAAAATTTCCTTATTCATTGTTTTTATTGTATTTTTTCTTTAATTTATCCTATTATCCTTTGGCATATCTGATAGTCTTCTTGAGTACACAGATATGCTTGAGTAACACTTAGCTTGCTTGCTTTTAATTTTTACTCTTTTCTGTTAATTGTATTTAAAGCTTTAATTTTTCCTTTCAGTACTGCTTTTGCTATTATCAACAAATTTCAACATGTATTGATTTCACTGTTTTTCAATTTTAAGTGTTTTATCATTTCAGTCATAGACTTTAAACCAAGGATTGTTGAGTGGCAATATTACATGGTTTTAGTTTGTAGGAATTTTTAAGCTGAAATTAAAAATTGTTCATTTTATCTGGCTGTGATCCGAGAACATAGTCTGTAAGATGTTGATTTGGAACCATCGACTGTGCCCTTTATTTTTTAAGAGTTTGATAAATGCTTGGAAGCATTGATTGATGTTCTTCATTTGGGCGTATAGTTTCATATATTTTACTAGGTCTAGTTTATTAATTTTATCAAGAAAATCTTTATCTTTCTTTTTTTACTTGATCAGTTTTGATAGGGGCATGTAAAACCTCTAACATTTTTCCTTACAGTTCTGCACAATCCAACAATGAAATATAAAGTCTAGTTTTCAAACTTTTTTTTTAAGCAGCAGAACCCTTTGTCACACAAACTCTTGTAGAGAAGCCCTGTTTAAACTGTATAAAAACAGAGCTTCTCGAGGAGATGGGCGGAAGATGGCGGAGTGAGTAGAGCAGCGGAAATCTCCTCCCAAAACAACATATATCTATGAAAATATAACAAAGACAACCCTTCCTAGAATAAAGAACAGAGGACACAGGACAATATCCAGACCACATCCACACCTGAGAGAACCCAGCGCCTCGCGAAGGGGGTAAGATACAAGCCCCGGCCCCGCGGGAGCCGAGCGCCCCTCCCCCCAGCTCCCGGCGGGAGAAGAGCAGGCAGAGCGGGAGGGAGACGGAGCCCAGGACTGCCGAACACCCAGCCCCCGCCATCCGGGCCAGAGTGCAGGGCCCTGGATACTAGGAAAACAGGGCAGCAAGAACAGTGAGCGGGCACCGGAGGCTGGGCACCGGAGGACATAAGAAAAGCGAGCGACCAATTTTTTGTTTTGTTTTGTTTTGTTTTGGCAAGCGCTTTTTGGAAGTCTTAAAGGGTTAGGGCCCCCAATACTAGGGAAACAGGGCAGCAAGACTGGTGAGCAGATGCCTGAGGCTGGCGTCGGAGAATAAAGAAAAACGAGCAGCCACCTTTTTTTTTTTTTTTTTTTGTGGTCGTTGTTATGTTTTGGCAGGTGCTTTTTGGAAGTCTTAAAGGGGCAGGGTGGGACACTTAATCCAGAGGTAGGAAATCCGGGGATCTCTGGTCACCCTAACCCCTGGGCTGCAGGGAGCAGGGAGGCCCCTTACTGAGATAAATAGCCTCCAGGCCGCTCCCCCTCCAACGCGACTCCACCACTTTGGAGCAGAGGCCCGAACAGGCCACGCCCACAGCAACAGCGGAGATAAACTCCATAGCAGCCGGGCAGGAAGCAGAAACCCTGTCTGCGTGCAGCTGCGCAGCACAAGCCACTAGAGGTCGCTGTTCTCCCAGGAGAGGAGGGCCACAAACCAACAAGAAGGGAAGTTCTTCCAGCCGTCACTCGTCCCAGCTCTGCAAACTATTCCTATCACCATGAAAAGGCAAAGCTACAGGCAGACAAAGATCACAGAGACAACACCAGAGAAGGAGACAGACCTAACCAGTCTTCCTGAAAAAGAATTCAAAATAAGAATCATAAACATGCTGACAGAGATGCAGAGAAATACGCAAGAGAAATGGGATGAAGTCCGGAGGGAGATCACAGATGCCAGAAAGGAGATCGCAGAAATGAAACAAACTCTGGAAGGGTTTATAAGCAGAATGGATAGGATGCAAGAGCCATTGATGGAATTGAAACCAGAGAACAGGAACGCATAGAAGCTGACATAGAGAGAGATAAAAGGATCTCCAGGAATGAAACAATGTTAAGAGAACTGTGTGACCAATCCAAAAGGAACAATATCCGTATTATAGGGGTTCCAGAAGAAGAAGAGAGAGGAAAAGAGATGGAAAGTATCTTAGAAGAAATAATTGCTGAAAACTTCTCCAAACTGAGGGAGGAAATAATGGAACAGACCACGGAAATACACAGAACCCCCAACAGAAAGGATCCAAGGAGGACAACACCAAGACACATAATAATTAAAATGGCAAAGATCAAGGACAAAGAAAGAGTTTTAAAGGCAGCTAGAGAGAAAAAGGTCACCTATAAAGGAAAACCCATCAGGCTAACATCAGACTTCTCGACAGAAACCCTACAGGCCAGAAGAGAATGGCATGATATATTTAATACAATGAAACAGAAGGGCCTTGAACCAAGGATACTGTATCCAGCACGACTATCATTCAAATATGATGGTGGGACTAAACAATTCCCAGACAAACAAAAGCTGAGGGAATTTGCTTCCCACAAATGACCTCTACAGAAGATCTTACAGGGACTGCTCTAGATGTGAGAACTCCTAGAAAGAGCACAGCACAAAACACCCAACATATGAAGAATCGAGGAGGAAGAATAAGAAGGGAGAGAAGAAAAGAATCTCCAGACAGTGTATATAACAGCTCAATAAGCGAGCTAAGTTAGGCAGTAAGATACTAAAGAGGCTAACCTTGAACCTTTGGTAACCATGAATTTAAAACCTGCAATGGCAATAAGTACATATCTTTCAATAGTCACCCTAAATGTTAATGGACTGAATGCACCAATCAAAAGACACAGAGTAATAGAATGGATAAAAACGCAAGACCCATCTATATGCTGCTTACAAGAAACTCACATCAAACCCAAAAACATGCACAGACTAAAAGTCAAGGAATGAAAAAACATATTTCAAGCAAACAACAGCGAGAAGAAAGCAGGGGTTGCAGTACTAATATCAGACAAAATAGACTTCAAAACAAAGAAAGTAACAAAAAATAAAGGACACTAAGTAATCATAAAGGGCTCAGTCCAACAAGAGGATATAACCATTCTAAATATATATGCACCCAACACAGGAGCCCCAGCATATGTGAAACAAATACTAACAGAACTAAAGGGGGAAATAGACTGCAATGCATTCATTCTAGGAGACTTCAACACACCACACACCCCAAAGGATAGATCCACTGGGCAGAAAATAAGTAAGGACACGGAAGCACTGAACAACACAGTAGAGCAGATGGACCTAATAGACATCTATAGAACTCTACATCCAAAAGCAACAGGATATACATTCTTCTCAAGGGCACATGGAACATTCTCTAGAATAGACCACATACTAGGCCACAAAAAGAGCCTCAGAAAATTCCAAAAGATTGAAATCCTACCAACCAACTTTTTGGAACACAAAGGCATAAAACTAGAAATAAACTGTACAAAGAAAGCAAAGAGGTTCACAAACACATGGAAGCTAAACAACACGCTCCTAAATAATCAATGGATCAATGACAAAATCAAAATGGAGATCCAGCAATATATGGAAACAAATGACAACAACAACACTGAGCCCCAACTTCTGTGGGACACAGCAAAAGCAGTCTTAAGAGGAAAGTATATAGCAATCCAAGCATATTTAAAAAAGGAAGAACAATCCCAAATGAATGGTCTAATGTCACAATTATCGAAACTGGAAAAAGAAGAACAAATGAGGCCTAAGGTCAGCAGAAGGAGGACATAATAAAGATCAGAGAAGAAATAAATAAAATTGAGAAGAATAAAACAATAGCAAAAATCAATGAAACCAAGAGCTGGTTCTTCGAGAAAATAAACAAAATAGATAAGCCTCTAGCCAGACTTATTAAGAAGAAAAGAGACTCAACACAAATCAGCAGTATCAGAAACGAGAAAGGAAAAATCACGACGGACCCCACAGAAATAGAAAGAATTATTAGAGAATACTATGAAAACCTATATGCTAACAAGCTGGGAAACCTAGGAGAAATGGACAACTTCCTAGAAAAATACAACCTTCCACGATTGACCCAGAAAGAAACAGAAAAGCTAAACAGACCAATTACCAGCAATGAAATTGAAGCGGTAATCAAAAAACTACCAAAGAACAAAACCCCCGGGCCAGATGGATTTACCTCGGAATTTTATCAGACATACAGGGAAGACATAATACCCATTCTCCTTAAAGTTTTCCAAAAAATAGAGGAGGAGGGGATACTCCCAAACTCATTCTATGAAGCTAACATCACCCTAATACCAAAACCAGGCAAAGACCCCACCAAAAAAGAAAACTACAGACCAATATCCCTGATGAACGTAGATGCAAAAATACTCAACAAAATATTAGCAAACCGAATTCAAAAATACATCAAAAGGATCATACACCAAGACCAAGTGGGATTCATCCCAGGGATGCAAGGATGGTACAACATTCGAAAGTCCATCAACATCATCCACCACATCAACAAAAAGAAAGACAAAAACCACATGATCATCTCCATAGATGCTGAAAAAGCATTTGGCAAAGTTCAACATCCATTCATGATAAAAACTCTCAGCAAAATGGGAATAGAGGGAAAGTACCTCAACATAATAAAGGCCATCTATGATAAACCCACAGCCAACATTATACTGAACAGCGAGAAACTGAAAGCATTTCCTCTGAGATCGGGAACTAGACAGGGATGCCCACTCTCTCCACTGTTATTTAACATAGTACTGGTGGTCCTAGCCACGGCAATCAGACAAAACAAAGAAATACAAGGAATCCATATTGGTAAAGAAGAAGTTAAACTGTCACTATTTGCAGATGACATGATACTGTACATAAAAAACCCTAAAGACTCCACCCCAAAACTACTAGAACTGATATCGGAATACAGCAAAGTTGCAGGATACAAAATCAACACACAGAAATCTGTGGCTTTCTTATATACTAACAATGAACCAACAGAAAGAGAAATCAGGAAAACAACTCCATTCACAATTGCATCAAAAAAAATAAAATACCTAGGAATAAACCTAACCAAAGAAGTGAAAGACTTATACTCTGAAAACTACAAGTCACTCTTAAGAGAAATTAAAGGGGACACTAACATATGGAAACGCATCCCATGCTCATGGCTAGGAAGAATTAATATCGTCAAAATGGCCATCCTGCCCAAAGCAATATACAGATTTGATGCAATCCCTATGAAACTACCAGCAACATTCTTCAATGAACTGGAACAAATAATTCAAAAATTCATATGGAAACACCAAAGACCCCGAATAGCCAAAGCAATCCTGAGAAAGAAGAATAAAGTAGGGGGGATCTCACTCCCCAACTTCAAGCTCTACTATAAAGCCATAGTAATCAAGACAATTTGGTACTGGCACAAGAGCAGAGCCACAGACCAATGGAACAGACTAGAGAATCCAGACATTAACCCAGACATATATGGTCAATTAATATTTGATAAAGGAGCCATGGACATACAATGGCGAAATGACAGTCTCTTCAACAGGTGGTGCTGGCAAAACTGGACAGCTACATGTAGGAGAATGAAACTGGACCATTGTCTAACCCCATATACAAAAGTAAACTCAAAATGGATCAAAGACCTGAATGTAAGTCATGAAACCATTAAACTCTTGGAAGAAAACATAGGCACAAACCTCTTAGACATAAACATGAGTGACCTCTTCTTGAACATGTCTCCCCGGACAAGGAAAACAACAGCAAAAATGAATAAGTGGGACTATATTAAGCTGAAAAGCTTCTGTACAGCAAAAGACACCATCAATAGAACAAAAAGGAACCCTACAGTATGGGAGAATATATTTGAAAATGACACATCCGATAATGGCTTGACGTCCAGAATATGTAAAGAGCTCACACGCCACAACAAACAAAAAACAAATAACCTAATTAAAAAATGGGCAGAGGAACTGAACAGTTCTCCAAAAAAGAAATACAGATGGCCAACAGACACATGAAAAGGTGCTCCACATCGCTAATTATCAGAGAAATGCAAATTAAAACTACAATGAGGTATCACCTCACACCAGTAAGGATGGCTGCCATCCAAAAGACAAACAACAACAAATGTTGGCGAGGCAGTGGAGAAAGGGGAACCCTCCTACACTGCTGTTGGGAATGTAAACTTGTTCAACCATTGTGGAAAGCAGTATGGAGGTACATCAAAATGCTCAAAACAGACATACCATTTGACCCAGGAATTGCACTCCTAGGAATTTACCCTAAGAATGCAGCAATCAAGTATGAGAAAGACCAATGTACCCCTATGTTTATCGCAGCACTATTTACAATAGCCAAGAATTGGAAGCAACCTAAATGTCCATCGGTAGATGAATGGATAAAGAAGATGTGTTACATATACACAATGGAATACTACTCAGCCATAAGAAAAGGGCAAATCCAACCATTTGCAGCAACATGGATGGAGCTGGAGGGTATTATGCTCAGTGAAACAAGCCAAGCGGAGAAAGAGAAATACCAAATGATTTCACTCATCTGTGGAATATAAGAACAAAGGAAAAACTGAAGGAACAAAACAGCAACAGAATCACAGAACTCAAGAATGGACTAACAGGTACCAAAGGGAAAGGGACTGGGGAGGATGGGTGGATAGGGAGGGATAAGGGGGGGGAGAAGTAGGGGGGGTATTAAGATTAGCATGCATGGGAGGGTGGGAGAAAGGGGAGGGCTGTACAACACAGAGAAGGCAAGTAGTGATTCTACAACATTTTGCTATGCTGATGGACAGTGACTGTAAAGGGGTTTATAGGGGGGAACTGTATAGGGGAGAGCCTATTCAACAAAATATTAGTCATGTAAGTGTAGATTAGTGATACCAAAAAAAAAAAAAAAGGGCAGTTCCTGTCTGGTAACCTCCAATGAGTTCTACCAAGAGTATAAAGGGCATATAAAAGTGTAGGCAAAGGGTCTGTTTGTGTTTATACAGAGGATCAAAGCCTAATTGGGCTACCCCGAAAATGAACTAAGATACGATATGAAAGAGAACTTCCAACATCAGCACTCTCTGGAAGACTCATGCCAGAAGATGATCATCAAAAAACCCCAACAAAGATCCACGCACTGCTACAGCTGTAGATGCACTCATCCCACCAGTTCCTGGACTTGCCATGGGAAGGAGGAAGGAGATATCTAAGCTGGCCTGTGCATACAGTAAAAGAACAAATTTGACTGGATCTATACTGTTGGAACTCAACCAAGAATTAGGAGAAGTGCAAATTGTAGTGCTCCAAAATCTTACAACTACAGACTATTTACTGTTAAAGGAACATAAGGGATGTGAACATTCCCCAGGAATGGGTTTTTTTAATTTGTCTGATTTCTCTCAGACTGTTCAAGTTCAGTTGGACAATATCCACCATATCATAGATAAGTTTTCACAAATGCCTAAGGTGCCTAACTGGTTTTCTTGGTTTCACTGGAGATGGCTGGTAATTACAGGTATGCTTTGGTTATGTGACTATACTCCTCTTATGTTAATGTGTGTGCGCAATTTAAGTAGTAGCTTAAAACCTATACATGCTGAAGTTACTCTACAAGAAGATATATCAAAGAAATAATGAATCTTCCCATGTTTTCTGCCGCCTGCTACTTCTGTAGCTTTTCTTCTTCCTTCCTAATTACAACCCTTAAATAGAATTTGTGCCTCATATCAAATTAACCGAGTATCATAATTCTTCCAAGTGGTAAAGATACCTCAAGACAAATGCTAGGCATAGAAGCTACAGGGCATAAATATGCAAAGAAATAAAAAGCTAACCATTTCAAACAATAAGGCTTCTCTCTCACTTACCAACTTTACATTTCCCTGTATGGCCCCGGAAGATGACTGGTTAGCCAGAGATGGGTAAGATTCCTCAAGGGAGGAACAACCTAAGACAGGCACAGTCGCAGGGGGGCCATCAGGTGAGAAATTGGGGATCAGCAGAGGTGAGGCTTAGAACCTCACCCCCCCTGTTCTGAGAGAAATCCTCTGCATCTGTGGATGTTTTATTGCCCTTGTCCAGCTTGGATTAACACATAGTCTACAGGCACACACCTGATCATCTACATTTGCTCTCTTACAACACTAAACTATGTTTTCTACCTTTATCTTGTATCTACCTACCACTTCAACATTTTATTAAAAATAATAATAATAAAGAGAGAAATGTGGTATCCACATATAAATCAAGTATAAAAATCAAATGAGTATTCATATTTGAACTGACCATTTATAGTTCATAATGCATGAGCAAAACCGAAAGTTTCTGTGATGACTGCCCTTGTACTGTTCACTATGTAACTTATTCATTATGTAAGAATTTGTTCTCCATGTAAGAACTTGTTTGTTATGCCTCAGAAGATTGGAGACTGACGAGAATTAGGCTTGGGGTGGATTAATGATTGTGCATTGAGCATTGACTCCCCTATACAGAATTTTATTGTTGTTAACAACCATTTGATCAATAAATATGAGAGATGCCCTCACAAAAAAAAAAAAAAAAAAGTACACACTTCCAATGGTAAAATAACAAGTAACCGGGATGTAACAGCTTGGTATGGTGATAGCTGGTACCTAGAATTGTCATGTATATAAATGTTGAATCACTATGTTGTACACCTGAAACTAATGTAATGTAATACCGTGTGTCAACTACCTTTCAATAAAAAATAATTATCTACAAAAAAACAAACAACAACAAAAAAAACCAGAGCTTCTCAGGTTGAAGGGGCAACATGATGGAGGACTACAGCGCCTCCTTATCTTTTTTGTTCTGTAAGCACCTCTCCAAACTCTGCAAAATTCAGCACCATAGAGAGGAGGGTCTGAAGAAATGGGAGAGCCAGACTTGAAATTCACACCACTTCTTTTTTAAAATAGTTTTGTCCTCTTACCCAAATTATTTTTCTTCTCCATAAAATGAGAAGGTTGAGGCAGATATTTTCTGAAGCCTAGATATAAAGTTCTATCATTCTAAATATGTATCGATCACCTACTAAGTTTTCAGCACTACAATAGCCTATATTTTAGTACCAGTAATCCCTACATGTTGTCAGGTACTTTTCTTCCATTATTTCCTTTAATCCTCACATCAGCCATATATGATGTACTGGGGATAGAGCATATATGATATACAGGGATGGGTGGTCCCTGTCCAAAGATCTCTTTGTCTCCAATTCATTTGGGATGCATATCAAAAGAGATGAAAAACTGCATAGTCAAGACTATGGGGTTTTGAATCAGGGCTCAAATTGCATCCATGCTACTTGTTAGCTGTGTGTCCTTGGGCAAGCTACTTAACCACTCTGTGGCAGAGACTCATTTTCCTCAACTGTGAAATGGTGGTAATGATGGCGCACTGTGCTTGACACAGAGTAGGAGGTCAATAAGTATTAGGGTGTCTTTCCATAAGAAGTAGAGATTCTAGCTTGGGAAAAAAACAACAGATGGGAAGTAAGCTATAGAAGAACACTGTGCTCCAGTATCAGGGGAAATGAGTGCAGGGGCTCCCCGACTTCTGGGCAAGATGTTTAAGTCTCATACACATTTTCCCTGGGACCTCTGCCTTTCATGTACACGAACCTCCCTCAGTTGAGGCCTGAGATTTGATGGGCAGGAGAAATGGCACAGACGTTCCAGAGGCCCTGGCTACAGGTCTCCCGTGGGTCTGCTCACAGCACAGCCCACCCAGGTTCATTACGCAGTCAGGAGGACACTTTGGTGGTAATGAGCTGACCTTGTTAGAATTAATGGATAGTGGGTAATAGGTCTGTGTGATTCATTAGATATAGAAAAAGGATCCAGCTTTCCTACATTTAGTTTAATTGAAACTCTAAAACATTTATTACTTTGGGCACATGAGAGTAACTTGCATTTTTAAATATCAAAGTGATAATTTCAGCTGTTTTCCAAAGGGAAAATGGGGTTGGAGGGGGCAAGGCCAAAAGAAAGGAGAGAGAGACACTGGGGAGGCAGGTCTGCCCAGGCAAAGGGGATTTGGAGGCTTGGGGTCTGTTTTGGTAGAGTTTTGGTGAGTGAGTGGTCCAAGTCTGTTCTCTTACAGCCGCATTTACTCAGGGTGCAATGCATCCACTGGACAGGCCACTGTCTTTACCACTGCCTCTGCTCTTCATAGTTTTGCTGAGCACTTACTAGATGCAGTTGTCCCATTGCTTCGTTTCCTGTGGTGTCATTGTACTCTGCTTACTACCAATTTACTGAGAAAGACATAGAGGCTTAAAGAGGTAAATCACCTGACTGGGGCCACCCAGCCAGTAAAAGCGCAGTTGGGATTCAACCTGGTTGATCTCACCACAGAACTATTGCTCTTTGCCCCACACGTGCACCACTATTTTCTCCAGTGCCCCTTCCTGCTTCAACACTCCCTGAGTTCTGTGGGCAAGGGCTACTCTGGGACCCCTGTTTCAGGAAGCTGCCATCTACTTATTCTCTGAAGTTTATGTGTCTTGGAATTTATTGAACGGGGGTGAGATTTAGGTGTAGGAAGGTGTTAGCTACCATTTTGTTAGAAGTTCTTCCAGGCTCTCCCATCCCCTTATTTCTGACCATAGTTGAAAGTATGTGCATATGATCTTGTATCTTTCTTTACCATCCTAACTTAGGAACATTAGCATTTCCAAAAGTTACTTAAATTCCTCAGGATCATCATTTTTAATTTCTGCCAAGTTCTCTATATGGAGGCATCGTCATTTACCTAATCCTTTATTGTTGTATGGCGAAGTTATTTCCAATTTGTCACTATTATAAATGATAGTGTGAACATCTTTGGGCATAAAGCTTTTTAAATGGTATTTACCTAGGGTTGACATCTGTATTTTGACAGTTTTTTTCTGGTTATAAATATAATACAAAGATATTTTAGAAGGTTTAAAAAGCAAGGGAAATTTAAAGAGGGAAATCATAACAGTTATTATTATTAGCTAATACTTATACAGGGCTTTCTAGATACCTGGAACTATTTTAAGCACTTTGTGTAAATTAATTTATTAATTCCTATGATAACTGTGTCAGACACATGCATAAATATTTTTGATATTTCCTGACTATTTCCTAGAAGAAAAGTATTGTTTAAAATACTGGAACATTTTTAAGACTCTTCAGACAGGTTACCAAGCTGTTGTTGAGATGTGTGGTAGTTGTTTGTTTACCCTCAGACCAGTGAGGTGTGAGTGTGCTCTTCTCTCTGTTCTCTTACCAGTACACTTTTTAAAAATTATTATTTAAAAAGTATTTGAGTCCTGAGTGTGTTCTGTGGCATTATTCTACCTCCAAGGACCCTTGGAGCTTTGTGCTGCTCTGTCATAAATTTCCAGTTGGTAAAAGCTTGAAGGCTGCTTGTGGAGCCACTGACACGTTTGCAGTCTCCTGGTGTGGCATCTGGGGTTGAACTGAGGAAAGGAAAGGGAGCCGGGAAGCAATGAGTGTGCACGTATCTCTGGTGTCATGATGGCCAAGGACTCAGAAATACAGGATCCTGCCTATGTCTGTCCCTCTAAGGGAAAACTCCAAAAGCTTTAGGGGGATGAGAACCTCACATAGCAGGTAGAGAAAGGTCAAGATGGTGGACAAAGGAATTTCACACTTGAGATTCAAGAGAAATGCCATGGACATTCGACTCAGAATATAATAACTCATATAGACTTGTACCAACAAAGAAATTCTTCTCTCCAGAACCCTGGAAACTGGTAGACACTAAAGAAGAGGGAATCGGTGATGCCAAGAGCCATGATTTGTTAGGTCAGTGCTGTGCCCAACATTCCTGATGCCCACAGAAAACCTAGCATGATCCTGGAAGACTGTGAACACATAAGGCACCTCCCTCCGCTTTGATCAAAGATTGCAGATCTCTTTTCTTCTTTTTTTCTCTCTCTTCTACCTTTTCCTCCCTCTCACCTTGCCCCTTCTCTTTCCCTTTCTGCAGCTTTGTTAGATTTTTCACATTATGAAAATTGTACATATTCATTTTATCATATCAGACAATTCAGAAGTGTGTGTGGGAGACACTTATAGCCTTCCTGTGTCCTTTGATCCCACCCCAGCAGATAACCAGTGTCAAGTTTGGTTTGTATTTTCTACACATCTTTCTATGCTCCTACAAACAGAAACATTTCTTCCCCTTTTTCTTTTTTTAAAAAAAATAATAGAACCCAAAATCTCTCTATTATTTGCTTTTCTGACTTAAAGATATATCAGGGGAAATGTCCGAGGTCAGGATATATAAAGCTGATTCAAATAATAATAGCTTCATAATATTCCATTGTATGGGTGTACCATCAGTTTATTTAACCACTCCCCTACTGAGGGACCGTCAAATAATTTTCAGATTTGTTCACTTTTCCTCCTTCCTTCCAACTTTTTTTCCCTCCCTCCCTTCCTGTACCAACTGAGCTGCATAGGCTCCATTGATAATTCCTCATTGATAATTCCTTTCATAGAGATGCTTGTATTTTTGTAGGACACAGTCCCCCCAAAAATGGGATTACTGGAGAGAGGAAACATAAATTTACTTTCAATAGCTTGTCTTGTCTCTTTTAGTTATTTTTTGTTGAGCACTTTACCTACATCATTTGACTCGATATCCGTGGCGCCTTTGTGCAGTGGGCACGGTGAAGGACGCACCTCCATTTTGCAGGTGAGCTTCAGTGATACTGAATGACTTTTCCAAGGTCACAACCAGCAAATGGCTGAGCCTGTTCCAAAAACTCATGTGCCTCCGAGACTTGTGCTTGTTGACCTGATAAATATTTCTCCTCTGCAACTCCCTGGTTATATTTTTCAAAGATTCCCTAGAAAAAGAAAATGAGGCTCCATCAGAAGAATGGCCACATTTATTTAAAGAAGATGATGATAATGGGGAAGGTGATAGTGGTGCATAATTAAACATTTGTCAAAGGAAAGAGAGAAGAGGTTTCCTCATTGTTTGGTGTTGGGTTTTTATGAGTGATTTTTAAGTTTTAAGAATTTTCAGTGGCCCGGTTGCTGTTGGAGCGGTTGCCTGCCTCTGGTCCCTTAGCCTGAATGAGACGGAAGCTGGTCTCAGGCCTCCTTCCAGCCTCTGGTTCTGGGCCCCTCTTCCTCCTGGTGCCTCCTGGTGCGTATGTAGTTCCTCATATTCAAGAGGCTGTTGATGACGCCTGCCTCCATCTGAAGGGCTGGAGAATGCTGAAGCTCCAGGGCCTGCTGGGTTTCTAAGCCAAGAGTAATATGGGGTCCTCAGGGGAAACACGTCTAGATTCAACATTGAGGAAAAACTGTGGAAGTCAACATGCCTTCCGCCTCACGGCTCCTCTTAACCACTAGATGCGGCCTGATTGCTTTCCCACTTTCATACGCGGTTTGTGTTTAGTGACCCCTCCCCCTCCCTCTGTCAACATTTGCCCTCAAGAGAGGATCTTTTATTAGTCTCTATACCTGAGGATGACTGCCAGCCTGCAGCTCTCTCTTCAAGAGGGATCTGCCTTTTAAGACTTATATCTCTCAGGGAAAAGACTCGTTGTTAAAGAAAGAATCAATACATAGATGAAGAAGGGATTTGGGGAACAGTGGCCTTTTTGGTGTTACTGAAATAATGATCAGGATGGCTAATATTTACAAAGCACCTACTTTGTTCTAGACACTATTTAATCCTCACATCCACTCCATGGGGGTAGTTAATATCCCCATTTTACCAGTCAGGAAGCTGACACACACCTTGGTTAAATGACTAGCTAAGAATCATATACAATATTTTACCAATCTTGGTAAGTAATTAATGGTGTTTAATTATAAGATGCATCATTATTTTATTTACACTAAGAAAAAAATGCTGCCAATTAAATCAACACACGTAACTGACTTAAAGAAATGATAAATGTGAAAAATACATCTCAGAATCAATGACTGTATGTAACAGAGCTGGGACTGAACCCAAATGGATCAACTGTGGTGCATATGGCTTTCCCACCATGCCATGCTTGGGAAACAAGGTAGATTCAGTCTTGACTATTGTTTATTAAGTCAGCATTCCTCATATCAAAGAGGAAAGTGTTCTATGAACAGATTAAGTCTGGGAAAGTTTAAGTAATATGATAGATTCTCTTGATATTATTATATGTAATAAATAATACAATAGATTTCTCTACCCCAGGGCTTCTTTGAACCTTTAATATTAACATGTGTTTGTACCTCCAAGGAAGAAGGAATATGCATCATTTCCCAAACATTTTTTGGCTGTGGTGTCTTTTATGGAACTTCTGTTCTTTGGAACACAGTTTGGAATACTTCATAGTAGGTTATTTCTCTAGTCTAGCAACATATGTACAGAAGTTCAAGTTTCATTTTGCTTGATGAATCCAGTTTTGGAGGCAATTATTGTGTATCAGGATGATGGGTTTATAAAGACAAATTTGAAATTAAGTCTACATCTTTAGGCAGTTTTCCTCCCAGTCCATATCTTTCATTCAGTATTAATTACAGTAAACATGTATTTAATATCTAGAATGGTGTTTCTCAAAGCTGCCTTTATGGTAATAAACTCCAAACTTTTTGTTAAGACCTCTCTACTAGAAAACAAAACAAGACCTTTTTGAGCCAACATCACAGTTACTCTGGGTCTGAATGTACTAATGGATGTGAAAGTACCCTTTATTTACTGAGAGGCACTGGTTTCCATTGTTTGATTTAAAAAATTTGCAGAAACTTTCTGTATAGGTTACAATTGCTTTTATGTATGAGTAACAATCTACCTGACTAGTGATGACATTTGGTCATGTGACTTCCTTAAACAAGTTCAGAGGTCGTTGATCCTGGGCTATGCAGGGGCTCAAGTACCAGACCTTCTTGGTTGCTTCCTTTACTCCTCCCTACAATGTTGCCTTGATGCCTCATGGACATAGAATGTGTGCTGCAGTCCCAGGCATCACCTCTGTCCAAAGCAGAACAAGGGGCATGGGTTGGCACAAGCCAAACTGTTTTTTTTTTTTTACTAAGAAAGCAAAATATTCCTGGGGGTCCCTGGCAGCCTTCTCCTGATATCTCACTGACAAAACTGCTGATAGCCATGGCTATACCTGGCTGCAAGGGAGTTGGAGAGCAAGTCTGTCATGATTAGTTTTGGCATGTGGTTCTCCAAAACGGGTCTCTGCATGAGCAGCTTTACCCATACCTGGGAACCTGGTAGATATGCAAAGTCTCAGGCTCTACGCCAGACCTACTGAATCAGAAACCCTTGGAGTGGGGCTAGTGATCTGTGTTTTAACGAGTTTGGTGTGTGATTCTGATATGCTTAATTTTGTGTGTAACATGAAACTTAGGGGTGAATATTGGGCAGGTGTCTAAGTGTCTATCAGGGATTTTAACCTCTGGCTGTAATATGTTACAAGCAGTGATTTTGTTATTAGTGTAAAAGGCTTGCATCAGAAGTCAATATTCTTACCCTTCGAATTGGCACTTTATATCTGCTGTGTGATTTGGGGCAAATCACGGAACCTTTCTGAGTCTGCTTTCTGCTCTTTTAAGGAGAGATATCTTTGTAGGGCTTCTGTAAGAATCACCTAATATAATGCATATGGAAGGACTCTGAAAACCCTAAGGCTCCGTGAGGAGTCTGTTCCCATGTGTGGGTGGGTCACTGTCCCTCTGTGTTTTAAGAGGCTGGCTCTGCTGCTCCAGCCTGGCAGATAGTCCCTGAGCAACACCGATAGGGATCCTGCAGGCACAGCACACCAGACTCCATGAACAAAGTCCAGGTCTCTTCTTACTTGAGGCAGGGGTAAGGTCTTTGGGAAAAGGAGGGAGAAGGAGGGAGAAATTTCCTGTAATGTTCCAGTGTAAGCCTGTATTTTATTGTTGCTGTGATTGTTTTTCTCTTGGCTTCTTACATGAGTTCCTTGAATTTAACAACCTGGGGGCTTTCAAAACAGCTTGCCAAGTAGCTCACAGCCAAACAATGACAATAAAGAAGTCCAAGATGGGATATTGACAGTGGACACAGGTAGGTAATTCTCTTCTAGCTTCCAGCTTCCTGGCACTTGCATGGTAAGAAGAGGCAGAATGGGATTTCTTTAGGATGTGCTAAGCATTTAAATGGCTAGAAGCTGTTCTCCCAGTCTGCATGCATATAACATCAACAACTGTACTGTAATCTTAAGCATGTTTACAAGCTTTGGAAGTATTATAACCATAAAGACCAACAGAGCACAGCTCTCCATGATTCAATCAATTCACCAGCAAGGATTTGTGCAGTGCCTTGGAGAGGGCACATGCTCATATCTACACCAGAAAGGGCACCAAAGATGATTAGTTTGGTATGTTACCTGGTTGATGTATCAGTGGTCACCTTCCCACTAATGGGTTCATGAGTTTATTGTGTAGTTCCAGACATGAGAGTAGAGGGGGAGAGTGGCCACAGATGACTCTGATACAAACTAGATAGTGATGTGTAACACACTAGGAAGTAAAAGCTGTAAAGAGACATCATTGCCTACCAGCCGTGAGTGGCAGACAGTGGAAGAGAGGATGGCAGAGCCCCGAGAACTCAGGACTCCACTGTACACAATGCCTTTGGAATTCAAGGTATCAACTTGAGACAAGGATGGCCTTGTCACGCTAAGATGTGCAGTTGTTTTATGGAAGAAGGTTGGTGAGCCCGATCCTCAAGGACGGAAGCTCCATGAAGCACCAAGTTACCATCTCCAGAGGGAGTCCAGAGTAATGGACCAAGGACCACGATCACGAATCTTTGTAAGATTCTGGAATTCTTATAAATTTTGTTAACTCCTCGATGTATGCACAGGGCCACTAGCAGTCATCCTTAGGGAGAGAGGCTCTGCGTGCTTTTTCTGTGTTGCCTTTTTTTCCAATAGGAAAAGCTGGAGAAGCAGCTAGGAATTCAGGAGGGGATGAGCTGAGGGGATGGTGACAGCTACTGGTAGGGAATCATCTTGGAAGGACTAGAGGAGGGCTTGGGGAACCGGGGTGCACTCAAGGAGGATCTTGAGTTTGAGCTGCAGAAATCCCAGGGTGGAATTCCCTAACAAGGACACGGCATTCACCCTCAGGCATCAACCGAGTGAGGTGTCACTGTGGTGTCAGTGTCCCCTTCCTTTCCTGATACCATAGCAGGTTAGGGATTGGAAACTTCTCTCATTTTTCTCATACCAGGTACCTGGTGTTGGGTCAATAATTCATTTATTCAGTACTTATTTTATATTTACTGAGTACCTACAAGTGCTGAGTGTTGAAAAGTATTGTTGGTACACAACGTTGAAAAAACCTACACAATGTCTGCCTCATGGAGGTTATGTTCTCATTAGGAAGACTCACAAAAACTCAACAATTATCACTCAATAGAAGGGATAGGACAGAAGCAGAGCAATGAGGGGAGCGTTACCAGTGAGGCCGGGTTAAAGTGAGTGGTGATTGAGGCCCTTTGGAGACATGTTAAGCTGGGATTTGAAGGATGGTGGGGAGCCACTGAATAAGGAGCTACCAGGAGAACATTTCTGATGGGGAACCACCAACACAGAGGCCTGGAGGAGGGACAGAGAGCTTGGCAGGTCAAAGAATAGAAAGAGGGTTAGTATGTCTGAAGCATGGGGTCAAGGGCCTGGGGGAGAACAGGGGGGCCCAGGTCACCAAGAACCTTGTAAGCTATGGTAAAGAGTTAGGCACTTGTTCTATGAGCAATGGGAAATCTTTAAAGGGCTTTGAGCAGCAGATTGACAGAGACCATTGATACAGGTCATTCTGGCTGCTAAGTAAAGAATGGATTCAAAGGGTCCCAAAGAAGTAGAGAGACAAATCGAGAGCTGGTGTAGCAGGGCGGTGGGGAGTATGGTGGTTTGGAATGTGCGGGACGGTGCAGACGGAGAGATGCAGGTGGTCGGGGGACACACTCTGCAGGTGGAATGGCAAGGTGGCCCACGAGGAATTAAGCAGGTGGTGGCTGCTACAGATAGAGAGTCTTAGGGAGGTGGCCACTGGGAAAGAACTGCAAAGACACATGGAGATATGTCTGTACTTGAGAAGGCTCCTTGAGTCTGAGCCACGGAAAGTCCAGGGTGGAATCCCCTGACGACATTTTGCACCACCTCTTACCCGCAAGCATCCGTGCTGTCAGGTGTCACTGTGGAGTTCGTGATGGACTGGTTGTGCTAAAATGACTGCAGCAGTTACTGAGCATTTACTGTGTCTGACATTGGACTAACTTCCTAGATTCTCACATCAAAACAGAGGAATAGATCTCTCGTTGATCCCCATTTTCCAGTTGCAGAAACTGAGGTTCAGAAAGATTAAGAAATTCACTTTAAACAATAGAAGGAAGTGGCAGAGCAAAGAACTGAACCCAGGGGTATCTAGCTGTCCCCTTATGCATATATTATTATGCTCTCAGTTTTACAGGCTGTACTTGGCATAAGATTAATCGAATAAATGTTTCCTGTGAATACCTACTATGTACAGTCCGTGAGTGAGTGAGATGCAATTCCTGACACTGGAGCACAGGGATAAAAAGTGGCCACAGATGACTGCCATGCAAAGGAGAAAGTGACGTGTAACTCAAAAGAAGTAAAAAACAAAGGACTTCAGGGTTCAAAGAAGCAGAGTATTTTCCCAGCCTGTGGGGAGTGGCGCCAGAGATGGTTTCATGAAGGAGTGCACATTAAAAATGGGCCTGGCTCCCACCCCCGGAGGAAGCCCCAGGGGGGCAGCCCCGAAGCTCAGAGCGTATGTGTTGTGTGGTTGGCTTAGGGCAGAAGTTCTCAGAGTGTGGTCTGGGAACACTTTGATGCGTGAAGTCAGACTATTTTCATTATTTGCCTTTTTCACTCTCACTCCCTCATGAGTGCATGGTAGAATTTTCCATAGGCAATATGACTTATGATGTTGCAAAAGACTGAATGCAGAGACAGATACGAGAACCCAGCTGTCTTCTTGAAGGCAAACATTAAAGAGATTTGCAAAAAAGTAAAAATAATACCATGCTTTCCAGTATTTTTTTGGTGTGTGCTTTGGAAAAGACAGTTACTTTTCATGAAAATATGTTACATTTTTTAATGGGTTTATTATGGATTGTGTTAAAATAAGTAATTTTTTTTAGTTCTCAATTTTAATTTCTAATATAATATGGGTAGCTATGGTCTGCATAAACCAAAGCTCTTGGGGATCTTTAGTGATTTTAAAGAGTTGTAAAGGCATCCTGAGACCAAAAAGCTAGTGATCTACAGGTTGGTGTAACAGTAAAGTGCAGCGAGGGTCAGGGAGAAGCTCAAAGATCTTTTAGGTGGGAGTGCATGCTGGCTTCACTGCCGCAGGTGGGAGGAGAGCCTGCCAAGGGGAGGCTTGGTAGGTTCATGTGTGTCACAGTGCGGCAGCATTCTCCTGTTCAGCTCCAGGCGGGCTCCTCTGCCACGTCCTCCTATGTTGTGGCAGGAGGGTGGGCTGCTCTAGGGGGAAGCCCATGGGCACCCCGAGACCACACCTGCAGGCCTGAGGGGAGAGTTGTAAAACAGACAGCTGGCGTTGACTTTCCTGCTCTCACTTTGCTACCTGGGATGTCTTAAAGCACATGCTGCTTGTACAGCTTGGCTGAGATCCTTAGTTGGATTTCTCCCTTAGAACAAGAGTCTAAGACCTTTTAGACACTGGGATGGAGTGTTGCATTGTGGTTAAGCACATGGGCTTTTGCGTAAGTGGTCCTGGTTTTTAATCCAGACACTTCCACTGATTGTCTTCTTGTGCCAGTTATTTAAGCTCCTTAATCTATCTTTATCCATAAGTGGAGATAATAGTATCTTCTACCATAAGTTTGTTGAAGATATCAAATAAGAGAAGCTATGTAAAGGATGTAGCTTAGTGCCAGGTACATAGCATGGTCTCAGATGGCAGCTCTTCAGATAGAAGGAGGACAAGTGAGCTGAAACCATAGGGAAGCAGATTTCAGCTCAATGAGAGAATGCACATTAAGGCATTAGCATAGTGTTTGTCACCTAATAATTCCTTGGAAAGTGGTAATAGCTGTTACTGATGTAATTATTGTAAATGTGAATTTAAAAGTTGTATGACATAGAACTTCCTTATGCTTAGAGCTGTCCCCTGAATAAATCTGGATGTATTGGATTCAATCAGGCATTCATTTGTTCATTCACCTCACCAAGTGCCACTCTAGATGCTGAGGATTCAAAATTGATTAAAAGAACTGGAAGAATGTAAGTGAAGGGTGGGCAGCCAGTCAGGGGATGCTTTAGAGGAGACTCATGCATCCTGTAAGCTGAGGTAGGACTCAGGGAGTTAGGAGCGACTCTGCCTGGTGACTTACAGACCCATGTTCTCGCGTGACATAGCCTCGTGGAATGTCAGGGCTGATAGCTGTGATGACCTTCAGGCTCTAGAGATCACTTAGAGCAGCTCCTTGCATGTATGGAGAAATCAAGGTCCTAATCCCCAGTCCAGATTCTGATAATATTCTCTTTAATGCTTAAGATCCCCAAAGAATTCTGGTTAAAATGGAAAAATGCAAGAAAAGGAAAGGATGATGAACCCTGGCCAGCTTCACAGCAGCCAGCCCATCACTCTGTGCTCAGAGGTGTACTGGGCGCAAAATGTCTAACAGCCCTGTGGGCTGTGGGGGTAACTGCAGCCGAGGGGTCAAGAACCTGGGTCACACTCTCAGGTCTCATACTTACTGAATGTGTGACCTTGGGCTGTCTTTTTAGTTCTCTGAGATTAAGTTTTCTCTCTGAAAAATTAGAGTGTAGTTATAACTTACATTTAGCTGGTAGGAAGAAAAACTCCCCCAAATAGTGACTTGAACAAATTAGGGTTTTCTTTGTCTCACACTTGAAGTCAGTGAAGAGGCAGCCCCAGGCTGGTCTGTCAGTCAGAAATCCACAGTCACACAGGCTCCTTCTGCCTTTCTTCTCGCCGTCCTTAGTGCATGGCTAACGTCCTTATTCGCATTCGCAGTGTGTGGTTGCAGGGTTTCTTCAGCTCCAGTTCTCGCATTCTAGTTTTTTGTAGCAATGTAGAGGAAACATGGAAGGGATAACAGTCATCTGTAAGCTGAGTTAGTCTTCTTTTTAAGACTGTTTCTCAGATATGCTGCTCACAAACTTGGTTATATCTCATGGCCATAAATTGGCCATGTGATCATCCTTACTTCAAGAGATGTTGAGAAAAAGTATGTTTTGCCTGGTTACTTTGCAGCTCCTGCTAAAACTGGAGATTACTTACTAGGGAAGAAAGGGATAATGGATATTGAATAGGTGACTATCAGTTTTTGCCATGTGAGCCAAAAATATTATCTACCTTCGTAGGTTTTGTGAGGATAAAATGAGATGATGCATATAAACCACACAGTTCAGTGTCCAAGCATATAGAGCTCTTCCAAGAGAACAGAGCCCTGCCCTCCGTAAACTTGTCCATCTACTGTGGAGACAGAAATACAGTGGAATGACAGCAGGATAACCAGCTCTAAGACAGAATAGAATTCATTCACTTCCCAGGATCGTCTCTGCCACAGCCCTTCTTATCTCCTGCAATCTCAGGGCAGTGGAACAAAAATCACAAAAATCTGACCATTGTTGAGCGCTTCTTATCGGTCAGATCCTTTCTCATTGCTTTACATGCATGATCCCTTTTGACCTTCAATGTAACCCAGTGTAGGTGGGTGATATGAAGTAGGTACTTTGATGGGTACCTATAAGTAGGTACTTAGTTTCAGGTGTACAACATAACGATTCAATATTTGTATATATTGAGAAATTATCAGTACAAAAGTCTAATCAACTTCTGTCACCATGTATAGCTACAGAATTTTTTATTTTTGTGATGAGAACTTTTAAGATCTACTTTTGCAGCAACTTTCAAATAGGACACAGTATTACTGACTTTAGTTACCATGTTGTACATTATGTCCCCATGACTTATATATTTTATAACTGTAAGTTTGTACCTTTTGACTCCCTTCATCCAATTCTCCCCCCCCCCACCTCTGGCAACTGCCAATCTGTTCTCTATATCTATGATTTTGGGTGTTTTGGTCTGTTTGTTTATTTTTGGATTTCACATATAAGTGAGATCACGTGGTATTTATCTTTCTCAGTCTGACTTATTTCACTTAGTGTAATACCCTCAGGGTCCATTCCATTTATGTTGTTGCACATGAAACTGAGGCTTTTCGAGGTAGGTGGCTTGCCTGATCCACAGGCTTCCTGGGGCTCGCTGGCATAGGAACCCAGGTCTGTGGGGCTGTTGTGACCTGTGTCCCCCAACAGCCCAGGCCCTGCCACTCTCGTCCCTAGGTCCGCAGTTTTAACCCCTCTGGGCCACAGGTTCCTCATCAATAAAAACATTGAACTAGATGAGCTTGAAGGTAGTTTCTGGCTCTGACAATAGAGGCCTCTCTCTCCTATGAACTGTTAAAGGAAATTTAAAAACACAGATAAAATCATGACTCTCAAGTACAAAAATGAGCACATATTAAAGATTTTATTGAACTCATTTAATGAAGAAATAACTGTGATGTTCCAACCAGTTTAAAGGAGAATCCAAAGAACAAGAGCATTTAGAAATCAAGTATTGAAATGAATTAGCAAATGGAGATAAAGCTACTTTTTCCACAGGGTGGGGAGGATTGTTCCCCCACTGGACAGAATTCATTTGCATGTCTCTAGACAATGATTTTGTGTTACTATCAGTTATCTACAATTTACAGAGTAAAATAGTTCCCAAAGTCAGAATCAGATATGGTGGAAGGGTGTGCTGTACACAATGCAGAATTTTACGCAGAAGCACACATTTTCCTTCAAAACCTTCAGAAGTTTCCTAGTCCAGGCAGTCTGATCCCGTTTCCTGCCCAGGCCTCATGGTCATGCCCACCTCAGACATGGCTATCCTCTTCACCAAAAGAAAAAGACATTTGTTCTTCGCTGATTGATTCTGTTCTCTTTGGGTGTAGGAAAACCAGTCGGAGGGCTGTGGCAGCAGTGGCCCTGGGAATTGGGACTTCTCAGAACACAAAAATTCCCCATCCACCTGCTTCCAGGGCTTGGCTCCCATACTGGCCCAGTCACCAAATGGTTAAGAGACCTTGTATAAGTCACTTGACTTTGAGACTATTTGTAGTATTCCAGGATGCCACACATATACTGATCTCTTCTTGAGAGCTGGTTAGTTTTTTTTATTTATTTTTATTTTTTATTTTTTTATTAAGGTGTTATTGATACACACTCTTATGAAGGTTTCATATGAAAAAACAATGTGATTAATACATTCACCCATATTATTGTGTCCCCCTCCAATACCCCATTGCAGTGACTGTCCATCAGTGTAGTAAGATGCCACAGAGCCACTATTTACCTTCTCTGTGCTATGCTGTCTTCCCCATGATCCCCCCACACCATGTGTGCCAACTGTAATACCCCTGAATCCCCTTCTCCCTCCCTTCCTCCTCCATCCCACACCCCTCCCCTTTGGTAACCACTAGTCCCTTCTTGGAGTCTGTGAGTCTGCTGCTGTTTTGTTCCTTCAGTTTTGCTTGGTTGTTATACTCCACAAATGAGAGAAATCATTTCGCACTTGTCTTTCTCCACCTGGCTTATTTCAATGAGCATAATGTCCTCCAGCTCCATCCATGTTGTTGCAAATGGTAGGATTTGTTTCTTTCTTACGGCTGAATAGTATTCCATTGTGTATATGTACCACATCTTCTTTATCCATTCATCTACTGATGGACCCTTAGGTTGCTTCCTTTTCTTGGCTATTGTAAATAGTGCTGAGATAAACATATGGATGCATATGCCTTTTTGAATCTGAGAACTTGTATTCATTGGGTAAATTCCTAGGAGTGGAATTCCTGGGTCAAATGGTATTTCTATTTTTAGTTTTTGAGGAACCTCCATATTGCTTTCCACAACGGTTGATTAGCTTACATTCCCACCAGCAGTGTAGGAGGGTTCCCCTTTCTCTGCATCCTCAGAGAGCTGGTTAGTTTTTTTTCTCTTCCTCTCTTTCAGAGGGACATTTGGGAGGCCACATGATTGAGGTGAAGTGTCCTAGGTTTAGAGTTAATATTGGTTTCTGTTTGTTTCTGTTACTAACTGTGTGACTGTAGGCAAGTCCTCCAACCTTAGTCTGCTTATCTGTAAAATGGCAAGCTATGGTAGGCTGAAAATATGGCCCCCATAGAAAACATCTACATCAAATCCCTGGAACCTATGAATGCTACTTTATTTGGAAAAAGGGTCTTTGCTGATTTAAATGAGACAGGGACCATGGGCTTAGACAGAGTAAGGTGAGGGCCTCTGGGAAAAACAAAGCAAGATAATCCATTGCGGGATTTGCTTTGGCCGGCTGGAGGGCCCAGCCTATTTTTCTGACTTTACCCAGGTGCTGCTTTTGTTCCTCCAGCCCTAAGCAAATGATTTGCAACCTGGGCAATGTAGCAAGCAAGCCCCAAACAGTAGTAAAAACAGGAAGGATTCCATCTTGAAAATAAGATTGCATTTTAAAACCCAATTAGTTAAAAAGTAAGTTTCTTAGCATACTCTTTAACAAACAGACAGTAACTTGGCCCACCTTGGGAGTAAAGCAGGCAGTCTTAAGTGATATGCTCCCAGACCAGGAAGCTGCTATCCTAGGAGGAAATCAGAACAGTGAATTTCTTATAAATAACCAGGAAGACTAATAAGAAACTTAAAGTCTTTTCAAAGATAAACCTTTTAGGACTACTTAGCAGGTGTACCTCCCTAGCCCTTTGTCTCTCAACCACCTATAAAGCCCCTAGACAATGCATCACCCTGGGGCTCTCTTGTTGCCTCCTGGCCTGAGCCGGGAGCTCTGTCCACTCACTTTATCCCTAAATAAAAGCCTGTCACTTGCCCTCCTACCTTGAGTGTTTGTGAAGTTCATTCTTTGACTCTGCCAACAAGAACCCTGGCATCATAAATATGTTAAGGATCTTTAGACGAGATTATTCTGGATTGTCTATGTGGGTGCTCAATGCAGTCACCAATGTCCTTATAAGAGAAAGGCAGAGGGAGGTTGGACACAGAGGGAAAGGCAGTGAAGCTGGAGGCAGAGACTGGAGTGCTGTGGCCAGCAGCCCAGGAATGCTGGCAACCACCAGAAGCTGGAAGAGGCAAGGAGCGGCTTCTATTCTGCAGCCCTAAAGGGAGCCTCGTCCTGCTGGACTTCAGACTGCTAGCCTCCAGAGTTGTGAGAATGAACGTTTCTTTTGTTTTAAGGTGCCATGCTTGTGTTAATTTGTTGCAGTAGCCCCAGGACTATAATGGGATGGTTCACCGGCCTCCCAGGGTTGCCATAGGATTCAAAGGAGAAAGAACAGTGCTTTATAAATGGTCAAATGCATGCTAGGGTTAAAGGCAAACAAATACTTGGTAAGTAGCATGTAAATATCTATTTGTTTATTGCACGTTCGTGCAGGACTTTGATAAGCCACAATAAAAATGGCATGAAATAATAAGTAATTTCTCAAGTAAAAATAACATCTGGAGCCAAGGTTCTCCACTGAGCTCACTTGAGGTGTAAAGGGCTGGGGCCACTCTCTCCCTCGCAGGGGTCCTGCGCCTGGAGTTGTGGGAGGAGACGTCTGAGGATGATGACTGGCAGCATTTCCTGTATGGAGTAGTGTTGTACCTGGGGGAAGGCCTCCAGTGGCAGTGAGGACAAGTGGCTGTTGTTTGGCAGGTCCTGTCTCAGGGAGGAAACGGGCACCGCAGGAGGCATTTGGAGTGGGGTGCCTTGGCCCCGCCAGGGCCCAGGGCAGCAGACAGCCGCGATGCAGCCCGAATGCAATGGTGCGGCCCTGCCTTACAGCCCTGACTGCGTTCCAGGGGGGCAAGAGCCAGTCTAGGGCAGGTGCAATGCCAGGAACTGGGGGAAAAGACCCAGCTTTGGCAGAACGGAGCTGTGTCCATCTTCCCCCCTGCCTCCCCTCCCAACATACACACACATGCAAAGGTGCCGTGGAAAGGCCACCAGCCCAGCTTTGTCTGTGCGCCCTCTGGGACCTTTCTGTGTTTGTCATGCTGTTGTTATGCTCAGTACTTGAGTCGAGATGCTCTACTTGCCAGCCTCTCTTCTTTGTCCCCTTCTTTGTCTCTTCTTTGTTTATTTTCTCAAAAAACTGCTCCTTGTTTCATTAATTCTGTCTATTGTTTTATTCTTCTCAATTTTATTTATTTATTGTCTGATCTTATATCCTTCCTTCTATTGACTTTGGGCCTCATTTGTTCTTCTTTTTCTAGTTTCATTATTTCTTAGTTTAGACTGTTCATTTGGGATTGTTCTTCTTTCTTGAGATAAGCCTGTATTGCTATATACTTTCCTCTTATACTGCCTTTGCTGCTCCCATGGAAGTTGAGGTTTTGAGTTGTTTTTTTCATTTGTCTCCATATATTGCTTGATCTCTGTTTTAATTTGGTCATTGATCCATTGATTATTTAGGAGTATATTGTTAAGCCTCCATATGTTTGTGAGCTGTTTCATTTTCTTTGCACAATTTATTTCTAGTTTCATACCTTTGTGGTCTGAGAAGCTGGTTGGTACAATTCAATCCTTTTGAATTTACTGAGGCTCTTTTTGGTACTCCGTTTCCCATCTTGGGCATGTCACCACCTATGTGCCCTGGGAAATCACAATGATCACACCATTATTATCGTCTTTAATTAATTAACTACTTACTGAGCATTGAGTACCTACTATAGGTCAGCCAGAGACATGCTGGGAATATACGATAGACAAAACAGACAAGTCCCCAACTCCCAGGGGGTGTGTTAGTGGGGGACAGTCTCTAAGCAAACTATCACACAATGAACTCTTCCACTCTAACATTATAAATCATGATGCACTGTGGAGAGAAATATAGGGTGTTAAAAGAGATTTTTCTAGGTGGGAGGGATTGGGGAATCCTGTCTGAGGAAGGGAGTTTTTTTTTTTTTGAGAGGGCATCTCTCATATTTATTGATCAAATGGTTGTTAACAACAATAAAATTCTGTATAGGGGAGTCAGTGTTCAATGCACAATCATTAATCCACCCCAAGCCTAATTCTCGTCAGTCTCCAATCTTCTGAAGCATAACGAACAAGTTCTTACATGGAGAACAAATTCTTACATAGTGAATAAGTTCTTACATGGTGAACAGTACAAGGGCAGTCATCACAGAAGCTTTTGGTTTTGATCATGCATTATGAACTATAAACAGTCAGTTCAAATATGAATATTCGTTTGATTTTTATACTTGATTTATATGTCATCCCACATTTCTCCCTTTATTATTATTATTATTTTTTTTTTTTTAATAAAATGCTGAAGTGGTAGGTAGATGCAGGATAAAGGTAGAAAACATAGTTTAGTGTTGTAAGAGAGCAAATGTAGATGATCAGGTGTGTGTCTGAGGAAGGGAGTTTTTTATCTGCAGTTCTCAGGGGTGAGTAGGAGCTCACTCCATGTGCAGTCTGGGTTGAGTGGCTGGGGCCGGAGATGCGTCCAGGAAGCATGGGCAACAGATGCAAAGGCCGACCCACATCTGAGGGACTGATAGGCAGCGATGTGGCCTCCTCGGAGTGAGCGAGGGGGCAGGAGGTTGGAGTGGGCGTGGAAGCTGAGACAATTAGGAGTCTGTCTCAAAAGAGAAGCACCCTAGCAACCAGTGAGTCTAACATTTTCCCATACAGATGGAGTTGAGCAGGTGCCTCAAAGTCCCCCAGTGAGTTGGGTAGATAAGTCAGGACTTGAACCCTGGATAAATTATTTCTACGCCAATATATTTGCCACTTCACCACACTGCATTTAAGTAAATTATTTCCTTTTCAAAGCATTGGTAATAACTGATGTCTTGTCTTCAATGGGACCTTAAGATGTTTGTGGTCTTACTACAAGTAAAGGAAAATCCAGCAACTAACTTTTCATTTACTTACAACCTTACTACATAGATGATCCGTGTAGGTGGGCTCACCATTGTGTTCAAGTTAGGGTAATGTGATGATTGTAAGACTTAGGGCTGAAGAGCTGGACAAACAGGGGCACAATCCCAGCTCTGCTGTTTATTAATCTCTGCCACCACACCAAGTTACTCTGAGCCTCGGTTTCTTCAACAAAAAGTATGTGTAACAATGGTAGCTTCATATCACATTGTTTCATTAAAAATGAATACATGTCTGGCGTATAGTAAGTGCACAGTAAATGTTGGTTATTAGAATGGGGATGGTGATGATGGTAATGGTGGTTCACTTGGTCAGAGACAGAGTGAGTCCTTAAGGGGATAGGAAACTTCAAAACACAAGTCCTTTCAGAATAGTTACTAATTTTACTTATAATTAATAAGTTCAATAAAATTTATGGAGTGTCTATTATGTGCAAGGGCTTGTCTTAGGCATTTAGAAGCTAGGATAAAACAAGGCTATAAATAATTCTAATACTATGCTAAGTAAAATGGGGGTTCAGTGACACAGATGTACCATCGAATTGGTGGAATTCTGTAAGTCTTGCAGAGACGATGGTTCCTGAAATGTGGTTGGAAGATGGGTAGATTTTTATTCCTTTGAAGATGGGGTAGTTGCCATTTTGGACATTTTCCTCTGTACTGCAAAAATTATGCCTAATCTATTTAGAAAACTTAGGAAAAATATCAGTAAGCAAAAAGTAAGCAAAAGGAAGAAAGGAAAAACTTCTCACTGGATAGTATAGTTGCTGTTTGGTTGTATACTTTTACCACTTAAATAAAGTATAATTTACTACTTAAGTATATACACATGGTTATATAAATAGTATGGTGCTATTCTATAGCCAGCTTTTCTTTTTACTTCTAAGTACATTTAAAAATATTTTTTCATTTCACTATATTCTGTTTTGTATTCTTTTATGAGATGGTATGTCACAGTCATAAGGGGGAACACAGGAGAGATTCAGGAAAATATTTATTATACTCACAGTTCTAGAGAGAGAGTCACTGCAGCCACAGTGGAGACACACAGGGGAAACGCCAAAAGGAGGTGACTCAACCAGGCGGGTGGGGAGCTGAGGGTGAGGGAGATCAAGGCCCCTTGGGCAAGTGCCTTTACTGGGGCGCAGGGAGTACAAGTGAAAGACGTGAGGAGATTTCAGTGGTACGTGTAAATGTCCCTCGATCACAGTCAGGAGAAGGCAGGAAGGTGTGACAGGTCAGCCTTCTCACGCTGGTGCACCTGGTTGCCTGGACAGGGTAATCACAGCCTGTTCATGGAGATGTTGAGGCAGCAGGAAAACATATTTTGAAATTTACAGCACGCAGTCTTAGACTTTCCTGGATGCATGGTGTTTGATTCTTGGAGATGCAATGGTGTATTTAGCCAGGCTTCTACAGTTGGAAGCCTAAGATGTTTCCTGACTGGGAATTTTTTTTTTTCGTTTGTTTGTTTCTTTTTCATCTGTTACAAACAATAATGCAGTGAAAATAGCTGTAGTTAAATAATGTAATCACATGCTAATTTCTTAGTAGTAGAATTTCTGGGCCAAAGGGGTGTGCAGTTAAAATTTTTCAAAAACAATTTTATTTTCTAAGCTGGAAATGGGTAGTGGGCATATACTTTAGAAAGGCATTTTATTTGTAAATTTGTGTTACTCAAAGTTTCATTAATAACCTGAAATATTATATTAGTAATAATTCCTTCTGTTTTTATGTCATCTTACAATTTTGAAAGCCTGTTCACATACTTGCAATCACTTTGTTCACACAACCCTGGAGGTAGGCAGGTAGATACAATTGTTTCTCATTTTTCAGAAGAGGAAAATGAATCTCAGGGAGCCAAGTGCTCTGTTAGGGTAACACAGCTAGTCCATGCAGTCTTCTGACAGGCAGTCCCTCTGCCTCTAGGCATTACACTGTGCTGCCTGCCCCATCTCCTCCCCAGCTCGCTAGTGACTTTTATCTCTATACGATATTTGCCTGACAGATTATTAGACCGATGATATTTACTAGATGTGTTTTTCCAAGTTTTATACCACTATTTCCTAACATTAAAAAAAATACAACTATGAGTCATTTTCCTTTTTAGCATTGTACTACTTTCTTGGGTTATGAATGGGAAGGCTTTTAATAGGCAGTGGAGAAGCAGGGTGGTTGGGTGGGAGGCAGTATTCCACATCAGGTTGTGCAGAAAGAAATTAGAATAAATGTTTCAAACTGGCCACTGTTTTTTTCTTTCACCTCATTTAAATTTACTCCTAAGTATTTCATTCTTTTTGATGGTACTGTAAATGGCATTGTATTCTTAATTTTCCTTTGCGTGAGTTTATAAAAACCTTTGCGTTAGTTGTTAGTATGTAGAAAAACACATCTGAATTTTACATATTGATTTTGTAATCTGTAACTTTACTGAATTCCTTACTTGTTCTACCAGTTTTTGGTAAAGTCTCTAGGGTTTTCTATATATAGTATGTGTCATGAGACATGGTAGAGACAATGTAACTTCTTCCTTTTTTATTTAGATACTGCTTAGTTCTTATTTTTGCCTGTGTGTGCTGGCTAGGACTTCCAATACTATGTTGAGGAGCAGTGGTGTAAGTGAGCATCCTTGCTCTGCTCCTGATCTTAGAGGAAAAGCTTTCTGCTTCTCACCATTGAGCATGATGTTAGCCGTGGGTTTGTCATATATGGCTTTTATTATGTTGAGGTATATTCCCTCAGTATTTGTTTTTTTGGGAGTTTTTATCATGAAAAAATGCTGTATTTGGCCAAATGCTTTTGCTTCACAATAAAGATGATCATATGTTTTTATCCCTTATTTTGTTAAGGTGGGTATCACATTTACTAATTTGCAGATGCTGACCCATCCCAGGAGTAAATCTTATTTCTTCATGATGTATGATTTTCTAATGAACTGTTGAATTCACTTTGCTAATATTTTCTTGAGGATTTTTGCATCTATGTTCATCAGGAATATTGGACTGTAATTTTCTTTTCTTGTAGTGTCTTCACCTGGTTTTGGTATCTGGCTAACGGCCAGCCTTGTAAAGTGAATTTGGATGTGTTTCCCCCTCTTCTACTTTTTGAAAGAATTTGAGAAGGATTTGTATTGATTCCTTTAAAGTGTTTGGTGAACATTTACCAGTGAAGCAATCTGGTCATAGAAGTTTCTTTTTTGGGAGGTTTTTGATTGCTGATTCAATCTTCTTACTGGTAGTTGGTCTTTTCAGATTTTGTATTTTTCATGATTCAGTCTTAGGTTGTATATTTCTAGGAATTTCTTATAGGTTGTCTAATATGTTGGCATATAATTGTTCCTAGTAGTCTCTTTAATCCTTTGTATTTGTGTGGTGTCAGTTGTAATGTCTCCTTTTTCATTTCTAATTTTATTAATTTGATCCCTTTCTCTTTTGGTGGTGAGCCTAGTTTTATCAAGGTTTGTCTATTTTGTTAATCTCAAAAAAAGTTTTTATTTTCATCTATCTTTTCTATTGTCTTTCTAGTCTCTATTTCATTTATTTCTGCTCTGATCTTTGCTATTTCCTTCTGCTAACTTTGGGCTTAGTTTTTGTGTGTTTTTTTGTATTTTTTGTGATTCCTCAAGGTATAAAGTTAGGTTTCTAAGCTGGGACATGATTGACTGGAGCTGGGCAACTTCTACCCCCTTTAGACAGAGCAGAACTGTTCCAGTATGCCACAGGACTCACCACTCCCTATTGTTTTCCTTAGGGTCAATAGTTATTAAAAATATTCTTGTCATATTGTTTTACTTACACATAGCTGGATTTACTCCATCACTTTACTGGCTGGACCTTTTAGGCATCTAAGCACGAACTTGACTTAGAATATGTGCTGAGAATAGTCCATTTTGGTTAGAGCCTAGAGAACATTCAGGAGAATAATGGGAAAGAAGAGTGGAAAAGCAGCTTATTATTAAGATAGGGAGAGTCTTGAAACCAGGGAAGCACTTGGACTTCATTTTTCAGGCATAAGGAAGCCACCGAGGGATCTGGAACTCTTAACTGACATCCTATCATCCTGTCCTGGGGCAGCTTCCTCCTGTTCATTTAAATGTTCTTTCCTTTTGCTGTGTTTTCTGTTCGCCATCTCTGCTCCCAACGGGGATGCTTTTCAAAAGGCTAGACATGTGTTTACATCTCCTTTTTAATGAAGACACCATGGTTCTTCCCTTCCTCTGAGGACATCTTGTAAATCACGTTCCCTGTGAGAAGGGCTGCCCTGGCTCCTTTCCCTGCTCTGTGTCCCTGGGCAGAGGCTGGGCAGATGGACCGGGAACACTGCTCCGCTGGTGTCCAGTTGGTTCTCCAGAATTTGTGAAGGAGGAGGAAGGCCTTTATTAGCTATTGCCGAAAGGTTCCTTGTTGCAATCAGTTTGTACGGGGACTGGGTTGTGGTAAGTCGGTGCTTGTTCCCAGGTGAGGTCCTTGGATATAAACTGGATGTGATGGGAAGAAGCACTGGTAGGGAGCTTCCAAGCCCGCCTTGTAACCCAGGCTGTGTTGCCTATGAGCTCTGTGACCCTGTTCCCCATCACCCTGGCAGCCATCCTTTCCTCATCTGCATGGTTAGACTACTCCTTACTCCATTCACCTCTCAGGGTCAGTTTGAGGGTTGAGTGGGAGAATACACAAAAAGTAGCAAGCATCACACAGCACCAGCCAGGCCACCGCCAAGTGGAGAGGGTGTTTCTGTGGGAGGAATTGGGCCCTGGCCGAGCTCCTTGTAGGCTAAGAGGGAGGCTGGCCTTGACTCGAAGTGGAGTAGATAATTCAAGCAGCTGATTTCATAGGCTATAAAAGGCAATGTGTCCCTGCTAGCTCATGACAGAAGTCCAGTTAAAATGCAGGCCTTTACCAGTGTGTTTGAGAACTTGGGCCCTGGCCCTACCTTTGGGTTATACCCTTTGTAGCTGTGGGACATTCAGGCCGTGTTTTTCTGGTTTGCAAAGTAAGTATCTTAACAATAGTATCTATGTCATAAATGTGTTGTGAGAATTAAATAAGGCAGTGCCAGTTAAGCCTTCAGCAGACTGCATGGACCATTGTAGATGTCAAGCAAAAGCTAATAGCATGAGAGTTCTCAGGTGCTGTGGCTTGCTGTTGGAGGAGGGCACGGGAGGACCTGGGTGCAGGCCTCCTGGGGAGCAGACCTAGAGAAGCAGAGGCCTGGGCCTGGGAGGGGGCCTGAATGGAGGGTACCCTGGGAGACAGACGGTAGGGAATTCATGTCACCATCTGCATGGTGTTGTCCTGGGAGCCTTGTAAAGGTAACAGGTCATGGCAGCTTTACTCTCTCCTCCCACCTCAGCAGGTGCTCTCCCCCCTTGGTGGTGGGGAGGAGGCGGCGGAGGGTAATCAAGTTCTGGTTTGGGACCAGGCAGCGGTCTCCAGGCAGCCCGTGACGCCTCTGTGGCAGCGTGGTGCAGAGTGATGCAGAGGCAGGCTGGGCGGGTGGGTCGTGTCAAGCTGGTCACGGGCTGTGGCAGGAGCCAGTGTTTATGCTAGTGGTACAGGCTTGCTAGTGGCTGTTCGCAGAAAGTATTATCACTCGCCTTTTTATTACCTGCGTCCCTGACACTCTCTCTGCTGAGCTTGTACCTTTGCCAAAGCCTCCCTCCCTTCCTGGTCTATCAGAAACATACAGACGTCAGTGGAAGCACAGAAAACACATGATACACACTACACACATGCATGTGACTCTGTGACCCACCTCCGCTGTGCCTCTAGGGCTCCCCCACGTAGAGGACAGAGGAGCGGACCCTGGCGGGTAAAGACAGCTTGCATTTCAGCATGCCCCTTACAGCTCAACCTCTCCCTCGCCTTGGCATTCATTCTCCCTTTCCTCCAAAAGTCTGCTAAAAATGCAGACACAGAAACAGTCAGCTTCACTGAATCATCAGCCCGCATATGCGTAGTCACACCTACAAGTTCAAGGCCCTGGATACTTATCACCAAGAGCAATACAGATCACAGTCTAATTGGAGATGTGGGACCCATACTGGGACGGGGAGGGGCATGCGCCAGGTAAGAACCTTCATTCTTGTTCTGTTACTTCCTCAGCTCTGTCACCTTGCATCTGTCCCTGCCCATTTGGGTTCCAATTTGCCCATTTAAACAAGAGCGATTTCATATTTGGTGATCTCCGTGTTCCCATCCAGCCCCCACATTCCATGATTCTGTTGCATTTGCCATCTTGGTTACCCCAGCCCCCTCACTCTCTCTAGAATGAAGCCTGTTGGTGAAAGCCCCTGTCACAGTACCTCGCTTCTGGGCCTGCTGATGCATGGTCTCTGGCCCCCAGCAAGGCCCCTCACGCTACTCCAGGGGGTCCCCAGGGAGAGGCCCACATGTGCTAACAAGTGAATCTGGTCAGTATTACTCAGCACCTGCCATTTCCCCCTCCCGGACTCCCTCTGTGATGCTCTGCTGTGTTCATTGGTGAGGGGATGGATATCGCTTCACCAGTTCCCCCCAGTGCCCAGATACAAGTAGCCTCCTGCCAGGCCCTGACATCTCCTCAGACCCTTAGGGCCTCCCAGGGAGCTCTGGGGTGTCACTGCCTCCATCATACCCCATGAGACCTCACAGCTGCCACGGGAATCTGTTGTCACTCTGTCAGTTCCTGATTCTTCTGCCAATGTGCTCAATGCACGAGGGTCCCAAGGGCCGCTCGTGTGTGGAGCTCTGGGGCCGAGTGCACCCCTTTTCCTTTAGCTCCCTGCTGAGATGTGTATGGCTTTGCCTCCCAATAGCTTATGGAGTTTTTAGTGACAATTCTTCCTGTGTTTATTTATCCTGTAGACATAAACCTGCGAAAAGCTGGGCTAAGTCAAAATTGGAGTCTGAGATATTGCGCTGGACTCAGAATTACTCTGCTTTCCAATAAGAAAGGATTTGGTTAAGGGAGAACATAGAATTTGGAATACTGTCATATAGAATTTGCTTAGGGGACACAGCAAAGTCTACATTGCATTGTAAATCATATCCTTCACTTCCCATGGCCCCCAAGGGAATAGGGTTGTAGGGGACTTTGCTAAATGGAAAACAGGCATCATTTTACCCCAGTGCAGAACGCTAGCACACTGAGCCAGAGTACACAGTGATTGGTTGAGTGAGGGACTAAATATAGGAAAGGAGAGAGAGGCAGACATGGAGAGAGCTGGGGTTAACACAGATGAAGTCTTGTTGCCTTGTCAGACTGATGAGAACCTCTAGCTTTCTGTTGGACTGCCTCAAATTCCAGACTTCCCTCCATAAGTGATTTTAGCATATCCACACCTGGCATGCTCTTGCTCCCCCAGTAGTAGCAGTTGGAGTGTATGATCTTGGCTTCTCCTGGAAATGTGTGTAAGTCCAAGATGAGGAGCTGAGTTAATGATTTTAGTAAAATCTTTAGTAAAAAACACAAAGCCTGTGAGCTTTTCTTATACAGCTAAAACTTTGTCTTTTAAGCTTAGGGATTAAGTGGGTAGAAGCCACATGAAGACAGAATTCCATTCAAATATAAAGAAGTAATCTTTAAGAAAAGATAGGTGGTTCTTGGTGAGTGAGTTCCCCGTTAATGGAAGTATTCAGTCAGAGGCTAGTTGGTGAGCATGTTATATGGGAGATTCAAGCACCAAAAGGGAATCAAACTGGCCTCTAAAATCCTTTCTAAATAAAGGAGTTTCTGTTATTTTTGTTTCCTATATACTATTCTCACTATACTTATACAAGGAGACATTATCCAAACCACGGATTAGACCGACTTCCTCCTCAAGCTCAGTGCAGAGAGGGGAGGGTGAAGAGTGTTGACCAGCGAGCCCTCTGACACCACCACTTACACCATCAGAAAAGTGGGATAAAGGGATTTTAGACCAGCAACTCCAGCTCACAATCCCAGTTCAAGTATATGTTTTCTTTTCGTGTTAACTTTACAATGGAGACCCTCTTTCTTATTGACCACTTCACTGATGACCTTATCATCATTAAGATGGACTTTCTTGCACTTGACTGTAAGGTTCATAACAGCAGGGACTGTGTCTGTTTGATCCATGTGTGCATCTTGAGCTCCTGTCATAGTGCTTGGGATGTAGTACATGACAAACCGATTGAATCAGCACACTGATTTATTAAATACCAAACCTCTTCATTTAAGTCACAATGTACCGACTACTATGAATTTGAGGAAGAAGTTCACAGACCAATACCAGAGATCAGAGAAAAAAACTTCCCACTGTATTTTAGTCCTCGACCTAGAATATCAGCTTCATCTTAAAACAGATTAAGAACCAAGTTAAAGATATGTACGTATGTGGTCGAATAGCTACTGCATCTTTTGAAATCAAGAGTCCTATTACATTTGGTAGCAATATAAATAATATGCCAGTACATTTGGTTTTGTGTGGCTGGCTAGTGAAGGGCTAACATTCCTAAGTACTAGGCATTTGAAAATATTAGCTGGAGAGGAACCAGTTATCCTGAACTTGTTAGCTGAGGAGGATAGAGAACTGTGCTGATGAGGCCAAGTTAGAGGGTTTAGTTTTCATTAAACATTTCTTAGGAACACTTCTTTTGTAGCCAAGCATGGTTGCCTTAAACCTGACCAGTTCTCTTGCACATGCGTGTCTTTGATGCCAAAGGATGGGCTGGGAGAGCAGCAGTGATCGCATGTGCTCCGTTCAAGCAAATGGTAACAATCACAATATGAGGCATTAGCTGTTTCTGGGGTTTTCAATATCAGTTGGATCCTCTGTGCAACTTGGGTATCCTTCCGCAGGTTCTAAATCACATCCCTTCTCTGGTCTCCCTCTGTGGATCTGACACAGTTTTACTTCTTCCTGCAAGTGCCAGTTCTGTCATGTTTCTACACTCAGTGGATGACCTTAAATACTTCACAGAGAAGATGGATTCCATTATTGTACCTCCGTCAATTGCCTCTCTAGATATCTACAAGCTTATCTCCATATAACTTTGCTCCTTCCTCCTATCTCAGGGAAAGAGAAATTCTTTCTCCTGGTCAAGGGTAATATCTTTGCCTGTCTGTCAGTCCCATCCCCCACCAGTCCCTCGTGAACCTCGTCTGCCAGTCACCCACTTTGTGGTCTTTCTTTAATTGCCTCTTCATAATACTTGTTCTTTCTCTTCAGCATATAAACATGATCAATCCCACATTTCCCAGGAGCTACAGTCGGATTTCTTGCCTTCCCTTACAGTCAGTTTTCTTCAAAAGTAGACTCTGGTTTTTAGCATTTTTTTATCAGTCAGTTTATCAGAACCCATTTACTCCTCTACCAATGTGATGTCCTCTCCTCCCCTACACACTGAAATTGTTCCTACTAGTTGCTGATAACCTCTGAGTGTCCAGTTCCGCTAGGTACGGCCTGCCCTCTTCCTTCTCAGCCTCGCTGTGGCGTTCGCCGTTGACCATCTCCTTCGGTCTCTGTGGCACTATTGTCTCCATATTTTCCTCCTGTCTGCCCAGGAGTCTTTCTTAACCAGGGATTCTCACCTGAGCCACAGAACACAGAATATGGCTTTAGGGACTATTTATTCAATCTCCTGTGGAAAATATAATTAGTACCATTCCAGGGGTACAGAAGAGAACTTAAATTAGTACATACAATGGCTGCCTTAGGGCACTTGACTTTAATTTTTCCCATGCCTAGAAAAGAGTGGCATCATCTCTGCTTTTTTTTTGGCTTCTCTCTTCACTCTGATCCCTTTATTTTTCTAATCCTAAACATCTCCCTGGGTGCCCTTTTCTAAGCCTATGGGAGGAATTATCAATTATAATCTGATGGCTCTGAAAGCAAAACTCCAAATCCCACCTTAGTGCTGAATGCCACGCCTTTGTATTTGTTTTCCTGCTGGACCAACTCCTCTTAGATGTCCCACAACTAATTCAAATTCCATATTCAAAATAAACTCATCCTTCTTTCCTTGGACTTTTTTGTTCCCCTGCATGTGTCATTGTTCAACCAGGTACCCAGCCATATGTGTAAGTCATTTTAGATGCTCTGTCTCATATGTCCTTCCCTGATACAGTTATTCACTGAATTCCTTAGTTCTGGCTTCCTTGATATCTTGTGATTTAATACCTTATTCTGAATTTCATTCAGGCCCTTAATCCCTAGGTTTAAATACTGTAGAAACCTCTTCAAGGATCTCTTTATTTCAAAGTATATTTTCTCTTTGCCACCCTCAACCACACAGTGATTAATCTAATATTATAAGATACTTATGCTTCTCCCTGTTTAAGTGTTTCAACCCCTCCCCATAGCTTTAATCTATCAGGATGCATTTTCAACCTCTTATTTGTTAGGCGAGGTCACTGATGGTTGGTCTCTGTCCCATCTCTAACCTCACAGATGGAATGAACGCTTCCCACACAGCCTTTATTCCAACCATTTCATAAACTTACCCATTGCCCACCCTTTCCTCGGGGTTCTTATTCACTCTATCTATCTAATTTTTATTTTAAATATTTTTTCTGGATTTATTGAGATAAAATTGACATATAACATTGTATAGGCTTAAAGCATACAACATGATGATTTCATACACATATATTTCAAAATAAGCACCACAGTAGTGTTATTTAACACTTCCACTTAACATAAGATCTATCCTCTTAACAAATTTTTTTTTTTTGGCTACTTATTTTTTATTTTGTTATTTTGTTATTTTTTTTATTTTGTTATCATTCATCTACAATTACATGAATAACATTATATTTACTAGGATCCCCCCTTCACCAAGTCCCCCCCACAAACCCCATTACAGTCACTGTCCATCAGTGTACTAAGATGCTGTAGAATCACTACTTGTCTTCTCTGTGTTGCACAGCCCTCTCCCACATTATACATGCTAATCATAATGCCCCCTTTCTTTTTCCCTGCCCTTATCCCTCCCTACCCTCCCATTCTCCCCAGTCCCTTTCCCTTGGTAACTGTTAGTTCATTCTTGGATTCTGTGATTCTGCTGCTGGTTTCTTCCTTCAGTTTTCCTTTGTTCTTATACTCCACATGTGAGTGAAATCATTTGGTACTTGTCTTTCTCCACCTGGTTTATTTCACTGAGCATAATACCCTCTAGCTCCATCCATGTGGTTGCAAATGGTAGGATTTGTTTTCTTCTTATGGATGAATAATATTCCATTGTGTATATGTACCACATTTTCTTTATCCATTCATCTACTGATGGACATTTAGGTTGCTTCCATTTCTTGGCTATTGTAAATAGTGCTGTGACAAACAGGGGTGCATCTGTCTTTTTCAAACTGGGCTCCTGCATTCTTAGGGTAAATTCCTAGAAGTGGAATTCCTGGGTCAAATGGTATGTCTATTTTGAGCTTTTTGAGGAACTTCCATACTGCTTTCCACAATGGTTGAACTAATTTATATTCCCACCAGCAGTGTAGGAGGGTTCCCCTTTCTCCACAACCTTGCCAACATTTGTTGTTGTTTCTCTTTTGGATGGTGGCCATCCTTACTGGTGTGAGATGATATCTCATTGTGGTTTTAATTTGCATTTCTCTGATGATTAGTGATGTGGAGCATCTTTTCATGTGTCTGTTGGCCATCTGAATTTCTTCTTTGGACAACTGTCTGTTCAGTTGCTCTGCCCATTTTTTAATTGGATTTTTTGCTTTTTGTTTGTTGAGGTGCATGAGCTCTTTATATATTTTGGATGTCAACCCTTTATCGGATCTGTCATTTATGAATATATTCTCCCATACTGTAGGGTACCTTTACCTTTTTGTTCTATTGATGGTGTCCTTTGCTGTACAGAAGCTTTTCAGCTTGATTTAGTCCCACTTGTTCATTTTTGCTTTTATTTCCCTTGCCTGGGGAGATATGTTCATGAAGAAGTTGCTCATGTTTATGTATAATTTTTAAGTATACAATATATTAGTGACTATAAGTACAATGTTGGACTGCAGATCTCTAGAGCTTATTGATCTTGCTTGACTGAAACTTTATGCCTATGATTATGAACTCCCCATTTCTCCCTATGCCCAGCCCCTGATAACCACAATTCCACTCTTTGATTATATAAATTTGACTGTTTTGAATACCTCATATAAGTGGAATCATGCAGTATTTGTCTTTCTTTGCCCACTTTATTTCATCAAGCATTATGTTCTCAAGGTTCATGCATGTTGGTACATATTGCACAATGTCCTTTTTAAAAGCTATATAGTATTCCATTGTATGGCCATACCACATTTTCTTTTTCTATTTGCCTATCAATGGATATTTAGGTTGTTTTCACCCCTTGGCTATTGTGAACAGTGCTACAATGAATGTAGGAGTGCTAATATCTTTTCAAGATCCTGATTTCAACTCTTTTGGATAAATACTCAGAAGTGGAATTACTGGATTATTTGGCAGTTCTATTTTTTATTTATTTTATTTTTTGAGGAACCCCCATGTTGTTTTCCCCAGCAGCTGCACAATTTTGCATTCCTACCAACTGTGTGAGAGTGTTTCAGTTTCTCCATACCCTTACCTAGTTGTCTTTTGTTTATTCTTGATAACAGCCATCCCAATAGATGTGAGGTGATCTGCATTGATTGGCATTTCTCTGGTGATTAGTGACATTGAACATATTTTTATATATCTGTTGCCATTTGTATGTTTTCTTTGGAGAAATGTCTGTTCAAGTCCTTAGCCATTTTTTAATTGGGTTATTAGCTTTTAACTATTGAGTTGTAGGAGTTCCTTATATAATTTGGAGATTAACACCTTATCAGATATATGGTTTACAAATATTTTCTCCTATCCTGTAGGTTGCTTACAGCCTGTTGATTGTTTCTTTTGCTATGCAAAAGCTTATTAGTTGATGTGGTCCTATTTTTTAATTTTTGTTTTTATTGCCTGTGCTTTTGGTGCATATTCATGAAATCACTGCAAAGACAAATGTCATGAAGAGTTTCCTCTATGTTTTCTTCTAGGAGTTTCAAGATTCATGTCTTATGTTTTAACTCTTTAACACCTTTTGAGTTGATTTTTGTGTGTGATGAAAGATAAGTGTCCAGTTTCTTTTTCTTTTTCTTTCTTTTTTTTGCATGTGGATATCCAATAGTCCCAGTGCCATTTGTTGAAAGGACTATCCTTTCTTCATTGTGTACTACTGGCACTTTTGTCAAACATCAGTTGGCAGTGTATGTATGGGTTTATTTTTGGGCTGCTGTTCTGGTCCATCAGTGTATGTCAGTACCATACTGTTTTAATCATTGTAGATCTGTAGTGTGTTTTGAAACCAGGAAATGTGGTACCTCCACCTTTATTATTCTTTCTCAAAATTCATTTGGCTATTTGTGTTTTTTGTGGTTCCATATGGATTTTAGAATTTCTTTTTATATTTCTGTAAAAAATACCATTGTAATTTTGATAAGGATTGTGTTGAATCTGTAGATTGCTTTGAATAGTATGGATATTTTAACAATATTAAGTCTTCCAATCTATGAGCATAAGTCTTTCCATTTGTTTGTGTCTTCTTAGTTTGTTTTATTAATGCTCTGTAGTTTGCAGTAACAAGACTTTCACTTAAGTTTATTCCTAAGTATTTTATTCTTTTTGGTACTTTTGTAAATGAGATTGCTTTCCTACTTTCCTTTTCAATTGCTTGTTAGTGTATAGAACTGCAACTGAGATTAAATGTTGATTTTGTCTTCTGCAACTTTACTGAATTTGTTTATTAGTTCTAATAGGTTTTTAATGGAATCTTTATGGTTTTTTATATATAACATTATTTATTGTGCCTTCAAGAAAGTTTCACTCTTGGAAGGAGATAACACATGTCAGTTTTTGCTTTGCATTGTCAGTGTTTATGCATATAATAAAAGACATATAGATCAAAGGCTAGAGGAGGGATCCTGGGAAGATTTCAGGGGGGAGATAACATTGGTCTTAGGAGATGGGCATGATGTGGAAATACAGGGTGGGCAATGGGAAAAAATTTCTACAAGCAGCATAAACTCCACTTTTAGGTCAGATTGACTTGAGTGGAGATAAAGAAGCATATGGAAAACAAATAGGAACAGTAAGTTGGGATTTTTGGCTTATACCTGGATAAAATAGATGCAGTAGAGGGTGTTGTCTTTAGTTTTCAGTTGTTGGAATTTTTTTTCATTAAAGGAGTGAAAGATTGGGTAACACCTGAGAGGAGAACCCAATATTTGGTTCAACTTCTGCTAGAATCATTCTGAACCCTTCTTATTTGACCTGACATTGAATTTTATAACCCCCAATGTGGAACTGCTGGGTGAATTTCATAATACTTACCTTATCTCTCAGAGGTGTCATAGAGTATAAATGCATAGATCCTAGGCAAAGCATTAATTGGGTTCTTCAGGTTAAAGGTGCTCAGTAAGTGAAAATGCTAATGCTGTTAGGAGTTTTCCCCTTCTCTGTCATCCTGGGAAGCAGAAATGATGTTTACACAACCATGCAAAACCATCTTCTTCAGCACTCTAACCTTATGGGAGGATAAAAATATGTGCAGTAATAACAATCAAGCTGGGTTTGAAGCATTGAGACAGAGGGCCTGCCCACTGGATGGTTCCCTGGGGTGGGTAACTTGTAAACCCTACTTTAATCTTCATCAACAGAAGAAGTATTTGTTTCTTGGTGGTTCACAGTAAACCAAAGGAGACACAGCCTTCTTTTTTAATTTGGCACTGAAGTGGCCCTGCTAAAGTCTACTACCTGGTTATTTTCACATGGAAGCTCTCCAGTCATGTACAGAGACATGAAGCGCTCGTTTCCACCAGGTGGCCCATCAGGGTACAGGTCTCCATGGGTCTCTCGCCTTTCTGCCTGTCTTTGGAGTAAGAGACTTGACAGCTTTGTTCAGGACTGTCTTTTCAAGGATGTTTATGTAGCCAACAGCCTTGGAAGACAGCAGTAGCATCCCCCTCTGGGGCAGAGGGAAGATTTCTTTCCAGACCAGGAAAATGAAGATAACATCTCACTCTGGGGCAAAGATTGGGCAGGTTTGCTAGTACCCCCTTACAATGCTCTGGAGGTTTCCTAAGTTTGGGGCTCCTTTTCTGTATCACAAACACATTGTGCTGGTTGCATCTCCCTGGGCACCCCTCTGCACTGCCCTATAAGACTTGCAGGGCAAAGGGAACTGAGGCAAGTGTGAAGCCCACACTGCCTGCTGTGCTTTGAGTGATACAGTCCTTTGTCTCAGACCCAGGAGTCCATGTCCTCTGTCAGCATCTGTTAAATTACAGCAGGCCAAACTGTGATCTTATAAGATCTCATATCCTTCCCAGTTCTCCACAGCCTGATCTTATCCAAGTAAAGAATTTAAATTGCTCTTCCACCTATTTTCTTTCTTTTCTCTTTTCACACAAGCATGTGAACTGGGTAGTGCCTTAAATCAGTGCCTTGTTTTAGCAACCTGGAGAGGTAATGCAGTGGCCTCCTGCCTGGTTCTTGCCTCCAGCCTTTCTCCACCCTCCATTCATATCCTCCACAGTTGGCAGACTCAGATCGCTAAAGCACAGCTTTGATCACATCACTCCCTTACTCCAAAGCATGTAATGGCTCCCCATTGCCAGAATGAGTTATCAGCACCTTTGATAAAGTAAATGCTTTCTAGAGTAAGGCTTCAATGCTCTCTCTCCAGTCTTCAACTTTCACTCTTCCTCTCCTAGCACTCCCTCCTCTATCCAAGACAAACCACCCATGTCAGCCAGCTGCCATCTTGTGTTTCAGATCTTTGTTCATTTCTTTTTCCTGAAATACTCATTTCACTCTTCATGTCTGTTCCAAAATTCTCTCACCTCTTCATCCATGCTTACATACTAACTTCCTCAAGACGCCCTCTCATTTTCCACAACTGATCCAAACTATAATTTCTCGTGGCACTTTTCTCATTGGATTTTGTGCCACCATCACCAATATTTGTCTTACCCTCAGTTGAAGGCAAAGGTCATGCTATGATCTTCTTTCTGTAACTTCATCTTGCATATTAGTGTCTTTTAAGTAGACACTCCATGAATGTTAGTACTTGAGTCATAACAATTTAATAGATGACTCTGCTGGAGTTCAGAGAAGTGAAGAGTTATATTCAAGGCTATACAGCATGTTGATGAGACAATGCTTGGACCAGAATAATCTCAGGATCCTGATTTTAGGCCAAGAGTGTTATGTGAGGAATGCTTCACTTCCTGGGAAGCTTGGTTTTGGCATTATATGCCTTAGTGATGCTGGGGTTCTTGTTCACGAAGCCAAAGAATGAGCTTCACAAACACTCAAGGTAGGAGAGCAAGGTACAGGCTTTTATTTTAAAATAAAGTGAGAGAATAGAGCTCCTGGCTCATGCCAGGAGTGGACAAGAGACCCTGTAGTGGTGCGTTGTCTAGGGGGTTTTATAGGCAGTTGAGGGTTTTTTGAGAACATGAAAAAAACTTAGGGGTGTGGACTTGCATCACCTGCCCTGTCCTCAAGGTGGGCTGGGTCACAGTCTGATTGCCAGGGCTGACAGCGGGGTCACGGGTTATGCCGATACCCTTGCAGAACACTCAATCATTCCAGGCCAAGTTGCTCCTGGCCTTTTGACCTTTAACTGATCTCACTGAAGACGTCTATATCTTTACCCTAGAGAATGAGTGTGGCCTTGACTTTGCACAGAGTTTCAATGGGGACTTCTTTGCCCATTGTTACATTGCTCTGACTATAAATATTCTGCCCTGCTTTTCCCCCGGAGGACCTCACCCTACTCTGTCTAAGCCCATGGTCCCTGTCTCATTAGGGAGCAGGCAGCTGCATCCTAGAGGGGAAGATGTTTGTCACAAACTTCAGATGCTAAAATCTAATCAACAGTGTTGTTTCATAGCAAATCTCTCAAGCATTTATTTTGAGTCTACTTATAAATTAACAAAAGAAAAGCAATGATGTGACAGTAAGTACGGACAAGTATTGGCAGAGGAGTGACTCTCCAGAGGTCCCTAACGCCCCACTCAAGAGGTGGCTGCCTCAGCCCTGCCCATGGGTGGATGTCAGATTCTTGGGACAGTCAAATCCTTACCCTGCTCTACTTGCCTGTGAAGGTGGGGATGGAGCAGCTGAAAAAAAGTGCCCAGTGCCAATCAGCTGACATCCTGGGCTGTCCTGGAGCAGGGAGAGGAGGAGGATTTCATTGTGCAATTTCACAGCAAGAGACAAGTATGGCCTTTCCTTGGGCTGAGTTTTCCGTGGGAGATGTAGCCTGCCTGCCTCTTGGTTAGCCCGTCACTGCCGGGTGTCCTTGATGGAGAGGTGAACAGACAGTGCTCCGGAAGCATACCGTTCCTGACCACCAGCACCTTCTGCTGCTGCTGAAATAGCGAGCTGGTTCTCTCATGGAAACGGTTAGTGGATGTTTGACACAGGCTGGTCCAGAGACTGTTAGGGAGGCAAGAAACATTTGGATTTGTGTAGCCCAACCTCAATCCTTTACTCATAGGGAAACTGAGGCCCAGAGACATCTCTTGAATGTCATACCTTCTCCTCCCCCACCCTGAGGTCATAGTCTTTAGGGTGATCTTGAAAAGAGATGGTTTGGCATTGATTTGGCATCATGGATAGAGAAATACTACACAGTACTCCTGGGACCTAGGGAGTGTGTGCTGTAGATGAACATATCTCTTGGTAAGAGAACAGACTGCATTCCTAGAAGAGCAAAGACCAAAAAAAGAAGGTCTTAAAACAAAGGTAATTCATAGAACCTGTAACCACATAGAACAGTATCTTTTTTTTTTTTTTTTAAAGAACAGATTCAGAAGCACTTCTTGTTCTTCACACAAAAGCTGGAATGCGGGTGATGGGGTAAACATGGGCAAATGACTTTTCAGACTTGCCTAAATCTAAGCACTACTCTGTGTAGTATTAGGTTTATTAGGGAGAGTCTAGGGGAGCTTCTGCCTGTGCCTTGAATCACAATGGGTGCAGAGGAATCTGTCATTAAAATTTGAAGGAAGATAAACAGTAAATATTTCCCAGGATAATTACTTAGTGCTGGGCAAACCTCAGAGTTGGAAGTTCCAACTCCTGTTGGATCAACGCCACAGATCTGGGGGTATTTATCTAAAGCTTATCCAAATCATCTGAGCAGCAGAGGTGGGTGCAGTTTGGCAGGCGCTCTTCACACAGTTATGTTTGAGAGGTTTAATAATAACAGTTTAAAAAAATCTTCCCTAAGGAGACATTTATTATTCCTGCAATGTCACCACTGGCAGAATCACTTCTCTCCCTTCTCCCTTCGGCCTGCCCCTTCCACCCCACCCGTCCTCATTTACAAATCCGCACAAAATCAGCAGAGCCTGGTTTGCGAGATGAAAATCTTCCCTGGAATTTGTTTTCTGGAAGATTTGAAATCCACTGGAATTTTTCATCAACTGAACCAGGGGCATGAGTGTGTGTTCTTGAGTATTCATGTCTGAGTTGTTGTAAAGGAAAATGAAGGAAAAGAGAAAGGTCTTGGCCCACTGAGAGGCCCTGGGCTGTGCCATTGGCTTTGGGGGTTGGCCTTGAACGAATCACTTCAAAATCAGAGCCCTAGGTTTCTCATCTACAAAATCAGCAAACAGGCTGGATGATCATTAAGACATTTTCCATTTCTAAAATACACGAAGTTACTGCTGGAGCTGGAATGGATGGTAGGTGTCTTACAGTCTATGTTGCAGGTAGGGAAGTGGATTGATTGGAACAGCCGCTTTGCCTGTCTGGGTATGAGGCTGCCAAGGGAGAAGAAATCTGCACATGAGGTGGAGGTGGTTACATTACCACTCAGGACAATAAATTCTGCATTTTCTAAATGTGTGGTCCAGAAGCAAAACAGCACTTCTTAATTAAATGTTTCCAGAAGGCTCCATGAAGGAGAAATAGGATTTGATAGAAGAAAGGGAAGGATGGTAGGGAAGGATGGTGGGGCCGGACAGCGCAGAAATAGGGATGTGACAGCAGTGCCTGAGCCAGGATGTGCGCCCAGGACAGGCTGTGCTCCCCCACTGGAGCCTCCACCATGATTCCGTGGGTGCATGGACTTGGTATTCGTTAATGCAGAAAGGTACTGTGAGAAAGTTACTCTGTCCCCTTTCCAATTTTCCTTGAATCTATATGATTATGTCAGGAAGAAAAACTCATGTTGTGCTAATGTATTTTTAAGACCCTCATTAATTACCTCCCACCTTTTTTTTTTTAATCAAAGGAAGAGCAAGTCTTAGGCTCAGAAACATCATCAAGTAACAGTATCTTCTAAATTTAATGATGGTGTCTTGTTTTTCTTGTATTTATTTTGAAGTTTCCTTCTTTTTATGGCAAGAGATATTCTTTATCCATGTATGCAGCGATGTGAAGTATCCTTTTTAAATGATTTTAAATGAAAATGTGTCATTTTGTATTAAAATATGAAGTGAATGACAATGCAGCTTGTATAAGGGTCTAGAAAAATCTGGAATGTGATGGGAGATTGATGATGTTTGGGAAACCCTGAGTGTTTGTAAAGAGTCTGGACTGCTGAAGGGAAGCAGCCCTTGGTTCAAATCCTGCATTTTCTGTTTACCAGCTTTATGACCTTCAGCTTGATCTTCAGGGTTACATGGAAGAAGAGTGAAGCAGGCTTCAGGCTTCAGGATAGCATCTGCTGGATTCACGAGGCGAATACAGTCTGCCTGTCCTCGCCATAAACTCTGCTGCTTGGGAAACAGGTGCTTCCGTTCAATCACTGTCCCACCCGCTTTCAGCTTTGGGTCATTTTTAGTCCTATCTCATTTCGGGCTGTTAGTGCTCAAGTGAGTGGAGGGGAAGGTGCTGTGGTGTGTGGGAAGAATATTGGTCTTGAACCTGGGAGATCACATGTAGGATACAGGATCTACCACTTACTGTGTATTGACATTTTGGAAAAATTGTTTAACCTCTCTAACATTTAACATCAACCTTAATGAAATGGAGATGATGATATCAGTTCTTCAGGATTACTGTGAGAATGGGCATCAGTGCCCAAGACATTCCACACACAGTAGGTCTTCAGTAGATGCCTGTCTCCTCTCCTCAAGCATATATCGTGGAGAACATATCATAGTAACTCTTTAGAGTATTTGTCTATTCATGAATGCTGCGCTATCACAAAAGGAACAGACCTCTCTTTAGGCAGCTGCATTTCTTAGGAGCAAACTACAGACTTAAAAATACTCAGCATGACTGAACAAAAGGGCATGTCAACCAATAGTTCTGTAGCCCAGTCTGGCAGAGTCTTGACATTGGTCTGAGCTGGACTCTACAATTTTCCCCTTCTGACTCTTGACCTATAGAAAAGAAAACCTACAGAGACATCTAAATTTAGCCCTGTATTATGTAATATATGTAGCAGTCTCACTTTCTAGATAGATTGTATGTTCTCAGGTCTGTTACAAGTGATATAAATGGAAAGCAGTAGTATTAAGTGAGACTGACAACTTTGCAAGTATGTTAAAAAAGGGAAGGTGACCGATTCATGTAACTGGAAAAACTGGGAATTATTGGCTTCAGGCATGGCTAGATCCAGGTACTCAATGGTACTATCAGGACTGAAAAGTAATGTGAATGTAATCTTACCCTTGGTCACCCAGAATAAAAAATGCTGGAGTAGAGATGTGAAATATTAGGATGTTGGCAAGTCTTCGGTGATCACCCATTACGTGGCCATCACTAGTCCTAATGGCATTGACTGGATGCACTCACCATTTCAAGAGATAGTGAAATAGACATGGTTAGAGATTTGGGATGGTTCATGCTGTGAAGGAGAAGCTGAAAATCTATAACCTCATAGAAATACCAGAGTGCCAAGGCATGGTCCCATCTTTATAAGAACCATAAAATGCTATGATATTATAGGGCTGAAAATGCCAAAGAGAGCTAAGCTTTCCCCTTGATTTTATAGGGGATAAAATGGAGGCTCAGAGAAGTTCAGTGACTTTCCCAAAATTTTACAGAAGTTCAGAAATACATTTGGTGTTCTAACAGATTTCCTGGGTCCCAGTTTAATATATTTTTTCTTCTACACTTCACTGCACTTCTGGGTGGCTTAGCCTCCAGCTGCTGAGTCTGACTGTCCCTCTCTTTTAACCTGCTGAGGATTTGGACCCCTCTGGGAACTCCTAGCCTGGCCCAGGGCGGACGTCTGGCCTAGGACAAGTCACGGCGCGATGCGAGGAGCCAGGGGGGCAGGGCAGGGCTGGCGGGAGGGCCCGGGCAGTTGGGGGGGATGTGGAGAGGGCGGCGGGAGGGCCCAGGCGGTGGGGCGGGAGGCACACGGCTGTCTCCCAGGCCCTGGCCTTCTGCCTCCTGCACGCTAGGGGCCGCGCAAACCGGCTTGCTGAGTGCTTCTGGCTGAGGCCAGTCATGTTTGCCTAGGTATTGTCTCTCCTGCTCACAGTCTCAGAAGTGTCCCCCATTGACGGGTGGCCCTATCACAAGCCCACCCGCTGGGACTCTGCACACCCACACCTTGGTTCCACCTCATGAAACTCGCATCAATTCAGACTCCCAGAGGTTCACCTCTTTTCTCTTTGACTCCTGGTATCAGGATTTGGAAGTGGATCTTTTAGGGACCACCTTGTCCACTCTTTTCAATTATAATTGAGGAAGCCAAGGCTCGGCGCTAGGTGACTTGCTCAAGATCAATAGTGACAAGGGATAGGCCTTCACTCATTCAGTCATCTTCCCACTAGATCCTGCCAGCTGTGCTTGGATCTTGGACCTTGAGGACTTCCGTCGAATCTTGGGCTGCCTAATGTTTTGCTATTTTCTTTGTAGTGCCTGGAAAGGACCATCTGAGTATGTGTCCACTGCCACCCTTGGTCATCACTGTAATTCCTAGGTCCCTGGATCTCTGGCTCTCTGCTCACAAATGGCTGCTGTTTTGGAAGCAATGCTGGGAGATTCAGATATTCCAGTAGGTAATAGAGTGGCCAGTAGGTCCATGCAATTTACAGCAGAGGCATTCCATATGTGGGTCAATTTGTTAAGTCAACACATAAGAAGAGAATACTGCATAATAAAAATTACCCTAGATTGTACATAAAGTTTAAAATAATTCCATCTCTTCCTATGTCTGACTCAGCCCAATTGTCCTTGAGCCTTGGAACAGATGGCTATTTCTCTGGTTGAGCCCCACATGGAATGGTTGCCTTGTGTGTAGAAACCAATTAGTACCGAAGTAATACTGTGTCTTTAAGCAAAACAATCACAGTCATCTCACTGAGATGCCCAGGCTCAGAGAGGGACATGGGGACAGACACTGCCTCGGGGACCAGCAGGTTAGTGTCTGTCATCTCACTCATGCAGGGACATGCTCATGTTGGGTGGGGGAATGGCACCAACGCCTCTCAATTATTTAAATTTTCTCTCTCTGCCGAGTACAATGCCAGTGAATTAATGTGTACTAAAATGTGTGCTGCATAATCTACTGTACAAGGTAGGTGATAAGAAAAATCTCAGCCATCTAGGGACCCACAGTATTTTGATGGTTGAGGTCAGTGCCCTGGAAGATGCCGACCACCCTCCAGGAGTTCCTCCTTGGCGCCGGGCCTTCCTTACAGCTCTCTGCACTTTTCTCTCACTTCTGTATAGCTCATCTTCCTCAAGATACTGTCAGGCCCTGTGCCTGGAATTGCATTAAAGTGTCTCTCTTACCTCTGTACTGGTGTCATCATGCTGAGCACACAGTGGACACCCAGTAAACACTTACACTGTGACTGCCTTATTGAAGGCATTGGAGTAAAGTGACCGGACCGTGGGCTATGGATTCAGGAAGCCCTGGTTTCAGATACTAGCCCCTGCACTCTGACTGTATGATGACTTCTAAGATTCTGTTTCCTCCGCTGGATGGGCTGGATGCCGATGCTCAGGTTTCCAGGTAGCTGAGTGCTCAGACACGCTGCGTCAGGATCTGCAGGCACAGTGCTGGGACATGGTCATGGGCAGGGACTGGTGGATGCCCAAATTATTACTGTTGGTTGTGCTGGAAGAACCATGTGTCCTTTGGTTATCTCTTAGACATTTTCTTGAGCATTTTGACTGAAACTCTGGGATTTTGGGGTTCTAGTTCTTGTTTTGCCATTTATTACTATTATTAACTAAGATCTCATTCATAAGTTGAGGCCCCTCAGTGAACATATTTGACTTCTTGGGGCCTGTTTCATCACTTGCAAAAAAATGCTGGCAATTCTTCCTCTTTCTGCCTGCCAGGATTGTTGTTAGACCACATATGAGGAAACATACATGAAGGTGTTTTACGAGTATGAGATGTGGGTCTGTGGTCTAGCAGCCTGACTAGCCCGCCGAGTGACCTCCAGCAAGTGAGCCACTCACCTCACCCCCACCAACCCCACCAGATTATTTTGAAACACAAAAGAGGTGATGAATGAGAAAGTAGGTTATAACCTCCCAAATATATTCATGTAAGGAACTATTATGTCATTATTAATAAAAACACTGAATGCTCTAAAATGCCAGGGACATTAGTAACATCATCCCTCAAACGAAAAATGGTATCATGAGGCTCACTGAACTGTTCAAAGATCTATTTGGACTAATTTTGTCCTGGGAGGAAAGAGGACTTAGGAAGCTCTCATTTTAGCCCCATTGAGTCTCCCTGGGTTAGGAATGATGTTTTCATTTTTGTTTGGTTTTGTTTTCTGAGGAGTCAGCAGCAGGTCTAATTAATGCCATCAAAAGCATGACATTTAATTAACTAAATAACATGTTGCGCCTAATGATAACATATTTCAGCACCCAGCAGGTGGTGATGGTCTCCCAGGTCATTGGTAAGGAAGCTTGTGAATTGATAAAGAGAAACCTATCTCAACAAAATCAGAGATCCCCTGAGAATAGCCAGAGAAGCACAGCAAGAATGTGGGCCTGCATATTCCCTAATCTCCTGGCCCCTGCTTGGAGGGACCCAGGAACAAAGAGGAGGAATGGAAGAGAGGAATGGGGCCGCTGAGTGGTTTCTTCATCTTTTGAAACAGTTTGTTGGAAATCCAGAGGCAAATGAGAATGAACTTGAGTTTCTGAATCGCATATCCCATGTCTTGGTTCATTCTAATTCCCACTGGCAAACGGAGCAGGGAACACAGAGGGACAGACAACGACGCGGCAGGGGGCTGTCTGAAGCCAGATTGCCAGGTTTAAGGGCGCTCCAAGCAGCCAAGGATGTGGACGCAGGTGCCCTCTGCTGGACGCTGGAGAATCTACAGCGGTGCTCCTCTGGGAACTCACCTGGGGCAAGAGCCTTTAAGGCTGGAGCTGAACCTTCTGAGTAGAATTCCCAGGGTCTCATCACTCACAGTAGAGCTCACCAAGTTGTCCCAAGGAAACTGACTTCTAGATCATTCTGTGCATCCCTCTCCTTCGCCACTCTATTACCATGATGCTGACTAAGCCATTCATGTCTCCGTCAACTGTCCCACGCAGTTCTTTATTCCTTTTGACTCTTTGGTAATAAATCTGGATGAAATGACTTGTATATTGCATCATCAACTGCATCAAGCTGGGTCATCTAAATTAAACACTCATTTTAGCGTAGTGGCAAAAAGAGGCTCAGAGAGGTGAAGCGACCTGTTGAAATTGGCTCAGCCCAAGATTGCCTGATTCCTGTCTCATCCCCTTTTCTTGATATGCTGTCTCCCACTCTAGACTCAAAGAGTGGGTGCTGAGATGTCCACTTGTGCAGATCCTGAAGGACGGTAACACATCGTAGCGGTGAGGATGCAGGACCTGGATGCAGAAGTCCTGGGTTTGAATCCTGGCACTACCTGTGTTAGCTGTGTGACACTGGGCAGGCTTCCCAACCTCTTTGTGCCTCAGTGTTCTCTAATAGGGTGGAAAGCAGGAAAAGCATTCAGTACAGTGCTTAGTGCAATAGGTGCTCAACAAATGGTACTTATCATTACTTCTACTATGATTGGTAGCATTGATTAGAAACTATTATCAGTGATTTTATAATAGAACTACTAGAACAGGTACCAAGGAACTGCCTAATTATTACTATTATTTTTTGCATTAAACAAAAGAGCCTGCCTCCCTCCGTATGGAGGGGCATTCTAAGCAGAATGAGCAAATTGGAAGGTGGGAGAGCTTAGGGAAAATATGTGTGTGACTGATATTCCTTGAAGACACGGTCTAGTGAGGATGAGACTGAAAAGGTGGGTTGGTACTAAAAGATAGGTGGACCCAGATGCCACGCTTTATTTTGCAGGTAGTAGGGAGTCATGGCTGATTCTTGAGTAGGATAGTTTTCTACTTCTCTTATAGGATTTGCCTTTCCTGCTTTCATGATGTAAGGGCTGTCAAGAGCCCAGGTGATCGCTGCCCCCATCACGTGCGCACGTGCACATATGTACGTGAACACACTGGCCGCGGGATATTTAGTATTCCAATCACCTTCAGGTTGTCGCCAAGGAGCCTGGTGCCACTTGCAGCCATGTCAGAATGAAGAAGGAGCTGGGCTGTCATGGTTGGCCGGTGGGGTGGGGGGAGCGGGGCTTGTCACTTCTAGATTGAGTGCCTGTTACCTTGCATGGAAATCTCCCCGGTGGGTGCAAAGACACGGAGGCCACTGGCTGAGGGAAAGGAAACGAGGTAGAACGCTGCTTGCATGCAGAGAAAGGAGGGAGAGATCCTTTCCTGCAATTCCTTTAGGAACTGTCCCCAGGGAAGGGGCTGACAAGTGCTGCCGCCACCTCCTCAGGGTGCCCTTCACCTCCTGTTCTGGCTCCAGAGACTGAAGTCCATGTTCTCCTCCTTCTCTGGCTTGGCACTCTATTGCCAATTCTTATTTGCTGAGGTGAGCAGGAGATGTGGCTGAGAGAAAGGGAACAGGTAGAATTCTGATGGCGGTTCCCAGTGAAAGCTCAGTCGGATTTGACCTTTGGATGTGCAGCCCCCACCCCCGACCAGGGACCCAATGGTATGGAGCTGCAAGTGTCCCTGGGACCCCGCGGGATAGATGCGGCAAACTGGCAGGCCTGTAGGCTACCTGTAGGTGGATTTGTTTGGAGCCAGAGTGCTTTTTTTCCCCCTCAAATATTAGAATGAGATGGCAAGATTTTAAAATTGGATTTTTTCATATAAAATAGGAATTCTGGCTTCTCTTAAAAACCAGACCATTTGATGTCACTGGTCCACATTCACCCTTGGCAGCAACCTGTAAGTAATAGGTGGACTATCCTCTGCTTTAAACAGGGTGAGAGTCCTCAACTTTCCCACCAGCCCCACCTGATCCCTTCATCTACTGGCTGGACCAGCCTGGTCCTGTCAGTGTGAGTTTGTGACCCCTGATCTGGGCCAGCCTCTTCATATGAAAAGTAAGAGTGCTGCTGCTCAGAAAGGGCCTGTCATTTCCCCAAGGTCACCCAGCTTCCCCTATGGGCACAGTGGGTTCCATTTACATGATGTGATTTGAGGGGTAGTAGAAATGACTTACCTTTTTTCCCATTTCCCAATGAAAAATTGACCTCCCACCCTGCCATCTGCTCTATAACAATCTGCAGTGGGTTCAAGAAAGGAACATATTTGGCCGTATCAAATTTATGAGCTCCCTCAGGTCAAATCCCTCATCTTCTGCTGCCTCCACTTCCCTACACAGCCAACCTCACTCTGCCCCTCAGGCTCAGGTAGGCTGGATGGCGTCACCACTGGGGACTGAGCAGTAAGTCGGGGGCCTAGATTCCTCAGCTCTAGCCCAATCTCACAAGGGCTGAGCCTGAGTCCCCGCATCTGGCAGATGGAGATCATAGCCTCACAAGGTTGTTGTGAAAATTAAAAGAAATAGTAGTAGTCACATTGGCAAAAAATAGTAACTCAATGTTAGAAGTTATTATTCTAGAGAGACTCAGGGCTGAAGGTGCCCCAAGAGATAATATTGTCCAGTCGGATCATTTTTATGGTCAAAGCCATAGTAAAAATCAAAGAATAGAGAAGAAAATGAAGCAGAACATTAAAGGCTTCCTTTCTGTCATTTCCCCAGAGGCAACCACTGTTAAGTTTCTTGTGTATCTTTCTTAAAAATTTTACTTGCATATATACCATCAGTAACGTGCATCCTATATTTTGACACAAATGTTACCAGACGGCTCATGCTGTTTTGATACTCACATTTTTCTTTAACTATATGTGGCAGATCTCTCTTCATGTCAGCACATATGGATCTCTGTTTTTCATTTTCAATGACTGCTACTGCGTGGGAAGATTATACTATAGCTCACAGATCAACAAACTCTTTCTGTAAAGAGCCAATATTTGAGGCTTTGGGAATCACAGGTTCTCTGCACCATCTTCTCCCCTTTCTCCTTGTTCTTTCAACAATGCTTTAAAAATATAAAGACCATTCTTAGCTCATTGTCATACGAAAATAGGCTGTGGGCCAGATTTGGTCCATGGCTGTAGCTCACTTACAGAGTCCCTTGGGCGGACTTCTAGGTTGCTACTATAAACAATGCTGCAGCTGACATCTCTGGGCTGGGTCTTTCAGTGTTTGTTGAGTTTATCTGGAGGATAAATTCCTAGGAGTGAAATTGCTGGTTCATATCTACAAGTCATGAGAGATATTGTCTCAGCCTCCTCATTTCCTAGGTAGTTCAAGAAATCCAGTGAAAACAAGAGTCCAGAGTTTTCCAGCAAGGCAGTGGCAGGACTAGAAATTAGTTTCCCTGCACTTAATCAGGCTAATGTAGGCTCTGTCCCTGGCTGAGCACATGGAGCTTGTTTTGTGATGCAGAGTCGGAAATGCCCAAGTTCTGCAGCCACAGAGCAGGGTGGCAGCAATCAGGAATCTGAATGCTCTCAGATCTTTTTTCCTTTCTACCTCTTATTTCTGCTGCTTGTAGTCACTCTCACTCCTGCTTTAAACCAACTGTTTTCCGTGATGAGGGGCTGCCAGAAGCTCCAGGACCAGTTGGTAGCACCTGCATGGCTGGAAAGGAGAGAAGCATGTCTACAATTAGTAGAAAACCCAGGCACAGAATAATAGAAAAAAATTTATTATGTCACATAACTGAAAGTCCAAGAGGTGGGACAGGCTTTCGTCAACATGTGGTCAGTGGCTTGATGAGCCCTCGTGGACCCTGGATCTTTCCATCTCCTGTTTTATCCTCAGCATTGGTTTCATCTTTAAACTATTGGTAGGACAGTTGAACGACACAGTGACACATGCAGACTCCAACAACAGTCTGTGGATTCTATTCAAGAAACGTTTCCAGAGATACCACAGCACGCTTCCTCTCATTGCCCAGAACTGTGTCACATTCCTGGTTATTGACCAATTACTGATAGGAGGGATGAGATTATCATTGCTGGCTTAGAAAAATCATGGTGAATGCATATTGGGACATCTATTGCACTATCTACTATGGAGGGCTTATTCATCAAATCAGGTATAGAAAATTGTGGAGAAGGATCTGGGTTTAAAAACGTAAAGGCCATTCTTAGCTCATATGCTGTACAAAAGCTTGTCTTGGGGCCCGAGCTTGTCTTGGGTCATATGTCCCCCTCCCAGACCAATCCCTGTGGTCCCTCAAGGGGGTACCATAGTTGCCAAGCCTGGGTGAGGTAGCTACTCCATGACCAGTGGCTGTGGTGTAAGAATGGCACAAGTTTTGAGAATGGAGGGAAGTCACGGGGAATCTGCTTCCCCCAGAGAAGGGCACCCCGTCTGTGCCCACTACACTCTTCAGGAGATCAGGGGTCTCAGGGTGCAGCCTAAGGAGATGAGGGGCGAGAGGATTTGAGTCAGACTCCTTGGATGACTGTTCTGGCTCTGCTGCCTGCAGGGCTTGACTTACTGTCTCTGGGCTTGTGCCTGCCTCACAGGGATAGTCACGCCTGGGCAGCCTATCTCACAGGCGCCTCATGAGGACCAGGAGAATATGCTGAGAGCAAAGCAAAGGAGCCTGAAGACATTATAACGTAAGTGCGGGAACCTGGTTGCTTCCTTGGTGTCCCCGGGCAGCAGGAGGAAGGGCTCTTTCCCTCTCAGCTCTGTGTGTTTATAATCCAATGTTGTGGGACAGAAGTAGGCTTGGATGAGGGGGAACAAGGGACAGCAGAGGCGAGCTTCAGTGTGAGGCCTCCCTGACTCTCGGCTGCCTCCTGTCCCCCCGCTTCTGCTGTATTTCTTTCCCTGTTCTGCTTCTGACATCTCTTTACGCGGTGCCCGTCAGCTAGCCTGCCAGTTCCCAGCAGATTGCCCCTGTCCTTCCTTTTTCATGATTGCTTTGTTAGCACTGAAAATATTTATTCGACCAAACTCTACTTTTGACCTGCTGGCTTTCTACTAATAAGTTTTTTTAAGCTTAAAAGGTTCCTTCTCTTTTGAATCTTGAAGTGCATTTAGGCCATATCTCGATAGTTCAGTCAGTTTCCCTGTGCATTCGACTCACTCATTCATTCACCCTCTTCATTCATTCAGCAACTATTTATTGATGATCTGTGCCAGGTTTAGGCTTAGAAGAGGGAGGAGACAGACATGGCTGCTAACATGTGGAACTAACGTTCTGATGACAGCAGTGAGCAGAAGCCTATTCCCAATAGAGAACTCACTGTCCTACTTGGGAACCTGGGCATGCCTTTTGGAACTAGTCTCTGAGAAAGGGTGGGTGAGAAGGACTAAGAAAACAACTTAGAGAAATGTGGTCTCAATATTTCTTTCCCACAAAGGTTTCATGGAAAATGGCAGCAATCTTAACTCGGCCACTTGCTAGCTGTGTAACCCTAAGTAAGACATTCTTCCACCGTCTGAGGTCACCCATTAGCAAAATGGAAACAATGAGGATTATCTCATAAGATCACTATGAAGGTTAAGTTAGATCATCCCAGGGAGGCTTTGAGTTGCGTAGGCAGGTAAAAGCATAGGTGCTGGGCTCATGCTACCCTGCTCCCACCCCAGCTCTGTCTCTCTAGCAGTATGACTCTGAGCAGCTTAGTTTCGCTCCCTGTGCTACAGTTTCCTGATCTGCAGAATGGGAATGGTGATCATTGCCACCTCACAGGAGTGCTGTAAGGATTAAGTGACTCATGTAAAGTCTTTGGTCCAGTCCTGGCATCTAGCAGTGCTCAACAAAATACAGTATTATTATATCTACCTACAAGTGTTTTCCCCCCACAAATAAGATGCATTTATAACTTGTACTGCATTGTAATGGCATCTATCTATTTTGCTGTTTAGAAAAGGAGCATCAGCAGAGGGTTATCTCATAACTGGTCCATTTTGAGCCCTGCCTTCAGGACACAGACATGTCACTCTGTGCTCATCACCCATTGGGCATGTTGTAAATAAGCCTGCAGTTCTCACACTGAGTGCGATCCGTGCGGGCAGAGATGCACAACCAGTGCCAGGCGGAGCAAGATGTGAGGCAGAGCTCTCAAAGAGCTTTCTTGGAGAGAAAACACGTGCGCATAGGACTGCAAACAACAACAGAAAAGGCACCTTGGTGCTGCCCAGCTGGGGGGTAACAAGGGCTCCTGAGAAGGGGGAGAATCCATGAAGTCATTTTATCCTTAGCAATGTTAACTAGTTGTGTGACTTTGGCAAATTGCTAGAATCTCTCTGTGTCCCTGCTTCCTCATATGCTGAGAGAGAAAGAAAGAATTGGTACCCACAGATGGGTCTTGAGGGGCCACAGAGGTTTCAGAATTCTGAATTAGTTATTAAGATGTACAACTTCAGAGATTTTGTAGAAAACTAGATACCCAGTTCTTTTGAAAATTGAAGCAGCTGGGACTAGGAAGATGGAGTTGAGCAGCAGCTTGCCGCCGCTAGGGGAGGCGTGTGTCTTCCCAGGGCCTCCGCCCCCAACAGACTTGCTCCTCTCCACCCGGCTCATTGAGATTTGCCACCTGGATCTTGCCAGCCCTGGAGCTTGTGACACCTGGAATAGGTGGTGTCCTTAGCATCTTTTTGTTCTCTCAGGAGGCTACAAAGTAGGGCAAGGGTCACTGTATCCTTTCCATCAAAGAGGACACAGAGTCAGAGAGATTGCTATTGGAGATGGACTTCGGTGGGACTTGGAAACAGGGCTCAGCTCCTTGTTCACGGCTTCCTCCCAGCTGGCCCCTTCTTCTGAACCCAGGGTGCTCTAGTCACTCTCCCGATGAAGACGATGATGAGAGCTATTGTTCAGGGGGTATTTAGTGTGTCTTGGTTATTTTCTATCATTCAATTATTCTGAGTGGTTGGTGTTAATATCCCCGTGTTATAGGTGAGGAGAGAGAGGTTCAAAGAAGCCATGTAATTTGTCTGTGGCTACACAGTTATTAAGCAGTGAAGCCAACATGTGAACTCAGGTCGGTTTGACAGCAAATCCCTTGTCTTTAACCTTAAGAGTCACGCAGTTGTAAAGACAGGGCCAACTGCTTGTCCCATTAAATAACATTGATATGTGAATTTTAGAGCGATTAATTTTCACCCCAGATGGATGCTCATTTCACATGCTTTAAGAGAGAGACCCTCTGAATACATAAATCATCAGATGTGAGGCTCTTAGCGATGCGTTCACCAAGGAGGCACGAGAACCCTCCAGAGAGGTCAGGGAGGATCGTTGTCATGAGGAAGGAGGCTTCAGCTGTCAGGCTGGATCCAGCGACATCGCTGACAATGTCAGGGAGAGGTTATGGAACAGCCTGACCGGGCAGCCTCACAGTCCCGCGGCTGGGCTCCTGGTGCAACTGACTCAGTGCCTCCTGTGAGGCCGGCCCGGCCCGGCATGCCCCGACCCCTCACGTGGGCACGGCTGAGGGGGAGGTCACTTCAGAGGGCATCTGGACCCATGTTTATGCCGGGATCTTTTCTATAAAACCCCTCACAGGCAGTGCCCACTCTATGTCTGCTGTTGGCAAACTCAGAGCTCTATAAAACGTCCTTTCCATACTTGTTCAAAAATTGTCTACATTAGGTCCAAGCCTATGTATGTGTTTGATTTCCCCCTCGCCGGTCTGTGCCCTGGAGCCCTGTCTCTGCTCCGCTCTATATGTCAACCCTTCAGGTTGTGTTGTGGCAAATATGTTCCCACCAGGTTGTCACTCATTGCTTATAAATATCTACATTTGCCTAAACTGTCCTAAGTAGAAGAGTTCCCAGAGTCCTCCCTGCCTGTACTGGCTGTTCTCCCTCTGCATCCATTTCCGCTGCACTCTGTCCTGCTCCTGGCCTGCAAGGACAAGCCCTCTGGGCTCCTCCATCTGAGCCCCTTTGCTGACTTGTACCATCCTGGTTAGGCCCGTGGGAAGGAGAGGAGGGTGAGGACTGAGTTCTCTGCCCACTCTTCCCCTGCTTCAGTACGGCCCTCTGGTTGTGACTGCATCGCTCCATCTCTGGAGCTCCTGCTGGGGGTCCCTCCTGTGTGGATCCGGCTCTCACTGAAATCTGAGCACACTATTCTCTACCTTTGCCCTTCCAGCCTTAGGGAGTTCACGGCTTTCTGCTGCTGATAGTGTTCAAAGTGCCTCAGCATCTCTTGTTCGTCCCTTAACCCTACGTGTGCTTCTATCAGTGGTCCCTTTGTTAAAGTCTCTGTGGTGGTGAATTCTGTTCTGCTGCTGCCTAGCGCGCTGTCTTGTTGCCACTGCTAAACTTGCTGTGCAGACTCTGTGGGTGTTGTTGTGTGGATCACTCAAACTCTCAGGCCTGTACAACTGCCGACATCACTGCATATGCCTTTAGCCACTGACACATATTGTTGGCCCATCCTGAGTACATGGTTAACTAGAACTGTCAGGCTGTTTTTATGGGATCAGATGCCAAGCCCATCTTGGAGCTGGATCATCTGGGTTGAGATCCTGGCTCTCCACTGAATCATGCATTGGTGCAAGTTACCTTCTTCTCTTTTCCTCTCCTCTGTGAGATAGGATGGTAATAGTTTCATCGCAGAAGAATTGGTGTGAGGATTAAAGTGACATAATATACATTAAGCACTTAGAATAGTGCCTGACAGATGGCAAACCTTCAATAAAATGTTACCTTCATCTTCAAGATAGTCATCTTTTAAGCATACACTTGAGCATTTTAACCTAAATGCAGAACTTTTTATTTTTACCTGTTTGTTTTTAGACCTTCCTTTACCAGTACCTAATCCTGAATGCCATTGATGTTGTAATCTTAATACTGCCCCCTAAAACTGTTACTCAAAGTGTGGGCTACCGACCAGCAGCATGAATATCACCAGACAGTTGCTTAGAAATTAGGAATCTCAGCTCCCACTTTTGACCGGCTGAATCAGAATCTGTTAGCTAATGAGATGCGAGGTGATTTCTGTGTGTATCAAAGTTGAGAAGCTCTCTTCTCCCACATCTATCAACTCTGAGCCACCGCTGTCAGCTGGGATGGAGAACCTCTCCCACCCCTGACCCAGAAGACATTCCGTCATCCGTTTTTAGGATCACTGTGTACACTGGCGCTGGGGCTCAGCCAAGGCAGGCGATGCTTCACGGAGGGAAACGGTCCTGGGAAAGAAACCAAAGTCAGATGGAGCAGGTTTTGAATTCTACTCTACCGCTTCCTCTGAAAATGTATGTGTGTGTATACACACGCATAAACATACATGTGACGAAGTACTTGCCTTGATGGTTTCAAGGATTGGAGAGCTAAGTGAGATAACCCTGTAGAGAATTTCATGCATAGACTGGCCCACAGAACGTTGGCACTCTTTCTTTTTTCCGTGAGTCACATGATTCATGTCCAAAGGGTAATCCATTCCTTCAAGGAAAAACTCTATTTGACATAATAGGAAATTTGCTTCAAGCAGATTGGGAAGATCGGGCTCATCTGAAAGATGCAGCCAGTGCCTCCGAGGGACATCAGTGCCGCCACTCATTTCTCTGGTCATGTGTTTCTGAATATAAATTGCATTTGACTAGATAATGTAAATGGAAGCACAGTGTAATTAAGAAAAGACTGCTGGTGTATAAATTTGAATTAAACACCATTGGCATATATTGTGTGTGTGTGTGTGTGTGTGTGTGTGTGTAATCTGTTCCTGAGTTTATCCTTTAATACCAAACTGGTAATAGTAAATAGTAAAGTTTCTTGGAGTTCTGTGAGCCACCTTAGCAAATGAATATAACCCGAAGAGGGAATCATGGGAACCTCTGATTTGTAGCCCACTGATCAGAAGTACAGATAACAACCTGGCCTTGTAAGTGGTGTCCTGAGTTGGAGGGGGTCATTGGAACCTTCTCTGCAGCCATCAGTCAGAAACACAGGCGGCAACTGCCTGGACAGGCATCTGAAGGCAGCGGGTGGTGGGGGAGTCCTGAAGGCATCTGAAGGGTTCAGGTCCTGTAGAACCCTCGACCTGTGGCATCTGATGCTTTCTCGTGGTAGTCAGTGCCAGAATTGAGTTGAATTCTCAGATGCTGGTGAGAATTGCTTGGTGTTGGAACGCCAAAGACTGTCTTTGATCTAAACTAACACCACCCTCATTTTAAGATTTAAAAAAAGCTTCTATCGTAAACATAATTTATAAATCCCTTAGTTCATAAACTTTAAAATTATGTGATATGTGACCAACATGGGGAGAGGTGGACATTAACATTACTTATATTTTATGCATAAAGTGAGATTTTATCTTTTTATCATAGTATTTCAAATTTGTGTAAAATTTGGCTGTCCTATACTGAATTTATAGGGCTGTGAGAAGTAAATGAGATCATGCCTATGAAATACTTTGCATGCAGCCTTGCCCATAATATTACCAATTACTTACTGAGTATTTATTAAGTGCTAGGTACTAAATGCTTCAAGTATATCATCTCTTTTACTTTTCAAAACAGCCTAATGAAATATATGTATTAGTTATTTATTACTGTGCAACAAATTACCCCCAAAGAACAAACTTTTAGTATTTCTCATGGTTTGAGGTTCAGAAGCCAGGAGGGCTTAGCCAGCTGCTCCTGGCTTAGGGTCTGTCATGAGGTTGTAGGCAAGCTGTTGGCTGGGGCTGTCACCACCTCCGGGCTCCCCTGGGGCTGGTGAAGCGACTTCCAAAGTTGCTCAGGTGGCTTTTTGCAGGTCTCAGTCTTCACTGGCTGTTGACGGGAGGCCTTGGTTTCCCCCCAGGTAGGCCTTTCTATGCAGCTGATGACAACATGGCAGTTGGCTTCTTCTGGAGTGAGGATCTGGGAGAGAGTCATGGAAGCGAGTGTCCCAGATGCGATATCTTTTATAACCTAGTGTCTGAAGTGACATCCCATTACTTCTGCCATGTGTTAGTGGTCACGAAGATCGGCACTGGTACGATGTGTTAGGGGCCTAGGACGTGCACAGATGGTGTGAATACTGGGAGTCAGGTTGTTTTAGTCCATTTGGGCTGTTAAAGTAAATGTAATGTGGACAGACATTTCTTGCAGTTCTACAGGCTGGGAAGTCTGATCAAGGTGCTGGCAGACTCCGAGTGTGGTGAGGGCCTCCTTCCTGGTTAAGGGCTGTCTTCTCCCCATGTCCTCACATAGCAGAGGGCAAGGGAGCTCTCTGGGGTCTCTTTTATAAGAGCACTAATCCTGTTCCTGAGGTCTCCACCCTCATGACTTCGTCACCATCCAACACCCACCTCCTGACACCATCACATTGCGGGAGAAGCCTCAACATACGAGTTTTAGAGGACATACAGGAACTCAGTCCACAGTGCTGGCATTAGGGAGCTGTCTCGGGGGATGTTTTCCATAGGTGGATACTGTTATCCCCCTTTCAAAACAAGAAAACTGAGGCATAGCAAGCTTATGCAAGTAACTCAAGGTTGCACGTAAATAAGTTTCGAAAAAAAAAACAACACCAAGTTTCAAATTTAGGCAATTTAGTGGAAACTCCCACATTCATAACCACAGCACTATTCTGTCTACAGAGTAAATAGCATATCAACACTAGCCACCATTGCTATTTCACTCCCAACAGCCAGTCTGCAAATATGGGAGTCTAGCCTTGGACTGTATTTGACATTACTACTTTTGCCTAAAGATACGGGTTCTGTAAGGAGCGCCTCTCTTCCCTCAGCCTTACAGTGTGGGTATACACAGAGAAAGAAAAAACAGGACTCTTGTCTGGGTGAAGCATACAGCCTTGCTGGGATGACCAGAAATTTTTGCCCTCAAATTTTATAGCACTAGTTGCCTTTACAATTATTATTATTGTTATTTTTGGCCCTTAATATATGCTTCTGTCCTGTCATTTACTTTTCCCACTTATATTTTTGTCTCTAGGTCAGATTGTAAGCTATTCTTGGGTTGATATCTGTCCTACACTTTGAGTTCCACCTACTACGAGTTAGAGTTAGAGTCAGTTTTCATGTAATGGAAATCCTCAACCAATGTCTACCAGTGAAGAGTATGTAAAATCATTGGAGAATCCAAGGCACGCTGTGTGATGAAATGACAAAGCACATAGCAGAGACTACGATTGCCCTTTGATGTCACAAAGGGAGAGTTTGGATTTTCTTCTTGAAGTACATTACTTTCTTGATGCCCCATCTCTAAGCTGTCTCTGAAGCATGCCTGTCTTTCATCTACAACATAATATACTCTTCCCTGATAATATCCCGGTGCCTCATCCACCCTTACCTCTCATTCCTATAATAGCCTTTGTGTATTCTTGAGTGTCTGCTCCATGTACTTAAAGGTCTTTGAAAGGGGTCTCTCCTTATTGTTCCACACAGGGACCTTCAAGTGCTGGAATCTGAAAGATTATCACAGACCCTGTATCCATTGCCCGTCCTTGAGGAAGATGGGCATCCCTGTCAGGACAAAGGGTGCTGATTCTGTTTGCACATTTCACCATAGATTTAAAGACTATAATTTCTATTTCTTCCCCATTTCAAAGTAAAATTACCCCAGTTTCTTCCTTGTTTGGTTTACCTTTGCTTCAGCAGAGTGTTTCAAATTTTGGCTGTTGCTTGCAAAGTCTTGGAAACCAACACAACTCTTATTTCTTTTCTGTCCCATCTTGTCTTTTCCCTTGGTTCAGCCAAACTGCACTATTTCAAAGGCCACTTTCATTTTTTTCCCTCTAATGCTTCCAAAGAGTCACTACTCCCTACCAAATCTGTCCCCAAAGGTGGGTTTTTTCTTTATTTTATTTTTTTATCTTTGTCTTCTCTCAGGAAGCAGAAACTCCTGCAAAGCAAAATGAACCAGGATTCCATTGATAGTTCCTTGGTGTGGCTTCTCTTTTCCAGATGCTCATCTGTCAAATCTTAATTTCTGGTGCTGGTGTTTTAACGGAAGAAATGATTTCCTTGAGTATTTCTGTCCCACTGCCTAAGTTCAGAGAACATTACACAACAAAGGTGGGAAGGAGGCGATTGCATCCCACAGCTCCTTGTGACCCAGTCTGATGTGGTGATAATTAGCACAACTAGACCTTTCCAAATGCTCCCTTTCAAAAAGTCCTGGGGTCTGCTCAGGCTCAGCAAGCTATGACCTTTTCTAGCTTCATTTGTCTCATCCATAAAATGGGCAGATTCATTTGCAGCATGAGCAAATACTTCCCTGAGCCATGATAAAATTCAAGGCACAGTATTAGGAGCTGTGATCTGGTCCCTGATTTCTTTCCAGCCTTGGCCCCTTGGCTTCATCTGCCTTCATCTCTATTCCAGTCAGAATGGCGGTTTCCCAAGGTGCCTTTCCTCCTGCCTCCAGGTCTTTGTACTGTTTCTTATGAATCCTTCATGTTTTCTAAGTCAGTTGGCCCTGGGAGCCTTTCTTCACCCCTGAGTCTGGATTGGGGTCCCTTCAGTGGGCACCCCAATCACGTATGTTGGGTGCTGACTGTGCATCACTTGCATGTTTGTAATCAGTTCTTCTCTTGTCTCTCTCCCTTGTTATACTGAGAGGTTCTTGGAGGGGAGATCAAGTGGTAGGCACTTTATATTCCCAGATGTAACAGTAGCAATAGTAATTATACCTAATATTTACAGATCACTCATCCTGTGCTATTTGCTAAGCATTTCATATTTGTGACCTCAATCAGAGCTCAGTGCTTTGAAGAAGAAACTAGTTTTACTTTATGGAACACATGGGAAGACTGAGGCTCAGAGAAGTTATATTGCTTATTGTGGGATACTCAGCTTGAAAGAGGTAGGGCGGGGATCTGCACCCAGCTGTCTGGCACTGAAGTATATGCAAGTTGGCTTGGAGGCAGTGTGGTTAGATGCTGAATGAATGGATGTGTCGATCAGCCTCAGGGGTGAGACAGCAATGAATTCTGTGCTTAAGACATTCATGATCTGATTGGGATATGAAACCTGAAAACACATACCCTCTGTGCCTTGAAACGGTTGGCGCAGCCTTAGAGCAAACAGCCAAGTCGTTATCTCCTGATCTGGGTGTTGTGTCGGGTGATCACCTGCACCCCACGGCCCAGCTGCCCCAGCTGTGTATTCTGTGACTGTGCCCTGCTCTTCCCTGGGGGCCCAGCAGAGTGGGGCTGTCATGGGAAACGGTGATCGGGCAAGGGCAGGGGAGGAACTCGGGTGGGCTGAGCATCTTCTGGGCAAGGGTCCACCTGAATGCTCCCCTGTACTTGCTCCAATGGCCCTTTGGGCTAGCTGGTATTACCCAGATTTTAAAGACTAGGAACTTCAAGCTTATAAAAGAAAACTGACTTGTCTAAGATCTCACAGCTACTGAAGGGGAAAGTCTGGCCTCAAGTTTATGTTCTTCTAATTGCAGAGTAGATACTATGGGAGAGGGTGGTGATAAAATGGCAAGAAAAAAGTACCACAACCTAATATTCCCTCCTACCCCGGCTCTTACCATCCATGCCACCTACCCAAAATTATCATAAATTTGGGGTTTGGATTTGGGGATTTTTCTGAAACCAAAAACCCAGCAATTTGTCAGCAGAATTTTGTTTCAATGGCAAGTGACTTGGAGCAGATGTGGAGATGTAAAGAGGACCTGTTTTGGTCTTGAGGAACGGCCCAGCATAAGCAAGGACAGACACTCTTTCCAACTGTGGTCCAGACCTGTTTCATTGGTTTGGCTAGTTCTCTGACAAGAGAAATCATATACACAACTCTCCCCACTTTTGTTCTCCCCCATTCCTGCTCTGCTATTCCCCAAATTTCCTCTGGGTATCTGGTCGCCTGAATCCAATAAGGAACACCTAGCTGTTACGGAGTTGGATGTTACTTAGAGTTCAGGACTGTTTGCTCTTTGACAAAAGGTAGCTGGAAAGTCACTGGGTTCAACAAGAAAAGTCCAGACCCGCTGGCTTCTGGGCGCCTCTCCCAGCCATGTGGTAAGGAGGAAATAGGCCTGTGGAAAGAGAAAGAAGAGACTGTATTCCCCACTCACTGCCTATTTTAAGTACTACTGAAAAGTTGCAACTGGAAGAAGTGGTTTCTAGCTACCCAGAAATGCACTGATTTTCTGTCTGTCCGTCAGGCACATATCCCCTAACACTTGAGTGAGTCTGAGAGGCAGGGGGATGCTTGGCTGGGACTTGCTGTGTGTGTCTATCATAATCCCCTATGGTCCTCGACCTGATCTGGAAGTGCAGCTCAGAGCTGTAATCTTAGCAGCTAGTGAAATTGCCAGGGGGGAGAGAACAAAGGAAGGGAATCAGTAATAGCAACACTAAAAAGGAATAAAAGAATAGAAGAATCATCTTTGGAAGGAACTTTAAAAATCCCATAAGCTATTGCTTAATTTGCAAGCCATGGGTGGGCTTCAAGGATTCTATAAGCCCCTTGAAATTATATGCAAAAGTTGGTGTGTATGGTATTTTTCTGAGGGGGGGTTCCATGGGCTTCAGTAGAGTCTGAAAATTCTTCATGTCCCCCAAAGTTAAAGGACCAGATGCCTAGTCTACACACCATTCTGTACAGATGAAGAAACTAAGGATGAGAATGGGTTCGTAAGATGTCCCAGGTCACACTGTAAAGTAAATGGAAGGTCAGAATTTGAACCAATATCTCCAAACAGTTGATCTCATATATTTCCTACTTTTGCTATACTTCCTTTTTGTCCTGACCTTAGGTTAGAGCTTGAATGGCATGTTTGGCAGAGGTTTAGGACGTGGCTAGCTCCACAAGGACAGGACACTTGGTATCACTGGCCTGTGATGATTGACCATGTCTCCCTGCCCCGAACCAGCTCTTTGAGGGTGTTACCCTACGTTGGAATCCATTTCTATTACTTAACTTTCCAAAACCTGGGATCTGTCAAGACCCCATTATATCATTTGCTCTACCTGCAGACATGCCACTGTAAGGCTGTGAGGGTCTGCAGAAGCACAGAAGTGGCTTTGGCCAGTGGATTAAGTCACAGCAACGCTTTTTTTCTAGAGAAATCTTTCCTCTAGCTTCTGTCTTTTGGTCAGTCTAATGTCTTTATCAACATGTGGTATCCTTTATTGTTTGTTTTTTAAATTTACTTTTTTGTTGAGTTATGACTTATACATATTATAAGGTATAAATTGCAAGTGTAAAGCTTGATGGATTTTTATGTATGTATACATCTGTGTGTCCACCATCCAGATGAGGGTATAGCACATTTACAGCAGCCAAGAAGGTTACCTTTTTCCCCTTTCCAATTAATATAAATCTCTCCCCTGCAGGCAACCACCAGTCTGACCTCTATTATTATAATTTCATTTTGTCAGTTCCTTAACATCATGTAAATAGAAGCATATATAGTACATGCTTTTTGATATCTAAGCTCTTTTGCCCAGCACAATGTCTGAGAACTGTCTCTATGGTTAAGAGTGTCAGTAATTTATTCTCCTTCATTGCTGCATAGTATTCCATTATAGCAATCTACCATGTTTTCTTTACCCATTTTCCTGCTGCAGATCATTTGGATTGTTTCCAGATTCTGACAATTATAAAAGAAGTTGCTATGAACTTTCTTGACTTTGTTTTTTTGGTGGGCATAGCACTTATTTCTCCCAAGGAATGGAATTACTGGATCATTTTATATATATATATATATATATATATATATATATATATATATGCTGAGATTCAGCAAATAGTGCCAATTTTTTTCTGAATATGTACCAAACTCTCCTGATTTCTAAGCCAGCCAACCTGAGCCCCTGCCTCAGACCTCCCCAGGATCAACCTGCCTGTGTATAGTTATCTGAATTCATCCCTCCCTAGTTTCTGCATTAACCCCAGCCACAGCCCCAAATTCTCCACCTTGGCTTTACTAACTTATACAAAGTTTGATTGAGAAGAGCTCAGAGCGATCATATAGTTCAGCTTCAAGGTTTCAGAGATAGAGAAGGAGAGGCCTGAATGTGGCTGGCTGAGGAAGTTGTCCAATGACCTTGAGCAAGTTCTCAGTTGACCTGGGATGAGAATGCATGGTTGGCAACTCTTGATAGCAGCAGAGACATTTCTTATTCATCTTTTTGATCTCCCAAGCTTAGTAAAGCACCTGCTACATGAAAGTACTCAAAGAATATTTGTCAAAAAAAGAAAAATGAAATGGAAAGATTCTTAGAGATCACTGAGTTCAGCATTTGCCAGATTGTGAGAACGTATAAGTCTGGTAAGCAAGGAAGATTTTAGGTGGCAGCCTGTTAAATAGCAGTGACTCCGTTGTGAGAAAGTATTTTCTCCTCAATCCTCTTTTACTCATTGTGGTTAGCTCAAGGAGAAGAATGTCTCAATTTGTGCTGTATGCCCTCTCATTAACACTTGCCAGTCTCCCTTCCCAAAAAAAGAGAGCAAGAAACTCCAGCTAGATTTTCATGTTTTTTTTTTATTGAGGAATAATTGACATATAACCTTATATTAGTTTAGGTATGCAACAGAATGATTCAATATGCATCTATTGCACAGGCATCAACCAGAATATGTTTAGGTAACATCCACCTCCACAATGCTTTGTTTCTGTTGTGTATTTTCTTTACCTTTTACAGTGCTTACCTTCTATTTAGAGAAGGAAATGGAAGATTTTGTTCATGTCTGTGGTAGAAGGTTTCCTTTACAAATGTATTTATTTAAGCATAAACAAAAAACAAGTGAGTTCACTGAAGAAAAAGGTTAAATAAATGATAGTAAATGGGGTATGTGGAGGTGGCAAAAAACTATGAAAGCGGTTAGGGCTTGACTGAAGGCCAGTTGACAGTTGTCTAATTCACACTTGCTATTGGCTAGATGGGGCAGTGGAGCCCAGGTGGAAGGCACTTGGACGGCCCTTGGAACTGGCTGCCAGGGCTCTCAGTACAGTGCTTTTTATGTACAAGTCTGACTGTGGTGCACGTTCCTTTGGGAATGAAAGAGACAGAGTGTAGCCCTAGGCTCCCCACTTACAGTAAAGGAGACTCATGGGATTACCTAGGGGTGTTTTAGAAGTTCTTCTGCTGAATAGACTCATCTTCCCACAGAAACCTTCATAGGCAGTTTGTTGTCTCCAGAAAAATAGAAGTTGGGGAGGGGGTTCCAATGACACTGTCACCCTCATAGTGCAGCTCCTGCAGCAGCTTCTCCGTCTATGCCAGGATGGACGTTGCCAGCTGACTCCTTAGAGGTGCAGGTCTGCCCTCGGTCACATGGCTTGGATGGCTCCCTGCTGATTGTGTTCTACTCCCTTAGCCTGGCTTCAGAGCTCTCTCAGCTGATCGCCCTTCTCATTTCCATCTCCCATCACTTCCCTGAACTGCCCCACAGTCTGGCCTTGCTGAACTACACATTATTCCTAAGGATTTTCCCTGTTTCCCTTCTCCTGAGCACTTGTCTTTAGTATTATCTACTTCTGGAATGCCCTTTCTTCACCTCTGACCATCCACGTACTACTGATTCACTCTTTCAAGAAATCATATATGATTCCTCCAACTGGATATGATTTCTATTCCCTCTAATGTAAGCAGGACCCATTCTTTGCTGAACAGCCTACCTGAATGTAATTTGCAAAGTCCTTTTCAAACGGATCATCTCATTTAAGTGTCACAGCAAGGCTTTGAGCTCAATTTTTAGGATTGTCATTTTATAGCTGAGGAAACTATGGTACAGAGAGGTTAACTTGCCCGAGGTCACGCTGCTGACATGTAGCAGAGGTAGGGTTTAGACATAAGTCTTTAGGAGTCCGGACTTCACACTCTTAACCAGAATTCTACCTTGTCCATCCTTGCTGCCTGCAGCAGTCTACCTTAGAGTTGGTTAAATGAATTATAGGAAGCTCTCTGTTCTACTTGTCCTGAGATGCAGCAGTAGACGGGCATGTGTTTGAAGTGAAGATAGAGATAGCAAATGCCTTTTTCTTGCTGTCAGTGGTTTGGGAAGCTGGATCTGGCAAAGACGTCTGCCTTTGCACCAGCCTGAGTTGTCCACGGAGTCACTGCACCTGCAGCTGTAGCATCCTGGTAAGAAAGCCAAGGGCCGGGGTCAGGGTGCACCAGGGTGCATTCTTTCTGCTCTGATGCAGGGAGGGCTCCTGGCACGCAGGAAGAATGTCTCCAGCTTCAAGGAGAATGAGAAATTGGCTCCCATCCCTGGGCTGCGGCAGCCACCTTGCACAGGCTGCTCCTGCCCAGGGACACCATAAATCGCTGGGCTGTGGAATTGACAGCCAGCTGTGATGTGACCAGAAAGCCAACAGGAGCCACTGCCAAACCTTTGGTGTTTGCTTCCTTCATGGTCCTCTCATCCATTATGCCAGACATAGCAGTCACTGGGACAGTCTCCTTCTTTCCAAATGGGGGCTCAGGGGTCAGACAGTCAAGTACCCAGGTGGGCAGACTGCACTAGCCCTTTTGAAGCAGCAATCCCTTATCTCAGTGAGCACTTTCGCCTGTATCATCTCACTTAGTTCCCATTCATTTATTCATTTGCTCATTGAACAAGTAGCTGTGACTCAACTACCAGGTGCCAGACTTTGTCTTCTGACATCTCTTAAAGAAGAGAGGGAAGATACATTCCCCTTTTACAGATTAGGGAGCAAAGAGGGAAGGCTATGGAAAGCATGCTTGTGCAGTAGGGACGAGCCTTAAACTTTAGTTCCAGGACTGCTATTGTCATTTGAGTGAAGTTAGGAAAATAATTTCTCTTTTCTTAATGAGAGTTTTCTCATTGCTTTTCATGAACTATCTATCATTGTAATTCATTCTTTTAAAAAAGTTATATTGCATATGACTGGAATGTAAACTTTCTAAAAGGTATAAAACCAGGCACAGCTCTTCCTCCCCTTTTCTTGAGCTCTAGATCCTCTCTACAAAGACGATGACTCTTTTTCTAGAAAACGATTTGTGTGTGCATGTAAAACCAATGGGAATATACTTTGCTGGAGCTTACCTTTTTATCTGAACAGTATATCTCAGAAATCTTTCCATGTCTGGAAGATAGATCTAACTCAGCCTTTTTAAAGGTTACTTTAAATTGTAGAGATATATAATAATTAATGGTTTTACCAGTTTGTTACTAATAGATAAGGTTTTTTTTTTCTTGTTGATTTATGAACAATGCTGCAGTGAATTTCCTTGTACACATATCTTGGCATACTTCTGGGTAAATTCCTAGCAAAGAAACCGCTGAGTCAAAAAAATAAGTAAATTTTAATTTTTGATCGTTATTGCTATATTGTCTTCCAAAGTTTGCCTTGATTAACATTTCTCCAACTTTCCTTTTCCTTGGTCATTTTTTTTTGGCTAATTTCATAAAACCTATTTTAAAATAAATAGGTGGAAGCCTACTACTTCTACAATCCTCCTTTCAACTTGAATTTTTTTAAATCTCCTGATCTGTTATGTATGTTCTGTGTTTGATTTGTTCACTACATATAAGGCTAGAGAAAGCATAATTATTCATATGTGTAAAATATATTTTTTTTATTTATCTAACAATGTAAAGAAAAGAAAAAAAGACAAGTCCAGTACATAAACTTTTCAATTCGCTGAAGCTGTGATAGCCACAGGGTGTGGGGTGGAAGGGAGAGAGTGGACCCAGGGTGCTGGGGAGAATTGTTAAGAGCAAGTTCCTAGGGCACTTAGTCATGCTACCAGGGTTTGACACACGCAGGTCCTGGTCCTCTGATCGTGAGCTCCTGGAAGCGATGCTCACATTTCCTTTGTGGAGCTTGTCCTTACAGAAGTCAGGTGGAAATGGTGGAAGCCCAGACTTGGGCAGACATGGCATATTGGCAGGGGCTGTAAACAAACACTCTAAGTCTGGGAGCTTAAAAGACTGGATACTTCCTTCTATCAATGCTGCTAACCCCCTGGGTGAGGCTGGGTAAATGTCTTCACTCCTATGGGTCTCAGATATATTGTCTGTGAAAATAGAGTCAGGGAGCAGACTAGATCAGGGCTCATTATTGAAGTGCTATAGGTGACCCATGAATGGACCAGAACATGATGCTTCTGCTTACTTTTATTTTTAATTTGATTTTTATTTTTCAATGAAAATTTAAAGTAAAACAATCCTATCAGGGTTATTATGAAAGACACATAACTGTACCCAATAATTTTAAATATTTTTAGCTTTAAAAAGTATTTATGTCTAAGTAACAGAATAGAAGGCTCCTTTGTGATCTTTTCCAGTTTAGACATATCTTTTTATATCCCACTATGGGAGATTTAAAAGTTACCTTTCACCCAGAAGCACCTCCTTCAGTGCACACAGTATATTTTCCATTCTTCTACCCCTAGTATAGTCCCTGCATAATTACTTGCATGAACATTCCATGTTTACATTATGCAAATGCTTTTCAATGCTAAACTATGTAGAATATCATGCTAACTTTTCCTTTCCTCTTTAACTTTGTTTTCTGTGTAGCAAATGCCTGTCTTTTTTATTTGTTTAGTTTTTTAAAGTGTAATTTTCCAAAATTCATCCCCCCAGTATCATACTCCCTCTCTTCTCCACCCCTACACTGGGCTCAATCTCTTCTGATTATGTTTACACATGTTAGGTATTTTCTCAATGAAATATCCTTGGAGGCATCACTTAAGAAACTTCTGACTTGCTTTATTTAACCTGGCCTTGGTGTTATCTGAGTCTACACCACCTCCCTCTGGGGCCTCCCTTTACTTTCATCCTGAGTTGTTCCTTCCCCTCTCTGTTGCTTTGGATCCCATGTACTTCCTCATCTTTGGTGAAGCGCTTTATTTAGTAGTTTTCTTATAAAGGATGCACAGGATGAAAATTAATTTGCATGTCTGAAAATATCTCATTGTTTTCTATACTTAACTAACATTTTGATTTGGTATAGAATTCTAGATTGGAAATTATTTTTCCTTACAATTTTGAAAGCATCATTCCATTTTCTTCAAGTTTCTAGGGTTGCTGTTGATAAGCCTGAAAACCATCTGCTTATTGATTCTTAGTATGTAACCTGTTCTTTTTCTTTTCCTCTGTGGAACCTTTCAGATTTTTTCTTATTCCAGCACTCTGAAATTTTCATTGATGTAACTTGGCTTAGCTGTATTTTCATCCCTTGTGCTGGCATTTTTAGTGAGCCTTTAAATCTAGAAACTCAAGGTTTTTTTGGTATGGGAAATAATTTTGAATTTATTTCTTTGATGATTTTCTCTCCACTATTTTCTCTTTTCTCAGTTCTTAGGTCCCCTATTATATAGGTGTTACATCTTCTGGAGGGATTCTCTGTTTTTCTTATATTGTCTTCATCATTTCCCTTTTTTTTTTGTCTTTTGATCTTCTGTTTGGGAGATGTCTCCAGCTTCAACTCTCAATCCTTTGTTTAGCTTTTCATTTCTCCTAGAATGGGATGGGAACCAAAAAAAGGATCAAAAGCTTTGTGTGTGTGCACACACACTTGCATTTTAAGGTTTTGAGGTTGGGCTATATTTATGAGAGAAGTCCTGGTGTTTGTGTTTTGAGTCTTATTCCTGGCCTGGCTAGGTTCCTCATAGAAGAGCCTTCCAATAGCTTGCCTGAGACTATGGCTGTCACTGTTTTGGTAGCCCAGTTGGAGCAAAAAGGCTGGGAGTCCCAGCGTTCAGTGTAACTATTGGCTTAGCACCCTTGCTTTGAGCATCATACCCTCTTTTTCAATTCTTCCTGATGCCTGCATGTTCAGGGAGCTTGGCTTTGTTCGTTCTTCAGAGTAAATGCCCAGTTTTCTTTCGGGACCAGTGGGAGTGGTTTCTGAGCTCCTCCAGTTTCGGGGAGGACATCTGGGAGCCCAACTGTTTATTGTTTAAACCTCTTATCATGGAAAGTTTCAGACAAACCACAGTAGAGAAAAGAATATAATGAACTCTGTCCTCCTAACCCCCAGCTTCAGTGCTTGTCAATATTTTCCCAATGTCAACTTATTTACATGTGCTTCCCTCCCTTTCTTTTATATTTGGCTCTGCCTTTGCCAGCTTCCAGAGGTCCTTCCTGCACTTTTTAGGGTTTCCTCAGTATAAACTGGGATGCTTTTTGTTTTTTTTCTGTTTTTTCCTACACAACCACCTTAGAATTCTGCTTTCTCGGTTTTACTAATGCAGTTCCCACTTTCCTTTCTGCTTTCCTAGGTTTTTCTTGCTGTTTTCTCCTCACTGTACTGAAGTTTCAGTTTCCCCACATGGAGGGCAGAGGGGAAGCTGAAACTTCTAACAGCTGAGATTTTAAATATGCTCCACCTGGAGCTGTATTTCCCTAACTCTGATGGGCTAATCCTTTATGTCTCATTTCAGTCTTCACTTTCTAGAGATGCTCCCTGACCCACTGATTATGGGTTCATGACCCCTTCCGTGCCCGTTCATTTGACCCTGTACTTTATCCCAGCAAGCACTTCTCTCACTGTATCACGGTTGCTGATCTCCTTCATTAGGCAGTGAGTTCTGGGAAGTGAGGTGGATATTCCAGCACAAATTATATATATAGCAAAGGGTTATTAGATAAGTAGCAGGTGCCAGAAATGCTTCAGTATTTATAATAAATGCCAACTTATTTAATCTTCGGAAGAATTCTCAAAGGTAGGCACTATTGTTATCCTCAGTTGATATATGAGAAAACTGAGGCCCTGTCATTCATTAAGTTGCCCAAGTTCACATCGCCAGAAAGTAGAGGAGTCAGGAATGAAATCTAAGCTGCTTACTTTCAGAGCCTGCTGGTAAAGGGTATTTCAGACCCAGTTGTAGAATGAATGAGCGTGTGAAGATATGATGGAACTGACCAGGTAGGCCCCATGCACCAAGGAGGTCAGGAAGTCCCATTTGATTGCTTACCATGAACACATGTGTCTTACCCTGCAACAGTGGATATTTCCAGTCTGTAACAAAAGGATTGAAGGTCATTACTCTTTGAAACTGCAGATATTCATCTGCTCCCTGTCCTCTGGACACCCAGATCTTCCAAAGCATATCACAGTGGTCTCATAGAATCTACTCAAATGCAGGGTCTGAGTTTAATTCTTAGCAAGATTCTATCTTCTCAAGAATCTAGCAGTGTAAATCCCTGAAGAAATGCTAATAGTTAATAATGGCTTAATGTTGGATTTCTCCTAGAGCTATTTGCATTTTAACACTAGACTCCTAAAAATGCCTCTTTCCCTAACTGGAGGAATTTTGGTGCTGAGGCAGAGCCAGGTGGGGGGATATTTGTAGGCTGCAAGGGATGGGTCCCTGAGTATTTGCTCAATGGTGTTCTTTGCACTGTCTTCCCACAAAGGTGACTCAGGAAGAATGATTTTGGCAGCTATTTTTTTATCCTAGGGATAAAGGGAGTTTTAGAGTCTCTTCCAGTTTCTTCCCCTCCCTTTACCCCTCCCTCTTGCCTTCTCCTCTTATTCTTTTATCTCCAAGTTAACCAATAGGCACATCATCCACTTGGCCCTGTGGCCCCTAAGTTTTGTTCTCAGAACTTCCAGCTCTGATTTCCACCAGGGATGGGCCTCTAAGCCTTAGTGTCCATTGGCAAGTGAGCTCCCAGGCTTATAAGAGAACAGTTGGGCAGGTGGTCCTTTGTGAGTGAGTGTGTGTGTGAAAGGGCACAGGCACACAGGTGGTGTGGATGAGGAGAGAGAAGGAAGAAGGTGTGGTATATGAATGGATAAATAGATCTATCAGTCACTGATTGATTGTTAAATTAATAGGTCAGGGCCTGTTATCCTTTTGCCCCACTTTTCCTGCCTTCATTCTTTTTGTGTCATTCTAATTTATGTCATTCTTTTCGCTTGACATGTCCTCTGCCCTGATGTCTGTATTTTCAAATCCTGCTATTGTGAGATCCTAGCTTATGAAACATTTCTTCACCCTTTCCTTATTTGAGTAAAACCTTAATGAACCAAAGAGCAACCTATCTAATAATCAGACCAGGGAGGTTCTAGGGGAAGGGGATAGCAGGAAAGATTCTGAGTCTGGAACCTGCTAGGTGGATTTATAGACCAGTGCAGAGACTCGTCAATGTCTGATTCACCTTTATATTGTCCTCAATAATGACAAGATCTGGTCGCATGAATCAGTGTCACATCAGTGTTTTGAGGATTTGAACACTGAGCAGGAAAAGTGACATTTATTTGCTACTGTGGGAGCTCCAACTGTTTCACATACATTTTCTCCCTTATTCTCAAAATTACCCAATGAGGTAGGTGTTATCCCCATATTAGAGATGAGGTAACTGACATCATTGGGGTTTAGTGATGTGCTTGAGGTCACAGAGCCAGTAAGTGTTGAGTTGGGATTCCTCTGCTGGCAAAGCCAATGGACTGGTCCTATGTTACATCATTTCCTGCATCACTTACTGTAGACAGAACTGGTCTTTCCTCTTGTACCAGAGAGGAGCTTCAGTTTGCTAATGCAATTCTTAAACTCCACAGCTGCTTCTAGCAGGTGTCATCTAGAAATGGAGGAGGTGACAATTTGTGGATGCTATCAAGCATTTGAGTCCTCCTCCCTCACCTGCCCTCACCTCAGCCTCTGTGCCTGCCCTGGACACTGTGGTTGGAGTGCAGAGGAGGATTTTCTTCAAGGGGCTAAGAGACTTCGGTTTCAGTCCCTGCTCAGTGACTTGGTTTTTGACTGTTCTGAGCCACTTAAGCTCTCTGGGCCTCAGGTTCCTATGTGCAAAGTGGATGCCCTTTCTAAGGAGATGGTAAAAGTATGATAAAAAGCAACCACAGCAATAGCCACAACTGCCATTTACTGAGCATTATCCTGCAGATAGGATCTCACTAAACCTTGTGACAGATTTGTAAGGTAAGTGTGGTCAGTATCTACCCCTAGGTAACAGATAGAGTGACACTAGGGTTAAGTGACTTGTTCAAGGCCACACAGGTGCAGACTCTTAGGATAAAGACTTGGATTCTTACCACAGGCAACAAGGCCCAGATGAAGACCTAGTAAGCCACCTCCCCTCCGCCCACTGCCCACACCTCACTCTCAGTGCTTCAGCTGCACATGCCTTCCCTTTGTTCTCCAACAGGCTGTGCTTTCTTCCTCCACCAGGCCTTTCCTTTGAGCAGGCTGTCCTCTGAAAATGTAATGTCTCCCTTCCTCTTCTGCTTGGTTACTACTTCCTATTCATTCGCCAGGTATTAGTTCAACTCTCATCTCTGAAGGAAGCCCGTGGAGGTTTTAAAATAGGCCCATACGTCTTTTTTTGACATCTTTCCCACTGAGAGGAGGGGTCTGTGTCCCTGCTTGTGGGTCTGGGCGGGTCAACGACTGCATTGACCCAGCTGTGGTGGAAGCGATACTGAGTATCTTCTGGGGCGGTCCTTGGGGCACCATGCCGTCTCCACCTTGCTCCTTGGAATGCAGTGCTTAGAGCCCTGAGGCCCTCCCAAGAAGCCCAAGTTGCCCGAGACCCTGTGCTGGGCAGGCCCTGTGTGGGTGCTCTGGCCAGCAGCCGGCTCAGCTCCCCAACGACAGCCAGCTTCACTGACCAGCTCTGTCTGACCCCCAGATGACTGCAGCCTCACTTGGCAGCTGACGGGAACCCTGAGAAGGAATTCCCAGCTAAGCCTTTCCAGGATATCTAACTCCCAAAATCATGGTCTTAATCTGTTCAGTTTGGGGTAATTCATCATGTGGAAGTAAGTAAGTTTAACAAGTTTCCGTGGGTGCTTCCTTCCCCCTTAGTGACCTGCCCTAGGTCAGTTTCCTTTTCATGCGTCCTGACATCACTACATTCCTTTCTTCAGAACACTTGCCTCTGTCTGCCGTCACATACTCACTATGCAGTTATGTAGCCATCTGTCTCCCCCACTAGACTGGCTTGATGAAAAAAGCGCTGTATCTGGTTTGCTTGATTTCTTTTTATCAGGAGTGCACTTGGCTGCAAATAACAGTGCCGTGACTGTTTTCTGGCAGGGGCTGAAGCCCATGGGAGCTTGTTTCTCTCACAAAACATGAAATGTGGAGCTAGGTGGCTGTTAATACTAGTTCAGTTTCTCAGTGATGCGTCCAAGGACCCCAGCACCTTCCCCTTTCTTTCTGGCCACAGTCAGCACAGTGCATTTCCATCCTCTTGCTTGTCCCTTCTCCTGTCACTGTTGCAAGACTGATGCCTCAGCTTCTGATTTTATATCTTTATTCAACATCCCAACAAGCAGGAAGTAAAAGGATGGAGAAAGGGGCTTTGTTCTCATGCAGATCTATAATTGCACTAGAAAGAAAATCCCAGCAGACTTCTCTTTATGTCTCCATGATCAGAACTGAGTCATGTGTTATGCAGAAAAGAGTTAACACAGAAGGCCAGAGGCTGCTGCCTTCAGAAGAGCTTGCTTGCAAGGTTAGCCTTTGGCCAGCAACTGGAAACTTGGTACTTGACCCAGCCCCAAACGGATAAGGTGGTTTATGGCTCCTAAACTGTGCAAACAATGTAATTGATGCTGAACACCTGCTTTCCTTTTGCGAATCTGGAATTTTGGTCTGTGCTGGGTGGAGTGCTGATGTGACCAGCCCCCAGTAAAAACTTTGGATGCTTACTTCAAAAGGGCTTCCCTGGGCAGAAACATGACCCACATGCTACTGCCCTTGTTCTCAGTGCCGGTGAAGGGAGCGCACTCAGGTGTCCCCTCACCTGACAGAGAGAACATAATGAAGCCTGTAGGTGGATTTCTCCAGATTCCAACTTGTGTCTTCCCTTGCTCATCCTATTATGTATTCTTTTATTGTATTAAAGTTTAGCCATGAGGGCTTCTAACAAATCATCAGACATTTGCATGGCCTTTGAGGCCCCGTGGAACACATGCTTACTATGAGATGCATGACAATCAAAGAGGAATGGGCACGATTGCAATGACGAGTGAGGACCAGTACAATTTACCCTTTGGCTTGGGGAGGGACCCAGGAGGGACCCACCCCAGCAAATGAATACACATTTGAGATTCTGGAACTGATTGGGAGGAAGAATATATATGTATGCTGGTGAGTGATGTAAAGCCTGGACTAGTTCCTGGTGCATAGAAAATATATAGTTTGCACATTTTAAAAGAGAGAGGAAGAATGAGCTGAGCAGAACCAGATTTTGGCTTCATCTACCATTTATTCCAAAGCCTAAATCTTAATTATTATGTCATATTGTCACCCCCTTTGCCTTCTTTCTTTATGGTGCTGTCAGGAGAGTCACATAAGGTGGCTTTTAAAAAGACCACACACCACACAGACGGGAAGGCTCTGTCAGTCTGCGTGCGGTGGCACGAGGCAAAATTGCTTTGTCCTCTTGGGAAATTAGTAAAATAGCACCTCCTGCTGCCCCATCTGGTGTTGTGTCTGGAGTGGGTATTTTGGAAGTGCTATTGGGTTGATCTGTATGGGAATTTTAGCCTGTTGTCTTAAACGATTCCTGCATGGAGAAGAAATAATTTCATTTTGAGAATCCTTGCTTTTAGCAACTTTGTGTTTTAAATAACTACTTCTTCATAAGGAAAATATAGGAACTTGCAAGTAGTGTTTTCTTTGTTGGTTGAGAAGCTGGGGAAATTGTCCACCAGGATAGCAGGAGGTGAAGGTCAGGAGCCTCACGCAGCCGCCTGCTGAGAGGTGCAGGGGCTCCTCAAAGGGTAGGGGCCGACCTGTGTGAGCTGCAGTGCACCAGCACTGTGCGTGGAGGAGGCTCACATGGCTCTGCCACCACATTTGCTGTCATCTCTGCCAACAGGTTTTTTCTATTTTATTTTATTTTTTACTTTTTTGCTGCCATGAAAGAAAAAGATAATCATTTTGACTCACAGAATATCAATTCCAAGAATGACCTTAGATTTAAATCAGTAGAAGACCCTAATTTTACAGATAGAGAAACTAAGATCTAGAGAATGGAAGGGACTTGTCCAGTGTCACCAGAGAAATCAGTGCTAGAGCCACAATGAGGAACCAGATCTGCTCACCCTCAGTCACCGTGCCTTTTGCCTACATATCACAGACTGCCCATAGCAGAGAGGGCACTGATAATATTCTTCTAGGGTTTTGTAGCTTCTTATGATTTTCAAATCCTTGTGATTTTAAAAAGTGTATCTGTATTTTAATGGTAAGTAAATGGAGATGCAAGATGTTAAGGGCCCAGTTCTTCTAACTCTGAAGTTTTGCTTTTAATATTACTCTGGATGGTAGAATTTTAGCAATGATAACAACAATTATTATGACTGCTACTCTTAGTTAGAAGGCTTTTGGCTACAATGAACAGAAAAAAGTAGTCTTGTAATAAGGATTTATTTTCTCACCTGGCAAGAGCAAGCAGTCTTGGAATAGGGCAGAACCAGCGTTGAGAAGAATTTGGTGGCTCAGTGACGTCACCACATTCCCAGGTTCCTTCTGTCTTTTTTCTCTGCCATATTCAGTCAAGCAGCAGGATCTTCCTTTGTGGTCACAGAATGGTGTAAATTAGCATAGTAACTTTAATGACCAAGAGGCTGGCAGATACCTCTTTATTTTTAGCAAGAAAAACTTGCTAGAAGTTACCCAGAAAAGTTCTTTTAAGGTACCAATGGCCAGCATTGGGTCATGTGCCCATTTATGCCATCACTGGCAAGCAGAAAAGACTAGCATGCCATTGAGACCCACCCAGATGCACTGCCTGGGGTCTGCTGCTGTTGAGAAGAATGTTCAAAGATGTGAAGTGACACATCCAAGTTCACCCAGCTAGAAAGTGACTGAGGAAAGAATGAAACCCACGTCTGCCTGCCTCTGCATCCAGTGCCCACCTCCCATACTCATTTCCTATGCTCTCCCCTCTGCTGTGCCACTTGCCAAGTTCTAGCCTGCGCCCCTCAGTTGCTTTGGCTGGCAATGCGGGATCTCCTTCTTGCCAGGTCAGTGTCAGCAATCAATCCTCATCTCCTGGGCGTGAAAACCAGCCGATTAGAGCTGTAAGTAGGTGTTTAACAACACGGAGGCAGCCAGGGCAACCGTCAGCAGTTTTTTCCTGGCGGCTGGGCATTAGCAAATATGCTGAGAGAGGCATCTTGTTCCACTGCCGCTGGGAGAAGGGGAGTCTCACCAGGGCAGGTGATCTGAGAAAAGTAGAATGACAGGATGTCGGAGCTGAAAGGTCTTTAGACTAGGTCTAGTCCAGCTCCGTTGTTGCACTGATGGGAAAACCGTGGCTCAGAGAAGGGCAAGGATTGCTCAGGATCTCATAGAAGTCATTACCGGATCCAGGACTGGAGCCTGGAGTCGAGCCAGTGGTATTTCCAAGACTGACTATCTATACCATTGCCTTGTGATTCTCACTCATGAAATTAGTTTTTTATTGACATAACATCTGAAAAAGAGGTATTTTGGACTCTGTTGTCTAGTCCCAGTTAGGCATCTCCGGTCATCTCCTGAGTCATGCATTTGCATGGGCTCATTGCTCCAGGGAAAGCCCTGCCGGATTTCTAGTCACAGACGGGGCAGCCACCTGCAGCAAATGCCCACTCCTCTCCAACTTCCTTCTTCCTTTCCAGCCATGGTAGCCTTTCTGGTTTGATCATTCAGAGCAAGTCCTGCTTTCGGAAAGATCTGAAGGCCTGTGAACCTTGCAGCTTCAAAGTTCAAAAGAGTGTTCTCAGCTTGATGAGAAAAATTTACTCAGCAGGTCTGAGTACAAGGTTCCTTGTGACATTATGTGATGGCTTGAGATATTTCTAATAACTCATTTATATACATGTTTGGGGAAGTCATGTGAATTTAAGCTGTACTTACTGAATGTAAACAAGGGTGATAATCAGAGGAGCTGCTAGTTATTGAGCCCTACTCTGGGCCAAGAACTGTGCCAGGTCCTTCCTGTGCATTTTTAACTTCAGTCTTCAGAGTACATGATGTTTCTTATAGTTACTTATTTATGTCTGTTTCTCAAGATTAGCAAGTTTGTTCCATAGTTCAAGGATCCTTTAATTTATTACTCTGTCTTCAACTCCCAGGACAGTATCTATCACATAGTAGATGCTCAGTTAATCTATACTGGATGAATGAAGTGGCAGGAGCCTGGTGAAGTAGGTATGCTTGTTCTGTTTAATAGCTATGACAGCTGAGGCTTAGAGAAACTAATTTGTCCAAGGTAACTGTATCAGTCATCTTTGGCTGCAATTAATAAAAATCCAAGTAATATTGGTTGAAACAAACTGGAGGTATTTTTTTTTCCTCAAGAAGAATTCCAGTGGTACTTTGACACTGATTCCACTTCAACGATGCCATTAAGGACCCAAGTTCTTTCTAACATTCTGCTCTGCCTCTGCCATCTTTGCTGTGTTGGCTCTTCTTCTTTATGCCTGTATCCTCCTGGCTGGTTATGACTTGCAGTGCTTGCTTCTTTATGCTTATGTACTCCTGGTGGTTATGACCTGAAGTGCTTGCTTCAGGCAGCAAGTCTGTGTTCAAGGAAGAAGCAAGAGGATGGGATAACAACGGCCATATTTGTTTCTTTAATCACAAAAAGTGAAAGTCTTCCTGGAAAGCCCCTGGCTGATTTCTACTTGTAGTCCCGTTGGCCAGAGTTAAGTCATTTGACCACCCTAGCTGCAAGGGATGCTGGGAAAGTGAGTATTTGTTTTTCTCTGGCTTTGTAGAGGAGGCAGGCAAGGGAGATGGGGATTAACAATAGATGTGAGTTAGCCAACAAATGTGTCTCCTGCTGTCAGGTGGACAGTGGAGGCTGAGCCAGGACTGGAGCACAGGTTTGGTGCCAAAGTCTGTACTCTTATTGACCAACCTGACTTTTACTCTTGATCTTGATAGAAAATGATTGGCTTGGGAATATCTTGTTCTATTCTGAGTTCTAGTTTCTTTGTGTGAAAAATGAAGGAATGTGTTAAGTAAAGCCTGTAAATCCTGCTGGTAATGAGGTAGTATGATTTCATGTCTCAGTTTGGCTGATGGCCACTTTTAAAAGTCTTATTCAAAACCAGAACAAAATCAAAGGCACTGTCTCAGTGGAGTAATATATTTCTCAGAATCTAAATGCATAAAACGGGATTGATTTTTTGAGTTTGTTTTCACAGATGGTGGTGTGTGTGTTTATGTGTGTCCCTTTGAGATATCTGATTCAGTTTTAGATGGTGAATGAAGATTGATTTTTGTCTGTTGTGATCTGTAAAGCCCAGTTGTTACTGAGGTTTCTGTTTATATAATTCTTCATCCTTTCCTTCTTTGCTTTCCTTAATAGCACAATATGTAGAGTCTTTATGTTTCAGGGTTTGATGCCATTTACTACTGCACCTTGCTAGCAGCAATTTCTCTCACGGAGTTCAAAACTAGAGGATGTGAGTGCTGGTCCCATATATTTAATCAGCTGAAGGAAACCCTCTACTTTTCTGGGTCTCTGTTTCCTCATTTATAAAATGACCAGATTAGACAAGGTAGTTTATATTTTAGGATCCTCCTAGCTGTGATATTTATATATTTGTGATTATGTGAGGACTAAACATATTCTGATTAATGAACAGAAGACCATATTAGCCTTATTTCTTTCATCTGTGAAATGATTATAAAGATCAAAAGAGGAAATATAAAAATATTAAATGTGAAATACTAATAATTACTATTTTTATAATCATTAAAAAAATTCTAGGCCAGGCTTTTTTTTCCCCATAAAATAGCTCATTATGGTGTATTGTAGCAAAACATGATACCTGGTGGTGCGGAAAGAGCATTGCATAGGAAAACAGACCAGTCTGGGTTTACATACTCACTGTGTGATGTAATACCTTTGTGAGCTGAGTCATGTTATTTATCACTGGTCCTCAAGTTCCTTTTCTGCAAAACCAGGATTAAATATATTTAACTCACAAGGTTATGATGTGGATAAAATAAGCAGACTTATGAAAAGCATTCAGACAGTGGCTGGCACATGGTGAGGGCTCAGTTGAGCTTAATTTTTATCCTCCTTACTGGTTCATCTAGAACCAAACAAAAGATTTGGCAATTGTCTGGTTTTTGGGTGTAAATTTTCCTCTATGGTGGTAAAACTTCTTTTGACTTGACTGCACATCTAGCCCATGTATCTTTACTATATTAGCCATCTGAAGCTTTGTTGTTTCATATGGAGCAGAGTGAGTGAATCTTTTGCAGTTAGGACCCCTAGTTCTATTCTTTTTTTTTTTTTTTAGCTTATGAGGCCTGGGACTCTGGGAGCATCATTGAATTTCTCTAGTCTTCAGTTTACACATGTTCAAAACGTTAGTACCCACTGCAGAGGACTTTTTTAGCCTTCTGATAATTTAAACATGCTTGGTAATCTCTAGAGCAATTTGAAAATAGAAGATACCATTTCTGTTATCAATTCATTTAGATACTTTAAACTGGTCCCTACTTACCTGTTCAAATTTTTTCTGAACTTAAAGGTTAAAGTCATCCCACCTGTTGTAGGAAACCTTTCTTCTACCCCAGTTCTCCAAAATTTCCCCCATCATTAACTTTTCGTAGCTTACCCTGTGTGGGCCACTCAGTTGGCACTTAGCCTAGCTGCCATATGATGGTAGTCATTTCTCCCTGTTTGTAAATCACTCCACCCAGTATCAGGAAGATGTTGGTCATGCCTTTTGCACATCTTTCTGACTCATTGCACTTGTCCATGCATCTCTCATAGGGGACAGTTAAAAAAATAGGTGTTGGTTGATTGGTTCTCTATGTTATTATTTTATTGTTCAGGTGACTAATTTTCATTTTTATTTACAATTTAATTAATTATTTTTTAATTTACAACTTATTTTTATTTACAATATAATTAATTATTTCTTTGGGGGCATGGGAAATACATGCCTATGGCTCAAAATTGAAAAGGTAAAATGCAGAATGTGGCTTCCCCTCCCATCCCTTCTCCCTGGCTCCCTCCCCAGAGGTGGCCACCGTTGCCAGTTCTGTGACTGTCCTACCCAGAGCTGGTCTGTATATCCCCCTTTTCCTTAGGTGGCATGTCTCCCTTATGTATCTTGTATTTTTACTTGTGATATCATGTACTGATTAAATCAGAGAAATATATCTTCCTTTTCAGTATAAAAAGAGTGGTCTCTCCTTTCTTGTGTTTCATGGGTCATTTAAGCAATCACTTTTTTAATTGAAGATATTAATGAGATAATTATAGGTTTACATGCAGTTGTAAGTAATAATTTAGAGAAATCTTATGTACTCTTTATTCAGTTTCCATTAATAGCATCATTTTGCAAAACTTTCAGTATAATATCACCTCCGAGATATTGACATTGATACAATCTATGGACCTTATGCAGACTCCCCCAGTTTTACTTGTATTTACTTGTGTGTGAGAGTGTATAGGTATTCAGTTCTGTGCAATTTCATCATGTGTGTGGTTTTGATTATCCACCACTACAGTCAAGACACTGAACATTTTCATCAGCACATGTCTCCCTTACGGTCATACCCACTTCTCCCTTAACTCCTGTCATTCACTAATCTGTTTTCCATTTCTAAATTTTTGTCATTTTAAAAATAGTATATAAATGGAATCATACAGTATGTTACATTTTTGGATTAGCTCTCTCTTACTGAATATTATTATTGGGTACAAATATTTACCACCATTTGTGTCTCCATTTATCTGTTGAAGGAGATCTGGGCTGTTTCCAGTTTTTTATTATTATGAATAAAGCTGCTCTGAGTATTTGTGTATGGATTTTTCTGTGAGCATAAGTTTTCAAATTTCTGTGATAAATGCCCAAGTGTGTGATTGCTGGTTTGTATGGTAATTGCATGTTTAGTTTTACATGAAATTGCCAAACTTTTGCACAGTGTTGTACCATTTTCCTACCAGCAATGCATGAGTGATCTAGTTTCTCTGCATCCATGCCAGCATTTGGTGATGTTACCATTTTTTTGTTTTAGCCACTTGTTCAGTGTGTAACAGTATCTCATGGTTTTAATTTGCATTTCCCTGATGGCTAACGATGTTGAGCATCTTTTCATGTACCTTTATCATCTGTATATCCTCTTCTTGAAATGTCTGCTCATTGCCCATTTTCTAATTGGATTGCTATTTTTTAACAGTTGTGTTTTGAAATATATTTTAGATACCAGCCCTTTGTTGGATTTGTGACATACAGATATTTTCTCTCAGTTTGTAGCTTGTCTTCTCATCTTCTTCCCACGGATTTTCATGAAACAAGAGTTTTAGTTTTGATGAGGTCCAATTTATCAGTATTTCTTCTTATGAAGTATGCTTTTGGAGTCAAATCTAAAATTGTTTATGTAGCCCTAGATCCCAAAGATTTTCTCCTGTGTTTTCTAAATTCTTAATTCTGTATTTTACATTTAAGCCCATGACCCATTTCAAGTTCATTTTTTGTATAAAATGTGATGTTTAGGTTGAGGTCCTTTTTTTTGGCCTGTTGGTGTCCAATTACTCTAGCACACTTATTGAAGAGGCTGCTCTTCTTCTAAATTGCTTTTGTACCTTTATGAAAAACCAATTGCATATATTTATGTGAGTCTATTTATATATGTTTTCTGTTCCACTGACCTATGTGTCTATCCATCTGCCAGTACCCAACTGTCTTGATTACTGTACCATAGAATAAGTTATGAATTCAGGTAAGTTCTTCCACTTTATTGTTTTTTGTTAAGATTGTTTTAGCTATCCTAGAGACTAGGCCTCATGAATTTCAGAATAAGCTTGTCTGTCTACACAAAACCCTTGCTGGGTTTTTGATAGTAATTACATTATATCTATAGGTCGGTTTAGGGAGAAGTGACATTTCTACTCTGTTGAAGATTTGCTATGCTCTCCATTCAGTTAGGTCTTTGATTTATTGTATCAGCATTGTGTAATTTCCAGCAGATAGGTACATTGTGTTATCTGAATGTTTTACTTACTTGGAACAGCTGTAAATGATCCTGTGTTTTTTCCCAGCTTTATTGATGTGTGATAAAAAATGAAAATTTTATGTATTTAGATTATATAACATGTTTTTAAAAAGATGTACAGCATGATAATTTAATACATATATATACTGTGAAATGATTAATACAATGAAATTGTGTTTTTAATTTTAATTTCCACAGGGTCACTGGAATAGTATATAGAAATATGATCTGTATTTTTTTGGGTGTGTGTGCTTTGATCTTGCATTCAGCAAGCTTGATGACCTCAATTGCTAAAAAAATTCTAGAACTTGTTTTTAATAGATTTCCTGGGATTTTCTTCATTGGACAATCAGGTCATCTGCAAAGAGGGATAATTTTATTTCTTCTTTTCCAATCTGTTTGACTTTTCTTGCCTTGTTGCAGTAGCTAGAACTTCTAGCACTATATTGGAGAAGGGTGGTAATATGGGACGGCCATGCCTTGTTCCTGATCCTAGGGGGAAGACTTCAGTTCTTCACCTTTAAAAATGGTATTCACTGGAGGTGGCTTCATTTTTTAAAAGACTACTGAATAATATCCTATTGTAAGGTTGTAATTTACTTTTCCAGTTCTACATTAGTAGGTTTTTATTGCTTTCCATCTTTTACACAATAATGCACCTATGAATATTCTTGTACACATGTCACTTTTTATATGTTCATGAATATATGGGTGAAATAAATTCCTAGAATATGGCCCTCTTTTCTGTTCTGTCAAGACCTACTGCCTAGAAGATCTCGCTTGGTTTTGTGATTTTAAATGCTATACAAAGACAACTCCAAAATACATGTTCTCAGCCTGACCTTTGCCTTGACTCCACATTTTTGTATTCATTTGTCCACTTAATATTTCCATTTGGATCTAAAATGCTTCTCAAAGTAAACAAGTCTAAAAACTGAACTCCTAATATACCTGCATCTGTCTGTCAAAACATGTTCCTTTGAAGCTTTCCCCATTTTAGTAAATGGCATCCAGTCTTTTGTCCTTCCAGTGGCTTAGGACAAAAACCTTGTATTCATCCTTGCTGCCTCTCTTTCTCTCACATCCAAACTATCAGCAAATCCCATGCCAGCCATGACCAATTCTTCCCACTCCATGGCTGCCAATCTGTCCAGACCACTATCCTATCATCCTGGATTAGTGTTCTGGCCTCCCAGCTAGTCTTTCTGCTGCATTGTTGCCCTAACAATTTATTCTCCATGACAAGAGGCCATAGTGGTTCTCTAAAACATGGCATTATGTACCCCTCTGCTCAGAGCTTCCCAGTGGCTTCCTGTCTCCCTTAGAGTAAAATGAAGGGCCTTACTCCGGGCTGGAAGCCCTGTAGGATCTACTGTGTGACTCTTGCATGCTCTGGGTCCTGCCACCTCTCTGAGTTATCTCACTTTGCTCTGGCCACACTGGCCTCTTTTCTGTTCCTTGAAATGCCCAGTGCACTCTGACCTCCGAGCATATACTTACCTGCTTGTTTGGAACATCTTTCCCCAGGTATCCATATAACCTACCCCCTCCTTCCCTTCAGGCATCTGCTCACTTTTCACAGATCAGAGTGGCCTCCTCTGAACACCCACACCCTACCTTGGCACTCTCCCTTCTCTTTAACCTTATCTGTTTTTCTTCCTGCTATTTATCATTGCCTGAAGTATTATATGTTCACTCGCTTATTTGTTGTGTGTCCTTCTTGTAGTAGAATGTAAGCACCACAAGGGAAGAAACCTTGTTTTCTACACCACTGCAACTTTAGCACCTCCAGTAGTATGCAATAAATATTTGTTGAATGAGTTAATGAATGAACTGCTGGGTCACATAGTATGTGCATTTAAAATTTGATAGATATTGGCAAATTGCTTTTTAAAGAGCTTGCACTAATAGTATAGGAGAGTTATACTCCCATTGATAATACATGAGAGCCCATTCCTTGTTGTACATAATCCATTAAGAGTTTGTCTCAACTCTTAGTTATATACACCAACTCCAGAAGCAGACATGATGAATTCAACCTCCCTACATTTATCAGAATTCTAGGACAAATTTCAGAACCATTCCATATAGTTCTGGTTCTTTTAACAGTAAAGCAACCTAAATAACTGTGCTCTCAAGGTTTGTGTGTTTATATAATTTTACAGATAAGAAGAATCTGGAAAAGTGCTCACAGCTTCTGTGTCTGGCTTACACTGAACTGTCAGGATTGCTGACCTTATCTTTCCATTAGATCTTCTCTCAAGTCCTAACTCAGAGCGCACAGGGGAACACTCCTCCTGGTGACGTTTTTGTTCTGTAGGAACAATAGTAGTTCTATTCTTTCCCCAGCAAAGAGTGTTTTCCAGCTCCCTGGGCCACTGAGGATGTTTCAGTGGGGGTGGGGTGAGGATGGTGGTGTGGCTGTTACCAAGTCCAAGCTCGTACCACTCACCACACAACATGCCATTAAGTCGAGAGACAAGGTGTTGGGGCAAGGAAAGTGACTTTGTTTGGAAAGCCAGAAAACTGAGAAGGTGGCAGGCTAACGTCCTAAAGAACCGTCTTAACTCAGTGCTGATTTCAAGCTTCTTTTATGCTGGGACGGGGGAGCAGGGTAGGTAGGTCCGAGGAAGTTTGTCCTTGGTTAGTTGACTCAGGTCATTTCATTGACGTGGTTTGGGCTGTGATGTTCCTATAAATCCTTGACAAACCAGTCATTGTTTTTGTACAGGCTTATCTCCTTAGGGGAAGTGAATTTCAGGTAAGGGGCTGATTGCATCAATCTTAAGCTGTGGGCAAAACTCCTTTTGTTGATTAACAAGCCTATGTGCAGAGCTGAGCAGGAACTGTCCCAAAGATTTAGGGAGCAAAGGAGACACAATGTGAAGGCAGCAAGGCCAAGCTTATTCACCCTGTTACATGAAGATTAGACCACAGGATAGGGACCTCGTTGCTTGCTGTTATGTTCCTACTGCTGTAACCCTAGTAGGTCCTAAGCAAATCGTTCTTAGGTATTGACTTAACATCTGTGTTATTGACATGCCTACTGTAATAACAGTCCTGGATATCAGTATTACTCTTTATAACTCATGGAATGGCTTTATACGATTCCAAACAGCACCCATTTCTTAGGGAAAGTCTGAAGAAGGTGGGCCAGGAAGGATGGAGGCAAAACTTGGTGATAGCCATGCTTCCCAAAGTGTGTAACCTGGAATATTAACACATTTAATAGATTTCTTAGCTTAGGGCTTCCTAAAGCCTACAGAGACTCTCGGTTGTGAATATGCTTTGTGAATACCTTAGAGGGGAATGAAGTGTGTGCTGTTTGCCAGCTTATTTAAACCAGTCTTTTATTCCCTCAAGCACATCATGGGTTGGGGATTTCAGGGAGCAGGGCTTCAGGAAGACTGGCCAGAGGCCCTTCTGTCCAGGGTAAGCACTTAGAGACAGGTGATCTCTTATTCCAGGTCTGATTCTTTACTGGAGTTTCAGTTCAGAGCTTTCATCCTAAGAGAGACTATTGATGCTTTGCTCTGATTTTGGGGGCAGTGTGCAAAGGACCATCTCTAGCAGGCCTGTGACTTATTGAGAACATTTGGAGTAGTGAAATGTCTCCGAAAGGTCTGAGGTTCTCAGTTGGCTGTCCTGCATTCATTTTCCACTAGTTGGCACAGCCAGCCGACATGTCTGTTTGGCAGAACCTGTGCTCAGGTGAAATCAGCAGAAAAAGGAAGGAGCTGGAAGCATTGAAAGAAACCCTGGGATCCTCACTTCACGCTCATCTCTCTCCCACCCAACCTTCCTGGTCCAGGTGCTGTCATCAGGAATAATAGACGCTGACTCCAAAGCGGAGCTGCCGCCGAGGAGGAGGAGGACCTGGAGAGGGGTCCTCATAGGAGGGAGAAACGCTCTGAGGGCGAGGGCTCATTTCTAGCTGGAGGGGTCAGGACTGCTTCAAGGACATAATTTCAAATGTCCATTTGGGAGGAGTTAATATTGATTGAAGTTTTTTGGGGTGATTTGGTTATCATATTTTAGTTGTACATATCCTACTGTCTATAATTCCATAGAGTTCCAAAGCAACTCCACTTGTAGGAATTATCACATGGAAGCTCTCACACACAAATGAAAATGCATATTTATCAATAATGAATTATGTTATAGCTAAGTTAATATGTGAACCCTGTGAAGACAGGAAGAAGGATAAACTATCTCTATGTAAACTAGTGTGAAAATATGTCCATTATACATTCCAAGTGAAAAATCAAGACACCATGTGTTTTGTGGTAGGTACCACTTTTGTAAAAATAAAAAGAATAGTTTATAATATAAAGACTAGAATGGAGACAGGATATAGATTAAGCTGCTAATAATATATATCAGGGGAGTGGGAAACTGGGGTGAGAAACATCTCATGCTCTACCTTACATTTTTCATTAATATTCATGAATATTATAATTATAAATATTTATAATTATAAAATTCATGAATAGAATAATCACATATTGCCTTTATAGTTAGAAAATAATGATTTTTTAAAAGTACAGTTTAAGTTTAGTCTGTGGAGATTACTCAAGAGACTCAGTACACATGGGAATCCCCAATCACAGAGGAAATGTTGAACTTGCCTTTTTTTTCCTCCTCTTAAGTCCTCACATCACCTTCTAGAACCCTCATTTCTGCCCAGCCCACCTTCTCTCTCGGACCTTCTTTCTCCTTTCCAACCCTCTTAAAACCCCAGTTTACGGTCCCATCAGCAACTCTGACGCCTGATTTTTTTTCTCTCTAGCGCCCCCTGGATCTTTCCCATATAAATGCATGCATACGGACCCCTGAGGTTTCAAGTATTTTCTCCAGCCTAGTGGCCAATTGATAAGTGAACAGAAGGGAAACAGCCTTTGGCATACTCTGCTTTACAGATGATACATCTGCTCTGTGGCCTGGGCCTCTGGGTTTTTCCCCAGCCATAAAATGATAGAATTATATCAAATAATCTGTAAGGATCATCCCCAAGCCAATATTCTATGATTACTTCATATATTTACCAGTTTTAGGTTTTCTGGCTTTCTAACACTCTTATCTGCTGGAGGGGGAAAATTTTTATTTTTTATCACATTGGTTAAAAATGTGCTGACAATGAGGGAACATTGGAAATCAGCAAGTTGTAAGTCTTTACTTTGCCACTACCTTATTAAGTGGTCTTGGGCCATTCACTTTACTTCCTTGGGTCTCAGTTTTCTCAGCTTAACAGTAGATGTGTCTGTCTGCCTATATCCTCCTCGTTTTAAGGGGAACTTGGGCATGAATATGCATATTAACATGGCTTTCATCCCAAGCAGGTGATAAGAGTCACATGGGCAAACAGATGTGTAAATGCTTTTCTCAGTGTAGAGACATTTCTCAGCCTTAGCACTGTTGCCATTTGGGGCCAGATAATTCTTTGTCGGAGGCTGTCCTGTGAGTTGCAGGATGTTCCACATCTTTAACCTCGACTTACTAGGTGCCAGCAACCCCTCCTCCTCAACTGTGGTAACTAAAAATGTTTCCATATGTTGCCAAGTGTCCCCTGAAGGGCAAATAAACCCTGGTTTGAGAACCAGGGATGTAGAGTCATAGACTGATTTTGCAAGATTGTTACTTCATAACTACTTCGAGAGGGAGCAAATAAAAAGAAGAAAAAGTCACCTAAGTGGAATTCCAGAGAGTGCCAGGGATTTCTCTGGTGAGGAACAGAAGATAATATGCTAGGGAAGACAGTGCCAAGTACAGCATCATTTCTGGGCAGCTGGATTTCCTGTGGGAACAATCTGTACCCTAAAGAAAGATGGAGAGATCAATCTTGTTGAGGAACCTTTCCACCATGGCACAGGAGAGTAGGGATTTATAGTTCTTGCCAACATCTAATTATAGATGGTGATGGGAGGGGGATCCCAAATTTGAAGGTCACAGCTTATTCCACAAGGTCAAAACGTACAGAATTTCATGGATATTAAAGCAGTTAGCTAAATCTCCCATTCAGGTGCTACACTGCTCCTTGTCATATTCCTAATTCTACCAGCTATCTGACCTTGAGAAATGTACTTATCCTCTCTGAGTGTGTATTTCCTCCTTTCCTTTTTGATTCCAGAAGAATGGCCAATTTTTCCAATTCCTTAATAATGTAAGAACAGTTGTGGGCAAGACTAATCATTGTGCTACACAGGCTTCCACTGTGCTTTATGTATGGTGCCTCAGCTAGGCATGCAGTGAACCCATGCATCTTGTTATTGACCCATCTTGTAGATGAAGAAACTGAGGAAGAACAGAGGCTTTAAACCTGTTCTTCAGAGCCCACATTCCTGCCCACCACTCCAACTGCCACTGCTTCACAGCGAAGAACTTCACACACAGCACAATCCCCAGGGTCCCCGTTGGTGTTCATCTCTTTGGCTCATATGCTAGACTGAACAGCTTGAACAATCCCTGCCCCTAATCCCAGACTCCAAGGGCTGTGTCATCTGCATTGTTCTATTCTCAAGCCACTATGCCTTAATCTTAAGGAATAAAGAATTGATAGTGGGATTTTATACACCAGGACCCATCAGGGCAGCAGAGGGCAAGTGAAGAGCCCAAATAAGTCAGGCCAAGTGACTAAAAGCTATTCATGTGGATGTGTCTGTACCTATATCCTCCTCATTTTAAGGGGATTCTTGGGGATGAATATGCATATAAACTAGGATTAAGTGGAAACTGAGGAATCATTTTTCAGTTCCTTAGATTTTGAAATAAGATTAAGTACTTATTTATGCTTAGGCAGTGCTTTGGTAGCAAACTAGGGTTGAAACTGTGTGGGGTGATGGCCCAGGATGCAGCATCTGGAGGTATGTTGCTTGGTTATGAAGTAAGATCAGAGCAAAGATACTTCACCTCTGTGGCCCTCCGTTTCCTTACCTGAAATGGGAATCAAGATCCTACCTTAAAGGTTGTTTGAGGATTAAAGGTGATGAAGTACAAAAAGCCCTTAGCCCAGTGCCTGTACATAGTGAGGACTCAAAAAATGTTAGAAATTAGTATTATTTTAAAATATTTTAAAAGAGATTTCTAGCTACATGTTTTTGTGTTTTTCTTTCTTAAAGATTGCAATATGTGTTCACTTTTAAAGTCTATGTACAATAAGTGTTATGCCTTCTTACATATAGTTCTTTGAGTTTTGGCAAGTTCATGCAGTCATGTGACTTGATCAAGATACATGATCAAGATACAAAACGTTTTCATCACTCCGAGAATGTCCAGCTTTTCCCTTTTCTAGTCAATACCTGAATCTACTCCCAGTCCTGGCAAAAACTGTTTTCTGTCCCTATAATTTTGTGATTTTCAGAATATCATTTAAATGGAAACACATGGTATGTAGTCTTTGCAATTGTCTTCTTTCTCTTAGTATAACCAGTGAGAGTCATCCATGTTGTGTTTCTTTTTGTGTATGTGTATATATGTAAATATACAGTTTTCAGAATTCTTTATAAATTCTGACATTCTATCAAATAGGTGTTTTGCTAGCATTTTCTCCCAGTCATGATTTATCTTTTCATTCTCTAACAGTGTCTTTTGTTAGAGTACAAGTTTTAAATTTTGGTAAAGTTATCCAATTCTTCAATTTTTTTTTATAGATCATATATATCTCTATATCTCTATCTAGGTACATGAGTGTTTCTTTTCTTTTTATTACTGAGTAGTATTGCATTGTGCAAATATGCCTGTTTGTTTATCCATTCACCAGTCAAAGCGCATTTGTGTTTTTCTGGTTTTTTTCTTAAAGATTGCAATATATGTTCACTTTTAAAGTCTACGTACAATAAGTGTTATGCCTTCTTGCATATAGTTCTTTGTGTTTGCAGTGTGGATACAGACGCTATAAACATTTATATACAAGGTTTTAGGTAAATGTAAGTTGTCATTTCTTTTGGATAAATACTTGGGAGTGTGATCAGTGGGTGATAAGATACATGTGTGATTATAAGAGACTGTCAAACTGTTTTCCAAGGTGACTGTTAAAATTATACATTCCTCTCTACAGCATGTGAGGATGGTGGCTCTTCCACTTCTTCCCCAGCACCTAGTATGGCCAATCTTTTAAATTTTAGCCACTTAAATAGGTGTGTTATATTATCTCATTGTAGTTTTATTTCATTTTATTTTGGTATCATTAATCTACCATTACACGAGGAACATTATGTTTACTAGACCCCCGCTCCCATCACCAAGTCCACCCCACATACCCCAACACAGTCACTGTCCATCAGCGTAGTCATTGTAGTTTTAATTTGAATTTCCTAATCAATAGTGTTGAGCATCTTTTCATGTGCATATTTTCCTTCAGTGTGTCTTTGGTGGAGTATCTTTTCAAATCTTTTGCTCATTTTTTTAAAAGTTAGGTGATTTGTTTACTTACTATTGAGTTTTGAGAATTCTTTATATATTCTTTCATTCTGTCAAATAGGTGTTTTGCTAATATTTTCTCCCAGCTGTGGTTTAGCTTTTCATTCTCTGAGCAGTGTCTTGTAAAGTAGAAGCCTTAAATTTCAATGAAGTCCAATTCATCAATTTTCTTTTATAAAACATGCTTTAGGTATTTCATCTAAGAAATATTTTCCTTATCTAAAATCACAGAGATTTCCCCTTGTTTTCTTCTTGAAGTTGTATAGTTTTAACTTTAGGTATGTGATACATTTTGAGTAAATTTTTATAAGAGGTTTAAGGTATGGGTTGATAGTTTTCTTTGCATATGGATATTTAATTATTAATTTCAAAATGCTTGTTACTTGTAAAGAGTGGATGCTACTTCTGGGGTGATCTCACACTCATCAGTATCTTAAGAATATTGATAACTTCTACTACCGTGACTAGGATTATAATTATGTTAGTCCAGTTATCTATCATCCTTCCTATCTATCATCCATTCAACAAATGATTGTCTACTATGTAATAGTTACTGTACTAGATAAAGAATTGTCAACATTATTAACTATAATTTCAAACAACCCAGGCTCATTAACAAGGGCAGTTATGGGGAAGCACAAATTTATAATGAGGATAAGCCAGATGCAATGTCTATTCATCAGTCTGATTGGGGAGTTAATTTCTTGGGTCTGAGAAGGGAGGAAACATGAAATCTGACAAAGTCAGTTCTCTTAATTTCATAGCTCACTTCAGGTCCTCTGGACAAGATAATCAAGTTTTAATTGAGCCAAACCCACCTCTAGAGACTTTGAAAATGGCTTGTAAACAATTTTGCTAGTGGGTCAAGTGCCCAGAGGCAGAGAGAGTGCTAGAGAGAATGGTTTACCCATCTCGCTTGTTTTTGTATTAGCAATGCATTGCCTTGCTTGTTTGGACATCTACAAACAGAACTTCCCCAAAGACAATTTAGAAAACCCATGTGAAGTGTTCAGGCCTTTGTCACATCAATTTCTTGCCATATGTGGAATAGTAGAAAGCACATGGGAATGAATCCATGGTCCCTCACTCAGAAGGCAAAACATATGGTGCCTGGTTTTTGTTTCTCTTTACTACAATTCTCTTATCTGGAAAAATACAATATTGTGCCAACCCTTCAGGTTTACTACCTTCCAGGGCTATTTTTATTGGACGGTGAAGAATTTAAGATGATGACTCTTTCTGCAGTATCATACTGCCAGTATTTTGGGAGGGGTACCTCCCACAGCATTAATTCATGCACAACACCACATGGGCAGTGAGTCATTTCTATATGCTAGGCACTCTGCTAGGCTTTGGAGATATAATGGTGAGTTCAAAACAAATATAGTCCTTGACCATATGGAGCTTGTGGTTTAGTGGGGAGAATGGGACTAAAGCAGATAATCACAAACACAAAATGTATAATTACAAACTGTATCACATCCTAGGAAGCTGTGTGATAAACTGACAATGCTTAAGTGAGCTCTCAGGTCATCTGATATATACCCCATAAATTTATGGATTGTCCCTTTTCTAAATAACGCTAAGGTCCCTAGGGAAGGACTGTTTCTCACCTAGGAATGAAGAATGTTCCCAACTAGTCTCAACTGAGTCAGAAAATAGAGTAAACTAGCCTCAGTGAACAGTCTTGGGTATAACACAAAAAGGTAATGTTATTTTGTTACCAGAAACATGAAGTTAATATTCTAGATATCAAACATAATTTCTGTATCAAGATGTAAAGAGCAGGAGTAAATGTGCGTTAAAAACGTACCTGGTCTCTCCTTAGAGTTGACTTGCAAGCAGTGGAGCCTTCTGACCACTCATGATCCTCATCGTGAGCTTTTCTCTTTTGCTCTGTAGGACTTACTTGGTGGGAAGGCTGCTTGTTGACTTGAATGTGCCCTGGCTGTAATTTCCTGGCTTCTTACCTATTTTTATAATGTTTCTATTCTTTCCATTGTTGTCAACTGTCACCTTTCCTGCTCTCATTGTGTTTGCCACAAGTAGCTCCTCTGTCCCTCTTCACTTCTCTTTCCAAAGTGTTGTGGTTTGTGCAACAATACAAGCGCATTCATCAGAACTGTTTGTGAAGTAAGAGCGTGCTCAGAGGAAGAGCAGAAATCCTCTTCCTTTAGCAGAGTGAGTGGACTGTATGAAGGGCTTTGTATGTTTGATTGTCAAATTTGAGTAGTTTTAACAGTTTAGGTCACGACAAAAGTATCTTTAAATAAGTGAAGTGATTTACATAAACCTAGAGAATGGTGGCCAATCAAGATGCATTATATTTGCATGGTGCTTTTCACTTTTTAAATTGCTTCATTTTGCCCTCCAGCTTTCTTTATCCTTGCTAAATCGTATTGGGGAAAGATAACATGGATCTTTTAAGGAAACTCAGGTGCAGAGATATGAAGCAATTTATGTCAAGTAGCTTGCTGAATTATTGACACAGTCATGGCCAAAACATAGGACTCTTGACTTTCAGCCTGTAGATTTTAGAAGGGCAGGGAAAATAAAGAGACTAGAACTCAAGAAGAAGATAAGTTGTATTAACTCATACTGCTGTATTTTTTTTCTTTTTTTTCTTTCTGTTAATAAAAATATTTTAATGAATTGTCAATACTTTAAAGTGAAGAGGGGCTAAATCAAAATCTGATTGCTTTAGTTTGCTAGGACTGCCGCGGCAAACTACCGCAGACTGAATGGCTTCAACAACATACACGTACCGTCTCGGTTCTGGAGGCCGGGGGTCCAAGAGGAAGGCATCAGCAGGGCTGCCTACTTTTTTTTTTTTTTTTGAGAGGGCATCTCTCATATTTATTGATCAGATGGTTGTTAACAACAATAAAATTCTGTATAGGGGACTCAATGCACAGTCACTAATCAACCCCAAGCCTAATTCTCAACAGTCTCCAATCTTCTAAAGCATAACAAACAAGTTCTTACAACAGTGCAAGGGCAGTCATATCACAGAAACTTTCAGTTTTGTTTTTTGATAAAGCATCATGAACTATAAACAATCAGGTCAAATATGATTATTCGTTTGATTTTTATACTTGATTTATATGTGAATCCCACATTTCTCCCTTATTATTATTATTATTATTTTTAATAAAATGCTGAAGTGGTAGGTAGATGCAAGATAAAGGTAGAAAACATAGTTTAGTGCTGTAAGAGGGCAAATGTAGATGATCAGGTGTGTGCCTATAGACTAAGTATTAATCCAAGCTAGACAAGGGCAACAAAACATCCACGGATGCAGAAGATTTCTCTCAAAACAGGGGGGTGAGGTTCTAAGCCTCACCTCTGTTGACCCCCAATTTCTCACCTGATGGCCCCCCTGCGACTGTGCCTGTCTTAGGTTGTTCCTCCCTTGAGGAATCTTACCCGTCTCTGGCTAACCAGTCATCTTCCGGGGCCATACAGGGAAATGTAAAGTTGGTAAGTGAGAGAGAGGCAATATTGTTTGAAAAGGTTAGCTTTTTAGTTCTTTGCAGATTTATGCCCTGTGGCTTCTATGTCCAGCATTTGTCTTGAGGTATCTTTACCACTTGGAAGAATTATGATACTCGGTAATTTCAATATGAGGCATGAATTCTACTTAGTTGTAATTAGGAAGGAAGAAGAAAAGCTATACTAGTAGCAGACGGAAGAAAACCTGGGAAGATTGATTATTTCTTTGACATATCTTCTTGTAGTGTAACATAAGCATGTAAAGGTTTTAAACTACTAATTAAATTGCATGCACACATTAACATAATAGGAATACAGCTACATAACCAAAGCAGACCTACAATTACCAGCCATATCCAGTGAAACCAAGACAACCAGTTAGGCACCCTAGGCATTTGTGAAAACTTATCAATGATATGATGGATATTGTCTAACTGAATTTGAATAGTTTGAGAAAAATCAGACAAATTAAAACAACACGTTCCTGGGAACTGTTCACATCCCATATGTTCTTTTAACAGTAGATAGTCTATAGTCGCAAGATTTTGGAGTGCTGCAACTTGCACCTCTCCTAATTCTTGGTTGAGTTCCGACAGTATAGATCCAGTCAAATTTGTTGTTTTACTGTATGCACAGGCCAGCTTAGATATCTCCTTCTTCATTCCCATGGCAAGTCCAGGAACCGGTGGGATGAATGCAGCTACAACTGCAACAGCGCCAGGATCTTTGTTGAACTTTTTTGATGATCATCTACTGGAATGACTCTTCCAGAGAATGTTGATGTTGGAAGTTCTTCATATCGTGTCTTAATTCGTTTTCTGGGTAGCCAAATTAGGCTTTGATCCTCTGTATAAACACAAACAAACCCTTTGCCCACACTTTGATATGCCCTTTATACCATTGTGAAGAACTTATTGGAGATCACCACATAGGAAATGCTTTTTTTTTTTTAAGAGAAAGGAATATTATCAGAAAAATGTACTTCCATAGCTGATCATCTGACACCCTTTAAATGATCAAAATTAAGGATATTTAAAGCATGCATTAATCGGTGATTTGCAGTTAGTTTTATCCTATCAGGGAGTAATCCCCCTTTCCTTTCTTTTTTTTTTTTTTGTTATCATTAATCTACAATTACATGAAGAATATTATGTTTACTAGGCTCTCCCCTATACCAGGTCCCCCCCACAAACCCCTTTACAGTCACTGTCCATCAGCATAGCAAAATGATGTAGAATCACTACTTGTCTTCTCTTTGTTGTACAGCCCTCCCCTTTCTCCCACCCCCCCATTATGCATGCTAACCATAATACCCCCTTTTTCTTCCCCCACCTTATCCCTCCCTACCCACCCATCCTCCCCAGTCCCTTTCCCTTTGGTACCTGTTAGTCCATTGTTGGGTTCTGTGATTCTGCTGCTGTTTTGTTCCTTCAGTTTTTCCTTTGTTCTTATACCCCACAGATGAGTGAATTCATTAGGTATTTCTCTTTCTCCGCTTGGCTTATTTCACTGAGCATAATACCCTCTAGCTCCATCCATGTTGTTGCAAATGGTAGGATTTGTTTTCTTCTTATGGCTGAGTAATATTCCATTGTGTATATGTACCACATCTTCTTTATCCATTCATCTACTGATGGACACTTAGGTTGCTTCCAATTCTTGGCTATTGTAAATAGTGCTGCGATAAACATAGGGGTGCATCTGTCTTTTTCAAACTGGAGTGCTGCATTCTTAGGTTAAATTCCTAGGAGTGGAATTCCTGGGTCAAATGGTAAGTCTATTTTGAGCATTTTGAGGAAACTCCATACTGCTTTCCACAATGGTTGAACTAATTTACATTCCCACCAGCAGTGTAGGAGGGTTCCCCTTTCTCCACAACCTCGCCAACATTTGTTGTTGTTTGTCTTTTGGTTGGTAGCCATCCTTACTGGTGTGAGGTGATACCTCATTCTGGTTTTAATTTGCATTTCTCTGATAATTAGCGATGTGTAGATTGGCCATCTGAATTTCTTTTTTGGAGAACTGTCTGTTCAGTTCCTCTGCCCATCTTTTATTTGGATTATTTGTTTTTTGTTTGTTCAGGTGTGTGAGCTCTTTATATATTTTGGACGTCAAGGCTTTATCGGATCTGTCATTTACAAATATATTCTCCCATACTGTAGGGTACCTTTTTGTTCTATTGATGGTGTCATTTGCTGTACAGAAGCTTTTCAGCTTAATATAGTCCCACTTGTTCATTTTTGCTGTTGTTTTCCTTGCCCGGGGAGATATGTTCAAGAACAAGTCACTCATGTTTATGTCTAAGAGGTTTTTGCCTATGTTTTCTTCTAAGAGTTTTATGGTTTCATGACTTACATTCAGGTCTTTGATCCATTTTGAATTTACTTTTGTGTATGGGGTTAGACAATGGTCCAGTTTCATTCTCCTACATGTAGCTGTCCAGTTTTGCCAGCACCATCTGTTGAAGAGACTGTCATTTCCCCATTGTATGTCCATGGCTCCTTTATCAAATATTAATTGACCATATATGTTTGGATTAATGTCTGGAGTCTCTAATCTGTTCCACTGGTCTGTGGCTCTGTTCTTGTGCCAGTACCAAATTGTCTTGATTACTATGGCTTTGTAGTAGAGCTTGAAGTTGGGGAGAGAGATCCCCCCTACTTTATTCTTCTTTCTCAGGATTGCTTTGGCTATTCATTTCCATATGGTTTCCATATGAATTTTTGAACTATTTGTTCCAGTTTGTTGAGGAATGTTGCTGGTAATTTGATAGGGATTGCATCAAATATGTATATTGCTTTGGGCAGGATGGCCATTTTGACGATATTAATTCTTCCTAGCCACGAGCATGGGATGAGTTTCCATTTGTTAGTGTCCCCTTTAATTTCTCTTAAGAGTGACTTGTAGTTTTCAGGGTATAGGTCTTTCACTGCTTTGGTTAAGTTTATTCCTAGGTATTTTATTCTTTCTGATGCAATTGTGAATGGAGTTGTTTTCCTGATTTCTCTTTCTATTGGTTCATTGTTAGTGTATAGGAAAGGCACAGATTTCTGTGTGTTGATTTTGTATCCTGCAACTTTGCTGTATTCCGATATCAGTGCTAGTAGTTTTGGGGTGGAGTCTTTAGGGTTTTTTATGTACAGTATCATGTCATCTGCAAATAGTGACAGTTTAACTTCTTCTTTACCAATCTGGATTCCTTGTATTTCTTTGTTTAGTCTGATTGCCATGGCTAGGACCTCCAGTACTATGTTAAATAACAGTGGGGAGAGTGGGCATCCCTGTCTAGTTCCCAATCTCAGAGGAAAAGCTTTCAGCTTCTCGCTGTTCAGTATGATGTTGGCTGTGGGTTTATCATATATGGCCTTTATTATGTTGAGGTACTTGCCCTCTATACCAATTTTGCTGAGAGTTTTTATCATGAATGGATGTTGAATTTTGTCAAATGCTTTTTCAGCTTCTATGGAGATGATCATGTGGTTTTTGTCTTTCTTTTTGTTGATGTGGTGGATGATGTTGATGGATTTTGGAATGTTGTACCATCCTTGCATCCCTGAGATGAATCCCACTTGGTCATGGTGTATGATCCTTTTGATATATTTTTTAATTCGGTTTGCTAATATTTTATTTAGTATTTTTGCATCTACATTCATCAGGGATATTGGTCTGTAATTTTCTTTTTTGGTGGGGTCTTTGCCTGGTTTTGGTATAAGGGTGATGTTGGCTTCATAGAATGAGTTTGGGAGTACTCCCTCCTCTTCTGTTTTTTGGAAAACTTTAAGGAGAATGGGTATTATGTCTTCTCTGTGTGTCTGATAAAATTCCGAGGTAAATCCGTCTGGCCCAGGGGTTTTCTTCTTGGGTAGTTTTTTGATTACCGTTTCAATTTCTTTGCTGGTAATTGGTTTGTTTAGATTTTGTGTTTCTTCCTTGGTCAGTCTTGGAAGGTTGTGTTTTTCTAGGAAGTTGTCCATTTCTTCTAGGTTTTCCAGCTTGTTAGCATATAGGTTTTCATAGTAGTCTTTAATAATTCTTTGTATTTGTGTGGAGTCTGCGTGATATTTCCATTTTCATTTCTGATTCTGTTGATTTGTGTTGATTCTTTTTTTCTCTTAATAAGTTTGGCTAGAGGCTTATCTATTTTGTTTATTTTCTCAAAGAACCAGCTCTTGGTTTCATTGATTTTTTTCTATTGTTTTATTCTTCTCAATTTTGTTTATTTCTTCTCTGATCTTTATTATGTCCCTCCTTCTGCTGACTTCAGGCCTCATTTGTTCTTCTTTTTCGAGTTTCGATAATTGTGGTGTTAGACTATTCATTTGGGATTGTTCTTCGTTCCTAAAGTGTGCCTGGATTGCTATATACTTTCCTCTTAAGACTGCTTTTGCCGCGTCCCACAGAAGTTGGGGCTTAGTGTTGTTGTTGTCATTTGTTTCCATATAATCCTTGATCTCTATTTTAATTTGTTCATTGATTCATTGATTATTTAGGCGCATGTTGTTAAGCCTCCATGTGTTTGTGAGCCTTTTTGTTTTCTTTGTAGAATTTATTTCTAGTTTTATACCTTTGTGGTCTGAAACGTTGGTTGGTAGAATTTCAATATTTTGGAATTTACTGAGGCTCTTTTTGTGGGCTAGTATGTGGTCTATTCTGGAGAATGTTCCATGTGCATTTGAGAAGAATGTATATCCTGTTGCTTTTGGATGTAGAGTTCTATAGATGTCTATTAGGTCCATCTGTTCTACTGTGTTGTTCAGTGCCTCTGTGTCCTTACTTATTTTGTGCCCGGTGGATCTATCCTTTGGGGTGAGTGGTGTGTTGAAGTCTCCTAGAATGAATGCATTGCAGTCTATTTCCCCCTTTAGTTCTGTTAGTATTTGTTTCACATATGCTGGTGCTCCTGTGTTTGGTGCATATATATTTAGAATGGTTATATCCTCTTGTTGGACTGAGCCCTTTATCATTATGTAGTGTCCTTCTTTATCTCTTGTTACTTTCTTTGTTTTGAAGTCTATTTTGTCTGATATTAGTACTGCAACCCCTGCTTTTTCTCTCTGTTGTTTGCCTGAAATATGTTTTTCCATCCCTTGACTTTTAGTCTGTGCATATCTTTTATGTTTGAGGTGAGTTTCTTGTAAGCAGCATATTTTATCCATGTAAGCTTGCTTTTTTATCCATTGTATTACTCTGTGTCTTTTGATTGGTGCATTCAGTCCATTAACATTTAGGGTGACTATTTATTGAAAGATATGTACTTATTGCCATTGCAGGCTTTAAATTCGTGGTTACCAAAGGTTCAAGGTTAGCCTCTTTAGTATCTTACTGCCTAACTTAGCTCGCTTATTGAGCTGTTATATACACTGTCTGGAGATTCTTTTCTTCTCTCCCTTCTTATTCCTCCTCCTCCATTCTTCATATGTTGGGTGTTTTGTTCTGTGCTCTTTTTAGGAGTGCTCCCATCTAGAGCAGTCCCTGTAAGATGCCCTGTAGAGGTGGTTTGTGGGAGGGAATTTCCCTCAACTTTTGCTTGTCTAGGAATTGTTAATCCCTCCATCATATTTAAATGATAATCGTGCTGGATACAGTATCCTTGGTTCAAGGCCCTTCTGTTTCATTGCATTAAGTATATCATGCCATTCTCCTCTGGCCTGTAAGGTTTCTATCGAGAAGTCTGATGATAGCCTGATGGGTTTTCCTTTATAGGTGTCCTTTTTCTCTCTAGCTGCCTTTAAAACTCTTTCTTTGTCCTTGATCTTTGCCATTTTAATTATTATGTGTCTTGGTGTTGTCCTCCTTGGATCCTTTCTGTTGGGAGTTCTGTGTATTTCCGTGGTCTGTTCCATTATTTCCTCCCCCAGTTTGGGGAAGTTTTCAGCAATTATTTCTTCAAAGACACTTTCTATCCCTTTTTCTCTCTCTTCTTCTTCTGGTACCCCTATAATACGGATATTGTTCCTTTGGTTGGTCACACAGTTCTCTGAATATTGTTTCATTCCTGGAGATCCTTTTGTCTCTCTCTGTGTCAGCTTCTATGCGTTCCTGTTCTCTGGTTTCAATTCCATCAATCGCCTCTTGCATCTTATCCATTCTGCTTATAAATCCTCCCAGAGTTCGTTTCACTTCTGTAATCTCCTTCCTAGCATCTGTGATCTCCCTCCGGACTTTATCCCTTAGCTCTTGCATATTCCTCTGCATCTCCATCAGAATGTTTATGATTTTTATTTTGAATTCTTTTTCAGGAAGACTGGTTAGGTCTGTCTCCTTCTCTGGTGTTGTCTCTGTGATCTTGGTTTGCCTGTAATTTTGCCTTTTCATGGTGATAGAAATAGTTTGCAGAGCTGGGATGAGTGACCGCTGGAAGAACTTCCCTTCTTGTTGGTTTGTGGTCCTCCTCTCCTGGGAGAACAGTGACCTCTAGTGACTTGTGCTGCACAGCTGCGCGCAGACAGGGCTTCTGCTTCCTGCCCGGCTGCTATGAAGTTAATCTCCGCTGTTGCTGTGGGCGTGGCCTGGCTGGGGCTGCTACTCCAAATTGGTGGAGCCGCGTTGGATGGGGAGATGCCGGGAGGCTATTTATATCCGTGAGGGGCCTCCGTGCTCCCTGCTGCCCAGGGGGTCAGAGTGCCCAGAGATCCCCAGATTCCCTGCCTCTGGACTAAGTGTCCCGGGATGCTTCCATCTGGTTTTGGGGTCCCTGTCCCTTTAAGACTTCCAAAAAGCACTCGCCAAAAAAAAGCTGCTCGCTTTTCTTGGTCCTAGGGTGCCGGCCTCAGGGACCCACTAACCGGTGTTGCTGCCCTGTTTCCCTAGTATCTAGGACCCCACGCATGCACTGTGTCTGTGCTCTGGTGTGGATGGCTGGAGCTGGGTGTTCAGCAGTCCTGGGCTCCCTCTCCCTCCCGCTTTGCCTCCTCTCCTCCCACTGGGAGCTGGGGGGAGCGGCGCTCGGGTCCCGCCAGGCTGGGGCTTGTATCTTACCCCCTTCGTGAGGCGCTGGGTTCTCGCAGGTATGGATGTGGTCTGGCTGTTGTCCTGTGTCCTCTGGTCTCTATTCTAGGAAGAGTTGTCTTTGTTATATTTTCATAAATATATGTGGTTTGGGGAGGAGTGTTCTGCTGCTCTACTCATGCCGCCATCTGGGTTCCATCTTCAAAAGTTTTTTACTTTTTGATGTTAAGTATAATGTTGGGTGTGGGTTGGTCATATATGGCCTTTATTATGTTGAGGTAATTGCTTTCTATACCCATTTTGTTGAAGGTTTTTATGATGAATGCACGTTGAATTTTGTCAAATGCTTTTTCAGCATCTATGGAGATGATCATGTGGTTTTTCTCCTTTTTGTTGATGTGGTGTATGATGTTGATGGATTTTTGAATACTGTACTATCCTCGTATCCCTGGAATAAATCCTACTTGATCATGATGAATGATCTTTTTTACAAATTTTTGAATTCAGTTTGCAAATATTTTGTTGAGTATTTTTGCATCTATGTTCATCAGGTATATTGGTCTGTAATTTTCTTTTTTTGTGGTGTCTTTGTCTGGTTTAGGTATGAGAGTGATGGTGGCTTCATAGCATGAGTTTGGGAGTATTCCCTCCTTTTCTAGTTTTTGGAAAACTTTAAGGAGAATGGGTATTAGGTCTTTACTAAATGTTTGATAAAATTCAGTGGTGAAGCCATCTGGTACAGGGATTTTGTTCTTAGGGATTATTTTTGATTACCAATTCAATTATTTCATTGCTGGTAATTGGTCTGTTCAGATTTTCTGTTTCTTCCTGGGTCAGCCTTGAAAAGTTATATTTTTCTAGAAAGTTGTCCATTTCTTCTAGGTTATCAATTTGTTAGCATATGCTTTTTCATAGTATTCTTTAAGAAATCTTTGTATTTTTGTGGTGTCTGTTCTCATTTCTGATTCTGTTTATGTGTGTATACTCTCTTTTTTTCTTGATAAGTCAGGCTAGGGGTTTATCTATTTTGTTTATTTTCTCAAAGAAACAGTTCCTGGTTTCATTGATTCTTTCTATTGTGCTATTCTTCTTGATTTTATTTATTTCTGCTGTGATCTTTATTATGTCCCTCCTTCTATGACTTTGGGCCTTATTTGTTCTTCTTTTTCTAGTTTCATTAATTGTGAGTTTAGACTGTTCATTTGGGATTGTTCTTTCTTAAGGTAGGCCTGTATTGCTATACACTTTCCTCTTAGAACTGCCTTTGCTGCATCCCATGGATTTTGAGGTGTTGGGTTGTTTTCATTTGTCTCCATATATTACTTGATCTCTGTTTTTATTTGGTCATTGATCCATTGATTATTTAGGAGCATGTTGTTAAGCCTCCATGTGTTTGTGGGCCTTTTTATTCTCTTTGCATAATTTATTTCTAGTTTTGTAACTTTGTGGTCTGAGAAGGTAGTTGGTACAATTTCAACCCTTCTGAACTTACTGAGCTTATTTTTGTGGCCTAGTATGTGATCCAGTCTTGAAAATGTTGCATGTACACTTGAGAAGAATGTGTATCCTGCTGCTCTTGGGTGGAATGTTCTGTAGATGGCTGTTAGGTTCATCTGTTCTAATGTGTTGTTTGGTGCCTCTGTCTCCTCACTTATTTTCTGTCTTGTTGATCTGTCCTTTGGAGTGAGTGGTATGTTGAAGTCTCCTAAAATGAATGCATTGGTTTCTATTTTCCCCTTTAATTCTGTTTCACATGTGTAGGTGCTCCTATGTTGGGTGCAATAGATCATAGATATTTATAATGGTTATATCATCTTGTTGAACTGCCCCCTTTATCATTATGTAATGTCCCTCTTTATCTCTTGGTACTTTCTTTGTTTTGAGGTCTGTTTTGTCTGGCACAAGTACTGCAACTCCTGCTTTTTTCTCCCTATTGTTTACATGAAATATCTTTTTCCATCCCTTCACTTTTAGTCTGTGTATGTCTTTGGGTTTAAAGTGAGTGTCTTGTAGGCAGCATATAGATGGATCTTGCTTTTTTATTCACTCTGTAACTCTGTGTCTTTTGATTGGTGCAAGATTGAATGGTCTTATTGCCATTGCAGGGTTTAGATTCTTGGCTACCAAGCATTCAAGAGAAGCTTCTTTACTATCTAAAAATCTAACTTAACTCACTTAGTACACTATTTCAAACACAATCTAAAGGTTCACTTTTTCCTCCCTTCTTTTACTTCCTCCTCTACTCTTTATATATACTAGTGCTCAGAAGTCTACTCTTTGTATTCCTCATATTCTGCATTCTTTGTCTATCCCTTGACTGACTTTGTGGGTGGCTGATTTAATTTTGCATTTGCTTAGTAATTAATTGGTCTACTTCCTTTCCTGTGGTTTTATTTTCTCTGGTGATGGCTATTTAGCCTTAGGAACACTTCCATCTATAGCAGTCCCTCCAAAATACACTGTAGAGGCAGTTTGTGGGAGGTAAATTCCCTCAACTTTTGCTTATCTGGAAATTGTTTAATTCCTCCTTCAAATTTAAATGATATTCTTGCCAGGTAGTGTATTCTTGGTTTGAGGCTCTTCTGTTTCATGGTATTAAATATATCATGCCACTCCCTTCTGGCCTGTAAGGTTTCTGCTGAAAAGTCTGATGATAGCCTGATGGGTTCTCCTTTGTATGTTATCTTTTTTCTCTCTCTGGCTGCTTTTTATAGTCTGTCCTTGTCCCTGATATTTGACATTTTAAGTTATTATATGTCTTGGTGTTGTCTTCCTTGGGTCCCTCGTTTTGGGAGATCTCTGCACTTCCATGGCCTCAGAGACTATTTCCTTCCCCAGATTGGGCACATTTTCAGCAATTCAGCAATTATTTCTTCAAAAAGACTTTCTATTCCTTTTTCTCTCTCTTCTTCTTCTGGAACCCCTATAATGTGAATAGTTCTGTTTGGATTGGTCTCACAGTTCCCTTATTATTCTTTCATTCTTAGAGATCCTTTTCCTCTCTGCACCTCAGCTTTTTTGTATTCCTCTTCTCTAATTTCTATTCCATTTACCATCTCCTCTATCTCATCTAATCTGCTTTTAAACCCCTCAGTTGTATGTTTTACTTCAGATAAAATAGTTTTCCAAGTTTCTGTCTCTTTCTTGAAGTCCTCCCTGAAGCCTTGAACATTTTTCTGTAGCTCCTTGAGCATGTTTATGATTTTTATTTTGAAATCTTTATCAAGAAGTTTGGTGATTTCAGTTTCACTTAGTCCTCTTTCTGGTGTTTGAAGGATTTGGTTTGTACAAGGTTCTTCTGCCATTTCATATTTTTTTGATTACTATGGAAAAATAAGTTTGTTTAGGTGGCACCTTCTAGTGCTCAGAAGTCTACTCTCTGGAGCTGTCTAGCACCTGGAGCGATGGCGGGGTTGCAGGTGACTGGCCCCTGGCACCTGCTGGGAGGAAAGAGCTCTTTCCTGCTTCCTGGCTGCAGTGCCTGCCCCCACTGCCAGGGACAGGGGGCCAAGCATGCAGGGAGGAGCCTCTGTGTTCAGCCCTTGTAGCTGCTGTAGACAAGGCCACTCTCTGGCTGGCATGGAGTGAGGGTGGGTGCAGTAGGTTTGTGAACCAGTGCCGGCCATGAGGAAGGAGTGGCAGGCTGTGTATCATGGTGGGGGCCCTTGGGATTGCATTGCTAACCAGGGCATGGAGCACCTGAAGCCCCTGAAATTTCCCAACCCACTGGGCTTAGTGTGCTGGATTGATTTTGTCCACCTGTCCTTTGTCCTAAGCAGCAAGCTCTGTAATCCTTGCCCCTTTAGTAGCCCTCTCACTATTGGGAAGTCTTTAAAAGTGCCTGCTTTTCTTTTGTTCCAGGGATGCCAGTTGGGGTATTTGTTCTCTACAAGCAGCTGGAATCTCAGTCTCTCTGAGTATTCTACCTGCCTTTGCTTTCCAACCTTACTAATCTCCAGAGCACCATGTAATGTGAGTTGGTGCTCCCTGAGCAGATGTCCAGGGCTGGGAATTTGGCAGTCTTGGGCTTCTGCTTCCTCCCTGCTCTGTTTCTCTTCTTCTTGCCACTGAGCTGGGGTAGGAGGAAAGCTTGGGTCCTGCTGGATCGTGGCTTTGCTACTTTACCCTTTTTTTGAGGTTTTTCCCAGATGTAGGCAGTCTGTTGCAGTCTTGTTTCAGTTCACTCACTCAAGGTTACTTATATTTGTTGTATTTTCATGTTATATGTGGTTTTGGGAGGACATTTCTGCTTCACTTTTCATGCTGCCATCTTGTTTAATCTGCATGCTTCTTTATGCCTCAGGGTCATTGTACATGTTGTTCCCTCTACCTAGAAAGCTTTTCCTTCTTTCCAGCTTCTTTTTCTGGGCTCAGCTTAAATGTTCCTTCCTCAGGGGAGCCTTCCTTTATCCTCCAGACTTGGTCAAGTCTCATGTTATAAACTTCCTTAGCTCCTATACTTTACACCATCTAGCCCAATTATATTTCTATACCTATTTGTGTGGTTTTCTGTTTGATGTCTGCCTCTTCAACTAGACCATAAGTTACAAGAGGGCAGACACTCAGTCAAAGCTATTTTCCCAGAACCTAACACAATACTTGATTCAATAGACCCTCAAGAAATAGTAGTTGAACAACTACAGGAATGTTCTGCATGCCTACAGTATTTAATTTTAGGCTAATTATTTCACATATTGAGAAGGAGACAAGTCCATTTATCCTTTTTTTTTACCTGGACATTGGCTTCTGCTAGGTTGATACTAAACTCTGAGGCATGTGACCCTTTGGTATTTGGAAGCTTGAGAACATTCTGTGTACTTTCTTCTAGGTATACTTAGCAGAGAAGCTGTGAGGGGAGTCTGCCATCAGCATTGCACAGGGAATCACAAGGTGCAGCCTGTTCACACCTCCACCACTCAGTCGATAAGAGGTCTTGGGAAAGCCACGTAAATTTTAACTCATTAGACTGATAACCCAGGTTATATTTACAGCTGGTGACTTCAGCCTGAAATAGGTTTGTCAAAATCTGTCAAATGCTGGAAAGGCTGGATCCCCAATCTCTGGAGAGCTTGTGCAGGCTTGGGGTGATGGGGAAATCTTGTCAGCAACTGTATTGCTTGTGACTCTGGTTTCTGAGAAATAGAAATTTGTCAGAAGAATAAAGGTCACCTCTTTTCTGTCCAAGGTCACCAGTGAGTCACTGACTGTACCAAGAATAGCAATTGGCTCAGGAACACAGTTCTGACCATTTTTGAACATCACCCAGATATTTGTTAGACAATGAATATTTTTCCTCTTTTTTCAGAAATGGATATGAACTATGAGAACTGAGGAAACAGGCCCAAACATTTAGGGAAGAAGAGTCCAAACGGATAGACATCCTGCTGCAGGAGCATAGGGCCTCTTGTTCTTGTGTAGGGGCAGTAGTATGCTGGACTGGAGGGGACACTGGACTGGGAACCAGAACCTGGGTTTAATCCCAGCACTAACCCCTACTAAATGGGAGGCATTAGCTTTCCGGACCCCAGTGGAAAGAGCCAACTTTGACCACCTCAGTGGATTGTGGTAAAGCTCCAAAAGTATTGATTTAAAGTATTTCACAAACACAAAGCCCTCTACACAACAGAAGGATTCCAGCAATTGTTTTTTGTTGCCCAAAAGGGTATCCTATGATTTAGATGTATCCTCTGGCTCATTGTTCACTTTGAAGGGCAAGTTGTTCACCTCTGTAAGTTTGAACTTTCCTTTCTGTGAAATGGGACAAGCAGATTTTTTTTTCTCTGCAAGTTTTGAAAAGTGGAAAGCTTTTCTTTCCTTGATTTCTTACCCTTTGCCTTCCTTCCTCTTTCTGCTCCCTCCCCCTCCATACTACCATCTTTACAAGCATCTGCTATGTTTCAGGCACAGTGTTAGTTATGGAAGACACATGCTGAGGCACTTGGTCTGTGTCGTGCCTTTGAGGGGTATTAGAATTTCTTTGGAGAGATAGACATGGAAATGCATGAATGTAGTAAAGTGTTTTGTAACAACATTGAGCACTTACTATGACCATGTTCAAGGCCCTGTTCTAAACGCTTCTGCTGACTCATTTAATCCTCACACTAGCTCCATAGTACCCAACGGTACGAATATTTTCTCCTGCTTTGAAGAGGAGGAAACCAATGCCCAGGGAAGTTGGGCAGCTTGCCTAAGGATATAGCATGGTAACCGAGTGGTTTGGCTCTGTAGCCAGTTCCCTTGACCATCAAACACAATATGTATAAAGCATGGTGGAAGCAAGAAAGAAGGGTTAAATATATGGTTCAGGTTGTTAGTTGCACTAGGGAAATCAGGGCGAGTTTTACAAAGGCAATCACAAAGCCAAGTTTTCTAGGTGGTAGGAATGGGAGGGGCATTCCCGGCTGAATGGAACAAGTAATGGGCAAAGGCACCTAGATGTGAAATAGCCTGAGAAGGCACGCAGACCTCCATGGTTCAGCTCCTGCCAGTATTTCTGACCCCATCCTCCTTCTGCCCTGTTTGCTCTGTTACAGCCGCACTGTGCCCCTGGCTGCTCCCCGGACATGCCAGGCTGTTGTTGCTTCATGTCTTTGGTGTTCGCCCCTCCCTCTCCTAGGACTCTCTTCTGCTTCTTTGCCTGGCTGTTCCTGACTCCAGCGGGGCCTTCCCTAACACCCCCTGTCAGTTACAGTTGCCTACTACCCTTGGATGGAAGATTCCTCTTTTCCTTGTCTTAGTTTTCCTGCTAGTTCACAGCACTACCTGAAAAAGTGGATTTATTAGTTCACTTTATTTTTGCCTGCCTTGCCTGATTTGACTAAAGCATCCAGAAGGATGGGAACCTTGTCCGTTTTGCTTCCTGCAGTGTCTTCAGCACTTGGAGGAGTGCCTGGCACATAGTGACTGCTCAGCGAGTATCTGCGGAGTGAACGAGGTAGGGTGGAGATGGGGTGTGATGCAGTAAGGCTGCTCTGGTGGAAAGGGCCTTGCAGGAAGGTCTTGAATTGACTGTAGACCAATCTTATGACTGCTTTCCTGACAGGGTTCTTCTCCAGGGCAACCCCCCGACCCAGGGGCATTTGGAATTGACAGGGTCACATGGTTAGTCATAATGTAGGGGGAACTGCTGACATTTAATAGACAGAAGGCCAGGGGTGCCATTTTTCCTGTGATATGCAGAATAATCCTGTCCTGCCCAACAAAAAACGGTCCATCCCAAATGAAAATAATGCCCCCAAACTCCCTTAAGAAACTCAGTGAGTATTTAATAAGAATGGCCTTCAGGGGACTGGGCAAGACCACTATTCCAGTCTAGCCTCTTGGCAAAAAGAAGGCTTGAAATGGAATTTGGATTTATCCATCTGTAAGCAGAGTGCTTTTCTCGGCCACTGGGTTAGCTGTGCTAATGGAGGAGAAAATGCTTCATGAGCTGCAGGATGCTTTGTTTTCTAGTTAGCTGTTTCTGGAGCCTCGTATTAGTCATCGCTTGGCATGTATAAAACTTATTATTTTCCTAATTGCACAAAAAGCATCTCAGCGGTGATTTCATTTGAATCTGACAATTCCCCTTGTGTAGTAGTAGGACAATAAGGCGAAACACAAATTACATCCCTGTGTCTCCCTTCCATCCTCGCTTGTTTGCTTCCTTCCTTCTTAAGTCCTTAATTCCTTCCACCTTCCTTCCGTAATTGCTGCGATGAAAATGAAACAGTGAATGGTGTCTGTGTGTGTCAGGGTGGGGGACAGGGGATGCGGCAGGACACTTGTAGATTAATGGAGTCATGCCCTGCTGTGTGACTTTACGGGGGCAGGAGTGGAAGGTTATTCAGTTCAAAGAACAATTTAGATGCTAGCAAGGAAAATATATAAATGCATATCTATTTTTATTCAAACTAGGCCTAGGAATGGGTAGAGCATGTACACTGAATTGAAGGTGGCTGCAACAGCTTTCCACAGCCCAAAGAATCTTAACATTCATTCATGATTTCAACAGACATTCAATGAGATATTTTCAGTGAGTGAAGACTGCATAATGGGCATTGCACTGCACTGTGATAACAGAATAGAGAACAACACAGAATGTTCCTTCTTCCCTCCCCCCACACTGCTGACAGCCTGCTCTCTCTGTGGCGCAGGGAATTCTGTCAGTGGCTGCAGTGTTAGACTTGGAGCCAGGATTCATGACCAGTCTTTTTCTTTTATTTTAAATGTATCAGATGATTTGGGATTTTTTTTAAACAGAGGGGAATCAATTTTTACCTCAAAGGACCTAGCACTTTCATCATCCTAAGGTGCTGGTAGGGGCAGGTCTTTGGGTCAGAGGAGGCTGGTTTATGCCTGGCCCTGCTGCTTCAGTAGGGCACTTCACCTTCAGGAAAAGCAGGTTCCTCATCTGTTAAATGAGGCTACTTTGACCTCTGCTTGGATCCTGGGAGGAGGGAGTGAGAGGACACATCTGATGCTGTAGCGCCGTGTCTGGCACGGGTAGGTGATCTGCCGCCCCAGGGCGCCTGCAGCTGGCTGGGTTTGGGCACTAAAAATCCCACATCTCAGAAGCTCCTTCTTACTGGGCAGTCTGACTCAGTGGGTCCTCTGAGAGGGAGTGTTTAATAAATTGTTATTAATAGCAACCACACTGGTAGTTTTTCTCATAGTAAATGTGGGAGGAAATGTACGAGGCTCTGTTCTCTCTTTCATTCCCACCCATGGATGGTCAATGCTGTCAGACTCAGCTGGGCACATTTCTTTTAAAATTTCCCTTCCAGAGACTTCTGTTACTTTAATAGTACTGACTCATTGGACAGAAATCCTAGCTTTTTGATTTAGGCTAATAGTAACATTATACCCATCTGACCCATTACTTTGGCTCTAATTTAAAATTCTGTAACCTCAGTTTCATCATCTGTCAAATGAGAATAACTCCCTCCTCCCTGTTGGTTGCAAGAGTGATTATGAGGACCAAATGAGATAGTGGGGGTGAGTCTGCAGATTAAACTGAAAGCATATTATAAAAATAAAGAGTTATTCCTTTTTTAACTTGGCTGTGAATTCGAGGATAGGGACAGAACCTCTGTATTCCTGGGCCCCAGTGTGTTGCTGTCTAAGGGAGGCCCTCCATGTGCTCTGCTGAATGAACGAATGAACGAGTGAGCATGGGGAGGAGCCAACAAATGTCTTTTCTGGTGTCAGTTGCTCATGGTGGGAAGAAGGGATGTGACCTGCTCCCTAAAGCCAGCTGCTGTCTGCCAGTCCTTCAGCGGCCCCACATCCCGATCACAAGCAAGCGTGCTTCTCCTGACCTGCAGAGGCAAGTCCCAGGGTAGGCAGAGGTAAGTTCTGCCCAGAGTTAAAGCTGGATTAACGGCCCATGAACATTTTATTTCTTTGCTGGCTGAGCACAGTAAATGTAGATGGTGATATAATGTTCTTTATCACTGGGGGAGAGTGAGACGAGCAAGAGAGGAGGAACTGACCTTTTAGATCTGAAAGAAAGGAATATTGGAGACACAATGTCCCATCAAAATTCACACATATGCACACACACGCAGTTGGTAACCCTTCTGGGATAATCTTCTCTTGCTATATCAGATATTTTTAACTTCTTCTGGATTGCAAGGATCCTTAGAAGAATCTAATTGAAAACTCTGGACCTCTTCCAGGAAAACACACATGTGCCCATGCACACTAAGTTTGCCGTATGATGTCATGAAGCTCAGACACCCACTGACGAGTTTCTCTGAACTCAGTAAGGAAGAGAGAGAGCTGTGGTCCACATTTTGAATTTGGTTTGCAGATGTATCTTGCTTGGCTCAAAGGTGATTTAAAATTTTATTAAATTAGTTTCCAAGAACTAAAATAAGAAGGTTTCTATATAAAAATCCAGGTATTTGGTTTCCTTTAAAGAATCAAAATGTCTGGTACCCTTCAGCTCACATGGCCGCCATTATCTGGGTTGAGCTGTGCTCTTTTCCTTTTTTTTTTAAACAGGGAAAAGGCTCCCCAGTTTTGGACAGTCCTTCCTTTCCCCCTAACTTTCAGGCCCCTGAGATTTGTCCCCTACCCTAGGAGGGGGTAAGATCAAGAACCCCTGACTCTTAAAGTTTCTTCTTTTGGCTTCCAGAGAGATCCCCAGGAAACCATGAAATCAAGTGTCCTTGGAACCTGCCCTCAAGCCAAAGCTCACATGTAGCTCGGTTTTTAAAGCTGGTAAAAAGGTGCTGTGTTTAAATGGGACACATGGCCTGATATCGCTGCCAGTTAGCGTGGCCTGTGCAGCCTGGCCTCAAGGCCCCAGGGCACCGCTGGGGAAGCTCCAGGGCTCAACAGCGTAAGTTTGAAAGCTTCTGTGTATCAGTCAGAACTGTTTCAGTTGCATGTGGCAGAAACCCAGCTCAAGCTCGGTGTAGCTGAAAAGATGATTGATGGGTTCATGCGACTTTGGGTGTTGTCCTCAGGGCTGGACCCAGGAGCCCAGATGATGCTATCGGGGCCTCCATTGCTCTTTGCTTTCCTCTCTGTTGGTTTCCTTCTCAGGCAGCCTCTTCCCATGTGATACCCAGAAGACTCCAGGTTTGTGTCATGTCTACACCTCAAAATCCTGCTAGGAAGAAAGCATTTCCTCCTAAAAGTCCCAGCAGGACCTGGGATATGGTCCTTGGGCCTTTGTGAGTGAGTGCACATCCCAGTCAATCACTGTGACCAGGAAAATGTCTTGATCAATAAAGGCCTTGGTCATGGGTTCCAGGGCTCATGGAGTTCCAGGGATTGGGGTCCGAGCGACATGAAGCTCATGGATGACGACGAGGGTTGGGATGGCTCCCCAGGTCTCTTCTGGGGAAGTTATGACAGGAAAAGGAGGCAAAGGTACTAGAGAGGCACAAACAGCAAAGGTCTGCTGTCCATTCATTTGGCCCACCTTTTCTTTTTTACCCATGAGGATGATGTAAAAGGGGAAGGAACTTCCTTATGGCTTCAAACCTAGAGAGCAGCAAAGCTGAAGCATAAATGCAGAACTTTTGCCTCTGATGTGAGTGCTCCTTCCATTTTATGCACTGGTCCTTCTTTATTTTCTATTTTTCTGTGTTCCTGACTGCAGTATGTTGTGGGATAACAATAATCATAAGGGACAATAAATCAATTCCTGAACCAGAGAATTTTCATGATAAAAGGGGTGTATGTGGGCTTATCATTTAAATGAGAAAACAGGCCAAGAGAGGCTGGTACAAGGTCAACTGACAATTTATATACAATGATCAAAGTGCCCTCACATCTCTTGTCTCGTTTGGCAGTAAGAATAATCCTATGACACATTGAACTTGGGTGGGTTTTTTTTCAGATATTTTTCTCATCAGTGAGATTACTTTATCCCCCAAGCAACCCCGTAAGTAGGAGAAGGTAAGAATTTATTCACCCAGGTTTATAGGTAAGGGCACAGGGTCAGAGAAGGAAAGGTCCTTGACCAAGGTCTGATGAGTGTGTATGGGACAAAGTCAGTTCCAGGTACTTTTTCTGTGCCACAGAAACAGTAAATTCATACTTGAGGACCTTTTACTTAAGTAATAATCTGAAGCAGTTTGATAGACTAATCACCATTAAGGCTTTCAAACCTTTTTGTAAGGTTACATTATATTTGTCCTATACCAAAGACAAATACAGGGGCAATAGAACTTTAGTGCCCATGAAAATTAAGTCACAGAATTTTTGAAAAATACTGGAAGTGGTCAAGTTGAGATTAAATTTAGAGAATTTTAGATCTGGAAGAGATTGTAGAATAAAAGAAAGAACAAATATCTTCTTAATAGATAATGAAACAGGTTCAGAAAGTTGATATAATTTGCCTTAGTTCCTACAGCTGGTTCATGGTAGAGATCAAGCAAAAATATGGGTCTCCCAACCTCCTGTCACCTTAAGAACTTTCATTGTGGCAATTGAGAGGCAATGTGCTTTGGGTAGGACTCTGGATAACCTTCTTAAAGATTCTGCATTACTTCTGAAAATGAAGGAACACCAGCCATTGGTAGTACTCAAGGTGGAATTTGGTGTTACTCAGACACTGAATTAGGTAGCATTGATTCAAGCTCCAAGAAAGTAATTCCCTTTATTGTCTTTCAATTCTGAGTATGTTGTTGGGAAATCCAGTCTGGGGAGGTCTCTCTGTGCACTCGGTGAGACCTCAACCCACGAGAGCGTTCTTAACTCTGACTGAGAAAGAATTCACAAGCAGGTCAAGCAGGTGCAGGCAAAGGGTCATTTATTAAAGCAAAAGTACACACTCAAGGAGGGAGTGCGGGCATGCTCCAGCGGTGGGCAGCCCCGGGGTGTCTCTTCTTGAATTCTTATATAAGGTTTATTTAGCTTACTGTTGGGCAGGACATCAGTGGACTATTCATCGGGGTAGGTGGTGTTCACTTGGAATGGAGGGTTAGGGGCTATGTCCTCTTGTCCTGATACGGTCAGCCTCAGAGCTGTCATGGTGCCAAAGGGTGGGGTTTTTTAGAATGCTAATGAGCGTGTAATGAACTTTGGGGGGAACTGTAATTTACCTTTGTTCCCCATCCCAAATCTAGCTGAACTGTTAAAAACCACATTCTGTTTTGCCATCAGCTAATTTTCCTAGAATCTGGCTGCTTTGCTTTCCATTAACCTGTTCTGCCAGCTGGCCACCCAAACTGGCCTCAAGCTTTTCTCGACTCATGGAAGGCCAATCTCTCTTCCTCAACTATACTGCCTATGTCAATTGCATTGAAGGGAATGTCTCTGTTGGATTCTAAAGACCTCTTGAACACTTGCTAATTTTCCTTTGTAGCAGAATATACAGGCCTCAGGGTCATAGTTTTTGGCAGGCAAGAGTGCCTGGCCAGAGTCTCATGACACTGACTTATTTACATCATACATGTTTTGTACATATGACAAGTAATACTAATTTTAACTCATGAATTAATTTAAAGATTCATTAAAACTTTACTTAAGGTCTCTTTCAAATGTATTGAAATTGTCTTACCAATGGGTTTCAGCCCTGGGCAAGTTCGTTATGGATTCAGTGTGACCAAGGAAATTGACAGCAAAACCTTCTTGGGGTGAAAGGGTTATACCCAGGTTTATTTCTAGCTGGCAGGTTAGTCACTAGAATCGCATTCACTCAGAGCGAGTCTGCAGGCAGCAAGCCAGTCTCTGCCTCTGGGCCCCTCTGTCCACACAGCCATCCTCCGGGCCTCTCTGCACAGTCATCCCGCACAGCTGTCCTCCGGGCCTCTGTCCTTAGCCCTGCCACCACTCCAGCCTCTGCTCTGCTCTCCTGCAGCCTTGCAGCCCTGCCACCATGTTGCGCCCAGAGCACTGGGCGGAGCTCTTTTTATAGAGTCAGCAGCCATATATTGCCCACAGGTGTGCAGTGAGCTAGTCAACCAGGGCCAGGTGAGAATCCTGGCCACAGGAACTCTCATTTTATCCACAGAAATAAAAACAAGTTGATTTATTTAAAAAATCTTATGTACGTAATAGTTCAGATTATGGTAGTAGTACACAGATGTGGCAAAAATAAAAATGATGATGATGATGGGGGATTACTGCCATAGGAACTAGGTCCAAGGCCATTGTTGGGGGCAAGTTGAAAGGTGCATCATTTTGATCTCTGAGTAACAGATTTTGTTAGGGGGCATTGTGTATTTTCCTCAGTTCTTGTCCCTGCCGCAACAAAGAATTGAAGGGCAGAGGCACAGTAGTGAAGTAGAGTAAAAGTTTTGTTTAAAGATACCTAAAGAAAGAAAAAGTACAGGTGACCTCAGGTAGGAGAGGCACCCTGAAAGGTTGGAGAAAGTTTAGGGCTCTTGTAAGTCCAGGGAAAGGAAATCCTGGGGCAAAATACCCCTAAAATCCAAAATCAGTCAAAGGGAGAAATAAAGTTTAAAACCCGTTTATTGCTCACAAACTGCAGTCCCAGGCCATCAAGCAGCAACCACACCAGCCCTCCGCCTCACCTTTTAGGTACAGATAAGCCCTCTGTTGCCCAGGTAATCACCCATTGATATGGAGATGCACTTCTCCACCCCTGAGGAAAGAGGCAGATGCACTAAAGCCTACTTGTTTACACCTCTGAACGCCTGTTGATATGCAGATGAACCAAAGCCAGGTGAGAAATTCTGGAAATGTTTCAATTTTACCCACAGGTCTGCATTTAGAAAGTGTGGGCGACCTCAGAGAAAGGTGCACCCCGAAAGGTTTAGGGTCTAGGGTCTTATAGGCAGTTGAGGATTTTTTGGTATATGACAAAGAGTTTACGATGTGAACTTGTTAAGTGGTCCTAGAATGTTCATCCTTGATGAGACATTAACTCTCTTCTTATCAGTTTTTCAGGTAGTTCTGCAAAATTAACATAAGAAATTTACTGCTCTGATAGCCACCCAGGATAGTAGCTTCCTGTCTGGGAGCATATCAGTCAAGACTGCCTGCGCTGCCTCCAAGGTGGGCTGAGTTACTGTCTGTTTGCTAGAGTATGTTAAGAACCTTACTTCTCAACTTTTTGGGTTTTAAAATGCAGTTTTAGCTTTAAGATGGAATTTTTCCTGTCTTTACTATGCTGTTTATAGGTGGGCCTTTTAGCAGGCCAAAGTAAATTTTACAATGGCATGATCTAATTGACACAATGAAGACATGGGCTGTGCTCATATACTTTTCTTTATCTGGGGAATATTCAAACATTTCAGGCCAAGTTGTTCCTGGCCTTTGAAGCTTTAACTCATTAACTCATTAACTCTGAGTCTTTTCTGGGTTTCCAGTTTTAACCGGTTAACTTTTTGAGTCCCTTTTAGTGGGCTTCACTGACTTTAATTCTCTCTCCATCCCGCTCATATCTGTGTTTCTGCCTAATTGACTTCTAGTCCTACCACCTAAGTTAGCTGTGACCTTAGACTAGATACTTCATACATCTGAGAGTCAAGTGTAATAAAACTTCTTTGCAAGACTGTTGTGAGAACAAAGAAATATACATAATAAATACCAAGCTGTGCCAGCGCTTAGTAGATGTTAAAGAAATGGTAGCTCTGCGGAGAGCTGAGCTTAGGTACTTAACAAATGAAAGACAAGCAAATTCAAGGGTGGGAGGGCAAGGAAGCACCAGATGCAGGCTGGACTTCACCTGCCATCTTCTGTTTCTCTGGAACTGGTCAGGTGAGATCACAGCTGGTTAAGTACAGTTTTGCTCCAGGAGGTCTGTTTGTCACTCTTCAAAAAGGCAAACTGTAATCCCGAGGCTGCTTTATCACCAGAAGACTGACTGAATTCGCTTGCTGGAAAAGCAGCCTTCAGGGCATGCTGGGATGTGGATTCATTCGTTATTCCTGCGTAGGAGGTCTTAGCTTCTAGGTTGTTAAGAACAAACAAAAATATCCCTTAAAAAATAGGCTATGGCTTGGTGAAGTTTGAAATGTAAGCCTGTGATTCAGCCCTAAAAGAAAATCTTCATCAAGCTTTTTGAGGTTTACCCTGGTGGATTGTAGTTTGTTCTGTGGGCTATAGTTTGTTGGTTTGATATCTTAAAATACTGCATTCAAATATTATTTACCTTACTTCATGAGATTTTTGGCTCCTCCTTAAATTTTGCAGTTGAAGCAAGTGCCTCCCCGCCTCAGCCTGTCCTAGCCCTGGCCCCTGTGCCACAGTGACCCACGGCACCCGTGCTTGGAGGAAGGCTCTCACCGCACTGTGCGGTCCGCAGCGGGCCTGAAGGTCAATACTAGAGAAAGGGATTTTTGCTCAACATGAGCTGTTCAACAATGAAATGGTTTGCCTTATGAGATGGTGACGGCCCTGCTGTGGTGAAAGCACAGCCCCGATCGGGTGACTTCGTGTAAGAAGGCTAAAGCTGGAGACGGGCGGTGCGGGGGGAGTGGGTGCTGGTATTTACGCACTGAGTGGGGAGAGGGTGGCAGACCTTCACTTGGAATTACAGCCTTGCATGAATCAAATGCATTCTGAGTGTTGGGACTATGCTAGACAGCGAATGTGAACACAAATACAAAGAGACCGTGTGGCCGTCCTCAGGAGTCCCCGTGTCTCGGTTTCCATTTCTTTCTTACTGTTTTTTTGAAGGGGTGGATGCCATTCCAGTAGATACCCAATTTTTTTTTTAAATGGCTAGTTTACTTTTATTGAGGTTTGAAGGTTTTTTTTTTTTATATTTTGGATAAAAGTCCTCTGTCAGATATTGTTTTGCACATATTTCCCCAGACTGTGGCTTGTCTTTTCATTCTCTTAACATTGTCTTTGGCAAAGCAAAATTCTGAATTTTGATAAAGTCCAATTTATCAATTTTTTTCTTAATAAATCATGTCTTTTACATTGTATCTTAAGAAATCTTTGCCCAGCTCAAGCTGCAAAAATTTTCCCTATATTGTAGTTGAAATATATAGTTAAAATCTATGATTTATCAGTTATTTAAAGAAATTAGAAGAACACAAACACATAGCTTTCATTTTGGCCCACCTATTTCTGGCATTCTATGTTAATATAAATCTAAGGTTTCGTTTGGTGTCATCTGTCTTCAGCCTGAAAAACTTCCTTTGCCATTTGTGTAGGCAGGTTTACTAGCAATTAATTCTCCCAACATTTCTCTCTCTCTCTCTCTCTCTCTCTCTCTATATATATATATATTTTTTTTTTTTTTGAAGGATGTTTTCACTGTATATAGGCTGATGATTTCATTTGCCTCAGAAGTTTAAAGAAGTCATTCCACTGGCTTCTGGTACTTGTATTTTTTGTGATGAAAAAACAGCCATTATATTATTATCCCCTGTATGAAATATATTTTTTGTCTCTGGTTGCTTTTAAGATTTTTCTTTTTATCTTCCACGTTTAGCAGTTTGACTCTGATATGTGGTTTTCTTTATATTGATCCTACTTGGGGTTTGCTGTGAATTGTTTTTTAATCTTGGATTTGATCTTTTTCACAGCATCTGGGAAGTTTTCAGCTATTATTTCTTCAATTACGTTTTCTTCATTTTTCTCTTTCATCTCCTTATGAGTCTCTAATTAGACAAGTTAGACTGTTTGATGTTTTCCCACAGGTCATTGAGAGTCTGTTCATATTTTTCCCAAGACTTCTTTCTTTAGTCTTACAAATGGATAGTTTCTGTCGATATCCTTTCATGTTTGTTCACCCCTTTGCCTATAGTTTACATTTTGTTGTTAATCTCTTTCAATGAATATTTCATATCTAATATTGCATGTATCTGCTAGAATCATCACTTGGTTCTTTTCTATAATTAAAATTCTTTCTTTTGATCATCCTCTCTCTCCATTCATTATGACATTTTTTTTCCTTTAAATTTTCGGACACATTTCTAATATTTGCATTAAAGTCCTCATCTGATAATTGTATTGGAACATTCTGGGGTCTATTTCTATTACTTGCCTTTTACCTTGACTGTGGGTCACATTTTTGTCTTTCTTCTCACATATAGTAATACTGGATATTGTGGAGGATATAATGTAGATACTCTATATTTTAAAAAATCCTCTATCAGAATTTGTTCTAGCAGGGAGTTAAGTTACTAAATGACCATGTTGAACTTATGAAGAATTGGTTTTATACATTTTTAGGATATGTGTGTTTCTATTTTGCTCTTAATCCCAGGGAGAATTTCTTAATCCTGAGAAATTATCTTTACCCTACTTTAAAGCCTCCTGGAGCACTAATGGAAAGCCCAAGGCATTGAACAAGCATCTGTGGCATGGCATGGTTAAACTCCCAAGTACTGTCTCCTCTAAAGTGGACAGTAACTGAAATCTCACTTCAGGCCTGTTTCCTTCCACAGTTGATTTTTGCTGGATTCCTTGAGTCTCTCCTCACATGCCCTATTCTGGAGTTGACAAAGATGGAGAGGTGTTTATACTCAGGTTTTGGTGCCTCCCCCTCCTACTTTGCCTCTTTCCTAGATTTTCTGCATCAATTTCCAAACACTCTGGTAGCACTGAAATCTTCAGGCACCTTTAGCCAATAAGACCGCAGCCTTCTGCTAAACTGCTATCCCATCTGTACTGTGTGGACCAGAGGATGTGCTCAAGAAAAATGCTAAATGAACATGGATCTTATCTCATATAGTTTCCTTCTATCATGGATAGAATGCATTCTGGTTTCTGCCTGTTTTTGGTCATTCTCAATGCCATAAAATAATTATGTCTAAAAAAATATTCTATCTGCAATTTTATTACTGTCATCTGTAGCTGGGTTAGTCTAATCTAATTCCAGTAAAAATGCTACATTATTACTAGAATTAGAACTCTCTATGAATTATTATATTATTCCTCATAATAGAATAACAATAGCAGTTATTGTTGCTACTGTTTTCCTGATGAGCAAAATAAGGCTAAAAGAGATTGATTTACTTTCTCAAAGTTATTCAGCTTGCAAGTAGTTTAGAGTCTGACTTTAAACCCTGTAATTTTAGCTGTAAGTCTACAATACGTTATAGTAATTCAAGGTAGACAATGATAAAAATCACGTCACCTCAGGGGAAAACTCAGCATGTTGATGATAGGCACACCCTGTTTTATTTAGCCAGCATAATAGCCAAAGAGGGAAGTTATTGCAGTGACCCAGGCATTTTATTCTTGTTGGTGTTGATAAAACATATGCACTGCTTACAAACCTGGTGTCTTTTTAAATTCACTTACTGCACTGTGTTAAGTCACTTGTCCTTCTATCCCGGGACTGCTTCCTAGGTGGATGAAGCAGCATTAGGTGACCCATATGTGTAATGACATTTTATAGTCATCCAGAAAAATAAGTACTGGAGGAAAGGAAAAGACTTTGAAGATTATATAGCTAATATATTCATCATTGTGGGCTGCCATAACAAAATACTATAGACTGGTTGATATATAATAGAAACTGATTTTCTTACAGTTCTGGAGACTGGAAGTCCAAGATCAAGGTTCTGGCCAATTTGGTTTCTGGTGACATCTCACTTCCTGGCTTGTGGGTGATTGCTTTCTTGCTATGTCCTCATAGGGCCTCTCCCTGTTGTGTGTGTGTGTGTGGAGAGAGAGAAAGCTCTGGTGTCTCTCTCTCTTATAAGTACACCAATCCCTTTGGAACTAGGGTTCTACCCTCATAACCTCATCTAACCCTAACTTACTTCCAAAGACCTCATCTCCAAATACATTGGGGTTAGGGCTTCAACATATTAATACTGGAGAAGACAATTCATTCTGTAACAGCCCAACACTGGTCTCCATGTAATATCTGAAATGACTGAGGTCATATAGTTAGAAGCATATCTGAGAGAGGGTATTATTTAGGCTGAGTTTGTCAAGGAAGGCTCTTGTTTTCTTTGCCTGTCAGGTAGTCAGGAGACTTGTGGGGGAATTGTCCTTGTGTAAGAGAAGAACAAGCAAATAAGTATCCAAAATAATTTATCATGTCTTAAATACCCTTAAATATCCCTGACTCTGTTGCCTGAAACTACCATGGAAGGAATTCCACTGGATACATGCATAGCCTTTGATAGCATAGATAGCCTGGTTAGAGGTGAGTCATTTGAAGTTTTAGTGTGAATTAGCTGATGTAATCCTTTCTGATACAAGAGATTCTGTGGGATAAACACTAATGGGAGAACCTTTCACTGTATGTGTTCTCTTTATCATGTCATGAACTCAAATCTTAGTTTCCTTATCTGTCAAATGGGGATAATGATAGAATGAATTTTTTAGCTGCTATAAAGAAAAATTAAAAGGATATATTTAAAGCTTATACTAGAGTATCAATACATTGTAAGCTCACAAGAAGAGATAACAGCTTATAATTGATAATGATGATGATTATGAAAAAGAGTACTCTCTGAGCTATGAGGCACTGATACTGTTGGGAAGACTATTTGGGGCCTCCTGGGTATCCAAGGACTAGAGCAAATACACTGAGAATATGGGACCCCTGAGGGGCAAAGAAGGTCATATAGAAAGAGGAGGAAGAGAGAAGCATTAAAAAATAGATTAGAAGACAACAAGAATGGGAGAAAGACAACTAGAATGGGAGAAAATATTTACAAATCATGTATCTGACAAAGGGTCAAAATCCAGAATATATAAAGAACCCCTACAACTTAACAACAAAAAGCCCAATTAAAAAATGGGCAACTGATTTGAATAGACATTTCTCCAAAGAAGACATACCAAAGGACAATAAGCATGGAAAAAGATGCTCAATGTCACACTAATCATTAGGGAAATAAAAATCAAAACCACAATGAGGTAATACATCACACCCATTAGGATGGCTGTTCTCAACAAAACAACAAAACCAGAAACTAACAAGTGTTGGAGAGGTGGAGAAACTGGAACCCATTGCTGGTGAAAATGTGAAATGCTTCAGCTCCTGTGGAAAACAGTTTAGTGGTTCCTCAAAAAGTTAATCATCAAATTATCATATGATCCAGCAATTTCACTCCTAGGTGTGTACTCAAAAGGATTAAAGTCAGGGACTTGAACAGATACTTGTATACCAGTGTTCACAGCAGCGTCATTCACCAATGCCAAAAGACAGAAACAACCCAAACCTCCATCAGCAGATAAATGGACAAACAAAATGTGGTACATACTTACAGTAGAATATTATTCAGCCAGAAAAAGGAGCGATACATGCTACAGCCTGAGGTTTCTATCTCCCCAACCTCATGAATCTTAGAACATTTTGTTAAATGAAAATAGGCCAGATACAAAGGACAGTTGTTGAAAGATTCCACTTACATGAAGTACCTACAATATGCAAATTCATAGGACAGAATATAGGAGATACCAGAGCCTAGGCGGCGGGGAGAATGAGGAATTATTGTTTAAAGGGTACAGAGTTTCTGTTTGGGATCATGAAAAAGTGCTGGAAACGGGTAGTGGTGATGGTTGCATAACACTGGTGACTGTATTTAATGACACGGAATTGTGTACTTAAAGATGGTTAAAATGATATGTATTATGTTATATACATTTAACACAATAAAAATGTTTTAAAACATAAATTGGTAATATTAGAAGTGAATTTTATTTGCACAGTTTTGCTTAGGAGTATTATAGAATTATTTTAAAATTTGAACTCCCACTTATAAAATGAAATTATATGAGGCCCAAGATAGCAACATAGCCTATCAGAGTGACCTAGAGAAGGGGGAGACTAGTATTCAAATTCCATGTCATTGATACATGCATTGAGTCCTAGTATCTAAGAGGTCAGTGTTATCAGTAGACAATATAAACAGATACTTTATAAGCTCCCTCTCTGGGCCAAGCTCTGTCCTAGGTACTTTTGGGGATTGTCTGTAGAAATCTAAAGCACAATTCCTAATCTCAAGGATTTTATAATCTGTTTGTGAACAACAGTTTAATCACATATAAGAGGACTTTTGAGAAACACAAGATTAAAAATTTAAGAGCTGGATTGATTACTTTAAAACTGTGAGGCAGGATAGTGATGTGTGGGAAGGCCCTGAACCTTGAGTGGGGTGTTGATTTGGGTTAAGGTGTTGGCAGGCCTGATGGGAGCCAGGTCTGTGCATTATTGATGGATCTCTTCATGAATGCTGAGCTGTTCAGGCACCTGTGGTTCAAGCAAGAGACTAAACGATTTATCAAAGCTCCCCAGGAAAGCTGTACTAACTGGATTAGCTGCTAACATGGATTGAGGCTTTGAGTGGGATTAACCCCAATTGTAGTGAATTAGTTTTTCTTCTTTATCCTTTTCCTTCCTGTCCCTATAACTTGATTGTTTGGCAGGGTCAGATGCACCACTGGGTTCAATATCTGGGTTTAGTTTCTTAGAGTTAAAGGAATCTGGGAAGGAGTTTATTAAGTGATCTTTTCCTGGTTTTTATATGCTCCGGGATTCAATTCATTGTTGAGGAAACCTCACAGCTCAGTCTTTCATCACGACTATCTCTATCCTCCAACCTTACGAGCTCAATTACTGCTCTAATATCCCTGATCATTTGGGGTAGGACAGGAGGCCAGAAAGATAACTGGATAGTTCCAAAGGGGAGTCTACAAAATTGCTCTTTAGGAGACTAGTTCAAGGTGGTTTAATCAATGAGATCTGTTTCTACTGAGCTTTCCAAGTTCTTGGTGCTACTCTCAGCTTCATCGATACAGAACTGTCGGCAGAACCTTCTCATCTTCTCCTGCCCTTTCCACTGCACACTCCCTTATGTTCCTGTTCCTTCCGTGTAACTGAGTATTGCTAAAAGACTGAAACTAAGTTCTGGGTATACCAAAGTGAATGAAAAGCTCATAGCTGATCCTTAAAATGTATTCCAAACTGAACTGAATTTATTAGCATATTCTCTTGCTGTTGGGAGCCTCTGCCTGGCATTTAAATCTGGCCATAAAATGACCCTACTCACTTTTCTGATACTGCATCTTCCTCCAGAGTATCCTCTAATCCAGTGACATTTATCTCCTTTTCTACAGAAGGCATGAGCATTCCACAATCCAAATTTTATGTGCTGACCTCTCTATACGGAATCTGTCTCTATCCCTATGTCTCGACCCTTCAAATCCCATCACCTCTAGGTAGTTATTCAGACATTACTCTAGATCCTATAGTTCCCTTCATCGACTGCTTCCATCCTGTATTCCACACAGCAGACTTTATCACCCACTCCTGGTGGATGCTACTAAACTAGAGTGTGTTTCCATGTGTGTTTGTCTCTGTTTCAGTATTAATGGAAAAATTTATTGGTTTCTCTCCACATCACCATACACTGAACGATTGCTTTTGTAGTTTGTCAGGTATTTATTGGCACTTAATCCCAGTATTGCCTGAGGTGATTTTAAGAAGCTCTTCCTATAATTCCTCAAATTTTTACTTGGCCATAGACACCCAGTTTCAGCTCTGGTTCTGTCTATGACTGGGACTAAAGCTCAGTCTGTGTCTGGGGCTTATGAGTCAATCTGTGACTGAGGTCTGGAGTCAATTTATGTTTGAAGATAAATCATCACAGTAAATGCATACAAAAATTGTAATTAATTGACTTGTTTTTCTGTTTGTCTTACCAGAATATTTTTACTCACCCTACCGTTATTGCCCAGAAGAAAGCCTGGCATATAGTAGGCACTTTAATAATTGTTGAGTAAGAATTCATGAATGGCCTCACTCTTGTGTCCAGGCTTAGAGCGCAGTGTTGGTTGGGATTAAGGCTGATTCTGTGCCCAGGCTTAGATGGTAGTCTGTGGCTAGTTTCAGAAGTGAATCTTGTTGTTTTGTAGCTGAGGTCAGATTTTACTCTTCTGGTCGGAGCAGAGTACAGTTTGTGATCATTTACGGTGCTGAGTGGGAGGCTAGGGTTGGGAGCCAGTGCCTGATCAAGGAACACAGCGGACAAAATTGTTCAAATGGGATCAAATTCTTGATCTCAGGCTTGTTGTCACTGAGTGCTAAACCCTCGCATTCCATGGGGATGGGAAGGTCAACACAGGGCAGATCTCCCAGAGCACTCTACCTGATGTCAACCTAGAGCAGCAACAGGACTCTACAACATTTATACCACCTACTGCATAGTTTCCTACTGAATTTTAGGTTAGGGGAATTCTGATTTTATCATCTCTCGAGGGCTTCACTTCACAGTTTGGAAATGAATAGCCTAATTCAAAGTACTAGAATAGGGATTCTCCTGCAGTGGTGGTTGGGCAGTGAAGGAGTTGATGAATTTTGATTTTAAATTGTTCTGTGGCTCCATGTGCTCCCTTGTTTTCTGTCCTAGTTAAATGTTAGCCCCTGGCACGTCTACTGGGGTGCCTCTCTGACTGTGGCTGTGTCCATCTTGAGTTCCTCTGGGTGACTGCCTCAGTGCCCATCTCCACTCCCTTTTTGTCCTCTCCTTATGTTTAGCAATCACCTTGCTGGTTCTTGCTGAGGCAGCACTGCTCTCAAATGATTAATAACTTGGAAAATGGCTCTGAGTCTAGTCATGGATTAATCCCAGTGGAGAAGGTAAAACTGGGAGGCCAGATGCCCTGGAAAGGAAATGACCACTGGAGGCTCTTTACCTAGATCTGGGAAAATTTTCTCCCTGACCTACACCAGTGCTTGGATAGATAGTCTCCTCTCTCGCTGCTGTACCTTCCTGTCGCACCTCAGCTTCCAGGGTCTGGCTACTATTTCATTATCAAATCTTACCAGTTTGGGGTTGTATACTCTGATCTCTCCTTTGAGCCAAAAGACCCAGGATTTGATCTTGAATTTGTCATACATCAGCTGTTACACTTTGTACAAGCCATTTTATCTCTCTAGACCTCAGTTTCCTCATCTATAAAATGGAAACAATAATCTGTGTGAGCACAAAAGGAGATGATAGATTTGCCAGGCTCTGTACATTGAAAAGTTCTGTGCAAAAGTAACAGTCAGTTTTATGGATCCTTCCATATAATTTTTTCATCTTATAAGAGGGATTTTAAAATGATAACTTGGAAGTCAGGAATAATATGGGTTTTGCAGGTACCAGGACCGGTCAGGGAGATATGTATTTGGTTGGGGTAATGGGCACTTTAAAGGGATTTTTATTGGAAATTGCTTTTTGCCTACATGTGTAGATATTTGCTCTTGGTTGAACACACACACTTATTCATATATATATATACATGCAAGCAGTACAAATCTATACATGGTAGAGGGAGTAATTTGAGGATAGAATCTTTGGTCTTTCCTTTCAAATTAATTAGTACAAGGAAATACAGATGTATTTGATTCTGCTTTGTCATCATTCTCTTTGAACCTGTTATGAGCAAGATGTTTTGCCCATGCTGATGGATCCAGTGTCTTGGAGGAGTGGCCCGTGCCATGCAGGCAGTCTTCCGTGCCTCTCACTGATCCTCTTGGACGAGGACTCTTTCTTAGGAACCTCATTCAGCTAATAAATAGTTCTGGAGCACCTACAGTGTTGCTGCTGGGGATCAGCTAGAAGGAGGCAGACTTTGCTCACAGCCTCTAGGAAGTTTAGCTTTGCTGTTTCAACTATTTGTTAGGGTGCTATTTTAAGCACTGTGAATGGAATGGTAAACAAGATAGACAAGACATAAATAAAAATGCATTATATACGTTTCATAAAGACAATCAAACAGGGTGTTGAAGTAGAGGGTACCTACTGGGTAGCTATAGATGGGATGGTTAAGAAAGGCCACATCTGAGGGTATGGCATATAAGCTGAAGGTTGAATAATGAGGAGCAAACCTTGAAAAGATTTAGGACAATGAAAAAAGAGAAAAGAAAAGATCAGGGTAGCTGGTGCCTTACTGGCAAGTGGAAGAGTAAAAGATGTGATTGATTCAGTCAAAATTGTTCAGGACATTGTAGGCTGTTGATTCTAAGTGCATCAAGAATCAGCTCATTTTAAATAGTACAGTGATATGTTTTCGTATATGTTTTAAAAATATCAGCTTATTCTGATATCTGGCTGTTCATGGACAATGGACTATAGAAGTGATAGCAGACTCAGGGAGACACTTCAGGAGGTATTTCAGTAATCCAGAGAGAGATGATGGAGGTTTGGACTGGGATATGGTAGTAGAGATGGGACAGAAGAGGAAGAATTCAAGGTATATGTCAGATTTCATGGAAATTGCATGTTAGGGTTAAGGGAAAAATAGAGGAATCACTGACATCATATTTTAATATGTTTACTCATCTATCTCTACTTATAAACTATTAACTTCTTGGAATTAGAAACTGGTTCTTCAAATATCCCTTGCAGTTAGCACAATGTTTAGCATAAGGGGTATATGTTGAACAAATGAATAAATGCATGTATGTCTGTATATAAGAATGCATGCTGAAATAAATCATCTTTAAGGAAGTTATCCTTTTCCTCCTTAAATTTTAAAAGTCCTATATTTGTATTTGATACATATTTTTTATTCTTCCTCTTTGTAACTGAGTTTTAATACTACCAGAGCAGCAAGATGTTACTTCTGTTAAAGCTAACTATCCCATGACTATTCAATAGCCATTTAAAAGCCTTAAACAGTGTCAACTGTACTTTACCAAGGTAGATTCTGTGAATTTCATCTTCCATTTGCAAGTTACAGTCTGTTTCTCCCGGCAGCCTGACTTCTGGGCACAGGCCAGTAGTAACTGACTGAAATTGATTGCTCATTGAAAAATGAGGGCTGAGTAATCAAGACTGGAAGTTCCGATTGCAAGTTCCATCAAGTCAGACTTTCTGCAAGGAATTCTTAGCCTAGGGAGCTAGGCTCATTGAACAGGGACAGGTTAGGAGGAAGATTTAAATTGGAGCTGCTTTTCCATAACCTTTAGAGACCCGCTGATTCATCTTCTAAACTAGGCCAGATCAAAAGCAAAGCTGAAGCAACTTCCTCAGGCATTTTCTCTAGAAGAATAAGAGTCTGGTCTTCCACACAGAAATAAAGTGGATTGTAGGTTGTATCATCTCACTGGGACAACAAAGACCCCATACTCTGCTTGTGGTTCTGCCAGGAAGCTTGAAATGCTTCATTTCTTTCTTGATTTAAAGCATCATAGATTCCTTTGAAGATGCCAATGTTACGATGAAGCTGGATTAGATGACCTACTGTCCATGTCAATGCTGATACCTTAAGATATTACAATTCTTGGTCTCTGAATAGAAGTCCCTGGAACTATAGATACTTATCCAAGTTAAAGCCAAGCACGGGATAATAAATCCGTTTCAGGTTCTTCCAATCCCAGCCATGGTTCTTCCATAGTCATTGTTCTGAAACAAAGCTGTGCTCCAGCCAGAGGAAGAAACCTGATATTCCCGAGATGTTGGAGCTGATAGCACATTGGAGGTCAGCTAAGCATATTCTTTATGTGTCCATTTATTCTAGTATTCATTTAAAAAGTATCTATCAAACATCTCAGCTATTCATATGGGAAAATGTAGGCCTAGAGAAAGGAAAGAGTCTTGACTGAAATTAGCCTTTTGGTGGCTTATCTGAGATAAGATAGAAACTAGATATCTTAATTCTGTTCCCCTTTCCCAACTCTTCTTACAGGAAGGGTTATTTAATTCACAATCACATCATGATGTAATCATCTTCCTACTCATAGAACAGAACAGTGTCAGCACTACATTAATGACAAAGATGCCATTTTCTAGTCTCTAATCCTTGGCTTCATGGCAGCTTGGAGAATGGGAGATAAATCACCTTTATTTGGTGTGTTCAGGAACATTAGAGTAAGAAGAGGTTGAAACTCTAGAGTCTGGCTGGCTAATTCAAATTGTGATGTGTTCCGTGGAACTGTGAAGAAAGTTTGCTAATGACGTCAGTATCATATATCTGATTTCAGGACTCTCTTTTCTAAAGCTTTGTAGAGCAGTTTCATACTAAATGAGACTAGCCCAAATTAGGAAATACAGAGACTTGCAGTTTTCTATTACCTACTAAAAGCCAGTCTAAACAAGTGTTACTGGTGGATATCTTAGTTAATTTCATTGAAGTAACAGCTGGGACTGTTAGGGAATTAACATATAATTAAAAATGGAAGTGCATTATTCTAATTTGTGTAAGAAGCTATGAAAAATAATTTTCTCTAAGGTTTCTTAAACATTTCTCCCGAATACGTTAAACTACTAGTTTGTTTAGTAAGCTGTGCTTTTATACTGGAGGCATTTTAGCTTATGACTTAAAGTCAGAAGGATCCTGTTTCAGCAATTACCAGCTATGTAGCCCTAGGAAATTTTATCAAATTGTGGAGCTTTGGTTTTCTCCGTAGTAAAACGGACATAATAGTACCAACATCGTAGGATTGTTGTGAGACTTTAATCAGGTGATACATGTTAAATACTTCATGCAGTGCTTCTCACATAGGAGTGAAATAGTGCTCGGCAAATACTAGTATTACTATTATGCTTATTCATACTGATATTAGACATTTCAAATATTGCTTCACACTTTCAAACTATCAGATTTTATATTAGCAGAAGATGGCAAAAGCTAAGTAAGCAAGCGTTACCATCACTGTAAATACTGATAATGGTGAGCCTTGTTAGGGAACTAGCTTATAAATATTATACAATAATCTGATGGCAAGGTCTGGAGCAGTACTCAATAAGTACAAATATTTTTTAGCAGACACAGATCGGACTCTTTAAGGGAAATTCATTCCCAGCAAAGCGTCCATGAATGCTGAACTGTTGAAAACCACCCACTTGAAAGGACAGGGGTTCCTCATTGACATCTCAGGTCATTATTTTGATGTACGGTTCCTTCCAAAGCTGTATCTCAGTGTAACCTGTGTCCCAGCCAGGCTGCAGGCTAGTCACACTCTCGCTCTATTGACTTGCCAAGGGGAATTATTTATTTGGCACCAATAATATGCTCTGCACTGTGGTACTTGGTGATAATAGTAGCTTGGGTTTATTTGGTACCTTTCCTCCAAGGTGTTCAGAGGACATTGAGATACACAGGGAAGGCTAAACTGCCATATCTCACCTCCTCCTAACAGTACTTGGCCTCTTACAAGCAACTCTAGAGTGATGATAATGTTGAGACGTACATTGGAAAAAATGACAGTGGGAATGAATGGACATGAAGAACAGTGGAAGGAAAAGGAAGGAGAAAACTGAGGAACAGGAAGAAGACAAATAATGAGAAAGTTCTAATTTCACTGCCATAGGGAGGCAAGAAGCCTCTCTGAGTAATATGATAAGGAACCTGCAGAGTAAAAGATACTTAAAATATGTCCCCCTTCTTTCTTTTGGGAGCCAAATCCTCATCCTGGTATTCAGGGAAAACCATAGGTGGGTTTACCCAACCTATGTAACGTTCTCTGTTGTTATCAGCCCTTGCTTGAGTTAGGCCACTAACTCTCAGAGCCTAAAGGCCCCCATATTACAAGGAAAACTTAAATTAAAATGAACTTCAAAATAATTCATCATAATCTCTGATGATAAAGTCTCATTCATTGGAAAGAATGATAGTAGGTGGCACCCAGTCTTGTCACCTTCCCAAGCAGCAGTGCCTTCTCAAACAAGTGAGATAGTTGGCTCTCAAACACCATGGTTACAGAAAGCTCAGTACCTCACAGATACACCACCCTGTGCCAAGAAAGGTCTTCCTTATTTATGTTGACCTGAAATCTGTTCATTTTCCTCTAATGGCTGGATTTATGGAGTCCTTACTAGCCATTGTATTGTGATTTACATACATGATTTCCAGACTTCTCAGTAATTCTGAAAGATAGATATTATTGCCCTCATTTCTATTTTTAAATGAGAGAAAATAAGCCTCAGGGGGGTCACATGGCTTGTTTAAATTCCCATAGCTTGTAAGTGCTGGAGCCGTATTCAAAGCAAGTCTGTTTGATTCTTATCATCTATTCTCTTTCCACTTCTTAACTGATGACATTCCCTTCCTTCTCAGCCATCAAAACCCCACTTGCTTTAAGGTAACTTTAAATCCCAATTCTTCTTTGTAACCTTTTCTGACTACCCCATCCTGTGGTCTCAGCTTCCCACTATGAGCCATTATAGCAGTTTAGTTCTACACAATTCTTGTGGCAATTTCTCCATAAGATCATGTACCATGAAGTCTCTTCTACTGTACATTTAAACTTTATTTAAATATTGTTTGATTTATTTAGATCATGGAATAACAGAAGTAAAAGGGACATAAGGGATTATAAAATGATAATAGTTGGTAGTTAATATGAGTATTTGCTAGGAACTATTACTCTAAGCAATTTACTTACATTAATTCATTTAATCCAAACAAATCAAAACCTTGTGAAGTATATACATGTATTATTCTGATTTTATAAATGAGGAAACATAAATATGAAGTTAATTTTCCCGTGGTTAATAGCTACAGTACAGTCTTGAAAGGCTTTGAAATGGAAAGTTATTTTTTTTTTAATTTGTCAATAAAACCTGACCCGATTTGTACTGATTCCGTGGCAAAGCCTGATCTGATCTGTTAGACTACTTATAATTATTTATCTCACTTAATGTTAACACTCATATGTTTTGCTGCAGAAATATTTGTGTTTAATTACTGAGTACTGCTTCAGGCCTTGCTAAGGATAGGCGAGTGTTGTATACTATTTATATGTTACTTTCTTAAACCTACCTCCCCTTTTCTTCCCTTCTCCCCCAACCCCTCACTCCACCCTGCCCCCAACACAAACCAATCCCTTATTTGGAAACACATCTGGCCCTAAAGAAAGCAAGAAGGATTTAGGTCTACAGTTAGTGGTAAAAGAGCCACGCTTCAATCAGGCTATTAGATGCCAGAGCCTGGATTCACAATAACTACGCTAACTTTTCTAACACTTCCATGAAAATGATAAGAAAAGAGTCAGGGAAGAGCAGTGACTTGACTAATATTAATTGCATAGGTGGTAAAATATATACTGCTATGTTTTAGCAAACTTTCCAACAGGCTGCCTGTTCTGTGTTCGTGTCTGCCCCCTGACCTCTTGGCTCCCTGGGGATAGAGGCGGTGCCTGGGAAGCAGGCGTCTCCCTCCTGGGCACACGGGGCGCGTGAAACCTAAGCTTTGTGGTCACAGCGACCGATGCTGAATCGCAGCTCCGGCACTGCTGGTCCCTGCTGGCTGGGCCAGTTCCCTGCGCAGGAAAGGCAGTGAAGGCACCACGACGGGAACTCAAGGGTGAGATGGATTTAAAATGTGATACAGAGCAAAGATTAAACAGATGGAAATTTTTCTTCTTAGTAAATTCTTGCTGATGGATTTCACCTGACAGGCTTTGGTATTCCCTCTCCTTGTCCTCTCATGGCATCAGCAGAAACAAACTCTGTGCCACCGGGTCTGGGCCTCGCCTTTTCACTGCAGCGGGAAGGGCAAACCCTGCAGCCATCCACCCGTGATCCTAATTCAGAGAGACACACACGGGGGTGAAAATCATTAATCTTCTATCCCAGAAAGCATGACGATTGCAGCTTCACTTGGGAAACATCATTTTTGGGCTGTATTGATAGAGAAAATCCTCAGTGAAAAATCATTGAGTTTTTTCACGGAGAATGAATATTCAGCTGCTGATGAACTCTATGACTATCCCATTATTTAAAAATAAAAAAGAAAAGGAATGCTATTCATGTGAGATAATCTTTCCCTATTCTTTCAGGTGGGCCATATCAATTGATATACATGGAACATCAGCTGGACTCATCTGCCATTTGTTTTCCATTGGGTAGACTATGTACATAGAGACCAAAGGTTCAGTTAACCACAATGGTGAACACCAGTTGGAAGACTGACTGCGTTAAAATCACCAGGGAAGCTTTTTGAAATATAAGTTCTTGGTCCTACCTCCAGAGATTCTGGATTCAGTAGCTCTGCAGGGACCCAGGCATTTGCATTTTATGTTCCTAAGTGATTTTGAAAGATAACTGTGTTCTAAACAACTTCTCTAGGCAAAGTATTGGTCTAGAAATGGAAGCTCAGTTATTATTTAACTTAATGATTTGTCCTATGACCTCATTCAAGTCTTTTGCCTGCTTTGGTTCCAGGTCTCTCATTCATAAAATGGCAGGTTAGTTAGCCTATTCCTGTTTTTCTAGTGCTGGTATTTTATGATTTTACTTCTGAAAGCATAGCAGACTCAATACATGGCTCTAGCCCACTTAGAAGGATAGTTCAGCTTTTGTTATTTGCCAAGATAGGTGTTGTACTAGAACATAAGACATGACAAACTGTGTAATTAATCTTAACAATTAGAATAGCAGTGGAGAGCTTTGCTTATTATTATTATGATTATAAAAACATAAAACTGAGATATACCCTCTTAGCACATTGGAGACTGAACAGTACAGTATTGTTAACTACAAGCACAATGTTGGCAGCAGATTTCTGGAACTTTTCCATCTTGCATGACTGAAAGTTTGTATCCATTGAAGAGCAATTCTCCATTTCCCCCTCCTCCCAGCCCCTGGCAATGAGTATCCTTCTTTCTGCTTCAGTGAGTTAGACTACTTCACATACCTCGTATATATAAGTGGAATCATGCAGTATTTGCCTTTCTGTGACAGGCTTATTTCACTTAGCACAATGTCCTCACAGCTCATCCATGTTGTAGCACATGAAAGGGTGTCTTTTTTCTGGTTGAATAGCATTCCGTTGTATATATACACTGCCTTTTCTCCATCCACTGATCTGTTGATGGGCATTTGGGCTGCTTCTAGCTTTTGGCTGTGGTAACGCTGCAGTAAACATGGGAGTGCAAATATTTCAAGGTCTGTTTTCAGTTCTTTTGGATAAATACTCAGGAGTGGGATTGTTGGATTTTATGGTAGATCAGTTTTTAATTTTTTGAGGAATCTCCATACTGTTTTCCATATCCTCACCATTTTACATTCCTACCAGTTGTGCTCAAGGATTCCCTTTTCACCATATCCTCCCCAACACTGGTTATTTGTTTGTTTATTTATTTTTATAATGGCCATCCAGACGTGTATGAGGTGATAGCTCAGGGTGGCTTTGCCTTGTGTTTCCCTGATGATTAGTGACGTGGAGCATCTTTTCATGTGCCTGTTAGTCATTTGTACATCTTTGGTGAAATGTCTATTTAAATCCTTTCCTCATTTTTTAAGATTATGTTTATTTTTGCACTGTTTAGTTTGTAGAAGTTCCTTTTACATTTTAGAGATTTACTCCTTGTTAGAGGTATGATTTGCAAGTATATTCTCCCATTCCACAAGTCGTCTATGTGGGAACTCTGGTTTTGAAAGAAAAACACCTGTTCTTTTCTCCTTCTTTTTCTAAAACCTGAGGATAGGAGTCAAGCCCTTAACCTTTGTTGATGCATTCTCCATATCAGCCAAAAGGGATAATAACATCTTTCTTAACTGACTTACCTTGTGAGCACCACATGACTTAATATTTGTCAAAATGCCTTTCATCATTCACTTAAATTATTGACATTTCATGTAACATTTTCACAGTCCAACTCTTATGTAGTATGGGTTTATAGAGAGCTAGTTTCTTATATTTTTCCCTAAGAAGAGAATGAGAGAAGAACTGCTTGGAATCTCTATTAGATGGTGACACATGTGCTTGTATGTGACTTCTGAAATGCCTGATCGTCCATCCCTACGACTACTCATCTAGGCACCCGGCCACCCAGTTAAGAATGTTTAACATATTGTGATTATTATAATCATAATCATCATAATGACATTTAAAATAATAATTATAATTGTAGTAATACCTTACTGTATATGGTATTTTACAGTTTACAAAGTACTTCAGTATACATTTTCAGAGCTGTCCTGAAAGACAATGGTGTATCCCTATTACATGGTTCTTTACTGCAGGTGGCCCACTTAGCCAAAATTTTAGCTGTATCCTTGCTAATGAGAAACAGATAATTCTTTGTATCTTTAATACATTTATCACATAACTTGTATCCTCATGTTAATATCACCAAGCTAGCTAGAGGAAGTGGTTAGTTACTTTGGAGGTACCCAAGGCCCAGGAAAGTCCCATGACTTGACTAAAATTAGATAGAAATTTCACTGTAATGCTAGATCTCAAGTTTCCTGATGCAGTCCCTGTTTCCAGACACTGAACCCTCTACTCCTGATGAACCTCAAATTACTCACTCACACAGGCCTCCCTGTTTGCCTCATCCCACAGAGTTACCACCGTTGGCTCTTTGGCACCTCCTCCCTGCAGTGCCTGAGATGAAAAAGACCACATGGCTCTTCTCCACATCCTGACCCCATTCTGTCATTCCTGCCTGCATGCTGGTGGAATATGCTTTTGGCTGGGGGAAGAAAATTTGTAAGCCACCAACCCAGAGATGGTCCTGATGGGGACTGGAGCAATCCATTTGACCAGGTTCCAGGGAGAGGAACTGTTCTCTGGGGAGAGCTATCTCCTCAGCGGTCTCTGTGCTGAGAAAGGTCACCCTGGTTTCTGTGCCAGTTTTCCTAAATCCATTTTATAATGGACTGTGTATCATATACACTTATCATATACACGAATATGTACTCACAGGTATAGGAATCACAGTGTGGTAAACATACAGGAATCATGGTGCAATGAAGACACATTCCAGTGCATGAGCACAGCCTTACCATTTTACAGACAGGCGAACGGAGGCCCAGGAAGCCTGAGGGGCCTTGCCCGGGAGAGCGGTCATACATGTGATGTGGTGGCAGAGCCGGTTCAGGCCTCAGGGAAGCCTTGCCTGACTGCACAGAACAGGCACAACTGCCCAACATTTTCAGAGCAACTCGTATGTCTGCTCCATAGCACTTATAAAAATTGAAACTACTAAAGTATTTATTCACCTTTTGTTTATTGTCTGGCTCCTCTACCAGACCGGGTTCTCCTTGGGGGAGGAACTAGGTTGGTTTTGTTCACTGTACTACCTCAGTGTTGAGCATGATGCCTAGCACACAGAGTTCTTAATAAATGTTTGTTGACAGAATGAATATATGAATATATTAATGATAAATTAATACACAATCTGGGAATAGAACCTGAGCTTTAAGATTCCAGAGCCTTAGTTCTCCCTTGGAGCCAGCTGTCCCTCCATATTTTATATCTTGTGACATGTTTTATATTTAATGATGGCACGAATGCATTTTTCATTCATTTTCTGTGCAAAGGCAAAAGGTCCCCTTGCTTTTTGGATGACAAATACAAAGTGATTTAAAATTATGTAATGTATTCAGGAATGGAGCAAGATCAACGATTGGTCTAATGCTGGTGGCAGGGTCTGATAGCACAGCTGACTGGGCCCCTGAAGCTGCTTGTTCCCGAGGACTTTTTCCTACACTTCCAAATTCTCCATCTCCACCCTGGCCTATCTTCTAAGTCTAACTCCAGTTGCTTAAGGTCCTCTTCACCCCACTCCCTCCCACCCAGTGAGACAGGCCCAGGGCCAGTGTTCTGGATGAAGGGCAGTGAGGACTGACGCTCGGAGCAGTTATACTCAGCCACTGGGGCTGTCTGGGTGTTGGAGCCAGTGCTTGTCCAGGGGCTTGAGTCAGCTGAATCTGTTTGAGGACATACGGTCAGGTCTCTCCTCCTCCTTCTGCCCTCATCCCAAGATGTTGGTGACCGCAGGCAGCCATGGCCCGGTGACTGTTCTCCTATCTGGTCCCTCCTAGATCACCAGGCTGGGGCCAGGAGGATCATCCTCTGCATTGCTCAGCCTGAGTGGCCTCCTGGAGTGTCGGGCCTTTGAGGTTTTCACAAAGCTCATGAGGGGCTGTCTGACCATTACTCAAATGTTTTCTTTTCATTTTGACTGGATCATCGGCTAATAAATAGTTTTCTCTGGTTTTGATTCTTGCCTCTCTTAGCTCTGAGGTAGAACTCATCCTTATGTCAGAGGGTACTGCCTTAATTTAGGCATTGGGATTTGAAAGTTGGTGAATGTTAGGTTGACGTGATGTCCTATTTCTGACCTATACCTGCTTCCAGTTGGAGAAGTAACCAACTGAGAAGGGAACTTAGGCTTCACTTTCCTTGCTATACTGAAGAGAAAACTGAGGTCCAGAGAAGAAAATGACTTTTCCAAGTCCCCACAGCAAGTTCCTCTCTCATTATTATAATTTGTGACTACCAAAGCCAGCTATGAATGCAACAAATTGTTAGTAACAGGCATTTGGAAAGGTGGATAAAAATTTCCTGTGAAGCTTGCTAATACATTCTCTTTCATTTGGTCTGTGGCAGAGCCCAGGAATACACAGTTTAAGCCCCATCCCCTAATAATTCTGTTGTAGATTATCTGAAGGCCACTTTTGCACTGGTGTGGGCCATGAGGGCACCCTAACTGGTAATGCAGACAAATGGCTATTGACATTGCCCTAGATGATTAAAGAAGAGACAGACAAACAGAGGTGAGGAAGGTGCTGGTAGTGCCGGTGGACATGGGGGCAGATGCAGTAGTGGTACATCTTGGTAACAAGATGTAATGATAGGGTTCTTGATAACAAGCAACAGAAACCAGCTCAGGCTGCCTGTGTCAGTTTGCTAGAGTTTCCATAACAAAATGCCACAGACTGGGTGGCTTGAACAACAGAAATTTATTTCTCACAGTTCTGGTGACTGGAAGTCCAAGATCAAGGTGTCAGCAGAGTTGACTTCATTCTAAGGCCTTTCTCTTTGGCTTGCAGATGGCTGCCTTCTCTCTGTGTCCTCACATGTTCTCTTCTCTGTGTACATATCCCTGGTATCTCTGTGTATGTCCAGATTTTCTGTGGTTAAAAGGATACCAGTCATATTGGATTAGGGTCCACCCTAACAGCCTTATTTTAACTTAATCACCTCTTTAAAGACCTTATCCCCAAATACAGTTACATTCTGACCCACTGGGGATTAGAATTTCAACATGTGAACTTTGAGGGACTAATTTAGCCCATAACACTGCCCTCATACACAGAATTGACAGGGAGCTAAGAGACCCTGCTCAGCAGTGAGTAAAATCCCCATAGCAGAAGTGGAGAGAGTGAAGAAGGTGGGCCTAGGGATGGGAGAGCAATCTAGATTGAGGTTTTCATACTTTCAATTTCCTCTTCCTGGGGTCATAGGCATACTTTCAGTCTTGCTATGTTTCTATGAAATGAGATAGAATTAAACATAAGGCTTTCATCCAGGTTCAAAAGTATCACAGATACATGTTGAAGATATGATTTAGCAATAGTGAATGCAAGATCATTATTGTTATTTAACTTTCTGAGGCATTCATGAATAGAATGTAGTGTTGTATACTGAGAAATCCAGATTTAAGACAGTTTTTCTACTTTTTGATAGAGGTGCAGATAAATAGAATATTGACAGGAAAAAGCAACCAAAAATTTAAAACTGATCATAAAATCAAAGACACGTAAATGCACCAGCTATGTGCTAGGCACTGTTCTAAGTTTATCAATTATTTAATCTTTACAGCAACCCTGTGATTACATTCATTGTCCAGATGAGAAAGCTGGTACAAAGAAGTTAAAGTAATTTTTCCAGGCTCACTCTGCTATTAAGTAGCAGAGCTGGGAGTTGAACCCAGGCAGTCTGACTCCAGAACTCTGTACTATGCTGCCTCTCAGTGAAGATTTCAGAAAACTGGAGATTTCTAGAACAATCACTGTTTAGATATGTTTTAAGTTACCACATCGAAACATGTGTTTATTCTTTATGAAGCATCAGAGTAGACCTAGAATCAGTGGTTGGGAAGACATATTGTTCCCAATTCAGTATTATAAAGAATGCTAAAATAATTGAACAAAGGATTGGGCTGCCGTAGCAGATACCATTGGTTGCCTATACCTAATGGCTATCTTCCCTTTTTCTTTGCTTATAAAACTATTCTTTGTTTGGAGGGCAGTGGGTCCAGCTCCAAGGTGTGATTCACAATTGATCAAGGTCAGTTGTGGCAATCCTATGCCCCTCTGCCAACATTTGGTTTAGGGATGGGCATGTGGATCCTGTTCTGACTAATAAGATACTAGGGAAGTCTTCTGGGATCTAGGGGAGGTTTTTCACCTTGATTAACAGGGAGAGACACCTGTGGAGAAAGCCTCTGGGGTGCACCACTTCTCTTCTTGCTTTGATTGTATAAATGAGGAAAAGAGAATTGAACCAATGAAGAAAACCATCACTGATTTCCTGCGAGACTGAGAGAGCCTTGGCCCTGGGTGACTCTCTTGAGCCTCTGACCGACTGGTTCTGCTTCCCTTCAGACTTACTGTTAAGTGAGATATTAAGAGTTCATATTGCTTAAATAAGCTGTTACTTGCAGCTCAAATCATCCTGATACAGGTTCCTTGGAAGATAATGACTTGAATGTCCTTGGAGACAGGCAAGCAGAACCTGGGGGCCCACTTGTTGGGAATATGGCAGCAGGGCCTCAGGCTTTAGATGGGGCTTTTACTAGAGGACAATGAAGGTCATTTCTAGTCCTGACAGTCTTCATGGCCCTATGCAACTTGGGCGCAAGTCACATTTTGTGACTCCCTGTCTGTGTGTATTGAGTCAGGCTGGCAGCCACAGTTTACTTTCTCTCTGTGTCACTTGCAATGTCAGGTCCTTGTAAAATGGCAGAGGCTGTGATGTCACGACTCCTCCAGTGACACAACATCAGGGGACAGCCACAAATAGACATGTAGAAGCTCTTGCCACCGGCACTCGCTTGTACTCTGACACAGTCACATTTTTCTTAGCTCAGACACTGGGCTGCTGAAGAATTGGAGGACCAAAATAGACTGGATGTCCAGTCACCCTCCTAAAGTTCCCCGTCTGTTCTGATCGAGTTCTGGGATACCCAAGGTGAAACTCACCCAGCAGAGCACTGAGAAAGTGCCAGAGATTTACCTGGGCTTTATTCCTAGTCACAGTGGGCCACTCACAAAAGAAGGCCCTGAGGAAATGTCTTAAGTCACCTTTGTCCTCAACACGTTCCTGGAATGTGAGGTTGGAGGTGGTGGAGACCATGGCCAGTTTCCCCTCTGCCTTCCTGGTGCTGCAGGCTGTTGGTGGCTGCTCAACACAGCCTTAGAGCCATGCCAGCCATCTGATGGAATGCAAAGAAGCTGGAAACCTCTGGCACTTCTGCTTGAAAACAGCTTCTATTTAATACTGATAATCATGGCAGCAGCTAATGTTTGCTGGGATTTAGGGGATCAGTAGATAGTACCTACCTTCTTCCTTAAGTCTAAGCCAATTAGGCGGTAGTTGTAAGAATCAGAAAAATGGATGTCAAATGTCCGATCTATTACTGATACAAGTTAGGCTGGAGGATTTGGCTTAGGAATGAGACAACAATGGTTATCTTAATACTGCACCCAGAAAAGGACATTCTCAGAGCAGGTGGGGCTGTGCAGGCACAGGGCTCCCCTCACAGAGTGGGGATTTGTTTAATCTAATGAGTGGTTGAGAGAAGACCCCAAAGTATCCTTCCAAATGCACTCTCTGATAAGTCTCTCCTCTCCCTGGGGAGTGTGGGGAAGAGTGGCAAGAGAGGCCAGGAACGTGAGTCCGGCTGAAGTCTCTGCACATGGAGACACGCTGAGGACTATTGGCTGGGTCCTCAGTGTTTGCTAGTTACAGTGCCAACTAGCCTGTAGATAGTTTAATCTCTTTTCAACTTTATGAGGAAAGTGTCATAGTATTATCTTACAGATGAGAAAACTGAGGCCCAGAAAGATCAGCAGCTTCCCTGAGGCGGCGCAGCCAGTAGGCCATGAGGTGGTGGGATCGGACAGAGGATGAGGCCAGAACCTGTGCTTAGGCACCACGCCGCAGAGTCGCCGCCTCATGGCCGCACAGCGCCGTTCCGGGGCTCTGAAAGGACGAAGGGCCTGGGCCTCTTGATCAGGAGACCTGGGCTCTGCCATGTCTTAGCCCCCACAGCTGTGGTGTTCTCACCTGCAAAATAGGCTGATCCCTTTTCTGAGAAGCTCAGGAAATCCCTATGAGGGTTGAATGAGGCCATGGGCATTGAAGTGTTTGCTAACTGGCCACAGAAGTTCCATTCCTGCCTCCCGTGATAACTTTCTCAATGATGTGGTTCTACCACTTGATGGCCTGTATCCTAGTTTTTTTGCCACTGTAAAATGACAGCCCTGGTCTTTGACTTCGTGTCTTGCTATTTAACGGACTAAAAAAAGTGCTTTCATTTGTGTAATATGTATGTGTATATATGCAGGAAGATGATAAGAACTTATTTTTTGTGAGATGTGGTGTTGAGGGCAGTAATTATTTTTGTAGTAAAATTCTTAGAGTCTCAGAGACTCATTTATCTGAAGCATTTAAATGTGGATAAATTTAGCTTTGCATCCAAGAAATTTATTATTTAAAATAAAATGCTAAAATAAAAGTCTTCAGGTAATTGGAATAATTCAACTTGGAAACATAAACAAGTTATCGGCATTATACTCAGCCTTATGTGCTGAGGGACATAAAAGTGTGAACCGCAGATATAATGCTTACTGCATATCTAGTACTTTTCTAAATGCTTTAAATATATCCATTTCTTTAATGTTCACAAACTGTGACTAGGCATATTATTGTCTGCATTTTACAGGGGGAGGGTGGACGCACAGGCTCATGGAGGTTAAGTGACATGCTCAGGATCTCACAGCTCATAAGCATCAGAGCCAGTATTTGAACTAAGCAGTCTAACTTCAGTCATTACCACTAGAACAAGACTTTAGAATCATAATCCCTGCCTTCAAACAATTTGCAGAACAGCTTACAGACCAGAGGAGGGGCAAGAGTTATGCATATGATAGGTGAATTAGAAAGCAATACAAGGGATTGCCATATTAAATTATGTGTCAATCATGCTGTCTTGACTACCAGTTAAAAAGGATTCAAAGTGGAGCAAGGTAATGAGAATGATTTAAATATTAAATATTTCAGTGACATTAACCTTTAACTGACCTGGGCTTTTTAGGGCCATAGGCTTTGAATAAGCTGGTAAAGTGGTTGGATCATCCACATGGTACTTGGCCCTGCCTAATGGGACTCATTCCTTGGTTAAAAAAGTACCACTTAACAAAGAAAAAATATGCGTATCATACAAAGACAGCTCTAGGAATGAACAGAGGACAATATTCCAGACCACTTACTGATCATGTGGCAATCATGCTTCTATGTCTTCCTCTGTAAAATGCAGATAGTAATTCCTATTTTGCCTTCCTTACAAAGTAAAAGTCATTTTGAAAATCATAAAGTACTATATACATATACAGTGGGGTAATATTTTAAAAAATCATTCTTATTTTTGTTTTCCCAATTGCCTGGGCTTTGCCATAGTTGGCTGGAGGTGTCCTTAGGGTAGAGGGAGGATGAGGGAGATCAGGTGTCCAGGGAGGCATGAGGCCCAAAGGGCCATGCCCTGGGCTCTAGGCTGTGGGTTGGTGAGGCGGGTGCCTGAACTCCTTTAGCTGTTTTGGTTAGCACATCAACGGCCTGCTTTATCTGGGAAGGTCTCAGCAGGAAGGCCCAGTGGAAGAGCCCTCTGGCTTCAGAGCTAACGGGAAGCAGAAGGAGAGAGACAGGAGTGGGGTCACAGCAGAGAGACAACAGTCCTCACTTTCTCATCCTCATGCTGCCTTGGGCACAGGCAGCAGGAGACTCTTTAGATAAATTAGGGCAACACTGACGGCAGATTTGCTTCTTCACCAGCCGAGGGCACAAGAAGGACCTGCTAGTCCCATGTACTGTAAGCTGGTGCCAGCACCTGAGAGTGTATTTGGGGTCCTGGCAGAGTAGGTCCTGGAGGGTGGGGCAAGCTGGCTCTGTGGGAGAGATGGCAGGTCGGACCTGCCAGGTGGGAAGAGTGGAATCCAGCCAGACCTTAGAGAAGTCTATGCTGCTAGCAACAGGCAAGGCGAGGCCCAGGGAGCCAAGGCCCCCCAGTCCATGTTTTGGTGGAGGCAAGAGAGCAAAGGATGATAAATATCACGCCAGCTTCCACATCTGCTGTGCAGGCTGGAGGGGCAAGCAGAAACCAGGTGGGCATGGGGTGTGATGCCTGGTCGCGGGTGGGCTGGAGGCCACCCCTCTACCTCTAATATCACCACGAATGCTTGTGAATCACACCTCCCTCTCTCTCCACACTTTCCTTACCCAGAAGGCATCTTGGTGGAGAAGCAAGGAGAGGTCATTTGAGAGATTAAACATTTTATTTTAGGGAGACTGACAAGACCTAAAGTGACCATTTAGACAAGAGACAGAATTTAAACTAGATCAATCATTTAGTTGACTTTCTACTAACTGTCAGATGGTGGTCATAAATAAGTAGAAGTTCAGTTATAGACAAAATAAATTCATTTTCTGAATTCATCCAGGTTGAAGTGTAAACAAAATTGTATGTGATTCACTTCCAAATAATGTTATTGTTAAATATTTCTGAACAACAGTAACATATCTAAATACTGTACATTTAAATATTTAAGTGACATTAACCTTTGACTGAAGCAAGATAATATATGTAAAAGTTCCTGGCGCATATTAAGTGCTGGATGAATGTTAATTAGTTTGATGTCATTGGGGTCAATGTCAGGAAACATAACTGTGTTCTTGGGATCACAGCTCTTGGTTCTTCTCATCTAGATCTAGAACAGCATGACGCTTTCCCTCTGTGTGATGCTGCGAGGACGTGTGGCCCAGAGGAGAGATCCCCAAACCCAGTCATGCATCAGAATCATCTGGAAAGCTTATTTAAAAATACACATCATTTCTCTTCTGTTTCCCCTTGTGATTATGATTCAGTATTTCTGGGGAGGTGCCAAGCCATCTTTTGAAAACCAGTAAGAATCTGTTCACATGGCATTGCAAATACCAAGGGGCACGGGGGCTCAGCTTCAGCTCCTTCTGTTCTTTGTCGTTGACCCTAACAGACACACATATGGGTAGACTAGAGAAAGTCAGAAGATTGGTTTTTTTTTTTCAGTTTTTGTCTGTAGAAAGTTCTGTGTCTAACCAGCTCAGCTTCTGTCAATTCCCTAAATTCCAAAACAAAACAAATGTAAGGGAGATGAGCTTCCTGTTGGGCCAGGTTAAAGAAAATGACATCTCCCCTTCAGCAAAAACACAGTCTCCACGTCAAGAGCAAAGACTGGTGTGAGGGGAAGTCCTCAGTCTGGAGAGAGCCATTTTCTTGTTTTTGGCTTCTTTTTATTCCTGTTCCATGTCCCAGAAGCACATTGCTCTTATCCACTCTCAAGAAGAGGATTTCTACTGCAGTGCAAACTGCAACAGAGATGAGGTGTATGCTAGAATTCATATAAAATAATCTTCTTTCTTTGGAGGCCCCAGCACTTTTATCCCACCTCTGCCACCACTTTTAGGGAACCATCACCCTAATGTAGTGTCCCCAGCACTTTCTAAGTTATCGTTTTCTGTTGGTCATCTGACTAAATGATGCCCTGGCTGAAGGTGGCAAATAACCATTGTGCTGAACAGAATCCTTCCAGTAAAACATGGCTGATTAGCATAGAAACCTCCATAAGCCTTTCTATTCTAATTTTGCTGTTAGAATTCTGGCCCTTCTCAGAGGTCATCCTAACCTAGTTAAGGCTCTTGGAGAAAATACAGTCGTTTCAGCTCACTGCATTTGCATGAAAATATTTTGTCCTTCAGCTGACATGCTAACCAGGAACCCATCATCCCCCAGTTTGTGCAGAACCTGAACTACAGGGCATCATCTGTTATTTAAACTGGAATCCAGGAAGCTCGGGGAAAATATATGATGGGCACCAGGATATTAAGGTTCTTAAAGTTCTAGCTGTGTGCATTTCACTCTGGATAAAGTGAAAAGATTTTGATGAAAAGCGTATCAGTGCAAAGCGAAGGATGCTGACTCTGGGGGTCCTTCCAGTGTCGCGTCCCATAGAGACAGCATGGTATTGAGAAAGCACGGATGCCAGAGTCCGGCTGCCTGGTTGAAATCCTTGGTTTATTACCTATGAAGTTTGGGAATTTGGGCAAGTTACTTAGCTTTTTTATGCCACAGTATATATTTCTACAAAATAGGAGTGATATAGTACATCTCTCACTGGGTTACCATGAGGCTTAGATGAGATCATTGTTGTTGAGTAATAGTTATTATGTATGTTCAATCAGTGTTAGCCTTTTTATTAATTATTAGTTAACTCTTAATGTTATGCATGCTCAACAAATGTTGCCTATTTTATTAATAACAATAACAGACCTATAGAATGGGTCTGTTATGATTCTCAAATCATAACTTCGTGTGTCTCACTGATATGATTCTCAAAAAAACTATTTCAGAGACAATATCCAGGTGCTTAGACTACCACAGTAAATGAGAAGAGATGATTTCTCCCTCCACAAAGATTACATTCCAGACAGTAAGCCTGGAAGTTAATGAGTTACCCATCACCACAGATCCAAGAAGAGAGTGGGAGATCATTTTTCAAGGATGTTATGGATTCATTTTTATTGGTTGGGAGATTGTAAATTGCTTAGAACAATACCCAACACCACAAAATAAGTATGTAATAGCCTCATTTATAATGTTATTGATGTAATTTGCACATGTACTTACTTGTATTGTTTAAACCTCATGACGACCTGTGAGAAGGGTAGTGTGATTATCCCATATTACTGGTGAGGAAATGAAGGCTTAGAGAGGTTAAGTAATTTCCCAAATATCACATAGCTTATCTGTGACAGAACCAGGCTTTAAACCAACTACATTTGCTCTTTTGGAATTCTTGTTTGCTTGACTTGTCATAGCCTATGTCTCTCAAAGCAATCGCAGAGTTATGAAAAGCCTGTTTTTCTTCTTTTGACTTGTACATTCCAAATGATTTTCTTCTTTTGAGGGAGAATTGGACCTGTCAAATGTTTAGTGATGGGCAGTGAGCTTTTGCAGGTGCCTGGCTATAATAATTTGCACCAGCTGAATGGTTATGTCTTCCCTAAGGTGAACATGTTATACTCCCAACCACCAAAGTGACTGTGTTTGGAGGTATAGGGCCTTTGGGAGGTGATCAGGTCATGAGGGTGAGCCTGCACAAATGGGATTAGTGCTCTTATAAAAGGGACCCCTGGGAGCTCCCTCAACCCTTCTGCTATGTGAGGGCACAGCAAAGATGGCCACCTGTGAACTAGGATGTGGACTCTGACCAGACACTGGATCTGCTGGTGCCTCGATCTTGGACTTCCCAACCTCCAGAACTGTGAGAAATAAGTGCTTGTTGCTTAAGCCACCCAGTCTCTGATATTTTGTTATGGTAGCCCAAACAGACTGAAACACACACCGTTGTAAGAAAATAGGTCATAACTAACCTTTGGTCCCTAAGAATTCCCTGTGGGCAGAGCTATCATTCATTATTTCAGATCTTGGAAGGTTATCTACCTCAGTCCCAACCTTTAGGCAAGAGTGTATCTAATCCTTCCTCAAGAAAACATCTGATTTTAAATTAATCTTGCAGAAAGGGAGAAGTTATGCTCTCTCTTTATGACCTTTAAATAAAGCTAGACTAAGAAATGATCAGAGTTAAAGAAACTGTAAGGATCATTTGAACCAACTCTTCCACTTTGTGTTTGAGGCACAGACCGAGGGAAGGGTTGGGAGTTGCCAAAGTTACTTGATTAACTGCTGTACAGCATGGTGACTACGAGTGCAGACTCCAGGGCCAGAGGGCCTGGTTCTGAGTTCCAGTTTACTACCTCCTACCTGTGCAACCTCTATGCTTCAGTTACCTCATCTGTAAAGTGCTGGTAGTAACAGCCCTTATAGGGCTGTTATGAAGAGTAAGTGAGTTGCTGTATCTAAAACATGTGGCCCAGAGGCTGACTCATAGTAAACAGTATATAAGTGTTTATTATTCATGTTATTCACAACACTTAGGGTTGAGTCCAGATTGTTTAACTCTAGGTCTAGTTTTCTTTTCATTTCCCTGAATTCTCTTTTGTCAAGATCTTCTTGGCATCTAGCTGAGGTTCATTCTGCTTTAGTTTGACCCATACTCTCTTGTTCTATTTTCAGTCCAGATATTTATGTAGCCCTTCTGGACATTACCTTCACACACTATGATCATGAGACTCTGAGGTCAAATTGAGTCCTAGGTTAAATTCCAACTTAACTTACAGTTAGTTAGCCTCCTTGTACCTGTTTCTTCATTTGTAGACTGGAATTTTTTAAAAAGTACCTACCAAAGCTTCTGTACGGCAAAGAAAGCCATCAACAAAATGTAAAAGCAATCTACAGAAGGGGAGAAAATATTTTCAAACCACATAATTGGATAAGGGGTTATTATGTAAAAGATATAAGGAACTTCTACAACTCAATAGCAAAAAATCAAATAATCCAATTTAAAAATGAGCAAAGAAACTGAATAGACTGCATCTAAAGGAGACATACAAATGGCCAACAGGTACATGAAAGGATGCTCAACATCACCAATCATCAGGGAAATGCAAATCAAAACAGTAGTGAGATAACACCTCACTTGTTAGGATGGCAGTTATGATAATAACTAGTACTGTCTAGAATGTGAAGGAAAAGGGACTCTTGTACACTGTTGGTGGGAATGTAAATTGGTGCGGACAGAATTTATAACATGTTTGGTAAACAGATCCCTCAAAAAATTGAAAATAGAAGTACTGTATGATCCAGCAGTCCCTTTTCTGGATATATCCGCAAAGGAAGTAACATCAGTACCTCAAAGAGATAGCCATGCTCCCATGCTCATCCCAGCATTATTCACAATAGCCAAGATATGGAAGAAACTTAAGTGTCCGTCAATGGATGGATTTTTAAAAATGTGGCATATATAAACAATGGAATATTATTCAGCCTTAAAAGAGATGGAAATCTTAACATTTGCAACATTATGGGGGAACCTTGGGGACATAATGGAAAGTGAAATAAAGCACTCATAGAAGGGCAAATACTATATGATACCACTTATATGATGAATCTAAAATAATCAAATTTATAGAAGCAGAGGGTAGAATGGTGGTTGCCAAGGGCTGGGAGGTAGAAATAAGAGGTATTAGTCAGAGGGTGCACAGTTTTGGTTATTGAAGATGAACAAGCCTTAGGGATGTACTATATGTCAGAGTGCTGCCTTAGTCCATTTGGGCTGCGATAACAAAATCCCATAGACTGGGTAGCTCCTAGGCAGCAGAAATTTATTGCTTGCCATTTTAAAGGCTCAAAGTGCAAGAACAGGACGCCAGCATGGTCACATGAGGGCCTCTTTCTGGGTATAGACTTCTTCTATCCTCACATGGCAGAAAGGGCTGGGGGTCTCTGTGCTAGCTATTTTATGAGAGTACTGACCCTGTTCATTAAGCTCTACCCTTATAACCTAATTGCCCCCAATGGTCCCACCTGCTAATACCATCACTTTTGGGTATTAGGATTTCAACATATGAATTTTGGGGGGACACAAACACTCTGACAATAGCAGTTCCTATAGTTAACAATACTATGTTATATACTTCAAATTTTGGTAAGAGGGTAGATCATATGTTAAGTATTTTTATCATAAAAAAGTAATAATTTAAGAGGACAGGAGGAATCTTTTGGAGATGATAGATATATTTATGGCATAGAGTGTGGTGATGATTCACAGGTGTATGCTTATCTCCAAGTTCAAGTTGTCTGTATTAAATACATACAATTTTTTGTATATCAATCATACCTCAATAAAGTGGTTTGTTGAAAAAAAATCTCCTATAAGAGTTGCTGATCAGATTAAATGAGTATCTATTCATTAAAAGCACCTAGCAGAGGCAGAGCCAAGATGGCGGTGTAAGTAGAGCAGCGGAAATCTCCTTCAAAAACCATATATATTTTTGAAAATACAACAAATACAACTATTCCTAAAAGAGAGACCAGAAGACACAGGACAACAGGCAGACTACATCCACACCTGCGAGAACCCAGCGCCTCACGAAGGGGGTAAGATACAAGCCGTGGCCTGGTGGGACCCAAGCGCCCTTCACCCCAGCTCCCAGGGGGAGGAGAGGAGTCAGATCGGGGAGGGAGAGGGAGCCCAGGACTGCTAAACACCCAGCCCTAGCCATCAGCACCAGAGCGCAGACACACAGGGGGTGAGGTGCTGGATACTAGGGAAATGGGACAGTAAGACCTGTTAGTGGGTCCCTGCAGCCAGCGCCCCTGAGACAGAGAAAAGCAAGTGCTTTTTGAAAGTCTTAAAGGGAGAGGGACCCCACAGCTGGATGGAAACATCCCGGGACACTTAGCCCAGCAGCTGGGAATCCCGGAGAACTCCGGGCGCCCTAACCCCCTGGGTGGCAGCACAGCTCAAAGTTCCCTCACGGAGATAAACAGCATCCTGCCTGTTTTTCCTCTGTTGCTGCTCAGCCTTATTGGAGCAGCAGCCTGAGGCAGGCCACGCCCACAGCAACCATGGAGCTTAACTCCACAGCAGCCAGGCCAGAATCAGAGACCCCATCTGCGCACAGCTGCCCAGCACAAGCTGCTAGGGGTCGCCGTTGTCCCAGGAGAGGAAGGCCACAAACCAGCAAGAAGGGATGTTCTCCCAGCCAACACACATGCCAGCTCCCCACAACTACCTCCATCACCATGAAAAGGCAGAAGAATTTGATACAGACCAGACTAACCCAGACATCCTCCCCTGAGAAGGAATCTGTGGAGATAGACCTAACCAATCTCCCTGAAAAAGAATTCAAAATAAAGGTCATAACCATGCTGATGGAGCTGCAGAGAAATATGCAAGAGCGAAGGGATGAAGTCCGGAGAGAGATTACAGAAATGAAACAATCTCTGGAAGGATTTATAAGCAGAATGGATAAGATGCAAGAGGCTATGGGTGGAATAGAAACCAGAGAACAGGAACACATAGAAGCTGATGCAGAGAGAGATAAAAGGATCTCCAGGAATGAATCAATATTAAGAGAACTGTGTGACCAATCCAAAATGGACAATATCCACACTGTAGGGGTACCAGAAGAAGAAGAAAGAGAAAAAGGGATAGAAAGTGTATTTGAAGAAATAATTGCTGAAAATTTCCCCAAACTGGGGGAGGAAATAATTGTTCAGACCACAGAAGTACACAGAACAGCCAACAGAAGGGACCCAAGGAGGACAACACCAAGACACATAATAATTAAAATGGCAAAGATGAAGGACAAGGACAGAGTTTTAAAGGCACATAGAGAGAGGAAAAAGGTTACCTACGAAGGAAAATGCATCAGGCTATCATCAGACTTCTCAACAGAAACCTTACAGGCCAGAAGAGAATGGCATGATATACTTAATGCAATGAAACAGAAGGGCCTTGAACCAAGCACACTGTATCCAGCATGATTATCATTTAAATATGAAGGAGAGATTAAACAATTGCCAGACAAGCAAAAGTTGAGGGAATTTTCCTCCCACAGACCACCACTACAGGCTATTTTAGAGGGACTGCTCTAGATGGGAGCACTCCTAAGGCTAAACAGATGTCACCAGAGAAAATAAAATCACAGCAAAGAAAGCAGACCAACAAAATACTAACTAAAGGCAAAAAATAAAATCAACTACCCACAAAAGCAGTTAAAGGAAACACAAAAGAGCACAGAATAAAACAACCAACATATAAAGAATGGAGGAGGAGAAATAAGAAGGGAGGGAAATAAAGAATCACCAGACAGTGTCTATAATAGCTCAATAAGTGAGTTAAGTTAGGCAGTAAGATACTAAAGAAGCTAACCTTGAACCATTGGTAATCACAAATCTAAAGCCTGCAATGGCAAAAAGTACATATCTTTCAATAATCACCCTAAATGTAAGTGGACTTAATGCACCAGTCAAAAGACACAGAGTAATAGAATGGATAAAAAAGCAAGACCCATCTATATGCTGCTTACAAGAGACCCACCTCAAACCCAAAGACATGCACAGACTAAAAGTCAAGGGAAGGAAAAAGATATTCCATGCAAACAACAGGGAGAAAAAAGCAGGTGTTGCACTACTAGTATGAGACAAAATAGACTTCAAAACAAAGAAAGTAACAAGAGATAAAGAAGGACATTACATAATGATACAGTCCAACAAGAGGATATAACCATTATAAATATATATGCACCCAACACAGGACCACCAGCATATGTGAAACAAACACTAACAGAACTAAAGGAGGAAATAGAATGCAATGCATTCATTTTAGGAGACTTCAACACACCACTCACTCCAAAGGATAGATCCACCAGACAGAAAGTAAGTAAGGACACAGAGGCACTGAACAACACACTAGAACAGATGGACCTAATAGACATCTATAGAACTCTACATCCAAAAGCAAAAGGATACACATTCTTCTCAAGTGCACGTGGAACATTCTCCAGAATAGACCACATACTAGGCCACAGAAAGAGCCTCAGTAAATTCCAAAAGATTGAAATTCTACCAACCAACTTTTCAGACCACAAAGGAATAAAACTAGAACTAAATTGTATAAAGAAAGCAAAAAGGCCCACAACCACATGGAGGCTTAACAACATGCTCCTAAATAATCAATGGATCAACGACCAAATTAAAATAGAGATCAAGCAATATACTGAAACAAATGACAACAGCAACACAAAGCTCCAACTTCCATGGGACGCAGCAAAATCAGTCTTAAGAGGAAAGTATATTCCAATCCAGGCATATTCAAAGAAGGAAGAACAATCGCGAATGAATAGTCTAACATCACAATTATCGAAATTGGAAAAAGAAGAACAAATGAGGCCTAAAGTCAGCAGAAGGAGGGACATAATAAAGATCAGAGAAGAAATAAATAAAATTGAGAAGAATAAAACAATAGAAAAAATCAATAAAACCAAGAGCTGGTTCTTTGAGAAAATAAACAAAATAGATAAGTCTCTAGCCAGACTTATTAAGAGAAAAAGAGAGTCTACACGCATCAACAGAATCAGAAATGAGAAAGGAAAAATCACGACGGACCCCACAGAAATACAAAGAATTATTAGAGACTACTATGAAAATCTATATGCTAACAAGCTGGAAAACCTAGAAGAAATGGACAACTTCTTAGAAAAATACAACCTTCCAAGACTAACCAAGGAAGAAACACAAAATCTAAACAAACCAATTACAAGCAAAGAAATTGAAGCAGTAATCAAAAAACTACCCAAGAACAAAACCCCCGGGCCAGACGGATTTACCTCAGAATTTTATCAGACACACAGAGAAGACATAATACCCATTCTCCTTAAAGTTTTCCAAAAATTAGAAGAGGAGGGAATACTCCCAAACTCATTCTATGAAGCCAACATTTCCCTAATACCAAAACCAGGCAAAGACCCCACCAAAAAAGAAAATTACAGACCAATTTCCTGATGAACGTAGATGCAAAAATACTCAACAAAATATTAGCAAATCGAATTCAAAAATACATCAAAAGGATCATACACCATGACCAAGTGGGATTCATCCCAGGGATGCAAGGATGGTACAACATTCGAAAATCCATCAACATCATCCACCACATCAACAAAAAGAAAGACAAAAACCACATGATCATCTCCATAGATGCTGAAAAAGCATTTGACAAAGTTCAACATCCATTCATGATAAAAACTCTCAGCAAAATGGGTATAGAGGGCAAGTACCTCAACATAATAAAGGCCATATTTGATAAGCCCACAGCCAACATCATACTGAACAGCGAGAAGTTGAAAGCTTTTCCTCTGAGATCAAGAACAAGACAGGGATGCCCACTCTCCCCACTGTTATTCAACATAGTACTTGAGGTCCTAGCCACAGCAATTAGACAAAACAAAGAAATACAAGGAATCCAAATTGGTAAAGAAGAAGTCAAACTGTCACTATTTGCAGATGACATGATATTGTACATAAAAACCCTAAAGACTTCACTCCAAAAATGCTAGAACTAATATCGGAACACAGCAAAGTTGCAGGATACAAAATTAACACACAGAAATCTGTGGCTTTCCTATACACTAACAATGGACTAATAGAAAGAGAAATCAGGAAAACAATTCCATTCACAATTGCATCAGAAAGAATAAAATACCTAGGAATAAACCTAAAGAAGGAAGTGAAAGACCTATACCCTTAAAACTATAAGACACTCTTAAGAGAAATTAAAGAGGACACTAGCAAGTGGAAACTCATCCCATGCTCTTCGCTAGGAAGAATTAATATTGTCAAAATGGCCATCCTGCCCAAAACAATACACAGATTTGATGCAATCCCTATCAAATTACCAACAACATTCTTCAATGAACTGGAAGTGGGGGAATCTCACTCCCCAACCTTAAGCTCTACTACAAAGCCACAGTAATCAAGACAATTTGGTACTGGCACAAGAACAGAGCCACAGACCAGTGGAACAGAATAGAGACTCCAGACATTAACCCAAACATATATGGTCAATTAATATATGATAAAGGAGCCATGGACATACAATGGGGAAATGACAGTCTCTTCAACAGATGGTGCTGGCAAAACTGGACAGCTACATGTAAGAGAATGAAACTGGATCACTGTCTAACCCCATACACAAAAGTAAATTCGATTCGAAATGGATCAAACACCTGAATGTAAGTCATGAAACCATAAAACTCTTAGAAAAAAACATAGGCAAAAATCTCTTGGACATAAACATGAGCGACTTCTTCATGAACATATCTCCTCGGGCAAGGGAAACAAAAGCAAAATGAACAAGTGGGACTACATCAAGCTGAAAAGCTTCTGTACAGCAAAGGACACCATCAATAGAAAAAAAAGGTACCCTACAGTGTGGGAGAATATATTCATAAATGACAGATCCGATAAAGGGTTGACATCCAAAATATATAAAGAGCTCATGCACCTCAACAAACAAAAAGCAAATAATCCAATTAAAAAATGGGCAGAGGAGCTGAACAGACAGTTCTCCAAAGAAGAAATTCAAATGGCCAACAGGCACATGAAAAGATGCTCCACATCGCTGGTCATCAGAGAAATGCAAGTTAAAATCACAATTAGATATCACCTCACACCAGTAAGGATGGCCACCATCCAAAAGAGAAACAACAACAAATGTTGGCGAGGTTGTGGAGAAAGGGGAACCCTCCTACACTGCTGGTGGGAATGTAAATTAATTCAACCATTGTGTAAAGCAGTATGGAGGTTCCTCAAAATGCTCAAAATAGACTTACCATTTGACCCAGGAATCCCACTTCTAGGAATTTACCCTAAGAATGCAGCAACCTAGTTTGAAAAAGACAGATGCACCCCTATGTTTATTGCAGCAGTATTTGCAATAGCCAAGATATGGAAGCAATCTAAGTGTCCATCAGTAGATGAATGGTTAAAGAAGATGTGGTATATATACACAATGGAATATTATTCAGCCATAAGAATAAAACAAATCCTACCATTTGCAACAACATGGATGGAGCTAGAGGGTATTATGCTCAGTGAAATAAGCCAGGCAGAGAAAGACAAGTATCAAATGATTTCACTCATCTGTGGAGTAAAAGATCAAAGAAAAAAAAAAACAGAAGGAACAAAAAAGCAGCAGACTCACGGAACCCAAGAATGGACTAACAGTTACCAAAGGGAAAGGGACTGGGCAGGAGGGGTGGGAAGGGAGTGATAAGGGTGGGGAAAAAGAAAGGGGGCATTACGATTAGCATGTATAATATGGGGGGGCATGGGGAGGGCTGTGGAACACAGTGAAGACAAGTAGTGATTCTACAGTGTCTTACTACACTGATGGACAGTGACTGTAATGGGGTGTCGGGGGGGGACTTGGTGAAGGGGGCATCCTAGTAAACATAATGTTCTTTATGTAATAATAGATTAATGATAACAAAGAAAAAGCACCTAGCAGAATGCCTGACAAGAGTTTGGTACTTAATACATAACGGTATATAATTATTACTACTGATACAGCTCCTTGTGGAATTTTCCAAGTCATAGGACTATTTTCCTCTTGCAGTTTATCTGAATAGGTGAACCATCAGGGAAAAGAGAGGCTAACCATCTCACAAATAGAACAACTGAGAGTATACAGTCAATGTGACTCTCAGGTGAGTTAGACTTAGAAACCCCAAGCATCAGTCCTTGGGTGAGATTTTTCCAGAATCCTCTGGGGAGCTTGCCAAAATATGGATTACTGGCTTCCATCACATATCTGCTGAATTAGAGTATAGTAAGGAAGCGTATCTCAGGAATACGTGTGTTTTAAAGCTTCCTGCTGTCCTTCATGGGCTTCCAGATTTGGGAGCTGTGGGAGCAGGCAGTCACTAAGTGGAGGGATAGCCACCTAAAGAGAGCCAAAGATTTTTTTATAATATGTTTTGTTTCTCCCAGGACCCTCCATTCATGCATCCATTCATCCATCTGCCTACTCACCCATCAACCGACTGTGCTGGTGCCTGGTGTTTGCCTCATGACCTGCCACTGCTGTGGTTAGTGTATAGATGAATGATGGGTGCTCCTAAAGAACTCGTCATCTGAGAGAATGGATAGAGTAAGTATGAGTAATATGTGATGAGCTGTGAAGTACTGAGAGGGTTCAGGAAAATGAACACTTCTTCCAGGTTGTAGTGGGAGAATCAGGAGAGATTTCATTCTGTCCACTGGCATCAGCTTCCCTTGGGATCCTTCTCTACTTCAAGCTTCTCTTGTTCCTGCTCATTTGCATTAGATGCCGATCCTATAGATGTCTATGGCTCTTTGACAATCTTTGCATGTTAGATTAGAGTTATATGGTTGCTTACCTGCTTTACTTATGAGCTGAGAGCTTGAAGAGAGTGAAGGCTGCATCTGAATCATCACCTTAGATCCCCACTCACCCACCTTCTAGTTGGTGGCTGGCTCTGGCTGAGCACCTGCAGTATGTGCTCAGTAAATACTGAAGTTGTTGTATTGGTTATATAAAGAGAGCAAACAGTGGGAGCAGGCCTGCAGGGGCAAGATCATGGAGCACCTGGACTTCAGATCATGCGTGGGCTTTAGATTTCAGGCAATGAGCCCAAGACCATCTTGGAAGCCATATCCATTGTCTACAAAAAAAGGTAGGAAAGGGGAAGAACTGGGGCAGTGTATCTTCAAGTCGGGGAAAGGTACAGAGATAGTTTCAGGTATAAAATATGATGAATTACAGTGAGTTATGAAGTGAGATAATTACTCCTTTTCAGTTCCATTTCAGTCCACCTGATTACTTCAAGGAGACATCTCAGTTGGATGGTAATATTTTAACACCTCTCTAATGCTTTCTAATCTACCTTTTTAACAAAGAGAAAACACACTTCAGGCTCAGAGCCTTGGGAGGTAACTTAGTTATCTATTACCACGTTAATGTATATAGCAAACATTCAATAAACCTCTGTGCCTTTCAAGCACAAACTTTTGTTTAGCTTGGCATCTGCAGGTCAGCCATTAGGGTCAGTGGTTCTTTTGGTCTTGGACCGGATTTGCTCTCAAGTTCAGCAGCTGGATTCTCAACTGACTCTTGGCTGCAGTAACTGGGCTGTGCTTTATGCATTTCTTGCGTCTTTCCTTCTCTCTAGCCTGGGCACATTCTCATTGCAGAGGAGCAATACCAGTCATACAAAGGCTGTTCATGCCTCTGTATGTGTCTAATCTATTACAACCTTGGCCAGAGCAAGTCCTATGGCTGAATGCAGAATCAGGAAATAAAGAGAGGGACTGTGCCTATTTAGTGAGAAGAACTCAAAGTTATGTGGCAAAGAAGCATGGATACTGGAAGGGATGAAAGAATCCCTAATGGTCTCAGTTTATCTGCTATGGCAGGCAAGATCAGCTAGTGAGAATTTAGCTGCATGTTTTTCATTGTTATTCTTTAAAACTCTCTTTTTGTGACAGGTGATAGAAGTTTCCAATTAAAGTTTCCTTTTAAAACAAATTTATTTGAGACAAATGTAAGTGGATGCAAAGGAAGAGTATTTTTTAAAAAGTAGCCCATGTGGCACAAAGATGTGGCAAAAATCATCAGACGACATGGCAAGTTTGGGAAGCTCTGGACCATTATGATTGTGGCTGGAACTCTGAGCAGAGGACATGGGCAAGAGATGTTGCAGATTCAGCAAAATAAGCTTAATAGGCCCATGGGTTCAGCCAAGTTCCATTAAATGAACATATATTAAGTGCCAACAGTTTGCCTGACACAGTGGCAGGAGCCAGAGTTACAAAGATAAAAAACTCGAAGTCCTTGTCCTAATACAGTTCATAATCTAGTGGGTGAGAGACACAGAACTGATAACTTGGAAATGCTCAGGTAAATTGTGTATTCGGTCCGAGTGCCCCGGGTGCCTAAGGAAAGGACACTAAATTTAGGCTCAGGAGTGGGCACTAGGGGAGGGTTCCTATCAGGTTCCCTGGAGGAGAGTCTGGAACAATTACTAGAGGTTTCCCTGGTAAGAAGGATGAGCAAAGGCATGGAGAGTGAAATTCTCCGGGAAAACTCATTCTTACTGAAGCCCGATGTTTGAGACAGATGAGACTGGGGAGTCGGCGGCAGCCACGTTGTAGATAGCTCTGTTTGCAAAGCTTAGAAGTTACCTTGTGATGGCCAACAGGGAATCAATGAAGGGGCTCAGTGAAAAGAAAGGCATATGTATTGTATGTGTGTGTGTGTGTGTGTGTGTGTGTGTGTGTGTGTGTGTGTATACATGTATTTAAACTTATGAGATACACATACACACATTTTTCTCTTTTCTACAAAAATTCCTGCCAGGTGGTTTTATAGCTTCTGTTTGTAAACCCCTGGTGACAGGGGCTCATTATTCTATGATTGAGGCTGTTATAATCCTGACTGTAATCAGATGACGAAGACAGACTTGAGGGACAAAAAACTGGAAATGGGGATTGTACAATAATCCAGGCAAGAGACACAAAGGGGTGGGAATGAGTAGGGAGAGTCCAGATGTAAAGATAGAGAACTTGGTGAATTCTAAGTGTGTAAAGATGTGAATTGTGGTTGTGCTTACTTTAGAGCCTAAACTTACTACATAAACAACTCCCAAACCATACAAATACCTATTTTTCCTGATAACTGGACAAAGCAATGCTGACACCCAGTGGCTGGTTCAGATTACCCGGAGAGAGGATCCTGAGGGAGGGAGGTGGAAGTCAGCTTGCCCCACCTGGCAGTCAGAGCATCCTAGGATCCTCAGCTGAAAGGGCGAGTCTAAATTCAGCTAGAAATGGCCGGCCATGTGATGTGTTTGGCAGCACACAAAGGATAGTTCCCAGTGAATTTAATGCAGACAAAAGAGCTAAATTAAACCTGCAGATGAGAACAGCATTGCATCAAAGTCAGCCCCTTCTAAAGCAGAGGCAAAAGCAATTACCCTCAGAGTTCCCTGGAGAGCCCTTTTCCAAAGCACCAATAAGAAAATGGAATATTTAAAGGTCAGTTTCTCAGTCAAATCAATACTCTGTTGTATGGCTGTGTCCCAGACTCCCTGCTTTGTATGGAGGCTACTCAGCCTCAATTCTGACATTCAGGGTGGACCAGAGCAGTAAGGAACTTGACAGATCAGATGAAGAAACAGATCTAGGGAGGGGAGATGAGTTTCCCAAGGCTTCAGAACAAACTAATAGCAAAAAAGAAACATCAGTATGCTTCTAGTCTAGCTGGAGCTAATGGCTGGAGCACCTGCAGCCCCTCGGACCATCTTATGAGGCCTGAATTCCAAGGATGGTGGGGTGGAAAGGTGAAAGGAGTCCAGGCCATGGACAAATTCAGGGAGTTGCTGTTCCACCCTGGGCTGTAGATCTTCAGATTTTTGTGAACTCTCCATCTCTGTCTTAGTCCATTCAGGCTGCTATAACAGAAGTGCCATAGACTGGGTGGTTTGAACAAACTTTATTTCTCACAGTCCTGGAGACTGGGAAGTCCAAGTTCAAGGCCCTGGCAGAGTCAGTGTCTGGTGAGGACCCGCTTACTGGTTCTCAGGTGGCTGCCTTTTCACGTGGCAGGAGGGGTGAGGGAGCTCTCTGGGGTCCCTCTCACAAGGGCGCTAGTCCATTCATGAGGGCCCACCTTCATGACCTACACAGCACCCAACACCTCTGAGCACCGCCACCTTGGGGATTAGGTTTTGTGCATGTGTATTTTGAGGCACACAAATATCCAGTCCAGAAAAATGCTCGGAACTTCAGTTACCATTTGCATGTTGTTGACGCCCATCACCTACTTGTTAACACTTTTCTAACATCACAGAGGAATGTTCAGCACCAAACTTGGGATCTTCTCCCCAGATGTCTTAATAAATGACACCTCCATCCATTGCATGAACCAGAAATAGAGAAGGTATCCTTGAGTCGCTCCTTTTCTTTATCCCCCTAATGAAAACATCACAAGGCTTGACTACAGGACTTCCTAGCCATCCTTATGTTAATCCCCTTCCTGTCTTCCTCCTCATTGCTCCACTTGTCTCCTGTTTTATCTTTCACTGTAGCACTTCCTACCTGACACATCCTCTACTCGTTTGCTTATTGTTTCTTTCCTCCCTGCAAGAATGCCACCTTCCATGTCTGCGCTAGTTTATGTTTGAGCGCCCCTTCCTCAAATATATGCTGCTGTATTATATTCTATTATTTTCTTGATAGCTCTCCTCAGTATCTGAAGTTATATTTATTTAGGGGAATAAGAACCACATTTGTTTTGTATATGGCTGTTGATTGTTGAAGCAAGAGAAGAGCTTTATCTGTTTGGTTCACTTCTGTATCTCCAGTACTTACACCAGTGCCTGGTACAAAGTAGGTGCTCAGTAAATGCTTGTTGAATGAGTGAATATGCACACATGTAGCATCTCAAGGGCCTGTAGTTCTTGAGCTGTGGCAGTCCCTAGCAGAAGACTCGGGTCAGCAAGCGCCTGGTTATTGCTTAAAACTCAACTGACTGTGCCTTGTACTTTTGGTAGTTTATGACTATGGAAGCAAATGTTGCCCATCTGACAAGGACTCAAACAGGCAGTCCGGTCCAATAGAGAAAAAATATATATTTATTTTAAGCTTGCCTCCTGAGGAGGGAGGTAGGATGCTGGGACTGTTGCCCCAGGCAAGCCTGGTCTGCTACTGCTACTTTCTGCTGCTTTCCCAGGCCAACAACCTTGAGCAAGGCAGTTGGTTCTGGGTTCATCCCACAGTTTACCTGGTGCCCGACGGAGCCCATTTATTTCCCTAAAAAACATTATCTGCTCTATTCAAGGCACTGAGAGGGAAACAGAGGAAGGGCTCTGTCTGGCCCTGCTGTCCGCGGCCAGTCGGCGTCTGCTCCCAGCGCAGCAGCAGGAATGCTCCTTCTCTCTTCCTCTCCCCTCCTCTCTCTTCATTCCCGCTCTCCCTCCTTCCTTCCCTCCCTCTCTCCTGGGCTGAAAGCTGAAGTTTATTTTTACTCCACAACAATCCAACGCCGGTGTTTCTGGTCAGCACGAGGACACCTGTGAGGTCACCTGGGGGTGCAGACCCCTTCTGTCTTCACCTCTGAGCTCTGTAGGGCTTTGGGGACCTCTGCAAATGGAGAGAGCAGGGGAGGTTTGTAAGTCAAGTCCATGATCTCTTGAAAATGTAAATCGTACAGCATCTTGCACTGCCCGAAGCGGACAGCCGCTCCTCACCTGCCTTGGAATATGTTGCAGACTCCTCAGCATGGCTCCAGGCCCTGCGCTCCTGACCCCTGCCCACATCTTTGATCTCGTCTCCTACTGTTTCTCCCTCCTCACTCACTCTGTTCTAAGACATGCAGGATCTTTTTTTCCTGTTTTCTTAATATACTACGCTTTGATCTGCCTCAAGACCTCTGTGTAGGATATGTCCTCTGCCTGGTGCCCTGACTCAGCATGGCTGGCTTCTTCTCTTGATTCTACAGCTCAGCCCAGACAGACCCTCTCCACCTGCTGTTACCCTTCCTCAGAACTATTCTATTACATTCTATTCTTTTCTTTGCAGCCCTTATCAGCATCTGAAATCATATGTATTTGTTGATTAATGAGAGTATGGATCTCTCTGTGTTGTATAAGATTGTCCATTCCTGTAGCTTAAGGGTGTCTGGTGCCTGCTAGGCGCTTACTACATGTATACTGAGTACCTACCTTTATATATCGCACAGGCATTAACTCAGTTAGTTTTCACAATCTGTCTTTAAGTTCACTACTAGTATAACCCCTATTTCATAGGAGAAATGGAAGCCCAGAGAGGTTAAGTAACCTGAATAGGGTTACACAGCTAATAAATTAAAAGCCGGAATTCTGATTCTATGATCTTGACCAGCGTGTTATATACCATCCCCCAATCAGAATCCCAGTTTTGGAAGATTGCTGTCATCTGATCATCTTGCCACCATCCGATGCATAGATATGCTCTCTGACATTCCTTCTGAGGTTTCTTAACTTTTCTTGAGTATTCGGAGGGCAGAATACCCAGCTTCTCTTGTGTGGAACACTCTGTTATGAAATGTTAGTATCCCCCTCATATCGAGATAAAACTTGCCTCCTTATCACTTGCCCCCAAGAGTTCAGTTTCCACCTGCTCAGCCCTCTGAGAGCAAAGACGCCTGTCAGCAGTAACAAGGTCTTCCTCCTGACGCTTCTCTCCCCCCAGGCAAAAAGTGCCAGGTTCTCCATGGGCACGGTTTTTCTTCCTCCCCTTGCCAGGTACTATAAGGCTTCTGCCCAGGCAATATGTGGGTGAACTCGTCCTTTGCTCCTGCACATCTTCTGGGAGATGTAGGCCAGCTGTGAGCTAGTGAGGTTGCTCAACCATCACATCTGATATCTCTGGATCTCATCTCCGAGCCAGGATGGCAACAAAAATACCCATCTGGCACAAGGCAGTTCCTCTCCAGGATTGTGGGAGCTGTGATCGGTCGCCCCTTGGATGATGCTATTAGCGTTACATCTTCTATTCCTCTTTCACAGCCTGAAGTCATAAGCATGGGAGAGGCTGATAAAGAAACTGGCTTATATGCCTTTCCTTTCATTGCTGATATGCTTGTCCCTTGTGAGTTTCTTGCCAAATAATGGAATTGTGAAATGTTATCACTGGTGTAGGGAGTATGGAGATCCATTGTGATGACTGCCTGCACATTGCCCATTTGGGAGCTGGGGGTGGGCAGCATTTACAGACAGAAGAAAACTCTTGCCAAAAAACGAGCAGTATAGTCAAGGTGAGACTGGTTGATGTGTGTCGAAATGCCAGTTCTGTTTATTTGTTGTGTGACTTAGGCAAGTTGTTTAACCTCTCTGAGCCTCTTTAAAATAGGGAATCAATAGGTAGCTGACACAGTTGTTAGGAGGCTTAATTACATGTATGTGTTTTGGGTGCCAAAGCTTCTTAATACACATTAGTTCAGATCAGTTGGACTCGGCTGAGGTTTCTTTTATTTGTCAAAAGTTTGTATTCTTGGGATTTTGATCTCTATTCCAGGCATCTAGCTAAATGTTTATTTAACAAGGGGTGTGAGAGAGAGAGAGAAGAATTTCTATGATGGCAATTGAATATGTTCTGTAGTTTGCAGTTTTGCAAGATGTTTCCCCGTGTGTTATTTCATAAATTCTTGTGACACCCTGGGAGGTTAAGGATAGTCATTTCACATTTTGCAGATAGGGAACCAGGACACGGCATGTTATTTAAATTGCCCAAGATCACAGAGTTAGTGAGTGACTGGTCACTGTTGTACCCAGAAGACCTGGACCAGGCAGGACCTTGCTTTGAACTCAGGTGTTTGTTCTGAGTTTAAAGTCTGTTCTAGATTTCTCCCATTGAACATTTCCTTCATTGAACAAGCCTTTTGCTGGTCTTGTAAGAAATCAACCTTGATTTACTCATCTCTGTGTCTTCCAGGCTAATGTCTGGCACACAAAAGGCACCAAATAGCATTTATAGAATTAAAGGTTTTAAACAACTGTGGATATTAAATGAATTTTATATGCAAATGGAGCTTAATGCTCCCAGTGTAACTAAATATGACAACTTACAAATGAGCACCTCCCCACCCACCCCAAACTTGACAAAGGTTATTTCTGCTCCCATTTTTTTTTTTCTTTTCTGTATCTTGGACTGGAACATTTGCAACTTCTATTATAAGAACAATAGTGGGGGAAAAAAGGTGGCAAGTCCAGAGAATCTGTGTTTATATAAATAAAGGAAGATAAATGCTATGACGATCAGACAATGCTTAGGGGGGTAACACTTAGCAGTGGCAATGATGCAGGTTGGGGCATCTTTCTGATCCAAGTCATATGGATCGTAATGGATTACATATCTTTGTGCATCCATCAATGACTCTAAGGAAACCAACCCACCCCAACACTGGGCTAGCAGTAGTGAACACAGATTTCCAGTCACTCCCTTAGTTTATTAGCTCTTCTTGAACTTTCTAGCACCTTGCACCCTTACGTTATACTCCACAGCTCCTGGAGTCTCATCTCCAGGGTGGGACTTGCCTCATCTTTCTTGGGCCTGACCCTCGGCAGTTCTCCGGTTCTGACCTCTGGCTTCCCTTGTTGACTAGAATGAATTCTTTTTTTTTTTCTAGCTGCCCTGATGAAAAAACATCAGATGTGATGGGCTAATAAGGGTAATTCCCTTCAAGTAGCCCCATTTCTCAAGTGGGAATTGACCCTGTGGAATCTTTTATGTCTCTTGTAGAATGATTCTCTTCATTCCTTCCATCTTAGTCTGTTTGGGCTGTTAAAATGAAATACCATACACTGGGTGGTTTATAAACAACAGAAACCAATTTCCCATAGTTCAGGAGGCTGGGCGTCCGAGATCAGAGTGCCAGCATGGTCACATTCTGGTGGAAGCCCTCCTCTGGGCTGCAGACCACTGTCTCCTTGAAGTAACCTCACATGACAGAGGGGGGCAAGGGAGCTTTCCTGGGCCCCTTTTCTAAGGGCACTAATCTCATCTCAAAGGCCTCACCCTCCTAATACCATAAACTTGGGGGTTAGGATTTCAACATATACATTTCTGGGGGAAACAAACATTCAGTCTATGGCATCTTCATTCAATCAACCGATATATACTGAATATCACCTGTTGACCAGGAAGCCAGTGCTGGAATACCTTGTCACTAGGATACAGTCCTTGCCCCATGGAGCCTAGCACATAGAAAGGGATGTGATATAGCCTGGTGGTTAAGAGCATGTGGGTATATCTGGATCAACTTGCTAGATGCATCACCTGTGTTACCTTGGTCAAGATACTCAACCTTTCTAAGGCTGGTTATCCATTTGTAAAATCGGGATATTGCCCTATAGAATTACTGTGCTATTAAGTGAAATTATATGTGTTAGGTGCTCAATGCATTGCCTAATATATATTAGACACTCACTTGATGTTGACTCTTATCTTTATTAATGAGAGAAAAATAAGTTAAAAGATAATTTGGACATAGTATGAGCAATGGTACGATAGGGCAAGTATGGGAGGCCCTTATCCAGGTTTCAGAAGCCCTTCCGACACCCTAGCTCATACCTTAAAGGTGAACATGAACTAGCCATAAGCAAATATGGAGTGTTCCAGGGGGAAGGAACAGCATGTGCAAACATCTGGAAGAGAGAGACAGCATGCAGCCTAGGCTAAAACTAAAAGGAAACAACTTTTGAGTGTGAGTGGTAAGAGATGAGGCCGCATCCTGCTTACTTCCTTTTTCTTGACTCTGTGTCCTCCTGTCCCTTCCCAAGCTATGGCCCATCTCTTTACCCTACTTTTCTTCCTTGCACAGCTATGATTTGCTAGGTGCAAAGGATGCCCGAGAGCAAGTTGCTTCCTCTTGGTGACTTACTTACAGAATTGCTGATGCAGGTACCCCATGGAAAATTTGGAGCCATGTTCTATTTAGAGACATTTCAGCCTTACACAGCAATCCAGATGCTGCGGTTTGCTTCATTACCCATTAAGGGGACATTTGCATGGAAATAAATAGTTTCTTCACCTTGTTCCCCTGGCAGATTTGTCTTGCAGAGGGTAGGTTGGGGGAGTAAGCAAGAAGTCACTGAGATGTACTTCCAACTGGACCACGGTGGGAACACAGACTACCAGTTTGGGGGACACTTTATGGATCATTTCTATTTTACTGTGCCACAGAAAACTGCAAATTCTAATCCTAGATCCCAGGTATGGTTAGATATGGGAAATGGGTGGGGTTGGTAAGAAGAGAGGGAGAGTGATGTTGACAATGGGAGAATAGTGGCAAAGCTGTTAAAATTTGCCTCTGATGTACCATCGGTGGCAGATCTGTGGCATGTCTGCCTCTGATCCTCCTTGTGTACCCATAACAGATATTACTAACTGATGCCAGTGCTTTTCTATTGAGCCTAGATAGAGCTTCAGAATCCTTCTAAACACAGGGCTTTAGAGATCCACTGCTAAGTGTGGGGAGTTGGTGCTGGTAAAGAAACACAGTAAAGGATCTCATCCTCTTTTTTGATATGCAGGGAAAGTCAGACCCATCAAAGTGAAGGACTTTATCCAAGATAAACCTGCACATTAATGGCAGAGCTTAGTGGCAGTTGTGCTCCCATCCAAATCTCTTAAGGACTTGCTTTCCTTAAAAGCATCATAAAGGCCGGTTAAACAGTTTTCTTTCCAAAAATATGCTACCACCATGCCATTCCCCTGTAGCATCCTTTAATGGTTTCCCATTGCTTATAGATTACGATCTTAACAACTCAGCAAATCTTTCTAAGTCTTCCATCTCCTGAGCCCAGTTAGAATATATTCCCAATCCATTGTTTATGCCTTCCTTCTCCATTCTACTTGCCTCCATTTATCCTCCAAAGCTTCGGTCAAGCCTTTCAACCTCTCCAAAACTGGCTAATTTCAATCCTCTTGATCTTCCTCCCCAGAACAACTTGTTATATTATTATGGTTCAAGCCACATTCCTTAGTGGAGTTTTAGAGATTTTAAAGGTGGAGAAATGGCATCTGGCTAATAGACAGAGTAGCACACACTGTCTCTTTTTCTCCTTGTTCTCTTTGTCAATCTATCTGTGAGGTAGGGTATTATTATATAATTAGTTAATTCATGAAATATTTATAAAGAACCTTCTATTTTTCAGATATTGTGTTTGGAGTTGGGAATACAAAAGCAAGACAAATTCCATCCTTTTGTGGAGCTTGTATTCATAGATACATAGAGAGAGAAGGGAGAAAGACAAGACACAGGTAACAAACAAAAAATGCCTTTCTTGTCTAGCACATTGTAGGGAAACACAGTTTGTACTCAGTGAACACTAGTTACCTTGGCTTATTCAATATATATTTGGGTTGGTGTCTACACGGTAAGCTTGGTGGATGTATGTGCTCAGTTATTCAAATACATTTACCGAATGTTGAAATAGCCAGCAAGTATCTCTTTAATTATCTCCATGGAAGAGGTCAACCAACACGGTCCAGAAGCAGAGCATTCTAGAACTATGTAGCCTAGACTGAGTCCCATACTCCTAAGTGCAGTTACATTTAGATTACTGTCCCATGCTGGACAGCACACTGGCAGTCTGATGGAGGGTAATCACGCAGGCATGAGGTCTTTGTGTCATGTTATTTGGAAAACCTTTGAAGCAATCAGAACTGTTTTGGAGAATAGTCTAGGACTTTGATTGAATGGCAGGTGATGGTGGTAATAATTGGCTATAAACATTTGAAGAGCTAATATTTATAAAAAGGAATACATTTTTCTGTGCCTCTCAGAGGATAAAGCCTAGACCAGTAAAAATGCCAAGAGGCAGCTCTTAGTTCAGTGTAAGTTGACCCCAAATGTGATACACAGCCTTGTGTGGAAGAAAGCTCCCTGCCAATGGACAAGTTAAAGCAGAAGTCATAGTTTGTGGTGGGTATTCAGACACTAGGAAAATGTTTGTATTAGGTTATCAACAGAAGCTGTGTTAACTTTCTATCTAGTAAATGATTGTTAAATAGGGGTCATTATTATGTTTTATGGGCTGGAAAGCATTGCCATATAAATTATCTGATTTGTCTTCACAAAGAAAAGATTTGTTTTATCCCCATTTTTCAGATGAGCAACAGAACTCAAGAATTCAGTCATCCCTGGTCACACTGGAACCTATGATATGTGGCTTATGACCCCACAAACAGTACTTTTCCTATAGGGCTTAAACATGCTTGTTGATTCACCTTATAAATCAGAAATGGCAGGATCTCAGCTGACAGTTCCTTTGTGTCCTATTATCCCTTATTTCTCTTTCTTGGGAGAGCCACTGTTGTACAATTTCTGGTTTTTCTATTCCAACACCTATATGTTTCTTGCTACTTTTTAACTCTTCCTTTCCACATTTGAAATGTATGTGAATATGTATATGTATATAAGCATGTGTATGAGTATTTCCTCTCTACAAGTTACCAGGCACATTAACTGGTTGAGCTAAGAAGTAGTTCCTAACGTGCCAAAGTTTATGGAATTATTTACTTGATGTTTGGAGAAATTCATCTTTGTGTTTCTTTCTGTGCTGTTACTCCAGTATCTTCCTGATCTACCCAATTTTAGTCTATCCTACAAGGTCCAGCCTGTATCTTACCTTCTCCTAGAAGCTTTTGGTAACCTTTTCTGCTCATGGAGTTTTCTGCCTTATTTACTTGTAGCATTTATTATGTGTTCTCTTAATTTTGACTCATATAAACTCTATTTTAAAATTGCTTTATGTTTGTAAGTCACCTGTTGCTTTTTGGGCTGTGAAATCCTTGGTTGCATATTTCCTTCCTCCTTTTTATGCCCCAAATTTCTTGCTACAATGTTGGGTACCCAGGAATGTTGAATAACTACACAATGACTGAATTCAGCTCTGTGGGTTTCAACTTTCCTAATGATAACCCTTTAAAATACATTTTCCATTTGCATTAAAAAAGCAGAAGCGACATAATAGCTTTGGCTCTAGGACCCAATAATCTTGAATTTTAATCTTGGCTCTGTTACTTCCTAGAAATGTGACCTTGGGAGAGTTTCTTCATGCCACTAAGCCTGATCTGTAAAGTGGAGATCCTGATAGTACCTCAGTTCAAGAGACATCAGGAAGGTTAGTTAAATGAGGGAATGAGTGAGATTTTTTAGCACAGTGACTGGCACATCACAATGAATTAATTAATTAACACACAATGAATGTTAGCCATCATTGTAAGTATTGCTGTTATTCTCACCACAGGATCTGTCAGATAAAATTATGTGGATTTGCTTAAATGATTTGGCTCTGACTCTAGAGATACATACTAGTAAATCAAGAGCCCTATTTTGGGTATGTACGTATACGTTTGCATGCTTGTACTTTTTTATTTATACCTAGCCTCATCCTAAAAAGAATTTAAGGTGGCTTATTAATATGTACAGCATATAGCAAAGTAAATTAAAATAAGAAAAATGATGCACAAGAAAAACCAGGAAAGAGAAAAACAAAACAGAAATGAGGATAGCTTGTAAAATGCATGATATACACAAAATATTTTAGCCTGATGGAGGTGGGCTACATGTTTGGTTTTTTAAGTTTTTGAGGAGCAAAGGATCAAACAAAATCAGTTACCCAATTTACAAGGTACAGGTGGTAAAAATATTCAGGCTGTTTACAAAAGTGTTGTGATTTTTCCTAGTGGGACTGGAGAAGATTCCCCGATGGCTCAGAGAGAAAGCTATGTGACAAGACAGACAACATCCTTGTGGTGGCTTTAAAATATGCCCACAAATTTTTTGACTCCTCTCTTCCAATGGGGGATCCTAATTCTTCTCCTGTTAAGTGTGAGACGTCCGACATAAAAAGCACTGTGGCTTTCTCCTTGCTCTCTCTCTGTGTGTCTGGGGTCCCTCAGGCTGGGGGAAGCCAGCTGCCACATTCTGAGAATGCTCAAGCTGGCCTGTGGAGACGTCCTTGTGGTGAGGGATTGAGGCCTCCTGCCGACGGCCGTGAGAGTTGAGCCATCTCAGAAGGAGATCCCTCAGCCTGTCAGACCTTCATGTGTCTGTAGCTCTGCCTGGTACCTTCACTGCAATCCTATGAGAGACCCTGGGCCTGAGCTGCCCAGCTCAGATGCTCCCAAATTCCCTACCTGCAGAAATTCTTGTTTTAGGCTACAATAATTTGGGATATTTTGTTGCACAGAATAGATAACTAATATAATCCCCCACCCAACCCCACCCCATAGTGATCCCAGTGAGGAATCTCTAGAGGCTGCTTCTCATGGTGACCCCTCCATTTATGATGAGTGCAAATTGTGGGGGTTGAAGCAAAGTGGGCCCAAGCAGACATAAAAAGGACTTTGAGTGCTTATAATTCTGCAGAGGGAGACATACACACAGACCATCAACTGTGACGTGAGGAGGACTGAGTAAGTCAAAGTGAAGGCGCAAGTAACAAGCTCGGGGAGCTCAGCAGGAAGCACTTATGTTGACGTTCTGATGGAAGAGGTGGCATTTGGATTGGGTCTTGTGGGATTGCATATCAGTTAGGATTCCTTTGGTTATAAATGCAGAAGCCCCACTGTCTCAGATAAAGCTCTCCAGGAGGCAGACTCCCAGATGAAGGTCTGCATGCAGGGAGTTTCCTGGGAACTCTTGCTGGGGATAGCACCTGAGGATCAGTGAGGGAGGCAGGGGCAGGCAGAGGCAGTTCAGTTGCACCAGAGGCCTCAATCAGTCCTGTGGGGGGAAACCAGATCTGGGATAGTCTTTCAGAGTTGTCTGGAACTGAGACAGGGGTCTGGGCGTGCGTGCCCCTGCATTGATCAGTCAGCAGGAGTGAGCTGCTTCTGGGGAGGGGACATCACCTCGGGTCACACAGCCTCATTCGGCTGAGGGTGACTGCTGAAGTGTCAGCAGGCAGCACTCACAGCTGCTGTGGGAGCGAGTGCCGCAATCCTGAAGGGCGTCCGGGCGGCACGCCCCAGCACACATTCTGCCAGCTTGCTGTGACTCAGGCAGTCATCATCAGCATCTTACACCAGCATCGCCATCATCATTTATTGGCTCACAGATCTGAAAAGCCAGTGGATATGGCTAGTTTCAAGCATGGCTGGATTCAGAAACTCAACAATATTCCCGATGATGTGTCTTCTTCTCTGGACTCTATTTTCCCTTCTGTTGGCTTCATCACACTCCAAAGGTGTGGCAGAGAAAGTTACTGTAGGTCTAGGTGCACATCCGGACACCCCAGCATCTCAGGGGGAAATGCTCTTTTCCATAATTTCTACCCAAATTTCTGGGCTGACTGCCGTTGGTCTCCGTGAGTCACCTCCACAACCCTGAAGCAATCACAGTAGCCAGGTGACTGTAGGTGCTGACTGGCCAAGGCTGGATTATGGACCCATCCCAGAGCCAGATGATGGGATCGTTACCATGCAAACAACATGAACTTAATCACATGGAAGAGTGGATTCTCAAAGAAAAATTAGTTTTGGTACCAAAGGCTGGCAAATAGAAGTCTCCCATAGGTGGGTGGGATGTCAATAGGAAGTAAAGGGAAAGAAGTCCATTCTAAGCCAAGGGACTAGCTTGAGCAATAACATATCTGGCTTATTCAGTGACTGGCAAGTAGCATACATTTATGCATAAAGGCATTTAATAAGTAAAAATCTTTCTGCCTCCCCCTATACAAATACTGATTCATCCCCCTTTACTCAAGGGAAGAATACATTGGGGGTGATAAATTATGCAGATGATATTTTGATATTAGCACAGAGTCCAACCACAAGAGACACTGCCTCCCCTGGGAAGCCTAGAGGCCTGGGGAAGGGAGAGGCTGGCAGGTCTTCCTTGCAGCCAGAGCAAGGCTGATGGAGCCAGGATTTTCCCACAGGCTGTCCGTCGTGACCAAAGTGGTGTGGATTGGCTGTGGCAGCCTAGGCGGTCAGCACTGAGGCACATGATGACAGAGTGTGGGCCTGATAGGAATTTGTGTCACTGTCTGAAGGGTGGCAGCTTTGGTGGTTACCAAAGCAGTTGGGAGCCACGAGCTGTTTGGCATAATCAAAAGGTTGTGGTGCCTAGGAGAGGGTGCTGGGCAAGGAATCAAGGGACCTGTGCTGGGCCAGCACATCTTCCAGTGATGTGGTCCTGTTGTCTGTGGAAAGACAGCAATGAACCCTCAGAAGGACCACTCCTAACTCTATGTCTGGCTATGAGGAGACATAAGAGGTATGTTTTGGTAGGTATGGGGGTGGTATACCTCTTGGAGGCAATGAGCGGAGGCCCCAAGGGGAGGATGTGGGCATACAGTAGGGAAGTTTGAGTTCCATAAAGTCGATGACCTGTCAGATAGTTTCTGACCTTGCTAAGAGAGATCAAAAAGACTTCAACCATGACATTGACTATATAGACTCAGAGCTGGAAGGAGAGATAATATGCTTATACCACATCATTTGAAAAATGAGAACAAAAAATAAGCCTCAGTTGGATTATATTTTTTATGATTATATAAAGAAATATTAACAAAACTAAGGTTTACACTCAGTCTTATAACCCGACCTTGTTTTAAAAATAACTTTCCTCACTAGGGGATCAGAGAGTGCTGGTACCAACCAAGTTAATTCCTACTTCCTGAACTATAGGAAATTATAGAAGAGAAATTAAAGGGAAAAGAGACAGGCAAATATATGGGCTCTAAGGAGGTTTTCTGAGGTAGATGGAAGGTAGGGCATGTCTATGCTAGGAAGATGCTGCTAATTTACTCATGTAATGAGAGGTGTAATCCAGGGAAAGAACATTGGACACCAGTTTCCCAAAGTATTTTTCATGAAATACAAGCCCTGAAAATAAATCCTTAGTCATCTGGGCAATATGTTTATCTCACTCTAGAAGATTCCACAGTAATGGTAATATTAGCTTGTTAGAGGCTCTGAGAGGTCCTGCAGTAAACAAAACTGCTTAACTATTTAATCAAGTGTTTCTTGAACACATTTGAATCCCTTTTTACCTTTTATTTTTTTGTATATATCTGTTAACATCTTATAGAAAGTGTTTGAAAACGCTATGATAGATAAATTGTATGACTTTGAGAATTTCTTAATCTGTGTTGCTCTGTAAAATTACATGGTGAGGTTAAATGTTTTCTATTGTTTTCTCTGAACTCCTTTAATTCCAATTATTGCATATGAGTGGTGGGATTAAAACTAGACGCAAAGAGGATGGGTGAGACTCTCCAAGCTACCGCCCTCCCTTGCCTGGATCGCTGCATAGCCTCCTTTCTGGGTCTGCCACTTCCAGTCCTGTCCCTCCCCAAACCATTCCCTGCACAGCAGCCATAGCCACCTTCCAGAATGCAAATAAGATCACATCACATCTCTGCCCCCAAATCTTCAATGTTCCCTCCAAGCTCCAAGATAGAGTCCCTAAGACTGCATTATACCGGAAAGCCTTTGCAAAACATCTCACTAGCCATCAAAACACAGTGAAATCAAACATTTTTTAGGGAAAAAGAAAAACACTTATTTTTTAATAGAAATGAAGGACATCAGAAAGAAAAGTGTAGTCTGCAAACTGTATGGGAGCTTGTTAGAAATATGGGGACTCAGGCCCTAACCCAGACCTTCTGAATCAGAATTTGCATTTTAACAAGACGATTTGTGTGAACAGTAAAGCTTGAAAGGCACTGTTCTAGAGATAATCCAGGTCATTGCACACAACACTAATGAGGCAGTAGGCGTAGGGATTAGGAATGGGCTACAGAATCAGGCCTGGTTATGAGTCTAAACTGTGCTGTGACTTTGGGCAAGTTCCTTAGCATCTCTGACCCACAGTTTCCACATCTGTAAGAGGGAAGCTAAAAATACTAGGACCTGGCTATTAGAGATAGCCTTTATCATTGTGTTGGCATAAAACTCTTAATAACAGATTAATATACTGGGAAATTAATGGTATTTATAGAAGGCCCCCAGTATGTGGATTGTCATGCACTGAGTTTGTTCTCTTCGATTCTGTCCCCACTGCTACAAAGAAGTGGAAGTCAGAGACACAGTAGTGAAGCAAAGCTGAAGTTTTATTTGAATATACTCCAAGTGAGGAGCAGGCCAGAGTCAAGGAAGACAAAGGCCCTTTAGGTGGAAGGCCTGTACATTGCATTCTGGGTGGGAGGCGCCTCTTTGATTGACAAGGTGGGTTTATTTGATTGATGGGTCCACCTGTATAGCCATCTGTGGGTAAAATTGTAGTATTTCCAGAATATCTCGCCTGGCTTTAGTAGATCTGCATATCAATAGGCATTCAGAGGTGGAAAGAAGTATGGCTTTAGTGCATTTGCATCATCCCTCAGGGGCGGAGAGAAGTTCATCTCCATATCAATGGGTAATTACCTGGGCCACAGAGGGCTTATCCGCACCTTAGAGGTGAGGGGTGGTGCCGGTTTTTCTTCTGCTGGAGCAGGAAAGAGAGAAGGGCCTGGACTGCAGTTTGTAAGCAATAAACTGATTTTAAACTTTATTTCTCCCTTTGACTGATCTCGGTTTTTAGAGGTATTTTGCCCTGGGATTTCCTCCCCCTGGACTTCGACCATCCCGCTCAGGGTGCATGTTCTTCTCCTATGATGAGGTGTGATCTGCACAGTTCTTAGTTCCCTTCCATTGTGTGTCTGTTGGGATCCGGTTGGGAAGGAACTGTCTCCCTGCAAAGCCTGTGTCGTCTTCACTCGGGTCCCACACCTGAGCAGAGTTTGGGCAGCTTTTTCTTTGGACCTTATCTTCCGTTTTCTGGCTGCTCGTGTCTATCTTCCTACCTAACAGGATCATGGGCTAACGGTAAGAACATAGCAGGGGCGAGAGTTCCCGAGAACTTGGAGGACCCGGGCCCGGGAACGGAGCCAGGATTGCCGTGGTGAGCAGGGCGCCGTGCTTGCCCTCACGGAGCACTCAGCCTGCTGGTCACAGAGAGTGTCGACGGGGCGCTTTAAGTGCCGCTGAAAATAGCCTTGGCCACACTGCCTCCTTGTTTGGCACAGATTTGCTGCAGTAAAGCTCTGATTCCAGCTGATCCTTCTCGCTGGCTCAATTCTCTCAAGAATTTCACCTTGGGTAATTAAGAAAGAGTCCTATTTCCCCCTCTTCCTCAAGGTATTATTTTGTCCATTTGGAAGGGGAAAACACTCAGCAGTTTTTTTTTTAGATGGAAAATATCTTTTTCTTTTTCCTATGTCAAGCCATCTTTTTTCAGGGCTTTCTGGGTCACTGAAGAAACCTCAGTGTGTGTCTATTTATCTCAGACTCTTGGGTGACCCCTTCATTTGCCAAGCAATCTTCCTGTTTACACAGGGCTTGGCAGCCTCCAGCATGATTTTTCTAATAAAGACATCTCTTTACTAACCTTGTGAAGCTAGAGGCCCTCTACGGGTAAAACTTGCACAGAATAGGTACTAAGACAAGTGTGGGAATGATCTAATTGTTCGGTCTTCCCCACCTGCTGCTGCCCTCCAACTTACGCACGTATTGGGGAAGGTTTTGTGAGTGGTCAGAAGGCAATTTGATACAATAAATAAGATACTGGTGTGGGCAAGTTTCTAAGAAACTGTCGGCTGTTTTCTGCAATTTTGATGAACTTTAAGCAGTAGTATTTGTATAGGGAAGCTTTGTTGAAATTTTACAGCAAATAGTTTTGGGAGAATAGGGACTTGTCAGTTGAAAACGGCTCTCTTGGTTGCCATCTGACTCTGGTGCTAGCAAGGAACAGCTTTCTGAGAAAGCCCAGAGGAGTGAAACCATTTGTCTGAGAGCAGGGCCACCCTCAGGTCAGAGAAATAGAATTCAGTTTTAAGTGAAGCCATCTCTTAAAGAGGAAATCACATGGAGAACTTGTAGTTAACATGAGCTACATGTTGTTACTCTGACAAAACAAAATAAAAACAAAAGCAGTAAGGATTGAACTCAAAGGCTGACCTGAGATACAGTGGCCTCTGGGAAATGGGGAGTCAGTGATAGTTCAACTGGTGAGACAGAAAATGCAAAGTATATGCGTCTCCTATACCATGACTGCCCAAATGCATTTCTTTACTTCCCTTTACTTTTTTCCCTTAATTTCTTTAAATCTCTGGTTTGTCTTTTGTTTACAAATACTACTGATATGAGGTTCTCATTTGTATGATTTTAGCTGTGAGATGTGAGAACAAATGCTTAATCTTTTAAGCCTTGATTTCTCTGTCTGTAAAATGATTAGTTTGAATCAGATTATTTCTAAAGCTTCTTCCAACCTAAAAGTCTGATGCCCAAGGATGCTACGTTATTTGACTAGTTGCAACAGGTTGACAATTAGCTGGCAGCTTAAACAGTGTAATGTAGAAAGTATCTTAACTGAGATCTTAAAAATGCCTGTTACCTGTTAAAACAATGTGAGCCATGCTGCACTCCTGTCGTGAGTGTGTGTGTGTGTGTGTGTGTGTGTGTGTGTGTGCGCGCGCGTGCATGCACATGCATAATGGTAAGCATTAGAGAAAAGTCTAGTTGGAGTTGGAGATGATTATGCAACAATATAGGGCAGGAGGGAAGAAAGCTGGCATGATTCCACTAGTTCTGTGGGCACTTCTGATACCCAGAGGCAGACATTGCTAATCGACCTTATCATCCATTGTAGTGCTCCAGGGAGCCACTAACAGAGCTGTGATGGAATCTACTTGTTTCTCCTAGCACAAGCATAAAACCCATTACACTGGTCCTGTTAGCAACATTCTCTAAGCTTTGAGATACTGGAGGTCCTTTTCACTTGGATATTCATTCATTCAGCATGTGTTTTTAAGCTCTTGACTACATGCCAAACCTAGTACTTGGTAATGGTGAATAGCAATGAAAGAAGCAGACAAAACTCCTTGCCTGCAGGGAGCTTTCCTTCTAGTGGGATCAGGAGAGGAGATAGACAATAAACAAATGAATAAGTAAAATACACAGTGCATTAGGTGTTGGTAAGGGCTATAAAGAAACTAGTAGAGAAAGGGTAGATGGAGTGGATGTGTATGGGGTTGGAATTGGACTATAATTTTAAATAAGATAATCACCGAAGTCTTCATTCTTTGGGATATTTGAAGAAAGACCGATGAGAGAGGTCAGGCAAGGGCGGGATGTTGTCCAAGGCCATGTGATATTGGGGTTGTGCAGAGAAGCAAATATCATCTTCATGTGAAAATACTCACTGCGAACTGATCACTTGCAAAATTAGCCCCACGTAAGCATTCTTTTCTGCTCAACAACAGTTTCCCCACCCAGCATATCAATATTTTTGTTGGCAGGTCTGCTGATAATAGACATCATAAATATCAAATAATACAAGCAAGAGTAATTCAAAGAAGTTGTAAGGTAAAATTACAATTACAGTAAAGATGATGACTTGATGAAGCTGTTGAAAGTGATATTAGAAAAGTGCTTAAGTTATAAGCAAATAAGAATCTGAGTTTTCACAGTTAACCACCGAACAAGAGAGAATCACTGAGGATTCAACATGATATGTTCTTTCAAAGGAAATGTTTAATTGAAGGACTACAGGAAGGCTTTGGGAAAATTTTTATTACTCCTAAACATTTTTGAAAAGATGAGCCTATTCATGATCATCTTGCTTTGTAATTTTTTGAAAAAGTGTGCCCTAAGCCCTGTCATACTTGATTTATTATTTATTGCTTCTTAGCATTAACATGGAGTTACAACATTACCCTGAGCTTAAGCTAGAAATAACTTGTTTTAGATATTTGGGTTTTATTTTTGCATTTGTTTAATATAACATTTTAGGATTTAAGTGGATTCACTTTAATCTGGCTGATTTACATTAGTACTAGTAAAATTTTTCGGAAGAGGCAAGTGAGGTTTGGAGGAATGAATTCACTCACTCAAGGTCACATGGCTAGAAGGTGGCAGAGACTAGGCAGTGCTTTTTCTGTGCTTCCCAAAGGAGTTCAAAGATTGAAACAATCCTCTAGCAGATTCGTGGAGGGACCCCACATGGGAAATCAGTGCTTCCAGACAGTTAATCGGAAAACCAGCATAGTGACTTTTTTTTTTAAAGATAGTTTTTTTTCTTCTAATAAAAATTTATTGGCACCTAGAAAAAAATGAATGTGGACCTGATTTTGATTTAGAAGACATTCCTCATAGCTTATGGAAGTCTTCAAGGAAGCAAGGAAGTCTTCAAGGGCCTTAAGAGGCCCAAGGAAGATGATGAAATGTGCTTATTTATTTACAAAATGTCGGAGTGATACTCTGAACGCCTTTTCCCCTTAGTGTATAGGTCTAAGACCTCTAATTTTGATTAGGAAACAGAGTATGTACTGCATTAAATAATGGACAAGCAATTTTAGGAGTCATATTTTTCCTTTTACTCCTAGGGGCTCTTAGAAAATAAACAGATGTTTCTCGAGTTTCTAGCCTGTTTACTTTGGAAACACCTTGCATTTCCTCAGTTGACCCATAGCTTGAGATCCCTGTTCTTTTGAGGAGTGCTTGGGATTTTTGAATTTGCATTTTGTTTGAGTCCACATAAGGAGGCACATTACTTGCTATTCACTTTTAAACATAGATTGATAGATGAAGAGACAGGATTAACTTTCCATGAATACCTAAACACTTAGGGAACTGATATTAGGGATCATTTCATTTCCCTTTTTCATTTTAGACTGAGGTTGTGCAGAAAGGAAAAGCAGTGTACCTGGGTCATACAGCAAGGCAGGGACAGATCTCATACCAGAATAAATATCTTCTCAATTATGGTGCAGTGTTCTAGTTCACACCACTGTGAATGCCATTTATGTGTGAGTTGCCAGCATATCCTGTATTTAAGATGCTTGCTCAAACTATCTTTTTCTTCATTAATCCCAAGACCCAAAGAACATACTACATTCTGGAAGTGTACTCAGAAAATCTCACGTGGGGTATGGTCTGGACTCTGTCATATAGAGCCATGTTGAAATACTTGCCCTGATGCTTCCTAAGGAGCTGTGTGACTTCGGGTAAGTCTGTAAATTTGTCTCTTCCTCAGTTTCCTCACTCGCTAAATAAAGGTAATAATTCTTCCTTCTCAGGCTTGTTTTGAAGATTAACTGAAATAATTGATATAAAGCAATTAAGTACTCAAAAATGCTTATAACCAAGCAGGATAGAGCTCAACAAAAGCCACTAAGTGGTCATCATCATTATTGGGCATCATTAGCATCTTCATCATCATTTTTGTTACTGTGATTGGCATGTTGAAATCAAACCACTGAATTGTCCTTTGAGCATATCCAGTCCAACCTTGATTTGATGAATTAATCTTCTTTCTAGCACCCCTGCCATGTTGCCAGCCAGTCTTAACTTGAATATCTCTGGTGCCAGGGAACTCATTTTGTCCTAGAGTAACCCATTCTAGTTCCAGAAAGAATTTTAAATACAACTAAACTGGGCTTTAGAAGTTTCTAATATTTGATATAAATTGCCTGTCCTGGTATCATTACTCACATCTGAAATGATTCATATACTAATTATATAAAAGATTTGTTTCTACTGTTTCTCATAAAATTATGGATCAATTAGGTCCTTGTTTTTTCCTTGTTTAAACATGAAGATCCCAGGCTCAACCTTGGAAACTGACCCGAGAAAGTGGCAGGATGCCCCCGCAGTCTGTGCGCGCACCCTGACCTTTGTCACCAGCTGTCATTCAGGGCTGAGGAGCCCCACTGCCCCTCCAGGCCGCTCCTCTCTGAGCCTGTTCCCTCCTGCCTCCTCTGGCTGGCTGACTGTGGGAGCTTGAATCTGGAGTATGTGGCAGATACTGTTTCTGATCCAAGGATACAAATGAACAAGATAGATAGACAAATTATATGGTCTAATAAAATTTACAGCCTTACAGGGGAAACACAGCAAACAAGTAAATAAAGGAAGGTGGGCTCGGGAAACTTTTAGATTGAGCAGTCAAGGAGGGAGGTGACGCTGAAGTGAAGGCCTTCATCACGAAGAGGGGAGGGCCATGCGGAGCCGTAGGAGCACAGAGCTCCAGATAGAGGGAGCCTCAGGGGGAGCGGGCTTCTGAGTTTGATGAGCAGAGTGGCTGGACTTGAGGGAGCTTTCAGGGCAAGAGGGTGAACAAGTAAGCCGGCTGAGGGCCATGGAGAGGAGGTTAGATTCTCTTCTAACTGCTTTGGGTTATGCTGGAGAGCTTTAAGAAGCAGAGTGATACAGTATGATTTACATTTTTAAAAAGCTCGCTTTGGCTGGTAGATGGATGAAAAAGAGCGAAGAGTGGAAGCAGGTCAGTTAGACTATTGTGATTGCCCAGGTCAGAGACAGTGGTGGCTTGGGCCGGGCTCTCAGCAGTGGTGGTGGGGACATGGGGACAGATTCAGGGAATGCTTTGGAAGGAGAGCTGACAAGACCCGCAGGGCAGGAGGCAAACTAGAAATCAAGGAGGCCTCCAGATGTTGGGCTTGAGCAACTGGTTCCTGGTGGTACCATTTACTAAGGTGGGGAAGTTTGCAGGTAAAAAGTTTGGAGATGAAAATCAAGAGTTCTGTTGTGGACAGATCCCATTAGAGACGGGTGTAGAGGATGCTATAGCTCAGCATACAATCAGGGATAAAAATTCAAGCTTTGGGATGTATCTGCCTAGGATGATGGTAGGTAAAGCTGTAGGGCTGGAGAGAGTGTTGACACTCTCCTATAGCAAAAATCCACTAAAAAATGTTAGCTGACAGCAACTCCTGGATTAGCAAGTGTACCATTCAAATTTTCTTATTTTGTCTTCCTCCAATTGAGAAAACATACCTGGAAGGACATGAGGCTACAAGATGCTGGTCGGAATCAGTGATGAAGATGCTATCTTTCTTCAGCTCAGTGAACCTGCACCTGTCGGAGGAAAGAGAAATGTGCGGATCTCACTAATGACAAAACAGAGCAGGTTGAAATGGGTACAAAGTGTAGGCATTGTGTGTCCTGGGCCAGAGGACAGGGATGAGTGGTTAGTTTGGTGGGTAGATTAGGGAATACTCCACAGGGAAGATGCTTTCTGTAGGGGAACCTGAATGATAAAAGGCATTTGGAGGTTTAACAAAGGGTAAAGGTGCTCCAGGCACAGGGAGTCTGGGGGCAAAAGAGACACATGGTAGGATCTCAAAACAGATTTGTGGAATGAGTGAACAGTATCCCTCTGATACTGTACCTGAGGCTGGCCGTTTCTCCTTTGCCTGAAGTCAGCCCTCGAAATGGATTTGTCCCTGTGTTCTGAGTGACCGCTCTTGCATAGCCCAGGGAAAGCAGCAGGAGCCTTTCACCTTGTGCTGAAAATGGAAGGGCAGGCAAGAACAAACTTCTCCCCCAAGGCCTATAATGATGACACTCAACACTGTGGATGGTGAGCTTGCTCCAGAGGTACCGCTGGGTATCCAGGCTGCCTCACGGTAAATCACTGCACCTCCCAGCACACTATGGGCTGGCTTGGCACATCCTCCCTGGGGGGGCAAAGACAATAGATACAGGAAGTGCAATGCAGGGCTGCAGAGAATGCAGAGCCAGATGGGCGTCTTATAGTGCCCATGGCCCTGACTCACAAGATCAGGAAACTGAGGCTATATGAGAGAGGTGTCCCCCATCCAACTGTCATAACAAATTAGGGGCAGTGCAGGCACCAGAACATGGTTCCACAGAATCATTTTGAATGAAGTTTCTACTCTGTTTCCCACTTGCTCCCTTTCTTTGAGGTTGAAATTGTTTTGCAGCCTGAACCTGTGCTTGCCTCTGGCTGCAGGAGAGCCGCTGTATCTGCCATGGTGGGGCCCTCTTCTCCATCACTTCCCTCCCTTTCCTTGCTCTCAGGACAAGGCCAGGTTGAATGGTGGATAGAAGCTTGATGGATTCCCCTCCCTGGAGAATCGTAGCGTCTTTACAATGAAGAGTGTCAGTACAGGGAACGGTAGCCCTGCTGATGGGGTCGTTTTGAGCTGTCTTTAAAGTCCCCATCTCTTGGCATGTTTTCCTCAAGCTAATTTGACTGGAGGAGACAGCAGCTATCTGTAAAACTTGACTGACTTATTTTGCACCTCCCCAGAAGCAAAAGCAGCCTTTCCCTCCTTCCAGGTAGCTTCTGAATCACTCCCCAAATGACTCAGGGACAGACAGTTGGCTTTGGCCCCGCTTGCTTCCTGAGTCTCCCTGGAACTTTTTGTCTTGTGGCTGGGGTGGTTCTTTCTCTTGGAAATGGAAGAGGAAGGTGCCATCAGATCATGGAGAAGCTGGAGGTGGAGGCCTGTGTAGGGGAAATGAAAGGGGTGTGGGGTGAGGGCATGTGGCTAGGACAATAGGGAGAATGGTGGTGGGAAGCTGGGTAATTCAAATGCAAGACAGGCAGGCTGATGCATGACTGCTGTCAACGCAAAAGCGACTTCTAGCTGTTTAGTGGAGTAGTCTCCTCAGTGCAAATGCTTTCTTTTAGATGAGCCCAAATAGTGATCCTGCAGTATATGACAGCAGGCCCTTTGTAAGCAAGTAGGGCACTGAAGGTGAGGAAGAAGGAGGACACGGTTATTTCTGGGAGTTTCCAGCCCCATGAGGGCTGGGATCCAACCTATCCTGCTTTCTGAGCTCTTCTCACTAACACATGACATGGCACATAGTAGGTGCTCAGTGAAAATATGTATTCATGAACAAATGATCCCTTAGAAGAGAGTTAGTCCTTAAAAGCACCTGAGTTTCGGGCTTACCAACCCAGAAATTGCTAGCTTTCAGAAGCTTCAGCACATTATTATGTTCACAGGAAGGAACTCGATAATCATTTATATTTACCCAGCACTGAAGAAGGTGTTCCACATTCATTACCCTTGTGCTCCTCACTGGATTGATGGTTTCTTAAGATCAGACATCTTGTCCATTTCCTCTCTGTGTCCCTATATCCCCGAAGGCACCAGATTGGTGACTGACATCCATTCAGAATTCATCTGGCACCAGGTCCTGTACCAGGTGCTTGGGTTATAGTGGTGAGCCAGCGCAGACAAGAGATACACATAAATCACCTACAAATACACTGTGACCAGTGCTAGGAAGGAATGGAGCAGTTCTGACCAAGAAAATAATTATGGATCTAATTTAGATTGAGATGGGGCCAGAGAATATCTCTTGCATTTCTGAAATTTCCTTTACTTGAAAGGTAATCTTCTATCATATGTCACTCTCCCATATTGTCCACAACACTGGGAACTGAGGAGGTTATGCCAGAAAGTTGAACGAATGAACCTCAAATTGAATGAACCTCTCTGACTGGCTACCTGCCTACCTCCCTGCCTTTTTTTCTTTTTCATTCCTTCTATTCATTTGCTTTTTCATTCAATCAGCCAACATCTTTTCAGCACCTACAACTTTCCAGGCACTGCACTGGTGCTGGAAATATGCAAATGAGCAAAACTGACAGATCACTACTCTCATGAAGCTTATGATCTCATAGGGAGGCACATTAAATAATCCCCAAATGTCTTATTATGGATAGTGAAAGTGCTATGAAGGCTGATTCTATGGTTCAGTGAATGTGTTTAACATGGAAGCTTGCTCCAGTCTGGAGGCTCTTGGGCAGACTCCCCAGGGGGTGACAGACTGAGATCTGAAAGGGGACAGGATATATACTAGACCACTGCAGAGAGGCACTAAAACCATGGCTGGGGATCAATGACTTTCATGTCAACCCTTCAGAATTGCCCCTTTCACAAATGAAGCAGCATGGGGTCCAGAGAACCAAGGACACTTGCCTGGGTCACACAGCTAGTTAGATCCTGAGTTTGGACCAAAGCCCACATCCCTACATTCCAGGTGCCTTGTGTCGTGTATCTCCACCCAACCACCCATTCTTCAGCCAAAAACACAAATCTCAGATGTCACTGGGAATCAGCATTCACCCTGTTGCCTACTTGTGACGTGAATTCCTGGGTTCTCAAATCATTCCTACTGTGGCCTGCCCACTCCTGCTGTGCCCGGAGCTCCCGGCCAGCAGGCGGCAGCAGGCAGAGGTATTACCAGGGAGAACATGCTCGTCTTGCCTCCACTCTTTCTGCTCTCCTCTGGGGCAACCTGTTTTCATGAAAATAGGATGGGGGAGAGGAGGAAGAGAAGGAGTATTGGTATGATCTTTATTATTTATCTGTAGCAAACTTGAATTGGTTTCTTTGAGAGGAAAATTTCCCCAGAGACTGACAAGGAAGCAAAAGATGGTAAAGCCACTCAGGCAGTCCAAGGGAGGCCTGAGATAATAAGAATCCCTTACACTCCTGCCAGCTTTAAAGCTCTCAAAGCTTTTCATTTATATCACCTCGCTTGATCCTCTCAGCAGTCCGGTGAGGCAAGCAGGATAAGGGCTTTTTTTCTTAGCTAAGTAAACTGAGTCACAGGGGAATTGTATAGGCCATATAATGACAAAGTCATTTATACATTCATTAATTCTGCAGATATTTATTGAGTGGCTACTGTGTGCTGAGCGTACACATTAGCGTAAGTACATGTTAGTGGAGAAAAACAGCACAGGCACAGAAGTAGCAAATTATAATATTGCATGGTGAACACAATAATATAAATCTGCCAGGAAGTTAGAAGGAGGGGAAGAGGAATACCCAGTTTAGCCTGAGGGGGATGGTATCATGGAAGGCTCCCTGGAGGAGGTGATGCTTAAGATTTGAAGGCCGAAGAGGTATAATCCAGGTGGAGGGGTTGGAAAGATGACACAAGCAAAGGTGTAGCTGGGAGACATGGCTTGAGAATAAAAAACCAGAAATGGGAAGCCAAGGAGATTATAGAATTTGGATTTAGAAGTATACTGAATGTTTTACAAATGACCTTGATTTTACCTTGTGGTCAGAGGGGCTGGGGGGTCATTGAAAGGTTTCTGGTAAGGGACTAACAGGCCCAGTTTCACTCAGATTACAACGGAGATCTCTGGTTTTCTGGTACAACCCGCTGGTCGCCCAGTTTCATCTCTGCACAGCGAGGGTCACTTGTTCAGTCCTCATAACCAGGCTAAGCCTTCCTCAGGCCCCTGGAACCTGCCCGCCCCTAGTCAAGGAGCTCAGGGTGGCCCCTGCAGGTGCCAGAGTCTCTAAGGCTATGTTGTCCCTGTGATCTTGTGCATTGGTTTTGCTTGTTGGGCTGCCAATCCTCAGGACAGAGAGCTCTCCCCGCCCTCAGAGCCTTGCCTGCATACCCACCTGGGCTTACTGCCCACCACCTGGCTGCCCCGAAGCTTTCCTTTGACCCCTCCCTTCCTTTAGCCCCTGGGCCAGGGCCTGCAACCCAGGGTGTTTGCGTCCCACCAGCCTGGACTCTGTGCTTTGTGCAGATCCCCACTTATCTAACTCTCTGGTTTACACTCAGGGCTCCTCATTTGAAGCCTTGCATTTGAGATATGTTGTCTATTCTGTTGTGAAGAATGTGAGGTACTCATTTGGGTTTTAACGGTTGATAACCATGTGGTCAGATGAAACTTCTACAAGCCTCATTTTCTCATCTGTAAATTGGGGATGTTATTATAGCTATATCAGAGGGTTGGTGTGAGGTTTAAGTGAGATAATGCATGTAAGAACTTAGCAAAGTACTTAATACAATAAACACTCAACAAATCATTGTGGGTTTTTTCCCTCACTATTGTACTTACTTGTTAGGGCATCTGGGTCAGACAATGGGGAAAATGGAGCAGCATAATCAGACTCTGTCTTTGTGGATGCAAACACTCACCATTTAATTCAGCCGAGGGGGCTTTTTGGAAGGTAGGAAAACTTCAGTGACAGGGGAATGGAGTTAGTTGTCAAATAACCTGGGCTCTCATCCACTTCAGTCATTAACTTCTCTGTGACTTGGGGCCACAAAGCTCTTTTTTCTCCTCTGCCCTTCCTTTCACCTATAAACAGATGGAGTCTCCTAGTCTATGACTCCAACTGTGGGGTCTCCCCTGAGTCCATTCTCACCCTCTGCAGGGCCTGGAGACCTCCGGGGCTGAGATGTCTAACTAGGCCTGGGGGCTGGGCCAGAGATTGGGCTGGGACCTGCCACTGTCCACCAGCCCGTGCCCGGAAAGGAGCTGATGGCTCTAGTGCCCATCAGACAGATGGCCCTCCTTGCCAAGCTGGCAGCTCCTCCGTCGAACCTGAGGCCAGTGCCAGGGGTCTGGCTCGGTGACCTGTTTGTGGTCCCCAGTACTCTCTCGAGCTGCAGATATCTGCTGTAAGTTTTGCTGGACTCGGTGCTCTTGTTCCTTGCTTTAGCTCTTTAGAGGGATTTAGTGCCAGACCAGGCAGACCCCAGTTGGCAGGCGCAGAAGGCAGGCCTGGGAGGGGCCCCAAGAGGGGGGTGGAAAAGCAGTAAGAGGCGCTGAGATGTGGGCTCTGAGTAAGGGCTGGGGGCTGAAGGGTGGGGTAGATGGCATGTGACCGCGAGGAGGGAGGAATGGGTGGGGGAGGGAAGCTGGGGGGAGGCCCCGGTGCTGTCACTGAGAGGACACTGAGCAAATAATGCCAGGCAAGGTGGGACACAGCTGCGAAAGAGAAAATGGGGTGGAAGAACCTAAAGGGGAAGCTGGGAGAAGAAGAGATTGCAGTTAGAGGAGTAGAAAGAGAGAAACAGCAAGTTAGAAGGAAGGCAAGAAGGGAGGCAGGGAGGGGAGATAATGAAAGTGGACGAGGTAGGCAGCAGAAGGAGCGCCCTAGAGGAGAGCTGGGAAGTGTGCTGTCTGTCCTTGCTTCCACACCTTTGGTAGAGCTTCTTAAGTTTGCAACATTGGATTAAGAATCTGTGTGTGTGTGTGTGTGTGTGTGGCGGTGGGGCACTGCCCTCAATTAAAATCCAGAATATCCTGAGCTGGGACAGAACAGGAAGCTGCTCTCAGAGCCGACCAGTCCTTCTCAGAGCCAGACGGACAGCAGGATGTGCCCATGAATGGAGAAGTCGGCAAGCTTAGGCCAGGGCTGGGGGTGGGAACGGTGGGCACACAGAGCCCGGCCCTGGAGCAGGGAGATTCTCTGTGTGAGGTTCCCTGACCTCTGTGTCACTTGACCTCTGCTCATTCTCATGAGCTGTAGTGAGTTGGAGGTGGAAGACTTTCACTTCCCCAGTGGAAGTCCCTGGAGGTGGTTTAGCCCAGGGGTCCCCGTCATGGGATGTACATACCGCTGGTGGTAGCAAGAGGATTTTGTGTGCATGTGTGGAACCCAAGTGAACATTTTTTTATTTGAGCAATTATATGTGTGTTGATGTAATTATTCTCAATTTATGTAAGCAATGCTGGTTTTCCCTTTATAACAGTGATAAATGTTTTCTTGACAAAGTTTAAGTAAAAAGAGTTGATATAATGAAAAACTCTTAAAGAAACTGTTGGAGCTGGCACACAGATGTTGAAGCAACAGGATGGCTTAGCTAAAGGGTGGAAATGCATTTCCAGTTCAGACTCCTCATTTTACAGGTAGGGCTGCTGGGGCGCAGAGAAGGGAAATGACTGGCTGGAGTAGGTCTCCCACCTCTTAGTTGGTGAGCTTTCTATGCACCTGTACTGCCTCTAGAATCCTCCTCTGATAATCCTTCTTAATGCCCCAAGCAATTGATCTGTTAATTAGGGGTCTGCTTGACCAATTCTAAGCTTCCCATTGCCTTCATTCAAGGATGAAAATAATATGTTTGCTTCGTGATTACTTGTCATGGTGACTCCTTGGGAACTATGAGCATTAGGCCTGGTGTGATTCGTGTGGGTTCTCCTTGATTTATAGAACAAGTAAATGCTGAGAAAAATGGCATATAAATCAAATTCCCTTCTTCCATTAATTTCCTTTATCTCAGAGGTGTTTTATCTTAATTTTTGAATTCCTTCAGTTGGTAATAGCTCCGAGACCTTTTTTTTTTCATGTAAAAAAGTAATGCTAGACAGAGCCTGGGGAAATGGGTTCCAGGTCCGACTCTGCCACAAACTCACGGTACAATCTTGAAAAGTCTTGAACCTCTTTGTTCCTCAGTTTCCCCATTGAAAGAAAAATAGCAGGGTTTGAGGGAGAGGATCTCCACAGCCTTTTCCTCTATCTCTAATCCCAGAGGCTTCTCTGATTTTATGTCTTTGATTCCAGTTGGCTTCTCTCCCTCTTTAGCCTCTTCAGGGTCAAGAACACATAAAAGTTAGACCCCAATAGGAACAATTTTAAATCAAGTAGATTAGAACATGGAAGTAAGGGCACATGGGGAGGCCAAGCGATGATGGGAGGTGATGGAGTGGACAGCTTTGGGACGGTCTGCTCAGCACCCCTTTGCAAGGAATTCCCCTATGCCCCAGTTGAGATCATTGCAGAAAGATTGTGTTCTACTATGATCTCACCTCTAAGGCACAACTGACTGATTCCGGGCAGGCAGGCACCTGCCCAGAGCTGGCCTAATTAGAGTGTCTCATAGGGAGTTTGATTTTAGTCTTGACAAAGAGAACCTAGGCTGTCTTTGGGTGTCTGTACTGATCAGACATAAAGCTTGAAGGCTGCTAGTGGTCATGTTTGTTTTCAGCCATGAATGCCCGTACTACTTCAGGAAGGAGTGGGACGGAATGGAGGCAGGGACACAGGAGACAGAGAGACAAGGAAAGGACTATGACTTCTGATGGCACTGGAGACTTGCGTCCCTTTATTTCTAGGGCTCAACTACTTTTTATCCTTACCCTTAATGAGACTCTGATATCCTTATACATTATTCCTCCAAACCACTTTTTTTGTTGTTGTTGCCACATCTGATTTGAGTTGAGTTCTGTCACTTGCCACTGTGAGGATGGTAATAAACTGTAGGGGTCCCATTGCAGGCCCACTGAATCAGAATCTCTGGTGCTAGGTTCCAGACATTGGTATTTAAAACAAAACCTCCTTAGATGATTTTCAAGTGCAATTAAGCTTGAGAACCTGGCTTAAAGGTACAAGACAGAGAAAGCAGGCAGCCAAACCTAGCAGGGTGTATAAGGAGTCTGATTCCGCTTCATCCTTAACTACCCAAGGGCTCTTGAGCACAGTCTCAGATCTGGTCATCAGTCTCATCTGTGAACAGAGAGTGTTATTTTTACCTGACACTCTTGTTGTGAGAGCTGTTGTGCTGCGTAGAAGAACCATGCTTGGGGCAGGCTGTACTCCTCGGGACACTGACTCTGAGGTGGGGATTAGCAGGCAGGACGCTTATTAAGGAGTGCTCTTGGGGTCCCCACCTGTGAAAGGAAAGGGAACAGGTTGGGCAAGGGAGGACAGAGGCCCACAAGGAGCTCTGCAGCCCAGAAGACCCTCAGGGTACTCAGGTTGAAAGATTAATGTATTAATCAGCCATTCAGATGTATTTGGGATGTGACCTGGGCAGTGAGAATCCTAAAAGTGCCCAGATGATTATACTGTGCAGCAAAGTTTGAGAACCACTGTGTTACTGATATTTAAGATACTACATACTCCCTGATAGTAAAGGCATGAATGCACAAATGGCAAGCTAACGGAAGGAGCTGGAGCAGTCACTCCTCTCTCAGGACTTTAGAACTTACCCAAAGCCCTAGCGGTTCAAAGGATAAGAACAGGAAGGGTGGAGTAGCAGGGCAAGGAGGTTGTTATTGTAGCGGAGGGAGCCAGCCCTGGGCCATGTCCTGTGTCACTCAAGTACAGCAAGTCCGCTTCTCTGCCATTTTCTCCCCTGTTGCCTGATCTGAGACTGGGATCTTCTCTACTTTGAATCAGAATCTTGCTATGTTACTCATCCTGTACTCCTAAGACTCCCTATCTTCCTGACAGTAGCTCCTCCACATCCTGTCTTAAGTTTTCTTATCTGAAATAGGAAATTTGGATCCTTTTGTCCACCAGTTAGGGAAGCACAAGAGGCTTGTCACAGCAGGGGTGTTTTTTGGGGCTCGAATGAGAGACAAATCGCAGATTCAATTGAAAGCTGCACATGGAAGATTCAATATTTGAGAAAAGGGGCACTCGAGGCTGTTCATCGTCACTTCATAAGAATGAAGCAGAAATAGAAACCACCTTTCAAAAGAGAGCTATAACTCCCAGCTTTGTGAGATGAGTTTTAGATTTATTCACCCCAGTTCCTTTATGGAACGTAAATAAACCTTTAGGAGTAGAAGCATTGGAAAAGCTTGAAGTATGATTGCATTTTTTTCTCCCTCACCAGTTTTGAAGTTAAAAATCATATTTGTTTTCTTTTTATTTATCAAAAACTATGAACTTCAAAAGATTGGTAAAAGTAGCCAGAGGTATGGACTGTGTTTCGTAAAGGGCGAAAGCTTCTTTCTTGGTCTCCCAGCTCTCCGGAACAGACCAAGGCAGAAACCTCCATCCAAGCCCTCAGGAGTCTGGAGTCTGGGCCTTGCCACGTCGGAGTCGGGAATGCATCCCTCCTCCTTTACTCTGTCAGAACAGAGTGCGATGCGTCGGGTCAGACTTCGGAGCCAACAAATGTGGGCTCAAGTCCCAGCTTTGCTTCTTACCTGCTCTGTGGCTTTGGACAGCCCACTCAGCCTCTGAGCGCCGGCTCCCATCTGCACAGAAAGGGTAATAATGCCTGTCTCAAAGAAGGCTGAAGTTCAACAGCCAAACAGAGGGCCTGGCTCAGGGTAGAAGCTCTGATGCCCACGTCATGACATTGAAGACTTACCCGTTTCAGGCGTGAAAGGACGAACTCTAATCCTTCACCTTTCCCATTAACTAACAGAAGAACAGCCCACAGTGACCATGCCTTCTTGGTGGAAGAAGAATTTCTCCAGTGGACATCAGGTTATACAGGAATTCCCTTTTGTCTATTGCAGGAGAACCTCTGTGGGAATTGCATGGGGTTGCCGATCACAGGACTGTCTGCTTCCTGCCACAGCACACCGGTGGCCCAAGGCACACCAGTCAGATTCTCCTTCCTTAGAGCTTGAATCTGAAGGGGAGTGTAAAAAAGTCAAGAAACTGGAGTGGAGTCATCCTAAGGCTGCACAGGGAAAAGACAGCCCAAAAGTCACCTCCATGAAAAACTCTAGACCCTCCTTCTTTCTTGACATGACCAAGAAATGATATTTACGATATTCACTCATCATCCTTTAATTCTGAGCACTACCCAGTGCTGGTGTGTTTGACTTCTTTTTTTCTGTGTAAGAGAACTGTGTCTGTTGCTGGCAAGGAATCTAACTGATGTATGGCAGAAATGTTGTGACATGGATCGGGCTCTCCCCTTTTAATATAATATGACCACCTTTACTAATGACGCTTGAAGAGCAAGAGTCAACAACTTTCATACAAGCATCAAATCCACTAGTGCAGACACACAAAGGAGTCTCAGAGAGCAGGCAATCTAATGTCCTCATTTAACCCAAGGGACCCACGTCCAAGGGACACAGTATGACTTCCTCATCGTCCCACAGTCACTTGGTGGCAGACTTCAGTTTAGAATTCAGATCCCCTGACACTGCGTCTAGTGTTGTTCTGCCTCTTGCCACCTTCACCGGTGCCTGGGGACTTTAAAGCTTTGAGTCCAGCCCCTTAAAGTACACAAAAATATTTTCATTCCCATAAAACTTCAGGTGCTCTCCCTGGTGTCACAGTTCACAACTGCACCCCCAGCCAGGTCTCTGGCATCGTTGGCTATTGGTTGGGAAGAGGAGACGGGGGCTGGCAGAGACAGGGAGCACAGACCCACCATGCAAGAACCGGACCCCAGGCCCCACCAAAGCACAGGGTTTGTACCAGAGAGCTGCACACTTTGATTTCTTCTTTGTTGTGGATAGTCTGACCCAAATCAATAACTTGTTTTCTCTGTCCTACAAAAGTGGAGCAGTTCCATTTCTGAAGTAGCAAAGGCTTGGAGAGAAGGCCATTAAGTCCTAGAAGAAATAAAGGAAACAGTTTAAAGATTTCAGAGAATCCTGAAGCAAAACAAGGACAAACACTAGTCACTCTTTGTGAGGAGCAGAAAAGCGGAAGGAAAATAGCCTCGTGGTCCTTGTTCTTAGGAAGTGGGATGAGGCTCTTAGGGGGTCTCCTTTAAGCAAAAGAAGAAAAACTGCATTTGTCGGTGAAGAGGCATTGGTTTCTGTGTTATTTAAGCCCCAAAGTCACACTGGAAGGAAGTACTTGTATTTTATAGATGAGGAAACTGAGGGTCTGAAAAGTGAATCCATTTGTCCAAGGTCACACAGCTGGTTAGTGGGGGAGCCATGGTTTTAACCCAGATGATTAGAATCCCAGACCATTATTCAGTTTGACTTACAACCTCCTACCCACAGAAGGAATGACTCCCTAACACATTTTTGCAGTCTGCAGCAAGCCAGACAGTTCCTTCTTTCTGCACATACAAATTGGGATGGAAACTCAACTTTGCAAATGTAATTGTTCCTTTTTCTTCCCTGAACCAACCTTTACCAAGTGCTTGGAAAGGGCCACTTAAATCCACAGCCCAAGAAAAATGTATCTTTGTGATTAATATGTGTTAAAATGAGGAGTGACATGGTAATAAAATGAGAAAGGTTTGGGGGCCTTTGGGGAAATCCATCTGACTGCAGGCTGTGGTTTCAGTAATGAGGCCGCTATTTTGTGGTCATGGAGGTAATGTTTTCTGATGCAGGTAGAATGATTAACAAGGTGAATATAGCTGCCTGGAGGAAGGAGGGGTGGAGAGCAAGTGCCTGTGGGAAAATGGCTCAGCATGCGAGGCCACATGCCTTTTCTTCTTCATTTTCAGGAGCTATGAAAGTTTCAAGAAAGCTTAGTTGCCAGGGTGGTTTGTTTTCTCTCTCTTCTCTTTTGTTCTCAATTTGATTCCTTAAATGGGGGTGTGGGGGGGGGAGTGGAAGGGAAGAAAGGGACAGGAAAGGCACAAGAAGAGAGGCAAGAAAAAATAGGGGAATGCACTTCCTTAATTCATTTTCTCCATTGTCTAGAAGTTCAGGTCAGGTAATGCTTCCTGTTGAGCTGGCTTGCCTGGCAAGTGGAGTGCTATGTGTTAGGGGAAGCCAGGGAGCCATTAAGGGGAGTTACTATGATTATATATGACCAGAGGGCCCAGAAGTCCACAAATCCTGTTTTGGTTCAGGTTTTCCTCTTCCCAAGAGCTTCCTGGAAAAAAAATATGTAAAAATACCTCTATTATTACCTGGGATCTGGCCTTCAAGCCCAAAGTAAGGATGGGCTTGATCAGGTCTTAGCTTCCTCCTGTTGAGGCCAGAGACAGTCCAATGGGCAAGTGAAGTCCACATGTCCTGTTTTGCTCCCAAATGTAGGTACCTGCCACTTCGCTGATGACAAGAGAAAGTGGGGAGAGAGAAAGAGAAGGGTGTGTGGGGGATGGAAAGATGGCATCCTACTCCCATTGTCTCCTTAAGCTATTCCAGGCTAGATAAAGCTAAGGCCTGGATACTCTGCCAGAAGAAGAACAGTAAGGGAAAAATCCTGAGATGTGGAGCTGGCTGGGCAGAGAAGTTCAGGAAGTGACGATCAGCCTGTGTATGTTTCTGACAGCATCCCCCCTAGGAAAAGTAGCCCAGTCAGATTTCTCACCCAGACCAATCAAATAACCATGACTCTTCTTTGTGTATGCAAGGGGGTGGGTTCAGGCTTTCCATTTCCATTCATCCTTGGGGCTGAGACAGCAGTTGTGGAGTCTCCCCAGAGACTACAAGGAGAAGAGTCATTGATAATCCCTGTGCTCAAGTCTTCTGCCCCAGTTATGTCTTCCTGGATGAAGGCAGTGGTTTCCCTCGTCACTCTCTTCTGTTTGCGGTCAGAATGACTTCCTGAAGCACAGCTCTTGTCATGTCACTAAATGCTCAAAAATCTGGCCCACTTACTGTTTTTGTAAATAAAGTTTTATTGGAACAGCCACCATTTACATATCGTCTATGTAAATGTTTTATTTACTGCTACTCCCCTTCAAGTACCTCATGTTCCAGACAAAAATTTATTCTCTATTTCATACTTTTTTAGTTGTGTTTGAAACTTTTTTTACTTATTGCACACATATGAGAAAGTAATAATATTCTAAGTGTAAAGCTTGATGAATTTTTATACTACCCGCATACCCTTGTAACTGACACCAAAATAAAAAACAACATTAACTTTACCAATGTTCCAAAGCCCTCCTCATGCTCTCTTTTCTCCTGATACTTAACATTATAGGTCAGTTTTAGTTCTTTATGAGTTTAATGTAAGTACAAAAGTAAGTATTCTTTTTATTCTTTTTGTCTGCCTTCTTTTGCCCAAATTACATTTGTGAAATGCAACCATGTCATTGCAGGCAGTTTTAGCTTGTTTATTCTTATTGCTGAATTCCACTTTGTGTATTTTACCAGTTTATTAATTCTACTGTTGATAGGCATTTGGGGTTTCCACTTTGGAGCTATGAACATCATTTTACATGTCTTTTGGTTTTTGGTTAACATATATGCATTTCTGTTGATTTAATACCCAAGTATGTCATTGTTGAGTCATAGAATACATGCTACCTAATCATTTTCCAGTGTATTTATATTAATAAATACTATTAACCAGGAGTGTTTGAGAATTCCAATTGCTGTTAAATATCCTAGTTAACACTTGGATTTTTGTTGATGATGATTTTTTTTCCCCTTTTAAGCAATTCTGGTTGTGGTTCAAATTTGTATTTCTTTAATGAGTAAGAGGTAGAGCACTATTTAATAAATTTATTGGCTATTCTCTTTTGTGATGTGCTTGCTTAAATATTATGTCCCTTTTCCTATTGGCTTCTCTGTCTGTTCTTATCTATTTGTAGAGGTCCTTCATGTACTCTGGATATGAGTCTTTTGTCATATATGTGCCTTGTGAATTTCACTCTCACTGTGGATTGCTATTTCATTTAAGGGTTTTGTTTGATGACAGAGATTTCTAAACTTAATATATTCCAATTCATCATTTTCCCTTCATGGCTAGCACTTTATGAGTCCTGTTTAAGAAATGTTTGCTCTTTTAAAATTATAATGATATTCTTATAAATTTTCTTCTATAAGCTCTATTATTTCTTTTTTCTACCTTTAGATCTTAAACCTACTTGGAAATGTGTGTCATTGTGTGTGTATGTGTGTGTGTGTGTGTGTGTGTGTGTGTGTGTGTGTGTTATATGTATAGGAATCAAGATATATTTATTCCCTATATGGATATCCACTTAATTTACCCTTTTTTTTATTAAGGTATCATTGGTATACACTCTTATGAAAGCTTCACAAGAAAAACAATGTGGTTATTACATTCACCCTTATTATTGAGTCCCCCCCATACCCTATTTCAGTCACTGTCCATCAGTGTAGTAAGATGTCACAGAGTCCCTATTTGTCTTCTCTGAACTACACTGTCTTCCCCATGACCCCCCCACCACACCATGTGCACCAATCATGATACCCCACAATCCCCTTCTCCCTCCCTCTCCACCTGCCCTCCCACACCCCTCCCCTTTGGTAACCACTAGTCCCTTCTTGGAGTCTGTGAGTCTGCTGCTATTTTGTTCCTTCAGTTGCACTTCCAGTTGATTTACTTTTTTTTAAACAAAAAGATTCTTTACCCACTGAACCATAGTGCTACCATTGTCATCAATTAGTTTGCTATTTTCTTGCATAAATACTGTTCAAGGAAATCACTGTGTATATATTAAAAAATTACATAACTTACAATGGCATTAAAACCTTTCAAATTTCTAGGAATAAATGTCACCAAAGATGCATGTCCCTCTACACTAAAACTATAAAACGAAAGAGAAAAGGAGAAGAAAACTATAGTATTTGTGTACATATACTTGTGTGTGTGTGTGTGCCTCAGTGGGTGTATTCAATAGCCTTATCTTGAAATATGGTAACATATGTCTGTGTATTTTTTTCTTCAAGGTTTCCTTCACTGATCTTGGCACTTTAAATTTCTATATAAAGTTTGGGGTTAGGCAGTCAGTTTGTATTAATCTGATGAGATTTTGAATGTGGTTACTCAATTTGTAGGTCAGCTTGAGGGAACTGACGTACTGACAATATGCCAGTATGCCTAATCCATGGACACAAACATACTCATTCCTCCATTGACTTAGGTCTTCTTTTGTTTTTCTCAATAATGTTTTGTAGTGTTTAGTAGAGAGGTTTACACACTTTTTTGCAACATTTATTCCTAGGAATTTGGTGTTTTTGGATGATATTATAAATAATATGCTCTGTAAAATTTTATTTTTCTCAGTTTTGATGTTACTAATAAATGAAAATTCAACTAAATATTGTAGATTGACCTTGTATCTAGTGACCTTGCTTAATTTAGTTATTGATTCAAATAGTTATAAGTAGATTTTTAGATTTATGCATGTATTTTTCCAATTTTTATGCCTTTTGTTTTTGTGTTATTACAGTAACTAAGACCAATATAATGCAATAAAAGCAGTCATAGTGTACAGCCAGTTTCCCTCCAGCTTGGAGCATGTGTCACTCAAGCCAGTATGACTTACATCATTAAACTGGTTTCCAGAAACCATCTTAGTGAAAGGAATGAATGGACTGGTAACCGTTTGCAGTGGTCCCTTAAGGCTGGGCAGAATTATATGTTGCCTCCTGTTCCCTCCCTCTATTTGGAACTATTCTTCAACTGTGTACAGAGGACCAAAACCGCTTATCAGATCTTCTATGTTAAGTGAGTGTAAAGTTCTGTGATTGTTATATGAAACGATGATATGACCATAGCTATTGTCTATTGAATATTTATTAAATGTTGATGGCTTTGTTGACAATAGTTTATTTGGTGGTACCAGCACTCCTACAAGGTAGCCATCATTATTCCTTCTGTATAAGCAAGTAGTCTGGGGATTCAAAATTACATATATGACCCAAATCGCCCAGTTGGAAGTAGTAGAGCTGGGTTTTGAACCTACGCACTTTGATTCCAGAACCCTTAACCACTGTGCAGTGCTGATCCGCTCATACTAACCTGAAATTTGCCTCGGAATTCCTTTGTGGTCATACAGAACAAGCATGCCTTCTTTTTCCTATGAATCCCCTTCAGCTGCTTAAAGATAGCTTTTATCAGCCTTCTAAGTGTTCTCCAGATTCAAAATTCCTAGTTTCTGTCATCCTTTGCATGATAAGGTTTAAACATCTCCTTTGCCTTTCTAGTTAGCAATTTCCTTCTCAAAACTCCCCTTCAAGCATGGTGCTCAGGGTTGGGGAGTACAATACTGCATTTGAATGACTTGAACTGGACAGAGAGCAGACTTTTACCCTTCTTTATTGTGAGCCCTCTACCCCTTGTAATGCATTTTGAAATTGAAGCAACTTGTATAGATTCTGGAGTTCAAACATCCCATTCCAATCTTGGCAAAGCCACTTACTAGCTGTGTGATGCTGGGCAAGTCACTAGATCTCCCCAAGCTTCAGTTTTCTTATATGCAAAATATGAGACCAGGACTGCTACCCTGGTTCCCCCGAGGGAATGGCAGGAGACTCATTTGAGCTAATAGATGAGAATGTTGTTTGCAAACTGTGAAGAGCTCTATCAGTGCCCGTTATTTTTAGCAGGCACACCATGCTGTTGACACGTACTGAGTGAGTATGTGTACAGAGTGGAGCTGAATTCAGCCATAAAGTGAACAAAAGGCAATGTGGTGGCATTCAGCCAAAATAAGGAAATGCTAGTTGGGCTGTGCAGGGGAGAGAAGCAGGGAGGGTGGAGTTAGCCCCAGAAAAGGAGGACAGATCCAGACCAGCTGGGATTTAGGAGAAGCTGCCGTGGGCCGCAGGGTCAGTGGGGACCAGGAAATCATAATCTGATCTGGTGACCTGAGGTGCTGAATTGTGTTTTTCCTTCCAGTGAAAGCTTGACGCAGAGCCATTCCTTGCCTCCTTTCCCCCCATCCCACAAGGCTAATTATTATAAAAATTCTCTGTCATTGCTTTGCAACGGTCCACAGCCTAACTAATTTAAAAATGCAAATGAGTGCTGAATTACAGTTGGGTTTGGAGCTCATTTCCTGCCTGCATGCCTAGAGATGGTAGGTGTCATTTCTACAGCTGGAAATCAATCTTGGGCACCCTGGGTGATTTGATAATGGCCAGGGGCATTGCTGCTGATGTCACAAGATGCTGAGTTGATGGTGAGTTTCCGCAGCATTGTGGACTAGCAATCTTAGGCCTGTCTCTGCCTCTGCAGTGGCATACTGCAGCACTGTGCTATTTCTCGGAAAACTAAGAGCCCCTCCCTCTGCCGTCTGTCAGCTCCGTGATAGGTCAAGTGATGATCCTGATCCTGGTGGCTGGACAGCTCTGCCTTACCGTCATCCCACCTAGCTTGGAATTTTGGGCCTGAAAGCCTGCTTGATGATCATAAACAGTGATGAGAAATGGAGTCCTGTCTGTCAGCTACTCCTTATGTGAGTGTGTCTCACTGCACTCCTAGGATCTGGGGTGCTTTAAAATGCAGATTCCTGGGTCCAATCTCAAGCCTACAGAATTGGAATCTCTACAGATTGACCTCAAAAATGCATTTTTAAAAATTAGGCTTCCCAGTTGATTCTTATGCATATTAAAGTTTGAGAACTACTGTCTTACATTGTAAAATATGGCACATTGGGGCCAAAAGATGCCCTAGAAACCTCCTAACCCAGTGGTTTTCAGACTTGCCTGCTGCACATTAGAATTATTTGGGGAGATTGAAGAATTCCCAGTGCTGAGGCGCTTACTCTGTACAAATGCCATCAGAATCTTTGGGGTTGGGCCAGGCCATCAGTGTTAAAGCTCCCGAGTGATTCCAACACACGGCCAAGGCTGAGATTCGCTCCACAGTCCAACACCTTGGTTTTACGATGGGTGACACTGTGGCTGCCCACAGAGGTATTGTCTCAGAGAGGTAATTGGGACCCGAAAGTCAGTGGCCCAGACAGGATAGATACACAGATTTCCGGATCCCTAACTGGTGCTGCTTCTACATAACGGGATGCTTCTCTTCACTGAGCCAAAGACAACCCTGTTGCCCTGTGTTCTATTTGATGCCAAACAAAATAAAATTACACCTATTGGTTTGATTTCCTTCTAAGCCGGAGTGTGCCTTTCTCACAGGGGAACCTCTGACTTCAGCCAGGTGGGATCCCTGAGTGAAGCCAAGTCCAGCCCCAGCTGCAGACTCACACTGACTCTGCCCAAGGGGCCCGCAGGCCCTCCTGGCTGCTGGAGGAGGCTTGCTGGGAAAACGGGCCCCTGGCTCTGATGTTAGCCATACGCATGTCACTTGAGCAAACAGCTAAACATCTTTGGGTGCTGGGATTTTTTCTTTTTCTTCTTTTTTTCTTTTTGCCTTACACGGAGTGCACATGAGCAAACCAAAGTGCTTTGCTGAGAGATTGTGTTTCAATAATGTAGTCTAGTGTTAATCACAGAGCTGAGACCAGTAAATACTTGATGAATTGAGTAATTCAGAAATGCAAGTATAAACATCACACAATCAATTTCTCCAGCTTGTCTTCACCCAGAATGATTTACACATTAAATCTTATTTCAGAAGATCAGGTGGCAATGAAAATTTCTGTGTAGTGCATGTTTCCAGCCCTGGTGCATGGCTTAATGGTACTAACACAGGCTTCACCCTGCTATTCAAAAGTTCTATTTACACCACTTCACTTTTACAAAAGCTACATTAGCACCTATTTTCACAAATCAGAAGAAACCTGAAGAGGATTTTCACTTTTACAAAATGGTAATTGCTTCTTCACTTTATGCCATTTTGGCTTACAAAAGATTTCATAGAACTGTTCTGCTTTCAGATAGTGGGCAAAGGCTGCATATATCTTCCACAACAAAATTTTGGTGAACAAAAATATTTGAACTACCCCTTGGAATTTGATATAATGAAATTTCCTTCAGACAGATGTAATCATAGCTTTACTTACCATACGTCCTTTTGACACTCTGTGAGAAGAGTGGAAGAGAAATTTAAAGGATGATAAATATGTCAAACCAATGAAAACATCTCTCTTGTGCTTCATCAATATGTGGGCTGAAGTTCTAAATTTTCTAACTTAATAATAATATGTTGTCTGTCATTTAGAAAGATCATTCAATATCAGTAGGACCTATATCTTGAATTATTCTTTCTTTTTTTTTTTAATCTTTTATTTTTATTTTTATTTATTTTTATTTTTTAGATAATTATTTTTTTATTGAAGGGTAGTAGATACACAGTATTATATTACATTAGTTTCAGGTGTACAACATAGTGATTCAACATTTATATACATGACAATTCTATGTACCAGCTATCACCATACCAAGCTGTTACAATATCTTGACTATATTCATTACATCCCGGTTACTTATTATTTTATCATTGGAAGTGTATACTTTTTTTTTTTTTTTTTTTTTTTTTGTGAGGGCATCTCTCATATTTATTGATCAAATGGTTGTTAACAACAATAAAATTCTGTATACGGGAGTCAATGCTCAATGCACAATCATTAATCCACCCCAAGCCTAATTTTCGTCAGTCTCCAATCTTCTGAGGCATAACAAACAAGTTCTTACATGGAGAACAAATTCTTACATAGTGAATAAGTTCTTACATGGTGAACACTACAAGGGCAGCCATCACAGAAACCTTCGGTTTTGCTCATGCATTATGAACTATAAACAGTCAGTTCAAATATGAATACTCATTTGATTTTTATACTTGATTTATATGTGGATACCACATTTCTCTCTTTATTATTATTATTATTAATAAAATGCTGAAGTGGTAGGTAGATACAAGATAAAGGTAGAAAACATAGTTTAGTGTTGTAAGAGAGCAAATGTAGATGATCAGCTGTGTGCCTGTAGACTATGTGTTAATACAAGCTAGACAAGGGCAATAAAACATCCACGTATGCAGAAGATTTCTCTCAGAACGGGGTATGAGGTTCTAAGCCTCACCTCTGTTGATCCCCATTTTCTCACCTGATGACCCCCCTGCAACTGTGCCTGTCTTAGGTTGTTCCTCCCTTGAGGAATCTTACCCGTCTTTGGCTAACCAGTCATCTTCCGGGGCCATACAGGGAAATGTAATGTTGGTAAGTGAGAGAGAAGCCTTATTGTTTGAAATGGTTAGCTTTTTATTTCTTTGCATATTTATGCCCTGTAGCTTCTATGCCCAGCATTTGTCTTGAGGTATCTTTACCACTTGGAAGAATTATGATACTCGGTAAATTTGATATGAGGCACGAATTCTATTTAAGGGTTGTAATTAGGAAGGAAGAAGAAAAGCTATAGAAGTAGCAGGCGGCAGAAAACATGGGAAGATTGATTATTTCTTTGACATATCTTCTTGTAGAGTAACTTCAGCATGTATAGGTTTTAAGCTACTACTTAAATTGAGCACACACATTAACATAATAGGAGTATAGTTACATAACCAAAGCATGCCTGTAATTACCAGCTATCTCCAGTGAAACCAAGAAAACCAGTTAGGCACCTTAGGCATTTGTGAAAACTTATCTATGATATGGTGGATATTGTCCAACTGAACTTGAACAGTCTGAGAGAAATCAGACAAATTAAAACAACCCATTCCTGGGGAATGTTCACATCCCTTATGTTCCTTTAACAGTAAATAGTCTGTAGTTGTAAGATTTTGGAGCACTACAATTTGCACTTCTCCTAATTCTTGGTTGAGTTCCAACAGTATAGATCCAGTCAAATTTGTTGTTTTACTGTATGCACAGGCCAGCTTAGATATCTCCTTCCTCATTCCCATGGCAAGTCCAGGAACTGGTGGGATGAGTGCATCTACAGCTGTAGCAGTGCATGGATCTTTGTTGGGGTTTTTTGATGATCATCTTCTGGCATGAGTCTTCCAGAGAGTGCAGATGTTGGAAGTTCTTTTTCATATCGTATCTTAGTTCATTTTCTGGGTAGCCCAATTAGGCTTTGATCCTCTGTATAAACACAAACAGACCCTTTGCCTACACTTTTATATGCCCTTTATGCTCTTGTGTAGAACTCATTGGAGGTTACCACACAGGAACTGCCCTTTTTTTTTGGTATCGCGAATCTACACTTACATGATGAATATTATGTTTACTAGGCTCTCCCCTATACCAGGTCCCCCCTATAAACCCCTTTACAGTCACTGTCCATCAGCATAGCAAAATGTTGTAAAATCACTACTTGGCTTCTCTGTGTTGTACAGCCCTCCCTTTTCTCCTAACCCCCCATGCATGCTAATCTTAGTACCCCCACCACCACTCACCCTCATCCCTCCCCACCCACCCATCCTCCCCAGTCCCTTTCCCTTTGGTACCTGTTAGTCCATTCTTGAGTTCTCTGATTCTGCTGCTGTTTTGTTCCTTCAGTTTTTCCTTTGTTCTTATATTCCACAGATAAGTGAAATCATTTGGTATTTCTCTTTCTCCGCTTGGCTTGTTTCACTGAGCATAATACCCTCCAGCTCCATCCATGTTGCTGCAAATGGTTGGATTTGCCCTTTTCTTATGGCTGAGTAGTATTCCATTGTGTATATGTACCACATCTTCTTTATACATTCATCTATCGATGGACATTTAGGTTGCTTCCAATTCTTGGCTATTGTAAATAGTGCTGCGATAAACATAGGGGTGCTCTGATCTTTCTCATACTTGATTGCTGCATTCTTAGGGTAAATTCCTAGGAGTGCAATTCCTAGGTCAAATGGTAGGTCTGTTTTGAGCATTTTGATGTACCTCCATACTGCTTTCCACAATGGTTGAACTAACTTACATTCCCACCAGCAGTGTGGGAGGGTTCCCCTTTCTCCACAGCCTCGCCAACATTTGTTGTTGTTTGTCTTTTGGATGGCAGCCATCCTTACTGGTGTGAGGTGATACCTCATTGTAGTTTTAATTTGCATTTCTCTGATAATTAGCGATATGGAGCATCTTTTCATGTGTCTGTTGGCCATCTGTATTTCTTTTTTGGAGAACTGTCTATTCAGTTCCTCTGCCCATTTTTTAATTGGGTTATTTGTTTTTTGTTTGTTGAGGCGTGTGAGCTCTTTATATATTCTGGACGTCAAGCCTTTATTGGATGTGTCATTTTCAAATATATTCTCCCATACTGTAGGGTTCCTTTTTGTTCTATTGATGGTGTCTTTTGCTGTACAGAAGCTTTTCAGCTTAATATAGTCCCACTTGTTCATTTTTGCTGTTGTTTTCCTTGCCCGGGGAGATATGTTCAAGAAGAGGCCACTCATGTTTATGTCTAAGAGGTTTGTGCCTATGTTTTCTTCCAGAGTTTAATGGTTTCGTGACTTACATTCAGGTCTTTGATCCATTTTGAGTTTACTTTTCTATATGGGGTTAGACAATGGTCCAGTTTCATTCTCCTACATGTAGCTGTCCAGTTTTGCCAGCACCACCTGTTGAAGAGACTGTCATTTCGCCATTGTATGTCCATGGCTCCTTTATCAAATATTAATTGACCATATATGTCTGGGTTAATGTCTGGATTGTCTAGTCTGTTCCATTGGTCTGTGCCTCTGCTCTTGTGCCAGTACCAAATTGTCTTGATTACTATGGCTTTATAGTAGAGCTTGAAGTTGGGGAGTGAAATCCCCCCTACTTTATTCTTCTTTCTCAGGATTACTTTGGCTATTCGGGGTCTTTGGTGTTTCCATATGAATTTTTGAATTATTTGTTCCAGTTCATTGAAGAATGTTGCTGGTAGTTTCATAGGGATTGGATCAAATCTGTATATTGCTTTGGGCAGGATGGCCATTTTGACGATATTAATTCTTCCTAGCCACGAGCATGGGATGAGTTTCCATCTGTTAGTGTCCCCTTTAATTTCTCTTAAGAGTGACTTGTAATTTTCAGAGTATAAGTCTTTCACTTCCTTGGTTAGGTTTATTCCTAGGTATTTTATTTTTTTTGATGCAATTGTGAATGGAGTTGTTTTCCTGATTTCTCTTTCTGTTGGTTCATTGTTAGTGTATAGGAAAGCCACAGATTTCTGTGTGTTGATTTTGTATCCTGCAACTTTGCTGTATTCCGATATCAGTTCTAGTAGTTTTGGGGTGGAGTCTTTAGGGTTTTTTATGTACAGTATCATGTCATCTGCAAATAGTTACAGTTTAACTTCTTCTTTACCAATCTGGATTCCTTGTATTTCTTTGTTTTGTCTGATTGCCGTGGCTAGGACCTCCAGTACTATGTTAAATAACAGTGGAGAGAGTGGGCATCCCTGTCTAGTTCCCGATCTCAGCGGAAATGCTTTCAGCTTCTCGCTGTTCAATATAATGTTGGCTGTGGGTTTATCATAGATGGCCTTTATTATGTTGAGGTACTTGTCCTCTATTCCCATTTTGCTGAGAGTTTTTATCATGAATGGATGTTGAACTTTGTCAAAAGCTTTTTCAGCATCTATGGAGATGATCATGTGGTTTTTGTCTTTCTTTTTGTTGATGTGGTGGATGATGTTGATGGACTTTCGAATGTTGTACCATCCTTGCATCCCTGGGATGAATCCCACTTGGTCATGGTGTATGATCCTTTTGATGTATTTTTGAATTCGGTTTGCTAAAATTTTGTTGAGTATTTTTGCATCTACATTCATCAGGGATATTGGTCTGTAGTTTTCTTTTTTGGTGGTGTCTTTGCCTGGTTTTGGTATTAGGGTGATGTTAGCTTCATAGAATGAGTTTGGGAGTATCCCCTCCTCCTCTATTTTTTGGAAAACTCTAAGGAGAATGGGTATTATGTCTTCCCTGTATGTCTGATAAAATTCTGAGGGAAATCCATCTGGCCCGGGGGTTTTGTTCTTTGGTAGTTTTTTGATTACTGCTTCAATTTCGTTGCTGGTAATTGGTCTGTTTAGATTTTCTGTTTCTTTCTGAGTCAATCGTGGAAGGTTGTATTTTTCTAGGAAGTTGTCCATTTCTCCTAGGTTTCCCAGCTTGTTAGAATATAGGTTTTCATAGTATTCTCTAATAATTCTTTCTTTTTCTGTGGGGTCCGTCATGATTTTTCCTTTCTCGTTTCTGATACTGTTGATTTGTGTTGACTCTCTTTTCTTCTTAATAAGTCTGGCTATAGGCTTATCTATTTTGTTTATTTTCTCAAAGAACCAGCTCTTGGTTTCATTGATTTTTGCTATTGTTTTATTCTTCTCAATTTTATTTATTTCTTCTCTGATCTTTATTATGTCCCTCCTTCTGCTGACCTTAGGCCTCATTTGTTCTTCTTTTTCCAATTTTGATAATTGTGACATTAGAGCATTCATTTGGGATTGTTCTTCCTTTTTAAAATATGCTTGGATTGCTATATACTTTCTTCTTAAGCCTGCTTTTGCTGTGTCCCACAGTAGTTGGGGCTTGGTGTTGGTGTTGTCGTTTGTTTCCATATATTGCTGGATCTCCATTTTGATTTGGTCATTGATCCATTGATTATTTAGCAGCATGTTGTTATGCCTCCATGTGTTTGTGAGCCTCTTTGCTTTCTTTGTACAGTTTATTTCTAGTTTTATGCCTTTGTGGTCTGAAAAGTTGGTTAGTAGGATTTCAATCTTTTGGAATTTTCTGAGGCTCTTTTTGTGGCCTACTATGTGGTCTATTCTGGAGAATGTTCCATGTGCACTTGAGAAGAATGTATATCCTGTTGCTTTTGGATGTAGACTTCTATAGATGTCTATTAGGTCCATCTGCTCTACTGTGTTGTTCAGTGCTTCCGTGTCCTTACTTATTTTCCGCCCAGTGGATCTATCCTTTGGGGTGAGTGGTGTGTTGAAGTCTCCTAGAATGAATGCATTGCAGTCTATTTCCCCCTTTAGTTCTGTTAGTATTTGTTTCTAATATGCTGGTGCTCCTGTGTTGGGAGCATATATATTTATAATGGTTATATCCTCTTGTTGGACTGAGCCCTTTATCATTATGTAGTGTCCTTCTTTATCTCTTGTTACTTTCTTTGTTTTGAAGTCTATTTTGTCTTATATTAGTACTGCAACCCCTGCTTTCTTCTCACTGTTGTTTGCTTGAAATATGTTTTTCCATCCCTTGACTTTTAGTCTGTACATGTCTTTGGGTTTGAAGTGAGTTTCTTGTAAGCAGCATATAGATGGATCTTGCTTTTTTATCCATTCTATTACTCTGTGTCTTTTGATTGGTGCAGTGAGCCCATTAACGTTTAGGGTGACTATTGAAAGATATGTACTTATTGCCATTGCAGGCTTTAAATTCGTGGTTACCAAAGGTTCAAGGTTAACCTCTTTAGTATCTTACTGCCTAACTTAGCTCGCTTATTGAGCTGTTATATACACTGTCTGGAGATTCTTTTCTTCTCTCCCTTCTTATTCCTCCTCCTCGATTCTTCATATGTTGGGTGTTTTGTGCTGTGCTCTTTCTAGGAGTGCTCCCATCTAGAGCAGTCCCTGTAAGATGTTCTGTAGAGGTGGTTTGTGGGAAGCAAATTTCCTCAGCTTTTGTTTGTCTGGGATTTGTTTAATCCCACCATCATATTTGAATGATAGTCGTGCTGGATACAGTATCCTTGGTTCAAGGCCCTTCTGTTTCATTGTATTAAATATATCATGCCATTGTCTTCTGGCCTGTAGGGTTTCTGTTGAGAAATCTGATGTTAGTCTGGTGGGTTTTCCTTTATAGGTTACCTTTTTCTCTCTAGCTGCCTTTAAAACTCTTTCTTTGTCCTTGATCTTTGCCATTTTAATTATTATGTGTCTTGATGTTGTCCTCCTTGGATCCTTTCTGTTGGGGGTTCTGTGTATTTCCGTGGTCTGTTCCATTATTTCCTCCCCCAGTTTGGGGACGTTTTCAGCAATTATTTCTTCTAAGATACTTTCCATCTCTTTTCCTCTCTCTTCTTCTTCTGGTACCCCTGTAATACAGATATTGTTCCTTTTGGATTGGTCACACAGTTCTCTTAACACTGTTTCATTCCTAGAGATCCTTTTGTCTCTCTCTGTGTCAGCTTCTATGCGTTCCTGTTCTCTGGTTTCAATTCCATCAATGGCCTCTTGCATCCTATCCATTCTGCTTATAAACCCTTCCAGAGTTTGTTTCATTTCTGCGATCTCCTTTCTGGCATCTGTGATCTCCCTCCGGACTTCATCCCATTTCTCTTGCGTATTTCTCTGCATCTCTCTCAGCATGTTTATGATTCTTATTTTGAATTCTTTGTCAGGAAGACTGGTTAGGTCTGTCTCCTTCTCTGGTGTTGTCTCTGTGATCTTTGTCTGCCTGTAGCTTTGCCTTTTCATGGTGATAGGAATAGTCTGCAGAACTGGGACGAGTGACGGCTGGAAGGACTTCCTTTCTTGTTGGTTTGTGGCCCTCCTCTCCTGGGAGAACAGCGGCCTCTAGTGGCTTGTGCTGCGCAGCTGCGCGCAGACAGGGTTTCTGCTTCCTGCCCGGCTGCTATGGAGTTTATCTCCGCTGTTGCTGTGGGCGTGGCCTGGCTCGGGCAGCTACTCCAAAATGGTGGAGTCGCGTTGGAGCAGGAGCTGCTGGGAGGCTATTTATCTCTGTAAGGGGCCTCCCTGCTCCCTGCAGCCCAGGGGTTAGGGTGCCCAGAGATCCCCGGATTCCCTACCTCTGGATTAAGTGTCCTGCCCTGCCCCTTCAAGACTTCCAAAAAGCACCCGCCAAAACAAAACAACGACCACAAAAAAAAAAAAAAAAATTTAAATTAAACGAAAAAAATTTTTTTTAATTAAAAAAAAAAAAGTGGCCGCTCGTTTTTCTTCATTCTCCGGCGCCAGCCTCAGGCCTCTGCTCACCGGTCTTGCTGCCCTGTTTCCCTAGTATTGGGGTCCCTATCCCTTTAAGACTTCCAAAAAGTGCTCGCCAAAACAAAACAGCAAAAAAAAAAAGAAAGAAATGGTCGCTCCCTTTTCTGGTGTCCTCTGGTGCCAGGCCACCGATGCCCGCTCACCGTTCTTGCTGCCCTGTTTTCCTAGTATCGAGCGCCCTGCACTCTGGCCCGGATGGCGGGGGCTGGGTGTTCGGCAGTCCTGGGCTCCGTCTCCCTCCCGCTCTGCCTGCTCTTCTCCCGCCGGGAGCTGGGGGGAGGGGCGCTCGGCTCCCGCGGGGCCGGCGCTTGTATCTTACCCCCTTCGCGAGGCGCTGGGTTCTCTCAGGTGCGGATGTGGTCTGGATATTGTCCTGTGTCCTCTGGTCTTTATTCTAGGAAGGGTTGTCTTTGTTATATTTTCATAGATATATGTGGTTTTGGGAGGAGATTTCCGCTGCTCTGCTCACGCCGCCATCTTCCGCCCCCTTTCGAATTATTCTTTCATAATTTCTTACCTTTCACTCAAATGTACCAACATGTTTATTCAATAACTTTGAACCATGAATTCCCAGTGCATGGCCGGGGTTAAAGGGCTGTGACCATGCTTGGGACATGGTCTAGACATTCATGACAAATGTTTATTGATATAAGGCTGGTGCTACTCTGGACACCGGGGATTCATTGTTGTCCTGAAAGAAAGACACTCCCTGCCCTCCTGGAAAGTAGGGTCTGGCCAGGGAGACAGGCATTAATGGCTGAATGATCATAGATGGAGATGAGGGTTGTGCAGGGCAGGAGATGTGGCTCTGTGAGAGTGTTTAGTAAAGAAACCGGACCCAGACCAGAGGGTCAGGAAAGCATCCCAACGACATGATGACTGAACTGATACTTATGTGAACAGGGGCAGTTGCATGCTTCAGACAGAAGGCACAGCATTTGCAAAGGCCCTGAGAGGAACAAGCTTAAGTTTGAGTACTGAAACGTGGGTTTTCAGCTGGGCAGCATTACTTTTAAGATGCACATGGGGTGGTGAAGAAGGAATGACCAAGGTTTTAGTGCATAATAACCTGACCTGGAGGGTCAGGCTAAAGCCAAGATTTAGGTTATGTATGTGATCTGGATTAGGGCTTACTCAGTGCATAAGGTCAGACTATGGGCAACATTAGGAGTAAGTTCAAGGCCATTCTATCATTCATTTCTTTAACAAAAGTTTAGTGAGTATCTACTATGTTTCACAGGGGTTAGAGGTGGACCAGGTGAATGGAGTGAAAGTCATTTTACAGTAGCATACATATCAGCTGTGGACAATCTTGGGATTGCATTGGGACTACAAACATGAGAATTTGTTCATGTCACTTAATTCTTCTGAGTTTCCATTTTCTCATCCATTAGATGGAGGACAGTAAAAGACTTTTCAAAGGATGGTCATGAGGATTAAGTGAGTTTGTGTGTCAATATACTTAGTTCAGTGCCCAACACATCAGAGATATCCAATTAACACTAGCTATATGTAAACCAGCTGGAAAGTTTTTAAAAAATCAATCTTTGTTTCGAAGTGCAAGCTTTAGACACTAAGAGAAGCCTAGGAGCATCTCTAGGGAGAGTCGGGGGTAACGAGAAGAGGTTTCCTGCCAGCTGCATCACTTGAGAGATTCATCTGGCACCTGTTTTGTCCCTTTAGACAGCTTGATGCTGGCTAGGATGGTGGCAGTGGGCCAGCCACTGAGTTTAAATAGAATTTTCTTTGTAAATTGACATAGCAATTACCAAACTGCTATGTTTATCTTTTCAAATAAAAGACAGATTTTAAGTACATTATGAATGTAATTTAAAATCAGAAGCAAATGAGGGGGAATGCACTGTAACTTCTGTACCAGTGTGAGCTTCCACTCTCTGTACCCCCAGTTAGGTGTGGGGGAATAAGCAGGAGGGATGCATACATGCTTGGAATATCCCTGTGCTCCAGACTATTAAGATGAGCTGGATTCTTAGAGTGATAGCAGCTCACTATTTTGGAAACTTGAGGGCCTCAGGTTCAAATGCAAATACAGCAACTTGTATTTCCATTAAGAGTTTGCTATCCCATGAAAGAGTGGCCTTCATCCTTTTTCAGAGGTGCCACCTGGGTAATCAAACATGTGCTTCAGACTACAGGTGGCTTTGTTTGACCCAAGATTTACTGCCAAAGCTCTCTGAGACAACCTCACCTCCTTGGAATCCATGTGTCACCTCCTATTGTGTGTGCATGGGCAGCTGCAGTACCGCCAAGTGGTGCAGGAGGTTGGCTGAAAAGATGACCTGGGAATCTTCATGGGAAATCCCAGGATGGGTCAGCCACCTGGCTTCAGTTTTTGGTCCTTTCTGTAACCTTAGTGGCTGGTACCTAACAGTGGTCATAAGGGAGGTGGAGGTTGGCTTCCCTCCCTTATAACCTCATCAGTCCCCACTCAAGTCATGCCAAGTTAAAATAACAATATTTATTTTTTGATGTGATATTACAAGTATTTCTTCAACCTTAAAAATGTGACAGAAAGCAGTATCTTTTAAAAAGTACGTTGCTTTTGAAAGAGGATTGAGGGATTAAAGGTGGTGGCATGAGAGGTGAGACAGAGACCTCCTCCTAAAACCACATATAATAAGAAAATACAATTAATACAACTAGTCCTGAAAGAGCAACAGGAAAGAAGGCTGCACCAGATGACATAGACCTGGAGAAAAGAAGAGATCTCATGGAACAGGGTAACATACCAAAGCCATGACCCGGCAGGACCCAAGCTCTTCCCCCACCCAAGCTCACTGGCAGGAGGAAGAGAAACGGAGCGGGGAGAGAGTGGAGGCCTGGGACTGCTGAACACCCAGCCCTGGAGATCTTCTCTGGGAGGACCAACCTACATTACATGGTGCTCTGGTGATTAGTGAGGTTGCAAAGCTAAGAAAGGTGGAATACCTGGAGAGACTGAGATTCCAGCTGCTTGTGGAAAACAGGGATCCATATCTGGTTGATCTGGGCAGGCAGTCCAAGAGACTTCCTAAAAGCAAGAGGGCTGCTAAAGGGGCAAGGACTTCACAGAGCCTACTGCTAAGGAGAAAGGACAGGTAGACAAAATTGTCCAGGTGCACTCTGCACAGCAGCAGGTTGGGAACTTTCACAAATCTTCAGGCGCTCCATCCCCCTGGCTGGCTGTGTAGCTCCAAGGCCCCCCACCATATGCAGCCTGCTGAGCCTTCCTCCAGGCCAGCCCGCACCTGGCTCACAAACCAGCAAACCCTGCCCTGGTGTCAGGCCAGCCAGAGGGAAGCCCCGCCTACAGCAGCTACAAATGCAAACATAGAGGCTTACACCTGTGTGTTTGGTCCACTTTTTCTGGCAGCAGAGACAGGCATAGCAGCTGAGAAGCAGGAAACAGCTCTTTCCTCACCCTAGGCACCAGCGCCACTCCCCTGCAACCCCCAACATCGCTCCAGGGGCTGAGCAGCTCCAGAGAGTAGAGCTTCTGGGCACAAGAGGGTGCCACACACAAATATGAAATGAAAAAGGAACCTGGTTCAAAGCAAAATCTCAATATCACCACAAAAAGGGTCGAGTGAGACTGAATTAATCAATCTTCCTGAAAGAGATTTCAAATAAAAAATCATAAAAATGCTCCCAGATGTACAGAAAATTATTCAAGAACTCAGGGATGAATTTAGGAGGGAGATCCAATCATTAAGGAACACATTGGAGGGATTTAAAAGCAGATTAGATATGGTGGAGGAGACAATAGATGAAATAGAAATTAGAGAAGAGGAATAAAGTAGCTGAGGCACAGAGAGAAAAAAGGATCTCTAGGAATGAAAGAATATTGAGAGAACTGTGTGAACAATACAAACAGAACAATATTCATATTATAGGGGTACCAGAAAAAGAAGAGAGAGAAAAAGGGATAGAAAGTGTCTTTGAGGATGTAATTGCTGAAAACTAACCCAATCTGGGGAAGGAGAGGGTCTCTCATGCCATGGAGGTGTACAGATCTCCCAACACAAGGAACCCAAGGAGGACAACACCAAGACATATAATAATTAAAATGGCAAAGATTAAGGATAAGGATGGACTATTAAAAGCAGCCACTGAGAGAAAAAAGATCACACACAAAGGAAAACCCATCAGGCTATCATCAGACTTCTCAACAGAAACCTTACAGGCCAGAAGGGAGTGGCATGATACATTTAATGCAATGAAGCAGAAGGGCCTGGAACCAAGAATACTCCATCTGGCAAGATTATTATTTAAATTAGAAGGAGGGATTAAACAGTTTACAGATAAGAAAAAGCTTAGAGAATTTACCACCCACAAACCATCTCTACAGTGTATTTTGGAGGGACTGCTATAGATTGAAGTGTTCCTAAAGTTAAATAACTGTCACCAGAGGTAATAAAAAGGGACAGACAAAGAGTACAGAGTATGACACCTAACATATAAAAAATGGAGGAGGAAGAAAAAGAGGGGAAATAAAAGAACCTTTAGATTGTCTTTGTCGTAGCATACTGAGTTAAGTTAGATGCTTAGATAATAAGGAAGTTACCCTTGAACCTTTGGTAACCACGAATCTAAAGCCTGCAATGGCAGTAAGTACATACCTATCAATAATCACCCTAAATGTAAATGGTCTGAATACACCAATCAAAAGACATAGAGTCACTGGATTGATAAAAAAAAAAATAACCCAACTATATGCTGCCTTCAAGAGACTCACTTCAAACCCAAAGACATACACAGACTAAAAGAGAAGGGATGGAAAAAGTTATTTCATGCTGCTAATAGGGAGAAAAAAGCAGATGTTGCAGTACTTGTTCAGACAAAATAGATTTTAAAACAAAGAAAGTCACAAGAGACAAAGAAGGACATTATATAATGATAAAAGGGTCAATCCAACAAGAGGATATAACCATTATAAACATCTATGCACCCAACATAGGAGCAACTACATATGTGAAACAAATACAGACAGAATTAAAAGGGGAAATAGAACACAATGCATTCATTCCAGGAGACTTCAACACTGCACTCACTCCAAAGGGCAGATCAACAAGACAGAAAATAAGTAAGGAGCCAGAGGCATTGAACAACACATTAGAACAGATGGACCTAATAGACATCTACAGAACTCTACACCCAAAAGCAGCAGGATGCACATTCTTCTCAAGTGCACATGAACATTTTCAAAAGTAGATCATATACTAGGCCACAAAAAGAGCCTCAGTAAGTTCAAAAAGATTGAAAATTTTTCTCAGACCACAAAGGTATGAAAGTAGAAACAAATTACACAAAGAAAACAAAAAATCGCACAAAAACATCAAGGCTAAACAACATGGTCCTAAATAACCAATGGATCAATGATCAAATAAAAACAGAGATCGAGCAATATATGGAGACAAATGACAACAATAATTCAACAACACAAAATCTGTGGGATGCAGTCAAGGCTGTGCTAAGAGGAAAGAATATTGCAATACAGGCCTACCTCAGGAAAGAAGAACAATCCTGTATGAACAGTCTAAACTCACAACTAATGAAATTAGAAAAAGAAGAACAAATGAGGCCCAAAGTCAGTAGGAGGGACATAATAAAGGTTAGAGCAGAAATAAATAAAATCAAGAAGAGTAAAACAATAGAAAGAATCAATGAAAACAGGAGGTGGTTCTTTGAGAAAATAAACAAAATAGATAAACCCATAGCCAGAGTTACCAAGAAAAAAATAGAGTCTACACACATAAACAAAATCAAAAATGAGAAAGGAAAAAATCACTATGGACACCACAGAAATACAAGGAATTATTAGAGAATACTATGAAAAATTACATGCTAACAAACTGGATAACCTAGAGGAAATGGACAACTTTCTAGAAAAATACAACCTTCCAAGGCTGACCCAGAAAGAAACAAAAAATCTGAACAGACCAATTACTAGCAATGAAATTGAGCTGGTAATCAAAACACTACCTAACAACAGAACTCCTGGAACAGATGGCTTCAATGCTGAATTTTATCAAACATTTAGTGAAGACCTAATACCAATTCTACTTAAAGTTTTCCAAAAAGTAGAAGAGGAGGGAATACTTCTAAACTCATTCCATGAGGCTAGCATACTCTACCAAAACCAGGCAAAGACACCACAAAAAATGAAAATTACAGACAAATATCTCTGATGAACATAGATGCAAAAATACTCAACAAAATATTAGCAAACCAAATTCAAAAATACATCAAAAAGATCATCCATCATAATCAAGTAGGATTTATTCCAATGATGCAAGGCTGGTACAATATTAGAGAATCCATCAACATCATCCACCACATCAACAAAAAGGACAAAAAACACATGATCATCTCCATAGATGCTGAAAAAGCATTTGACAAAATTCAACATCCATTCATGATAAAAACTCTCAACAAAATGGGTATAGAGGGCAAGTACCTCAACATAATAAAGCCCATATATGACAAACCCACAGCCAACATCATATTTAACAGTGAGAAGCTGAAAGTTTTTCCTTTAAGATTGGGAACAAGACAAGGATGCCCACTCTCTCCACTTTTATTCAACATAGTACTGGAGGTCCTTGCCATGGCAATCAGACAACACAAAGAAATAAAAGGCATCCAGATTGGTAAAGAAGAAGTTAAGCTATCACTATTTGCAAATGACGTGATATTGTACATAAAAAACCCTAAAGAATCCACTCCACTACTACTAGATATAATATCTGAATTCAGCAAAGTTGCAGGATACAAAATTAATACACAGAAATCTGTGGCATTCCTATACATCAATGATGAAGTAGCAGAAAGAGAAACCAGGAAAACAATTCCATTCACAATTGCATCAAAAAGAATAAAATACCTAGGAATAAACCTAATCAAGGAAGTGAAAGACCTATACCCTGAAAACTACAAGAAACTCATGAGCAAAATTAAAGAAGATACCAATAAATGGAAACACATCCCATACTTAAAGATAGGAAGAATTAATACTGTCAATATGGCCATCTTGCCTAAAGCAATCTACAGATTCAATGCCATCCCTATCAAAATACCAATAGCATTCTTCAACAAACTAGAATAAATAGTTCTAAAATTCATATGGAACCACAAAAGACCCCGAATAGCCAAAGCAATCCTGAGAAGGAAGAATAAAGCAGGGGGGATCATGCTCCCCGAATTCAAGTTGTACTACAAAGCACAGTAATCAAGACAATTTGGTACTTGAACAAGAACAGACCCATAGACCAATGGAACAGACTAGAGAGCCCAGGTATAAACCCAAGCACATATGGTCAATTAATATATGATAAAGTAGCCACAGACATACAATGGGGAAATGACAGCCTCTTCAACAATTGGTGTTGGCAAAACTGGACAGCTATATGCAAGAGAATGAAACTGGATTATTGTCTACCCCCATACACAAAAGTAAACTCAAAATGGATCAAAGATCTGCATGTAAGTAATAAAACCATAAAACACTTAGAAGACAACATAGGCAAAAATCTCCTGAATATAAACATGAGCAACTTTTTTCTGAATGCATCTCCTCAAGCAAGGGAAACATAAGCAAAAATGAACAAGTGGGACTACATCAAAATAAAAAGCTTCTGTACAGCAAAGGACACCATCAACGGAACAAAATGGCATCTTACAGTATGGGAGAATATGGGAGAATATATTTGTAAATGACATATCTGACAAGAGGATAACATCCAAAATATATAAAGAACTCACATGCCTCAACACCCAAAAAGCAAAAAACCCAATTAAAAAATGGAACAGACAATTCTCCAAAGAAGAAATTCAGATGGCCAACAGGCACATGAAAAGATGCTCCACATCACTAGTTGTCAGGGAGATGCAAATAAAAACCACAGTGAGATATCACCTCACACCAGTAAGGATGGCCAGCATTGAAAAGACTAAGAACAACAAATGCTGGCGAGGATGTGGAGACAGGGAAACCCTCCTACACTGCTGGTGGGAATGTAAACTAGTTCAACCATTGTGGAAAGCAATATGGAGGTTCCTCAAAAATCTAAAAATCGAAATACCATTTGACCCAGGAATTCCACTCCTAGGGATTTACCCAAAGAATATAATTTCTCAGATTCAAAAAGACATATGCACCCCTATGTTTATTGCAGCACTATTTACAATAGCCAAGATATGGAAGCAACCAAAGTGTCCATCAGTAGATGAATGGATAAAGAAGAGGTGGTACATATACACAATGGAATACTATTCAGCCATAAGAAGAAAACAAATCCTACCATTTGCAATGACATGGATGGAGCTAGAGGGTATTGTGCTCAGTGAAATAAGCCAGGTGGAGAAAGACAAGTATCAAACGATTTCACTCACCTGTGGAGCATAAGAACAAAGCAAAAACTGAAGGAACAAAACAGCAGCAGACTCACAGACTCCAAGAAGGGACTGGTGGTTACCACCCAAAGAGTGGTGAGGGAAGGAGGGTGGGGAGGGAGGGAGTAGGGGATTGAGGGGTATCATAATTGGCACACATGGTGTGGGGGATCACGTGGAAGACAGTGTAGCACAGAGAAGGCAAACAGTGACTGTGTGGTATCTTACTATACTGATGGACAGTTACTGCAATGGGGTATTGGGGGGGACACGATAACATGGGTGAATGTAGTAACCACATTGTTTTTTCATGTACAACCTTCATAAGAGTGCATATCAATAATACCTTAACAGAAAAAATACTTTGCTTTTAAAAAAACATTAGTCATGCACAATCTAGGTTAGATGAAGTAGTGTAAGACAAGTGCTGTAAGCCTCTCCTATGTCACATCTCCCTTGCTGACACCTGTTCACTTCTCTTACTCACCAGGTCCTGTGGCTATTTCCTAGTTCTTTCTGGAGATACTGATACTCACATCCAGGCATAAAACAGGAAAACAAGTGCCTGCAACAAAAGGTTGGGAACAGTGTGCTGTCTGAATTGAATGGATAGTAGAATATTCCTTGAAGAGTATTGGCAACTGAGTATTATTTGCCGACTAATGACAGCTGAGCTGAGTCATGTCACAGCAGCTTTCATGACAGGATAGTTTAGAGTTCTCATCTTTGGGCTTTCAGTGTGGAACTTGCACTTCAGCAAATTCCTAGGTCAACATCATTGATGGGCAGGCAGAAACCGCTGACTTGGGGTACATTTAGGTTTCTCTGTCATTTTCCCCTTGAGTTGAAATTCTTCTCCCTGATATCATCATTTGATGAGGACCTCAGGGTGACCTGGAGAATCAAGCATGTCTGTTTTTATTGGGGAACATGCTGCAGTGAGGTAATCGCCAAATGAGGCCTGGCTCTCACAGCAAAGTGCCTGTGGAAGGAAGAAGTCAAATGATACAGGTGTTATTACCCGTGATATGGGCTGGGTGCCCTCAGCACAGAAATGCAAAAGATAACACTCTCTTTTATCTTCAGTGAAAAGCATTGGTAATAAAACCTGTGTTTGGTGTTTGTTACAAGCACCCTGGTGACCTTCTCTCTTTGTCCCCGTTTGCTCAACTACAAATGAGGTGTTGAACCAGATGATCCCTAAGATTCAAATACATTGGAGAGAGTCTTGGAGTCCTGAGGCTTGGGCTTGAGTCCCACATTTAGCACTGGCTAGGCAGGTCCATTTTCTTCTCTGGGCTCCAGCTTCCTGTAAGACAGGGAGTTTGGACAAGATGTCTCTAAGATGCTTGTCAATTCTGAAGAGAATTGGCCCATCGCTCTAGCAGGAAGACAGTGATCAGATACTGGCCTGTGAACCACAGCTGCATCATCTAATAGAATCTAAGAGAACAGAGTTCACTTACAGCAGAGAGGATGGTTCATCCTGTTACCTATCTGCCTCTTGTTGGATACGGGAACTTTGCAAGTTACTAAACTTGTTGAGCCTCAGTTTTCTGGTCTAAATAATGGGGCCGATAAGGATAATATTGATTTCAGAGGGTCGTTGAGGGCATTGAAGATGTAATATACGTGAAGTGGTTTCCCGGTGTATGCCCTCTGCAAGGCCTTGCTCTTTCCACCACTGCCCCATTACTCTCACCCGCCAGTGGTTCTTATGCCCCTTGCAGTGGATTGAGGCACCAGCTGGCTGAGTTGTTGGGATATATTACAGGCACCTGCTGGAAGGACTTGAGCCCATGTCTGATGTCCAAGGCAGCAGAGAATGCCCACATAGATCACTCAAGGAGACCTAAGCACAGCTACCAAAGTTTGTCAACTTGGCGACCCCAAATGTTTTCTTTTATTTGGAAGCTCATGATATTCCATCATAAATGTTTTGTAATTGCTTCATGAATTATTCACCTGCAACTTAATAACCTTAAGTTTTGTGGGATTATGGTTTTATGGGAGAAAAACATTGTCAACCTGGGACCTAGCTGTGAAGAGAGTGCTGACATTGCCAATTTATTTTCACTATGCTGTAGAAGGTTTTTTTTTTAACTATGAAATGTAGAATATTAATAAAATAGCAAAGAACTAAAAGAGGAGGGAAAAAATATTTATGTTGCTCTTTCTAAAAAATTTAATCTCAAAGCAGAGTTTGCAGTATTTTTTCCTATTGCCAAGAGGCTGATCCACCTCTATTATAGTTGGTGTCATCTTCTTTGGCGAAGCCAACAAAAAGTCATTCTTGGTTTCCCTTCCTTACATATTTGGACTTGGGGTTTCCTATACTTTTATTCATCATTTAAGTTTTTTTAGTTGGTATTCATTAGTAATTCTTAAATTCGTATCACCCTCTCAGTATCCTAGAGTGTGAGGATGTTCGTTTTGGAATGTGTCTGATGTTATGTAAGCAGAGTTTGGTAATATGATGGAAAGAACAGTGGTTGGGATATTTGAGTCTGAGTCTAAGCTGTCATTTAATTGGTGCATATTGTTAGCAACTCGATTTTTGCAGCCTCGGTTTCCTTATAGATACAATGGGGATATTAATGTCCATTCTACCTACCCAACAGAAATCTTAAGAAGGTCAAGATAATAAAGGAGGCAGCCTTTTAAGGGATAAGGCACTGCATGAAGGCAAGGACCTGGCTCAGCAGCACAGCTGATGGAAGGTCAGGGTGTTGACATCACTGAATGTAGTGAAAAGATGAACAGGAAGATGAGCAGAAAAGCTAGTTCACACCAGCTGGCAGGCAAAGAAGCTGGTTCCTCTACTGGGGTTTCAGTTTTCATGGGAGCAGAAAAGGAGAAAGCTGGGCCATCCTGCCCTCTAATGCCAAGTCAGGTGCAGCTGTTATTCAAACCCTTTCATTGCAAATCGTGGGTATGTGTGCACTCTTTAGAATCAAATAATAACAGAAAGACAATAGAGATAATGAAAAGTGTGTTCCAATGTTTCCATTTTACAGATGAGAAGAGTGAGTCCTAGTGTGAAGGGTAGATTTTGATCCAGGTTCCATGGTTTGTTAGAGGCAGAAACTGGGACCAAAAGCCTGGTTCTTAGATTTCTAATACTAGGCACTTGTCTGCCACAGAAAGTGCCATGAACATGCTGTCAGTACGGGCCTCCGGGGTGGAGGGCAGGGCGTTACTAATAGAAGTGGAATGGGGCAGGTGTTGGGGTAGGTAGGGGCTGAAGCAAAGGAGCTAAGAAGTATTGTTCTGCTGGAGGCAAATGAGCCGCCAGCAAAGTGAAGGGATCTGCGAGGCATGTTTTGGACTGGCTAGACCTGAGTCATCCAATTAAACCAGGAACAGGTGCCCCAGAGGCTGCATCTCCTCTCCTCCCCACAGTTTGTGCTGACTTCTAATAACATTTTATTAAAATTCTCTGAGTCCTGATTAATTTTCCTGGCTGCTTTCTCTCTTATTGCTCTCCTGGCCACAAGATAAGAACAGTGTGTGCTCTAACGAATGGAGTGAACAGTGGGGTTCAACTCATTTAGTCTGAATGGCTCTCTGTCCTCTGCCTAATGGAGCTTAGGGGATTTCTTCTCTTGAATTTGGGGCTGATGATGGAAGGGGATACCTGCTGGTATCTGAGAAGAAAAGCATTACTAAGAACTTACCTTCTGGGGTATCATCTGTAAAAAGATGATCTATTTGGTTAGTAAAGGATCTACCTGTCAGCTAAAGAAGGAAGGGAAGTCACATTTGCTGAGTGCCTGTATTTTTCTCAGTGTCTTTTCTCTGGGTTGCTAGAGCATCTTATGTATTCTTTTAACACATTGTTGCCAAGGTCTTCCCAGAAGCATTGTGAGCGACTTGAGGGCAGGCACTGTATCTTCCTCATAGTTGTCTTCTCTGTCCCAACCTGATGGCTAACTCAGCACATTCTCAATAAGTAGGCATTCAGTTGATGAATGGCTGCTGGGTGATAAACATGGGCTTTCTTATTTAGTGCTCACCACCATCCTTAACCCCATTCTTATTTATTTACATTTTACAGATGATTAAGGTAAGTCCTGGAGGGGCTTGCCTAAGGTCACACATGTACTGTGTTTATAGGTCCGTATGACATGAAAAATGCCATGATCTTTCTACTTCCTAAACATGCTGCCCACATATAGAGACAGTGTCTTACCTCTGGAGACCTGCAGATTTTCAGCCTAAGTCCCAGTGAAGCATTGCCTTTGAAACATACATATTTCCCTCCTGTCACACAGAATGCTACAGTAGCAAGCTTGCCCTATACTGAAAGTGTTATGAATATGAGAGGTGGCTTCAGAAATGGCAAAAGGAATATGATGGCATATAAATTGGGGTTGAAGAAATTGTGGTTGTTAGAAGGGAAGATAATTGAGGACCTTCTCTTCAATGTCATAGTTCTGTCTAGCCCTGTCCATGTATACTTGAAAGTATTGACTCAATTATTTTCATTCTTAATGGTTATAGGGGTTGCCATTGGATGAAAAGCTATGTCAGTGGATAAGGGGTTGGAGACAGGCAAGAAGGGGAAGCTGAAAAACGCTTGCATGTAGAAAGAATCAGAGGAAGCAGGGGAGGTCGGTGTGGAAGAGGAAGGGGCAAGGCACGAGGTGTCCCAGGGAGAGCGGAAGGCTTAGTGCATTCGTGTGGCTTCCCAGGCCACATGGCTGTATGACCCCATGGCTACAGTTTCCCTCAATGGCCTCAGGTTGGGTGCTTAAACTTCCTTTGTGGGAACGTCCCTAATGGACAAGGGCAGGGGACATTGACAGTCCCAGAGAACCACCATGGGGAAGTTATCCTTTGGTGGCAACAGAAGAAAGGTCCTAGAGGTTTGGGTGGCTGGGGACCCTTCCGTTCATGGAGCAGCTTGGAGGACTCATGTGGGAAGGGGCTTTCTGGAGCAGACTGTGGAAAGAGTGTGGAAGTTGAGGCTTCCCCTTTAGAATTTTTTTTTTTTTTTTAATTATTATTTTTTTATTGAAGGGTAGTTGACACACAGTATTACATTACATGAGTTTCAAGTGTACAACACAGTGGTAGAACATTTATATACATAATTCTAGGTTCCAGCTATCACCCTACCAGGCTGTTACAATATCTTGACTATATTCCTTATGCTATACCTTACATCCCGGTTACTAATTTATTTTACCATTGGAAGTCTGTCCTTTTTTTTTTTTTTTTTTTTTTTTTTGTGAGGGCATCTCTCATATTTATTGATCAAATGGTTGTTAACGACAATAAAATTCTGTATAGGGGAGTCAATGCTCAATGCACAATCATTAATCCACCCCAAGCCTTATTCTCGTCAGTTTCCAATCTTCTGAGGCATAACAAACAAGTTCTTACATGGAGAACAAATTCTTACATAATGAATAAGTTACATGGTGAACAGTACAAGGGCAGTCATCACAGAAACTTTCGGTTTTGCTCATGCATTATGAACTCTAAACAGTCAGTTCAAATATGAATACTCATTTGGTTTTTATACTTGATTTATATGTGGATACCACATTTCTCTCTTTATTATTATTATTTTTAATAAAATGCTGAAGTGGTAGGTAGATACAAGATAAAGGTAGAAAACATAGTTTAGTGTTGTAAGAGAGCACATGTAGATGATCAGGTGTGTGCCTGTAGACTATGTGTTAATCCAAGCTAGACCAGGGCAATAAAACATCCACGTATGCAGAAGATTTCTCTCAGAACAGGGGGGGTGAGGTTCTAAGCCTCACCTCTGTTGATCCCCAATTTCTCACCTGATGGCCCCCCTGCGACTGTGCCTGTCTTAGGTTGTTCCTCCCTTGAGGAATCTTACCCGTCTCTGGCTAACCAGTCATCTTCCGGGGCCATACAGGGAAATGTGAAGTTGGTAAGTGAGAGAGAAGCCTTATTGTTTGAAAAAGTTAGCTTTTTACTTCTTTGCATATTTATGCCCTGTGGCTTCTATGCCCAGCATTTGTCTTGAGGTATCTTTACCACTTGGAAGAATTATGATACTCGGTAAATTTGATATGAGGCACGAATTCTATTTAAGGGTTGTAATTAGGAAGGAAGAAGAAAAGCTATAGAAGTAGCAGGCAGAAGAAAACATGGGAAGATTGATTATTTCTTTGATATATCTTCTTGTAGAGTAACTTCAGCATGTATAGGTTTTAAGCTACTACTTAAATTGCACACACACATTAACATAATAGGAGTATAGTTACATAACCAAAGCATATCTGTAATTACCAGCCATCTGCAGTGAAACCAAGAAAACCAGTTAGGCACCTTAGGCATTTGTGAAAACTTATCTATGATATGGTGGATATTGTCCAAATGAACTTGAACAGTCTGAGAGAAATCAGACAAATTAAAACAACCCATTCCTGGGGACTGTTCACATGCCATATGTTCTTTTAACAATAAATAGTTTGTAGTTGTAAGACTTTGGAGCGCTACAATTTGCACTTCTCCAAATTCTTGGTTGAGTTCCAACAGTATAGATCCAGTCCAATTTTGTTGTTTTACTGTATGCACAGGCCAGCTTCGATATCTCCTTCCTCATTCCCATGGCAGGTCCAGGAACTGGTGGGATGAGTGCATCTACAGCTGTAGCAGTGCGTGGATCTTTGTTGGGGTTTTTTGATGATCATCTTCTGGCATGAGTCTTCCAGAGGGTGCAGATGATGGAAGTTCTTTTTCATATCGTATCTTAGTTCATTTTCGGGGTAGCCCAATTAGGCTTTGATCCTCTGTATAAACACAAACAGACCCTTTGCCTACACTTTTATATGCCCTTTATACCCTTGTGTAGAACTCGTTGGAGGTTACCACACAGGAACTGCCCTTTTTTTTTTTTTTTTTTTTTTTTTTTTGCTATCACTAATCTACACTTACATGACGAATATTATGTTTACTAGGCTCTCCCCTATACCAGGTCTCCCCTATAAACCCCTTTACAGTCACTGTCCATCAGCATAGCAAAATGTTGTAGAATCACTACTTGCCTTCTCTGTGTTGTACAGCCCTCCCTTTTCTCCTACCCCCCATGCATGTTAATCTTAATACCCCCTACTTCTCCCCCCCTTATCCCTCCCTACCCACCCATCCTCCCCAGTCCCTTTCCCTTTGGTACCTGTTAGTCCATTCTTGAGTTCTGTGATTCTACTGCTGTTTTGTTCCTTCAGTTTTTCCTTTGTTCTTATATTCCACAGATAAGTGAAATCATTTGGTATTTCTCTTTCTCCGCTTGGCTTGTTTCACTGAGCATAATACCCTCCAGCTCCATCCATGTTGCTGCAAATGATTGGATTTGCCCTTTTCTTATAGCTGAGTAGTATTCCATTGTGTATATGTACCACATCTTCTTTATCCATTCATCTATTGATGGACATTTAGGTTGCTTCCAATTCTTGGCTATTGTAAATAGTGCTGCGATAAACATAGGATGGCCATTTTAACGATATTAATTCTTCCTAGCCACGAGCATGGGATGAGTTTCCATCTGTTAGTGTCCCCTTTAATTTCTCTTAAGAGTGACTTGTAGTTTTCAGAGTATAAGTCTTTCACTTCTTTGGTTAGGTTTATTCCTAGGTATTTTATTTTTTTTGATGCAATTGTGAATGGAGTTGTTTTCCTGATTTCTCTCTCTGTTGGTTCATTGTTAGTATATAGGAAAGCCACAGATTTCTGTGTGTTGATTTTGTATCCTGCAACTTTGCTGTATTCCGATATCAGTTCTAGTAGTTTTGGGGTGGAGTCCTTAGGGTTTTTTATGTACAGTATCATGTCATCTGCAAATAGTGACAGTTTAACTTCTTCTTTACCAATCTGGATTCCTTGTATTTCTTTATTTTGTCTGATTGCCGTGGCTAGGACCTCCAGTACTATGTTAAATAACAGTGGAGAGAGTGGGCATCCCTGTCTAGTTCCCGATCTCAGAGGAAATGCTTTCAGCTTCTCGCTGTTCAATATAATGTTGGCTGTGGGTTTATCATAGATGGCCTTTATTATGTTGAGGTACTTGCCCTCTATTCCCATTTTGCTGAGAGTTTTTAACATGAATGGATGTTGAACTTTGTCAAATGCTTTTTCAGCATCTATGGAGATGATCATGTGGTTTTTGTCTTTCTTTTTGTTGATGTGGTGGATGATGTTGATGGACTTTCGAATGTTGTACCATCCTTGCATCCCTGGAATGAATCCCACTTGGTCATGGTGTATGATCCTTTTGATGTATTTTTGAATTCGGTTTGCTAATATTTTGTTGAGTATTTTTGCATCTACGTTCATCAGGGATATTGGTCTGTAGTTTTCTTTTTTGGTGGGGTCTTTGCCTGGTTTTGGTATTAGGGTGATGTTAGCTTCATAGAATGAGTTTGGGAGTATCCCCTCCTCCTCTATTTTTTGGAAAACTTTAAGGAGAATGGGTATTATGTCTTCCCTGTATGTCTGATAAAATTCCGAGGTAAATCCATCTGGCCCGGGGGTTTTGTTCTTTGGTAGTTTTTTGATTACCTCTTCAATTTCGTTGCTGGTAATTGGTCTGTTTAGATTTTCTGTTTCTTCCTGGGTCAATCTTGGAAGGTTATATTTTTCTAGGAAGTTGTCCATTTCTCCTAGGTTTCCCAGCTTGTTAGCATATAGGTTTTCATAGTATTCTCCAATAATTCTTTGCATTTCCGTGGGGTCCGTCGTGATTTTTCCTTTCTCGTTTCTGATACTGTTGATTTGTGTTGACTCTCTTTTCTTCTTAATAAGTCTGGCTAGAGGCTTATCTATTTTGTTTATTTTCTCGAAGAACCAGCTCTTGGTTTCATTGATTTTTGCTATTGTTTTATTCTTCTCAATTTTATTTATTTCTTCTCTGATCTTTATTATGTCCCTCCTTCTGCTGACCTTAGGCCTCATCTGTTCTTCTTTTTCCAATTTCGATAATTGTGACATTAGACCATTCATTTGGGATTGCTCTTCCTTTTTTAAATATGCTTGGATTGCTATATACTTTCCTCTTAAGACTGCTTTTGCTGTGTCCCACAGAAGTTGGGGCTTAGAGTTGTTGTTGTCATTTGTTTCCATATATTGCTGGATCTCCATTTTGATTTGGTCATTGATCCATTGATTATTTAGGAGCGTGTTGTTAAGCCTCCATGTGTTCGTGAGCCTCTTTGCTTTCTTTGTACAGTTTATTTCTGGTTTTATGCCTTTGTGGTCTGAAAAGTTGGTTAGTAGGATTTCAATCTTTTGGAATTTTCTGAGGCTCTTTTTGTGGCCTAGTATGTGGTCTATTCTGGAGAATGTTCCATGTGCACTTGAGAAGAATGTATATCCCGCTGCTTTTGGATGTAGAGTTCTATAGATGTCTATTAGGTCCATCTGCTCTACTGTGTTGTTCAGTGCTTCCGTGTCCTTACTTATTTTCTGCCCAGTGGATCTATCCTTTGGGGTGAGTGGTGTGTTGAAGTCTCCTAGAATGAATGCATTGCAGTCTATATCCCCCTTTAGTTCTGTTAGTATTTGTTTCACATATGCTGGTGCTCCTGTGTTGGGTGCATATATATTTAGAATGGTTATATCCTCTTGTTTGACTGAGCCCTTTATCATTATGTAGTGTCCTTCTTTATCTCTTGTTACTTTCTTTGTTTTGAAGTCTATTTTGTCTGATATTAGTACTGCAACCCCTGCTTTCTTCTCACTGTTGTTTGCTTGAAATATGTTTTTCCATCCCTTGACTTTTAGTCTGTACATGTCTTTGGGTTTGAGGTGAGTTTCTTGTAAGCAGCATATAGATGGGTCTTGCTTTTTTATCCATTCTGTTACTCTGTGTCTTTTGATTGGTGCATTCAACCCATTAACATTTAGGGTGACTATTGAAAGATATGTACTTATTGCCATTGCAGGCTTTAAATTCGTGGTTACCAAAGGTTCAAGGTTAGCCTCTTTAGTATCTTACTGCCTAACTTAGCTCGCTTATTGAGCTGTTATATACACTGTCTGGAGATTCTTTTCTTCTCTCCCTTCTTGTTCCTCCTCCTCGATTCTTCATATGTTGGGTGTTTTGTGCTGTGCTCTTTCTAGGAGTGCTCCCATCTAGAGCAGTCCCTGTAAGATGTCCTGTAGAGGTGGTTTGTGGAAAGCAAATTCCCTCAGCTTTTGTTTGTCTGGGAATTGTTTAATCCCACCGTCATATTTGAATGATAGTCGTGCTGGATACAGTATCCTTGGTTCAAGGCCCTTCTGTTTCATTGTATTAAATATATCATGCCAGTCTCTTCTGGCCTGTAGGGTTTCTGTTGAGAAATCTGACGTTAGCCTGATGGGTTTCCCTTTATAGGTGACCTTTTTCTCTCTGGCTGCCTTTAACACTCTTTCCTTGTCCTTGATCTTTGCCATTTTAATTATTATGTGTCTTGGTGTTGCCCTTCTTGGATCCTTTCTGTTGGGGGTTCTGTGTATTTCCGTGGTCTGTTTGATTACTTCCTCCCCCAGTGTGGGGAAGTTTTCAGCAATTATTTCTTCTAAGATACTTTCCATCTCTTTGCCTCTCTCTTCTTCTTCTGGGACCCCTATAATACGGATATTGCTCCTTTTAGATTGGTCACACAGTTCTCTTAATATTGTTTCATTCCTGGAGATCCTTTTGTCTCTCTCTATGTCAGCTTCTATGCGTTCCTGTTCTCTGATTTCAATTCCATCAATGGCCTCTTGCATTCTATCCATTCTGCTTATAAACCCTTCCAGAGTTTGTTTCATTTCTGCGATCTCCTTTCTGGCATCTGTGATCTCTTTCCGGACTTCATCCCATTTTTCTTGCGTGTTTCTCTGCATCTCTGTCAGCATGTTTATGATTCTTATTTTGAATTCTTTTTCAGGGAGACTGGTTAGGTCTGTCTCCTTCTTTGGTGTTGTCTCTGTGATCTTTGTCTGCCTGTAGCTTTGCCTTTTCATGGTGATAGGAATAGTCTGCAGAACTGGGACGAGTGACGGCTGGAAGTACTTCCTTTCTTGTTGGTTTGTGGCCCTCCTCTCCTGGGAGAACAGCGGCCTCTAGTGGCTTGTGCTGCGCAGCTGCGCGCAGACAGGGTTTCTGCTTCCTGCCCAGCTGCTATGGAGTTAATCTCCGCTGTTGCTGTGGGCGTGGCCTGGCTCGGGCAGCTACTCCAAAATGGTGGAGTCGCGTTGGAGCAGGAGCTGCTGGGAGGCTATTTATCTCCGTAAGGGGCCTCCCTGCTCCCTGCAGCCCAGGGGTTAGGGTGCCCAGAGATCCCGGATTCCCTACCTCTGGATTAAGTGGCCCGCCCTGCCCCTTTAAGACTTCCAAAAAGCACCCGCCAAAACAAAACAACGACCACCAAAAAAAAAAAAAAAGAAAAAAAATTTTTTTAATTAAAAAAAAAAGGTGGTCATTCGTTTTTCTTTATTCTCCGGTGCCAGCCTCAGGCCTCTGCTCACCGGTCTTTCTGCCCTGTTTCCCTAATATTCGTGTCCCTGTCCCTTTAAGACTTCCAAAAAGCGCTCGCCAAAACAAAGCAGCAAAAAAGCAAAAAAAAAAAAATGGTCGCGCGCTTTTCTTATGTCCTCTGTCGCCCAGCCTCCAGTGCCTGCTCACTGTTCTTGCTGCCCTGTTTTCCCAGTATCGAGGGCCCTGCACTCTGGCCCGGATGGCTGGGGCTGGGTGTTCGGCAGCCCTGGGCTCCGTCTCCCTCCCGCTCTGCCCGCTCCTCTCCCGCCCGGGAGCTGGGGGGAGGGGCGCTCGGCTCCCGCGGGGCCGGGGCTTGTATCTTACCCCCTTCGCGAGGCGCTGGGTTCTCTCAGGAGTGGATGTGGTCTGGATATTGTCCTGTGTCCTCTGGTCTTTATTCTAGGAAGGGTTGTCTTTGTTATATTTTCATAGATATATGTTGTTTTGGGAGGAGATTTCCGCTGCTCTACTCACGCCGCCATCTTCCGCCCCTCTTCCCCTTTAGAATTTACCCAAGAAAGTGTCATGGAAACCTCTTTCCACCCTTATGTTGACCTGAGTCCTTCCCTGAGCATTTATTTGTTGTTTAAGTAGCATCATAGAAAACTGGGAAGAGCATGGAATTCAGAGTGACACAGGCCTGAGCGCTACTCTCAGCTCCTGCCCCCTCGCCCTCCACCTTACTTCCTTGGGCAGAGCTTTAACATCTCAGCACCCTTTCCCCTCCTCTGTGAACCTGGGGCAAGTACCACCTAGGACCACCTACCTCAGGGGGCTGCTGTGAGGATTAAAGGAAAGAATGAAGATAAAGCACCTTGCATTTAAGAAGCACACATATATGGTAGCTCATGATTGCCCTCTTATGCCAGGGGAGATCCATGTCCACCACTGTGGGTAGAATTGCAGTATTTCCAGAATCTCTGGCTTGGCCTTAGTGCATCTCCATATCAGTAGGTGATTACAAGGTGGGTGGAGAGCGAACAGCACCTGCACTAGTGAGGTGAGAGAGACACGTGCAAATGGGTATAGACAACTTCTTGTAAGCAACGATCAGGTTTCTTGCACTGTTTTTTCCCTTTGACTGATTTTGGCTTCAAAGGTTTATTCACCCTGGGCTGGGAACACATTTTTCCCCTGGATTTACAACCATTCCTAGAAACATTCCTTGACCCAAACAAAGCCCATTCTCTTGCCAGCCTCTCTTATACTCCATTTCTCTGACCTGTCTCCCAACAGATTGTGAGCTTTGCTTCCCTCAATTCTACATGAACTCCACTCCTTCGAGAAACTAGAGGAACGTCTCTTGACCATCTCTAATCACCACTTGATTGGGTGGGGAACAAGGGAGGGAGAGGGAGGGAGAGGGAGCGGAGAACTTCAACACAGTGATGTTCCCAGGGCCGGCCTGTGTCATTTCATAAAAGCTGATCATTAAATTTTTAGGACTTTTGTGAGCTTGTTGACTTGACTTTGGTTGCTTGAAATTGGCCAAGATAGGAGTATTTAAACCACAGAAATGATCAAATACTACAAGTTTTATTTTTTTTCCTTTGAGAACTGGTTTTAAGACATTTAGAAGCACATCTGTCTTGCTAATGGATTTCAGCCCTGGACAAGTTCACTATGGATTCAATGAGACCAAAGAAATGACGGTAGTACATTCTTGGGGTGAAAGAGTTTATACCCAACTTTATTCCCATGGTGGCAGGTCAGTCACTAGAATCCCGTCTTCCCAGAGCGAGTCTGCAGCAGCAGTAGGCTGGTCCCTGCCTCTGGGCCCCTCTGCCCCCGCAGCCGTCCCAGTCTCTGGCCTTGGTGCTGCCACCACTCTGATCTTGTCTCTGCTCCCTTGCAGCCCTGCTACCGTGTCGCCCAGAGCACTGGGCAGAGCTCTTTATATAGAGTCAACAGCTATGTATTGCCCACAGCTGTGCAGTGAGCTAGCCAACCAGGGCCAGGTGAGAATCCTGGCCACAGGAACCTTCACTTTATCCACAGTGCCACTGAACAGCTAGCAGTTGTAAAGTATATTTGTCATGTGCTGTTCTAAGAGCTTTACATATACTAACTTAATCCCCACAACAACGTTTTGAGGCTTATTATTATCCTCATTTTACAGTAGAGGACTGAGAATGTGAGCTGCCAAAGGTCATGTGGCTAGCTGATGACAGAACTGGGACATAAACTAAGGCAGGCAGTCTCCACAGCCTGCCTTCTAGTCAGCTATGCTGCCTTGTGAGGGTTCTGGTGGTGATTCAATGACTTATGGAAAGCGCTTGGCTTGGTGCTCTGTACTTAGTAATTGCTTTGTAAATATTAGCTGTTGTTATTTTTATTAGGTATTCTTATGCTTTTTGAGTTCAAGAGCATCTGATGAAAGCTATGCATTCTTTTCCCTTAGAAGATGCATAATGTGTACAGTAGTCACACATGCACGCACACTGTGAAGATACAGTATTAGGGGACTGATGGACTCTCCAACACCCCATGACCTAAGTCTACCTTCTTGGGCCACATATCAGCCAGCTGCTCCTAGATTCCCATGCAGTGTTTGAGCAGATTCTTTGTCTTTCTCTTTTTCTAGCACATTTTCCCACCTATCTTCAACTCATCTTTGGGACTGTTCATGTACCCCTCCCACGCCGCTAATCCCCCATCGATTTGCTCTGAGTTGCTTTTTGTCTCTCATAGTGATGCATCAAGAACTGGGGAGTCTTATAGTTTTCTTCATTTTTCCCGATATCTTTACCAACTGATATTTTTTCTAGTCTCATTTTGCCTCTAGTGTTCTGCTCTTTGGGACCTTGCCAGTTTTCTGGCATCTGGGTGTGGATAAAGTGAAGGTTCCTATAGCCAGGATTCTCATCTGGCCCTGGTTGGCTAGCTCACTACACACGTGTGGGCAATACGTCGTTATTGATTCTATATAAAGAGCTCCGTCCAGTGCTCTGGACGACATGGTGGCAGGGCTGCAAGGCTGCAGGAGAGCAGAGCAGAGGCAGGAGTGGTGGCAGCGCAGAGGACAGAGACTGAGTCGGCTGCAGGGGCGGAGAGGCCCAGAGGCAGAGATCGGCTTGCTGCATGCAGACTCGCTCTGAGTGGATGGGATTCTAGTGACTGACCTGCCACCGTGGAAATAAAGTTGGGTATAATCCTTTCACCCCAATAATGTACTACTGTCATTTCTTTGGTCACACTGAATCCATAGTGAACTTGTCTGGGGCTGAAACCCATTGGCAAGACAGCATTATCTTATGTGACTAAACCCACAAAACAGGCCCTTGCAGTAGGGATTGCAAAGGAAACCAAAGCTCAGAGGGATTGTGTAACTTGCCTAAGGCTTCAAAGCTAGACTTCAAACCCACAACTGGCAACTTCAGGTTTGCACACTTTTCCGTGAACTCTAATTCCTTTTATTGCACAAAAGCATCTAATAAGACATGTGGTCCCTTTCCTGGATATGTACATTTATCAGTGGGCTTAAGATATTGATAGCATTTGTAAGACTTGAGGGGATTTCAGTCACTGGGCATTGGGGAAATTCTTGCAGGTGGAGGATCTCCCCAGATCTCGCAAATGCTGACACACAGGTATTTCCTACCCAACCAGCCTTGGTGCTCCCTGACTAGGTAAGAGAAGTCCCATCTTCCTTTCCCTTTAACCTCAGGGGAAACGCAGCTAACACCTGTGTAGAAAATGAAGCCAGCCTTCCTTGCAAGGGTCCCTGAGCTGTATTTCTGATAGTCCAGAAAGCCCTTAAAATAAAAGGCCGCAGTGTTTAAAACCTGACAGCACGCTTCCAGCTTTCTGTGGCTTACCAGCGGCCTCTAGTGGCCAGTGGCTCTAAGTACCAAAAGCTGTGAGCCTTGGGCACTTCCATGCTGTCTCTCTGGCTGCACGCCCTACAGAGTTTTAAAACACTGCATTAATTCCCAGTCAACATGTTTTGCAGTATTGGGACAGAAAAAAATGGAGTCTAAACCTCTGGGCAAAGAGGGTATTATGATGTGTGATCTAATCTATAAAATCAGAAGCCTGGCTGCCACTCACACCTCTCTAATCATTCAGATCACAAACCTAGGAGGTAGATGGTACCGTTATCTCTCTTTTGCTGCTAGGTAAACCAAGGCGCAGAGAGGTTAAGTAACGAGGCCACATATGGGTTATACAACAGTGAACAGCCAGGTCTGTGTGGACACAGGTCTGAACACAAGCACTAAGCTTTGCTGCGCAGGCCTATGGCAGTGTGTATGTAGTTTATTGGCATAACAGTGGTCTGGTCTTGGGAATAACAATGGCAGCTAGTATTTAAGAATTCATCCTGTGCCAGGCATGGGCTAAGGGCTCTTATGTGGAGTACCCCATTCAGCCATCTTATCACCGCATAAGGTGTACATCTCCAACTCACAGATGAGGATGTGGATTCTCAACACAGTCAAAACTGCCAGAGGTCATCTGACAGGAGGAGCTGGGAATTAGGACCAGGTTGTTGCAAATCCAAAGCAATTGCTTTAACTTACCTTCATATAATGTATGTGTGTTCTTGCAGCCCATCCAGTGGTTCTTAGGAGCTGCTCACCTGAAATCCTTCCTCCCTCCTGACGTGTGCTGGTGAGCATTCTGGCTAATCAGCGTGTGTCTCTCAGAACATGGACTGTGTAGCTGGGAGAAAGTCTACTCTTTGTCTGAGACTCTCAGGTAGCCTCTCCGACTGCTAGGGGTGGTGGGTGGGGTGGGACTCAGTCATTTCCTGGAGTTTTGGAGGGTTTTAGTGAAGCAGGCCCATGGATCAGTATAGCATAGTGGTCACAAGGCAGGCTTTCCAGTCAGGAGACACTGCACAGTTACCAATCCACTCAAGACTCCGTTTCCTCATCCACTAAGTGGACACAATCATGCCTACCTCATAGGGCTGTTGCAGGAATTAAATAAGACAGATGCAAATGATACTATTAGGACAGCACCTGCCACAGGTATCTTTGGAGCGGAGATACCTGTGTGTCACGTTCTCTATACTGTGTTTGTGAGCAAGGGTGCACACTGCACACAGCAGCAACCTGATTGGTTCTTTCAGAAGGTTTGGGCAGCAGCGCTGACTGTTCCGGGCCTGGCCCCTTGTTAGGGTTAGCAGATGAGGTTCGGCTGTTCCCTTGTAACATAAAGCGATTGACTTAGGGTTGAAGCAAGAACAATGTGCTGATGGGAGACAGCCATAGCAGAGAAGCCCCCCTCCACAGGGAAAAAAATGGGTGGGAGGAGATGGTGAGAAGACTTAGTGGGAGTCATGCCACCCAGACCCACTGTCAGGAGGGTACTGAGTCTTGGGAGCAGTAGAGGGCACAGCCACGAGGGAATTAATTTGCCTCAAACAGCATTGCCATAGCTTAATGGCTTTATTGAATCCTATGGTTTTAGCCCATTGATTCCTGTTCGCAGGAATCCAGGGCTGTGAGGGAGCTGTGCCATGACTGCCTGCCCATGTGCACCCACCGGCGTCCCTCCTCCTCTGCCCTTGGAGTTTTGGAGGGTTGCCATTCCTTTCTTGCCTCCTGCTTTCTGTCCTCAGTTCCCCATCCCAGGGACCGGCTGGAACATGTGCGGCCAGGGCAAACCCTCTGGGTTCCTTGCTGAGCAGGAATGATGATGCCAGGCGGGTTGTGATGCCACCTTGTCCTAGGGCTCCTTGAGCTGGTTGTGATCATGCTGTTGCATTAGGATTTGTTTCCTTAACATTGAGATCTGACAAAAAGCAACCATTCATTTTGCAGTTCTTGTGGATGATTGTCCTAATAAGCCATTACTGGAGTTTTTTAAAGAATGTTCTTTAAACTGTAGTGTACACCAGAATCACATGGGATCTTGCATAAAAGGATATTTTTTGGCCCAAATATTTGGACTTGGTGGGTTGTTGCCCCTCCCCCTGCCCCTCCTTTTTTAATTGAGGTAAACTTCACATGACATATAATTAAGCACCCTAAGGTGAACAATCCAGTGGCATTCAGTACACTCACAAGGTTCCGCGACCATCACCTCTGTCTAGCCCCAGAACATTGTCATCCCTCCGCCCGCCCTTTGCCAGGCTGTGGCCATCACTGATCTGCTTTCTGCCTCTGTGATCTGCCTACTCTGGGTATTTCGTATAGATGGAATCAGTCAGTATTTGTCCTTTCGCATTTGGCTTCTCTCACTTTGCTTCATGCTTTGAGGCCCATTCACATGCTGGCATGCCTCTGTACTGCACTCCTTTTCATGATTGAATATTTTGTCATATGCACATCCTACATTTTGCTTATTCACTTTAACATTTATTTATCCATTTGTTCTGCAGCAGGTGACCTTTGGCCCATGCTTCGGGAATCATCGGCAGTGGAGGTCATCGGTCTGCCTCTGAGCAGCCTGATACCTTGTCAGAGTAGAGTTTGAGAGTGCCAGCCCCCCGCTGCCCACGAGGTGTGATAGGCCCCTGGAGACGGGCCCAGCAGTGCATGACCAGCGGCTGCCTAGCCATGCAGGGCAAAGCCTCACTGCAGGCATAGACTTCAACCCAGGCCAACAGGACAGTGAAATGCAGGTAAGAGGGAAGAGTATTTGCATCCCAGCTGCACTGTCAATGGAATAACAACAGTATCACTCTCATAGCATTATTGTTTGGGTTAAATGAAATAGTTTATTGTAAGGGCCTGATGTAGGGTGTGGCACAGAGTGAAGTGGAGCCCAAAGTGGCTGCGATTTTCATTACTTTTCCAGAGTCTGGCATTCTGGTTAACTTGTGCAGACACAGGGAAATGCTCTCAGCAGGGTGGGCTGCTGCCCCAAGACTCTGCAACATCTCCAAGAGAGCTCATGAGAACAAGATGTGGCCCCAGGTGTGGGAAAATAAGGAGGCCCAGTTTCCAGCATGGGATGCTTGGTCCCAGCAGTAAGGCAGGAACCTTGTTTTTAAAATGATATGTACCATCAAAGTGGAAGCAGTGACCAGGCTCAAAGGATGGGTATTGTCACTGCTGGTCTGGTATTGTACCGCACAGTGAATAGGGCAGGGCAGGGGCTCTGCCTGTCTTAATCACTGCTCTGTTCCCAGCACATGTGTAGAGGACATGATCAGTACATGTTTGTTGTATGCGTGGATGGCTGGGTGCTGTGTGACCTGTTTGCAAAGGACTCCTTAAAACTTCCGAAATCAGTCTCGTGCTGTTGGAGGGATATACTCTGCCTGAGGTATCCTTCTATGAAACTGTTTGGAAATCTCCCAGCTTCTTAAAAATGTGCACCTCTTTTGATCCAACAATTTTGCTTTTGAGTATTTAACCTAAGGAAATCCCGAGAGGCTTAGAAAGATTATAAATCAAGAATGTTAATTGCGAGATTATTTGGAATAGCAAAAATAGTGGGAATAAATCACTATCCAACAAAAGGTGGATTGAATATATTATGCAACTTCCTTTCAATAAAGGATTTCAAAGCTATAAAAACAATGAAGTTTAATAACATGAGAGAATGTGCAAATTATGTAGTTAATGAAAACAAATCACACAAGACTATTTTAACATAAATCCACTTTGATGTGTGTGTGTGAGTATAACACTGGAGGCTAAAATGTTATCTGTTGCTCCAAGTGATTAAATTAGGGATTATTTTAATTTTGAGCTTTTCTGTAATTTTCAGTATTTTTACATTTAACAAGTAATCAGAATAATAATGAATATTATTAAGGATGATTTCTGATAAGAATTTGGGTCTTAGATCGTGTCTGAATCTTCATGAGGTAGTGAATGGCTTCAGCTGCAGAGATTGGAAAGCTATGGGAAGCGACCGGGGACAGTATGGCATCAGGCAAGCCTTCTGCAACCTTCCCAGAGTAGGACATGTTCTTGTTCTGTGCAGGCTGTAGCAAGCTCCAGGCAGGTCTGTGGAGGGTTTGGGCTACATTCGGAGGCAAAGAGTGCAAAGTGGGGAAGTCCAGGCAGATTCCAAGGAGTAGGTTCTTTGGCTTGAGGATGGGAAGAGATTCCTGGTGGCTGTTCATTGGTTTGGAGGTAAGTCTCAATCTTTTGTAAATCAGGCATTTATGGGAAATCAGTCTCTAAGTTCCTAAGTTCTGTTCTCCTGAAGGTGTGTGTGTGAGATTCTCCATTTCATATCCTCTGGTTCCATTTTTAGATTGAGATCCTTTCACATTAGCATTAGATACACCCAGGCTGTAGTAGCTTTTCAGTCCACATGGAGAGTAGATCCATGTTGTGGCCTCCAGCTTCTGAGATAATCAGCCACACACTGGTTTTGAGAAGATAAATTTAAACATTGCATGGGCTGAATTAACTGTACAAATTAATTCTGTTCTGTGTTTAAAGAAATTAAAAGAAAGTCTGGGTTGAGAAAGCATACATGGAATAAGTACTTGTATTGAAAAGGAACCAAGGTGACAGTCTTGGGCACTGGCTTTCAGATTTTCTGTTACCTGCAAGTACACTCCTATGCAGGCCTGAGGCTTTGTCCCTGGGTCAAGCGGATCTATCAGACTTCATCTTCTTTGAGATTAGGTTCACCAGAGGCTGCTGGGCCCTTTATGCTAACACGTGTCCTCTAGTTGCTCCTCCAGAACTTTCTACTGTGTTGGCGTCCTATGTGGAGACATGATTTGGACTCGTGCTGGGACCGCTACAAACTTTGCAAACCAATAGTGGTGATGTATTGTGGAGTCTGTTTTAAAGGAGAAGGGAAGGGGCTAAAGGGAACATGTAGGGAAGAACATCTAAAGTGACATGAGATGCCATTTGATAGAATGAATAGAAGTTCTTCTGGAGTATAAAGAGAACACCTCGTCAGAGGCAGAGGGTGCAGTCCCTGAAAGCCATCTGAGGCAGGAGGGAATTCAGTGTGCGATACAAAAAGACCATAACAAGTAGAGGACATGTGAAGGTGTCGCAAGGATCAGGTAATGTAGGGGTTAATGTTCCAGATTCAGGAGTCAGGCATTTTATCCTGTAGCCCATAGGTTTCCACTGAAGGATTTTAAGCAAAGGAATAACATTTAGTAATATTCATACTAATCTTTCCCATTAATCTGTGAGTTCCCTAAGACAAATGTTTGATTTTGAGTCATTTCCATGGTTACCTCCTCCAGTCCCCAATACATCCCCTTATTTATGATAATAGCTAACCTTTTATCAAGTACGTACTATGAGTCTGACACTGCACTAAATGTTTTACCTGGTGTATTAGAGAAACCAATAGGATATACATAGCCTACACACACACACACAGACTGACTTATTATGAGGAATTGGACTGTGCAATTGAGAAGTCCCAAGATACAGTCAGCAAGCTGGGGACCCCGGAGAGCTGATGTGTTGTTCCAGTCCTAGTCCAAAAGTCTGAGAACCAGGTGCGCTGATGGTCTCAGTTCCAGTCTGAAAGTGGGCAGTCTTGAGAACCAAGAAGGGTCCATATTCCAGCCCAAGTCTGAGGGTCTGGAAAGACCAATGCCCTGGTTCAAGTCGGTTTGTTTCAGGCTGGAGGAGCTCCCTTTTACCTGAGGGGCCATCAGCCTTTCTCTTCTACTCTGGCCTTTGGAGGAGGCCCACCCAGATGAGGGAGGGCGATCAGCTTTCAGTCTACTGATTCAGTGGTTAATCTCATCCGAAAATAGACTCACAGACACACCCAGAATGATGTTTGATAAACTCTATGAACACTCCCAACCCCCACTATGGCCCAGGCAAGTTGACACATAAAATTTACCATCACACATGGATTATATAATTGAACTTGCACAGTGATCTTGCCAGTTCATTTCTGTTTTCATTCCCATTTCGAAGAGAAGGAAACTACACTTTAGGTTTATGTCATGTCCATGAATAACAAACAGCTGGTAAGTGATAATGCTAGGATTCAGACCCAAGCAATTGACCCCTATGGCCACGTCCTTGACTACTATGCTGTAATACATATTTTGAAATTGATTATTTATAGAACTCTCACATAAAAAAATTAACAAAAATATAATTACTAATAATACAGTAATTATACTAGCTATGCATTCATTCCTATAGAATGAATAAAGAATGAGTAACAGCTGTCTTTCAATAAATCCACGGTTTTCTTTCCTGATTCTGGAAAGACAAGGTAGTGCGAAGAGGGTTGCTCAGCACACGTTGCTGAATCTCATAGAGGATTCAGTTTCCCTTTCACAGTGAGTGTCCTAGGTTATACAAGTTCCATTTCAGTTAAGAAAGAAATCAGTTCATTAAGGTGTGGAGGCAGCCAGGACTCTCAGCATTAAGCTATCTGTGTTGTGAAAAGAGGACACATGGAACCAGCTCACAGTAAGACTCGATTCTTGGAAAGAATAATGCTGTGAAATTATTTTCTGGGGATTGTCTTGAGTCTGTTTGAATGAGCTTGGAGTCAGCTAAACTCATCTCAGAGGCTCAGGAGTCATAGGCTCTGTAGGTTGACTGTCACTAATAAGTGGCATGTCCTGGAAATCTATGCAAATCAAATCCTGTTTTCCTATGATTTTAATGGATTACTAACATGTCCTTGGGTGAGCATTACTGTATTTTCTCCTTTTCCTACTCAGTTTTTCAGGGTAGATTTTATTTTTGAAGTACATATCTACATGTAGAAAGAGAATGTTCTGAATTTGAGGAGTAGTTTTTAAAAGCATGTTTATCCTCATTATTTATTACTAGTTGGAATGTTTGTCATTACACATTTCCTTAAAGCAGGGCACAGATGGATTTATATGAAAGCAGAGGGGAAAAATTCTCTATTAAGGTAGCAGAATGCACTTTGATGCCCTACTTACCCAGCTGTTGAATACTGGATATCAGATGGATATCAACTGATTGTGTTAATGGTTTTTTAAACATATCAGAAGAATATTAAAGCCATTTCAATTCAGGAGTAGGGGGTAAGTAAAAATAAACAATCTTGTTGAAATATTGGCATAATTAGTATTTGGGAAGATATCACCAACATGGTGGCATTTCCCTCCTTTCACAGATGCATGGGATCTGCAGCCACACACAGGTCAGTGCCCTCGGAGAGAAATGCAGGAACTAGTTGAATGTCTTCTACCCACCAGTCACCTGAGAGAGTACCCACATCAAAATGTGTAGGAAGGGTTGAGGCACACTCTTGCTATAAACCCCACCTCTGGCACAGCAACTTAAAATTGAGAGGGAATTCCTAACCCCCAGCTTATTCCTGAGGAACAAATGATTTGAACCACATATCTAGCACCCCAACTTTTAAGGCTACCACCAGAAGAACAAGCCCCCAAATTACCTAGCTCTGAGAGCCAACAGGGCTTTCATTTGTGAGTCCCACAGGACCACAGGAAACAAAGAAACAATTATTAATTGGGGCCCAGCAATCTCAGCAGCTCTGACCTATGGGCTAGTATACAGGGAGCAGACAAAAATGCAGGGTCAATGCAATCCAGTGTCATTCTTAAGAGAATTGAAAAGAACAAACTAAAATTCATATAGAACCTCAAAAGACCCTCATATGGAACTCAAAAGACCCTGAATGGCCAAAGCAACCAAGAAAGAACAAAACTGGGGACATCACACTACCTTATATAGAACTTCAAAAACTAGAAAATATATATATATATTGGTCTCTACTTCTATTTCCTGACAGAGAGATCTTAAAAACCTTGTAATTTCCTAAATAAGAGCCCTAGGAGCATCTTTTGTTCTAATATTTGGTCTTTGACTTGATCCCTGGCAGAGCTCCTAAATCCCTTGAAATTTCCTGTTTGATAAGATATCTTGTTTTAATGAGGTGAGACTCTTGGTGGGCTCCTGAAAGCCTTAAGATGTGGACCAGCCACTGGGAAGACCAACCATGATTAGAAACTCGTAACTTTCACCCCACTCCCATCTTCAAGGAAGGGGAGAGGGGCTGGGGACAGTCAATGGTCAGAATATTTTCATGAGGTAGCCTCCATAAAAGTCCCCGAAGTACAGGGTTTGGAGCTTCCAGGTCATGAACACATGTAGGTGAGGTGGGGTAGAGCGGGGTACTAGGGAGAGCCTACCAGCTCTCTACTCTTTCCCAAATACCATGTCCTATGCATCTCTTCTATTTGAGTATAACAAATGAGCAATCTAGTTAAATAAACCATTTTCCTGAGTTCTGTGAGCCATTCTTGCAAATTAATCCAACCTGAGGAGGGGGTCATGGGAACATCCAATTTATTACCATTGGTCAGAGGCACAAGTAACAATCTGGGGTTGGGTTTGGTATCTGAAGTAGGAGGGCAGTCTTATGGGATTAAGCCCTTAACCTATGGGATCTGATGCTATCTCCAGGTATTAAGTTAAATTGTACAGCATTCAACTGGTGTCACTTAGAATTACTTGATGTGTAGAAACCAACATTTTGGATGTCAGAAGTGAAATGTAGTAATGTGAGAATAAAGGAGAGACAAGGGAAGAATTTGTTTTTCCTACTTACAAATGATATTACAAAGCTATAGTAATCAAAACAGCATGGTATCAGCATAGAAATATACATCAATGGAACAAATAAACCCATGCATTTATGGTCAATTAATTTTTAACAGTCACCAAAAATATACAATGGGAAAAGATAGTTTCTTCAATAAATGCTGTTGGGAAAACTGGATAGCCACATGCAAAGGACTGTAATTGGACCCCTATCTTATAATACCATCTTAAAAAATCAACTCAAAATGGATAAAAGACATGAACTAAGATCTGAAACCCTAAAACTCCTAGAAACAAACATAATGGATAAGCTTCTTGATTTTGGTCTTGGCAGTGAATTTTTTGGATTTGATACCACAAGCATAGGCAACAAAAGCAAAAATAAATGAGTGGGACTACATCAAATTAAAGAACTTCTGCTCAGCAAAAGAAACCATCAACAAAATGAAAAGAAAAGGCAACTTGTGGAATCAGAAAAAGTATTTGCAAATCATATATCTGATAAGGGATTAGTACCCAAAATATATAAGGAACTCCTACAAATCAATAGTAAAAAAAAAAATCCAACTAAGAAATGGACAAAGTACCTAAACATAGACTTTTTTCCCCAAGAAATACATACAACTGACCACCAAGTACATGAAAAAGTACTCAACATTACTAATCATCAGGGAAATGCAAATAAAAACCATAATGAGGTAAGACTTCACACCTATAGGATGGCTATTTTAGAAGGGCAAGAGATAGCAATTGCTGGTAGGAATAAAGAGAAAAGGCAACCCACATGCACTTTTGGTGGGGATGTACATTGGTGCAGCCACGGTGCAAAATGGGATGGAGGTGCCTCAAGAAATTAAAAATAGAACCAGCAATTCCACTACTGGGTATATCCAAAGGAAACAAGATCACTGTCTTGAAGAAATATCTGTGCTCTCATGTACATTTTCTCATTATTCACAATAGGCAAGATATGGAAATAACCTCAGTGCCTTTGATGGATGAATGGATAAAAAATGTGGTATGTATATACACACAATAGAATATTATTTAGCCTTAAAAAAAGAGGAAATTCTGCCATTTGCAGCAACGTAGATGAACCTGAAGAGCATTATGCTAAGTGAGATAAGTAAGAGAAAGGCAAATATTGCATGGTATCACTTCCATCTGGAATCTTAAAAATAGAAGAAAAAATTGACCTCATTGAAACAGTAAAATAGTAGTTGCCAGGAGCTGGGAGATGGGGAGACTGCTCAGATCTAGGGATCTGCTGAGAATTCTTTTGACAAGATCAGGTGGTGATTCTAAGGGAGGGTTGGGTTTGGAAAACTGCCTCACTAGCCCCTCAGCTGCCTGCACAGACTCCGAGCCAGCCTAGGGCTGCAAGGCCTGGGTCCTCTCACCTCTGGTCTAGGGATCTGCCTTCATATGCTCCTGCTGAAGTTGAATTAGGACATCACAGCATTCTATATATCAGAGAAACAGGGTTTGTCTCAGTGTGATCATTAGCTTTTATGTCACACTTCAGGCCAGGTAGGACTCAGGTGGATATCTTGAGAGATTGAATTTTGAATCAATGTGTCCATAAAAAAGTTAGAAATCAATACTTTTTTTTTTCCCCGATGGCATACAACAACAAGGGTTTGTTCAGTGCTGATGTTACATGTCTATACGGGGCCATCCTGAGGCTCTCATGGGAGCCACTCTAACTCTCGGACCCAGGCTGGCTGCAGAGGCAGAGGGAAAGGAGAGCATGGCGGAGCGAGCCTCAGCTCTGACAGCCTCCACCCCGAATCAAGCCCTCACCTCCTGGAGGCAGGGAGGTGTGGTCCTATGGGCCTGAAAGAAGAGACTGTCTGCACAGCTGCACAGGGACTTGGGCTTGGTTACTCCTACATCTCTAGCACTTAGAACAGTGTCGGGTATGCGTAGGCACTTAAAGATATGCATTGAGTAGACAAAGGAAGGAATAGATATATAAAAGTGAAATAAATAATTCATGTCTCCCAGGGCTGGTTCCTGGACACAGTTCTGAAATTATTGTTGTTAGAACATTTTAGAAAATAACTCCAGAAAGAGCTGTGTTGGGGAAAATTGTCTTCCATATAGATTGTTCATGATTGTAAAGCCCTGAGCTTGGATGTGGGCTGCAGGAGCGCCTACTTGCATTTCATATCGATACAAGGGTCATTTGTTCATGTGTCCACAGTGGATCTGGCAGGCCAGCTTGAATAGGTGTCTGTTTCTCAGGATATTAAAGTGTGGGTGGTGGAGTTGGGGGCCATTCAGGGCTTTCACAACGAAGCTGAGAGAAAAACCACAATATTGACAATTAGCTCTTCAGAAGGACTTCATGGGATCCCTGTTTACAAAATTATGGCTCTTCTTGTGGTTAACATTGGTTCTTAGATGAAATGGTCAAAAGACCACACTTAAGTGATGGTCTTGGGAGGCCTGACCCCTGAAACTGTGGTGAGTTAAGATTCAAGGTCACTTCCATTTCCCTGCTTTGTTCTCAGTATGCATGGGCCCTCAGAGCCACTTTATGCCAAGAGAACGAATGTGTGCAACTGCTCCTCCCATTTCTGGGAAATATAAAACCTGCCCATAATTTGTCTAATTTGTAGTTGATCATGGGAAGATAATGAGTAGGGAAAATTGAGGGAGCAGGGCACAGAGTTGCTAGGAAACAGATTCACTTCTCACATCCAAACAAATAAACTGAAGAAATGGGGGCAATGAGTCCAGTTATTGACAATCTCAGTTCCAAGGAAGCACAGAAACAGAAGCAGCGTTAACGTGAAAAAGCACCAGGCAGGTAGAGGCCTGGGGAGGAGAGTGGGGCAGGGGGTTCAGTATGTGGTCATGCTTCTCGGATAGATTTGCTGGTGAGGGAAGGTCCTTGCTGGAAGGGGCTTAGCACAGCATCTGCAAGAAGAGGTGGTCAGTAAATGTCAGTCAGAGTAATCATTAGTATTACATATCCATGACATGTTCATAAATGTTACTATTCATCTCATCATCATCTTAGGAGTTCCAGCTCTTCCACTAACTGCAAACATGTCTCCCATTCCTGGTTAACCAATTTCTGAGCCTTTGTCTCCCCATGTTACCTCCTCTACATCGACTGTTGGAAGAGCCAGTGAGAGGAAGTATGTGTAGTCAATTTATAAACTTCAAGAAATTTTATGTCTACAAAGGACAGAATTTGTGCTCGTCATCACTGCCGACAACCGCAGCCAGTGCCCCAGAGGGGATCTCACATCGATCTTTGGGGCTGCTTCTCTGCTGCTCTCTCCTTTCTCTGCACCTCGATTGCAGTCACCTTAGCAGGTGCGAACTCTCATCTGTTTCATCATCCCAGCAAAACTGCTTCAGTCTGTTTGCCTCCATTTCTCTGCATCATGACCTGGAAAATGCCCTCAAGAAGAAAGGTGCTGTGAATGGGAGGGTTTCACATCATCTGCTGCCTTTCCCTTGAGGATCAGAGCCCTGCACTGACTATTATCCAGTGTCTGAGAACAATTGCTTTATATATTTTGTTTGGCTTTTACAGCAAGATTAAACTTGATACCAGATACTCCATCAGGGCTAGAACGAGAAGCTTTCCTTAGCTTTCTTGATGCTTTTACTTTATTCTCCTGGGTGAAAAAACAAAGAAAAAAATCCTCTAAGTAAACACACAAGTTAATGAAATTTTTTACAGATTGGGACACGTTCTATGAAGGAAAACAAAGGCACTGAAATAGAGAAGAAAGATGGAGAAGGAGGGCAGGATTTGGGGAATGGTGGTCAGAGGAAGCTGCTTTGAGGAGTTTTCAGTTGTGATTTAAATCATGAGCAGGATCTTACTTCCGTGAAGCAGAGGTGGGAGAGGAGAACAAAAGAGGTTTCTAAATAAAAGTACAGATTCTGAGTAAGTGATGCTTGCTGTGATTCATGCTGCACACACAAGAGCTGGGGTATTGTGTTTAACTTGAGTGCCATATTTTGAACTAGATAATCCTTCTAAGTGCCACTAAGAAGGAGGGAGTTGCAGACCTGGAAGGGGAGAAAAATGAACCCAAGGCCATGGCTAGGACTGGGCATGGGGCAGTGTTTTGGGGCGTGCTAGCATAGTTCTGTCTTCGAATACTCGAAGAGCTGTCATGGAGGGTAGGCAACGCTCTAGCACTTGGATTGACAAACTACGGCCCGAGGGCCCAATCCAGCCACACTGCCTGCAAAGTGAGGATGGATTTTTTTTACATTTCCAAATGCTTCCACTGGAAATGGTTGTATTAGTTCGTATATAATATAATAGCTTCATTTCTGTTGGTTGGCCCATAAAGCTTAAACTATTTAATGTGTGTCCCTTGAAGAATAAGTTTGCTGACTCCTGCTCTAGATCAATTGCAGGAATTTAATTTGTGGTAGCAAAAGGAAAGAGTAGCAAATTTGGAATAAAATGTGCCCTAAGGGAATATATTTTCCTGGATGGGGTACTGGAGTCTTCCTTGGAGGTCTGCTCCCTACCCTTCCTCTCACACTGGGTAGTTTAACACCTACTCAGCCCATGCATGAGAGGACATCATTTGGCTTCTTGAGAAAAACTTGGCAGTGCCAGGCCAACTGGCTAAAAATTTGATTCTGTGAAATTGGATGGTTTTCTATTTGGCTGAAGCAATAGTCTGATTCAAAAACACCCAACTGTTTCACTGAATTAAATTATTTTATCATCCCTTCAGCTGGATTTAGAGCATAGATAAAGTTCTTGAGTAACAGATTAATGCTAAAATTAATCTGTTACAGGTCACCAACAACCAGGGAAAGACTAGTTCATAGTCTAATAAACTTGGCTTATTCTCCAGAGATGAGGCTGTGGGCTAGATACTTCAGAAGGAAAACACTAATTGCAGAGCCATCTATCCTGGCAAAGATCAAACAGGTGACGGAGCATCCTGGAATACAGTGTAGACTAGTTGGGGGAGGTAATCTAGATGTGACTGCTGATTAACCCATGAGCTGGACCCTGGCAACTGAGGGCTCCTCCCCCTTCCCCTGTCCTTGAAATGTGGGTTCTACTTGCCTTCTCCACCCCCAGAACCTGTTTCAAGGATATAGCCTTGAGACAGAAATGTGGTGTTGAAGCTATCTGGACTGGATATGTGACCGAACTTAGATAAGGCCTCTAAATAAACATTTAAGGTTCTGGCAGGCCAGTGTAGAGATCCACTCATCGGTGGCTGCCTAAAACAAGCCTTGTATGCAAGTCCTCTTGCTCAGTAAACCTATCACCCACCAATCTGGACTGGCTTGCTTTTCTCTGGTCTTTCCTTGCTCTCTGGTTATGAAGGCCAACATCAGATTACACCTAGGAAACTCCCAAAACCTCATTAACTTGTTTGTTTCTCTAATAAAGAGCTCACAGTCTAATGGGGAGAGAGATACAAATAGTAAGTGTATAGGACATCCACCTACCTTTTGTATATATGGCGTTATATCCATAGTGTCATAAAACAGAGAACAAGCATGTCATGTGGCCTTGAGGGAGGTTAAAAATAGTGATCTAGAGAAGAGGGCGCCTGGCTGAAATCTTTTTCTTCCAGTTTTAATAAGAAATAATTGACATATATCACTGTATGAGTTTAAGGCACGCAGCATGATGGTTTGATTTACATACATTGTGAAATGATCACCACAGTAAGTGCAGCTCGCATCCACCTTTTCATTTAGATATGATAAAAATAAAGGGAAGAAGAAAAGAATAAAGGAAAAAAATTCTCTCCTTGTGATGAGAACCTTTGGGATTCACTCTTTTAACAAATCTCCTGTATGTCCTACAGCAGTGTGGGCTCTAGTCCTCCTGCTCTATGTGATTGCCCCAGTACTTACTTACCTCATAACTGGAAGTTTGTTCCTTTGACTATCTTCCTCCAGTTCCCCCTCCCACAGCCTTCTGCCTCCGGTAACCTTGAATCTCATGTCTTTTTCTATGAGTTTGTTTTTGCTACTGTTTTGCTTTAGCTTTTGAGGAATTTTGTTCATTAAAATTTTTTCAGGTACAATTGATATATAATATTTTACTAGTTGCAGATGTACAACATTACAGTTCAATAGTTACATATATTACAAAATGCTCACCACAGTGTGGAGTGTGGATACCATCTGTCACCATACAAAGTTACGACACTATCATTGACTATATTCCCTACACTATACTCTTCGTCCCTGTAACTGACTTATTTTATAATTGGAAGCTGTACCTCTTGATCCCATCCCCCTGTTTTGCCCACTCCCCAGCTCCCTTCCCTATGGTGGCCACTATTTTATTCTCTGTACTTATGAGTCTATTTTGGTTTGTTTGTTTTATTTTTCTAGATTCCACATATAAGTCAAATCATATGGTATTTATCTTTCTCTGATTTACTTCATTTAGTTAATGCCTGCAGGTCCATCCATGTTGTCACAAATGGTAGGGTTTCCGTGTTTTTGTGGTTGAATAATATTCCATTTTATATATATATATATATATATATGTTTATGGATAATTTCTGATTTCAACAACAAAAAACCTGGCTCCCACTATCTGTCATTCCCTTACTTGATTGTTTAATTCCAGCATAGATGCTTAATGGTTTCAGAGTTTATTGTACCCACATGGGAAAAAACTGTATCAACTAGAGTACAGTGGTTCTGTATAGCTCCTTTTGCCTTTGATCTTACATACTCCACTAATTTCCAAAGTTAGGTTTTTCCCATCCCCATGAGTGAAGTTGCTTCATACATTTGCACTATAGTTAGATTCCTTGGCCACGTTCTGCATTCCATCTTGATTTCCTAAATCACTATTAAAAAAGAATGCTGTATACTTCAGGTTCTTTGAGCTACAAGAGTCTATAGATTTTGATGAATGCCTAATGTCATGTATTCACCATTGCAGTATTATACAGAATAATTTCATTACCCTAAAAAAATCTGTTGTGCTTTAATCCTCCTCCCTAAACAAGCTCCTAGAAATGACTGATCTGTTTACCAACTCTGTGATTTTGCCTTTCCAGGATGAAGTACATGTTGGGGTCTCCAAGACCACCCCCAGATTTGATGATGCATTAGGAGGACTACAGGACTCAGCATATTCAGAGTACTTATCTGTACTCACAGCTAAGGTTTATTACAGTGAAAGAATTCAAAGTAAAATCAGCAAAGGGAGACCACACATGGGACAGAGCCAGCATGAAACCAGGCACAAGCTTCCTCCCAGTAGAATCACACAGGATGTGCTTAGTTCCACCAGCTCTGACTTATGACAACATGCCATCAAGTGTTGTCTACCAGGACAAGAGGCCACCTGGATGAGAGACCCAGTGTTCAGGGTGTTTATCAGAGGCTGCTTACACGGGCACCCTCCTGAAATCCAAGTTTTATGACACCAGCCAAAGAACAACCTTGTAAGCAGTCCTTTCTAAGACAGCAATTTCAGGTGTGCTATGTTAACTTTTTTATGCACATCATATAAATTAAATCATACAATATGTAGTCTTTTCAGGCTAGCTTCTTTCACTTTTCAAAATGCATTTAAGATTTGTCTATGTCTTTGCATGGTTGGATAGCTTATTCCTTTTTAGGACTAAATAGTATTCTATTGTTTGGACATACTACAGTTTGTTTATCCATTCACTTACTGAAGCGTATCTTGATTAATTTCAGTTTTTGAAGATTATTAACAAAGCTCCTCTAAACATTTGTGTGCAGGTTTTGTATGGACTTGAGTGTTCTAGTCAGTTATACACCAGAGTATGGCTGCTTGACTGTGTGGTAAGTCTTCTGAAGCAGCTGTACCGTTTTGCATTCTCACCAGCAATGAATGAGAGTTCCTGTTGCTCTTCATCATTTGTAGTGATTAGTATTACCCATTTAAAACCTTTATATTTTTAGCTATTCTAATAAGTGCTTGGTGGTGTCTTGCTGTTTTAATTTGCATTTCCTCGATGCCAAGTGAAGGTGAACATCTTTTCTTGACATCTTATATGTTCTTTAGGGAGTGTCTCTTCACATCTTTTGCTCATTTTTAAATTAGGTTGTTTTCTTATTTTGAGTTTAATTTTTTTTAATTTTTAATACAAATCCTTTATTAGATATCTGTATTACAAATATATTTTAGTCTGTGGCTTGTCTTTTCATTTTCTAAACAGTAGACTTCATGGAGCAGAGGTTTTTAATTTTAATAAAGTCCAATTTATTAATTTTTCTCTTAAATAGAACTCTTGGTGTTGTATCTAAACTCATCACCAAACTCAAAGCCCCCTATATTTCCTCCTAAATTTTCTTCTAGACGTTTTATAGTTTTGCTTTTACATTTTATGATCTGTTTTTAGTTGATTATTGTGTAAGGTGTAAGGTTTGTGAGTAGGTTCATTGTTTTTCATGTATGTATCCAATTGTTCTGGCATTTGTTGGAAAGACTACCCATTCCCCACTGAAATGCCTTTGTGTCTTTGTCAAAAGTCAAAAAACAGTATTTGTCTGGCTTTATAACTGGGCACTTTATTTAATGTTCCATTGATATACGTTTCTGTTCTTTTACAAACAGCCCACTATCTTGATTACCATAGTTTACAAGTCTTGAAACCAGGTAGTGTGATGAAACTTCTTCAGTATTGTTTTGGCTGTTTTAGGTCTGCTGCTTTTCCCTGTAAACTTTAGACTTAGTTTGTTGATTACTATAAAGTAGTTTGCACAATTTTTTTTTTTTATTACAGGGCTTCTCGGAACCACTAGTATACTAATGTGAATCACGAATATCTGAGAAGGACATATATTTTGCAGCATTTCCCAAACTTATTTGACTTTAGTATCCTCTTTTTTCCCCTTGAACCTGTACTGCATGACCCCAAAGATAATTCCCTTCTTTTGACAAAAGAAAACACCGAAACTCACAGATGAGGTGTGTTGCTCTTGGCTAGTTAATAATTTTATTAGGAACAAGGCTTGGATTAGAAACATATTTCTTTATTTTGTGGCTATAATTATTTTTTGGTCACATCCATACATGGTATATGTCTCCACTTTCAGATAATTTTATAATTAGTATAAAAGCTCAGAAAAGCATGATGTAGTCTCTTGAAAATATCAGTGATTTGTGGTAGATGAATGGCTTTTCATCCAACTTATTTTCAAATAATAGTGAATGATTAAATGTGATTTTATTTATTATATATAGTATTTTTTCATATTCTGGTGATGTAAAATAATATAATTTAATATTAGAGATGATAATAGCATAGATCTCATTTCCCATGCTTCCAAAATCCATTGACACCCATCCAATCAATAGAGTGGAGTTGGGACACACATTGAAAACTGTAAAGGCAGTGGACTGAAAATACTAAAGCAGGTCTGAAACCTGTCAACCTCACTGAGCCTTGGTTGGCTTAAAAATTCATTCCCTTGGCTCTTCTACCTCTTCTAAGGGTAATGTTTTGTTCCCTTGTTCACTTAAATAGAGCTCTGCTAATTAGTGATTCTGAAAGGTTTCTGAGGAGGGTTAATATTATTGGCTCTTCATTAAATGTTGCTTTTCTTCTGAAGCTCCGTCAGCCTATTCAAGCGCTTCTGAGGGGTCACTGAGGTCATCTTCATGGTGTCTGGGCTAGGCAGTTTACAGAAATGGCAAGGTGTGTGCCTCGCTAATACCTCAGCTCTCTGCTTAGTTTCTGTCTTTTTAGTTAATGTTTTGGAGGTGTTAAAGAACAAAATTCAGTTAAGTAAATTTGAAGATCTATTCAGTTTTATTAAGTCATTCACAAATGGGGCAGCATCCCATCTAGCAAGTAGAGATGCTCCAAGGAGTTGTACTGAGTGGAAGGTTTTTATGGACAGGAGGTTGGGGCAAAAAGTTATTAACATAAGAAGAGATTGGGGATGTTTCAAGGAAGGTCACCCTCTCAGGAGGGGCAAGATATTTTACGCAGATGACCTCACTATGAAGTTCCAAATTGACTGGTTTAAAAAATTCCACTGCTGGTAGAGGCTGAAACTGCAGTTAGGTTGGGCATTAAGCCCCATTTGGTGGCTTGGCCTGGGAGAAGCTACCTGATGTTGGGCCTGTGTTTTTCTTTTTAACAGGGGCAAATTCAAGGGCAGTACCAATGGTTGGTTCTGTTGGTGGACTTGTAATGCTATTTATATAACCTGATTAACAGTACCTATGACCAAGCCTTCTGTAGTGAGTGTAATGGTAGCTTCCTGTAATGGTAGCTTCCTAAAAAAGTTATGTCCAAGTCTAAGCACTTGGCGCCTATGAATGTGACCTTATTTGTAAAAAGGACTTTTACAGATGTCATTAAATTAAGGACCTCAAGAGAGACCAGTTATCAAGGTGGGCCCTAAATACAATAACAGGTGTCCTTAGGAGAGAAGAAGACAGAAGAAGTGGAGACCATCTGTAGTTGAAGGCGGAGGCTAGATCTATATTTCTGTAAGCCGAGGAATGGCTGGAGCCAACAGAAGCTGAAAGAGGCAAAGAAGGATTCTCCCTTAGAGGCTCAGCAGAGAGCTCGGCCCTGCTGACACCGGGATTTTAGACTTTGAGGATTTTGGTCTTCTAGAACTGTAAGGGAATAATTTCTCATATTTTAAACCACCAAATTTGTTGCAGTTTATTATAGCAGTAACAGGAAACTAATGCACCCTCTCTTCCATGTTTTGCAACTTAAGCTTTGGAATATCCAGGGCGTCTTTCAGGCCGGTTAAGGTCTGTCTACCCAGAAGGGTCACGGTGGGACTCAGAGCTCTGGGAGGGCAAGGGCCACATCTGCTCGAACTCGCCATCATGGCCACACACTGAACTGCCCCTGCTGCGATCATAGGTGCCATACCGTGGTTTCTAAGAAATATATATTTGGTCTTTGTCCGTGGTTCCTGACTCACAGCTCCTAAAACCCTCAGAATTTCCTGTGATAAGACTGATAAAGGTTTTTTCCTGCGTTATGAGGTGACTTTTGGAAAGCTCTTAGGAAACCTATGGGGGGTGCCAGCTGCTGGGAGAACCACCCGTGTGGTCACAGGGCTGGAACTTTCCGTCTCTCTGCCCCCAGGAGAGGGTCTGGAGATGAAGTTCATTTACCAATGGCAGAAGATTTAATCGATCAAAGCTTATGTAATGAAGCCTCCAGAGAAACCAGTGGACTGGGTTCAGAGAACTGGGTTGGAGAGCACAGGGAGGTGCTGGAAGGCATGCAAGCTCCGCGCCCTTTCACTGCGCCTTGCCTATGCAGCTCTTCTGTTTGGCTGTTCTTTTTATAATAAACTGGTAATCTAGTAAGTAAACTATTTTTCTGAGTTCTGTGAGTCACTAGCAAATTAAATGAACCTAAAGAAGAGGTTTGGGAACCTCTGATTTATAGCCAGTCTGTCATCGTAACAGTCTGTAACAACCTGGGCTTGCGACTGGTGCCTGAAGTCTAAGGAGGAGGTAGTGGGAACCTCTAATCTGGAGCTGGTGGGTCAGAAACACAGGCAATAACCTGGGCTTGCAGCTGGCATCTAAAATGTATGTGTTTTGGGGGCAGTCTTGTAGGACTGAACCCTTGACCTGTGGAACCTGATGCTGTCTTCAGGTAATGTCAGAATTAAGAATTGTAGGACACCCAGCTGTGTCTCAAGAATTGGGACTTATGTAATAGGTGCTCAGTAAGTATTTGTTGAATGAATGTGTTGGAGATGAAAACTTGTCCTCTGCCCTTCAAGGTTCTTTCAGCTGCTCTAAGGATTCAATTGACATTAGACATATTAACAGGAGAAAAAAAAACAAAGTTTAATTACATGCACATGGAGACCGAAAAATAAAACTTGAGACCCCAGAAGAAGGCAGGCAGCTTTTATATGTCATAAACAAAGAAACAATAAATCTGTGAGGAATTAACAGGACAAAGAAAGCTTATGTTTGGGAGCTTCAGTTGGTAAGGAATTCTAAACAGAATTTCAGCTTGGGTAGTAAATTAGTAAAAGTAACAAGGTTTGTTTATACAGCCTGTAGGCTCTGAATTCCTTCTCTGGCCATAGATGTCTCTTCACCTCATCTTTACAGGGAGAGTACCTTTCACATGCAAGATTTATTTCCTGTTTTTTGGAAACAGTGGCAATGTGGGTGGTGAGAGGACCGTCAGAGTGTCCTTTAGCTGACTCTTAAGTAACTTTTGATTCAAAATCATCAGTATGCCAGAGTGGCCCATTTTGGGGTTGATGGGAAGATAGAGTTCCTGAAAAGGAAAGTGACTTACCTATATATTTTTAACTTACTTACTCATGTTGTTGCCAGGCAATCCCGACTGGCAAGGTCTCTCCTGTCCACTGGGTGAACCCTCAACTCAAATGGGGGAGGGCTCTTGACTCTGATTGGGAAAAAATTCTTGAATAGGTCTGATGAGTGCAGGTAAGAAAGGAATTCATTGAAGTGAGGTAGGAGTGAGTGTCAGAGTTGCTCGGTGTTAGGAAAAGTGGTTCTTTTATTTGTGCAGCCATGCAGACAGTAGGGAGCATAGAAGAACAGAGGGAGGAAAGGGAAGTTCATCAAACTCCTGTTGAGTGTAGGGCAAGTCCCTTACCAGCCCCCAGAGTCAGGGTCACCTGGCGTCCAGGGTCTGCTTGAATCCACACACTGTGGGAACTATGTCCCTACCACCCCAGGATTTGGGGGAGCTGCGGAGCGCTGGATGGAGTGAGATTATATTTAGAGAACTTCTCAAAGCAAAAAAAGGAGACTTTTCAGGCAGGCTGCTAAAGAGCATAGTACAGCTGCAGTCCCGTCCGGGTCACCCAGGCCATGGGAATTTGCAAGCCCAAATTTAGATCTCAGGAGCCACTTCTTTATTTGTCTGAAGAAAAACAGAGGGAGAGAAGAGACTTGTGCTTAAGACTAGAAAATCGAATGAAATAGCAAAGTAGCAAAGACACTTACCGGTGATGGATGCTGGTGGGCTCTTGTCTTTGTTGCAAGAAAGAATTCAGAGACAAAGCAGAGTGGCGTAGGCAGCAGAAAGTTTATTTAAAGACAGAGTACACATTCAGACGGGTGCAAGTGACCTCAGAAGGGAGGCACACTTAAAGGTTTAGGATTTGGGTTTTCAAGGATTTCAAGAATGGGGTAAGGAGCCGGGGGAGCACAGGCCAACATGCATTTTCACGACGACTGTCTCTGGTGGCAGAGAGGTTGTGTCACCATCCATGATCAGTCCTTCAGATGTTCTGTAAGATAAACTTAACAATGAATTTATTAGTCCTGCTCTTCTTCAAGGTAACGGTTACCCTCAGATAATGAAGGCATATTATTTAAAACCGTTCTGCCTCAGGATAGGGTTGCTTGTTGGCTAATCATGATAAAATATGTTAGGAATCTTACCTCCTAACTCCCTGATTTTGAAATGGAGTCTTAGCCTTAAGACAGAGTCTCTCCTGTTCTTACTATGCTGTTTATATCTTGGCATTTTTCATCATAGGAAGGAAACATTAGTCATGATGCTTGTCCCATGCAACTCCACCTCAGTGTTGCCTGATTTACAGGGGTTTATTTTGAATTTGATCATCTTGGCAACGGTGAGTAGCTCATGGATGATAAAATACCTATGTCTATAAGTGGCTAATGGTAGGTTTTAATTGTATATGTGAAATGTGTTTTTTTCTTTTTTTACATATTACTGTCATTTAAAATGCTTACCCCTAGCACTTTGGAAAGAGACTTAAGCTCTGTTGATTAAGTCTCAGAGGCTGAAAACTCTAAAATCGTAAGAAAATATTGTGGTTTCGTAAGCATGCCACTGAAGTACAAAAACAACATTAGGTTTTCTTCATTATTTTCTTCATGATACCATAACCTGCACTGTTGTAATAACCTAGCGATGGTTTCCCTTTTCTAATCTACTTTCTACAAGCTGTTCTACAATATAGACAGTTGAATCTTCATGAATGTCAGCTTTGATCATGTATTCCCCCACTTTCAATGCTTTATCTGGTCTTGAAATGTTTACAAAATGAAACTCAAAGGGCTTGACCTGGCCCTGGCTATTCCTTCCAGCTTTATTCTTACCCCCTGCTTATTAAACATGTATAGAGACCCTCCCAACCCCTAGAAAAGTGCTTCTCAAACTTTAATGCACATATGTGTCACTGGGGGGGTCTTGCTACAATGCAGATTCTGATTTATTAAGTCCAGGCTGAGAACCTGGCTTCTTGCCTTTATAACAAGTGCTAATGTGATGCTGATAAAACTAGTCCAGGAACCACACTTTGAGTAGCAAAGCCCTGACAGTTTATGCCCCCCTCCTATAGGCATTCATCACATTTCACCGTCACGTGTTTATGACTGTCTCACTGAGTATATGTTCCAAAGGACCATAGCAGATCTTTTGGTTTCACTGTTAAATCCCTTGGCACCTATTAAAATGAATTTGAGATTCTTAATCCTCTAGCTTTGGGCAGGACCTAATCTAACCCCTCCTCTCAAGCTACAGGCAGTGAGTTGAATCCAGAGGGGAAAGTGACTTCTCCAGGGTGATACCCTGAGTTATGAAAGAGCTGGGACTACCAACTGGTCTCTGAAATAAATATCTACTGTAACACAAAAGTTCAAGTAAAGTTGTTAGGACAAATAGCCACCAGGTATTTGATACTTAACAGAATTCTCATTGCAAGCCCTTGGGCAAATTGCAAAAATTTGAGAAAAGACAAGAAATATTTCTGGGGTATTTCTCAGAGTCCTGGGAGGCTCCACATTTATACTAACAGATCATAAGATATCTAGAGTGTAGCCAATTGAGAAGGATTGACCTAATTATTCCTTTTTAATTACCTTAATTTATGCATCAGGTATTAATTGAATGACTTAGTGATTACACAGGCTTTCTCTTTCTCCAGCCTGGAATGAAAACAAGTTGCATCAGAAGCACAGGTGGGAGGAAGAGAAGAGATTAGGGCATGGGCCACCTGATAGGAGTCAGCATGGACCCCACACAATAGTAAAAAAACCACTTAATCATTTATATCTGAGTGATGTATTTGTCTGTCTAGTAGTGGGGGAATAGAGGGAATGCCCCCAAATAGCTTCTAGGGCTAGATCAGGGTTTCTTAATTTAGGCACTGTTGACTTTTTGGGTCAGATTATTTGCAGGAGCTGTCCTGTCCACAGCAGGATGTTTAGCAGCATCCTTGGTCTCTATTCACCAGATGCCAGTGGCATCCCCCTCCCCCAAGTTATGGAAACAAAAACTATTTCCAGACATTGCCAACTGTCTCCTGGGGCAGAAAGGGAGAAAAATCATTCCAGCCAAGAACAACTGGACTAGATCGTGGTTAGGCTGAGTATGTCTACAAGGTTGCTGTATATAGTTAGTTACACAAGCTGTGCAGTAACAATTCCATGGAGCTCCATTCTCATAGATTTCAATAATGTTTAGGGCAACTTATTTCAGATTTTGGTAATATCTGCAACCCAAGGCATCAGCCTTTAATAATGAACCTTCGTGGGATAAGAGCTTCCCCCATTTGAATATAATATGAAGAATTTGCAAAAGTGTGTACCCATCAGAATGTCTGGCAATGATAGTATCCAAGAAGATGATCACTGGTCACCTTAATCTCTACTGATATTCTTGTCTTTGACCCCATCTCATCCTAGACTTGGTATCATCAGGAACTGTATCACCCCTGAACTATTCAAGTCTCTTTCTCTCCAATCAGTGACCCGTATGCTTCTGACTTGATTAATCATCTAATCCTTGCACAATATTTTGACCACAGCTTGTTCTTCAGTGCACTGGTCTCCCCATTCTCACAACTGACCGTCCCCCTCTTATCTGTATTTGCCACTTTACTCACTTGTCCCTCATGGTCATCACTCCCTTGTAGAAATCTTCAATAACCTTGCCTGACTAACCCTATGATATAGTTGCCTGGCTAAACCCAATGCAGATTGAATCTCTTTATTTACTTTGTTTGTATCTGTATCTAAACAGATAAACATCTGCACCTTTTGGGAAAAGACACATAAGTATAATGACTAATCCATTGCAGTTTAAATTTAAGGCCACAAACCTCAAATGGGCAGTCACACTGCCTAAATCCCCATCCTGCTAAGCTTGTTTTCTCTTCTCTGGGACAACCCTTTCGAGCTTCACTCCCTCAGATGTCTTAACGCTCCTGTTAACTCACTCTTATCTGATAAGTTTGCCTGAAAAATAGAAGCAAGTTGTTCCCATTGCTTATAAATATACTCTAGTTTCTCATGTCTTACATTACCCTCTCCTGATCTGAATTCTACGTCTTCTACCATGATATTTCTCTCCTCTTTTACAGTAAATCTTGAAGGATTGGTTTACAGTCACTGGATCTGAGTCCTTATCACTCACTATTTAATTCACTTTGGTTTGGCTTTTACTATCATTACTTCTCTAAAACCATTCCTCTTTATTATGTTGCCAAAATGAAAGGTACTTCTTGGAACTTCTTACTCACTATTTACTGTGACCACCCTCTTCTTGAAACTCTTCTCTTGGTACCTAGGACACCACCCTCTCATAATGTTTTTCTTGCACGTCTCTGTATTTTTTGCCCATGATTTCTCCTTAATCCTACCACTAATTATTAGCATTTTCCATTTACTGGTCCTGGACCAATTCTCTGCCTACACATCTATCTACAGTGATCTTATCCACTCCATGCCTTTAAATTCCAAATGGATGAAGACAGCTCCCAACCCTACATTCACATATCCTGTTTCTTTCCTGTGTTCCACATTTATAGATCCATCTGACTTTTTATTACTTATAATCAGATGTACAATACGCATGTCAAATAAGCATTTTCAAAACAGAGTTTTTGAATTTTTCCTACCTCCCCTTTTGTGCTCTCAGATCAAGTGGCACCTTCACCCACCTAATCCCACTCAGATCTCTCTCTTCCTACTTGGAATCCACTCAGGCAAAAACCCCAGGTGTCAGCCTTGATTTGTTCCTTACTTGCATTCCCTACTTAGAATCCTTTATCATGAAGTTTGTGGGTAAAATTGCAATATTTCCAGAATCTCTTGCATGGCCTTAGTGCATCTCCATATCAATAGGTATTTCCAAGAGGTGGAGAGTAGTCATCCATCTCCATAGTAATAGGTGACTACAAGGGTTGGGGGGCAGCAAGTGCATATCTGGACAGGAGAGGTTTGGTGGGGTCCCTTTTTAGCTGGGTTGTGAGAGACACAGGCAAGCAGAAGTGGATGACTGCTTGTAAGCAATAAATGGGTTTCTCTGACTTTATTTCTCCCTTTGACTGATTTTGGTTTCAAAGGTAATTTGCCCCAGGCTGGGAACTTATTTTCCTCCTGGAGTTACATTTTTATCATGATATTTCATTCTATTTCTAAAATATATCTTCTTTCCCTGGTCAAAGAACAACAGTACCAAAAACTTGTTAAAGGTGGCAAGACCGATTTTATTCAGACAACTGCGGTAGGGGAGAGAAACTCCTGTAAAAACTGAATTCTACTCCATCTAAGACAAAGGTAACAGATTTTAAAAGGGAAAACAGAGTAAACAAAAAAGGGGCTATGGGGAAGTGAAAAAGAAGAAGAAAAAGGGATGGGGTGGGGGAAGTGCCTGGGGAAATGGAAAATTACAGGGAGGAGTAAGTGGAGAATTACCAAAAGTGATTTGGCAGTGTGAAGTGGAACAGTGCACACTTTGTGGTTTGGCAGCATTCCATTTTCTTGAGCAAAGACTTGTGGTCACCTTTAGGGACCACATTGCACAGGTGGAAGCCAGGCTAAAATTTAGTCAAGTTTCTTAGCAGTGTTTGCCTGAGCCCTTTTGTCACGTGATTGTTCGTGGTTTACACTCTCTTTGCTGCTACCACCTCGTCTGTCATTTATCGTGTGGACTTCTGAAAGAGCCTCTCCAGTTGTCTTTAGCGTACATTCTTGTCTAGCATCAATTAAATCATGTGTTCATCAGTCATTAGAGAAATGCAAGTCCAAACCACAATGATATACCATTTCATACCCATTGGGATGGCTGTAACAAAAAAAGATAGACAATAAAGAGTGTTGTTAAGGATACAAAGAAATTATAATGTTCTTTCATTGCTGGTAAGAATGTAAAAGGGTGCAGCCATTTTGGAAAACAGTTTGGCAGTTTCCTAAGATATTAAACATTGAGTTACCACATGATCGAGCAACTCCGTTCCTAGATTTGTACCTAAGAGAAATGAAAACATATGCCCACATCTCCACTACAGCTCAGCAGAGGGACTCTGCTTACTGAAGTCACTCAGGGAACCTAGGATGATGAAGCAGCCGCCATTCCTACCAGCAATTGTTAGTTTTTATTTCAGAGGGGAAACATAACTCCTGCAGATCTTGTATCAGCAATTAAGTGACACACAGTACTTCTCACAATTTAGAAGCTAGAATTAATCACAAGTCCCCATCTAACATAAGAACAAGGAAGTGTAATCATTTATGTGTCTGGGTGGTGGAGAACCAGAAATGGCTGGCAAAGGTCCTAAGGACTCCTGCGCCTGTGCCCTGCTGTTCCCTTCATCACCAGGCAGATATGGCTCCTTCTCATCCGTAAGTTCTCAGGCTTCCCTGAGAGGACTTCTGTGATGGGTCTGTCCCCAGCACTGCCTCTCCCTCTTGCGTGATCCCTTTGAGCTCTCTAGCCCATTCTCCAATGTGTTGTGGCCATGAGGCTTACTTCATGATCTGAAATTGTTTGGTGTATTTCTTTGCTTATTTTCTTACTGACTAACTCTTCCCACTAGAACATAAACTTTTTGAAGCTGTAATTTGTGTTCTTCTCTATTTCATTCATTACTGAATCCCAGCATTTAGATCAATGCCTAGCAAGCTCATAATAGAAAATCAATACATATTCATTAAAGGAATGAATGAACATGCTCTCTTAGCTCTGTAGCATTTTTCATGCTATTTCTTTTTCTTCTTTCAAATAAAATACTATGTATTCTCTAACATTCGGCTTAATGTCTCCTTCTTCATAAAGCCTATGCCTAGTCAGAGGTAGTTTCTAACTCAACTGTGCTCTAATGAATTTTTACTTATCCCTTTTCTTATATCAGATATTCTGTCTTATTTCTTTGCAGCTGTATGCATGACTCTCCATCGTTTCCTAGCCTATATTTTGGATTCGACTTACAGAGCTGTAAAGGCTAAATACTGCATCTTATAAATGTCTTATATCCCAATATCCAGCCGATTCAACAAATATTTACTCAACATCTGTGGTCCAGGCAGTGTGCCACATGCTGGGGATAGAGGAGTAAACACAGACGAGTCCCTGCCCTCACGAGACTTATTTTTTATTGGAGCAGACGGACTGACCAACAAATGAACATATGACGTAATTAGGGTGTGATAAGCCCTTTGCAGAAAATGAAAGTAGAATGAGTTGGGTAGACAGTGAAGAGGGAGTGTTGGGCAGGAAAAGCTTTTCAGACATGTGATATTTGAACAGAGGTCTGCGTGAAGTGAAAATGCAAGCCACCCAGGCATCTTGGAGACGGATGCTACAGGCGGCAGGATGGCCAGCAGAGGCCATGAGGTGGGGATGAGCCTTTTGTAATGTGGGTGGAGTGGGATTGGGAGCCAGCCCTGGAGATATTGGGACCACATTTTATGCAGGGCCTGTAGGCCATGTAGTAGTTTTGGGTTTTGTTCTAAGTGTGTTGGCATTTCATTAGTAGATTTTGAACAGAACAAGATTTTTTTTTTTTTTTTTTATTGAAGGGTAATTGACAACAGTATTACATTACATTAGTTTCAGGTGTACAACACAGTGATTCAACATTTATATACATGATAATTCTAGGTACCAGGTATCACCATACCAAGTTGTTACAATATTTTGACTATATTCCTTATGCTATACATTACATCCCGGTTACTTATTTTACAATTGGAAGTGTGTTTATATATGTATATATATATATATATATTTTTTGTGAGGGCATCTCTCATATTTATTGATCAAATAGTTGTTAACCACAATAAATTTCTGTATAGGGGGGTCAATACTCAATGCACAATCATTAATCCACCCCAAGCCTAATTTTCGTCAGTCTCCAATCTTCTGATACATAACGAACAAATTCTTACATGGAGAACAAATTCTTACATAGTGAATAAGTTACATGGTGAACAGTGCAAGGGCAGTCATCACAGAAGCTTTCGGTTTTGTTCATGCATTATGAACTATACACAGTCAGTTCAAATATGAATATTCATTTGATTTTTAAACTTGATTTATATGTGGATACCACATTTCTCTATTATTATTATTTTTAATAAAATGCTGAAGTGTTAGGTAGATACGAGATAAAGGTAGAAAACAGAGTTTAGTGTTGTAAGAGAGCAAATGTAGATGATCAGGTGTGTGCCTGTAGACTGTGTGAATCCGAGCTAGACGAGGGCAATAAACATCCATGTATGCAGAAGATTTCTCTCAGAACATGAGGGGGGAGGTTCTAAGCCTCACCTCTGTTGATCCCCATTTTCTCACCAGATGGCCCCCTGTGACTGTGCCTGTCTTAGGTTGTTCCTTCCTTGAGGAATCTTACCCGTCTCTGGCTAACCAGTCATCTTCCGGGGCCATACAGGGAAATGTAGAGTTGGTAAGTGAGAGAGAAGCCTTATTGTTTGAAAAGGTTAGCTTTTTACTTCTTTGCATATTTATGCCCTGTAGCTTCTATGCCCAGCATTTGTCTTGAGGTGTCTTTACCACTTGGAAGAATTATGATACTCGGTAAATTCGACATGTGGCACGAGTTCTATTTAAAGGTTGTGATTAGGTAGGAAGAAGAAAAGCTATAGAAGTAGCAGACAGAAGAAAACCTGGGAAGATTGATTATTTCTTTGACATATCTTCTTGTAGAGTAACTTCAGCATGGATAGGTTTTAAACTACTAATTAAATTGTGCACACACATTAACATAATAGGAATATAGTTACCTAACCAAAGCATGCCTGTAATTACCAGCCATCTCCAGTGAAACCAAGAAAACCTGTTAGGCACCTTAGGCATTTGTGAAAACTTATCTATGATATGGTGGATATTGTCCAACTGAACTTAAACAGTCTGAGAGAATTCAGATAAACTAGAACAACCCATTCCTGGGACTGTTCATATCACATATGTTCTTTTAACGATAAATAGTCTGTGGTTGTAAGATTTTGGAGTGCTACAATTTGCACTTCTCCTAATTCTTGGTTGAGTTCCAACAGTATAGATCCAGTCAAATTTGTTGTTTTACTGTATGCACAGGCCAGCTTAGATATCTTCTTCCTCCTTCCCATGGCAAGTCCAGGAACTGGTGGGATGAGTGCATCTACAGCTGTAGCAGTGCGTGGATCTTTGTTGGAGTTTTTTTTTTGCTGATCATCTTCTGTCATGAGTCTTCCCGAGAGTGCTGATGTTGGAAGTTCTCTTTCATATCGTATCTTAGTTCATTTTCGGGGTAGCCAAATTAGGCTTTGATCCTCTGTATAAACACAAACAGACCCTTTGCCTACACTTTTATATGCCCTTTATATCATTGTGTAGAACTCATTAGAGGTCACCACATAGGAACTGCTTTTTTTTTTTTTTTTTTTTAATCATTAATCTACACTTACATGACGAATACTTTGTTTACTAGGCTCTCCCCTATACCAGGTCCCCCCTATATACTCCTTTACAGTCACTGTCCATCAGCGTAGCAAACTGTTGTAGAATCACTACTTGTCTTCTCTGTGTTGTACAGCCCTCCCCTTTCTCCCACCCCACTATGGATGCTAATCTTAATACCCCTCTTTTTCTGCCCCCCCTTATCCCTCCCTACCCACCCATCCTCCCCAGTCCCTTTCCCTTTGGTACCTGTTAGTCCATTCTTGAGTTCTGTGATTCTGTTGCTGTTTTGTTCCTTCAGTTTTTCCTTTGCTCTTATATTCCACAGATGAGTGAAATCATTTGGTATTTCTCTTTCTCCGCTTGGCTTGTTTCACTGAACATAATACCCTCCAGCTCCATCCATGTTGCTGCAAATGGTTGGATTTGCCCTTTTCTTATGGCTGAGTAGTATTCCATTGTGTACATGTACCACATCTTCTTTATCCATTCATCTATCGATGGACATTTAGGTTGCTTCCAATTCTTGGCTATTGTAAATAGTGCTGCGATAAACATAGGGGTACATTGGTCTTTCTCATACTTGATTGCTGCATTCTTAGGGTAAATTCCTAGGAGTGCAATTCCTGGGTCAAATGGTATGTCTGTTTTGAGCATTTTGATGTACCTCCATACTGCTTTCCACAATGGTTGAACAAGTTTACATTCCCACCAGCAGTGTAGGAGGGTTCCCCTTTCTCCACAGCCTCGCCAACATTTGTTGTTGTTTGTCTTCTGGATGGCAGCCATCCTTACTGGTGTGAGGTGATACCTCATTGTAGTTTTAATTTGCATTTCTCTGATAATTAGCTATGTGGAGCATCTTTTCATGTGTCTGTTGGCCATCTGTATTTCTTTTTTGGAGAACCGTCTGTTCAGTTCCTCTGCCCATTTTTTAATTGGGTTATTTGTTTTCTGTTTGTTGAGGCGTGTGAGCTCCTTATATATTCTGGACGTCAAGCCTTTATCGGATGTGTCATTTTCAAAGATATTCTCCCATACTGTAGGGTTCCTTTTTGTTCTATTGATGGTGTCTTTTGCTGTACAGAAGCTTTTCAGCTTAATATAGTCCCACTTGTTCATTTTTGCTGTTGTTTTCCTTGCCCGGGGAGATATGTTCAAGAAGAGGCCACTCATGTTTATGTCTAAGAGGTTTTCGCCTATGTTTTCTTCCAAGAGTTTAATGGTTTCATGGCTTACATTCAGGTCTTTGATCCATTTTGAGTTTACTTTTCTATATGGGGTTAGACAATGGTCCAGTTTCATTCTCCTACATGTAGCTGTCCACTTTTGCCAGCACCATCTGTTGAAGAGACTGTCATTTCGCCATTGTATGTCCATGGCTCCTTTATCAAATATTAATTGACCATATATGTCTGGGTTAATGTCTGGATTGTCTAGTCTGTTCCATTGGTCTGTGGCTCTGTTCTTGTGCCAGTACCAAATTGTCTTGATTACTATGGCTTTATAATAGAGCTTGAAGTTGGGGAGTGAGATCCCCCCTACTTTATTCTTCTTTCTCAGGATTGCTTTGGCTATTTGGGGTCTTTGGTGGTTCCATATGAATTTTTGAATTATTTGTTCCAGTTCATTGAAGAATGTTGCTGGTAGTTTCATAGGGATTGCATCAAATCTGTATATTGCTTTGGGCAGGATGGCCATTTTGACGATATTAATTCTTCCTAGCCATGAGCATGGGATGCGTTTCCATCTGTTAGTGTCCCCTTTAATTTCTTTTAAGAGTGACTTGTAATTTTCAGAATATAAGTCTTTCACTTCTTTGGTTAGGTTTTTTCCTAGGTATTTTATTTTTTTTGATGCAATTGTGAATGGAGTTGTTTTCGTGATTTCTCTTTCTGTTGGTTCATTGTTGGTATATAGGAAAGCCACAGATTTCTGTGTGTTGATTTTGTATCCTGCAACTTTGCTGTATTCCGATATCAGTTCTAGTAGTTCTGGGGTGGAGTCTTTAGGGTTTTTTATGTACAGTATCATGTCATCTGCAAATAGTGACAGTTTAACTTCTTCTTTGCCAATCTGGATTCCTTGTATTTTTTTGTTTTGTCTGATTGCCGTGGCTAGGACCTCCAGTACTATGTTAAATAACAGTGGGGAGAGTGGGCATCCCTGTCTAGTTCCCGATCTCAGCGGAAATGCTTTCAGCTTCTCGCTATTCAATATAATGTTGGCTGTGGGTTTTTCATAGATGGCCTTTATTATGTTGAGGTACTTGCCCTCTATTCCCATTTTGCTGAGAGTTTTTATCATGAATGGATGCTGAACTTTGTCAAATGCTTTTTCAGCATCTATGGAGATGATCATGTGGTTTTTGTCTTTCTTTTTGTTGATGTGGTGGATGATATTGGTGGACTTTCGAATGTTGTGCCATCCTTGCATCCCTGGGATGAATCCCACTTGGTCATGGTGTACGATGGTTTTGATGTATTTTTGAATTCGGTTTGCTAAAATTTTGTTGAGTATTTTTGCGTCTACGTTCATCAGGGATATTGGTCTGTAGTTTTCTTTTTTGGTGGTGTCTTTGCCTGGTTTTGGTATTAGGGTGATGTTAGCTTCATAGAATGAGTTTGGGAGTATCCCCTCCTCTTCTATTTCTTGGAAAACTTTAAGGAGAATGGGTATTATGTCTTCCCTGTATGTCTGATAAAATTCCGAGGTAAATCCATCTGGCCCGGGGGTTTTGTTCTTTGGTAGTTTTTTGATTACCGCTTCAATTTCGTTGCTGGTAATTGGTCTGTTTAGATTTTCTGTTTCTTTCTGGGTCAGTCTTGGAAGGTTGTATTTTTCTAGGAAGTTGTCCATTTCTCCTAGGTTTCCCAGCTTGTTAGCATATAGGTTTTCATAGTAGTCTCTAATAATTCTTTGTATTTCTGCGGGGTCCGTCGTGATTTTTCCTTTCTCATTTCTGATACTGTTGATTTGTGTTGACTCTCTTTTCCTCTTAATAAGTCTGGCTAGAGGCTTATCTATTTTGTTTATTTTCTTGAAGAACCAGCTCTTGGTTTCATTGATTTTTGCTATTGTTTTATTCTTCTCAATTTTATTTATTTCTTCTCTGATCTTTATTATGTCCCTCCTTCTGCTGACCTTAGGCCTCATTTGTTCTTCTTTTTCCAATTTTGATAGTTGTGACATTAGACCGTTCATTTGGGATTGCTCTTCCTTTTTTAAATATGCTTGGATTGCTATATACTTTCCTCTTAAGACTGCTTTTGCTGTGTCCCACAGAAGTTGGGGCTTAGTGTTGTTGTTGTCATTTGTTTCCATATATTGCTGGATCTCCATTTTGATTTGGTCATTGATCCATTGATTATTTAGGAGCGTGTTGTTTAGCTTCCATGTGTTTGTGAGCCTTTTTGCTTTCTTTGAACAGTTTATTTCTAGTTTAATGCCTTTGTGGTCTGAAAAGTTGGTTGGTAGGGTTTCAATCTTTTGGAATTTACTGAGGCTCTTTTTGTGTCCTAGTATGTGGTCTATTCTGGAGAATGTTCCATGTGCCCTTGAGAAGAATGTGTATCCTGTTGCTTTTGGATGTAGAGTTCTGTAGATGTCTATTAGGTCCATCTGTTCTAGTGTGTTGTTCAGTGCCTCTGTGTCCTTACTTATTTTCTGTCTGGTGGATCTGTCCTTTGGAGTGAGTGGTGTGTTGAAGTCTCCTAGAATGAATGCATTGCATTCTATTTCCTCCTTTAGTTCTATTAATATTTGTTTCAGGTATGTTGGTGCTCCTGTATTGGGTGCATATATATTTATAATGGTTATATCCTCTTGATGGACTGAGCCCTTTATCATTATGTAATGTCCTTCTTTGTCTTTTGTTACTTTCTTTATTTTGAAGTCTGTTTTGTCTGATACCAGAATTGCAACACCTGCTTTCTTCTCTCTGTTGTTTGCTTGAAATATCTTTTTCCATCCCTTGACTTTAAGTCTGTGCGCATCTTTGGGTTTGAGGTGAGTCTCTTGTAAGCAGCATATGGATGGATCTTGCTTTTTTATCCATTCTATTACTCTGTGTCTTTTGATTGGTGCATTCAGTCCATTTACATTTAGGGTGATTATTGAAAGGTATGAATTTATTGCCATTGCAGGCTTTAAGTTGGTGGTTACCAAAGGTTTAGGGTTAGCTTCTTTACTATCTTACTGTCTAACTTAACTCGCTTGTTGAGCTATTATAAACACAGTCTGATGATTCTTTATTTCTCTCCCTTCTTATTCCTCCTCCTCCCTTCTTCATATGTTGGGTGTTCTGTTGTGTGCTCTTTTTAGGAGTGCTCCCATCTAGAGCAGTCCCTGTAGGATGCCCTGTAGAGGTGGTTTGTGGGAGGCAAATTCCGTCAACTTTTGCTTGTCTGGGAATTGTTTAATCCCTCCTTTATATTTAAATGATATTCGTGCTGGATACAGTAGACTTGGTTCGAGGCCCTTCTGTTTCATTGCATTAAGTATATCATGCCATTCTCTTCTGGCCTGTAGGGTTTCTGTTGAGAAGTCTGATGATAGCCTGATGGGTTTTCCTTTGTAAGTAACCTTTTTTTTCTCTCTGGCTGCCTGTAATACTTTGTCCTTGTCTTTGATCTTTGCCATTTTAATTATTATGTGTCTTGGTGTTGCCCTCCTTGGATCCCTTGTCATGGGAGTTCTGTGTACCTCTGTGGTCTGAGAGGCCATTTCTTCCCCTAGTTTGGGGAAATTTCCAGCAATTATTTCTTCAAAGACATTTTCTATCCCCTTTTCTCTCTCTACTTCTTCTGGAATACCTATGATTCTTATATTGTTCCTTTTAGATTTGTCACTCAGCTCTCTTAAAATTCTTTCATTCCTGGAGATCCTTTTATCTCTCTCTGCATCAGCTTCTCTGCGTTCCTGTTCTCTGTTTTCTAGTCCATTAATGGTCTCTTGCATCTCGTCCATTCTGTTTTGAAGTCCTTCCAGAGCTTGTTTTATTTCTGAATTCTCCTTCCTTAGTTCTTGCATATTTCTCTGCAAGTCCATCAGCATGGTTATGACTTTTGTTTTGAATTCTTTTTCAAGAAGACTGGCTAAATCTATCTCCCCAGATACCTTCTCAGGGGAAGATGTAGCAGATGCCGAAGCTGTCTGGGTTAGTCTTGTCTGGATCATATTTTTTTGCCTTTTCATGTTGACAGGTGCTATTGACTGTCAGCTGGGAGGGCCAAAATTTTCACTTGCTACTGGCCTTTCTTTACTGGGACAACTGCGACCCCTAGTGGCTTGTGTTGGGTAATTGCGTGTAGAGTGGGTCTTTGTGTCTTGCCTGGCCGGAAGGGAGAAATTTCCCTTTCTGTGGGCGGAATTTGTCTCAGGCTGCTTCTCTGCTTTCGCAGCGCCCGGTGGGGTAATGGATGGGGGGGCTGCTTGACTGTTTGCCTCCGTGAGGGGTCTCAGAGCTGTTGCCCAGGGGGTTAGTGCACCCGGTTTTCCCTGTAATTTCCAGCTGCTGTACTGTGACCTGGGTTGTTTCCGTCAAGCTGTTAAGTCCCTGTCCCTTTAAGACTTTCAAAAAGCCCCCGCTTTTCTTTGTCACAGGGGCATCAGCTTCAGCACCCGCTCAGAGGTCTTACTTCCTGTTCCCCCAGTATCCAGGGCCCCCTGGGCACGTACTGTGTCTGCGCTCTGGCCCGGATGGCTGGGGCTGGGTGTTTAGCAGTCCTGGGCTCCGTCTCCCTCCCGCTCTGCCTATTCTTCTCCCGCCAGGAGCTGGGGGGAGGGGCGCTCGGGTCCCGCCGGGCCGGGGCTTGTATCTCACCCCTTTCACCAGGCACTGGGTTCTCGCTGGTGTAGCTGCAGCCTGGCCACTGTCCTGCGTCTTCTGGTCTCTCTTTTAGGGCTAGTTGTGTTTGTTGTATTTTCAAAAGTATATATGTTTTTGGGAGGAGATTCCCACTGTCCTACTCACGCTGCCATGTTGGCTCCGCCTCTGAGAACAAGATTTTTTAATTCATCAAATTAACTATCCATCTGCTGTGTAGAGAATAGTCTGTGGGGGCCAAAAAGTGGAATCAAGAGAAGTAGTTAAGAAGCTATCTGATAGATCAGATATGAGAGCAGGGCTTGGATTAGAGTGGTAGTGAAGAAAGGTTTGATAAGTGGCTGGAAGGTGCATGTAGTGTCTAGGGAACCACGTGAAGAAAGTGTTTCAATAAGGAGGAGGATCAAATAAAACAGTGCTGTGGAGAGGCTCAGCAAAAGGGCTTAGGAACTGCCACCTGGAGTCATCGGTGAGCTTGATGAGTGTGGTTTCCCTGGAGGAGTCGGGGGAACAGTGTGACTGGAGTGATTCCAAGGGAAGGGGGAAGATGAGCAAGTGGAGGCAGAGAGTATATAGACTCCGGTGGAGCTTTGCTATAAAAGAGAAGCAGTTAAATGGAAGGGAAGTGTATAGTGTTCATAAAAAATGATTATTTAATGGATCAAAATGTTCAAAAACACTCGGAAGGAAAAGCAGAGAGGAGTGGCCTTTAGAGTTCCTGGTCACTGTCTGTGACAGTCAATGGAAGCTCGAGTCTGTCCTCTCCCTTTGCCCTCTCTCCATCCCAGAGAGGAGAAGGACCTCCCCTGTGGGCCAGGGATGAAGCGGACTCCACGGATCAGCGAGGCCCCCTTGGCGATGGTAGCGGTTCCCAGAGGAGCATAAAGGGAGACGCTGTGTGTACACACGGGGTAAGGCTCCCTGGGCCCTTGCAGGATCGCTCCCTCTTGTTCCAATCATTTTTTGGCTATGATTTTCTTCTCTCTCATTAGAGTTTCTGTCCAGTTCTTTTAAATTTCACTTTCCAGAAAGCAAGATGTCCTGGCCAGATCTCTTAATTGCAGATATAAAGAGAGAGAGGGAGAGGCAGACAGAAAAATCAGAACAAAAAAAAAAAACAAAGCAAAAACTAACTGTAATTGGTTTGGTTAAAACAATGAATCAATTTTTTTTCTTCTTCTCCAATATTGTTCCTCATCAGGGAAATAAAAACTCAGGTTGTGGACCTAGGAGAAAAGGTAAAAAAAAAATCATTTGACTGTTTATACTAGGGTCAGCAAGTTAATAACCCACAGGTCAAACCTGGCTCACTACCTACTTTTGTGAATACAGTTTTATTGGCTCACAGCCTGTATGTTGCTTCATTTACATATGACTGATGGCTGCTTTCACGCTACAGTGGCAGTGTTGGGTAGTTGTGCAAGAGAGTGCACGGCTGTGAAAAGCTTGAAGTATTTACTATCTGGCCCTTACGGAAAAAGTTTGCTGATTCCCTAGTTTATGCTAACAGTTCCTGAATGTGACATTACCTCAATGGGATACAATGAACACTCAGTCTTGTGGCCTCCACAGTAAATGAGGTTAAGCATATTTCTTCACTGCAGGGCTTTACAGAGGCTTTAATATGCTACTATGGATGTGAGTCTCTAAAAGGGCAATAAAATGGGCCTTGCAGGTTTAAGGATGAAATTTTAGGGGCATTAGGATGGTATGGTTCTGATTCTTAAAAATGCCCAAATTCTGGCATGAAAGACACCTCGTTTTTCCATAGGGTCACTGGACAAGTAATATATATAAGGAAAAATGGAGTGAGAACAAAATGCCACTTTATTAATAGCCACTCAAGTGTCTGATACTCAAATGCAGCCTCCTGTAAATGGCTCTATTGAAACACAGTAATTTATAACTTGAGGCACAAGGAGCTTTCTATTTTCCCTGTGATTTAAATCTTGAAATATCACCTTCTCCTGCCAGGCTCGTGGATAAAGGAAGCTGAAGGGGACGGTTGGGGAGCAATGTGACAGGTTTGCAGAGCAGGCATTAGCTGAGCTTCTGTGTTTGGTGGAGGTGGGAAGAGGAGAAACAGTCCCAGCTTCATCCACACAGAAGCAGCAGTTTCTAAACTGATAAGCTGGGTGGAGGGGAGCTTGTGTTTGTGCTTGTAAGGCCCAGTAATTGTATTGATAATAACAATGGTCTAGTCAGGGTTACAGGACTCTGAACAGTCTGTCTGCAACAGCTCCCTATACACAGCTCCTCTTCCTTTGCTGGTGGTGGGGATGCTTAAAAAGGATGGGCAGCTGGGGACAACTAAAAATGCACTGGCACAGTAAGGCGATGTTGTAGGTATCCTTTCCCTCTAATTTGCTGATTTTTCTTAACTTGTCTGACTTCAGTATCCTTTTGTATTGCACAGAATTCATAGTGAGACCAATTTTCCAGCAATACCCTTGGAGAATGTTGGTTTAAAACCAGTGGTCCTTAAACTTTAGTGGGCATAAGAATTCTTGGAGATTCTTAATAATAATTCATATTTTTATACTCTACCTCAGAGATTCTATTTCAGCAGGTTCTGGAGGCTGCATTGTCTTAAAAAACTTCCCAAGTGGGAACGATTCAGGTAGTCCACTGGATAGTGTGAGGAACAACAGTCTTGACATTAGCTGGAGAAGGAAAAGGAGTCTTTTTTTAAAGTGGTTGCCCTAGAGTTTATGTTATACATTTCTGAGTCTACTTTCACCCTTTTTATTCCTTACTTTGCAGTCTGGTTTGTCTGTCTGAAATTAATATAGTAACTGCTTTCTTCTGATTGGTGTTGGCATGGTGTATTTTTCTCTATCCATTACTTTAAATCTACATGGGTCTTTATGTTTAACAGTTTTCTCGTAGACAATATAGTCGGGCCATGTTGTTCACTCCACTCTGACCATCTCTGCCTTTTAATTGGTGCATTCAGACCATTGACATTCAGTGTGATCTTTAACATAGATCTCTGCCAGCCTGTCCCTCACTGTCTTCTATTTGTTGCCCTTTTGTCTTCTTTCTTTTTTTGTTTTTTTTAATTTGTTATTATTTTATATATTTTTATTACCATATCATTGATATACAATCTTAAAAAGGTTTCACATGAGCAACATTGTGGTTATTACATTCACCCATATTATCATGTCCCCCCACCACACCTCATTGCAGTCACTGCCCATCAGTGTAGTAAGATCTGTAGAGTCACAACTTATCTTCTCTATGCTTTACTGCCTTCCCCATGACCTCCGTACATATGTGTACTGATCATAATGCCCCTCAATCCCCTTCTCCCTCCCTCTCCTCCCACCTTCCCCACCCCCTTCCCTTTGGTTACTGCTAGTCCCTTCTTGGAGTCTGTGAGTCTGCTGCTGTTTTGTTTCTTCAGTTTTGCTTCATTGTTTTACTCCACAAAGAGTGAAGTCATTTGGTACTTGTCTTTCTCCACCTGGCTTATTTCACTGAGCATAATACCCTCTAGCTCCATCCATGTTGTTGCAAATGGTAGGATTTGTTTTCTTCTTATGGCTGAATAATATCCCACTGTGTATATGTACCACATCTTCTTCATCCATTTATCTACTGATGGACACTTAGCTTGGCTATTGTGAATAGTGCTGTGATAAACGTAGGGGTACATAAGTCTTTTTGAATCAGGGATCTTGTTTTCTTCAGGTAAATTCCTAGGAGTGGAATTCCTGGGTCAAATGGTATTTCTGTTTTTAGTTTTTTGAGGACCCACCATATTGCTTTCCACAATGGTTGAACTAATTGACATTCCCACCAGCAGGGTAGGGGGGGTCCCCTTCCTCTGTATCCTCACCAGCATTTGCTGTTCCTAGTCTTTTTGATGCTGGCTATCCTAACTGGTGTGAGGAGATATCTCATTTTGGTTTTATTTGCATTTCCCTGATGATTAGCGATGTGGAGTATCTTTTCATGTGCCTGTTGGCCATCTGAATTTCTTCTTTGGAGAAGTGTCTGTTCAGATTGTCTGCTGCTTTTTGTGGTTTTAGTTGAGCATTTTCTATGATACATTTTCTCTCCTTTCTTAGCATATCAATTATACTTTTTTACTTTTTTTAGTGATTGAAAAAGAAATCCTAGGCTGACCTGTAATTCTGCCCAGGTCAGCAGAGACAGTTGGAGTAAAACTCCAGGCTGGTAAATGCCCGAGTTTCACTTCCAAAATCACCTATCTTTTTGGGAAACTTCTGACACAGATAGGCAGTTGGTTTAGGCTTTTAGCTTGAAATTTTGGCAAACTGAAGTCTCAGAGACATGATTAACAAATTGGATGTAGGAAAATTTGAGACTCTTAAGACTAGGGGTTCTTTGTATGATAGGAATGGGTCAGCCATTTTTCCAAAGGAAGCAATATCTGGAAGGGTTTTTAGGGTTAAGTTCTTAAGACTCCAGACAGGTTAAAACCCAGTTCTCTAGGTTATTTGAATATGCTTTCTGGAGAGTTATAGCATCTCCTTTGCAGGAAGTCACGAAGAACATTCAGAACAGTGTAGATGACATGTAAGATCTTGCATGGTTTACAGACAGTTTGCAGGAGAAACAAAGACTTACTAGAACAACTAAAATGGAGTTGTCTGCAAAGATAATGAGTTGCTGTGGTAGACTGCAAACTTACATAAGTAAAAGTGTACAAGCAAAAGATAGATTGTAGAGGAGATCAAATATCTCACCAGTTCTGGGTTCTAAATTTTTAAGTTCTAAATTTTAAAACCTCACCAGCTCTGAGATCCAGAGTGTGATGTGTATTTGTTGCATACCATTTTTTTGTTGGAAGACAATGCCAATTTTACATTTTTTTCTGTGAAAACAACTTATATGTCCAGTTGGGGGTAGTAAAGTATTTTTTTAGTGTCTCTAGGGAGTCTTCAGTATTTCCTCTGCAAATACATTAGATGTGAGTGAAAACAGTACCAACTAGATTTAGTTTTATTTCTTTTATTTTGTAAGTGACAGTTTCTTCTAGTTTATAAGTAAACACAGCAGGAATTATGGAAAAACACAGATTTCATTTCCTTTTTTTTCCTTTAATGTGCAAAGAGTTAAAAATATGCAAATTAAAATGTTTTATCAGCAATGAATATGCCTAGAGGCTGAATGACATTTGAGTTAATTTTATAATGGTCTCATCATATTCAATTCAATAACAGTCCCCAAATGGTCTGAAAATGCCTGGGTTGTAAAGATATGCTAACACTTGGCTTATTTGCCCCCTTTTAAACAATTTCAAAATTTTTGCACCCTTACTGTAGTAACAGTAACATAACAAATTACTCTGAAATTTAGCGACTTAAAATAACGCGTCTTTATTATCTCGCGGGTTGTGTGGGTTAAGAACCTGGGTGCCGGTAGCTGGGTCCTCTGGCTCAGGATTTCTCATGAGGCTGCTGCCGGAGTATCGACAGGCCTGCAGTCGCTTCAGGGCTTGACCGGCAGAGGGTCTGCTTCCAAGTTCACTGGCATCTGGCTTCTCCAGAGGAAGCTGTGTAAGAGAGGGACAGCTGCCCGGGAGAAAAGCCAGAGAAGTTCTGAAACCTAACCTTGGCAGTGACATCCTGTCATTTCTGTTATATTCTGTTTGTTAGAAAAGCAAGGCATTAAAGCATAGTCCACATGCAAGGGCTGGGGATTACATAGGACATGTGCATGAGTGCCAGGAGGGAGGTGGGGATCACTGTGGGGGTCCATTGTATTGGCTGCCCAACACAGACACAGATATTACAACTCTTAGGCAAAAAAAGAGGCATGAGTGGGTGGACGGAGAGTAAGGCCAGTAAAGCCAACTAGATGGACACACAGTTAGCCAGACAAAACCAGAGAGCCAGAAAGGCCTCACAGAGCCCTTTGCAATGTGAGTTCGTTTCACATGGCCTGAATCTGGGCTGACCTTGAGACTTGCTCTAGGTAATGCAAGTGAGAGGGCAGAGACACGGCACAAGCATCATTAATTTTACCCCCCAAAATGCTAAGATATGAATAGCATAAAAAGAATAGGAGGGATTTATCTTAAGGCAAGGCAAGCAGTCTTAACTGGTATGTTCCCAGTGCTTGGGGGTAGCCACTGTCTTGGAGAGGAATGGGAAGTTTATCCTACAGAATTATCTGGAGGACTGCCTGTATTAATGACATTGTCTCTCACCAGAGACAGACATCATGAGACCACATGACAAACCTATGCCCTCTGACCCTTTACCTTTATCCCATTCTTGAAAATCCTGAAAGACAGAAACCCAGCTTTTAAGTGTACCTCTTCTCTGAGGTTGCCCATAGTCCCCTTTCTTCAAATGTGTACTCTTGAATAAAGCTCAGCTTACTGCATTTTGTCTCTGGCCTCTTCCAGTGGTAAGTGTCTTTGTTACTTTGCTATTTCATTCTATTCTCTAGTCTTAAGCACAAGCCTTCACTCTGTTTCTGTCTTACTTCAGATAAGTTTGGAGGGGCTGCTGAGAGCTCTGATTTGGGCTTGCAAGTTCCCAATGCCTGCGTGACCCAGATGGCACCACAGCTCTCAGTCATGCTCTTTAGTAGCCTGCCTGAAAACCTTTCTTTGCTTTGGGAAGTTCTCAGAAAATAATCTCACTCCATCCAGTGCTCTGTGGCTCCCCCAAATCCTGGGGTGGTAGGGACTTAGTTCCCATGCTGTGCAGATCCAAGTGGACACTGGATATCAGGTGACACTGGCTTTAGGAGCTGACTGGGAGGTTCCCTATGCTGAGCATTTCAATGAACTTCTCTTATCTCTCTGTTCTTCCTTATTCTCTGCTGCCTGCAAGGCAGCTGCCATTCCTTCCTACTCTCGCTTTAATGAATTCCTTCTTCACCTTGTACTCTGACTTCCCTGCATCTCCAAACTGACTATATGATTTTAAATTATTACTCTTTTGAAAAATTACTAAGACAGTGCTCAGTGGTTAATCAGAATTCTGTTTTATGGGTGGGGCAGCTGGAACCTCCTTGCATGGGGGTCAGTGGACACGGGCTCTGCTCCCCCCTTGCTCCGGCCTGCTGCAGCCCCTCCAGCTCTCTGCCTAAGCTCTGAAGCTGTTTCCCTGTCACCCAGGAAGAGCCCTTTTGACGATATGCTTTAAGATCCCTTCTAGTTTGGGCACTGTTTTCCAACAACAAATTCTGTCCTGAAGGAGTCGGAACTGTTTGCCTTCAGACGAGTTTCTCCACCTTGGCACTGTTGACGTTTTGGGTCAGGTGACTCTTCACTGTTGGTGGGGAATCTGTCATGGGCATTGAAGGATGTTGCATGGCATCCTTGGCCTCTACTTACTAGAAGTCTGGAGCAGCCTGCTATTTGCCCCAATAAAAAAAATTCTCCAGAGATTCAGGACCACAGATCTAGGTAGGGCTATACTTAATCTAACATACAGAAATGATTTCCTTTTCTGTGTAAATTTTTTCTAATAAGAAAAAATCCATAAAAGAATTCACAAGTTCTACTAACTTACAAGTATTCATAATTTAAAAGAGAACTGATCTTTTGAGAGAGAAATTCAAGGCCTAGAGATGAAAAGGTATTTCTCATGACTATGCTGGGAGTAAGTGGAGATGAAATGTTAGACATACTGAGCATGAATGATACTTATTCCACAGAAAAAAATGAAGCTGCCAAAAAAATTAAATTATTTCCAGGAGTCACAGAAGTGATTGTATGAAAGTACACGTGAGTCCTATTGGTTAATTACATGTGTCAACTTGACTGGGTCACCAGATGCCCAAACAGTTGGTCAAACAGTGCTGTGGGTGTGTCTATGAGGGTTTTTATGGGCGAGATAAACATTTGAGTCCATTTGAATTAGTAGGCTCAGTAAAGCAAATTGCCCTCTCTAATGTGGGTTGGCCTCATTCAGTGAACTAAAGACTTGAGTAGAATAAAAAGGCTATGAAGGAACTTTGCCTGTTTGATTAAGCCAGGCCACTGGTCTTCTGACCTCTGAAAACTGGGCCATTGGCTGGGCTCTCCTCCTCCTCAGGACGGCAGACTTAGACGGGAGCTGCACCGCCTTCCTCCCTGGGCCTCCAGCTTGCTCACTGGGATCCTGGGGCTTCTCGGCCTTCTTGACCCCATGAGGCAATTCGTTATGCTAAATCTGTGTGTGTGTGTGTGTGTGTGGTGTGGTATCCTCTGGGTTCTTTTTCTCTGGAGAATGCTAATAAAAGACCTGAGGAAATATACAGTAAGAGAAAAGATGGTTCGGAAAGGACTTCTAGGGGAAAAGAGTTGTGAAGGGGATGATGAATGGGAGAATCTTAGCTACATCACAACTTTTCTCAGCATGATACTCCAGGGCCCAGCACTGTGTAAGGCTCGGGAAGCTTCTCCACCTGCCACGGGTTCCCCCTGATGCCATCCTCAGCACCCAAACACTACTGACAAGGAGTCACTCCTGGACCGAACTCTAGTCAGGCTTCTTCAAGCCCGTCTGTTGATGAATCCTCTCCTTGGCCCTCATCTTTGGTCTGTTTGAATCCAGTTTTAGCAAACAACATTGCTAAGCCAGTTTATAGAGCATCTTCTTGCCATTGATATCCAATCAAGCTCTTTTCCTCTGTCCGTTATCTAATCAAGTTCCTCTTAGTAATTTTACATCCACTTCCTCACCCCAACCACTGACCATAAATCCCCACTTAGTCCTGTTGCATTTGAGTTGAGTTCAGTCTTTCTCCTGTGTGGCATTAATCTCCATCCTTTATTACAATAGTCTTGAATAAAGTCTTTCTTGCAATTTTTAACATTTGCCTTGTGCAATTTTTATTTAATTTTATACCACAATGTGATGACTGCCTTAGTAAGTAAAAATTACTGGGAACAAATTAAGGTTAGATTCTTAGACATTATTTCAATTACAGCCAAAGTGTGATTTTAGGGGTTTGGCTTTTTATTCGTAGTGTGAACCACGGAACAGTTACCGCTGCATGTTTCAAAGCTATATTCTTCTGTTAAGAATTGTTCTGTACATATGGAACACACACTAATTTTATAGGTAATCAAAGAGACACAAACCTATTGATGAAATTGTCTTTAAAGGGATCCAAAGACCCATGTTATATGTTTTTAAGAATTATGCTTTTTTACGTTATAAATTATTTTCTGAATTATCCAGGCTGTAGGTTCTCTTTGTTCATTCAAATGTAGTGAGATATGGAAGGAGCCATGGATGGGAGTTGGTGAAATCTGTCCTGATCTCAACCCAGCTACTCTGTTTGTCTCAGACAGGTCACCTTTCCTTTTTGGGCTCTAGGCAGGTGATATAGACCTCTGAGCTTGAGGTCTAGCTTTAAAACTGACTGAGTTAAACCTTGTCTTCTATTTATTAGCTTTGTGACCTTGGGCAAGTCACTTAACTTCTCTGTTTCAATGTATTTTTCTTCTGTGACATGAGGACTATAAGAGTGCCCATTTCTTAGCATTGTTGGTAAGGTGAAATTAGATGATAAATATAGAGCTCCTGATACAGTACCTGGAAGTCTCAATAAATATTATTGCTATTCATTGGGCTAGATAATAAACTTCTATAAATTTTGTAAGTTATATAGAAGTTCAGAATAGGCTGCATGCCTCCATTCAGTCAGGGCCAGAGTTAAGAATAGTAATAAAAGAATGAATATAAGTTTCCTTTCAGTCTGTAAATGTTAATACCCACTGATCCAATAGATTGAGGGTAAGGACATATTTGTTATTCATTTTCTGTATTTTTAGATTTAGGTCAGTGTCTGCTACTTGGTGTAATTTTAGTATTTACTGGAGATGGGGAGTAAATAGAATATAGCATGTATAACAGCAAAGCACAGGGTCTAGGTCAGACTTCCTGGCCCTGTCACTTATTTATTTGTATGAATGGCGACTCAGTTATCTCTTCAAGCTGCAATTAACTCATCTGTCAAATGGGGATTGTTATAAGGTTTACTTCATGAATATGTCAAGAACATAGCCCAGTATCTGCCTCATAGTAAGAGTTCAGTAAATAGCCATATGTGACATAAATTTAATATGAGGCTCAGGGATGTGATGCAGCTGCATATCCATTTCCATATATCCTGGAAATAGTGTAACAGTTAATACCTCCAAGGCTTGTCTCCTTATTATTCATCTCTGAGCAAGGTGTCTATGCCAGGCTGATCACGTTAGTGGGATCCTTAGTTCCCTGTCTTCTAATTCTGAGAGTCAAAAATGAGACATTTAATTCCCCGGATGAAGACAGGACAAAGGCCTTCAGAAACAATTAATATAGTTGGCTGTCCTCAGCAGCCTGCATGCCTGTAGTTTGGGTGACTGCCCAATCATAGAATTGATTAATCATACATGCAACAGAGATGCAATCTTTAATACATATTCTTGCCCTCATTATTAATGAAATCCTAGCAGTTGATGATGGAATCTCAGGCAGCTTGTATATCTGGTGGAAATAAATATAGAAAAAGTCTGACACATTTCCTGGTATAGAGCTCATCTAAGTCATCTTACATATGAAAGGTGCCAAGGAGAGCAACATGCTCTAAAAACTGTAAACAAAGTGAAATGGTAATAAAAAACATATCTTCATGAAACAGTAAATGCTCCCATTCCTATTGATCATTTTCCCCCTAACACTTGCCATAGCATTTCTCAGGTGTCAGGCATGTCCTGTGAGTGTTAGGAATAGCATTCATCCTCACGTAATCACTACCATACTGGATACTGTTATTATGCCCACTTTCTAGAGGGGAAACTGGGCTATAGAGAGATTGATTAGGTTACCTGCCCAAGGTCACACAACTAATCATGTTATAGCCAGGATTTGAACCTATGCATCTGGCTCTAGTGTCCATGTTCTTGACTGCTGTGTTTTTTCTTTGATCTTTATTGATTTAGTGGGAAATAAATGAAAAGGTAATAGTTGGGAATGACATTAAACTGAGAGGCTTTTTCAGTGGTGTCAATGAAATAGAGTCCCATGCAGAATCAGGGTAGCATAATGGGGAAGTTCAGACACTGGAGTCAGTCCTGTACCACTTACTAGGTGTGTGTCCTCAGTCCTGATACATCATTACCTCTGGTAGTATTATACATTCCCCCTTGGTGGGGTGATGGCCTCATAGTGAGGAAGTGTATTTCTGGGTCCCTAATTTGGAGATTGTTCCTGTGACTTGCTTACCACGCATACTCCAGGTGGCCATCATGTCTCCTTTTTGGGGTGAAGTGGAGCCACCCCAGCTTACCGCCAGGTATACAGGTGACAAAAATACTATTGTTGTAGGTCTCACCCAGAATTTTTGCTTCCTTGTCTGTTTTCCCAAGTGTAAAATAAATCTTATTTTGTCAACTGTAAAGGGGAGATAATAATATCTTCCTCTTAGCAAAGCTGTGAGAACTTGGAGAGCTAATAGTGCTATGAAGTAAAACTTTTTTTCAGTTTCTAAGTTAGGATCCATACTAACATTTTCAACATTATAAAGGGAAACATGAAATTATGGTAAGATATTCCTTCTGTTGAAATAATATTCAAAAAGCTTGCCTAGTAAAGACCTATTTTCAAATATCTATTTACCCACAAATCACTCTTATCTATGCATAGGCTCCTTAACATAGATTATTTCATGTCTTTGAAATAATGAATTGTTTTTCTTTTTAAATAGTGCTTAATTTTTTTTTTTTACTGATGCAGTCTAGCCATTATAGCTTACTAAATTCACAGTATGTATTTTTTCCAAAGCATATATTTCACTGAAAATAGTGTAGTTTAGCTATATGCAATAATTTCTAGGCCATGTATAGATGAGTTAAAACTTCCAAACACCGACATTACTTAGAAAAATGTTTCTGAAGTATTGCATATATGTATATCTAATTTAAAGTTTAAATGAGATTTAATGATTTAAAGGAGATTGAAAAAAAAGGAATAGATTGAACTGAATCTTTGTTTGGCTTGCATAAGTCAGTAAACCTCAAGTTTCCTTATAATGTTTATATAGTACAATTCCACATATCTAAAAAATGAGGTCTCCTGCCAAGTAGAGAGAATGTGGAAATTTTGCATGTTTTTACAATGAATCCTGTGGGATGTTTCAAAACAGATGCACAGTGAAGATAACACATAGATCTGTTGCTATTTTCTGTACTTATATTAAGAAATAGCATCTAAAGGTAATTTTTTCACTTCAGCTTAATTATAAAGTGCTGATGAGGTTTTCATGGGGTAATTAGCTGCTTTAGCTTATTTTATCTCACACCTATGAGTTCAAATATGGCCCAGTGACTTTTTTTTTTAATTACTTACTCACAACTTTAAGTGGCCTGCAATTATAATGGTGTTATTGGGTGTCTAGTCTACAAACTTATCAGATATATTACAGCAAGAATGTAGGTTGCCAGTATTTTTGATAGTTAGTGGTGTGCTGATAAGCTGGCTCTCTAGGGAAGAAAAAAAGCTTGGATATATTTGCCAATTTCTGTGGTGTAAATACTCCCACTATGGCTGATTTCAAGCTACCCATCATTTGACAGCAGGCTTTTGAAACTCCTAAATATATAACAAACTTTGCAAGACCCCAGTCAGCATGTACCAGCATACCACTGAACAGCTAATACTTTTACATACTAGATTCTTGTGTTGGAATAATGATACTTTTTAATTATACTGCAATGCCTTCATTCAACTACAACTCATCCATAGAAGGTCTGTATATACGATGGTTAAAGGCATTTTACAATAGTGATTATAATAATTCAAGTCATAGACTACTTTGAGGAACTAATCAAAACTATAAGCCTTTCCTAAAAGAAAAAAAGGTACATACTAAGAATCTTTATAGCTGCAAAGGATTCGTGGGCCTCCTGATACTTTTCCATGATTTCCCTCTCACATTAAGAATCTCTTCTGTCTCTCTGGGCTAGACAGACTTTGGGCAAGTAGCATTCTGACTGCCATTAGTGAAATTTACTAAATCTGTAAACTCCTAGAGAGCTGAAAAGTCACTATTTCATTGCAGAAGAGAGTTAAATTACCAATATTTTACTGATCACATTTACTGTCAGCCTCCTTTGTTCTATTAATCTTTTGTGAGGTATTATATTACCTAACTTTAGGACTTGCAACATTTCAATTTTCATTTGGAAATATAAGCTTCTTATAGGTATATGTGTCTATATGTACATATGTGAATATGGACAAACCTCAATGAACACTTTTTTCCTTCTTTTTTAATGTAAGCCTTAATCAAACCTATTGCTTCCTGACTTGAACAAATACCTTTTTTATAGAGTCCCATAGTACTTGTATTTGTATTTTGTAGTACACTTCACAAGTAGATTTAAAGAATTAATTCTGTAATAGTTTTCAAAATTAGTCCTATCTTCTACTAGAATGTAAACTTTCAAGGCCAGGAAATTTTATAACCTAGCATACAGTGCACATCACCTAATGGGTACTAAGTGAAGATTTGTTGAATGAAAGAATTAATTGAGTAAATGATAATGTTTTGCATGTAATATCTTTAAGAGAAGAAAGGTAAATGAAAAGACCAAAAGAGGCAAAAGTTTTAATCAAGCAATCATATCACCAGCTTCAACTTTGGTGTGTCTTTTTTCTGTCCTCCCACCTACAATAGCAGCATTTTTAGTCTTGGCCATTGGGAGTTAAGGATAATGGCCCTACTAGATCTTCACTCATGAATGTCTCTATAAGGCAAGAAGGAAACTAATTTCTCCTCCATTTCTGAGGTTTTGTTTGGCTGAGTCTTTTTAACGTAATCCTCAAACTGTGCTCACCAAAATAAGCCATCAACGGAGAATTCCAAATCATTAAATGTGGCTTGTAATTAGCAAGGAGATTTTTTAAAAAATATGGAATCACTTTGTTCAGTTAGGAAATGATGTCAGAGACCAATACTCCCATTTATCAATATGACAGTTCATTTAAGGGAAAACTCAAAGGCTAAAAGCTTGGACTTGCATGTTTCAGCATCAGTAAACCCTGGGATTGGGAAGGGCCTCCATGTACCACAGGCATAGCAGGCTTGCCATTATAATCGTGACAGATTAAATGGTCAACTGAAGGTCAGATATCCATGTAAGAAACAGAATCTTAGTCTTTTGGCTCTTAACATGGTTCCATTTGGAACTGTTGTTTGGCTCAGTATATTGGAATGTGAAGTCAACTCACCACATGTTTATTGAGCATCTACCACTGTGATAGATATACTGCTAGGATTTCAGCAACAGCAAAAATGAACACAAGATACTTCATGCCTTTGACAAATTTACATTCTGCAAACCAAGTATATAAATCACTGAATACAAAACAGAGTTAAGAGAAAGCTTAAGAGACACAGAGAAGTTACATATCACATCTATTTGAATAACTCAAGCGAAGTTTCATAGAAGAGGTACCACACTGAGAGGGACATTGAAAGATGGGTAGGAGAGCAACAGAGGAAGATCGGAGATAAAGAGGGCATTCGATAAGCAAATGAGTGCAGCTAGGAATACTGGGGCATATTTTCATAAGAAGGGCAAGCAATCTAGTTTGAGTGGAATGTCTATTACTTGTGATGAAATAATAGAAGATGAGTCTGGAAAGTAGACTTTTCCTATATCTTATCTGTGAACAGCATTCTATAAGTAATGAAGGATTAAGTGGGTGAAAAGTCATGGGTTTGAGACCACGAGTTTGACTTTTCTTTTTTCCAAGATAGTAGAACATGCCTCTCTCTAATTATGAAGTAAGACTTCAGAAATACAGGTCTAGCCCAAATTATAAAAGTAATTGAGTTTGTGTTTGGCATAGTTTATGTCCGTCTCCTGCTTCTCATCTCTAAGTGGAACTTGTATCTGACCCCATTCCTGGTGAGGAATGACAGAGTATGACTTGGTGACTGGGATGGTGGGAATAATTGTTCTGAGGAGCATTCCCATGTTATCAAGAGGATGCATAAAGCAAAAGGTTTCAGGACTCTATGGACTCGCATGATAATGGCAGGATATGAGGCAGTAAATAGTTCACTGTGGAAGAACACTGACATGTACCTCTCAGATCAAATAAAGGGTATAGCATCTCTATATCTCCTCTCTGTGTCTACAGGGACCATTGATTGTAGGAGTGACAGCCTGACCCCGAGTGTGGACAACTAAGGACAAACTATCTCCTGCAGTGGAAATCACTTGGAGTGGAAGTGCTACGGTTTGCTGCTCATGCTCTTTACAGGAACCAGTGAAGGGGTGTGACAGAGGTCAGATAAGTGGGAAGACAATGGAAACCTGGGAGGCTCTGGGCTTTAGATCCAGGTTTAAGTAGGTATTTTTATACTTGTTAAAAAAAAACTAGCAATGGGTATATAAGTTCTGAGAGTCATTTTACCTCCCTAATATCATTTAAGAAGGTTTACATAATGGGATGCCCTCCCTGCAGTGTGGAGGCACAGAAGAATGTCAGTTCTCTGGGAGTCCCTTTTGTGGGGCCTGTGTGGTATAGAGGGCTGCAGGGAGGCGAGGGCTGCACGTGGACAACTGACAAGGGAACTGGGGACTGGCATCTTCAGTCAGCTCCACAAGGTGACATTCTGTTGGGAAGATGTTCCGCTGAGTAGGCAGCCCCTGTGGGTGGTGTTGGGAGTGCCACTGTTTGCGGGAAGGAGAGATCACATTCCAGAATGCTGCTCGGAAGCGGCGAGAGAGTACATTATAGATAATGGGGTTGACAGCTGAGCTCAGGTAGAAGAAGACACCTAGAAGGCAGGGCATTAAGAGAGACACGCAAAGGAGAAGTTGAGAGGTGTGGTAGGGAGATGCATAAATATTTAACAAAGGCCTAGAATCCCGGTGACTGCCTCTTTTGGAAGTGATAATGTATACAAGACTCTAACTGAGAATACAAAATGCTCTAACAGATCTACCACCTGTGCACTTCACAATCAAACAACAGAAAGACTGAAGAGTATCAGAAAAATTTAGGCTGGCTGGGGATCTCTCTGAGATGTTTGGCTACTTCCTTTGATCCCCACTTGTTTAATTAAACGATGTGCTTCCATAGCATTAACAAGAGATGCTTAAGTATCAGAGGAAGGAGAGATGTTTTTATTTTATTGGAGTTGTGTTTAAATCTGTAATTTGAAATTGCGAGTAGTGGAGGAATGGTAAATCAGTCTAGGAGTAGTCCCTGCTGAGATTCCTTACAATGCCAAATACCTCTTCAAAGAAACATTCCCAATATTCTTTCCCTACCTAGCTTTTCCTCTGGATGGCTCTTCCCACCTTATTTCTAACCTTACTGAATAATTGTATTTTGCTTTTGTATCTGTGTTCTCCACCAATTCCTTGGCACACTGCCATTTTCTTGTTTGGTATACACTGTTCCTTTATTAACGTGTCCTATTATATTTCCTCAAGACCCAAGATGAGCCTAATATTAAGAATCAGAGGACTTAGTTTCTGGACTTGGCTCTTGCCTGTTCTATGACCTTAGACAGAACTGGCACTTCTGGTTTATTTCTCTGTAAAATGGGAATGATAATGTCATTCTAACCCACCTGTCTGGATTATTGTGTGGATAAAGTTGAGATACTATCCACAGGGGGGCTAAGGATGGCTCAGAATAAAAAATAGATGATAGGTATTGTCATCAATAAACTCATCATTGTCCTCATTTATGTGATTCAGGATGCTGTGTCATATGCCCTGTGTACAGAGTTGGACAGGGAGGAATAAAGGAGACTATTTCCATGAACTGTTAATTTGTTCAATGAATAAATACTAATTGAACTCTTATTATGTGCCAGGAATTTTGAGGCACATTGGAAGGTAGTGGATTTAGAATTTGCTTTCCAAAGATTTGGAAGAGTATTACAGAGGCAAGATCAATGTCTATCTCCAGTAATTAACAACAGCACAATAACAAACACTATTAGTCGAGGGCAAAATATGTGATACCAATAGTCATGCTATGGAAATTCACATAATGGCATAAACAGAAGGATTGTGATAGTCATGATAGAATTAATGGGGATAATGGACACTAGTCAGATTCTGAAATGGGTAAGAAGTAGTTGGGAAGGAGAGGTGAGAGTACTGCAAGTGGAAGGCAGAGCACGTGCAAATGTGCAGAGGCAGGAGTGGTGTCACTACATAGGAATGATGCAGAATAGGTGGAAAGTTCTATCACATAGGCATACTGCAATATGATTAACTAATTAACCAGTTTGATGAGTTTATGGTTTACGAATAGAAATACTATAACTTGAGGATCAAGAGGCAAGTTGGGGACATTTTTTGTAGCATTTAAGAGGTTTAGACTTCATCTGGTTGGCAATGAGGGGAGGGAGGGATGATATTTTAACAGGAAAATATTATTAGAAATGACATAATCTGGAAATCTTAGAATGGTTTTCTTGATGCATCTGGAGAGGTATAATCAACTAGTCAAGTTTCTTGTGATCCTGTAGTGTTTTCCACTTTATTTAAACACTCCCATTTCTCACAGATTAACCACAAAGATAGGAGCTTTAAATATTTTTGAGAGTTTTGTCCAGAATATCTAATAGATTAATATAGGGGAATGTACTAATGTCTAGGTCTAAGCTGTACCCAAGGCCTGCTGTGAGTACAAAAAAGAGGATAGTAGATAATATACATGGTACTCAATATATATATGAACATTGTTTTTGTTGTGTGCTCATCTGGAGCTTAACTTGCCAAATTCATCTTATCTTTCTTCTCTGCTTATGTCTTACAATCTTAAAGAGCCCATAGAGCCAGCCAGTGGCTAGCTTAGCGAAAGGGACAGAGTGGCCCAAATGTGAGCCTACCAGTCACAGTGACTGAGAAAGGGTATCCCTGGGGGGCCATCCTCTGCTCCATTTTATGGGAAAGAACCATGAACTTGAAGTTAGATGACCTGGGCTTCAGTCTTGTTTCTGCTCTTTGCCAGCTTAGTGCCCTTGGGCAAGTCATTTCTTCTTTGGGGCACTGGTTCTTCAACTATATCTATGTAACAACCTTGTTCTGATGATTATAGAAGCCTCTATAGCACTTTACAGCTTGACAAGCTCTTTCTTGGCTATTATTTCATTTGCTTCATACCACAGCCCATGGGTTGTATAGAGCAGGCATTATTGCCATTTCATAGTTAAGAAACTTTGGCCTGAAGGAAGCCACATTCTTCAGATCACGCAGAATGTTAGGGGAGGAACTGAGATACAAATCCAGGTCCTCTGCCTGAGTGATCCTTCCATACTATGGCCAGCATATTCTATGGTATCCCTAATAAGCAGCATTAAAGTAGCCTAAAAGCACACCTTAATGGACTGTGAATATTGTTTGGGTTTCATGAATATCTAACCCTTGCTGAAGATAACATGAGATTTCAGGGACATGGACGTTCAATAAATAAGAACCAATTCAATCACATGGTTACAGGAAACAAAACCAAAGGAGTCACTCCTCAGATTGTTTGCCTGCTATAATCATCATGCTTAGAGCTGGGTCTTCCATAAAGTAGCACCTACAATAGTGGTCTGGGATATTTCTTTTGGACCAGTAACACACCTAAGCCAAATTTGAATAAAATACAAATCAAGCATCTTTGTTACAGTATGGCAGGTCCCATGACAAATCAGTACACTGTGTCCAGATAGCACCTGTTGCTCTAAGATGAAGCAGCTGCAATTACGGACACTTGTGGTACAACAAAACCAGCTGAGATTTTACCTGACACCACATGGATGAGATTGAACACGGCAGCTAGGGATTCAGTCCACTCCTCCACAAAGCTGAAGAAGAGCCGATCAATGTGGAATGGGGTCCAACAGATAGCAAACACTAAGACCAAGACAACTGCAAAAGAATGATGAGTGGGAGGGCTAAAGGGAGTCAAAGCAAGGAGTATACAATGCCCACAGTGAGCCCGTCCATTACTTCTACCATTTTCCCCTCCATCTTTGTTAAACTGTAACTGTAATGGGCCAGTTAGATCCTAAAGAGCCTTTACATAGAATATTCAGACATAAAAATGGATAGTATAGGTTAAGATCACTTTTTCATATAATTGTACATGATTTCTTATGTAAGTTTCATTTGGAACACTTAAAGTCATATTGAATTTATTCAAAGTTCTGAAAACATCCTATTGTGGAAAAGTATGTTGCAAATGGATGGCTGGAACCACATAAACTGGTTATATAAATAAAATGATCGGGTTTAAGGAATTGGTGTACTTTAAAGTCATAGGTTAAAAACATACTATTAAATGTGGTATGAATTTATCTTGTTACTCTTGAAATAATTAGAAGCTTCTCTGAATTCAGTCTTTTAAAATTCTGTAAGGGCAGGAGAAGAGGGAGAAAGAGAACATCTATGAGCATAATATTGTTTTACAAGCATCTTTTAATTGGGGTGGTGATGTGTTTATTACATTATAAATTTCTGGAGTACAGATTTCCTTCCAATTTCTTTTTGTTAGTTTGTTTTTACTTTTTATTTTGAAATAATTATAGATTTACAGAAAGTTGCATCTCCCCATTTCTTATTTTCAGCTTGGCAGAGATACTGCCTCTGTAGTTTCTCTTTGGGGCATTTAATCTCCACAGATATAAATATGTATGTTTTTTTCTCTTCTGAAGTTGTAAAACACTTTCCTGTGACAGGATGCTTAAGATTTGCCTCAAAATATTCTTGAAGAGGTTAGAAGAGAGGCTTATAGATGAAATAAGATTAGTTATGAACTGATAACGTCTGAAGCTGGATGATGGGCACATCAGTGTTCATTTTATAATTCTCTGTATTTGTGAGCACATTTGAAGTTTTCATAGTAAATAGAACATGTGTTTCCTGTTGGCATTAACCATATACAGAGTACTTTGTCTGCCTATGTGGTGTGGTTTCAGGAATTTCTAGAAGCTGCTTCTGAGCTTACCCTCCCGGGTTAAAGTCCCTAATCTGCTCACTACTGCCTATGATTCCTTTGATGACTGTTAGAATCAAAAAGGCAAACTTTCAGTGGTTTCACAGTTTTTTGTTCATGAATTCCCACATGGTTATAATGAGTGTTTCATATACACACTAGCCCAGAGGATTTGTTTTTTCCAAACCATAGTTTTTGACTTGGTATAAAGCCCCTTCCTCTCATCAGTATTTCTTGCAGGCTAGCACTGGATAATATATTTTTATAGCATTCTTTTGGGAGAGTGTGGATCAGTGCCTGGGTATATTTTTAACATCTTATCTCTAATAAAAGTGTATCGTTTTATACAAAATCATACCATGTCATACATGGAATGACTACTCAGAGTTACTCTTGGCCAGATGTTCTTAATCTTGAATTAAAAGATTCCATGGACTCCAAGGATGAGTGTCAGGGGTTCACGATCCCCTGATTTGGATTATTCAATGCTTTGCATATGTGTATTTGTACATTTTCTGGGTGGAGAGTTCACTGCTTTCATCATATTTTGAAAAGCAACTCATAACACAAAATGGGTTAGAAACCTTTTGCTCATTTTAGAGGGTGAAAGAGAGACTCAAAAACTCAGAGTGTCTGTGAGTTACCAAACAGCACAGAGGGTTTTAACATGCATGCAATTTAGTGTGTTGTGTTGAGGGTTAAAAGCTGAAAAAGAAAATAGACAAGGCTTAGAAGCTTGATTAGCCAAGGAAGACCTGACCACAACATTATGTTACAGGAGAATTTTGATCCTGATCCCAGCAGCACATTCTTGGTACCAAATGCAACCACTTTGCTATTATAAACAACAACAAAAAAAGCCACAACAAAATGGAAGACTCACACAGCATTTTGGTGACTGATTTTCTGGAGGGTCTTTGAATATTTGCAGTTACTTCATCTGCCACAAGGGACTGGTCTTTCTTTAGCTGCAAAGCAAGTGGAATGAGATGTTAAGAAAGGGAAATAATTTCTCCTTCAGTTAAGATCTGAGAAGTGTAATTCTAATACTCATTTAGTAGACAAAGAACTGTGACTTAAAGAATTTGTCAAATTTTTAACAATAACTGGAGGTGGAGTTGGATCTGGGTCGCCTAATGAAACTGGATGATGGAATGGCTATGGTCAAGCTGATGTGCAACCATTTATCATATGCTATTCTGTAGGACCCTAGTTATACAGTATGTTAATAGGTATTCCACAAAAAATGTAAAATTCTGAAATTAAAAAAGTTAGATTGGTTCATTCATTCGTTTGTTCATTCATGCAATTATTATTAGATAGCTATTATGGAGGGTATAGACAGCTGCTTTATGGTGGATAGGCAGTAGAAAACAAAACAGGTATTATTTCTCCTTTGTGAAGTTTAGTTTCCATTGCGGATCTTCTCAGAGCCTTCACTATGCTAATAGACATTATGACTCTTCATGGGAGGTAGTGTATCACCCTTCCCCCACCCCACCTCTACCACTCCAGCTTCAAGGGAGACGGTGCCTCTTTGACCAAACTATACCCTCCCCCAACCCCTTTCAGTGGAATACCTAGTACCATCTTGAAAAGCACAATTTGGGAAATTCTACTTTACTAATATGACTAATAGGAGTGCATGTGTTTCTGAGCTTTGATGTTAAAATATACTCATTCTTCAGAAGATATGATGATCCTTGAAGTAGCTTCTGAAAATTTCAAATATTAGCACTGCCTGTGCATGCAGTCTTCCATGCCCTGTTCAAGTCTCACCTACTCCTGGGAGACTTTGCAGGTCATTGTAGCCCACTGTCCTCTCTTTCCTTTGACCTCCCAAAGAACTGAAGATCTACATCATTTATATAGTTATGGAATTTTTTCCTCTTTATTTTACATATATTTTCTGTTTGTGGGAATATTCAGCCAGACAAGAAAGTTTTAAGGATACATTATAAACTGCCATCAAATATTTAGGAGACAGTATGGTATATATTTGCTGATTGGTTCTCGAGCTTTTCTTCTTCTCTTATCAATAGTCCCCTGACTTTCCCTTAGGGATTTACTCCTCCATCATGAGCAAAGTGCTTGGCATCAGTGGGCCACTGTGTGGATTTTAAGGCTAAAATCAACATCATAGAAAGAAGAGTAAAGAAACAGAAATAAAGCTAGGTCCTTGATGATACTGTGTGTTTTGCTGGCTTAATTTTCACCAAGAGCCAGCTCTACCTCTGGACTTTTCAAGTCTCTACTCCCTTTCGTATTTTGCCAGACTGAGTTGGGATTCCCTCATTAGCAGTACAGAAAGTCCTGAGGAACTGATCAAGACCATCCTGTGGCAAGAAAATTCAACTTATTTCACACAGTCTTAGGGTAGCTTAGGATCAATTTATTGGATTAAAGGGAGATGTACTCTGAAGCAATGGAACAAATTGCTCTAAGAATCGGTAAGCTTTCTGGCCTGGCTGGCATTTTGACAGAACATTTTAGAGATGTTTAAAATTAAATAAGCCTTGGAAGAGAGGGTCATGAAAAGTTGCCTCCAAAGTTCAACAAACCAATATTCTACTAAACATGTAAGCTCTTAGAAGTCAGGTTGCTCTCAGGACTACACTAGCCCTAAAGCATCCACTTGGATGAGTAACAAACCTGGCCATCTATCTCTAGAATGTATTGGTGTTCTCTGCATATACCTGTGTCTTCACAAAGTCAGGGATTAAAGTTCCTGTGAGATTTGACCTGTCAGAGTTACCTAGAAATTGGAAAGAAAGAGGAGAGAATATTGTGCATTTATTAAGAACAGATGGGAGGAAACCAAAGGTAGTAAGATATTATTAATATAATAACAAAACAAAATAATGCAGGTAGAGTGCTTATCTCGGTGCCTGGCACATAATACTCAATAAGTTATATATTTTTGTTATTGTTGTGATTCTGATTATTGCCCCAAGTCTATTCAAAAGGCATAATAAAAACTGAATTTTTCTAAGATAAAGTTATTTATTTATACCTATGGGCCATTCATGTGTATTACTGAGTCCCTTCTAGAAATTCTTCTCTTGGTACTCTTCATCCCTAGGCAGTACTTGTGCTGATACAACAAAGCAGCCAGATGGACTGAGAAGGAAACGTTGATGTTTAGGGTCAGAACAATGCATCAAATTACAAATCTTACTCATCGTCTTTAATTAAATTTACCAAAGGTGGTTGTTTCATACCATTAAAAAAAATTGTCATTATTACAAGACAGTTATTCTATTATGTGATTTCAGTCCATAATTAAGGACAATGAAAGAATATTGAGATCTGTTAGTGACTCCTTTGGGTGGGTTTAACAGGTCCCATTGGTACAGTTTCCTTAAGTCACACATAAAGCAAACAGTTCACACAATTATTTTATGAACAGGCTTCCTGTACAACATAGTTTGCACTGAAAAGAAGATCATGTGTTCTAATTATCTTCCTTTTCAGCTTCCTTAGTTTATAGTGATACAACTAGCTAACCAGAGGAAGAGTGAAAAACTGATTACTTATGCATATTATATATTGTTTCAACAGAATTTGAAGAGGTTGACATAGTAGAATAGAATCCAAACCATTTATCTGTCCAATATTAAATGCTGCTTTATTTTAGAATAATTTCATTTCCTTCAGCTGTTCAGCAAAGTAGATATCAATATTAATTACTCCCACCCAGCCCCAAACTTTTATTTTAAAAGTCAAATTACAGAAAGAGGAGTGGAAAGTTTAGAAGCCATCCTACTTCCGTCCCTTTAGCTATGTGAGATAAAAGGTGTAGGGGAGGCCCATGTGACTGATTATCATTCATGTTGATACATTATCCTGATCAGGATGTGATTAAAATCATTTTACCAGTTGTTTATTTATATCATTTCTGGAGACTAAGCTTTAGAATACCAAGATCTAATCATAGTGTTTGTGTGAATATCTCCAAAATATGAACAAAATCTGTTTATTAAAAAATCATTCCAACTCTGGCATGGCCAAATTCTACTGCAATTCATATCCATCCCCTTCAAGCACTAAAGCTGCGTGCAGGAGATGCAAGGGCTCCGTGAGAGCCCCAGCAGAACTTCCTCCCAGGCGGGAAGGAACTTGCCTTGGGATCGCCTTGTCTTGGGATATTAACCCAAGATAAGTGATTGGTGTTAGACAAGATGGTGCTGATGAGTTTGGGGTGGACATTTCTCATAAGGCTCATGACATTTGGAATCATGCAGAGTCCTTCACTCCCTCCATGAGATGCACAGGGCATCCTAAAGACATGAGAGTGAACGAGTTTGGGGTGACATATAGCCTAGGAATACAGGGCCAGCCATCGGAGACTGGCACAGCTCTCTGTCTGATTAGGTTTACTCCTGTGTCCAGACACCTGTGGTACTTAGAATTTTTTCTTCCTACTTAGACTTTGCCGTTCATGTTAGGTACAGTAGGTATTCAAAAGGACCACTTGTGGGGCACTCATTCCTTACAGGGACCTTTCTCAGAGATGCATGTATACGAACAGTCACGTAATACATGCTATCAGAGCCATCCTGAAGCATAGGATGTCAGTGTGATGTCTGCTTTGTTTTCCTCTCATTTGTAACTGACATTGCTCCTGCTTCTAAATTCTTTTTCTCCTTTTTTAAGCAATCACAGACAGCTAGAGCTTCAAGAACCTTAGATATGGTCTGATGTGGCCTTTTCATTTTATTAATGTGAAAACTAATTCCAGGAGAGATTTGTGTGGCTTACCTACAGACAGTTTATATGTGAGCTTCAGACTTGGTAGTCTAAATGTACTCATGACTGTTTCCTACACAAACTACCTCCTTAAATGGTTATAAAACTGTCACAGTTAGATTTTATCTCTGTGAAATACAGAATATACCAGGAGATGAAGTATAGAATCACCCCTATCCTCACCAAAAATAGTTTCTCAACTAATTTAGATTCAGAAAAAAGAAAAAAAAGAAACAAGTCAGTTTATCACCATAAATACAGAAAAGGATTTTATTATAAGACACTTGGCAAACTAAGTCATAATTTTCTGTTAATCCCACCTATCTCTTATTCACACTTTCTTGTACTCTCTCTTATGTACTCGGTTCACCTACCCATCCTTCAATTTCCCTGCTCAAAAGAAGTCCAAGGTGACCTCATTCAGGCCCTATTTTTGCATTTTAACCTGATAATTTCAATGAAAAGGTGAACCAAGGCAACCACAAGGAAGGGTCTGACTTTACAACTGTGGATTTGTCTTGGGTAAAGTACCAAGGATAGTGTGTGCTGTACTCAGACTATGTTGGTGCAGAGGAAGATTTCAGTGCAGGCAGCAGATGGAGGCAGGAAAGAGCCAGCAGGGTATGGGTCTGTCTTGACAGGCAGGCTGGGGGGGCATCTGCACTATTTAAAATGAGACTCCCCTTCCACCTACTGAACTTCCCAAGGGAGGGGCCTGCACATTTGTATCTAGAGTAAGTTTTCTAGGTGATTTGTAGGAACACCTGGGTTTGAGAACCAGAGGTCCAGAGGGATGAAAAATGGAAGGTGAGTTATAAGAAATGATTTATAGTTGTTGTTACTATGTGTCTACCTTGGGACAAGTTGTTTAACTTCTCTTTGCCCTCTGAGCTTACTCAATGTTTCTCTATGCTCCCTTCCAATTCTGAATTTCTCTGATTCTTGTTTCTCTCTGAACTTTGAGTCGGTGGAAAAAGAAGGGACGCTGCCCTAAGCCACCCAGCTGGGATACTCACTCTGAGCCCCATGAGGTAGTAGAGGACGCTGATGACAGTCATGGGAAGGATGTAAAAGAGGAAGGAGGTGACCTGGATGATGAAATTGTAGATCCACATAGGCTTGATGACTGCACAGGTGGCAGAGCCGGGGACCAAGGACCCGTTGGGGAAGTAGTGGAGCTTGATGCCGTGAATGCTGGTGTTGGGCAGGGAGAAGAGCACAGAGAAGCCCCAGACGATGCCGAGGATCCTGAGGGCGCGCCTCCGGGTGCTCTCCAGCTTGGCGCGTAAGGGGTGGAGAATGGCCACGTAGCGCTCCACGCTGACCGTGGTGACGCTGAGGATGGAGGCGAAGCACACGGTCTCAAAGAGGGCCGTCTTGAAGTAGCAGCCCACGGACCCAAACAGGAAGGGGTAGTTGCGCCACATCTCATAGACTTCCAGGGGCATCCCAAGGAGCAGGACAAGGAGGTCGGAGATGGCCAAGCTGAAGAGGTAGTAGTTGGTGGGGGTCTTCATAGCCTGGTGCCGCAGGATCACCAGGCACACCAGGAGATTGCCAACGACTCCCACCGCAAAAATCAGCGCATACACCGCCGTCACTGGGAAGAAGAGGTGGCTGCGTGGAGGCCCACAGAGGAAGGCCAGGTAGTCCTCGGCGCTGTTCAGGTATTTCTTGAATGGATCTTCCAGTTCCTGCTGGGGGATCCAGGAAATATTCTCAGGTTTTTCCATACTGAAATTAAAATCCAGAGGAGACCTGAGCCTCCTCTGGTAAGAGCGTCAGTGCCAAGCTGAGTCAGAAAGGAAAGAAAAAGCTGACGGTAAAGCACAGACAGCGGGGGCGGGGAGAGGGTGAGTAGTTTCAGCAAGATTGGGCTGCTCAGCCCTGGGATCCTTTTAGAAGAACCCCCGAGGCAGAAGCCCCGCCCCTCCAAGGCTGCGGGCCAATGAGTGTGTCAGACGCTCAGCCAGAGGACAGCTGGGTCGTGTGCGCTGGCTTTGCACCGGGAGCAGGAGAGGAGGGGGAGACAGTTCTCTGAGTTGGAAGAAGCTGGGAAACGAGAGCTGACAGCCGATGCTCGGACTTAAAGTGTGGGCACCCCGAGCAGGGCATTTTGCAAAGCTGTGGGAGGCTGGGTGGAAATACAAATTAAAGTTGCAGGGTCATGGGTAGACGATAACAAATTTTCATAGATCCTTGTCACCTGTACAGCATGACAAAAATGGGAGATCCATAGATTGTTCAAGCTATCTTCTTTCACTGGGAATTCAGGCTCTCTGGGGAAAGCATGGTCAATGTGTCTTTTTGTCTGATTGCCTCCAGAGGCTGAGAGAACGCTTGCACGTTATCTAACCCGGCCTGCTGTCTGGCCCTTGGTGGTGGTGCCTTGCTGTAGCAAAAGGCGGTGGGATTTAGAATCAGACACATCCACAGAAACTCTGTCAGACTTTGGGAAAGTTACACAAATTCTTGCATTCTCATTTCCTTATCTGTAAATTGGAGAGTCAGTTATTACATTTTATTCCACAAATTCTTGAGGATTCACTATGTACCACGCAGTGTTCTAGGCTTTGTGGAAACATCAATGAGTAAGTAAGACAAAGTCTTTGCATGTAGGGAGTTTCCTTACAGTAGGGAATTTTGAAAATACACAAGCAAAGTAATAAATTAATAATATGATTTCAGGTAATAATTGATGCGTTTCAGAAACGTCAAGAGGACCAGTATAACTGGAACTTAATGAGTGGATAGGAGACTATGAATAATTAGATTGATGTAACTACCAGGGACTGGATCATATAAATTTTTCAACTGCAGGGACCTTGGATCTGAGTCAAACTGCAGAGAGAAATCTCTGGAGGGTCTGAGCAGAATTCAGGAGGGTGAGGTTTTAACAAAATGTAGGCCAGTACAATCTTCCAAGTAAGAAATCATGGTGGCCTTGATTTCAGTGGGTTTGAGAGATATCTTTGGATTCAGGAATATTTTTGCAAGGAATGATACCTTTTATGGTTTTTGAGAAGATTAAATGAGATTACATATATTGAAGCCCTTATACTTAAGAGATGCTCACCAAATATTGATTCTTCTTTCCCTTTTATTTAACTTAAGTAATGAAACTGAGAGTAAAGAGGTAAAGTGACTTGTTCAAGGATATTCTCTTGGTCAAGGTGGAATAGTTTGTGCTGCTGCAACAAACGCCACCTCATATCTCAGTGGTTTAAAGCAGTAAAGATTTATTTCTCACTCACACTAAAGTTTATCACAGATCAGCTGAAGGGTCTGTCCCGGGCTACACACACTCTGGGACCCCTCGGATGGAGCAGTCACTATCCGGGATTTTTGCCGATCACTGTGCCAGAGAGAAAGAGAACTCTAGAAGGTCTCAAGGGGGTAACTATAAGCTCTAGCCCAATGTGAGTAATACATGTCACCTGTGTTCATAGCTCACAGTGCACTGGCCAGGGCTGATTATGTTTGTCCATTAAACACAACATGGGCAGGAAGTGCTGTCCTAGGATGTGCTCCGAGGATGGAGAACCAGGAAAATTTGCCGCACAGCCTTAACAATGACACAAACAGAAAGTCATGGTCGAGGCAGAATTGGTGTTCTCCCATTAATGGTGAGCTTTGATGTTGTGATCACTTTTAACAAACTTTAATATATATTTCTGATGAAGTAGGAACAAAGTTTAAATTTGGGATGCAATAGCTTACTGAGGTGTAAGAGTCATTAAAAATTTAAGGTTGGACAGTAGCAGATAGTGAATTTGAGGCAGGGAAGATATGTAATACACAGGGCAACAGATTAAAGAATCAAAGATTCACATCTCTACTTTGTGACAAGGTGGTTCTAATGAAATAGAATGATGTCTAACAGGGGATGCAATTACAGGCTCAATATAGGGAGATAGTTTAGGAGTGGTAAAGACATGGACTCTAGTGTGGGCTTGGGGTTGAAATCCTGGTTGTTCCTCTTACTAGCTGTGTGACCAGAAGGGACTTATTTAACCTCCACAAGTCTCAGTTACCCTGTCAATAAAATGAATAAGATAGTAATACAGCCTTATAGGATTGCTAGTGGAGTGAAACAGTTCCTCATGAAACGTTGAAATATGTATTATTGGAAATAGTACAGTATTTTAAGTAAGTATTTAATAATAAGACATAAGATAATTTAATAATGGAAATGTATTTTTACTAGGGTCAAAAAGAGTATTATAAGATTTAAAAACTGGGAGATGAGCTTGGAAGTGTTTATGTGAACAGGACTTCTCGGTTTTAATGAACTGTCAGTGCAGGGGAACAAGTCCAAGCAGCTGCTGTGAAAAGATAAGCCTGGCTAATCCCCAGACCCTCTGGGTTTGGATCTACACTTTCTAGCACTTTCCATGTAAAGACAGTGAGCATGACAAGGGGCTCAGTATCCTGAAGAGAATGTTCAATGCAGGTTGGGAATATTTTGCCTGAAGACTCAGAAGGGTGAAGTGGGGTACAATGTATTTGGATGATGCCCAAAGACAGAGGGGAAACTAATGTGTAGAGAACCTCAGGGAGCCACAATAGGGGGCCAGTTCCACTGGAGGTTCCTGATAATTGAATAGAAAACCTCTCAGAATTGTTACAGAAAGAAAAGAAGTTCAAGTATTTATCCACCAGTTCTTGTCCCTCATTGTTTGAGGGTTACTCCTGGGGGCTGTAACTCCTCTGCATCTCTGGACTGTTCTTATGGGTTAAACAGGCTTCTATGGTATCACAGAAAGTTATGGGATGGAAAAATAGAAATGCAGTGTGAACTTATGGTGTAATTCTATTGGCACAGGTGAGTCTAAGCATGCACAGGGCTACTCTTTGTAGCAGTGGCTTAATCAGGTGGGCCAAGGGGATGTGGCATGGGGATACCAGTAGCATCTACTAAAATATATATATATATATATATACATATATATATATATATATATAAACAATAGCTAATATTTGTGGAGCATTTATTCTTCCCAGGCACTACTGTAAGTATTTTTCATATAGTAGCATATGTCATCTTTACAATAATCCTATGAAGTAGGTTCTTTTTTATCTCTGCATTACAGATAAAAAATACAGGTACATAGAATTATCATGTATATAAATGTTGAATCACTGTGTTGTACACCTGAAACTACTGTAATACTGTGTGTCAACTACCCTTCAATAAAAAATTATTATCTACAAAAAAAAAATTACAGGTACACACTTATGGGACTTGTTGAAGCTCACATAGTGTACCTGTCATTTGGGTTAGGTTATGTTGCAGGAACAAAATTTCCCAGATTTTAGTGGGTTAAAAGAAACAGGGCTTTATTTACTGCTCATTCTCTATGTCCATTGACAGTTGTCTTGTAGCCTATGTTCTACATTGCTCTAACATTGGAGTGAAAGCTCCAACCTGTGCTTCACAATTCTCAAAGGAGGATTCCCAAAGGGGATCCTGGCTCTTAAATTTTCTACCTGAAAATGACAAACATCACCTCCATTCACATTTCATGGGCCAAATCAAATTACATGGCCACTCCTAACCCTAAAGAGGGCAAAAGGAGAACAATTTTACCATGTGCCTAGGAGGAGAAAAACAAAAAATATTTGGTAAACAGAATTAGTAACATACATTTAGCTCCTCTGGATACCAAATATTCAGTTTATATTCATTCTGGCAGACAAAACATACCACCCCATTAGAGAGATTTCAGCACTCCGATCAAGTCAGAGCTTCAAGTTGAAGTCCAGAATCTCTGGGTGGGACATGGTATTCTCTTCATCAGACTCTCTCACATGGCTCCTCTTGACCTGTAAACTGAAAGGACAAGTTATCAGCTCCCCACATGGATCCTTCTGGCCTCTACAACGGTTTTCTCATTGCCCACCATCTGACCCCTGGACTCATGCCATCCATTTCAGTTTTATAGCAATGCTCTACCTCCATATCCAGTTTTGAGTCAGTACATTGGATTAAATTATGCAGAGATAACCCCAAATTCTCAGCAACTTTAAACCACCAAGGTTTATTTCTTTTAGGTGTTATGTACCAATTGTGGCTGGGAGAGAAAGCTTTGTACTACAGTATCTTCCTTCGGGGAAATACAGAGAATTCTGTCTTCCAAAATGCAGCAATAAAATTGTTGGGAAGACATGGCTATGGGATGTTGTCTGCTCCGCTGCCTCCTTCTGAGAGACTTCCTCCCATCCCTTAACATCTAGCATTGTTACAGGCAATTAGAATGTGTTCAGTAAATGGATCATAAAGAACGATGCACTGTAGAAACTAGGTTGGTTATATAGCCATCATTTGTTAAGAAATAATTAGGAAAATTGTGACCATCTTATAAGAAAGTGTTTATTTTTTAGATGCGAAGAATTTATAAACACATTTCCCAGAGACCTCTGTAGTTGGAACAGAAGCTGGTTTAGAGACATTACATTTCCAATTCTCAGCTTTGGCATCCAACAGGTCAGGAAATGCTCATGTGACTTTGGATAACATCAACAAAAAGTATAGTGTCTTAAAACAAGAGAGATTATTGTCAGTTCTGTTGTGTGCTAGTTAAGCCAGACAAAGTGTATTAGCTCGATTTTTGAATCCTGAACTTCAGGAGGGACTTGAAAAAGTTGACAAGACTCTACTGGATGTAACAGGACTGGGAGAGGAAGCTGGAATTATTATCCTAGTAAAGAAATAATTTGTCTTAGACTTGATCATTGCCTTCAACCACTTTAAAGTATATGTATTTTAATGGAAAAAATATTCAAATTCACTTCTTAGAGGAGAACTGAGAACAATGGGTGGCCAATATAAGGAGGAAGATTTTGAACATTTGCACAAACTAAAATAGAGATGGGTCACCCATGTCAGTAAAGGCACTCAACTAAGGCTGTGTGGCCATCCGTTGATATTTTATCAGGTTATGGAAACTGGGATTAGTTTACCTTTGAGGTTACTGTTAACAATAATATTTTTGTTGCATACTTCCTTCTGCTTACTCAGTATCTCCTCTTGGTGTCCCATGGGCATCTTGAACTTGACATGTCTGAAACTGAGTTCATGCATCAACTTCCCACGAAAGCTGCTCTCCTCCTATGTTTTCTGTCCAGGGTGTAGATCATCAGGTACTAGTTGTCCAAGCTAGAGAGCTGTGCATTGTATTGACTCTACCCTGTCATTTACTAATTACCATCTCACCAATATCCAGATCCTACCCATTATATCTCAAAAGAATACACACACACACACACACACACATGCACACATTCTAAATTTTATTTTATTCCATGCACTGTTTTCCATCCTCACTATCATTTTCCTATTCCAGGCCACCGTCATCTCTCCACTGGACTTCTAGAGGGTCCCCCACTTTTACTCTGCTCGCCCTCCAATCCCATCTCATCCTGTAGCTAGAACAATGTTTAATTAACACAGTCTGTGGTACTTTGATATGGCAGCTGTAGTAAACTCATTTTAACTTGATTACCTCTATTAGGATCCTATCTCTAAAAAGGTGACATGTGGAGATGCTGGGGGTTAGGAATTCAACATGTGAGTTTTGAAGTTGACACAGTCAACCTATAACATACTCTTTACAGAAAACCCCTGGTTTGTAGTGCTTTACATCCCCATGTGTCCCAGAGGGCAACACCCCGGCTCTGTTCATGATAGTATGGCTAGTATCTAGCACCACACTTTGGACAGACTCAATATATATGCAATTAGTGATGATTGAGGTGCCACCTTGTGCCCTGACATCTCTTTTTTCTTTTTTTTGGCCACGTCTCTTCTGCTTTACAATTACTGTAAACTGTTTCATGACCATTTCTATATGTCTGAGCATTTTCACTGTGGTCTTGACTCTGTCTTGGGTTATCTGTAAACCCTAGGTAAGTTATTAAGTCTCTCGAAGTGTGAGTTTCCTCATCACTAACATGAGATGTTGGCCACGGTCCTATAAAATACTAATATTCCACATTATTGACGGTATTGGGCTAATATGGTAATCCTTCCACCCTTGATGACCATTTTGTCTTTTGTTTACAAAGCCCAGTGGTCTGCACATTGGCAGATTTATAGGAGAAAAAGGAAAAGAGGCCCTTGGTTTGGACCAATTTTCACAGATGTCTCGCTGGACTCACAGTTTCCTAGAAAGGCAGTGGGGGCTTGTGTGGCCAGAGTTGTCACATATCTGGAAAGAGAATTCTTCTGGCGGTTGATTTCTTTCTGAAGTCTTTGATGGAAATAAAGTCAGTTTCAGCTTCAGTCTTAATGACTTTTATTGATAGGAAACAAAGTGATTAAGGCTATTTAAACCATGAACAGATGGAGACTTTAGTAATCACATCTTTATGAAAACAGATACCTGAGTAGCATCCAGAGTGGACTGTTTTCTCTGCAGATCAGAAGGTGAATCAGTGAAAGTTAGCACCTGACTATGTGAAAGCCCGTATTGGCTAAATGTCCTGTCCCAATAATGTTTAAAATTTTATCATTCCATTAGGCATCTCATATTTCTGCCGAAAGAAGGTCATTACCATCAGCAGCAGCAGCAGCTGAAGTGCCACCTTCCACGATGGAGCGTTAAGCATGTGCCAGGAACTGAGCCGAGTGCTTGTTGGATCACGGAGGCAGGGAGAGGCTGAACGAAGAGACAGGCCACTCCAGACTGGCAGGTGGCCGATTTAATAAGCAAGGATATTTACACACAAAGATTGTCCTGGGTGGCTGTAAGACAAGTAGATATCTCCACCCAGCAGCCAGAACCTGGAAAGTTCATACAGCAGCTGTTAACTGGATTCAGTCACATATGCCATCTAGCTGGTCTCAACAACACCTTGCTTTCTCAAGTCTCTGTCTTAGGAATAGCTCCTGGAGGGGGAATGGTGGGCAGAACAGACATTGCAAGAATGGAAGGGGCTAAAGAGCCTCCAACTGCCTGGGTCCAGCTCATGGGTCAATGGTGGGCACATCCTTTCGATGACTTCCTTCCATAGAGCTTTTTTTGAGTTCTCTAATATAATTCTTGAAACAACCCTGTAAGGAGGTGTTTTTATTCCTCCCATTTTACAGATGAAAAAAGTCCAGGATTTTAAGAGATTAAGTGCCTCACAAACTCACATTGTTAATTATCATCAGTGCCAGAACCTGAATAGAACCTGCCCTTTGTTATCTGAGCACAGGGCTACTGCCCTGAATCATCACCGAGAATTACCTTATGACAAATTCTGTTTCATTTTCATGCGAATTACTGATCCATGCATTTCAGGGATATCTACCTTTAAATGGAATATTTCTGTGGCATAACATACTCCCCTAGAGGTCAGTCCATAGCTGAGATGCACTCAATTGCGGTATTAAGACTTTTTGATCAAACTTAAAAATAAAATTATACGCACCCAACTCAATAGAATATATTAAACTCCTTTTACTGAGAAGCATACCAAGCTTGTTTTGGTATAAATTAGTCCACAGAATAAAGTAAGTGGCAATTTGTCATATTAGTGCTATTTATATATCAGGGATGCCTTAGATGATACCATGTGGAAGGTGTTTCAAATCAAAGTAGATTTTTTTATGACCCAGTTGGAGAAACTGGCTAATCAACTAATCACATAAATAATGTAAAATTAGAGCAGGGTTACACAAGGAAAGTACTTTATTAACAGAGCTACAAAATGTGATCTAGATCTGAAATATGAGAAGAAACTAATATGAAATATTGGGGGTGGAGGTTGGGAAAAGAAAATGTCCTGTGGCATTTGGGAGGGGCAGTCTAGGACCCATGGGGAGAGGTGTAGGGCCCACTGAATCAGGGGGGCATGCTGTGAGATGGGGTCCATGAAGAGACCTGTAGGCCACACCGAGGGCTTTGTTTGGTTTTGTTTCAATTTCCTATTCAAGATGCCACTGAAACATTCTGAGTAGAGGAATGACATGATCTTCAGAAAGATCCCTTTTGCCTACAGTAAGGAAGTGGATGGAGGTGGGGAACAGGAGGGTACACAGACTATTCCAGTAGTCCAAGTGAAGAGATAATGGTCAGTTGGGCTTGGATGGTGGCAGTAGAGATGTGGGACAAGGTGGAGATGTAGGAGGAGATAGACATAGAAAATACAGGTGACGGGACTGCTAAATATCCAGGCCCACCACTTCCTGACTGTGTGACTTTGAGAAGATGTTGAACCTCTCTGAGTCACTATTTCTAGCTCAGTAAAATTGGAACAACAGCACTATCTACTTCAAGGTTATAGCGAGCAAGTTCACATATGTTCCTGGTACCTGCTAAGTGTTCAGTTAAGTGTTAGCTCTTAATAGCATTAGTAGTAGAAGTCATTATTGTCATAATACTCATATCACTAAATTTAGGGTAAATGAGAGTTGGGTGTGATGAAAATATTTCCAATTACTAAATTCATGTAAGTAAAACTCTTGGGTCAAAAGGTAAAGGTTAAAAAGAATTTACCCTAAATGTACTTCTTTGTAACTCCTCTTTGAAAGTGTATGTTAGACCTGAATTCACCTTTCTCTTTCTAGTCCTCCCAAAAAGCTTTTTGAATTTACAGTTCTTTTAAGGTGACTGAGAAGGCATATGCCCCCAAAACCTTGCTGGATATTACAAAGGTTCCCTTTTGTGATGCATACTGTTTGAATTTAACTTAAGTTTTTTGCTGTCTTTTCATGTTTATTGGTCAATTTCCCATTTTGTCTTTGAAATGCCCTTTGACATATTTTCCCAACAGAAGTAATAAATGAATAGCAAACTAGACTTTTGGAACCACCATAGAAGGGGAGACTAAAAGACAATATTCCAGTAAATAGTTGGGATCTTAAGAAGAGTCAGATGAGGGCAGCCATGATGGTAAGGGGATTGGAAATCATTGAAGTGATGGAATCTTCCCTCCGCCCCACCCCGGGAGGGTCCAGCCTCCAGGAAAGAACGCTTGGCTAGGCTCTAACGATGGGGATGATTTGCACATCTCTAAAAGGCTATTGTATGGAGCATGAATGAAATGTTTTCATGTTGCTTCTTTGATCCATATAAAGATGTTAGAAACAGGTGAGTATTGAATAAAATAGGAGGAGATTTCTGATGGTTCTGTGAATTCTCCCAACAAAAATAAAGTAAGCTCTGTGAGAGGCAGGGACCTTCTTAGCAGGGAAGATTTTTAAGGGAGACTGGAGACCTTTCAGAGCTGTGGGACAAGGACGAATGAGCTGCTCGCTGCTAGAAGCGTCTTTTCATAACCAGCAGCATCAGTATCACAGGCAGCTTTCAAGGCAGAATTTAGGGCCCAGCCCAGACCTCTTGAATCACCAGAGTGTGCACTTCACTGGGCAGCCCAGGAGCTTTGTGAGTACAGTAACATGGGAGGAACACAGGGCTACCTGTCTAAAGTTCCCTCAATAAGATGGTGTTGTGAGTCTAGGAGCGATGGTAAGTAGAGGGAACTTGGGCATGGTGTGAGGACAGTGGAAGAGATTCTGGGAGTGGGTAAGATTTGTAGGGCTTTTCAAGCTGCTCCAGTCATTCCCGCATTAGGTTCACAGATATCTGAAGAAGTAGGTGGTGTTTCACACAGAGTGAGTTTTTGAGCTGTTGGCTGTCATAGCTGGAAGAAACCCAGGCATCATCTGGTTTACAACTTTCTTTTGTATCAGCGGAACTGAAGACCAGAGAAGGCAGTGACTTGTCCCAGGTTAAAATAAAAATTGATGACTTATTTATATGGTAATTTCTAACCTGGTTTGTTCTTTTCCCACCTTGCTATCTACTCTCTCTCTCTATCTCCCCTACCCCCTCTGACACACACACACACACACTCCACACACACACTCATGAATATGCACATACTTCTCAAATAATCTGCTTTTTAAATTAATGTAGTGGCTGTCCTCAGGGAAACACCGAGAGCAAGAGGGAGAAATATAATGCCTCAGAAGGAGTCTTTTCAGATATAGCAAAGCTGGCTGTGTAAAGTAATGTAGATGGAAGATGAAGTTGGAAAGAATATAAACCAAGAATGCCAACACTTTTCAGAGTGATATATGCTCTTCCTTAGTTCTCTCTCAGACTCTATAACTGAGGTTTTTCACTGGTTATTTCAATAAACAGTCTTAGGGTTATGATTGAGGTCTGAGAACAAGATGGGGACTAATAGAGTAGGAGTGGACAGAAGTCCTAGTCTCAGCAGCCAGACAAGCTTCATGGAAAACCCAGTTCTACCATCTAAGGGGACTATGCTTGGTATAATGGACCTTTGGGCAAGTCATTTTGTATGTATGTGCTTTGGTATCCTTATGCATAAAAAATATGGATTATTCTTATTTCACCTACAGGGTTGTTGTGAGTTTCAACAGTACTTTGGGAAAACATTTTGAAGTTTACAGAGATGTTTGCAGTTTCTTTAAACTGTCAGGCTTCCCAGTGAAGGTGCTAAGATTAATAATGGCATTGCACTGTTTTATTATTTGCTATTACATCTCCATAGCTAACACAGTTGTCCCACATAAAAAGCATAAAAAATATTCAAGTTTTGTTAAATGGCAGGGAGTAAGGAAGATGGAAAGACAGCAGGTTGGTCACTGCTTTGACATCAGTTTTATTCATGGTAGGTTTCCTGCAGTCTCTTTCTGGTCCGATGTTTCTGTATAGGTTTGGCTCTTTAGTGATGACACTAAACTGGTTAATGGGTGTTGGGCAAAGCAGGGCTCAGTGGTCAGGCTGTCCTAGGTTTAATTTTCTTGCATGAAACTATATGGTATTGGGCAAGTTATATACTCTGCCTAACCATTAGTTTTCTCATCAGTAAATGAGATTAACAATTCCTGACTCATTAGGGTTGTTGTGAAGATTAAGTGGTGAAATGAGTATAAAGAGTTTAGCACAGTTTTTGACATACAGTAAGCATTCAATAAGTGCCATTTTCCTGCACTGAGAATTCAAGGAGGTTGATCTACTAATAACAAGGTTTGATAATGGCTGTTATACTGGTACATGGTAGGTATTCAGTAAATGAGTTGAAGTAGAATGCATAAATGTAATAATGATTTTTGCTTTCAATCACATTTTAGTTGAAGGTGATTTATAAATCTGTGATTATTTTTTCATATGATTAAATTTTAGTTTTTTTAATCTTTTATTTTATAATGTTGATTGTACAACTTCTGCCATTTGAAATAATCGAGTTTTTTCCTTTATTCTTATCTGTGGTTAAGTTTTATAAAGGTTGTATGAAACTTTGGTAGTACATTTTTGATATGAGGTAAAATCAGATCTATATTTATTAATTTCATCTTATAGGCTATATCTGTCAGCTTTCTTTGGTGGAAAGCATTCATACATAGTGCTGCAGGAACATACAGATAAATGAAAATTGGTTTAGTTGTAGCATATGGGTAATTCACAAATTAAAGGATGAGATAAACAGCCTGGCCTCCAGCAGGGAAGGAACCACGTACACTCTAGACAGTCCAACAGCAGATGCTCGTGGTCAGCATCTCTGGGACACCGTCCTCTGATGCTTCATTCCAACTATATTCTCTCTACTTGGATCTCAAATTTCCCCAGAGTAAGAAGGAGATGGGCTTAGCTTAGATTTCTTGTCAGATTCTGTCAAAGACAGTGGAGGGTCATTTTCCACTAGGAGAAGGGTGGAGGGAAACAGGCAAAACAGCAGAGGTTCACCACCTGGCTTCTGAGGGTCACATCTCTGTATCCTCATCTCAGTGCTTCTCTTTGATCACTCAGACCAAGCCCTGATGTATTTAGGACTCAGAAATGAAAATTTGGTCAGCTACCTAAGAGAACATTGCTAGGCTTGGGTGCAGGGAACTCTCCCTAGGTTTGCTCATCTTCAGAGAAAGAGTGTTATGGCTCTTCTCTTACAATTACTATTACCACCATTACCACTGTTTACTGAGTGCTTTATTCATTTATTTATTTGTTTATTGATATTTAGGCTATTAGACACCATAATAGGTATAATTCTGCTCCCATGAGCTTAGAATCTAGTGGCTGGACAGTCGTTCAATCAAATAAACACTTGAATTGATTGTGATTACAACTGGAGTAACTGTGCTGAAAGGGACGTACATGGGCGTAGAAAGCGTCAGAATGGAGACCTGATCCTGTCTGGCAGGTCAAAAACATCTCTGAGTTGGTAGTGCTATTTGAGGATATATAAGAGTTAAGCAAATGAAGGGAGCTCAGGGATAACATTTTAAGCAAGGAGAAGAGTGTGAAAAGAGTCCATTCCTCTAGAAACATGATTTATTTGAGAAGCCAAATGAAATGCAGTGAGGAAGTGGAGTTGGTTGGGTGGGAAGAGAGCCTGCGGAGAATGGTGCAGACCTGCAGGACCTGTGGGTCATTTTAAGTATGCTGGCATTCAGCCAAAGAGCAATATGAAGCTATTGGATCATAAACATGAGAGGGATATGACCGGGTTTACATTTTGAAGCTATACGGCAGATGCTATATGAACAGATTTGAGGGGTGAGAAATAGAGGTAGAGTGTATCGGGAGATAGCAATAGGGGACAGTGAGACATATGAAGGGATGTGGAGCCGAGTAGAGAGGAAGAGAACTGGATGGATTTCAGATATATTTGGAGAGGTAAAGCAAACAAACTTGGTGGTGGATTTAATTTCATAAGAGAGTGTTGGAGAGGAGTGACATCTGTGATTCCTAGGTTTTAGCTGACATAATTGTATTATTTATATAATGGGTATATGAGTATATGGGAATGCATTACTCATCCATTGAATCATCCATAGAATGGATGTTCATCCATTTAATTAAACCAGCCAGGACCCAGGTCCATTCACATTAATAAAGGACATCAGTATGAGTCTGAACTTAGGAGGAAAGATTGTGAGTGTAATTTTAAATGTTCTGACTTGGAAACACCTTTGTAATAGTTACGTATAAAAATCCAGAGGAGGAAAAATCAATGAAACCAAGAGCTGGTTCTTTGAGAAAATAAACAAAATAGATAAGTCTCTAGCCAGACTTATTAAGAGAAAAAGAGAATCAAAACACATCAACAGAATCAGAAACAAAAAAGGAAAAATCACGACGGACCCCACAGAAAAACAAAGAATTATTAGAGAATACCATGAAAACCTACATGCTAACAAGCTGGAAAACCTAGAAGAAATGGACAACTTCTTAGAAAAATACAACCTTCCAAGACTGACCAAGGAAGAAACACAAAATCTCAACAAACCAATTACCAGCAAAGAAATTGAAGCGGTCATCAAAAAACTACCCAGGAACAAAATCCCCAGGCCAGATGGATTTACCTCAGAATTTTATCAGACATACAGAGAAGACATAGTACCCATTCTCCTTAAAGTTTTCCAAAAAATAGAAGAGGACGGAATACTCCCAAACTCATTCTATGAAGCCAGCATTTCCCTAATACCAGGGACTCAAGGATGGTACAACATTCGAAAATCCATCAACGTCATCCACCACATAAACAGAAAGAAAGACAAAAACCACATGATAATCTCCATAGATACTGAAAAAGCATTTGACAAAATTCAACATCCATTCATGATAAAAACTCTCAGCAAAATGGGTATACAGGGAAGTACCTCAACATAATAAAGGCCATATATGATAAACCCACAGCTAACATCATACTGAACAGCGAGAAGCTGAAAGCTTTTCCTCTGAGATGGGGAATAAGACAGGGATGCCCACTCTCTCCAACGTTATTTAACATAGTATTGGAGGTCCTAGCCACAGCAATTAGACAAAACAAAGAAATACAAGGAATCCAGATTGGTAAAGAAGAAGTTAAACTGTCACTATTTGCAGATGACATGATATTGTACATAAAAAACCCTAAAGATTCCACTCCAAAACTACTAGAACTGATATCAGAATACAGCAAAGTTGCAGGATACAAAATTAACACACAGAAATCTGTGGCTTTCCTATACACTAACAATGAACTAATAGGAAGAGAAATCAGGAAAACAATTCAATTCACAATTGCATCAAAAAGAATAAAATACCTAGGAATAAACCTAACCAAGGAAGTAAAAGACCTATACCCTGAAAACTACAAGACACTCTTAAGAGAAATTAAAGAGGACACTAGCAAGTGGAAACTCATCTCATGCTCTTGGCTAGGAAGAAATAATATCGTCAAAATGGCCCTCCTACCCAAAGCAATATATAGATTTGATGTAATCCCTATCAAATTACCAACAACATTCTTCAACGAACTGGAACAAATAGTTCTAAAATTCATATGGAAACACCAAAGACCCTGAATAGCCAAAGCAATCCTGAGAAGGAAGAATAAAGTGGGGGGGATCTTGCTCCCCAACTTCAAGCTCTACTATAAAGCCATAGTAATCAAGACAATTTGGTACTGGCACAGAACAGAGCCACAGACCAGTGGAACAGAATAGAGACTCCAGACATTAACCCAAACATATATGGTCAATTAATATATGATAAAGGGGCCATGGACATACAATGAGAAAATGACTGTCTCTTCAACAGATGGTGCTGGCAAAACTGGACAGCTACATGTAAGAGAATGAAACTGGATCATTGTCTAACCCCATACACAAAAGTAAATTCAAAATGGATCAAAGACCGGAATGTAAGTCATGAAACCATAAAACTCTTAGAAAAAAACATAGGCAAAAATCTCTTAGACATAAACATGAGTGACCTTTTCTTGAACATATCTCCCCAGGCAAGGAAAACAAAAGCAAAAATGAACAAGTGGGACTATATTAAGCTGAAAAGGTTCTGTACAGCAAAAGACACCATCAAAAGAACGAAAAGGTACCCTACAGTATGGGAGAATATATTTGTAAATGACAGATCCGATAAAGGGTTGACATCCAAAATATATAAAGAGCTCACGTACCTCAACAAACAAAAAGCAAATAATCCAATTAAAAAATGGGCAGAGGAACTGAACAGACAGTTCTCCAAAAAAGAAATTCAGATGGCCAACAGACACATGAAAAGATGCTCCACATCGCTAGTTATCAGAGAAATGCAAATTAAAGCCACAATGAGGTATCACCTCACACCAGTAAGGATGGCTACCATGCAAAGGACAAACAACAACAAATGTTGGTGAGGTTGTGGAGAAAGGGGAACCCTCCTACACTCCTGGTGGGAATGTAAATTAGTTCAACCATTGTGGAAAGCAGTATGGAGATTCCTCAAAATGCTCAAAATAGAAATACCATTTGACCCAGGAATTCCACTCCTAGGAATTTACCCTAAGAACGCAGCAATCAAGTTTGAGAAAGGCAGATGCACCCCTATGTTTATTGCAGCACTATTTACAATAGCCAAGAAATGGAAGCAACCTAAATGTTCATCAGTAGATGAATGAATAAAGAAGATGTGGTACATATACACAATGGAATATTACTTAGCCATAAGAAAAAAACAGATCCTACCATTTGCAACAACATGGGTGGAGCTAGAGGGTATTATGCTCAGTGAAATAAGCCAGGCAGAGAAAGACATGGATCAAATAATTTCACTCATATGTGGAGTGTACAAACAAAGAAAAACTGAAGGAACAAAACAGCAGCAGAATCACAGAACCCAAGAATGGACTAACATTTACAAAAGGGAAAGGGACTAGGGAGGATGCGTGGGAAAGGAGGGTTAAGGGCGGGGAATAAGAAAGGGGGTATTAAGATTAGCATGTATAATTAGCATGTAGGAGGGGCATGGGGTGGGCTGTCAGCACAGTGAAGCCAAGTAATGATTCTACAGCATCTTACTATGCTGATGGACAGTGACTGTAATGGGGTGTGTTTGGGGGACTTGGTGAAGGGGGGAGCCTAGTAAACAATGTTCTTCATGTAATTATAGATTAATGATAACGAAATTAAAAAAATTTTTTTTTTAATCCAGAGGAGGTTGGATATAGGGTGTTTAAACTCATAATGAGGCCTTGACTAGCCATAGAAATGTGTGAGACTTGGTTTGTAGAAGATAATTAAAGCTGAGCGAGGTTGACTAGGGGAACAGTACAGTGAGAAAGGATCTAGAATGGATACTGGGGGAATTCTAACATTTAGAATACAGCAAGATAGAACTTCCTCCAAAGAGCCTGAGAAAAGAGTAAAACCAAGACCAAAGTCAAGACGTCAGAGCCTCTAGAAGTAAGATAGAATCATTCATGACTTTGCATGCCTGAAGGGTGTGTAATTATGATGGGGCTGGTGCAGACGGCACAGGATCCATGATTCGGAGGGAGGTGAGGAATGGGTGACTTGTCAATAGGCAGCAATTGTAGAAATTACTTTGAGAAGTTGGCTGAGAAGAAGAAAGAAGAGTGTGAATCATGTCTAGAGGATAATTTTGAGTCAAGGTTTTAATTGGAAGAGACTTATTTAAGAGCAGAGAAGATCTTGTTAAGAGAGAGAAAGGGAAGAAAGGTGGGGGGCCAGGGAAGGCGTGGGGATGCATGCACACACACAGCAGAGCCGGGGAACTCTGTACATGAGGTTCCTGAGAAGACAGGAAAGGGAGCATGTGAGCTGTGCTTGGTAGACTTGGCCTTAGGTATGAGGAAAAGAGAGCTTCTTCATTGTGAAAGAAAGGAGGCATTCCTAGATTTTCTGGCAGGAAGTTTAGGGACTCTGGCCTGTGTTTGGTGACTTCCAGTTTCTTCGTTAAGTACAAGGCATTAAATTCTGATGAGAGTCAGGAACAGGTGACAGGGAGGAGGAGGTGACAGGGAAAGTGAGGGAGCTGGGATGGAGGAAAAATCAGGGGTTGCATGGAGGACCGAGGAGATGGAGACAACTCAAGCTTATCAGCAAGTAGGAAACTGAGTTTGTAAGATTATTGTAGGTATTGAAGGTCCACTTTATGTTGAGCCAGACATTGTTCTGGCACTCAGGATGTAATAGTGAATAAGAGGGAGTTCTCTTCTCTTGAGGAGCCTGCTTATCAGTGACAAGGATGTTGAGTGATATAAGCTTCCACCCATGCATCTGAGAAACACTGACCAGTGCCTACTAAATACAAGGTAGGCTCCATGGCAGGGATATGAAGATAAAGACCACTGTGACTTCCCAGTTGATACTACCCCTCAGCCCCCATCCCAAAGAGTTGAGCTCTTTGATTCTTTCTTATTTACTACAAGTAGAGAAAAGATAGCAGTGAATGCTCCATAAAAATAAAGCTCCTGGGGATCTCGCTCCCCAACTTCAAGCTCTACTACAAAGCCACAGTAATCAAGACAATTTGGTACTGGCACAGAACAGAACCACAGACCAGTGGAACAGAATAGAGACTCCAGACATTAACCCAAACATATATGGTCAATTAATATATGATAAAGGGGCCATGGACATACAATGAGAAAATGACTGTCTCTTCAACAGATGGTGCTGGCAAAACTGGACAGCTACATGTAAGAGAATGAAACTGGATCACTGTCTAACCCCATACACAAAAGTAAATTCGATTCAAAATGGATCAAACACCTGAATGTAAGTCATGAAACCATAAAACTCTTAGAAAAAAACATAGGCAAAAATCTCTTGGACATAAACATGAGCAACTTCTTCATGAACATATCTCCCCAGGCAAGGGAAACAAACGCAAAAAATGAACAAGTGGGACTATATCAAGCTGAAAAGCTTCTGTACAGCAAAGGACACCATCAATAGAACAAAAAGTTACCCTACAGTATGGGCGAGTATATTCATAAATGACAGATCCAACAAAGGGCTGACATCCAAAATATATAAAGAGCTCACACACCTCAACAAACAAAAAGCAAACAATCCAATTAAAAAATGGGCAGAGGAGCTGAACAGACAGTTCTCTAAAGAAGAAATTCAGATGGCCAACAGACACATGAAAAGATACTCCACATCACTAGTCATCAGAGAAATGCAAATTAAAACCACAATGAGATATCACCTCACACCAGTTAGGATGGCCAACATCCAAAAGACAAACCAACAAATGTTGGCGAGGTTGTGGAGAAAAGGGAACCCTCGTACACTGCTGGTGGGAATGTAAATTAGTTCAACCATTGTGGAAAGCAGTATGGAGATTCCTCAAAATGCTCAAAATAGAAATACCATTTGACCCAGGAATTCCACTTCTAGGGATTTACCCTAAGAATGCAGCAGCCCAGTTTGAAAAAGACAGATGCACCCCTATGTTTATCGCAGCACTATTTACAACAGCCAAGAAATGGAAGCAACCTAAATGTCCATCAGTAGATGAATGGATAAAGAAGCTGTGGTACATACACACAATGGAATATTATTCAGTCATAAGAAGAAAATAAATCCTACCATTTACAACAACATGGATTCAGCTAGAGGGTATTATGCTCAGTGAAATAAGCCAGGCAGAGAAAGACAAGTATCAAATGATTTCACTAACCTCTGGAGAAGGAGAACCAAGAGAAACTGAATGAGCAAAACAGCACCAGATTCACAGAACCCAGGAATGGACTAACAGTTACCAAAGGGAAAGGGACTGGGGTGGATGGGTGGATAGGGAGGGATAAGGGGAGAGGGAAAGAAAGCGGGCATTACGATTAGCATGTATAATGTGGGAGTGGGGTCACAGGGAGGGCTGTACAACACAGAGAGGACAAGTAGGGTTTCTACAGCATCTTACTATGCTGATGGACAGTGACTGTAGTGGGGTTTGTGGGGGGGACTTGGTGAAGGGGGGAGCCTAGTAAACATAATGTTCTTCATGTAATTGTAGATTAATGATACCAAAAAAATATATGTATATAAAATTGAAAAAAATAGCTCCACTGGCAGAGGTCTGCAAACCACTAAATGAGTTCCCACATGCTGGCACATTTAAACTATGAGTGGGAAACACATTTAGACGATCAGGTTGTAGTTTACGGTAGATCACAGGGGCCAAGCCTTGGTGAGGATGTCACAAGTCAGCAACAAAATGTCTGTAACATTCAACTGTAAGCCTTGCCATAAGAACTGTGTATAATCCATTTCCCTCTCCCAGGGAAGCCCTTCTGATGAGGCTCAGGGGTCAATATCACTTGTTCCTTCCCCTCTACCCTCCAGAGGTTCTGACCTTATTTATGCCCAGCTCATTATGCAGCAGCTGTTTTCATTACCATCTCATTTTTTACTGATAGGAAAATGTTGCCATGGTGATGCTGCAGTGTAGGTCTGAACACAAGCCAAAACAAATTTATCTCAAGTTCGAGGCAGTGGAGCACTAAGGAGTCCTGAACCCATCTCCTTTCTTCCTCATGTGTGTGCTCCTTCCGTGGGGGGTAGAGGAGTTAAGGGAGAGGGCCCTTAACAGTAAATGGGATGGGAGCAGGTCCTCCCTTAGATATAGCATTTTATTGTAGTTAGCCTGTTTCTCATAAACGTATTCATGAAGATTCCCAGGTTGGCAAAGAGGTATAGCTCAGTTCTTTGGAGAACTGAGAAGTTTGTCTTCTCTGTTCTGCTGCACAATCATAGGATATATCCCAAGTGTCACAACTATGCACCACTGGTAAAGAATGGAATTGGGAAGTCCATGGACGGCTTCCTGTAAGCCCTTTACTACTTCTAGAAAAGCTCAAATTCATAAGCCATTGAGAGTAATTAATTTTGTGTTCATATACAAGACCACAGGCTATTAGAGCTGAAGAACACTTAGAAATAATCTCAGCTGATTGTTCACCTATGGATGAGGAAATGAGGCCTAAAGATGGGATGAGCCTCTTTAAGAGATACTAGGTGGTTTGAGCTGGAATGAGAAGCATTTTTTCCCTGTCTTTTGGGTATGTTCTCCCACTAAATTCTGCTTCCAGGGGCTTTCAAAGACCAAACCTTTTCTTCTTCAGTAAAAAGGAAATTGATGGAGATTAAAGTAAATCCTGAGATCCCTCCCTCTCCAAACATTAAACTTGATTTAGACATTTAAAGCCACTGACCTGAGCCTCCTAATAAAGTCTGGCTCACTTTGGAGAGAATTATTAATGGACCTGAGGCCTTGAGGAGGTGAATGTGCAGAGCTGACTTCTTAGCACACGTCCCAGTCTAGCCAACAGCTGGACCTCTTCCCCTTCTATCTCTGTTTTCTTAGTCTCTAAACCTATTAACATGAGACATGATTTGATATATTTCTGTCTGTCCTTCCTAGAGCTCAAGTGCTATTTACAATGAGTCTTGGTGATTTTACATCATAGGATGATATCAGAGTATCATTGTGACACTGAGTTAGTTATTATTTGAACTAAGTTTGTGGGTACCCTGGAGACATTGGTAAATCTTGGCAGAAATGTACATAATTTCCTTAGTAGGGTAGTTTGGGACTTTATACTACTTTATTTTATTTATTTTATTTATTTATTTGTTTGTTTTGTTATCATTAATCTACAATTACATGAAGAACATTATGTTTTACTAGGCTCCCCCCTTCACCAAGTCCCCCCCACACACCCCATTACAGTCACTGTCCATCAGCATAGTAAGATGCTGTAAGATCACTACTTGTCTTCTCTGTGTTGCACAGCCCTCCCTGTGCCCCCCCACATTATACATGCTAATCATAAGGCCCCCTTTCTATTTCCCCGCCCTTTTCCCTCCCTTCCCACCCATCCTCCCCAGTCCCTTTCCCTTTGGTAACTTAGTCCTTTCTTTGGTTCTGTGATTCTGCTGCTGTTTTGTTTTTTACTCACAGTCAAACGCTGAAGATCTTAAGAGATTCCTGCTTGGGATGAGACTTAATAAGAATTATATTTAATTGAGATTTGGGTTAGACACTAGGAGTCTTAGAAACAAACACTAACTCTCTATTGATGGAGAAGTCGTTTTAACCTCTCTCAGCCTCAGTTTCCTTGCATGTAAGTCAAGCTCAGAATTATATATCTTGTCAGAATTGTTTGAAGAAGAGAGGAGAAAATGCAGGAGAACTGGGTAAGGGGCAGCCGCCCCCTCCGGCCTTTACCAAGCATGCTGTGTGTGTTGGCATGCTGAAGAAAGGTAGGAGGTGCTTCCTTGCTCTTGGGGTTGGTTGGGCTCTGATTGCTTCTTCAAAGGGGTTTTATATTCATCAGCTCCCTTGACATTTCCAATGACGATGTGAGGTAAACATGGAAGAGAAAACTGACTTATTCAAGATCACCATTCATGGAATTGGGGGTTTCTGAGTTTTAGTCTTGCTGAGTTTACTGTGCCTTGTCTGATCTTGAGGAAGTGATTTTCATAAAATGCAAAAAGCACCGTGCCATTCCCTAACTTGAAATCCTCCTTTATCTTTACTTTGCTGTCAGAACGAATTCCAATATATTCATGTTCAGCAAGGTCCCACATCATTTGTTCCCCCAACTTCTCCTTCCTCTTTTTTCTGTTCTCACTCCTACCCAATACATTTCAATAACAGAAGACTTCAGTTCCTCTGACATACCTTCCTTTCCTGCCTCAGGGTCTTTGCATATGGAACTACTTCGGCCTGGAATGCCCTTTTCCCTGGGGCCTTTCAAAACTGCCTCTTTCTCAGATTTCAGTTCTCAGCTTAAATGTCACTTGCTCAGAAACTTCCCCTGAATACCCTATCTACAGCAAATACACTCATTATTTTTTATTATAGTCTTCAGTTTGTTACCTTCAAGTAATCTCAATTGGTAATTTTTTTCTGAATAATTATTTTATTGTGTTTACTTGATTTATCTTGTTTGGTCTGTCTGGAATGTAAGCTTCGAGAAAGTAGGGACTATCTCTGTTTCATTGAGAGCTGTACCTAGCACAATGACTGACACTTGGAAAACAATAAAATTTGCTGTGTGAACAGATGAATTAATAGATACACTATTCTCTGAGTGTTAGGCTCATCGTAGATAAAAATGCGGTATAACAGGATCTATCCTACGGTTCTCTTAGCTGCAAATATGAGAAATATGCCTCTTTCCTTCTGCAGTTTTCACTTCCTTTTCTCCATCAGACATGTGTTTTCTCCTTCGTTTTTACTTTTGCATTTTTCCTCTGCTTGCCATGAGCTACTGGTATGTAAAATTTACTAAACTAAAAGTTCTGGTGATGAGAACATTGAATTGGAGGTCAGGAGATCTGAGTTCTAGACTTAGATAATTCTGCTCACAGTATGATCTTGCACAAGTTAGATGTCTACTTTGGACTTCTTTTCTCCTAGGTTTATAATGAGGTAATTGAAACACATGAGCCATAGAGACCTCTTCAATCTGCAGTATTATCTAGTTTAGGTTGTTTGTTTCCCTCCCATCAATCAAACTTGGCAGTCTCTTTTAAAAATACTTTCAAAATGGCAATGGTCTTCTGGATTCATGTTTAGGTATATTGGTTAAAAACAGGGGTCCATTAATTAATTTTTATTTATGCTATAAAATTTGTAATTCCTGAGGAGAAACCAAGTTTTGAAAACATCTAAGCCAATGAGCAAAATATTTTGTGCCCTTGATGCATGTTGGCTGCAGTGCACTGGGAGCCAAAAGCGCTGGTGAGACAGAAGGGAATGGTATTATGTCCTCATGTTCTCCATCTGCCATATTGGGCACGTCTGCCAGAATCTTCCCGGCATGACTCCTTCAAGTTCTCCTTTCATCCCAGATCACACACACCTCAGCCCTGGCAGCAAGGGCCTCATTTAGAGCCAGTTTTGGAAGTAGTGGAAATGTTTGACATACATTCCATTTTTAGTGTTCATTACCCTGCATCCAGCAGCAAAATGGAGGGGGAATGATATTAAAGTTAAGAGATTAAACTGTGGAACTAGAAGCCTAGATTTGAATTCGATGTGACCGTCAGTAATGCTTACCCATTCTACGATGATTTTGTTGGTTTATGAGAGAAGCAGGTAACAGCAACAAGCTCATAAGTTGTTGACAGGGTTAAATGAAATAATAATGTAAAATACTTAGCATATTCCTGCCTCATGGTAATAAGCACTCAGTGCACATTACTTTCTGCTTTTATTTCTTTTATTATCTGAGTAAAAACTGGAGAATTCCAACCTAGATTGAAAGACTCGTTGTTTTATATTAAGTCCAATATATTGCCCTTCTGCGTCATCACCTAAAAGCTGATGTTTGGGCTGTGGTCTTTTAGATCCCCTCCTGCCTGAAATACTAACGTGAATAGAATGAGGCATATTTGGCATTATAAGAGAGTAAACAACAGACATTTTAGATGTTCTAAATTATCTAAGAACTCAAGTGCTGATCATCACATAGTATCTAAAAATAGCTGTGACTTTCTCCGTTATAATACAGAAACCAGAGTGTCAGTGAACAGTAAAATATGAAGTAGGTGACATTTTGGGCAAATCTAGACCTTCCCAGTGTTCATTTTCCTCAGATGTCTTTTCTGCTCATCCTAGCCTTTTTCTTATGCTCTACTTTCTCCTCTCCCTGCTTTCCCTAATCTCTGAATTCTGTGTCTTACCTCTAACTATAAAATGAAAGTTCTTGTTTTCTATTACATGAATCTGAGCTCTGAGAAGCACTAAGGAGGCATATTTCACCCAGGTTCTGTGATTGGAACACGACTTCCAGGGTCCTGATATAATGCCTGATTGGTGGTTACTATTTTCTTGTGTTTGACAGATCAGAGAATCATGGCGCCCCTCCTGCAGCAGGGATGTGACCGGCCCTTTAATCTCCCTACAGCACTGGTTCTGGCTTGAGCCACTGACCAATAATACATCTTATTCTCAGGGGTGGGTGCTTAGAGTTTCTCTCTCATACTTAAACTATCTTAGAACTTCTCTAACTCTAACCTTCTCACTTTACTGATGAGAAATGGAGGCCCAGAGAGATGAAATTATTTGCTTTATTTCCCCCCAGCTAATAAATGACAAAGCTTTCTGTAATAATACCAGAAATACCATTGCGTGATAATGTTCCTTGGAGTCTCACTGCTTTTGGATTAGTTGTTTTGTTTTTAATAAGAGCCTCTATTAAATTTGGATTTCTCTAGGACACAGAACATGCTAAATTGGACATAATTAACATTCCTCAGGTTAGTTGAGAATCACTTGTTAGTGAGGTCAGGACAGGACCCAACAAAATCCCTGGGGCCAAAAGAACCGCAGGGAAGAAGCGCAGAGCACAGATTGGAGCCGGGAACTGGCTCCGGACCTGGCAGGACAGGGTTTGTCGCTGACTCTGGTGACAGTGGAGGGAGGGAATCTGCCCAAAGCGGGTTGAAAAGAGAAGAGGATCTGAGGGAGTGAAGGAGACTAATAGGCCATGGAATTTTTCTCTCAATGTGGGGGGAGAAATGAAGTCGCTGGAGAGAGACATGAGGCCAATGGAGGGATCTTTTAAAAACGTAGCTGACATTGTAGCATATTTGTATGCTGTTGGGAAGGATCCCATATTTAGGGGAAAACTGATGATGAGGAAATCGAAATGGTCTTAAGGGCAAAGTCCTGGGTCGGTGAGAGGGGATGTGACCTAAGGCACAAATAGAGAGCTTGGCTGTACATAGGTGTGAACACAGTTGATGCATGGGGAAGCAGGGAGCTTGAGAGATTTGGCGGTGGAAAGATGCCATAGTTCCCTTTTAGCTGTTTTCATTTTCTCAGTGAAATAAAAAATAAGTCAAGAATTGATAATAAGGAGAGGGAGAAAGTGTTGACAATTTCAGAGGAGATGAGAATGTCTGGCATCCATCTGAGAGGAAGGAAGAGTGAGTGAGTCAGGGAGACACAGTGAATTTGCCAGGGACTACTACAGGCTCGTAGAGAGGTTGGTGGCTGTACATTTAGAGAGACACGTTAGACCTGAAGACCTGCAGTAAGGTTTCCCCAGCCCCCTTCAGCTGGTTGAGTATACTTGCAGAATAGGTGGAGGACTGAGTTAAGTTAAACTAGGCTAAAGGAGGAAAGAAAAGCCAGAGATTTGGGGGTTATATGGAGGGAATGGTTATAGAGATTGGCAACAGAATCTGAGAATAAGGGAGTAACTGAGGGCATGAGACAGGTAATGGATGGTGAAACATGGGCTGGATGCCCACAAGGGGTTTAAAGCATTTGTAGAGGAGGATAGGAAGATTATAAAGTCAAGTTATCTGCAAAAATAACAGCAGGTGTTTGAAGAATTACATCATAAGCAGTGCAATTATTAGTAACAACGAGGTCCGGCGTATGGCCGTGGCAGTGGGTGGCTGCAGGGGCTGAGGCGAAAACTGGAGGTCAGGTGGTAAAGGGTGAAGAACATGGGTTGGGTGGTGCCCATGCCTGGGCATGGAAGAGGGCGAGAATGCTGACAGAGTAGTGGGGGAGGTGAGGAGTAGTGATCAGGCAGTGAGTTAGTGCTGTAGGGGGATGAAGAATAAGTCGTCGGTGATTAAGGAAGCTGCTGAGAATGGCAGGTGACTGAAACAAGGCAGGGTAATGGATGGTCAAGCTTGGTAGCACATGCCTCTACAGCAGGATTTTTGAGGGGAAAAAGAGGAGTTAATTGACTATAAGTGATGGTGTGGAATGTGGAGCACACCTAGACTTACCCCCAGGCTCTGTGCAGTGTGGGATGTGGAAGGAAAAGTGAAATTTTCCTTCCCTCTGACCCTTTTGCAAGGGAGATTTTCCTCCTTTTTCAATCTTCATGTGGGAGGCTGCCAAGGACATTAGTCTCCACAGGAAGGAGCCAGGTTTCATAATTACCACACAACTCATTTTGTGATGCAAAAGCTAAAAAGAAGTTTGAAGGCATGTTCTGTGCCAGAAAAATCTAGAGCACCCAATGGAAGGGCCGAGATGGGTGGTAGCCATTAATAATGGCTGTGAAATCATGTTAGAGGATGCGCAAAGCTTGTCTTAGTAATGTAGATGACCTAGAGTATACGTCTCCAACTCTAACATGCATGCAAATCTCCTTGACATCTTGGGAAAATTCAGGTTGAACAGGTCGTGTGGGGACAAGTGGGCAAGGGACTGAGGTGTGGTCTTTCTAATATGCTCCAAGGGAGCCCTGGTACACCGGTTGGAGGATCACACTTGGAGAAGCAAGGCTCTGTAGGCTTGGATGAGTGTAAGTCATGTCAAAATTGAGACTTGGGGAGGGATGCTGAAGATGCATTTGAGGAAGAGCATTTGGAGGTCTGGAGCCTCCTTTATTCCAGGAATATTTAATAGTTGCCATCATTTTTGGAGATTGGTTTTTATACATGCAATCCTCTTCTTTCCTTCTCTCAATCTGAAGCACCTTTGTTTAATATATATTTGCACCACTAAATGTATTGTCTTTTTTTCATAGATGTGTACACATTGTTCCAACAGGATCATTTGCTCCTTGGAGCCAGAGGCTCTGGGGAATAGTAGAATATTATTGGATAATAAGTCCTAATACCTAATTTTAATTCCCATTCCTGACATTAACTAGGTATGAAAAGCAGTGGAAAAAGTCATTTACCTTTCTGATCATTTTTATATGTGAAGTGGGGATAATCATACCTAGCTGCCAATGTTATAAAATTCAAATGAGATTTTGACATAAAAAGTCTTATAAAGTATAAAACAATATAATAATATGATAATACTTATTACTTGGCTGATATTTCTCTGGTACATATCACTATGGACTTCTGGTTCAGTATGACTGATTGATGTCCACGTCACACCAGTAGTTAAAATATTTTTAACATAACCCTGGCTACTATACTTCATTGTTATTGTTATGCTGTATATTTACACAGGAGAAACAGAGAAATGGGCACAAAGCAGTTGTTGAATTAAAAAGCTGTTATAACAAAGTGGGTAGAACATATGAACATTTAGCCCAGGGGTACACTGAGTGAAAAGTTAGCAAAATTTCAAAAGTCTGTGGAATAAGTTCTTTCTAAAGATAATTCTGATGCTTTTACCAAGAGGCATTAAGGTGTCCATCCTTATTCCCTTAACAGATTTTAGTGTCCTCACCATAGTATTTCACAGTGTTTTTCTTTGGAGGTCACACTTTTCGCAGTGCTGCTGATAGATGGATGGTCTGTTCATTCAGCTGCACTCCGCCAACGGAAGACTGTCGGGCGCAGCCAAGCTGTGACTGACCTTACCCATTTATTTTGTTCTGGAACAGAACTCTTTGTTCCAAAATGTGTTATGGGGACTTAGGGAAAAACTTCTTCAAAGACTTCCTAGGCAGATTACCATATGGGGAAGTAGTTTTACAAACAGTCTGTTCATTGACAGTAAAAATATTTTTGTATTTTTAAAAAATTTTCTTGGAGAGCCTGCTTTAGTAGGATTGACTTCCCTAGGTCTCTGGAGATGGAATAAATAGCATGGATTTTAGAGCTCAAGTTTTGGCTCTACCTCTTATTAGCAGTAGATCTTAACCAAGTTATTTAATCTCTGTAAGCCTCTGGCTTGTCATCTGTGGGACTGGAATAATTACAGTACCTTCTTCATAGGACTGTGGCAAGCATTCTGACAATGTGCATAACACAAGCTGCATGGTGTTCACCCCAAGCAAGTGCTAATTGTTACTACTACTACTGCTGTGTAAGAACCTGGATAAAACTCAGCATGTATAAAGAACTCTAAGTTCAACAACAAAACAAAACACACAAAAGCAAACAATCCACTTAAAATGAGCAAAAGATTAGAACACATGCTTTATAAAGTAAGGCATATAGATTGAAAACAATCATATGAAAAGATGTTCAACATCATTTTCATTAGGGAAATGCAATGAAAACCACAATGAGATACCACCTATCAAGAAGGCTAAAATTGTAATACCAATACTAGTGGCCATAGCAAGTACTGGTGAGGATGTGGAGCCACTTGAGTTTCCATACACTGCTGATGGGAATGCAGAATTGTAAAGGCATGTTAGAGAAGAATTTGGAAGTTTCCTAAAAAGATAAGTATACCACTACCACATGACCTAACAATGCTTCTCCTAGGTATTTACTCAAGAGAAATCAAGCATTTGTCCATTGAGTGCTTCATTTTCAAATGCTTCTATGTTCATTTATAACAAATACCGGAAGCAATCCAAGTTTCCATCAACAGTTGAATGGATAGACAAATTGTGGTATATCCATACAATGAAATACTACTCAGTAATAAAAAGAATTTAATTACTGATATGTACTCCAATATGGGTGCACCTTAACATAATTGTGCTGAGTGAAAGAAAGCAGACTAAAAAAGCACTTACTGTATATTCCATTTATATAAAATTCTAGAAAATGCAAACTGTACAGACTGAAAGCAGATCAATGGTTCCTTCAGGATGGGGATGGGAAGGGAACAGGGAAAGGCAAGCAAAAGGAATTACAAAAGGATATGGGAAGATCATCAGGGGAGTGAATATGTTAATTTTCTTGATTGTGTTGATCATAGTAATAGTTTCACAAGTGTATACATTTATCAAATTTATGGAATTGTACACTTTCAACATGTGGAATTTGTTGTATGTCAGTTATACCACACAAAAAAAGCTGTCAACAAAAAAAGAACATATTGTGGGTCCCACATCCATTGCCTTCCCTATGCTTCTAAGCTTGGAAGGCTCTCCCTAATTTGGCCCCATTTTACTGGTAAGCTTACTGAATCTCCTCCACTGAGACCATTTTCTTCATCCCCTCCCCTATAAGTTAGGTGGTTCCTGCCTTCCTGCCTCTCTGTTCTTGGTATTCTGTCTATGTAGAAAGCTTACCCTTTTCTTTCCTGATAATTATACCCCTTTCTAGGGGCCACCCCCAAAACATTCATTTGTTCATTAAAGAACATAGACTTATTGGGTTCCTGTTAGGAGACAGACCCTAGTTTAGGAGTGGAGCAACCTTCAGTGACTGAGATAGGCCAGTGCATGTTCTCATGAGCCTCACAATCTGCTCAGAGTCACAGAAGAGTTGATTGCTGTGCAGTTCTGCATACATTTGTCATGTTTGGCTATTCAGTCTTTGAGTACCCTTCATGCTATGGGGGAATTCTCCATTAGGGGTTGTCAGTAGGATGTATGACCTGTCTCTTCCTAAGGGTGTTAGGACTGCTCCCTGAGTATGAGCGTAGGGCCTAGGATTGCTAGCATAATGCTCCTGACTACTACTTGGAAAGTGTAACAGAGTAACGCAGAGACACAAGTACAATTTGGATGGTGGCAGAATCAGAAATTAGCAGCAGCAGAGCAAGTGGCCAGTGGTGGTTTCATCAGTGTCAGTGTCCCAAAGAGACCATGCCTGAGGGGATAGCTTGTTTTTTTCCCATTTTCAGATCCTTGTTCTCCAGACTTTCTATAGATAGCTACTGTCTGAGTCTGTTCAGGCTGTTTTAAGAAAGCACTACTGAGTGGGTGGCTTATAAACAACAGAAATTTATTTCCCAAAGTTCTGAAGGCTGGAAGTCCAAAATCAGGGTGAGCATAGCTAGTCTCTTCCGGTGAAGCCCACCTTCTACTTGCAGACTGCTGGCTTCTACCTGTGTCCTCACACGCTGGAAGGGGTTAGGGAGCTCTGTGGGGAGCTTCCTTTGTGAGAACATCAGTCCCACCCATGAGAGTGTAACCCTCATGACTTAAGCATCTCCCTCCAGCTCTTGCTGTTCTATCAACAACCTCTCTGAGTTTTAGCTTCCTGGGCATAACAACAGTGCCTACCCCGTATGGTTGTTGTAAGGTTCTGTGTAAATAAAGTAAAATGCTCTGCACAGTGCTTGGCATACAGAGATGAATGCTTGCTGCTACCATTATTCTGGCTTACTAAAGTGGTTTGATACAGATAACAAAAACCACTTTGTCCAAATGTGGTCACCTAATCTTTACTGGAAATCAACACCGACCTGTAGCCTTGGAGGGTAACTAGATCACCAAGGACGGTGTTCTTGTATGGATTGCATTTTCACACACCAGAAGAGACAGACATTCAGAAGACCAATTAGGTGAGACAAAAGTACAGTTTGGAACCCCAGAACAAGAGGCAGATCAGAAATTTAGGTAGTCAAAATTTAACCAAAATATAGGCTACAGAAAGCAAGATTCCTTTTCAGGAAAATTAGCCGTGCTTATTTGGGTCATAATAATGCAGATAGGAATGCTATCTGCATCAACTGGAGTGCCTATGAGGCAGTTGATTCCTGAGATCTGCATTGGCCTAACCTGCCATCTGTAGCTCTCAATTGGTGAGAAGTGAGCTGAAACCTGAGCAGGTAGTGGGAAAATGACTGCGCTGGCTATGAGCAGAGCGAGAGTTCTAACTAATAAAGTGAAATACACAGAAAGCATAATATATGTATTCATCTTATTTACTCTCTCCTTGTTGACCCATTCTTATCTTAAAAATTGGGATCTGATGGAAATTTAGATAGAGAAAAAAGTGACAGTAACAGTATAATTCATTCCCTGGAAGCATTAACTTGGCTGGCCACTTGAAGAAAATAAAATATGGAAAGGGCTTCTACTCAGAGACATTACCCATAGTGCAACAGTGATGCTTTTCAAACCATCACATAAAACATTCAGTGCCTAAGAAATTTAAGAATAATGGAAAATCGCTGGTTCTCTTAATGAGCATGGAACCAGAAAAGACCATCTATCATCAAGTGGATTATCTTTTCGGCATGTGGACTGATGGGCAGTGTTACCCCTGCACGCCTAATGGCACATCAGGTGTCTGTATGCAGAGCCTTTTCGGTGTCAAAGGGCGAACACAGGCAGTGAATGAAAGGCATGGAGTGTTTCATATAGCAGGTTTTGATTGCGGTTACAGACTTCACTTGTTTGCCAGATCCCAACTAGTATCCTCTGTGACAGAAACTCCCTATCTCCAGGCTTCTGCCGGGAGGTTAAATAGCAGCAGACTATAGATAAGGGTAGGAAGGAAGGTGGCTGCAGTCGGGGGGCCAGGGGAGGTGCTCTCAGAGAAAATCATTAATACCGAGGTTAGAACAAGATCTGGAAGTTCAACGTGATCAGAGTTGCTAAAGTAGACATGAGATCCTGCAGATGTGGTTTTCCGTCCATTCATCCTTTCCTTCATTTCCTCTCCTACATCCCTAAAGTACGAGGCACTTGATAGACGGCAAGAGGAATAAGACTCAATTCCTGCCTTTAAGAGCCTTGGACTGGCACTTAGAATGACAGCTTGTAATGACTTGGATGACTTGGACCGAGTCTCTTTAGTTCTTGGTCCTCTAGCTTTATCTAATTAAAAACCCAGGAACTAGAGATGGTTTCTAAGGTTTTCACAGCTCTAAAAGTTTACTAGCTTTTAAATATTATCAGTTATTGTGACCCAGGCATTCAGCTGAGAATGACACTTGATCCTCATGAAACTGAAACAGGCAAGCACTATTATTATATCTCCCATTTTATAGATGAGGAAACCAAGGCTTAATAATGTTAAATAAACTGCAGAAAACAGCTCAGAAAGCTAGTAGGGGGAAGGCTTGAATCTGACTTCACACATAGCCACTACACTAAATTGCCTTCTTTGAAGCTAGTGGTTTGTTTTACAGTTGGCTTGGCTGGAACTAATAGAAATTGCATAAGGTGCCTGGGCTCTGCTGTCAGAACTGTTATCTTCAAGTTCAAGCCCCTTACTTTTTAACCGAGAGTCTTTTGGCAAGTTACTTTACCCCTCTGTGCCTTGATTTCAGACTACCAATAACAAATTTTGTACTAGAAATCACTGCCATACTAAGCTTTGCTTTGCAAATCGAGTCATTGATTACCTGACCCCCAGAATATTGTTACCTTTCCTATCTCAGTGCCCTAGTGACTGAAATGTCAGCATTACAATGTAGGTTCCTTCACGCAAAGCATTATCCTTTTAGTAAGAGCCTCTTATTAATAGTAAAGAGATTGACTAGGACTGAGGGATTATACTATTCCAGGCAAGACATAAAGCACTATATGTGCATCATCTCACTTAGTCCACACAACAACCAAACAAAGTTTGTACACACAACACACATACAATGACTATTCCTGTGCTGCACATGCGAAAATGAGGCTCAGAGGGATGGCGAAGAACATACAATTTATAATCAGAGGGTTCGTGATTCTATCCAGATCTCTCTGATTCTAAAATTAAGCTCTTAGCCTTCCTGCCATGCTGTCATCAATAGCTATGCCTGGAAAAATTAGAATAGAGTCATCATTACATAAATAGTAATTCATTCGTTTCTCCTATCATTTTCCCACAAAAAGAAGAACCAGAACAGCATGAAGAGCATAGCTTTGTGGGAGGTGTGACCAATTAAAAAGAGAGCAAAAGCCTTGAAAACTGACTTCCCTGGTCTGAGGAGGGCTGGTTATGGAGATTAATTTGCCTTTGTGTGTTTGGCTTTGTATTCATGCTGGGATTGCTGCTGGGAGACGAGGCAACCCTGATTTCAATTAGAATTGCAGAGGCTCAGGGCTGGAAAGAATTGGGAGAGGGCAGCCTTCAGCCCTTGTCTGATAAAGGCATCCTTTCTGTAACAACGTAAGCCGTTGTTTTTCCCCGGTCTCTGCTGTGTGCCTCCTTGGACATGAAATGACTACTATGCATCCTCCCAGTGGCTCTGCATTTCCCACCTCTCATCTCAAGCTGGACTTGCTCTTGTTTTGTTCTTTTTCTGTTGATCAACAAAGCACAAACACCCTCCTTTTTCCATACTGTGTTAGGGTATCTGGAAGCAATGGTTACAAATCGTATACTCTGCCTAGTCTTGCTGCTATCCGTTAACCGGCTACTCCCACTCATTCCTCACGTTTGAGGTTACACATCACTTTCCTGAAGAGGCCTTCCTTCCCTCACCCCCCAGACAAGCTCAGGGCCGCTGTTTTATGCATCCATAGCACCCCGAGTTCTCTTGGTAACACTGTGTATGCCAATAATTATGTAATGACTGTAAGATAAATTCTAGCCGAAATAAGCAGGCGACGAGAGACAACAAAGGGCCAGGCAGTTTATTTGAGCGCAATTCCCGGATGATGTTCCCCGGTCTGGCTAGTCATAGGCTGGGGAAGTCACGCTCAGCAGGGCAGGCAGTGAGTTTTTAAAGAAGGTAGGGGGAGGCAGAGCTTAGATTTACAGCGGCGTCAGGATTAGCTAGCCTGACACACGTTTTTCAGGTTGGGAGGGGGCAGCAGCCGGGGACTTTGGCACTCATCAGTGTCCGACATGCTCACCCCTCCCTCCGGTGCCTCCAACCTTACAATGACATGTTGAATATTTGCATTTCCTACATGATATAATCTCTATTAAGGGCAAGAACGTGTTGGTCTTGTTCATATCTGTATCTTAGGCACTGTGCTCATTCACTCTATCCAGAACTTGTATGGATAACCTCCTGGGTACCAGCCACTGTACCTGTGAGCTGAAGAGATATAATCCTTCACCTCACAGAATTTAGAGTCTAGTGGAGTTTTTCATCTTTTTTCTTTTCCCCTCAACTTTTATCGCTTCTAGCAATTGGCAGTGAAAGAATTTTGCTGTGTTATTCCTCAGTACAATATTTTTCTGAGGAGAAATCGGTTCAGAATAGTGGTTCAGATGTGTGCTCACTGTCTTGATTTAGTTTATGAACTGTACTTGTCATCATTTTTCAGATTAAAAAACAGGGTAAGCAGATCAACTGATACTTGCATAGTTAGGCTACGTCAGTGATGTTATTGCATTTATTAGTTCATTCATCTTTTCAGCCCCTAATTCTCTTTGCAGTTCTGGTTCCACTCATCTAGGCATTTGGAATGATGAAAACTGGCCATGGTATACCCATGGGTTTGGGGGTCAGTGGGCTGGGTTCAATAGCATTATGCCACTTACTAGCTGTGTGACCTTGGGCTAGTTAGTTAAACACTCTAGTTCTCAGTGTTTGGAGAAAAATCAATTCCTACCTCATAACTTTTTTAAAAGAGGAGTAAATGAGAATAGTACCAGTGGTTAATGGTTTTGTGACATGTGTTAGGCTGGAGGAAGGAAAAACAAGGACATGCAAACAGAACAGAGAGATACCATAAAAGGATAACAGACCAGACCCCAAGGTCCGTGCCTTATATGGAAAGGGGACAGCTCTTCCTGAATTCCATCCTTCTGATGTGCCAACTAAGACCTGGATGTCAGCCTCCTCCCTCTTGGAAGAGAAAAAAAGTTTCTAGTTGTCTATCATGTCACCTTTAGCCAATCATAGGATAAATGATTAGCTCCATGCCCCCTAGGATAGCTCGCCCACTTCTCCCCCTCCTAACCCCTTATAAGCCCCCACCTCCCTGACCGGGCACAACTTCCCCAGCCCGTAACTAGCCAGACTGGTGAACCTCACCTGGGAATTGCGCTCAAATAAACTGCCTGGCCCTTTGTTGCCTCTCGTCGCCTGCTTATTTCAGTTAGAATTTATCTTACAACATGAATTATGGGTTAAGCATCTTACATACATTAAGGTATTTAATCTGACCAATGAGGTAGATGCTGGTATTATTCCTATTTTACAAATGAGGTAAAGGAGGCACATAGAGGTTAATGAACATGCCTGACATTACCTAGCTTAAATTCAGAACAGGGACAGAAACTTGAGTATGTGGATCTGCAGCCCATGGTCCACAGGCCTGGCTGTAATTGCCTCTGGTTAATGCATGCAGATCCATTTGCACAGTGCTCAGTTCTAGGTGTCCAGCCAGTACAGGTGTGTGATGACCCTGAATTGGTTTGCCCCACTTTTCCCAGGAGATCTCATCAGATAAGAGAAGCATTGTGAACATGAAGCACCACTTATTCATTCTTTTGCTCAAATGAGCCCTAACCCAGGCTTCTACCAGCTCTAAGTGGTCAGACTGACAAAGTAAATAGAATAAATAGGTGAAGGAAGGAGTAAGGCATGGAATCTAATAAGGGAAAATGAGCTTCTGATGTGAAAACTGCAAGATCACAGAGTTGGTACCTGGGTCTTCCACACAAGTCCCTTTGCTCTGAAAGCAGCAGAATTGACCTTCAATGTCAGTGACTACACTATTCAGCGCCTTCTTGGGGGCCATTCATATCCAGAGCTTGAGGATTTTAATTCTCTTGAAAAGAGGGCAAACTTCCCCTTTGTTTATGGGCTCCCACTCTGCATCTCAGTTGTTTGTTCAGAGTGGAATAAGGAGGGTTTTCTGTGCGTCTGAACCTGGTCTGCTGGATCTCTGTGTTGTAGATGACTCTTCCTGTGTCCCTGTGTCACCTGTGTAATTGCCCCTCTCCCTTCCCAGTCCTTGCTCCAAGATGCTTCATCTGCCTTTCAGGGCCTGCCTAGGCACCAAGTCATTTTTCCACTCATTCATTCCCTCACTCATTTATTTATTCAAAAAATGTCTACCTATCCTGTGTTAGGCACTGAGAATAGATACAAGAGAGAACAAAACAAACACGGGCCCTGCCTTCTAGGTCACATCAGGGAGTTTAGATTGTAGATTCAAGGGGAAGACTTCAGAGGGTTTTATGTGGGAATGTGATCAGATTTGTATTTTGAGAAAATCACTCAGGTTGATGTACAGATGGATTGGAAGGGACAGGAGTAGATGATATGATAATAACAGGCAAGAAATGGCAGAAATATTCTGTCCCCAGCTTCATATTTTCTTCCATCCTGAATCCTCTGTCATCTTATAACACTTCTTCCTATAACCCATTAAATTCCTTACCTACTGCAACCTCCTTGGGGAACTGGTGAGCTCCCTGATGAGGGCCCATGACTAATTTTTATCCTACATGCCCAGCATGGAGCCTTACACACATTCAATATATAAAGAGTCTCAATCTCAACATTTCAAAGTTGAAAGGATGGTTAGAGGAAATCTAGTCTGACCATTTTATTTTACAAAACCCAGGCAGGCTAAGCAACTTGGCCATGATCACACATTACATTAGTGATAGATATGAGGCTTAGCATCATCATTCTGAGTCCAACTCCACTTTATGGAGTTCATATCACTTCAAGGAATTACTGAATAAAGACTTTATTCTCTTGTTCACAGTTGGAATCCTTTAGTGAAATAGGGGAAGAACAGGAGTTTGAGACGAAAACAATAGAAAGAGAAGGCATAGAGTTTAGAATGAAAAAGTATCCTCATTTTCTCTTTATACAGGATTGTTTTCTATTCTGAAGAGGTCCTAAAAAGATCCGGTAATTCTGGACTGGCCAGGTCACAGCCAGGGGGTCAGGGACAGAGATGGTGTGACCCTGTGGGGAAAGTCTGGGGGGTGGGGGGGCATAGGCATCTTGGTGATAAGGGAGAACCTCCTTCTGTCCTTCAGGTTTATTTTCTCTTTATCTTTTTGGGTTCATCCACACACATGGTTCCTTTCTGTAACAAGGCATTGCTGCCTTTCATATTCATGTTTTAATTCATGCACAATAAACTCAGCATTTTGAAAGTGAGGGGCTTTGGATTTGGGATCAAACATTTGATTTTTGGAATCTGGGTCTCCCATTACGTGTAAGATCTTGGGATATATCTAACTCTGTTGAGGATTCTTTATCTCCAAAATCTCTAAAATTATCTAAAATATGATAATTAGCTGACACAGCCATTGTCAGGCTTATATAAGTCAGTGTTTTTCTACAGTTGGTCTGCAGACCACCTGCATCACACTCTCCTGCAGGTATTTGATGGAAATTCCGATTCCTGGTCCCTGCTCTAGACCTCTTGATTCAGAATCTCTGGCAGTGGTATCTCATAGTTGGCATTTTTCTGAGTGATTCTGATATATGTTTAAGTCCAGGAATCACTAAGTAATTTGGAAAAGTGCTTTATACATGGTAATACATTGTATAAATGCAATTTTAAGAAAATTTATTTTTGTACCTAAACTGTCATGATCAGTTTGCCCTTCTCTTTGCTCGAAAATCTGTCTAGAGAAACATCTCTACATGGGTCCTTGGCAGCATCTCAATAGACTAAGGACACGTGGATGAAGGCAGATAGCCTCCTGACTGGAAATTCTGTCATCTTTTTTAATCTTGACTCATCAGCCTTTTGAGAAAATTCTGTGATGTTGACTTTGTGTAATAACTGGAGGAAGATTGAAACACATTGCTGAAAACAGGTAAAATCTCTGCAGCTAGAAAAAAGCTAAATGAAGTTGACCCAGTGTTTCATATAAACCAAAACCTGTACTGTAAGGTTTAAAACATCTAGTCTGGTCACACACAGAAAGTGAATATCATCTCTTGATTAGATTTCTACCATCCCTCAACGACTATCTGGTTGGATGACCTCTCCTGTATCTCTTTGTACATGAGAGTGCGGAAGAGAATGTAGCTTAAATCATTTCCCTGCCCCCAACAAGAGGCTGTTAGCCTGGCTGAGGTAGGACATGCCTCATACAATGGCTGTCATCCCCTGGTCCAGCTCTGCCTCTTTCTTTAGAGAAGTCCTGACCTAGAGATGTGCCTGAGTTTTGTGCTGCATGAGAGCCTGGGGCACGCTCAAGCTGATTATCTGGGAGCTCAAGAGACGCCCATGTGGGGTTTCACGGCCCATAGGTAGTGTTGTCCTGATGGAAGCTCTGAGTTTAAGATCTACTTTTGCATCCTGTACTTTTAAAAATATAGTTGCACTAAAGAAATTAGATTTTTTTTTTGTACAAGCATAAGAACAGAACAGGGAAAGCTATAAAATAGCTGGGATTTATGGTGTAGCTCAAAGGTGATTTTTTTTTTTCCCAACACATCTAGGCTGAAATTACTGCAGTTTTCCCCTCAGAGCTACTTTGAAATTTATTTTCAATTTAGACTGCATACCTGTAAAAATAGGATGCAGAATGATACTGCAGTTTTTGAAGAAGAGCCTGAAGACCTAGATTTGGCCATGTTTATAAACAGTCAAATGTATTTCTGATAAAGCTTTATACCTAGATTAAGATTCCAGTTTTTCAATCACTTTATCTAAGGGTTATATTATTAACTCTTTGTTCAGTGTATCCCACATCAGATGTCTTCACAGACCCCCAAGCTGCTTTTTAAAGACACAGTCAAGAGGCCTAAAAGTGGAGTGTAAAAGAAGAATAGATATGAGGAGACCTGAATTTTAGTTTTGATTCTGTTTTTCTGTAGATTTCACCATAATGAAGTTATAACCTCTTGGGCCTCAGCTTTCTCATCAGTAAAATGGGAGAAGGTTGAACTAGACGAGTGTTTCTGAACTAGTGTTTCTGAGAACACAACTAAAATGCCTAAAACTGAATGATGCATGAATCAACAATTTTGATATTTTTAATGCTCTGGATGTCCTGTACCTTATTTTGGGAGTAAATATTTAAAATATCTATAATGTTCCAAATCACAGGACATGTGTATTCAGAAGTTTGCTATTTGTTTGCTAATCAAGGGACTAAGTACAAATAGAGAGACTTACATTTGCAGAAAATCACCCTATAACCTTGAAAGTGTCATTATAACCTATCTCTTGTCTTAGTTTTCTCATCTGTCATCTATCCATAATTCTTGAGGCTCTTGTAAAAGTCAGATGAGGTTTGTACACATGTAAGCTCTCTTAGTCACATTATTTTGTTCACCATGCAAGAGCAGATTGCAAGTAAATGCAACTTTTAAGTAACTTTAACTTTTATTGTGAAATATTACTGGGATGGTAAGTTGAGGTTCAATCAATGTCAAAGAGCAAAGTAATAAGATTCACTTAACAGTGTTTTTGCCCTGAAGCAGAGTCAGGCCTGGAGAGGTAAGTTGTTTTTTTCAGTAGGGGCCATTCCAGTGGATTGTAGAGCCTGCTGAATGTGAATAAAACTAAGGAGGCTAATAATCAGAGCTGGAATCCATTAGCTGTACCTGGCATGCAGCTGGGAGTGAGGAGTGGCAGGCAGCATGTGCCTTGCAGGTAGGCTGACCTGACCCTGATATGCCACCTTTTTGAGAGGATGTATTACACTGATGGATCTGGATCTTGAGATTGTGATATTCTGTCTGTTTTCTTGTGTCTTTGGAGCATTTGGAAGGTCCTCAGGCCAAAACACTGAAAAAGATGAGGCCAATCAAAATTGGTATCTGTAAGGAGTGTGTATACCATGATAAATTAGATGTGGTTTGGATCTTCTTCCTTTTCCTGTCCCCAGATTTCCCATTCCCTCTTCCTTATATTTGGGCCTTTTCCCTGGTCTCTCTGTTTCATGATGCAGTTCATGTCCCAGCCATGAAGCTCTTAGAGGAGATCAAACCTTTCCTTTCCTTTGTAGGCCCCATGGCATCTTGCACAGGAATATGCATGCCATTGGTCATCCATAAAAAATAGATCAACCAGTAGATGACTGTGGGTAAAATTGAAACATTTCCAGTATATCTCACCTGGCTTTAGTATATCTGCATATCAATAGGCGTTAAGAGGTGGAAAGAAGTATGGCTTTAGTGCATTTGCATCTTTCCTCAGGGGTGGAGAGAAGTTTGTCTCCATATCAATGGGTGATTACCTGGGCAACAGAGGGCTTATCTGTACCTGAGAGGTGAGGCGGGGGGCCAGTGTTGCTGCTGCTTGAGCAAGAGAAGAAGAAAGACTGCCTGGGACTGCAGTTTGTGAGTAATAAACGGGTTTTAAACTTTATTCTCCCTTTGACTAATTTTGGATTTTTAGAGGTATTTTGCCCCGAGATTTCCTTTCCCCGGACTTACAATGACTCACTAGCTGTACTATAGGAAATGAATATTATATACATAACATAAATTAATGTTATGAGCAGGCATAATAGATGGTTAATATTTATTTTTAATTGAATGCATTTCTAAGGGAAAATTCTGAGAAAACTGAGCAAACAAAAGGATCATCTTGCTGCCCAAGTGGCTTTATTTTTCCTGAATACTAAGTAAGATCCATAGTCTGCAAAAGAGGGAAAAAAAACTCACAAAGAGAAATGAATGAGGCCTTTCCTGAGCTCCATCAGGAAATGCTGATATCTTGAATCTGCTAGTCAGCCAACATACCATTTAGAGATCCAGGCAGGAATCACTTAACGCAAAAGTGTGAATGCCTAGCATGGAATTGTATAATCAGTCTTGTGTTTAAAAAAATGGAGTCAGGAAAGCAAAAGTACTTCAAAGAGAAATGGGTCAGGCAACAGATTTTACTTTAAAAATCATTTTGTGATCGACTCAGGCTAGACTTCTGGGAAAATAATCCAATAATTCCACACAGACCAAATGTACTACCTCTTCCCTTCTATTGATGGAATTAATGTGGGCATCCTATTCTGCCCCTTTTTGGTTTTCTTTGTATTTGTATTCAATTTCCTCCTCTAGAATATGAGGATAATAACAAGTACCCTGTCGGAGTGCTGAGAGAATTCAATGAGATAATGTTTGTGCATGTGCTTTGTAAACTAAGAATATAAAATACTACATGACTATACTGTATTATGATAACTTTTCTCTTTGAGGGTGGATTATATAGAGTATATTTTCCTAGGAAAACAGAGATAAGATCAGAAAAAAGTTTGATTATAATGGCTATCTAGTTAGGTATGAATAAGGGAAAGAGAAAAAACAGTAGTTTCTTTTTTAACCCATGTGAAGTTGATTGGTGTTTGGCAGCAGAGTCCCACTGAGAAGAAATGTGGACTAGCTCTTTTTTCTTTTCCTTGTGTCAAAGACCTTGCCCAAAACCTAGAGACTCATTTAATACTTTTTTGAGCACCTACTATGTGCTCTGGGTACTAGGATACAGTAATGAACCAAACAGCTAAGACTTCTGCACTCTTGTCTGTGGTGATGAGAAAGGGGAGGAGGAGACAATAAACAAACTAATGAATAAGATACTATCAAATATTGATACACCTGTGAAGAAACAAACAAAGGATGTGATGGCATATGGCTTCAGTGGGGCGTGTGGTGGCCATGAACATCTGTGGCGTGCATCACTGACCGGTGGCCTCAGCTGTCGAACCTTGAATCCACCGCCACGTCTGTGCTGCTATCACACCTCTCGAGGACTGCTCCCCGCCAGTGACTCCACACGGTGGGCATACTCAGGCTAGCCCACTGCTGTGGGATGCAGGGCTCCTTCCGTGCTGACTGGGTTGAAGACTCATTTTGTCAGAAGTGTACCCAGTCTAAGATGTATCCTTTCTAACCCTACTTCCTTTCCTCTCTCTACAGAGCTCAGACTTAAGTCACAGTGTGACGGCCCCCAGCTGCCTCACAGGCATGCCTCCCAACACAGCTCTTGCATGTCTGCTGTCTGTTGGCATCTGCTTCTCTGTGGACTTTGACTGACTCAGGGTAGGAAGTGACCATTTCCGTTTGTGTCAGACAGTGCCTGTTGGAAGGGGAAATAGTTGGGCTGAGATCTGGAGGAAGAGTATATCAGGAAGACAGTACATCGAGTGCCTCCCAAGGCTGTAAGGCAGGAATATGCTTGACGTGTTCTAGGAATAGGGAGAAGGACCACGAGCCGGAATGTGGGGAGGCGATGAAGGAGCATCAGGAGTGATGTTCAGAGCAAGGTAGGGATCCCGTTCATGGAGGACCTTACAGGCTGTGCTGATGAAGTTGCATTTTATGTTAAGTATGATAGGAAGCTACTGGGGCATATTAAGCAAATGTAGAGGGACTGGGGGAAGGTTTCTTTCTACAGAACCTTCTGTACTCAGCACACGTAGTTATTCGGACGTGGGAAGCAGTGGGTGCCTGCAGTGAGGTCTCCTCGGGCAGGTGCTGCATGGGCCTCGCCTGAGCCACTACAGCTTCTTCGTCTTTGTCTTCTGTCTGGGGGGGAACAGTAGGCTCGGACCTTGGTGACCGGGAGAGTTGAGAGAAGCCTGCCACAGTGACTTCACCTGAAGACTGCGTATCTTTGATGTTCCTTTTCTCGATATCAAATTTGGGGGAATAATCTCAGATTGGTCAGTCTGTCTACTACTAGAAAGTCTTTAATTAAATCTTTATAATTTAGTGTTGGGTCTGAGGTTTTGTTCAACAGTCCCCCATTTCTCTTCACATTGCCCGACATGGGATTTCAGATCTTTATTTTCCTACAGACATTGCCTGCACATGGCACATTTTGATTCTCATTATATTTGCCTAGCACAGGATTTCGGATTGTACTGCTTTTCCAACATAAGACATTCCTTTATGTAAGCAAGCCATTCTTCATGGTGTTTTGCAAAGGCTGTTGAACATCAGGCACTTATTGTTGGATTGACAGTACCTCCCACCCTTCAGAACATGTACTAACTTTTTTAACTTCAATAATGGCAGACACCCATGCAGGACGCCCATAGTGTGACGTGTGGGCATGGCTGGAGAGGAGGCCCTTGTTGAGTTATTTTCTCATATCTCCGGGGAGTGATTACTCACTCACTAAGTTATTGTAAGTGACTCTCCTAGGCCAACCTCTGAGCTGGGTGATAGGTGTACAGTGGTGATGACCTGCGTGTACACAAGCTCTACTCATGAACCTTTGTGTCTGGTAGAACAGAAAGAGTATAGCATGAGAAAGGGATAAGAAGTCCTGGCTGGAGGTCTGGACCCACAACTTCATAGCTATAGTACCTTGAGCAAATTCCTGATTCTTCTTCATTCTAAGGCTTCTCATCCATTAAACAAGGATACTACTCACTCTGCTGCTGCCACTCATGGTGTTTGTGAGGGCAACATGGAGTAATAAGACGTTATAGCTGTATAGCACATTAGATTCTTTTTTTTTATATGAACTTAATTTTTTAGAACAGTTTTATGTTTATAGAAAAATTGAGATGATAATACAAAGAGTACCCATATACTTCTCCACAAGCTTCTTTTATAATATCTCACATTGGTATGGTAGATTTATTAAAATTAATGAACCAATATTAATGGATTATTATTAGCTAAACTTGATATTTTATTTATATTTTCTTACATTTAACCTTTTTTTTTTTTGCTCCAGAATTCCACCCACGATGTCCCATTACACTTAGTCCTCTGGTCTCCACAGGCTCCTCTAGGCTGTGAAAATTTCTCAGACTTCGTTTTTTTATAACCTTGAGAGTTTTGAGACATACTGATCAGAGATGTTATAGAATGCCTCTCTACTTGCCTATTGCTTTTCCCATGATTAGACTATGATTATGGGTTTTTTAGAGAAAGATCACAGAGATAAAAATGACACTTTTATCACATCATATTCAGTCTACATTACTATAAACATGATTTGTGGCTGCTGATGTTGCCCTTGATCACCTGGCTAAAGGAGTATTTGTCAGATTTCTCTTCTATGAAGTTACTCCCCCTTCCTACTGTATCCTTCAGAAGGAAGCCACATATGCAGCCCACGCTTACAGTATGGGCAGTTATGGTCTGCCTCTTTAAAAGCTAAAGCATTTGGAATTTTTCTGCATGGGAGATTTTTCTCTTCTTCCCATTTATTTATTTATTCAGTCATTTATCCGTATCAGTACAGACTCATAGACATTTATTATATACTTTTGGTTATCATCTCATACTACTTTATTTTGAGGCTCACACTGTTTCGACCTTGGCCACTGGTTGGCTGCTGTGTCTCTTTGGCACACCCCAGCTACTGTGGCTTTCTTTCTCCCTCCTTCCTTCCTTCCTGGCAGGACAAGGTACTTGTACATTTCCTGCCTCAGTCCTAGAATTTGTCATTTCTTCAGTGAGCCCTGGTTCCTTTTGTTGGAGAATATATTAGAAAACAAGATCTGTACCATTTTTTTTATCCATTTACTTATTAAAGGACATTTTTGTTACTTCCAGTTTTTTGGAGATTATGAATAAAGCCTCACATTCACGTGCAGGTTTTTGTGTGACACTTGTGTTTGAAACATTTCTAAATTTATTATTTCATTTTGATTTTCAAAACACTTGAGGGTAGGGTAAATGAAGTAACATAATACCTGTGTTACAAAGCATGAGGTTCCTGCCTCAGTTTGTACAATTGGTGAAGGGCAGAGCCAAGACTTGAAGGTACTTCCTCTAACTCCAGGTCCTATGTACCTATATTAATTCCTAATTCATGCATTATCCAACTCTCAGTAATATTTGAGAAAATAATTGAAAACTCTGATATACTATCCAAATGTTATCTTATCTAAGAGTGTTTTGTTTTTCTCAGTTGTCTTTGTCACTATACTCATCCCCACACACAAAGCAAAGAAAATGAAAGCATCAGCTACACTAATATAAATGAAAAGAGAAATAAAGAGGTCAGCCACTTTGGATGATGTATAAAAAGGTATTTAGTAATTGTAAGAATATGAAGCAATGAGTGTTCCCATATACTAGGCCCAGGGCTAAACAATTCACTTATTTCATCTATGCTTCACAGCCCTCAGAAGTAGCTTCTACTATTATCCCCATTTTATAGATGAGGAAACTGAGGTTCAGGGAAAATTATGTTACTTGCCCAGGGACCTGCTGTTAGCAAAAGTGGGTTCAGGACCTGTTGATGTATGCTTTAATTAATGATTATTAATTAGTGATTATTATTAATGATTCCAGAGATGCATTGCCTTCAAGATCAGAGTAGTCATTCTAGAGTTACAAACCTGATATCGAGGGTTTGGGGGAAAGACAGCTAAAGTGAAGGTCTGGATATGCCACCAGACACAGAGGAGCAATCAGACAAGTATGTCCTGTAAACACAGTTACTAAACAAAAGAAGTTGAACCTAAGGAAAGAGGAAATAGCATTTCCCCCTGGTAACACCGTCTAATAAGAACAGCAGCTGCTCTGGGGCACTGGACCATTATGTGGAAGTGGTAATGGTGCAATTAGCTCCTTCTTCATTTTCCCATGTTACCCCAGGGATAAAATGGCACACTGAGCAAATATGCTAAATTACATTAAACTTCGTGTTCAATTTGAAAATCTTAGCTGCTGGCTGCAGAGAGATTAGCAGGCCCTAGCAAAGTTTTGCTATCCTCCACCCCCACCCTAATGAAAAACTTCAGCCATGGCACTGATGGTTTTTATCAGATGCAACACAACATTCTGCAGGCAACTCTGAGCTGGCTCTGAGAGGTTTCCAGAGCGAACTCTTGGCGTGAGTTAGCAGAGTGAATCTCCTGCAGTAATAACCAATAAATATATCTTGGGAAGAATATTTGCATAGTGCCAGGCATGAGGATGATGGCTGTCCATAGTCCAAGGGTGTCTGCCTCTGAGAGCCTGACCTAGTCAGCGTCACTGGCATTTAAGGACGGCGCTCTCCAGGAAGACACAAGAAGGGCCCCAGCACTCTGGTATCTGTGACGTCCCGAACTTCCAGCTGACTTTCGTTTCAGTGGGGATCAGTGGGCCCCAGAATTTGCCAACTGTTGCTAACTTGTGGCTCTGTTGACAAAGCCACATTGGAGAGGCCAAAGTCTTGGAAATATTGAGGTTATATCTATAAATTTGACAATTTTTACTGAGGGCTTAATAATATATGTTAATCACTAAGTTCTGTGTTCATGAGGAGAAATAATTGTTAATCTCAAGGAGATCACATTATGGGATTGAGACAGACAAATATATATAGTGATACGTGAAGTAGTATGATGGGTTAAAAAAAAGCGTCAAGTGAGTATATTGAAACATTATTTGATTATGATCTTCCAGCTACAACAGACTGAAAATAAGGGGTGTGTATGCGTGCATGTGAAAGAGAGAGGGAGGATGATGGATGCCCAGCCTTTCCTTTTGTCAAGAATTTGATAAAAACTCAGTTTTCAGGACCACACATAAAAGCTTCCAGACACAGGGTGGAGCTGGCCTGTTCCAAAGAAAAGACGTTCAGTTTCTCCCAGAATGGGTTGATAGGGCACTAGGGCCGCGGTGTCTGACCTGTGCTGCTGTCCTTCCTCACAGCTCCCAGAGGAGTAATGGGATCTCTGCAGCGGTGGGGTGGGCGGGAGAGGTCTGCTAAGCACTGCGAGATGCACCCGCATTTAATACTGGCCCATCTTCAAACAGCACAGTCATGGACCGCGAACAACGTGATGGCAGTTACAGCGGACGGAAGACCTGAGATGTCTCCTCTGTTTTGCTGGTAGCATGTTAGTCACCCCAGTCCCTTACGGCTCAATAACATATCAGGGAAATACTTTGAAGTGTGACAGCTTTAAAATGTTTGACCCCCTGGCATTTTAGAGTTTGAAGAATTAAAGTTAAATAAACTTTAAATACAACTTAATATAAATGTAAATATTAAGTTGAGAAAGTAAGAGTATAACATTAAAAAACACCTCTTCATTTTGCAATGATTTTAGGTTTACTGAGAAGTTGCAAAGATAGTACAAATAGTGCCCACAGTCCCTCACCTAAACTGGGTCAGCTGTGTAAGTTTCCCCTGACGTTATCACCTTATATTACCTTGGCCCATTTGTCCAAACTAAGAAACCAGTGGCACATTATTACTGAACTCTAAATATTATTTAGATTTAACCCATTTTTCCACCAATGTCCTTTTTTTCTTCCAGAAGCCAATCCAGGAAACCACATATAGTTGTCATGACCCCTGAGTTTCCTCTAGTCTGTGACAGCAGCTTGCTGACCTTTCTTTTCCGTGACTTTAACAGTCTGGGGGAGGACTTGCTGGGTATGTTGTAGAATATCCCTCACGCTGGGTTTATCTGATCTTTCTCTAATGGTTAGAAAGGCTTATGGGTTTTTGGAAAGCATACCGCAGGGGTGAAGTGCTCTTCTTCATATCCTATCAGATGTAGGCTACGTCAATGATACTAACTTTAATCACGTGGGTAAGAAATGTCTGCCAGATTTCTCCACTGTAAAGTGGCTGTTTTCCCCTTTTGCCTACATGCACTAAGTTTCGCCCACGCTCCGGAGGTCGTGTAGGTAAAGCTCTGCCTTCTTGGGGGAGTATTTCTACATCTATGAAGAATTCTTCTGTAAGGAAGATTTTTCACTCCCCTCCCACGTATTTGATCCTTTATTTATATTGGCATGAATTCACGTGCTGTGGTCTGAAGGTTTGGTTTTTCCCCCCTCTGCAATTCTTCTGGAATTGTAGCCCCAGAGAGTGGTGGCTTCGGAAAATGGGGCTTTGGGAGGTGCTTCGGTCCTGAGGAGAGAACACTCATAAGTGGGATTAGTGCCTTTTAAAAGAGTCCAGCCCTTCTTCTATGTGAGCACATATAAGAAGGTACCAGCCATGGACCAGGGAGAGGGCCCTCACAAGAACATGGCCATGCCAGTGACTTGATCTTAGACTTCCATCTGCTAGAAGTGTGAGAAATAAACTTCTATTGTTTATAAGCTACCCAGTCCATGGTATTTTGTTGTAGGAGCCCAAACACGCAATGGCATCGTGTATATTGTTTATATTTTGTGTTATGACAATCCCCTGTGTGAGTTTATTGCATAAATTGTTCCCCTGTTGGTGATTGGCAGTTCTGCCAGTTTAGCTCCTGTGTCTCTCTGAGATGCCCCTATTGTTTTATTTTCTGAGCACTTACTAACTTTCTAGTACCACCAGATGTGCCAGGCTTGACTTCTATTTTCCCTGCCACAATCTTACATTTGTCCATGTCTTGAAGGAGGCTTTATTTATTTATGGAGGATGTCTACCATAATGGATGGAAGGCTTTTGAAACCAAGGTCTGTTCACTGGGAGTGAGGGTTGCTACCAGAGTGACATTGCTTCTAGGCATCTTAGCTGACAAAGGGGATGTACAGCATTAACTCATGCATTCACACTTAGCTATGATTGTTTCTGTATCTGTCTGTATGTGCACATTAAGCTAAACATGAATTTATACTGGTGTCTCTAATCTAGTATCACAAGGTAATGTTAGCCTTTTATTCTTGTTCATCTGTAACTTTTCTCTCCAGTGATGAGAAATCTGTCACCTACCATCCTCCATCCAATTACTTATTTGTTCAACCCTGGTATACATATAAAATTGTTCCAGGACTGTTAATCTGTATCCCCGTGATAAACAACTTTAACAGCTGTAGTTGTTTGTATATAGTTCCTTTCCTCTATGCCCTTACAGTTTCTAGCCTAAACACAATTCTCCAATGTTCCTTAGGTCATCTCCTTTCCCACCTACCTCCTCCAGTGCAGATGTCATACATTGGTCATATAGTTAGATTCATTTTTTTCACAGTCTGCATTTCATCTTAGAGTCTCTTCACATTCTGGTTGATTATTTTTCATTTTATAGTTTGCATACATTAATGTTGGCTCTTTGTAGTGTAAAATTCTATGAATTTTGATAAATGCATGGAGTCCAATGTCTACCACTGCAGTACCACTTAGAATAATACTCTAAAATTTCCTCTGAAGGAAACAGTGGTTTAATATTTTATGCAACTTAATGTATAAGAAATTTATCAGATCCTGCTGAAACAGAAATTGTATGTTGGCTTGCTCACTCTGTACCTGTCCAGTCCCTCCCTATTCTGGTTCTTCTTTGTACTCAACCACTCCTGCCTCCACTATCCCTTAGCAGCCATTGATCTGTTTTCCAGCCCTGTAATCTTGCCTTTTTCAGAATGTCATATGAATTGGAGTTATACAATATGTGGCCTTTCAGGTCCATCTTCTTGTACTTAGCAAAATGCCTTTAATACTCACCCATGCTGTGAAGAATATAACCAATGATTCTGTAACATCCATCTGTATTGACAGATAGTAACTGCACTAGTTAGGGTGAGGATTTAATAATGTGGGTAACTATTGAACAACTGTGTTGTATACTTGAAACTAATGTAAGATTGTATATCAGCTATACTTCAAAAAAGACATATTCATCCATGCTGTTGTATAAATCAATGAGCAACTTAATGGTAGCCATAATGGATGGAAGACTTAAGATCTTTCATCTCCTTTTCTGGTACCATACACATGTACCCCTACCCCTATCCAACTTTTTGATAAAATATATGACTCTAGGTAAGGACTCCAAAATATGACTGATTTTTAAGTTTTCACCACTCTGGCAAATGAGGGTTTTAATCCATACCTAAAATTATCTTCCTAAAAGAATACTATAATAATTTAATATTTTATACAACATAATGTAGAATACATTTGTCAGATCTTCCTTAGGAAGATAATATCTATTGGCTCACTCTGCACCCATTTGATCCCTCCCTATTCCCATTCCTCTTCTTTGTCTTCTTTATACCAACAGAGGCTGGATACCTCATATCTATGTTTCTTTTTTTTATCTACATCATCTGTATCTATCTACATCTGTGCTTGCATCTGTATCTACATGTGTCTATAATCCATGCTTTCCTTGCTGCTGAGAGTGGCCATTAATACAGTTCTTGCCCTTTGGTTTCTATGCATCTCACTTCACTCTTCTTCCAGCCCAGAGTGTGGACATGCTGATGTACACACTGGCTCAAGCTTCAACAGCCATTTTAAGAGAATGAAAACAAAGGTGGAGAAAGAAGATAGATGGCCTCTGGTTCCCTTATGACATTGCTGCATTCTTGTATGAGCCCTGGAAAACTTACTGCCCTTCTTTTCTTGCATGAGAAAATCTCCTATGCATTTTAAGTTACTGTTGTCATGTTTCTGTTCACAGCCAAACACAATCCTAACTAATACATACTGTATATACATACTGCAATACTGTGTTTATATATATGTATGTGATCACACACACATTTATATAGATATAAACATAGTACTCATTCTGCATGTATATGATATAGTACATAGTATATATGAGGCACTCTGAAATAGTAGAGAAGTAAATAAAGATGACTGGCAAGTCAGTAAAATAATTATTCCTATTAACAACTTTGAGCCCTTATGAATCAAAAAAAATGGTGCTGAACCTTTCTGTAGATACAAAGATGACTTAAAAGTACTTTCTGTCATGAAGAAGCTTGTGATATAAGGTAGTCACTATAGAGTATATTCAAGAGAGTTCTGGACTTGGAGTTGAAATCTGGGTTCAAAATATGCCTTTTAATTAGCCATGTACTGTTAATTATTTATTATGAATCAGACGCTCCATGCTGACATCTTCACAACTGTAAGAAGTAAGACTTAACATTATTACCTCCCATTTTGTAAGAAGCTCAATGCAATAAATTGAGCCTTCAAGGTCACGCAGTTGGTAAATGGCAGAGCTGGAATTCCAGCCTAGGGCTGTCCAACTACAACTTCTCCAAGTCTCAGCATCCTCATCTGTAAAGCAGCTATTGTATCAGTCCTTCCTGCCTCACAGACATTTAATCAAGGTTGAAAAAGTGCGATTGGAGTTGGAAATTACCTTTTTTTAAAACCATAAAGTGTTGCAGAATTATAAGGTGTTACTCTCATATCTGCCATGTGGAATATAATTAAAAAAGGAATTTAAATGAATAGTACAGATAAACAGATTATGTATGTGACCAATTAGCTCTAAGTCAAGGTAGGCTGTGATCCATGGAATGAAGTAAAGAGAAAAAGGTGATTACTTTCCAAGTTGGAGATCTGGGAAGACTTTATAAAGGGGATGGCAGTTCAATTGTATCTTCAAAGACAGTTAAGACCGAGCATCGATGAGGACCATTAAATGGGCCTCAGATGTTTGTGTGCTTTTCTTCATCTCCAGCTATCCCAGAGTCATCAATGACAGGAGCCACATCGAATTCCTTCTCTTAGTGCTCACTGTATACAGCACAGGCCTCGGGCATAGTGTGTGCTGATGGCATTTTAGTCAATTTGATTAGGGAAGATTTTGTTTGGCAAGATTTCTCAGTTTCTAAAGGACAAGTAGGTAATAGTTTGCTGTCTAACTTCCTACGCAGCAACCTCTCAATTACCTCTCCTAGAATCTCAAGCTTCCATCTCAGACAGTTCACACACTGCAATGACTTAAGAGACATTGTGTCCAGTGCTGGGTTTACCCCAGAACACAATGTGGATAGTTCCACCAGCAAAATAGAAACTAGAGTTCAAATTGAGACTCTTACATTGTATCTGTGTCGTCTTGGAAGTTTGTGTAGAGACCATTTCAATACATAGGGAAAATGGGAAAATCCATAAAACTGATGGTTCAATTCATGCATCCATCCACTTTTAAAAAATGTTTTGTGCCCCTCCTATATGCCATTCACTGTTATAGGCAATAGGGGTACAGTAGTAAACAGAACAAAGCCCTGGTGGATGGGTATATTGCTATCAAATATCTGGATTGTTTTGCCTTACTCCTTGCCCCTCACTCCTACCTCATAAAGGCTCTTGGGAAATCACACTTAATATCAGTATACAATTAGCCTTTTTGAGAGTAAGGATCATGGTTCTTTACATCTGATTATCCCATAATGCCTAGCGCAGAGTACTGGTCTGTGTATGTGTGTGTGAGAGAGAGAGACAGAGAGAGAGAGAGAGAGACAGAGAGAGACAGAGAAAGGCAGGGGTGGTGAGGAAGAAACATGGAGAAGAGAAAAGAAAATTGGCCCTGGAGTTAAACTGAAAAGAATACTGGATCCAAACTTTCATTTAATGACATTCGTTTGACAAGTTTTTATTGAGTGGCTACTCTGTGCTGAAGCACTGTGCCTGTGCTGGGTACAGGAGTCACAGTGACAGCTTCCACAAGGCAGACTTGGCCCTTCTGTCACACAGCTCTTAGTGCATTATGCAGAGACAGAGAATTATGTCAGTGTATTAGCTCTGGTCCTTTGAGAAATAGGCATCAGGAGATTCATTGGAGAACATGCCTATACAGGAAAAAGGAGAGAGAACTAGGTGAGGCTAAGAAAGTGTGGTGAGCCCTCAGAACACAATGCATGTCTAACCACTGCAGAGGACTGAAGCAAGTAAGGAAAAGTCTGTGCTTTTCTCATAAAGTTTTCACAAAGCTGATGAGAGTCTTCCGGCCAGGACAGTAATCAGATAATGTAAATAGATTATCTAACACAGGACGTAATTCTGTCCTGATTTCCCCTGTGTGCAGCAAGGATTTTAGGGGCATTCCTACTGGAGAATCAAGTTAATTGTGGAGAGAGTTAGGTTTTCTTGAGTCACCTTTTCTGTTTGTCTGCCCCCATCTCTTTTATTTTCTTTTTACTTTTATTTTTTAATTTTATTTTGGTATCATTAATCTACAATTCCATGAAGGACATTATGTTTACTAGGCTCCCCCCTTCACCAAGACCCCCCTACATCCCCGTTCACAGTCACTGTCCATCAACATAGTAAGATGCTGTAAAATCACTACTTGTCTTCTCTGTGTTGCACAGAGCTCCCCGTGCCCTCCCACACTATACATGCTAATCATAATGCCCCCTTTCTTTTTTTCCCGCCCTAAGACCTCCCTTCCCACTCGTTCTCCCCAGTCCCTTTCCCTTTGGTAACTATTAGTCTATTCTTGGGTTCTCTGCTTCTGCTGCTGTTTTGTTCCTTCAGTTTTCTTTTGTTCTTATACTCCACATATGAGTGAAATCATTTGGTACTTGTCTTTCTCCACCTGGCTTATTTCACTGAGCATAATACCCTCTAGCTCCATCCATGTTGTTCAAATGGTAGGATCTGTTTTCTTCTTATGGCTGAATAACATTCCATTGCGTATATGTACCACATCTTCTTTATCCATTCATCTACTGATAGACACTTAGGTTGCTTCCATATCTTGGCTATTGTAAGTAGTGCAGCGATAAACATAGGGGTGCATCTGTCTTTTTCAAACTGGAGTGCTGCATTCTTGGGGTAAATTCGTAGAAGTGGAATTCCTGGGTCAAATGGTATTTCTATTTTGAGCATTTTGAGGAACCTCCATACTGCTTTCCACAATGGTTGAACTAATTTACATTCCCACCAGCAGTGTAGGAGGGTTCCCCTTTCTCCACAACTTCGCCAACATTTGTTGTTGTTTGTCTTTTGGATGGTAGCCATCCTTACTGGTGTGAGATGATATTTCATTGTGGTTTTAATTTGCATTTCTCTGATGACAAGCGATGTGGAGCATCTTTTCATGTGTCTGTTGGCCATCTGAATTTCTTCTTTAGAGAACTGTCTATTCAGCTCCTCTGTCCATTTTTTAATTGGGTTATTTGCTTTTTGTTTGTTGAGGCGTGTGAGCTCTATATATTTTGGATGTCAGCCCTTTATCGGATCTGTCATTTACGAATATATTCTCCTATACTGTAGGATACATTTTTGTTCTATTGATGTTGTCCTTTGCTGTACAGAAGCTTTTCAGCTTGATATAGTCCCATTTGTTCATTTTTGCGTTTGTTTCCCTTGCCTGGGGAGATATGTTCAAGAAGAGGTCACTCATGCTTATGTCTAAGAGATTTTTGCCTATGTTTTTTTGTAAAAGTTTTATGGTTTCATGACATACATTCAAGTCTTTGATCCATTTCGAATTTACTTTTGTGTATGGGATTAGACAGTGATCCAGTTTCATTCTCTTACATGTAGCTGTCCAGTTTTGCCAGCACCATCTCTTGAAGAGACTGTCACTTCCCCATTGTATGTCCGTGGCCCCTTTATTGAATATTACTTGACCATATATGTTTGGGTTAATGTTTGGAGTCTCTATTCAGTTCCATTGGTCTGTGGCTCTGTTCTTGTGCCAGTACCAGATTGTCTTGATTACTGTGGCTTTGTAGTAGAGCTTGAAGTTGGGGAGTGAGATACCCCCCCACTTTATTCTTCCATCTCAGGATTGCTTTAGCTATTCGGGGTCTTTTGTATTTCCATAAGAATTTTTGAACTATTTGTTCCAGTTCATTGAAGGATGCTGTTGGTAGTTTGATAGGGATTGCATCAAATCTGTATATTGCTTTGGGCAGGATGGCCATTTTGACGATATTAATTCTTCCTAGCCACGAGCATGGGATGAGTTTCCATTTGTTAGTGTCCTCTTTAATTTCTCTTAAGAGTGTCTTGTAGTTTTCAGGGTATAGGTCTTTCACTTCCTTGGTTAGGTTTATTCCTAGGTATTTTATTCTTTTTGATGCTATTGTGAATGGAATTGTCTTCCTGATTTCTCTTTCTATTAGTTCATTGTTAGTGTATAGGAAAGCCACAGATTTCTGTGTGTTAATTTTGTATCCTGCAACTTTGCTGAATTCCGATATTAGCTCTAGTAGTTTCGGAGTGGAGTCTTTAGGGTTTTTTATGTACAATATCATGTCATCTGCAAATAGTGACAGCTTAACTTCTTCTTTACCAATCTGGATTCCTCGTATTTCTTTGTTTTGTCTAATTGCTGAGGCAGGGCCTCCAGTACTATGTTGAATAACAGTGGGGAGAGTGGGCATCCCTGTCTTGTTCCTGATCACAGAGGAAAAGCTTTCAGCTTCTCGCTGTTCAGTATGATGTTAGCTGTGGGTTCATCATATATGCCCTTTATTATGCTGAGGTACTTGCCCTCTATACCCATTTTGTTGAGAGTTTTTATCATGAATGGATGTTGAATTTTATCCAGTTCTTTTTCAGCATCTATGGAGATGATCATGTGGTTTTTGTCTTTCTTTTTGTTGATGTGGTGGATGATGTTGATGGATTTTCGAATGTTGTACCATCCTTGCGACCCTGGGATGAATCCCACTTGGTCATGGTGTATGATCCTCTTGATGTATTTTTGGATTCAGTTTGCTAATATTTTGTTGAGTATTTTTGCATCTACGTTCATCAGGGATATTGGTCTGTAGTTTTCTTTTTTGGTGGGGTCTTTGCCTGGTTTTGGTATTAGGGTGATGTTAGCTTTATAGAATGAGTTTGGGAGTGTTCCCTCCTCTTCTATTTTTTGGAAAACTTTAAGGAGAATGGGTATTATGTCTTCTCTGTATGTCTGATAAAATTCTGAGGTAAATCCATCTGGCCCGGGGGGTTTTGTTCTTTGGTAGTTTTTTGATTACCACTTCAATTTCGTTGCTGGTAATTGGTCTGTTTAGATTTTCTGTTTCTTTCTGGGTCAGTCTTGGAAGGTTGTATTTTTCTAGGAAGTTGTCCATTTCTCCTAGGTTTTCCAGCTTGTTAGTATATAGGTTTTCATAGTACGATCTAATAATTCTTTGTATTTCTGTGGGGTCTGTCATGATTTTTCCTTTCTCGTTTCTGATTCTGTTGATGTGTGTTGACTCTCTTTTCTTCTTAATAAGTCTGGCTAGAGGCTTATCTATTTTGTTATTTTCTCGAAGAACGAGCTCTTGGTTTCATTGATTTTTTCTATTGTTTTATTCTTCTCAATTTTGTTTATTTCTTCTCTGATCTTTATTATGTCCCTCCTTCTGCTGACCTTAGGCCTCATTTGTTCTTCTTTTTCCAATTTCAATAATTATGACATTAGACCATTCATTTGGGATTGTTCTTCCTTTTTTAAATATGCTTGGATTGCTATATACTTTCCTCTTAAGACTGCTTTTGCTGTGTCCCACAGAAGTTGGGGCTTAGTGTTGTTGTTGTCGTTTGTTTCCATATATTGCTGGATCTCCATTTTGATTTGGTCATTGATCCATTGATTATTTAGGAGCGTGTTGTTAAACCTCCATGTGTTTGTGAGCCTTTTTGCTTTCTTTGTAGAATTTATTTCTTGTTTTATGCCTTTGTGGTCTGAAAAGTTGGTTGGTAGGATTTCAATCTTTTGGAATTTACTGAGGCTCTTTTTGTGGCCTAGTATGTGGTCTATTCTGGAGAATGTTCCATGTGCACTTGAGAAGAATGTGTATCCTGTTGCTTTTGGATGTAGAGTTCTGTAGATGTCTATTAGGTCCATCTGTTCTAGTGTGTTGTTCAGTGCCTCTGTGTCCTTACTTATTTTCTGTCTGGTGGATCTGTCCTTTGGAGTGAGTGGTGTGTTGAAGTCTCCCAGAATGAATGCATTGCATTCTATTTCCTCCTTTAATTCTGTTAGTATTTGTTTCAGATATTTAGGTGCTCCTTTATTGGATGCATATATATTTATAATGGTTATATCCTCTTGTTGGTCTGAGCCCTTTATCATTATGTAATGTCCTTCTTTATCTTTTGTTACTTTCTTTATTTTGAAGTCTGTTTTGTCTGATACTAGTATTGGAACACCTGCTTTTTTCTCTCTGTTGTTTGCATGAAATATCTTTTTCCATCCCTTGACTTTAAGTCTGTGCATGTCTTTGGGTTTGAGTTGAGTCTATTGTAAGCAGCATATGGATGGGTCTTGCTTTTTTAATCATTCTATTACTCTATGTCTTTTTTTTTTTTTTTTTAATAATTATTTTTTATTGAAGGGTAGTTGATGCACAGTATTACATTACATTAGTTTCAAGTGTACAACACAGTGGTAGAACATTTATATACATAATTCTAGGTTCCAGCTATCACCCTACCAAGCTGTTACAATATCTTGACTATATTCCTTATGCTATACATTACATCCCGGTTACTTATTTATTTTACCATTGGAAGTCTGTCCTTTTTTCTTTTCTTTTTTTTTTTTTTTGTGAGGGCATCTCTCATATTTATTGATCAAATGGTTGTTAACGACAATAAAATTCTGTATAGGGGAGTCAGTGCTCAATGCACAATCATTAATCCACCCCAAGCCTAATTTTCGTCAGTCTCCAATCTTCTGAGGCATAACAAACAAGTTCTTACATGTAGAACAAATTCTTACATAATGAATAAGTTACATAGTGAACAGCACAAGGGGAGTCATCACAGAAACTTTCGGTTTTGCTCATGCATTATGAACTCTAAACAGTCAGTTCAAATATGAATACTCATTTGGTTTTAATAATTATTTTTTATTGAGGGGTAGTTGACACACAGTATTACATTACATGAGTTTCAAGTGTACAACACAGTGGTAGAACATTTATATACATAATTCTAGGTTCCAGCTATCACCCTACCAAGCTGTTACAATATGTTGACTATATTCCTTATGCTATACATTACATCCCGGTTACTTATTTATTTTAACATTGGAAGTCTGTCCTTTTTTTTTTTTTTTTTTGTGAGGGCATCTCTCATATTTATTGATCAAATGGTTGTTAACGACAATAAAATTCTGTATAGGGGAGTCAATGCTCAATGCACAATCATTAATCCACCCCAAGCCTAATTTTTGTCAGTCTCCAATCTTCTGAGGCATAACAAACAAGTTTTTACATGTAGAACAAATTCTTACATAATGAATAAGTTACATAGTGAACAGTACAAGGGCAGTCATCACAGAAACTTTCGGTTTTGTTCATGCATTATGAACTATAAACAGTCAGTTCAAATATGAATACTCATTTGGTTTTTATACTTGATTTATATGTGGATACCACATTTCTCTCTTTATTATTATTATTTTTAATAAAATGCTGAAGTGGTAGGTAGATACAAGATAAAGGTAGAAAACATAGTTTAGTGTTGTAAGAGAGCACATGTAGATGATCAGGTGTGTGCCTGTAGACTATGTGTTAATCCAAGCTAGACCAGGGCAATAAAACATCCACATATGCAGAAGATTTCTCTCAGAACAGGGGGGGTGAGGTTCTAAGCCTCACCTCTGTTGATCCCCAATTTCTCACCTGATGGCCCCCCTGCGACTGTGCCTGTCTTAGGTTGTTCCTCCCTTGAGGAATCTTACCCGTCTCAGGCTAACCAGTCATCTTCCGGGGCCATACAGGGAAATGTGAAGTTGGTAAGTGAGAGGGAAGCCTTATTGTTTGAAAAGGTTAGCTTTTTACTTCTTTGCATATTTATGCCCTGTGGCTTCTATGCCCAGCATTTGTCTTGAGGTATCTTTACCACTTGGAGGAGTTATGATACTCGGTAAATTTGATATGAGGCACGAATTCTATTTAAGGGTTGTAATTAGGAAGGAAGAAGAAAAGCTATAGAAGTAGCAGGTGGAAGAAAACATGGGAAGATTGATTATTTCTTTGACAAATCTTCTTGTAGAGTAACTTCAGCATATATAGGTTTTAAGCTACTACTTAAATTGCGCACACACATTAACATAATAGGAGTATAGTTACATAACCAAAGCATATCTGTAATTACCAGGCATCTCCAGTGAAACCAAGAAAACCATTAAGGCACCTTAGGCATTTGTGAAAACTTATCTATGATATGGTGGATATTCTCCCACTGAACTTGAACAGTCTGAGAGAAATCAGACAAATTAAAACAACCCATTCCTGGGGACTCTTCACATGCCATATGTTCTTTTAACAGTAAATAGTCTGTAGTTGTAAGAGTTTGGAGCGCTACAATTTGCACTTCTCCAAATTCTTGGTTGAGTTCCAACAGTATAGATCCAGTCAAATTTGTTGTTTTACTGTATGCACAGGCCAGCTTAGATATCTCCTTCCTCATTCCCATGGCAAGTCCAGGAACTGGTGGGATGAGTGCATCTACAGCTGTAGCAGTGCGTGGATCTTTGTTGGGGTTTTTTGATGATCATCTTCTGGCATGAGTCTTCCAGAGAGTGCAGATGTTGGAAGTTCTCTTTCATATCGTATCTTAGTTCATTTTCGGGGTAGCCAAATTAGGCTTTGATCCTCTGTATAAACACAAACAGACCCGTTGCCTACACTTTTATATGCCCTTTATACCCTTGTGTAGAACTCGTTGGAGGTTACCACACAGGAACTGCCCTTTTTTTTTTTTTTTTGCTTTGTTTTTGGTATCACTAATCTACACTTACATGACGAATATTATGTTTACTAGGCTCTCCTCTATACCAGGTCTCCCCTATAAACCCCTTTACAGTCACTGTCCATCAGCATAGCAAAATGTTGTAGAATCACTACTTGCCTTCTCTGTGTTGTACAGCCCTCCCTTTTCTCCTACCCCCCCATGCATGTTAATCTTAATACCCCCCTACTCTCCCCCCCTTATCCCTCCCTACCCACCCATCCTCCCCAGTCCCTTTCCCTTTGGTACCTGTTAGTCCATTGTTGAGTTCTGTGATTCTGGTGCTGTTTTGTTCCTTCAGTTTTTCCTTTGTTCTTATATTCCACAGTTAAGTGAAATCATTTGGTATTTCTCTTTCTCCGCTTGGCTTGTTTCACTGAGCATAATACCCTCCAGCTCCATCCATGTTGCTGCAAATGATTGGATTTGCCCTTTTCTTATGGCTGAGTAGTATTCCATTGTGTATATGTACCACATCTTCTTTATCCATTCATCTATTGATGGACATTTAGGTTGCTTCCAATTCTTGGCTATTGTAAATAGTGCTGCAATAAACATAGGGGTGCATCTGTCTTTCTCAAACTTGATTGCTGCGTTCTTAGGGTAAATTCCTAGGAGTGAAATTCCTGGGTCAAATGGTAAGTCTGTTTTGAGCATTTTTATGTACCTCTATACTGCTTTCCACAATGGTTGAACTAACTTACATTCCCACCAGAAGTGTAGGAGGGTTCCCCTTTCTCCACAGCCTCGCCAACATTTGTTGTTGTTTGTCTTTTGGATGGCAGCCATCCTTACTGGTGTGAGCTGATACCTCATTGTAGTTTTAATTTGCATTTCTCTGATAATTAGCGATGTGGAGCATCTTTTCATGTGTCTGTTGGCCATCTGTATTTCTTTTTTGGAGAACTGTCTGTTCAGTTCCTCTGCCCATTTTTTAATTGAGTTATTTGTTTTTTGTTTGTTGAGGCATGTGAGCTCCTTATATATTCTGGACGTCAAGCCTTTATCAGATGTGTCATTTTCAAATATATTCTCCCATACTGTAGGGATCCTTCTTGTTCTATTGATGGTGTCTTTTGCTGTACAGAAGCTTTTCAGCTTAATATAGTCCCACTTACTCATTTTTGCTGTTGTTTTCCTTGCCCGGGGAGATATGTTCAAGAAGAGGTCACTCATGTTTATGTCTAAGAGGTTTTCGCCTATGTTTTCTTCCAAGGGTTTAATGGTTTCATGGCTTACATTCAGGTCTTTGATCCATTTTGAGTTTACTTTTGTATATGGGGTTAGACAATGGTCCAGTTTCATTCTCCTACATGTAGCTGTCCAGTTTTGCCAGCACCACCTGTTGAAGAGACTGTCATTTCGCCATTGTATGTCCATGGCTCCTTTATCAAATATTAATAGGCCATATATGTATGGGTTAATGTCTGGATTCTCTCGTCTGTTCCATTGGTCTGTGTCTCTGAGTACCAAATTGTCTTGATTACTATTTCTTTATAGTAGAGCTTGATGTTGGGGAGTGAGATCCCCCCTACTTTATTCTTCTTTCTCAGGATTGCTTTGGCTATTCGGGGTCTTTGGTGGTTCCATATGAATTTTTGAATTATTTGTTCCAGTTCATTGAAGAATGTTGGTGGTAGTTTGATAGGGATTGCATCAAATCTGTATATTGCTTTGGGCAGGATGGCCATTTTAACGATATTAATTCTTCCTAGCCACGAGCATGGGATGAGTTTCCATCTGTTAGTGTCCCCTTTAATTTCTCTTAAGAGTGACTTGTAGTTTTCAGAGTATAAGTCTTTCACTTCTTTGGTTAGGTTTATTCCTAGGTATTTTATTTTTTTTGATGCAACTGTGAATGGAGTTGTTTTCCTGATTTCTCTTTCTGTTGGTTCATTGTTGGTATATAGGAAAGCCACAGATTTCTGTGTGTTGATTTTGTATCCTGCAACTTTGCTGTATTCCGATATCAGTTCTAGTAGTTTTGGGGTGGAGTCTTTAGGGTTTTTTATGTACAGTATCATGTTATCTGCAAATAGTTACAGTTTAACTTCTTCTTTACCAATCTGGATTCCTTGTATTTCTTTGTTTTGTCTGATTGCCGTGGGTAGGACCTCCAGTACTATGTTAAATAACAGTGGAGAGAGTGGGCATCCCTGTCTGGTTCCCGATCTCAGCGGAAATGCTTTCAGCTTCTCGCTGTTCAATATAATGTTGGCTGTGGGTTTATCATAGATGGCCTTTATTATGTTGAGGTACTTGCCCTCTATTCCCATTTTGCTGAGAGTTTTTAACATGAATGGATGTTGAACTTTGTCAAATGCTTTTTCAGCATCTATGGAGATGATCATGTGGTTTTTGTCTTTCTTTTTGTTGATGTGGTGGATGATGTTGATGGACTTTTGAATGTTGTACCATCCTTGCATCCCTGGGATGAATCCCACTTGGTCATGGTGTATGATCCTTTTGATGTATTTTTGAATTCGGTTTGCTAATATTTTGTTGAGTATTTTTGCATCTACGTTCATCAGGGATATTGGTCTGTAGTTTTCTTTTTTGGTGGGGTCTTTGCCTGGTTTTGGTATTAGGGTGATGTTAGCTTCATAGAATGAGTTTGGGAGTATCCCCTCCTCCACTATTTTTTGGAAAACTTTAAGGAGAATGGGTATTATGTCTTCCCTGTATGTCTAATAAAATTCCGAGGTAAATCCATCTGGCCCAGGGGTTTTGTTCTTTGGTAGTTTTTGGATTACCGCTTCAATTTCGTTGCTGGTAATTGGTCTGTTTAGATTTTCTGTTTCTTCCTGGGTCAATCTTAGAAGGTTATATTTTTCCAGGAAGTTGTCCATTTCTCCTATGTTTCCCAGCTTGTTAGCATATAGGTTTTCATAGTATTCTCCAATAATTCTTTGCATTTCCGTGGGGTCTGTCGTGATTTTTCCTTTCTCGTTTCTGATACTGTTGATTTGTGTTGACTCTCTTTTCTTCTTAATAAGTCTGGCTAGAGGCTTATCTATTTTGTTTATTTTCTCAAAGAACCAGCTCTTGGTTTCATTGATTTTTGCTATTGTTTTATTCTTCTCAATTTTCTTTATTTCTTCTCTGATCTTTATTATGTTCTTCCTTCTGCTGACCTTAGGCCTCATCTGTTCTTCTTTTTCCAATTTCGATAATTGTGACATTAGACCATTCATTTGGGATTGCTCTTCCTTTTTTAAATATGCTTGGATTGCTATATACTTTCCTCTTAAGACTGCTTCTGCTGTGTCCCACAGAAGTTGGGGCTTAGTGTTGTTGTTGTCATTTGTTTCCATATATTGCTGGATCTCCATTTTGATTTGGTCATTGATCCATTGATTATTTAGGAGCGTGTTGTTTAGCCTCCATGTGTTTGTGAGCCTCTTTGCTTTCTTTGTACAGTTTATTTCTAGTTTTATGCCTTTGTGGTCTGAAAAGTTGGTTGGTAGGATTTCAATCTTTTGGAATTTACTGAGGCTCTTTTTGTGGCCTAGTATGTGGTCTATTCTGGAGAATGTTCCATGTGCACTTGAGAAGAATGTATATCCCGCTGCTTTTGGATGTAGAGTTCTATAGATGTCTATTAGGTCCATCTGCTCTACTGTGTTGTTCAGTGCTTCCGTGTCCTTACTTATTTTCTGCCCAGTGGATCTATCCTTTGGGGTGAGTGGTGTGTTGAAGTCTCCTAGAATGAATGCATTGCAGTCTATATCCCCCTTTAGTTCTGTTAGTATTTGTTTCACATATGCTGGTGCTCCTGTGTTGGGTGCATATGTATTTAGAATGGTTATATCCTCTTGTTTGACTGAGCCCTTTATCATTATGTAGTGTCCTTCTTTATCTCTTGTTACTTTCTTTGTTTTGAAGTCTATTTTGTCTGATATTAGTACTGCAACCCCTGCTTTCTTCTCACTGTTGTTTGCTTGAAATATGTTTTTCCATCCCTTGACTTTTAATCTGTACATGTCTTTGGGTTTGAGGTGAGTTTCTTGTAAGCAGCATATAGATGGGTCTTGCTTTTTTATCCATTCTGTTACTCTGTGTCTTTTGATTGGTGCATTCAACCCATTAACATTTAGGGTGACTATTGAAAGATATGTACTTATTGCCATTGCAGGCTTTAAATTTGTGGTTACCAAAGGTTCAAGGTTAGCCTCTTTAGTATCTTACTGCCTAACTTAGCTCACTTATTGAGCTGTTATATACACTATCTGGAGATTCTTTTCTTCTCTCCCTTCTTGTTCCTCCTCCTCGATTCTTCATATGTTGGGTGTTTTGTGCTGTGCTCTTTCTAGGAGTGCTCCCATCTAGAGCAGTCCCTGTAAGATGTTCTGTAGAGGTGGTTTGTGGAAAGCAAATTCCCTCAGCTTTTGTTTGTCTGGGAATTGTTTAATCCCACCGTCATATTTGTATGATAGTCGTGCTGGATACAGTATCCTTGGTTCAAGGCCCTTCTGTTTCATTGTATTAAATATATCATCCCATTCTCTTCTGGCCTGTAGTGTTTCTGTTGTGAAATCTGACGTTAGCCTGATGGGTTTCCCTTTATAGGTGACCTTTTTCTCTCTAGCTGCCTTTAACACTCTTTCCTTGTCCTTGATCTTTGCCATTTTAATTATTATGTGTCTTGGTGTTGTCCTCCTTGGATCCTTTCTGTTGGGGGTTCTGTGTATTTCCGTGGTCTGTTCGATTACTTCCTCCCCCAGTGTGGGGAAGTTTTCAGCAATTATTTCTTCTAAGATACTTTCCATCTCTTTTCCTCTCTCTTCTTCTTCTGGGACCCCTATAATACGGATATTGTTCCTTTTGGATTGGTCACACAGTTCTCTTAATATTGTTTCATTCCTGGAGATCCTTTTGTCTCTCTCTCTGTCAGCTTCTATGCGTTCCTGTTCTCTGATTTCAATTCCATCAATGGCCTCTTGCATTGTATCCATTCTGCTTATAAACCCTTCCAGAGTTTGTTTCATTTCTGCGATCTCCTTTCTGGCATCTGTGATCTCCTTCCGGACTTCATCCCATTTCTCTTGCGTATTACTCTGCATCTCTGTCAGCATGTTTATGATTCTTATTTTGAATTCTTTTTCAGGGAGACTGGTTAGGTCTGTCTCCTTCTCTGGTGTTGTCTCTGTGATCTTTGTCTGAATGTAGCTTTGCCTTTTCATGGTGATAGGAATAGTCTGCAGAACTGGGACGAGTGACGGCTGGAAGTACTTCCTTTCTTGTTGGTTTGTGGCCCTCCTCTCCTGGGAGAACAGCAACCTCTAGTGGCTTGTGCTGCGCAGCTGTGCGCAGACAGGGTTTCTGCTTCCTGCCCGGCTGCTATGGAGTTAATCCCCGCTGTTGCTGTGGGCGTGGCCTGGCTCGGGCAGCTACTCCAAAATGGTGGAGTCGCGTTGGAGCAGGAGCTGCTGGGAGGCTATTTATCTCCGTATGGGGTCTCCCTGCTCCCTGCAGCCCAGGGGTTAGGGTGCCCAGAGATCCCGGATTCCCTACCTCTGGATTAAGTGACCCGCCCTGCCCCTTTAAGACTTCCAAAAAGCACCTGCCAAAACAAAACAACGCCCACCAAAAAAAAAAGAAAAAAAATTTTTTTAATTAAAAAAAAAAAAAAAAGTTTTTAATTAAAAAAAAAGGTGGTCGTTCGTTTTTCTTTATTTCCGGTGCCAGCCTCAGGCCTCTGCTCACCAGTCGGTCTTTCTGCCCTGTTTCCCTAGTATTGGGGTCCCTATCCCTTTAAGACTTCCAAAAAGCACTCGCCATAACAAAACAGCAAAAAAGCAAAAAAAAATGGTCGCGCGCTTTTCTTATGTCCTCTGTCGCCCAACCTCCAGTGCCTGCTCACTGTTCTTGCTGCCCTGTTTTCCTAGTATCGAGCGCCCTGCACTCTGGCCCGGATGGCTGGGGCTGGGTGTTTGGCAGTCCTGGGCTCCGTCTCCCTCCCGCTCTGCCTGCTCTTCTCCCGCCGGGAGCTGGGGGGAGGGGCGATCGGCTCCCGCGGGGCCGGGGCTTGTATCTTACCCCCTTCGCAAGGCGCTGGGTTCTCTCAGGTGCGGATGTGGTCTGGATATTGTCCTGTGTCCTCTGGTCTTTATTCTAGGAAGGGTTGTCTTTGTTATATTTTCATAGATATATGTTGTTTTGGGAGGAGATTTCCGCTGCTCTACTCACGCCACCATCTTCCGCCCCTCGACTCTGTGTCTTTTGATTGGTGCATTCAGTCCATTTACATTGAGGGTGATTATTGAAAGGTATGAATTTATTGCCATTGCAGGCTTTAAGTTTGTGGTTACCAAAGGTTCAAGGTTAGCTTCTTTACTATCTTACTGTCTAACTTAACTCGCTTATTGAGCTATTATAAATACAGTCTGATGATTCTTTATTTCTCTCCCTTCTTAATCCTCCTCCTCGATTCTTCATATGTTGGGTGTTTTGTGCTGTGTTCTTTTTAGGAGTGCTCCCATCTAAAGCAGTCCCTGTAAGATGCCCTGTAGAGGTAGTTTGTGGGAGGCAAATTCCCTCAATTTTTGCTTGTCTGGGAATTGTTTCATCCCTCCTTCATATTTAAATGATAAACGTGCTGGATACAGTATTCTTGGTTCAAGGCCCTTCTGTTTCATTGCATTAGGTATATCATGCCATTCTCTTCTGGCCTGTAGGGTTTCTGTTGAGAAGTCTGATGATAGCCTGATGGGTTTTCCTTTGTAGGTGACCTTTTTTTTCTCTCTGGCTGCCTTTAATACTTTGTCCTTGTCTTTGATCTTTGCCATTTTAATTATTATGTGTCTTGGTTTTGCCCTCCTTGGATCCTTTGTCATGGGAGTTCTGTGTACCTCTGTGGTCTGAGAGGCCATTTCCTCCCCTAGTTTGGGGAAATTTTCAGCAATTATTTCTTCAAAGACACTTTCTATCTCTTTTTCTCTCTCTTCTTCTTCTGGTACCCCTATAATGCAGATATTGTTCCTTTTCAATTGGTCACTCAGTTCTCTTAAAATTCTTTCATTCCTGGAGATCCTTTTATCTCTCTCTGCATCAGCTTCTCTGCATTCCTGTTCTCTGTTTTCTAGTCCATTAATGGTATCTTGCATCTCGTCCATTCTGTTTTGAAGTCCTTCCAGAGCTTGTTTTATTTCTGTATTCTCCCTCCTTAGTTCTTGCATATTTCTCTGCAAGTCCATCAGCATGATTATGACTTTTGTTTTGAATTCTTTTTCAGGAAGACTGGTTAAATCTATCTCCGCAGGTTCCTTCTCAGGGGAAGATGTAGAAGATGTCGAAGCTGTCTTGGTTAGTCTTGTCTGTATCAAATTTTTTTGCCTTTTCGTGTTGATATGTGCCAATGTGAGCTATTGACTTTCTGTCAGCTGGGAGAGCCAAGGGTTTCCACTTGGTCCTGGCCTTTCTTTACTGGGACAACTGCGACCCCTAGTGGGTTGTTGTTGGGCAATTGCATGTAGACTGGGTCTTTGTATCTTGCCCGGCCGGTATGGAGGAAGCTCCGTTGCTGTGGGTGTGGCCAGCCTCAGGCTGCTGCTCTGCTATGGTGGGGCCCCGGAGGGGGAATGGACGGGGGGCCATTTGGCTGTTTACCTCCTTGAGGGGTCTCAGAGCTGTTGCCCAGGGGATTAGTGCACCCGGAGTTCCCTGGAATTTCCAGCTGCTGGACTGTGACCTGGGATGCTTCCTTCCAGCTGTGGCGTCCCTGTCCCTTTAAGACTTTCAAAAAGCACTTCGCTTTTCTTTGTCACAGGGGCATCAGCTTCGGGAACCGCTTAAAGGTCTTGCTGTCCTGTTTCCCTAGTTTCCATCACCCCACACATGCACTGTGTCTGTGCTCTGCTGCGGATGGCTGGGGCTGGGTGATTAGCAGTCCTGGGCTCCCTCTCCCTCCTGCTCCAAGTCCTCTCCTCCTGCCGGGAGCTGGGGTGAGGGGAGCTCGGGTCCCGCCAGGCTGGGGCTTGTATCTTACCCCCTTTGCAAGGTGCTGGTTTCTCACAGGTGTGGATGTAGTCTGGCTGTTGTCCTGTGTCTTCTGGTCTCTCTTTTAGGATTAGTTGTATTTGTTGTATTTTCAAAAATATATATGTTTTTGGGAGGAGATTCCCACTGTCCTACTCACGCCGCTATCTTGGCTCCGCCTCCTATTCCACTATTCTAAAAGGCATTGTGAGGCTTATGCTTACAAATATCTTTCTAGCTGTTCAACTATTTCCTTAGAATAAATTCCTAGAAGAGGAGTGGCTGGCTCAGAGGCTCCATATATTTTTGAGGCTCTTGAACATGGCCAAATTGTCCTGCTTAGTAGAATGATCAATAGCATTTAGGATGCATTAGGGCTACACATAAGGAGAAAAAACTTAGTTCAAATAGACTTAAACAGTAAAGGAGATTTATTGGCCCAATTAACTGGCAATTCTAGAAATTAAATGAATTTCAGGGGTAGTTTGATTCAGCATTTTAATGATACCACCAAGGACCTGTCTACATTACTACCCTTAGTTCTATGCCGTACCACCTTTTTTTATGTGGTCCAAATAGGTTTGCCAGCTGTCTCTGGGGGCAGCAGGCTTTCTCCTCCAGAAACAATTATGGAAAGGGTCTCTTTAGGAAGACACCTTTAGAAGAACAAGGAAGTTTCTTTCCTCAAAGTTCTAGTAAATCATGCCTTGCTTCTTAGTGGTCTGAGTTTGACTGGTCAGAGATGAGAATATGCTGATTATTTTATGCCTGAATCACATGACCTACCCTTAAAGGAGGGGTGGGGTAGGCTTCCTTCAGAACTCCCAGATCACAGGGTAGGGGTTTGGATTCCTTGAAGGGGACCATGGAAGAGAAAATGCATCTTGCGAAGATAAACACAATCCCCAAGATGCACAAAATATAAAAGATAATCAGAGTTTGCTGACTACAAAGTTGAAAAGAGGGGGAAAAAGTGTGTTCATAAGAAATGTGGCTTCACACTGGGTTGAATGAGTCCACCAGACTCTATCACTGGCTGCTTAAAGTCATTTCCACAGCTGTGGAGGACAACCAGTTAGCATCTCTTTGCCTAAGAGAACCCACCCAGGATGTGGTGTGGTATGTTGCATCCACACACATCCACTGAATTTTATAGAGTAGTAGGTTCACTACTGCAAGGCGTTGAGTTCATCTGCAGCCAATGAACAAATTCAAGATCCTATAACATTTTATTGCTCAAGTAAACAAATTTTTAAAAATAACAAATGTAAATACCAACCTTTAGTTAAAATACTGTATTTACAAGTCTTGTTTCTTACTGACTGCTAGTAAATATAGGGAGTAGTTCTTGGAACTAAGATCATGGCCATGATTGAACCTACAGAGGTCGTTGCTCTATCTGCCCTGTTTGTTGATAGTGTTTTATGTATTTCACAAGGCTTCTTTAATATAATTGCAACTTATATTTTATAGATAATATATATCAGAAATAATTTCCACTTCTACAGGCAGGTGGCATTTTTTAATAAAGAGAGGTATACTTTCAATAAATAAAGGAGTGGTGATGAGGGGCAGAATAGTTCAGGAGAAAAAGATTGGCTCATATTAACATAATTAAAATCTACTGAATTCAGGCGGAGTATGAGTCAAAAATTTTGAGACTATGGCCCTCAAACCCCTTTTTTCCTTGGGATACCATAGTGCAGTGGCTCTCAGTCTTGAGCAGGCCTTGGAGCCATCTGGAGGAATGGTTACAAATTTGGGCACCACCCTGAGTTTCTAATACAGCAGAGCTGCGGGGGGAACTATCAAGTTCCTAGGTGTGGTTGATGTTGTCTGTTCTGGAACTGTCCTTTGAGAAACACAGCCACAGGGCATGGATTTTATGGGGGACTCTGGAGTTGGAGGGCCCCAGGTCTGAGTATGTCTGCTGATCAGCTCTGAGACCCTGGGACAATTCCTCAGCATTTAAGCCTCAGTGTCCCTAACATTGAAATGGGGAATAACAGTAATATTATCTCATCCTGTTGTGAAGGTTGAATTGGAAAGGAGAATGGACGTACTTATCCTTCTTAGCTCAGCTCAAGAGTCACTTACTCAGGTCACCTTTCCTGACATTATTAGGCCTGTTTCCTTTGCTACATGTTCAGATACAACCTAACTTTTAAGGGCATCATATAAGTTTTGTGTGCATTCATTAGTAGGATGATTTTGGTTATTATTTCACAAAGTGTGGGTTTTGTGAGGGCAGGCATCAGTGTTTCATTTTTGTAAGCTGGCCATCGTATCCTCAGTGCCTCCGAGTGCCACACAGGGACCAGCTTTACATATAATTTTTAAATAAAATTTAACATGTTAAGCAATCAATGCAATTCCTGGAATACATTAAGCATTTAACTCATGTTGTTAAAAATATGAAATTACAGTTGTATATTTTCCCTTGTTTTAAGGATATTCATCATCTGTTCTTACTCTCCCATCCTTAAGTTTCTTGGAGTACAGAAATTAATTTGTGCATGTGTATGGGGAGAAAGAAACTGATTTGTATATGGTAGAGTCCTAAAAATTCCACGTGTGATTGATTGTGATAACTTCTAGTGACTATTACAGGGTTAAATAGGTCACTGGTTCCTATCCAATGCCTGGAAACAGACAGAATGACTCATTAAGAGACACAGCTAAGGAATGCTGTTTGTAGTAGCCCCTAAGCCGAAACCTTCCTCCTCTTCCATCAGAGTCTGGGTATAGGCTCTGGGAAAGATCACCACTGACCCACTTCAGAGGCATTACCTTTATGGCCAAGTTCTAATTGCATTCTATCCTATCATGAAAAAGACCTTACAATGTTTCCCTTAGGTGCTATCACTCTAGCAATTGCTGCATAACATTCTGCCTTGCTACTATTCTTTCAAACCCAGACCAACAGGGTTCTTGGGTGTGGAAATATTAACATTTAGATTAGTATCTCATGGCAGTTGAGTTATTGCATTTCTCTCTCACCAGCCCACTTTAAACTGGTGTAACTATCACGGTCTCCAGTGGATCTCTTAAATAGAAAGCATTGGTTGAATAATGTTTCCTAAAAGGGATCAATGCAGTGTCTACCCTTAGCATTCAGTACAAAAACCTTGTCAGGTTCAGCAGCACTGAAATAGATTTGTAAAGGTGTCAGTATTTGTATTCCAGAGACCTTTAAAGATCACTTAGTCCCCCCAGGTCTCTAAGGGAAAATGACTGCTTGGCCAGGTCAGAAATGTAATTGTCATGATATATATGAGATAAATTGTTCTCATTTCTGCTTTCAGCCTTTCTGTTGAAATCAAATATGTATTAAATTGTTCAAATAAAATTCTTCTAAAGAGAAAGTTTGGTGGAAGTTGGGAACTTAGTTTTGTTGTTAGATGAATTATTCCCTAATATATATTTGAAGCTCATCTATGTATAATGAATGTGAATTTCATTCCACATATATCAGTATAAAAAAATACTACTTCAATTCGCTTCTCTATATCAAGTCAAATTCAACTGTGAGGCCCAGCTTACTGGCTGCCGAGTGTTGGAGCATGCTCCCTCTCCCTACTTTTACTCAAGGGTCAGGGTGTTCTTTGTGTTTCTGGGTCATGGGTTAAGAGCATCCATGAAGTTCAGCTCACCATGGTCACATAAGGGACTCATTGTCCAAACTTGGTGGCCCATTTGGGGAAGGTGGATGTGTCAGCCTGTACTACGCGGACCTGCTGATTAATGACCACTCCTAAGCAAACACAGGAGTCACTAACATGGTAACAATAAATTCTTCCCTCAAGCACATCTGATGGTGTTGCTTCTCAATTTTTAAGACACATAACCATTGATGCATAACTTGAGCAATGACACCAGATGCTAGAGAATAGTTACTGTTAAGCACTGAGTGAGGAGATAGTCAAAGAGCCACTTTTTAAGTCTTTGATTCTCTACCAAATCAGCACAGTAGGACTTACCTGCCAAGTTAGAACCTGGCTATTACCCTGTCCCCACTCCCCCTTTACCCTTATTCTTCACTGGGCATCTAGTGAAAGACCTACCACATCAGAAAATACAAGTTGTTGTAGAGGTACACAACCCTCCACTTACAGAATTGCAATCCTTACAGTAAAATTCCAAGCCTGTTTTCTTCTTCCATTGGAGGACTTCAGCTAACATCTGGCATTTGTGGTTGTCTCCCTAGGGAACATTCACACCATTGTGTGTGCAGGCCTTGTGATGGGCACAAGATTTATTCTTCTCTGGCCTCTGTCTTAGGTCGGCCCTGTGTACATTAACCTCAGAACTGAGGCTTTCTCACTGATCCTATGTCTCTCACAGGGCTGCCAAACTGTGACTTGTATCAGAGAATCTTGCCTGAGAGCAAGTTTCCTGCCTCTTCTCCCAGGGGGGCAGTGTAGGATCCCAGACTTGCATAAGGTTGAAGGCTGTCCCTTAGTGGAAGATGGCTTTCAGCTGAGGGGTGAAAGAGTTGCCCACCCTTCTCCAACAGCAGATAGCTTTTCCTTGTTTCCCTAAGATTCCATTTTTATTTGTTAGATTGGAAAAAAGTATAAATATTTATGTACAATGGGTTGTTTTTGTTTTTGTTTGTTTTGTTTTTTGTGAGGTTATGCCAAAATAAACCCTCTCACCTGTCGCTGGGCAGAGTGCTCGAAGGTCCACTCCCATAGAGGCGGTATTTGGTAGTATCAAAAAAATTACAAATTTTCTCAATAATCCTAATCTTAGGAATTAATTCCCAAAATATGCTGTAACAAATATGAAAGAACATATGGGCAAGGTATGTTATTGAACCATATTTATAAAACAGAACCATCCTTTAATAGAGATCTGGTTGAATAAATGATATATCTGTACAATGGAATGTTATGCTGCCATCCAAAAAAAAGGGAGGATAATATTTATGTACAATATGGAGTCATCTCTAGGTTATGTTGTCAAATGAAACAACAAGAATGGAAGGTAAATGTGATGGTTGCTTTTACGTGTTGCCTTGGCTAGGCTATGGTGCCCAGTTGTTTGGTCAAACACTAGTCTAGATGTTGCTGTGAAGGCATTTTGTAGATGTGATTAGCATTTTTAAATTAGGAGGTTTTCTTTGAGTAAAGTATATTATCATCCATAATATGGGTGAGCCTCACCCAATGAGCTGAAGGCCTTTGAAGCCAGAATATGTTTCCTGGAGAAGTAATTCTAACTCCAGATTGTAACAGAATTCCTGCTTGTATTTTCAGCCTGTTGGCCAGTCCTGCAGATGTCTGACTCAACAGGGCAATGCCAACTCTTACCTGACTTCCAGCCTGCCAATTGCATGTATCCTGTTGTTTGTTTCTCTGGAGAACCCTGACAGATAAAGCAGATTGATAGATACAGCATGCTGCCTTTTGTATATAAGGTGAAATACACAAGGATAAACTAGAAACTGCCAAAAAATAAAGATAAGCTACAGATCAAGGGAAAATGAAAGAGACTTAATTAAGTACACCTAACATACTTAATAAACTTGTTTGTGTTTAACTGAAATACAATTTTTTGTCTGCCATATTCAAAAATCAAAAGTAAGTTTCATTTCTTCATGACTTCAATATTATTTTCTCTTAAAATATCACACATAATTATGACAATTTAAGTGATATACTACCTAGTTTTACAAATTTTGGCTTTTATAAAAATGGACTGATACTTTATGTTGAAACTTGCTTTTTTTCCTCTAAAGTGTCTTTTGCTGATAACCATGTTTATATTTCATTCCTTCTTTTTCTATAGTATTGCATTACATAAACATACCTTAATTGTTTAATTATCCCATTGATTACACTTCTCTAAAAATTATTTTGCAGATTTTATTACACAAGGTCAGGAATTTCTCTAGGATATTTGCTTAAGAGCAAAATTGTATAGAAAGTGGGAGAATGTGCCATTTACTAGGTAATGACAAATTTTGTTTTCAGGTAGTTGTACCAATTTGTACCTCAAACCAGGAGTGTGGGAGTTCCCTTTGCTCTACATCTTTACCAACACTTGGTGTTGACAGCTTTTCTAGTTTTTGCCAACCTGGTGGCAAGAAAACTATTGAATTTTAAATTTCAGTACTTATTTGTCTTTCGCCTTTCTTTAGTTACTTGTTAAAAATCTGTTTATTTTTGAATTCCTTGTTCTTTTCTATTTCTAGAAGATTGATGTTTTCAATTGTCTTGTAGTTATTTTCTCGTCTTCTTAGATTTCCAGTTATCAGAAGTCCTTGGGGTTTTAGCCATCCTAGGATGTCTATGAACTCTCACTAACGGTGGGGGATTTCCTTGTGTGTGTGTGTTGTTACTTTTTACTGAATTCTTATCTCAGTGGTACCCTGTCTGACGGAATCATGGGCTGTTTTGCTCCACAGTGTCCCCACTGGCTTCTGACGAGTCCTGGGAATGGGCACTCCAGCATCCTGCAGCTGTGCTGGCCTGTTAGAGTTTGGAGTTTCAGAACCACTTCTATAGTATAAGTTTCAAAAAAATCCAAGCTTTTGATGCCAAAGCTGTTTCAATGATGTAGAGAAAGATGTTCAATGAACATGTACTGTTTACTCAGAACTGTTCTGAGTCATTCTGAGAGGAAGTCCTAGAAGACTTTGGCTCCATTAAAAAAATTAGTTGATCTTGGAATCTTTAAAATATTATGTTACAAGGCCAGAGTTACATAAAACTCTGAGATAATTAATGAATTCTGATTTTTTGTGCTCCTTTTTTATGTCCTGGGAGTATATTCTAAATATTGTAGACATGAAATGTATAGTTAAAATGCTTGCTAATTTAGTTTATCAGAGCCAATGGTTGAATAAGTCACATTCTCTTTTTCTATTCAGTGACTGAAGAAATGCTGGGCAATAATTTCAAAAATTGTAACCTACTAATTCTTTTAGTGGAATATATCTGAAATATAGATTGTGTATTAATTAAGTTGAATTCAATTGAAGCCAAAAACAATATAAATAAACCCAGAGTGACTACTTTTTGTATTATGTGCACTTCGTAGTGAAGGCAGGCTGTGTCCTGTTCCTATTCATTCCCTTCTGCTATATTTCCATTTGTTTTTAACAATAAAACTAAATGAGAACAAGTATCTTTTTTTGCCCTTTTCTTGGTGAAAATTACTACTGTAACAGGCCATGTAGATGTTTCTCATGTATCTTCTTTAACAGCAAAAATTTACCTTCAATGACAGAATTCTTATGAGACTTTTTTTCATACTTATATTAATTTACACATTCACTAAGTTCATAATACTTTCACTGTGAATTATTATAGGACATTATACTACAGATCATGCATAAGGCTTTTTTTTTTAAGAACAGTAAGTGTGGCTCTGCGATTTCCATTTTTCTTTCAATAATTGGGTCTAATTAATTTTCTTGGTCTTTCCACCTATTCTTTTCAAAAAAATAAATAAATAAGGGTTTACATTTTCTTTCATTCCTTATCTGGAGGTCAGTGATCTGAAGTATAGTAACAATGAAAACTTTTTAAAAAGTAAAACAAAAATTGTTGAAGAAAGGCATTCTCCTTACAAATCTTTTATAACAAAAAATACAGTTTTAAGAAAATTAGTCCTTTGATTTCATTACCCACAGCAAATTAAGGCAACAAATGGTGACTAGAGTCAGACACACACTCACGAGAAATGGCAGGCAGGTGAAAATCATGGAAAGATGAGGGTACAGCAGACAGAGGTCAGTGATCTTGGGTCATCTAAGAAGGGGCAAACAATGGTCACCCTTGGGCTTTGAGAGAAACTCCTATGTAACGGTCATTTCTCCATTTAGACATTTCTTCTGCTGGGAGGCCACCCTGAACACCTTCCACCCTCTCCGCACACCAGCACCTTGGAGTTCCCTGACTATAGTATTTTTCACATGGCATCATAACTTCTTGGTTATCTGCAGTTGCTATGACAAACATTACTGGCAAGTCCCTCCCTGACATTCTTTTTCAATGTGGTTTTTCCCAGTCTCTAACAATGTTTATTACAATAAATGTGTTGAAAGAATAAAAGTACCATCACTGATCTTCAGTAAGAAAAGATTCAGCTGATGCAAGGACATTTTAAATAACTGAATGATAACTCATGGAGAAACTGTCTCTCCATACACACAGACAGATGAGGAAATTGACGTTCAGGGAAGGAGGGTGACTCACGCAAAGGGGCAGTTAATGATAAACCTAAGCGAGAACAAGTTATCTTCTAAGTCTTGAATCAGGCTATTTCCATGACCCTATGTGTTTGCTGAAGATGACAATGAATTGAGTCCTTACTATAAACTAGGCATTGTGCTAAAAGATTGACATTTGTTATCATTTAGGCCTCAAAGCTGTCTGACAACATTGGTGCAGGTATTATTCACATTGTAAGACCAAAGAATGAGGCTCACAGAAGTTGGGGAATGTGTCAAGAAATGGAAGTAGGGTTTCTATCTCTAACTCTAGGAACCTGACTCTTACCCCCCACCCCGACCCAAACTTAGGACCCCTCCTTTAGATTCAGTTTCTGGTTTATAAAAACAGGAATTTGTAAGATCCCACTGAGCCAGCTGTTTAAATAGCTATTTGTTCTTAGATCTTGTGGATAAAATGAAGGCTCCTGTGGCCAAGATTCTCACTTGGCCCTGACTGGCTAGCTCACTACACATGTGTGGGCAATGCATCATTATTGACTCTGAGCATGGCTGCAGGGCTGCAGGAGAGCAGAGACCCAGAGGCCCAGAGGCCCAGAGGCAGAGACTGGCTTGCTGCATGCAGACTCGCTCTGAGTGAACAGGATTTTAGTGATTGACCTGCCATCATGGAAATAAAGTTGGGTATAACTCTTTCACCCCAAGAACGTTCTACTGTCATTTCTTTGGTCACACTGAGTCCATAGTGAACTTTTCCAGGGCAGAAACCCATTGGCAAAACAATCTACAAGCCAAAATTTCCAAGTAAGTGGGGATTTAACTCAAAGTTAGAAGAAGGGAAAAAACTGAGGTGAGCTCAATGGTAGTAATGACCTGAGAAAATTAACTTTCCAGGACACTAAGTATTTAACTTAGTATAGTACACATGGTCTGTTCCAGGAATGATAAAATACACAATATCTACACTGAACCATTGAACTCAAGGAAAATCATGCATGGGAGATTATTCATTTCATATGCAAATCATTTCTGAGTATTTGTGACATACTTGAGCATATTCATGCTGTGGTGATGAAACTTTGAATATGAGTCTGCCTTGTTAAATTTTCGCAAGCAGTTTGTGTAAAGGAGGAGCAACATCTCAGGTAGTCAGGGGTATAAGGTATAAGAAATCAGGGATATTTTAGTAGGGGCTGGTGGCTGTCTGGCTTTGTCTAGTTAGTGAGTGGCAGGCAGTTGAAGAGAGGAGCAGGTAGACTTACATCCACAGACATGAAGTCCACCCTTAGACCCCTGGAACTCACATGGCAGTGGCATAGCCCTTCGCCCATTCTGCGCCTACTCCCCAGTCATGTTAACCCTCTCAGGACGGCACTTCCTTTCCATGACGTCTTCTGAAATATGCCTTGAACAGTTTGTTTAGAAATTATGGGAATGGGAGATGAAACAAATAAGGAATTATTTACACATTTTCCCTCTATGATTTCTCTGCTCCAGCAAGGAGAGAGTTAAGAAGAGCACCTTTTCCAAGTGATGCTGTTAATGTAATAATACTTAACATGATGGGGCTGGTTCTTGTTGAGGGCTTATCATGTGTGCATGACTTCACTTAATGCTCAAATGAGTTTATGTAGTACCTTCCTCAGTTATCTGCATTTTGCCAATAAAGAAACTGAGAAAGGTTAAGTAATATGCCTGAGGTCATATGGTTGGCATTTTCTCTCTAGCATTTTGTTTATGGTGCATTAAAAATATTGCCCTTTTGCATCAAGGGAAATCAGGCATCTTCAATCGAGAGGAAAAAGAGCGATTCAAGTGAAATCATGTGTGGAGAAAAATGTGGGTTCACTATGTGAAAGATTAGGATTTAGGAAAGACTGGCAGGAGGGAGGTATAGGAGAGGTCTGTAGTACGACAGTTCTAAACTGAAAGACAACGTGTGTGAGGGTTTTGCCCTGAAAATAACATCCAGATGAGTGAGGCAGTATACTGTTTGAGAGCTCTGGCATTTACTACCTTCATAAGAGAATGTGTATATCCTTTTGATATAATATCTCCCCTGAGATTTTATGAGTTCTCACAGTGTTTGCTATGTTCTAGTCACAGCCTATAGTTTTTCTTAGGAGACTGAGCTACAGAAAAGCCCCTAGCACTAACTCTTTGTACTATGGAATTAGGAAGTACATACACACATACACACAGATGATGGGAGAAGAAAATTGTTACTATAACTAAGACTCATGAAAAATATAAGGCCTATTTGTTACTGAAATCATGATTAAAATTTATGATGCCATTTTTAAAAGCAATGTGAATGAGGCCATTAAAAACAATAGGAATTTGGCAGATGTTTTCATTTTATGTAATTAGTATTAAAAGCATGCTTGATAAAAGGGAGTTGCCAGATCCAGCCCTTCATTCAGAATCTGATTATTCTTAAGCCATGCCAAGAAAGGCTGGCACACTGACAGAACTTATGGGTGAGAAATATTTTGTCAAGTTAGTATTTCAATAGATGGGTTCGTAGAAGGGAACTTGCTGAGTAAAAGGGTTTTTCAATGCCAATTCATTTAATATTGCTGAGTTGCCTCCCCACAAATGTCATTCCAGTTTATTATCCTGCCAACAGTGAAGGAAATGCTTTTTTAAAAATAGCTAAGAGTCTAATTTTCGCTGAAAACGTCATGGTGGTTCCTTCACACAGCTGCTACCTTTTTGTTTCCTTTCCAAACATTCACTGTCATTTACGAAGGGCGAGCCTCACAGTGGCATCTAATTGAGTCCTAGCTGCCGGTATTTCTTACAGGGAACTGAAGCCTGTGTTGGTGAGAATACGGGGAAACTGCTCTGCATGATTCGGAGAGCAAAATATCTGAGGATCGGTGCATTGAGGGACCGTATCACATCGGCCCCCATGCCGCGTCTTGAATCCGTTCCCATTCTTCTGAGGATCTCTTTTCTTTAAGTGTGCTGGACCCTGGTCCTCCTTAGAAGTGCAGCTTATCAGTTGGTTGATTTGCTGTGTCTTAGAATACTAATAAGGCTTTTGTGAGATGTCCGCAGTCACAGACTAGCTCTTTTGTCTCATCTTGTGATTAGTGAATTGGCTGGCAGCCTGCATTTTTCTGTTTTGAGGAAAATTGAATGTTACAGAAATTGTAGTGGCATTTAGAGCTATAGACCAGGAATTAGGGTGATCAGTAACTGTACTGGATTTAGAAATATGTGTGAGTTTGTGCATGTTTCTTAGTTATTTCCTTTCTATGGTACAAAAGATTTCTAAAAACTCCATATCTATTTCTTTTGTAAAAAAAAATGACGAGAAGGAATGTGCTTATGGATACGGAGTAATATTTCTTTCCCAATCAATTAGGGAGATTTCAACTGAGATGTCTGTGATTCCAGTTACTAGGGAAATAGCACGATGACACCCTGTCTCTGCCATCAAGGAGCTGGTCTAGTAGGAAGAACAAATGTTTAAACCAATATTGATCTGGTATATGGACAAAAAGTGGGTACAAAGACAGGGCTATACCTACCTCAAATTACAGGTAGCACAATGAAAAGCAATCTTTCCAAGCATATATAAAACTCTGGAGACATGGAAGAAGCTCGGACAGCATGGTAGAGAAAAGGCAAGGGTGGTCTTTGGAAGGTATTTCTAATGCTGCATAACAAGTTACCACAAACTTAACGGCTTCAAACATTGCCTATATCTCAGTTTCGGTAGGCATGGTTTAATGGGCTTCTGTGTTCAGGCCCTCACAAGCTGAAGTCAAGGTCGTCCAAGCTGCATCCTCACCTGGAGCTCAGACGCTCTTCCAAACTCACATGGTTACTGTCAGAATTCAGTTGCTTGTGATTCTAAGGCTGAGGTTCCCACCTACTATTAGCCAGTTGCTCTTCTCAGCTCCTAGATGGCCCCAGGGTCTGTGCCATGTGGCCTTCTCTGCAAGACGGGTCTCATCACCACTGATCCTTCGGGAGAGCAGGAGAATCTCTCTGCTTGGAGTTCCTGACCCTCTTGAAAAGGACCCTGCCTGATGATTAAGCCCACCCAGGATAGTCTCCCTTCTGATGAACTCATGATCAGCTGTTTTAGAACTTTAATTCCAACTGTAAAATCCCTTACACTGTAACATAATCACAGGAATAATGTCTCATTACTTTTGCCAAATCCTGTGGTTAGAAGAACATTACAGATCCTTCCCACACTCAAGTGGAGAAGATAAAAAATATGAGTTACTTGGGTCATCTTAGAATTCTGCCAATCAGTGTAGGTAGACTTAGTCAGGAACAGGGTTGAATCTTAAGAGATCTTGTTCATAATTCTAAGGGGTGTGGATCCTATCCTGTAGGTAATGTTGAATTATTGTTATATTTTAATCCAAAGAGGCACGGAATTTGATAGAATAAAAGGCAATTTCCTTCAGCTGTGTAATGAATGGTTGGGTGGTAGAGTTCAATGGGAGGCAATTAGGAGTTGGTTAAATAACTCAGGATGGCCTCAAGAGTACAACACTGGCAACAACCACAAAGATGGGCAGGAAGGACAAATACTAGAAATATTTAGAAAGGGGAACAGGACAGTAATTAACAAGTGATTGGCTGTGGTGACCAATGCCATAACTGCATTTAGCTGCTCTTTCTCAAAATCAAGACTTGATTCCAAAGAGACAAAAAGGAGATAGAACATGGCCTGCAAAGGTTATTAGTATTTTTTATGAAATACTGTTAGATTGTAATTTTTAAGTTTGTGTTTAATTAGGCTGTATTTATGCAATATTCTACAGTCCCAAAGCAATCTTTGACAAGGGTAAGTAAAAAACAAATGATTAAACTCTGACTTCTTATAGCCTTTTAGAGGATCAATGAAATTTTAAATTATGTGTGAGTTGCAAGAAAAGTCAAGAAACTCCTGTATGCCCATTATCCCGATTCACCAGTTTGCATGCTATGCCATTTGCTTCATTATTCTCTCCCTACATCGAGATAGAGAAATAGGTGCATATGTTTTTTGACCATTTGAGAGTAACTTGCAGACATCATATCTGTTTACCCCAAAATACTTTAGTGTCCATTTCCTACGAAACAGCTTCCATGTGCAAATATTTTGTGAAGGATATTTTCATCTATGTTCAAAGAGAGATTAATTCATGATACTCTTTTCTTTAATGTCTTTCTTTTTTAGATAATTATTTTTTACTGAAGGGTAATTGACACACAGTATTACAGTAGATTCAGGTGTACAACACAGTGATTCAACATTTATATACATGATAATTCTAGATACCAGCTATCACCGTACCAAGTTGTTACAATATTTTGACTATATTCCTTATGCTATACATTATATCCTGGTTACTTATTTATTTTACAATTGGAAGTGTGTATATATATATATATTTTTTTTTGTGAGGGCATCTCTCATATTTATTGATCAAATGGTTGTTAACAACAATAAAATTCTGTATAGGGGGGTTAATGCTCAATGCACAATCATTAATCCACCCCAAGCCTAATTTTCGTCAGTGTCCAATCTTCTGAAGCTTAACGAACAAGTTCTTACATGGAGAACAAATTCTTACATAGTGAATAAGTCACATGGTGAACATTACAAGGGCAGTCATCACAGAAGCTTTCGGTTTTGCTCATGCATTATGAACTATAAACAGTTCAAATACGAATACTCATTTGATTTTTATACTTGATTTATATGAGGATACCACATTTCTCCCTTTATTATTTTATTTTTAATAAAATGCTGAAGTGGTAGGTAGATACAAGATAAAGGTAGAAAACATAGTTTAGTGTTGTAAGAGAGCAAATGTAGATGATCAGGTGTGTGCCTGTAGACTATGTGTTAATCCAAGCTAGACAAGGGCAATAAAACATCCACATATGCAGAAGATTTCTCTCAGAACAGCGGGGGGGAGGTTCTAAGTCTCACCTCTGTTGATCCCCATTTTCTCACCTGATGGCCCCCCTGCGACCTTGCCTGTCTTAGGTTGTTCCTCCCTTGAGGAATCTTACCCGTCTCTGGCTAACCAGTCATCTTCCGGGGCCATACAGGGAAATGTGAAGTTGTTAAGTGAGAGAGAAGCCTTATTGTTTGAAAAGGTTAGCTTTTTACTTCTTTGCATATTTATGCCCTGTGGCTTCTATGCCCAGCATTTGTCTTGAGGTGTCTTTACCACTTGGAAGAATTATGATACTCGGTAAATTTGATATGAGGCACGAATTCTATTTAAGGGTTGTAATTAGGAAGGAAGAAGAAAAGCTATAGAAATAGCAGGTGGAAGAAAACCTGGGAAGATTGATTATTTCTTTGACATATCTTCTCGTAGAGTAACTTCAGCATGTATAGGTTTAAAACTACTAATTAAATTGCACACACATTAACATAACAGGAGTACAGTTACGTAACCAAAGCATACCTGTAATTACCAGCCATCTCCAGTGAAACCAAGAAAACCAGTTAGGCACCTTAGGCATTTGTGAAAACTTATCTATGATATGGTGGATATTGTCCAACTGAACTTGAACAGTCTGAGAGAAATCAGACAAATTAAAACAACCCATTCCTGGGGACTGTTCACATCCCATATGTTCTTTTAACAGTAAATAGTCTGTAGTTGTAAGATTTTGGAGCGCTACAATTTGCACTTCTCCTAATTCTTGGTTGAGTTCCAACAGTATAGATCCAGTCAAATTTGTTGTTTTATTGTATGTACAGGCCAGCTTAGATATCTCCTTCCTCCTTCCCATGGCAAGTCCAGGAATTGGTGGGATGAGTGCATCTACAGCTGTAGCAGTGCGTGGATCTTTGTTGGGGTTTTTTTGATGATCATCTTCTGGCATGAGTCTTCCTGAGAGTGCTGATGTTGGAAGTTCTTTTTCATATCGTATCTTAGTTCATTTTCGGGGTAGCCAAATTAGGCTTTGCTCCTCTGTATAAACACAAACAAACCCTTTGCCTACACTTTTATATGCCCTTTATATCATTGTGTAAAACTCATTGGAGGTCACCACACAGGAACTGCTTTTTTTTTTTAATCATTAATCTACACTTACATGACGAATATTTTGTTTACTAGGCATTCCCCTATAACAGGTCCCCCCATATACCTCTTTACAGTCACTGTCCATCAGCGTAGCAAAATGTTGTAGAATCACTACTTGTCTTCTCTGTGTTGTACAGCCCTCCCCTTTCTCCCACACCCCCATGCATCCTAATCTTAATACCCCCTTTTTCTCCCCCCCCTTATCCCTCCCTACTCACCCATCCTCCCCAGTCCCTTTCTGTTTGGTACCTGTTAGTCCATTCTTGAGTTCTGTGATTCTGCTGCTATTTTGTTCCTTCAGTTTTTCCTTTGTTCTTATATTCCACAGATGAGTGAAATCATTTGGTATTTCTCTTTCTCTGCTTGGCTTGTTTCACTGAGCATAATACCCTCCAGCTCCATCCATGTTGCTGAAAATGGTAGGATTTACCCTTTTCTTATGGCTGAGTAGTATTCCATTGTGTATATGTACCACATCTTCTTTATCCATTCATCTATTGATGGACATTTAGGTTGCTTCCAATTCTTGGCTATTGTAAATAGTGCTGCAATAAACATAGGGGTGCATTGGTCTTTCTCATACTTGATTGCTGCATTCCTAGGGTAAATTCCTAGGAGTGCAATTCCTGGGTCAAATGGTATGTCTGTTTTGAGCATTTTGATGTACCTCCATACTGCTTTCCACAATGGTTGAACTAATTTACATTCCCACCAGCAGTGTAGGAGGGTTCCCCTTTCTCCACAGCCTCGCCAACATTTGTTGTTGTTTGTCTTTTGGATGGCAGCCATCCTTACTGGTGTGAGGTGATACCTCATTGTAGTTTTAATTTGCATTTCTCTGATAATTAGCGATGTGGAGCATCTTTTCATGTGTCTGTTGGCCATCTGTATTTCTTTTTTGGAGAACTGTCTGTTCAGTTCCTCTGCCCATTTTTTAATTGGGTTATTTGTTTTTTGTTTGTTGAGGCGTGTGAGCTCTTTATATATTCTGGACGTCAAGCCTTTATCGGATGTGTCATTTTCAAAGATATTCTCCCATACTGTAGGGTTCCTTTTTGTTCTATTGATGGTGTCTTTTGCTGTACAGAAGCTTTTCAGCTTAATCTAGTCCCACTTGTTCATTTTTGGCTGTTGTTTGCCTTTCCCGGGGAGATATGTTCAAGAAGAGGTCACTCATGTTTATGTCTAAGAGGTTTTTGCCTATGTTTTCTTCCAAGAGTTTAATGGTTTCGTGACTTACATTCAGGTCTTTGATCCATTTTGAGTTTACTTTTGTATATGGGGTTAGACAATGGTCCAGTTTCATTCTCCTACATGTTGCTGTCCAGTTTTGCCAGCACCATCTGTTGAAGAGACTGTCATTTCGCCATTGTAAGTCCATGGCTCCTTTATCAAATATTAATTGACCATATATGTCTGGGTAAATGTCTGGATTCCCTAGTATGTTCCATTGGTCTGTGGCTCTGTTCTTGTGCCATACCAAATTGTCTTGATTACTATGGCTTTATAATAGAGCTTGAAGTTGGGGAGTGAGATCCCCCATACTTTATTCTTCTTTCTCAGGATTGCTCTGGCTATTCGGGGTCTTTGGTGGTTCCATATGAATTTTTGAATTCTTTGTTCCAGTTCATTGAAGAATGTTGCTGGTAGTTTCATAGGGTTGCATCAAATCTGTATATTGCTTTGGGCAGGATGGCCATTTTGACGATATTAATTCTTCCTAGCCACGAGCATGGGATGCGTTTCCATCTGTTAGTGTCCTCTTTAATTTCTCTTAAGAGTGACTTGTAGTTTTCAGAGTATAAGTCTTTCACTTCTTTGGTTAGGTTTATTCCTAGGTATTTAATTTTTTTTGATGCAATTGTGAATGGAGTTGTTTTCCTGATTTCTCTTTCTGTTGGTTCATTGTTAGTATATAGGAAAGCCACAGATTTCTGTGTGTTGATTTTGTATCCTGCAACTTTGCTGTATTCCGATATCAGTTCTAGTAGTTTTGGGGTGGAGTCTTTAGGGTTCTTTATGTACAGTATCATGTCATCTGCAAATAGTGACAGTTTAACTTCTTCTTTACCAATCTGGATTCCTTGTATTTTTTGGTTTTGTCTGATTGCTTTGGCTAGGACCTCCAGTACTATGTTAAATAACAGTGGGGAGAGTGGGCATCCCTGTCTAGTTCCCGATCTCAGAGGAAAAGCTTTCAGCTTCTCTCTGTTCAATATAATGTTGGCTGTGGGTTTTTCATAGATGGCCTTTATTATGTTGAGGTACTTGCCCTCTATTCCCATTTTGCTGAGAGTTTTTATCATGAATGGATGTTGAACTTTGTCAAATGCTTTTTCAGCATCTATGGAGATGATCATGTGGTTTTTGTCTTTCTTTTTGTTGATGTGGTGGATGATGTTGATGGATTTTCGAATGTTGTGCCATCCTTGCATCCCTGGGATGAATCCCACTTGGTCATGGTGTACGATCCTTTTGATATATTTTTGAATTCGGTTTGCTAATATTTTGTTGAGTATTTTTGCATCTACATTCATCAGGGATATTGGTCTGTAGTTTTCTTTTTTGGTGGGGTCGTTGCCTGGTTTTGGTATTAGGGTGATGTTAGCTTCATAGAATGAGTTTGGGAGTATCCCCACCTCTTCTATTTTTTGGAAAACTTTGAGGAGAATGGGTATTATGTCTTCCCTGTATGTCTGATAAAATTCCTAGGTAAATCCATCTGGCCTGGGGGTTTTGTTATTTGGTAGTTTTTTGATTACCACTTCAATTTCGTTGCTGGTAATTAGTCTGTTTAGATTTTCTGTTTCTTTCTGGGTCAATCTTGGAAGGTTGTATTTTTCTAGGAAGTTGTCCATTTCTCCTAGGTTTCCCAGCTTGTTAGCATATAGGTTTTCATAGTATTCTCTAATAATTCTTTGTATTTCTGTGGGATCCGTCGTGAATTTTCCTTTCTCGTTTCTAATAATGTTGATTTGTGTTGACTCTCTTTTCCTCTTAATAAGTCTGGCTAGAAGCTTATCTATTTTGTTTATTTTCTCAAAGAACCAGCTCTTGGTTTCATTGATTTTTGCTATTGTTTTATTCTTCTCAATTTTATTTATTTCTTCTCTGATCTTTATTATGTCCCTCCTTCTGCTGACCTTAGGCCTCATTTGTTCTTCTTTTTCCAATTTCGATAATTGTGACATTAGACCATTCATTTGGGATTGTTCTTCCTTTTTAAAATATGCTTGGATTGCTATATACTTTTCTCTTAAGACTGCTTTTGCTGTGTCCCACAGAAGTTGGGGCTTAGTGTTGTTGTTGTCGTTTGTTTCCATATATTGCTGGATCTCCATTTTGATTTGGTCATTGATCCATTGATTATTTAGGAGCATGTTGTTATGCCTCCATGTGTTTGTGACCCTTTTTGTTTTCTTTGTAGTATTTATTTCTTGTTTTATGCCTTTGTGGTCTGAAAAGTTGGTTGGTAGGATTTCAATCTTTTGGAATTTACTGAGGCTCTTTTTGTGGGCTAGTATGTGGTCTATTCTGGAGAATGTTCCATGTGCACTTGAGAAGAATGTATATCCTGTTGCTTTTGGACGTAGAGTTCTGTAGATGTCTATTAGGTCCATCTGTTCTACTGTGTTGTTCAGTGCCTCTGTGTCCTTACTTATTTTCTGCCCAGTGGATCTATCCTTTGGGGTGAGTGGTGTGTTGAAGTCTCCTAGAATGAATGCATTGCAGTCTATTTTCCCCTTTAGTTCTGTTAGTATTTGTTTCACATATGCTGGTGCTCCTGTGTTGGGTGCATATATATTTAGAATGGTTATATCCTCTTGTTGGACTGAGCCCTTTATCATTATGTAGTGTCCTTCTTTATCTCTTGTTACTTTCTTTGTTTTGAAGTCTATTTTGTCTGATATTAATACTGCAACTCCTGCTTTCTTCTCTCTGTTGTTTGCATGAAATATGTGTTTCTGTCCCTTGACTTCTAGTCTGTACATGTCTTTGGGTTTGAGGTGAGTTTCTTGTAAGCAGCATATAGATGGGTCTTGCTTTTTTATCCATTCTGTTACTCTGTGTCTTTTGATTGGTGCATTCAGTCCATTTACATTTAGGGTGACTATTGAGAGATATGTACTTATTGCCATTGCAGGCTTTAAATTCATGGTTACCAAAGTTTCAAAGTTAGCCTCTTTAGTATCTTACTGCCTAACTTAGCTCTCTTATTGAGCTATTATATACACTGTCTGGAGATTCTTTTCTTCTCTCCCTTCTTATTCCTCCTCCTCCTTTCTTCATATGTTGGGTGTTTTGTTCTGTGCTCTTTCTAGGAGTGCTCCCATTTAGAGCAGTCCCTGTAAGATGTTCTGTAGAGGTGGTTTGTGGGAAGCAAATTCTGTCAGCTTTTGCTTGTCTGGTAATTGTTTAATCCCACCATCATATTTAAATGATAATCGTGCTGGATACAGTGTGCTTGGTTCGAGGCCCTTCTGTTTCATTGCATTAAGTATATCATGCCATTCTCTTCTGGCCTGTAGGGTTTCTGTTGAGAAGTGTGATGTTAGCCTCATGTGTTTTTCTTTATAGGTGACCTTTTTCTCTGTAGCTGCCTTTAAAACTCTTTCCTTGTCCTTGATCCTTGCCATTTTAATTATTATGTGTCTTGGTGTTGTCCTCCTTGGATCCTTTCTTTTGGGGATTCTGTGTATTTCCGTTGTCTGTTCAATTATTTCCTCCCCCAGTTTGGGGAAGTTTTCAGCAATTATTTCTTCAAAGACACTTTCTATCCCTTTTCTTCTCTCTTCTTCTTCTAGTACCCCTATAATGCAGATATTGTCCCTTTTGGATTGGTCACACAGTTCTCTTAATATTGTTTCATTCCTGGAGCTCCTTTTATCTCTCTCTATGTCAGCTTCTATGTGTTCCTGTTCTCTGATTTCTATTCCTTCAATATCCTCTTGCGTCTTATTCATTGTGCTTATAAATCCTTCCAGGGTTTGTTTCACTTCTGTAATCTTCTTCCTGGCATCTGTGATCTCGCACCAGACTTCATCCCATTGCTCTCGCATTTTTCTCTGCATCTCCATCAGCATGTTTATGATTTTTATTTTGAATTCTTTTTCAGGAAGGCTTGTTTGGTCTGTCTCCTTCTCAGGTGTTGACTCTGTGATCTTTGTCTGCCTGTAATTTTGCCTTTTCTTGGCGATAGAGATAGTTTGCAGAGCTGGCACGAGTGATGGCTGGAAGAACTTCCCTTCTTGTTGGTTTGTGGCCTTCCTCTCCTGGGTGAATAGCGGCCTCTAGCGGCTTGTGCCTGTTCAGCTGTGCGCAGACAGGGCTTCTGCTTCCTGCCCGGCTGCTATGGAGTTTATCTCCGCTGTTGCTGTGGGTGTGGCCTGGCTCGGGCGGCTGCTTCAAATGGTGGAGCCCTTTGGAGGGGGAGTTGCAGGGAGGCTATTTATCTCCGTAAGGGGCCTCCATGCTTCCTGCTGCCCAGGGGGTTAGAGTGCCCAGAGATCCCCAGATTCCCTACCTCTGGAGTAAGTGTCCCTCCCTGCCCCTTCAAGACTTCCAAAAAGCACTCGCCAAACCAAAACAACAACAACAACAAAAGCAAAAAAAGGAAAAAAACAATTCACTTTTCTTTGTCCTCAGGTGCCAGCCTCAGGCACCTGCTCACTGGTCTTGCTGCCCTGTTTCCCTAGCACTGGGGTCCCTGTCCCTTTAAGACTTCCAAAAAACACTCGCAAAAAAAAAGAGGCCGCTCCTGTTTTCTTTGTTCTCCGGCCCTGGCCTTAGGCACCCACTCACCGGTCTTGCTGCCCTGTTTCCCTAGTATCCAGCACCTCACGCATGCACTGTGTCTGCACTCTCGTGTTGATGGCTGGGGCTGGGTGTTCAGCAGTCCTTGGCTCCCTCTGCCTCCCCGCTCCAACTCCTCTACTCCCGCAGGGAGCTGGGGGGAGGGGCGCTCAGGTCCCGCCGGGCTGGGGCTTGTATCTTACCCCCTTCGCCAGGCGCTGGGTTCTCGCAGGTGTGGATGTGGTCTGAATGATCTCCTGTGTCCTCTGGTCTCTATTCTAGGAAGAGTTGTCTTTGTTATATTTTCATAGATATATGTGGTTTTTGGGAGGAGATTTCTGCTGCTCTACTCACGCCGCCATCTTGGCTCTGCTGGAACTTTTTATAAGGAATTTCAGATTGGAATTTTAAAGGCTTCTTGAGGTCAGAAAGCCAAGCCATACTTGCCATCAGGTTGTGCCTGCAGTACCTGTACATTTAAATGAATTCCTCTCTTCTCTGAGATTCCCAAGACATTCTTAAGGTTCCTGCACCTGCCAGGCAGTGACCTTCCTTCCTCACCTGGTAAGGCTACTGGGAACTCTGTAAGCAAGGTACCAGGCCAGTTCTTTTAAGGGGCTTTGTTGGCTTTATAAAATCAATCTTAGTTCCTTAAAGCTGTCTGTTCATATCTGAGTTTACACACATGACTCTCAGGTATGACGTTCCAGTCAAAGCCTTGGTAATATAATCAGTGTTTTTAATTGGTCCTCTTACAAGGAAAGCAGGTTCTTATTGAACTTGTGCAAATAAACATACTGCCATGAAATATAAAAATAGTCACTGAGAGTTTTTAAATTCTGGAGGGATCAGGTAGAGAGAAAGATAAAGTTTCGATTCTGCTTATAAATGCATTCATTTACTAAACTGTTGTCAGCTTAAGAGAAAAAGCTTAAAACACTTTATCAACAACATTTGAAACAAAAAGCCACAAAATCATCTTCCTTAGTTTACTTAATCCTATGTAACTAATACCTGTTCTGCTGAAATCTAGTTCTTTACTAGTAGTTTAGGAGTAATAAAACAGTGACTCTAAATGACAAGACTTACAAATGACAATGGCTAAAGATCTGATGAGAGCTTAGTATAAGACAGTTGACATAAGGAAATTTGGATATTTCTGTAACAAAACATTCAGTAACAAAGTTTAGCATCATTCCCTTTGACAGTGCTTTCTAGGTAATTAAGCAGGTAATTATATATATCAGATAAATAAGCCAAATTAGCCAAATACTTTCCCCAATGAGAAAAAAAATTCCTCTGACATGTTCCAGGGGCTCTCTGAAAAATATCAGAGTTAACTAGAGTTAAAAGCACCTTTTTTGAATTTGATTTTGGGAAACTGTCAGATGAAAGTTTCTTTGGCACTTGCTTAAATAGGATTATAGGTTGCTATGAAGCAATACTTATCCATTTAACCAGAATGACAAAATACCTCAAAGGCAAATAAAGAAGTTTACACAGTTGTTAGCATAGTTAAGCTTTTAGTCCTTTTAATATTAAGATCTCATTTTCTTAAATACTCTGACAACTCACTGAGACTTTAAGCATGAGAAACTGCTTTGATAAAATAATTAGAGAACTTTTTGCAATTTTTCAATATTAAGACCAGACTAACAGTTAAGAAAACTTTGTCTTTTAAACTGAAAACAAAATTCTAATTTTGCTGTGTACTTTATACTGAGACTCATTTGCTTTAATTTTATATAGCATGACCATATTAAGTTCCTCTACAAACTTTCTACAACCTTTTTTACATTAAGATTTCCCCCTCTAAATAAACATCTGTACTTTAGAACAAAGTTACTTTCTTTTATCAAAAGACACATTCTTTAGCATGCAGAAATGTTTTCCTTATTACTTTAAGTAGTTTTAATTAGAACTTAAAACCATTAGGTATCTTAATTTTTAGTGAACACTGAGAAGCAGGCTATTGTAAACTGTTACACTAGCATTCTTTAGATTGATAAATTTATGAACATTTTATAATTTCTGTAACTATGAGATTTACAGCACAATCTCTCACTAAACATAAAGTATATCTTCTTAACTTAGCAAAACTTTAAGGTTTTAGGTTACTACAAAGATTCTCAGGCTGTAGGTAAGTATACACACTGTAACACATAATTAAAAAGGTGTTCACTTGCCACACTTATTTAGTTCATTCATTCGTAACAACTATGCTAGATTACTTACAAGACCTTTACTGAATATCAGACAAAGCCAAGCCTTTAGGCATTTTATTCTTAAAAGATTTAGCAGATAACATCGACTTAAATGACCTTAGGTAAACTTAGGCAGCTGATAACTACAAGGACATGCCCACCTCAGCCAATCCCAAATTAGCATTAATGCTTAACATTTTTTATCAGATTTTCTGGAAGTTTTAGAATACCCAATTTTCACAAGTGCTTGTTTTTAAATCAATTTTTATTAATACCATCTGGACGGAGGAAAATATTTTTCATCAATACACCTAGACACACAAACATACAAACTGAGACACAACAACTACAGTCAGCAACTCTTCTTACACAGAAACATACACACAGACAGACAAACCAATAAAAAGACTTGAGTCACTGATATTTAACTGCTTTCTCTCTCTCCTCAGCTTCTTGTCAGTGGCTTTTGGAACCAGAGGGTGGGAGGAGCGTGTTCTGGTGGGGGAAGAGGGTGGTGAAGGTGGAAGGAGAGGGGGAGGGGGGTGGTGCAGCCACCGGAAGAGGAGAGCAGGACAACGGCATGGTTGAGAATGTAGAACTTTAAGATGGCAGCGACACGTGTGAAGACAAAGGACTTAAAGATGGTGGTGGAGAGAGGGGAGGGGATCGCGAGCTAAGGGAGGTGGGCCACTGAGGTCTTCTGGCGGATCTGAAAAGGAAGAAGTACTGAGCAGAGTAAGAGGCTGACAATCTTTAACTGGAGATCGGGCCAGGAGAACTTGAGTCATTGAACACAACATAAAGGTCTGGATGGGAGTGTAAAGTCCAAAAAGCCTGCACATATGGGATTTCACTCTACTCTCCACTCCAGTGGCAATAATTAGTTAAGGTGGTGAGGAGGCTAAAATTGAAAGTTCCCTCTGGGGGCCAGCGAGATTGATTGTCCAAGGGATACTGAGACACGGCCTCAGAACAAAGGAAGACTAGCTTCTATTTGTGAACTTCCTGGGACAAATATAGAGTAGCCAAATTAGAAATAAGACACCACAATGGGGTCTGAGCCCCTGCTTTTGAGGGCTGGTTCCCCATATCTGCGTCACTCCCCAACTAATCCTGCTGAGAGGAGCGCCCAGTGTCCCAAGCGCACCAAGTCAGGGGAGACGTCCTGGGAGCCTGGTGAGGGATGTCTCCCCCACCACAGGGCCAGGGGCTGGCCAGATGCCTGCAGACGTCCTGGGGCCTGTGGTAGGGACGTCTCCTATACTGCAGGGGCAGGGGCAGGCCAGATGCCCCCAGATGTCCTGGGGCCTGGGGTAGGCACGTCTCCTGTGCTGCAGGGCCAGGGGCAGGCCGGATGCCTGCAGAGGGTGGGCCACCTGGACGTACGTACAATTTCTAACAGACCAGGTGAAATGGAGTTAGGGAGGGAAACAGACTTGGGGAAACTGAGGGACTCACCGGAAAATAGTCCATGCAGCGGAGAGCAGGCTGAGATCCTGGGTCGGGGAAGGAGGGGGCAGAGCCACTGGTGGCCGGTCAGGGCCATGCACTCACGCTCCTTCCCGGGTTTCAGCACCAAATGTAAGATAAATTTTAGCCAAAATAAGCAGGTGAAGAGAGGCAACAAAGGACCAGGTATTTTATTTGAATGCCACTCCTGGATGATGTTCCACGGTCTGGGTACTACAGGCCGGGGAAGTCACATCTGGTGAGGGAGGTGGGGGCTTATAAGGGGTTAGGAGGGGGAGGAGTGGGAAGTTATCCTAGGGGGCGTGGAGAGGTATGATTGGCTAAAGGTGACATAATAGACAACTAGAAACTTTTTTCCTTCCAAGAGGGATGAGGCTGACATCTGGGTCTTAGTTGGCACATCAGAAGGATGGAATTCAGGAACAGCTGTCCCCTTTCCATATAAGGCAAGGACCTTGGGGTCTGGTCTGTTCTCCCCCTATGGCATCTCTCTGTTCTGTTTGCATGTCCTTGTTTTTCCTTCCTCCAGTCTAACAAGAACGGAGTCATTTGGCCCTTTTTCCTCTTCTTTCCTTCCAGCTCAAAATGCTTGAGTCTCTTACTAGCCAGCATTGTCTTAGATCTGCAGCTGGGCTCAACACATTAAAGCCTCAGAATAATCATCTTTATGGTTTTAGTCTTTTTCCAGAGAATTCACTTAGTCTGCCCCCCAGTGCCACTAGAGCTGTCATAGTGTCACTTTCCCTGGGTATACAGGGAATCATTGCCCTTCTTGCACTGTCATATTTTGGGACCAGTGCCTGCCACACTTGCAGAAAGTCCAGCAGGTTTTAGGGATATTCATAATATTTTCAGGCATTTTATTGGTATAGATGCCATTGCATATATTTTATACATCATCCCATGTGCCTCAAAGGTCCTGTTGTTGTTTTAAATCTTTATTCTCTCTGTTCTTTATAGTGGATAATTTATATTGATACTCTATCTTCAGATAATAATCTTCAGAAGATAATCTGTCTTCAGTTTCCATGATGCATCCTTTCTTCTGTCTCTAATCTGCTCTTAAAGCCTTTTCAAGGTAATTTTCATTTCAGAAATTTTGCTTTACAGTTTTAGAAATTTAATTTTATCCTTTCATTTAGTTTACATTTTTCTGTCTAGTTTCCCTGTCTTTATTTATTATGACATGCTTTCCTTTACTTTAGGAAACCTAGATAGAACAAATCCTTTCAAGTCCTTGTTTGCTAATTCCAGCATCTGGAACATTTCAGGTTCAGTAGGTACTGATTGCTTTTTCTCTTGACTGTGGATCATATTTTCCTGTTTCTTTATGAGTCTTTTAGTATTTCATTCTGTATATTCTTATGGCAACAGTATGCAGACTCTGATTCTGTTTTCTTCAGAAGAGTGTTTGTTTTCATTCTAGTAAGCCATCCACTTAAGTACCAATATGTCTCCCATGGTACGTAGAACCTGAGATCTCTGCTGAAGTCCTTCAGTTTTATAGCTACTGTTTTATGCTGTGAATCAAAGTATTTCCCAAGCACTGATTCCCAGGTGGGTCAATGATTTGAGTGGTATTCATATGCAGATTAAGGGGCTTGTCCCTTTCCTAGGTTTTCTCTTTACTTTCTAGCCACTCTGGCAGCACTAAACTCCATCGTCTGACTCTTAATTCTCTTTTGACTGTCAGTTTCTGTGTGAATTCTCTTCACCCAATTCCCTGAAGATTAAGGAATACCCAGGTGCAAAGCTTAATAAATGTGACTCTTATTTAAGGTGGATTCCTCCCTCTAAGGGCCAATTTATTCTGATTCCTTCCTGTTCTCTAGGCCTTCAAAATTTCTTCCCCCCCCCCTTTTTTTTTTCCTCGATAATTATTTTTTATTGAAGGGTAGTTGACACACAGTATTACATTAGTTTCAGGTGTACAACACAGTGATTCAACATTTATATACATGATAATTCTAGGTACCAGCTATCACCATACCAAGTTGTTACAATATTTTGACTATATTCCTTATGCTATACATTACATCCCGGTTACTTATTTATTTTACAATTGGAAGTGTGGAAGTGTGTTTATATATATATATATATATATATATAATTTTTTTTTTGTGAGGGCATCTCTCATATTTATTGATCAAATGGTTGTTAACAACAATAAAATTCTGTATAGGGGGGTCAATACTCAATGCACAATCATTAATCCACCCCAAGCCTAATTTTCATCAGTCTCCAATCTTCTGAAGCATAAAGAAAAAGTTCTTACATGGAGAACAAATTCTTACATAGTGAATAAGTTACATGGTGAACATTACAAGGGCAGTCATCACAGAAGCTTTTGGTTTTGTTCATGCATTATGAACTATAAACAGTCAGTTCAAATATGAATATTCATTTGACTTTTATACTTGATTTATATGTGGATACCACATTTCTCTATTATTATTATTTTTAATAAAATGCTGAAGTGGTAGGTAGATACGAGATAAAGGTAGAAAACAAAGTTTAGTGTTGTAAGAGAGCAAATGTAGATGATCAGGTGTGTGCCTGTAGACTATGTGTTAATCCAAGCTAGACCAGGGCAATAAAACATCCATGTATGCAGAAGATTTCTCTCAGAACATGAGGGGGGAGGTTCTAAGCCTCACCTCTGCTGATCCCCATTTTCTCACCTGATGGCCCCCCTGCGACCGTGCCTGTCTTAGGTTGTTCCTCCCTTGAGGAATCTTACCCGTCTCTGGCTAACCAGTCATCTTCCAGGGCCATACAGGGAAATGTAAAGTTGGTAAGTGAGAGAGAAGCCTTATTGTTTGAAAAGGTTAGCTTTTTACTTCTTTGCATATTTATGCCCTGTGGCTTCTATGCCCAGCATTTGTCTTGAGGTGTCTTTACCACTTGGAAGAATTATGATACTCGGTAAATTCGACATGTGGCATGAATTCTATTTAAGGGTTGTAATTAGGTAGGAAGAAGAAAAGCTATAGAAGTAGCAGGCGGAAGAAAACCTTTTTCCCCCCTTTTTTGCCCAGTGTTGACAAGTGTTGTCTGTGGCTGTGTTAGCCATAAATAAGCTTTACTGTGATACATCACAGAAAGTAGAACTTAAATGAACATATATTTCTAGATTGCAAGATCAGTACTGTCCAATAGAAACACATGAGACACATCATGATTAAAAAATTTCCAGTAGCTACATTAAAAAATGAAAATAGGGAAAAGTAAAAACTCTTTATTAAATACAAGATATCTAAAACAACACCATTTCAACAAATAACGTAAAATTATTAGTAAGATATTTTCCATTATTTTTATTTACTCAAATTTTGAAATCTGGTATGTGTTATTGTGGGTAAAATTGTAATATTTCCAGAATATCTCACCTGGCTTCAGTACATCTGCATATCAACAGGTGCTCAAGGGTGGAGAGAAGTATGGCTTTAGTGCATTTGCATCATTCCTCAAGGGGGGAGAGAAGTTCATCTCCATATCAATGGGTAATAACCTGGGCAAGGAGGGCTTATCTGTACCTGAGAGGTGAGGGGGAGGGCTGGTTTTGCTTTGGCTGGAGTAGGAAAAAAGAAATCGCCCTGGACTGCAGTTTGTAAGAAATAAACAGTTTTTAAACTTTATTTCTCTCTTTGACTGATTTCGGTTTTTAGAGTATTTTGCTCTGGGACTTCCTCTCCCCAGACTTACATCTGGCATAGTCAGCAGGGTTCCTCTGAACCCAAAATATGTTATAATAGGTGCAACCTTTGGGAGAGGCGCCCCAAGAAATGATGGGGATAAGTGGTGCTCGCACTGAGGGACATGTGTCTATACTCGTGTGGTCATGAAGGCACCAACCACCACTGCTGGCTGTGCTGACCCTGGCCCATGGCCCGAGCCTAAGGCTGCTACTCCTATTTCTGCTGCTGGCTGGAGCCTGGTCACAACTATGGAAAAGAGTAGAGGTCTGGGTCACCTTGATAGAGAAGCAACTGGCTGCTGTGTACCACACCTTGCTGTCTACAGAGCCCATCCCCAGAACAGCTCCAACCAAGGTAATAACCAGTCCCATCATGGGGTGGGTGAGAGACTGGACCCAAAGGCCATGGAGTGGTGTGGCACAGACACCTACCATATATCATGTGACTGGCCATTTGCCTTTGGCATCCCCAGGAAATAATAAAGCAGATGCATTGGCCCAGATGCGCTGGCTAGAAGGAAAGCCTGCCTCTGATGTGGCCCAATGGCTACATCAGCTTTTGTTGCATGCAGGACAAAAGACATTGTGGACTGTAGCCCATTGGTGGGGCTTGCCATTGACCTTTGAAGGAGTCAGCGGAGCCTGGAAGGAGTGCTCTGCACATTGTGTATATCAGCAAACCACCAAGAGGGGCCTAGAGTGTCTCTCTGCAGCCTATGGCCAGTCACTGGTGATTGAGAGCAATCAAGGCACCCACTTTATTGGACATGTGTTGCAAGGATGGGTGCAGCAATTAGGAATAAAATGGACATGGCCGTGGACATTTCAACACATGGACCAGTGATGGCTGGCTCTTCTGGCACCTTGAGGGAAAAGGCCTGGAAGCTGGCCTCCTGTGTATTCCTGGAATAATAACAAAGTGGTCCCCCACAATCGTGGTTATTTGCTTCTGCAGTCCTTGTGTCCTGGATGTGCCCCCTGACTGCAGCTCCTGCATGATGGCTGGAATGGATGAGCTTTGGACTTAATCTGCATGGGACTTTGAACCTAGCTGAATCCTCTGGCTTAAGAATCATGATTGTGTTGCTGTTGTCAAGAAAAAAGATGCATAAAGAGAGGTTTGACTTTGACTAATGTTTGGTAAAAGTTTTGTGAACAATCTAATATAGTTGTTAAGAATGAGTAAACAAGTGTAGAAACATTTTTTGCTTAGTGAGAGATTGTGCTGTAAAGTACATTTACTTAATCTGCATAGGATGAATCCTCTGGCTTGAGGATTATCATTATTTTATTGCTGTTGCTATTGTATTTCATTAGTTTGGTTGGAAGGGGGAACGAGTAAATTGTCAGGTGAGATTTCTGGAGGGGTGGCCTGAGGGTAAAATTGTAATATTTTCAGAATATCTCGCTTGGCTTTAGTACATCTGCATATCAGTAGGCATTTAGAGGTGGAAAGAAGTATGGCTTTAGTGCATTTGCATCATTCCTCAGGGGTGGAGAGAAGTTCATCTCCATATCAATGGGTAATTACCTGGGCAAGGAGGGCTTATCTGTACCTGAGAGATGAGGGGGAGGGCTGGTTTTTGGCTTCAGTTGGAGCAGGAAAGAGAGAAATGGCCCCAGACTGCAGTTTGTGAGCAATAAACGCATTTTAAACTTTATTTCTCCCTTTGACTGATTTTGGTTTTTAGAGGTATTTTGCCCCAGGATTTCCTCTCCCTGGATTTACCGTTATGCTTTCAGTACAGCTCTGTGTGGATGCTAAATTTTCAACAGTTCAAAGAAATACAGTATTACTGAAATCATAAACTTATGTTTAATGGAGCATTTTACATTGCTTTAGTTAATACATAAATAAAAATGACATAACACTAAAAGTTCAATTCCTCAGTTGTACAAGCCACATGTCAAGTGCCCAGTGACAGCATGTGGCTAATGTCCACCATGTTGAGTATCATATGTAGGTCTAGATAATAAGAAAAGATTTCTGTATTTTCACTGAGATAAGTGGCCTTGATGTAAACTATTAGTAAAAGTACGATATTATGGGAATAAAAAATAATTTATGTGCAATTACCTCTGTTTTGGAACAATAAAAGAAATAGACTTTGTATTTTAATATTTAGAGATACAAGAAAAAGCTCTTAAACATTTTGCAAAACAGATTTTGGTAACAGCAAGGCCAAATTGGTGTTCGTAATGTACATCATTTGTGTGCAGAATTTGTCAATAGATTACTCATTTTTAATAGAACACATTGTTCATTCTTCTATGAATCTACCCTTTTGGGGTTCATATTTAATAATATCACTATAAAAACCTGCTACTTCTAAAGTGTCCCTTTTTGTTGGCTAAGTAATTATAATGATGATGATCATTTAAAAAGTAGTCTTTTGGTATTATGGTTATAATTGCTTTGATTCCCAAGGCAGAAGTGTGTCTAAATTGGCTTATGTAAAATTCCAGCTCTGTAAACTAGCATAATATCTCATAACAGTGTTTTATTTGGTGGAAAGTGTATCTACAAACTGAGTTTGCTTTTTTTTTTTTTTTTTTTAGATAATTATTTTTTATTGAAGGGTAGTTGACACACAGTATTACATTACATTAGTTTCAGGTGTACAACACAGTGATTCAACATTTATATACATGATAATTCTAGGTACCAGCTATCACCATACCAAGTTGTTACAATATTTTGACTATATTCCTTATGCTATATATTACATCCCGGTTACTTATTTATTTTACAATTGGAGGTGTGTACTTTTTTTTGGTTGTTGTTGTTAGGGCATCTCTCATATTTATTGATCAAATGGTTGTTAACAACAATAAAATTCTGTATAGGGGAGTCAATGCTCAATGCACAATCATTAATCCACCCCAAGCCTAATTTTCGTCAGTCTCCAATCTTCTGAAGCATAACGAACAAGTTCTTACATGGAGAACAAATTCTTACATAGTGAATAAGTTACATGGTGAACAGTACAACGGCAGTCATCACAGAAACTTTTGGTTTTGCTCATGCATTATGAACTATAAACAGTCAGTTCAAATATGAATACACATTTGATTTTTATACTTGATTTATATGTGGATACCACATTTCTCTCTTTATTATTTTTAATAAAATGCTGAAGTGGTAGGTAGATACAACATAAAGGTAGAAAACATAGTTTAGTGTTGTAAGAGAGCAAATGTAGATGATCAGGTGTGTGCCTGTAGACTATGTGTTAATCCAAGCTAGACAAGGGCAATAAAACATCCACATATGCAGAAGATTTCTCTCAGAACAGGGGGGGTGAGGTTCTAAGCCTCACCTCTGTTGATCCCCAATTTCTCACCTGATGACCCCCCTGCGACTGTGCCTGTCTTAGGTTGTTCCTCCCTTGAGGAATCTTACCCGTCTCTGGCTAATCAGTCATCTTCCGGGGCCATACAGGGAAATGTTAAGTTGGTAAGTGAGAGAGAAGCCTTATTGTTTGAAATGGTTAGCTTTTTATTTCCTTGCATATTTATGCCCTGTGGCTTCTATGCCCAGCATTTGTCTTGAGGTATCTTTACCACTTGGAGGAGTTATGATACTCGGTAAATTTGATATGAGGCACAAATTCTACTTAAGAATTCGTTGTAATTAGGAAGGAAGAAGAAAAGCTATAGAAGTAGCAGGCGGGAGAAAACATGGGAAGATTGATTATTTCTTTGACATATCTTCTTGTAGAGTAACTTCAGCATGTATAGATTTTAAGCTACTACTTAAATTGCACACACACATTAACATAATAGGAGTATAGTTACATAACCAAAGCATACCTGTAATTACCAGCCATCTCCAGTGAAACCAAGAAAACCAGTTAGGCACCCTAGGCATTTGTGAAAACTTATCAATGATATGATGGTCATTATCTAACTGAATTTGAATAGTTTGAGAAAAATCAGACAAATTAAAACAACCCATTCCTGGGCACTGTTCACATCCCATATGTTCTTTTTTTTTTTTTTTTTTTTTTTTTTTTTTTTTTTTTTTTTAGATAATTATTTTTTATTGAAGGGTAGTTGACACACAGTATTACATTACATTAGTTTCAGGTGTACAACACAGTGATTCAACATTTATATACATGATAATTCTAAGTACCAGCTATCACCATACCAAGTTGTTACAATATTTTGACTATATTCCTTATGCTATACATTACATCCCGGTTGCTTATTTATTTTACAATTGGAAGTGTGTACTTTTTCTTGGTTGTTGTTGTTAGGGCATCTCTCATTTTTATTGATCAAATGGTTGTTAACAACAATAAAATTCTGTATAGGGGAGTCAATGCTCAATGCACAATCATTAATCCACCCCAAGCCTAGTTTTCGTCAGTCTCCAATCTTCTGAAGCATAACGAACAAGTTCTTACATGGAGAACAAATTCTTACATAGTGAATAAGTTACATGGTGAACAGTACAAGGGCAGTCATCACAGAAACTTTTGGTTTTGCTCATGCATTATGAACTATAAACAGTCAGTTCAAATATGAATACACATTTGATTTTTATACTTGATTTATATGTGGATACCACATTTCTCTCTTTATTATTTTTAATAAGATGCTGAGGTGGTAGGTAGATACAACATAAAGGTAGAAAACATAGTTTAGTGTTGTAAGAGAGCAAATGTAGATGATCAGGTGTGTGCCTGTAGACTATGTGTTAATCCAAGCTAGACAAGGGCAATAAAACATCCACATATGCAGAAGATTTCTCTCAGAACAGGGGGGGTGAGGTTCTAAGCCTCACCTCTGTTGATCCCCAATTTCTCACCTGATGACCCCCCAGCGACTGTGCCTGTCTTAGGTTGTTCCTCCCTTGAGGAATCTTACCCGTCTCTGGCTAACCAGTCATCTTCCGGGGCCACACAGGGAAATGTTAAGTTGGTAAGTGAGAGAGAAGCCTTATTGTTTGAAATGGTTAGCTTTTTATTTCTTTGCATATTTATGCCCTGTGGCTTCTATGCCCAGCATTTGTCTTGAGGTATCTTTACCACTTGGAGGAGTTATGATACTCGGTAAATTTGATATGAGGCACGAATTCTATTTAAGAATTCGTTGTAATTAGGAAGGAAGAAGAAAAGCTATAGAAGTAGCAGGCGGGAGAAAACATGGGAAGATTGATTATTTCTTTGACATATCTTCTTGTAGAGTAACTTCAGCATGTATATATTTTAAGCTACTACTTAAATTGCGCACACACATTAACATAATAGGAGTATAGTTACATAACCAAAGCATACCTGTAATTACCAGCCATCTCCAGTGAAACCAAGAAAACCAGTTAGGCACCCTAGGCATTTGTGAAAACTTATCAATGATATGATGGTTATTATCTAACTGAATTTGAATAGTTTGAGAAAAATCAGACAAATTAAAACAACCCATTCCTGGGCACTGTTCACATCCCATATGTTCTTTTAACAGTAAATAGTCTGTAGTTGTAAGATTTTGGAGCGCTACAATTTGCACTTCTCCTAATTCTTGGTTGAGTTCCAACAGTATAGATCCAGTCAAATTTGTTGTTTTACTGTATGCACAGGCCAGCTTAGATATCTCCTTCATTCCCATGGCAAGTCCAGGAGCTGGTGGGATGAGTGCATCTACAGCTGTAGCAGTGCGTGGATCTTTGTTGGGGTTTTTTGATGATCATCTTCTGGCATGAGTCTTCCCGAGAGTGCTGATGTTGGAAGTTCTCTTTCATATCGTATCTTAGTTCATTTTCGGGGTAGCCAAATTAGGCTTTGATCCTCTGTATAAACACAAACAGACCCTTTGCCTACACTTTTATATGTCCTTTATATCATTGTGTAGAACTCATTAGAGGTCACCACATAGGAACTGTATTTTTTTTTTTTAATCATTAATCTACACTTACATGACGAATACTTTGTTTACTAGGCTCTCCCCTATACCAGGTCCCCCCTATATACTCCTTTACAGTCACTGTCCATCAGCGTAGCAACCTGTTGTAGAATCACTACTTGTCTTCTCTGTGTTGTACAGCCCTCCCCTTTCTCCCACCCCACTATGGATGTTAATCTTAATACCCCTCTTTTTCTGCCCCCCCTTATCCCTCCCTACCCACCCATCCTCCCCAGTCCCTTTCCCTTTGGTACCTGTTAGTCCATTCTTGAGTTCTGTGATTCTGTTGCTGTTTTGTTCCTTCAGTTTTTCCTTTGCTCTTATATTCCACAGATGAGTGAAATCATTTGGTATTTCTCTTTCTCCGCTTGGCTTGTTTCACTGAACATAATACCCTCCAGCTCCATCCATGTTGCTGAAAATGGTTGGATTTGCCCTTTTCTTATGGCTGAGTAGTATTCCATTGTGTACATGTACCACATCTTCTTTATCCATTTATCTACCGATGGACATTTAGGTTGCTTCCAATTCTTGGCTATTGTAAATAGTGCTGCGATAAACATAGGGGTACATTGGTCTTTCTCATACTTGATTGCTGCATTCTTAGGGTAAATTCCTAGGAGTGCAATTCCTGGGTCAAATGGTATGTCTGTTTTGAGCATTTTGATGTACCTCCATACTGCTTTCCACAATGGTTGAACAAGTTTACATTCCCACCAGCAGTGTAGGAGGGTTCCCCTTTCTCCACAGCCTCGCCAACATTTGTTGTTGTTTGTCTTCTGGATGGCAGCCATCCTTACTGGTGTGAGGTGATACCTCATTGTAGTTTTAATTTGCATTTCTCTGATAATTAGCTATGTGGAGCATCTTTTCATGTGTCTGTTGGCCATCTGTATTTCTTTTTTGGAGAACCGTCTGTTCAGTTCCTCTGCCCATTTTTTAATTGGGTTATTTGTTTTCTGTTTGTTGAGGCGTGTGAGCTCCTTATATATTCTGGACGTCAAGCCTTTATCGGATGTGTCATTTTCAAATATATTCTCCCATACTGTAGGGTTCCTTTTTGTTCTATTGATGGTGTCTTTTGCTGTACAGAAGCTTTTCAGCTTAATATAGTCCCACTTGTTCATTTTTGCTGTTGTTTTCCTTGCCCGGGGAGATATGTTCAAGAAGAGGTCACTCATGTTTATGTCTAAGAAGTTTGTGCCTATGTTTTCTTCCAAGAGTTTAATGGTTAAATGACTTACATTCAGGTCTTTGATCCATTTTGAGTTTACTTTTGTATATGGGGTTAGACGATGGTCCAGTTTCATTCTCCTACATGTAGCTGTCCAGTTTTGCCAGCACCATCTGTTGAAGAGACTGTCATTTCGCCATTGTATGTCCATGGCTCCTTTATCAAATATTAATTGACCATATATGTCTGAGTTAATGCCTGGATTGTCTAGTCTGTTCCATTGGTCTGTGGCTCTGTTCTTGTGCCAGTGCCAAATTGTCTTGATTACTATGGCTTTATAAAGAGCTTGAAGTTGGCGAGTGAGATCCCCCCTACTTTATTCTTCTTTCTCAGGATTGCTTTGGCTATTCGGGGTCTTTGGTGGTTTCATATGAATTTTTGAATTATTTGTTCTAGTTCATTGAAGAATGTTGCTGGTAGTTTCATAGGGATTGCATCAAATCTGTATATTGCTTTGGGCAGGATGGCCATTTTGACGATATTAATTCTTCCTAGCCATGAGCATGGGATGCGTTTCCATCTGTTAGTGTCCCCTTTAATTTCTTTTAAGAGTGACTTGTAGTTTTCAGAATATAAGTCTTTCACTTCTTTGGTTAGGTTTATTCCTAGGTATTTTATTTTTTTTGATGCAATTGTGAATGGAGTTGTTTTCCTGATTTCTCTTTCTGTTGGTTCATTGTTGGTATATAGGAAAGCCACAGATTTCTGTGTGTTGATTTTGTATCCTGCAACTTTGCTGTATTCCGATATCAGTTCTAGTAGTTCTGGGGTGGAGTCTTTAGGGTTTTTTATGTACAGTACCATGTCATCTGCAAATAGTGACAGTTTGACTTCTTCTTTGCCAATCTGGATTCCTTGTATTTTTTTGTTTTGTCTGATTGCCGTGGCTAGGACCTCTAGTACAATGTTAAATAACAGTGGGGAGAGTGGGCATCCCTGTCTAGTTCCCGATCTCAGCGGAAATACTTTCAGCTTCTCGCTGTTCAATATAATGTTGGCTGTGGGTTTTTCATAGATGGCCTTTATTATGTTGAGGTGCTTGCCCTCTATTCCCATTTTGCTGAGAGTTTTTATCATGAATGGATGTTGAACTTTGTCAAATGCTTTTTCAGCATCTATGGAGACGATCATGTGGTTTTTGTCTTTCTTTTTGTTGATGTGGTGGATGATGTTGATCGATTTTCGAATGTTGGGCCATCCTTGCATCCCTGGGATGAATCCCACTTGGTCATGGTGTACGATGGTTTTGATGTATTTTTGAATTCGGTTTGCTCAAATTTTGTTGAGTATTTTTGCGTCTACGTTCATCAGGGATATTGGTCTGTAGTTTTCTTTTTTGGTGGTGTCTTTGCCTGGTTTTGGTATTAGGGTGATGTTAGCTTCATAGAATGAGTTTGGGAGTATCCCCTCCTCTTCTATTTCTTGGAAAACTTTAAGGAGAATGGGTATTATGTCTTCCCTGTATGTCTGATAAAATTCCGAGGTAAATCCATCTGGCCCGGGGGTTTTGTTCTTTGGTAGTTTTTTGATTACCGCTTCAATTTCGTTGCTGGTAATTGGTCTGTTTAGATTTTCTGTTTCTTTTTGGTCAGTCTTGGAAGGTTGTATTTTTCTAGGAAGTTGTCAATTTCTCCTAGGTTTCCCAGCTTGTTAGCATATAGGTTTTCATAGTAGTCTCTAATAATTCTTTGTATTTCTGCGGGATCTGTTGTGATTTTTCCTTTCTCATTTCTGATACTGTTGATTTGTGTTGACTCTATTTTCCTCTTAATAAGTCTGGCTAGAGGCTTATCTATTTTGTTTATTCTCTCGAAGAACCAGCTCTTGGTTTCATTGATTTTTGCTATTGTTTTATTCTTCTCAATTTTATTTATTTCTTCTCTGATCTTTTTTTTTTTTTTTTTTTTTTTAAATAATTATTTTTTATTGAAGGGTAGTTGACGCACACTATTACATTACATTAGTTTCAAGTGTACAACACAGTGGTAGAACATTTATATACATAATTCTAGGTTCCAGCTATCACCCTACCAAGCTGTTAGAATATCTTGACTATATTCCTTATGTTATACATTACATCCCGGTTACTTATTTATTTTACCATTGGAAGTCTGTCCTTTTTTTTTTTTTTTTTTTTTTGTGAGGGCATCTCTCATATTTATTGATCAAATGGTTGTTAACGACAATAAAATTCTGTATAGGGGAGTCAGTGCTCAATGCACAATCATTAATCCAACCTAAGCCTAATTTTCGTCAGTCTCCAATCTTCTGAGGCATAACAAACAAGTTCTTACATGTAGAACAAATTGTTACATAATGAATAATTACATAGTGAACAGTACAAGGGCAGTCATCACAGAAACTTTCGGTTTTGCTCATGCATTATAAACTCTAAACAATCAGTTCAAATATGAATACTCATTTGGTTTTTATACTTGATTTATATGTGGATAGCACATTTCTCTCTTTATTATTATTATTTTTAATAAAATGCTGAAGTGGTAGGTAGATACAAGATAAAGGTAGAAAACATAGTTTAGTGTTGTAAGAGAGCAAATGTAGATGATCAGGTGTGTGCCTGTAGACTATGTGTTAATCCAAGCTAGACCAGGGCAATAAAACATCCACATATGCAGAAGATTTCTCTCAGAACGGGGGGTGAGGTTCTAAGCCTCACCTCTGTTGATCCCCAATTTCTCACCTGATTGCCCCCCTGCGACTGTGCCTGTCTTAGGTTGTCCCTCCCTTGTGGAATCTTACCCGTCTGTGGCTAACCAGTCATCTTCCGGGGCCATACAGGGAAATGTGAAGTTGGTAAGTGAGAGGGAAGCCTTATTGTTTGAAAAGGTTAGCTTTTTACTTCTTTGCATATTTATGCCCTGTGGCTTCTATGCCCAGCATTTGTCTTGAGGTATCTTTACCACTTGGAGGAGTTATGATACTCGGTAAATTTGATATGAGGCACGAATTCTATTTAAGGGTTGTAATTAGGAAGGAAGAAGAAAAGCTATAGAAGTAGCAGGCGGAAGAAAACATGGGAAGATTGATTATTTCTTTGACAAATCTTCTTGTAGAGTAACTTCAGCATATATAGGTTTTAAGCTACTACTTAAATTGCGCACACACATTAACATTATAGGAGTATAGTTACATAACCAAAGCATATCTGTAATTACCAGCCATCTCCAGTGAAAACAAGAAAACCATTAAGGCACCTTAGGCATTTGTGAAAACTTATCTATGATATGGTGGATATTCTCCCACTGAACTTGAACAGTCTGAGAGAAATCAGACAAATTAAAACAACCCATTCCTGGGGACTGTTCACATGCCATATGTTCTTTTAACAGTAAATAGTCTGTAGTTGTAAGAGTTTGGAGCGCTACAATTTGCACTTCTCCAAATTCTTGGTTGAGTTCCAACAGTATAGATCCAGTCAAATTTGTTGTTTTACTGTATGCACAGGCCAGCTTAGATATCTCCTTCCTCATTCCCATGGCAAGTCCAGGAACTGGTGGGATGAGTGCATCTACAGCTGTAGCAGTGCGTGGATCTTTGTTGGGGTTTTTTGATGATCATCTTCTGGCATGAGTCTTCCAGAGAGTGCAGATGTTGGAAGTTCTTTTTCATATCGTATCTTAGTTCATTTTCGGGGTAGCCCAATTAGGCTTTGATCCTCTGTATAAACACAAACAGACCCGTTGCCTACACTTTTATATGCCCTTTATACCCTTGTGTAGAACTCGTTGGAGGTTACCACACAGGAACTGCCCTTTTTTTTTTTTTTCTTTGTTTTTGGTATCACTAATCTACACTTACATGACGAATATTATGTTTACTAGGCTCTCCCCTATACCAGGTCCCCCCTATAAACCCCTTTACAGTCACTGTCCATCAGCATAGCAAAATGTTGTAGAATCACTACTTGCCTTCTCTGTGTTGTACAGCCCTCCCTTTTCTCCTACCCCTCCATGCATGTTAATCTTAATACCCCCCTACTTCTCCCCCCCTTATCCCTCCCTACCCACCCATCCTCCCCAGTCCCTTTCCCTTTGGTACCTGTTAGTCCATTGTTGAGTTCTGTGATTCTGGTGCTGTTTTGTTCCTTCAGTTTTTCCTTTGTTCTTATATTCTACAGATAAGTGAAATCATTTTGTATTTCTCTTTCTCCGCTTGGCTTGTTTCACTGAGCATAATACCCTCCAGCTCCATCCATGTTGCTGCAAATGATTGGATTTGCCCTTTTCTTATGGCTGAGTAGTATTCCATTGTGTATATGTACCACATCTTCTTTATCCATTCATCTTTCGATGGACATTTAGGTTGCTTCCAATTCTTGGCTATTGTAAATAGTGCTGCGATAAACATAGGGGTGCACTGGTCTTTCTCAAACTTGATTGCTGCATTCTTAGGGTAAATTCCTAGGAGTGCAATTCCTGGATCAAATGGTAGGTCTGTTTTGAGCATTTTGATGTACCTCCATACTGCTTTCCACAATGGTTGAACAAGTTTACATTCCCACCAGCAGTGTAGGAGGGTTCCCCTTTCTCCACAGCCTCGCCAACATTTGTTGTTGTTTGTCTTTTGGATGGCAGCCATCCTTACTGGTGTGAGGTGATACGTCATTGTAGTTTTAATTTGCATTTCTCTGATAATTAGCGATGTCGAGCATCTTTTCATGTGTCTGTTGGCCATCTGTATTTCTTTTTTGGAGAACTGTCTGTTCAGTTCCTCTGCCCATTTTTTAATAGGGTTATTTGTTTTTTGTTTGTTGAGGCGGGTGAGCTCCTTATATATTCTGGACGTCAAGCCTTTATCAGATGTGTCATTTTCAAATATATTCTCCCATACTGTAGGGATCCTTCGTGTTCTATTGATGGTGTCTTTTGCTGTACAGAAGCTTTTCAGCTTAATATAGTCCCACTTACTCATTTTTGCTGTTGTTTTCCTTGCCCGGGGAGATATGTTCAAGAAGAGGTCACTCATGTTTATGTCTAAGAGGTTTTCGCCTATGTTTTCTTCCAAGAGTTTAATGGTTTCATGGCTTACATTCAGGTCTTTGATCCATTTTGAGTTTACTTTTGTATATGGGGTTAGACAATGGTCCAGTTTCATTCTCCTACATGTAGCTGTCCAGTTTTGCGAGCACCATCTGTTGAAGAGACTGTCATTTCGCCATTGTATGTCCATGGATCCTTTATCAAATATTAATTGACCATATATGTCTGGGTTATTGTCTGGATTCTCTAGTCTGTTCCATTGGTCTGTGGCTCTGTTCTTGTGCCAGTACCAAATTGTCTTGATTACTATGGCTTTATAATATAGCTTGAAGTTGGGGAGTGAGATCCCCCCTACTTTATTCTTCTTTCTCAGGATTGCTTTCGCTATTCGGGGTCTTTGTTGTTTCCATATGAATTTTTGAATTATTTGTTCCAGTTCATTGAAGAATGTTGCTGGTAGTTTCATAGGGATTGCATCAAATCTGTATATTGCTTTGGGCAGGATGGCCATTTTAACAATATTAATTCTTCCTAGCCACGAGCATGGGATGAGTTTCCATCTGTTAGTGTCCCCTTTAATTTCTCTTAAGAGTGACTTGTAGTTTTCAGAGTATAAGTCTTTCACTTCTTTGGTTAGGTTTATTCCTAGGTATTTAATTTTTTTTGATGCAATTGTGAATGGAGTTGTTTTCCTGATTTCTCTTTCTGTTGGTTCATTGTTAGTATATAGGAAAGCCACAGATTTCTGTGTGTTGATTTTGTATCCTGCAACTTTGCTGTATTCCGATATCAGTTCTAGTAGTTTTGGGGTGGAGTCTTTAGGGTTCTTTATGTACAGTATCATGTCATCTGCAAATAGTGACAGTTTAACTTCTTCTTTACCAATCTGGATTCCTTGTATTTCTTTATTTTGTCTGATTGCTGTGGCTAGGACCTCCAGTACTATGTTAAATAACAGTGGAGAGAGTGGGCATCCCTGTCTAGTTCCCGATCTCAGAGGAAATGCTTTCAGCTTCTCGCTGTTCAATATAATGTTGGCTGTCGGTTTATCATAGATGGCCTTTATTATGTTGAGGTACTTGCCCTCTATTCCCATTTTGCTTAGAGTTTTTAACATGAATGGATGTTGAACTTTGTCAAATGCTTTTTCAGCATCTATGGAGATGATCATGTGGTTTTTGTCTTTCTTTTTGTTGATGTGGTGGATGATGTTGATGGACTTTCGAATGTTGTACCATCCTTGCATCCCTGGGATGAATCCCACTTGGTCATGGTGTATGATCCTTTTGATGTATTTTTGAATTCGGTTTGCTAATATTTTGTTGAGTATTTTTGCATCTACGTTCATCAGGGATATTGGTCTGTAGTTTTCTTTTTTGGTGGGGTCTTTGCCTGGTTTTGGTATTAGGGTGATGTTAGCTTCATAGAATGAGTTTGGGAGTATCCCCTCCTCCTCTATTTTTTGGAAAACTTTAAGGAGAATGGGTATTATGTCTTCCCTGTATGTCTGATAAAATTCCGAGGTAAATCCATCTGGCCCGGGGGTTTTGTTCTTTGGTAGTTTTTTGATTACCGCTTCAATTTCGTTGCTGGTAATTGGTCTGTTTAGATTTTCTGTTTCTTCCTGGGTCAGTCTTGGAAGGTTATATTTTTCTAGGAAGTTGTCCATTTCTCCTAGGTTTCCCAGCTTCTTAGCATATAGGTTTTCATAGTATTCTTCAATAATTCTTTGCATTTCCGTGGGGTCCGTCGTGATTTTTCCTTTCTCATTTCTGATACTGTTGATTTGTGTTGACTCTCTTTTCTTCTTAATAAGTCTGGCTAGAGGCTTATCTATTTTGTTTATTTTCTCGAAGAACCAGCTCTTGGTTTCATTGATTTTTGCTATTGTTTTATTCTTCTCAATTTTATTTATTTCTTCTCTGATCTTTATTATGTCCCTCCTTCTGCTGACCTTAGGCCTCATCTGTTCTTCTTTTTCCAATTTCGATAATTGTGACATTAGACCATTCATTTTGGATTGCTCTTCCTTTTTTAAATACGCTTGGATTGCTATATACTTTCCTCTTAAGACTGCTTTTGCTGTGTCCCACAGAAGTTGGGGCTTAGTGTTGTTGTTGTCATTTGTTTCCATATATTGCTGGATCTCCATTTTGATTTGGTCATTGATCCATTGATTATTTAGGAGCGTGTTGTTTAGCCTCCATGTGTTTGTGAGCCTTTTTGCTTTCTTTGAACAGTTTATTTCTAGCTTAATGCCTTTGTGGTCTGAAAAGTTGGTTGGTAGGATTTCAATCTTTTGGAATTTACTGAGGCTCTTTTTGTGGCCTAGTATGTGGTCTATTCTGGAGAATGTTCCATGTGCACTTGAGAAGAACGTGTATCCTGTTGCTTTTGGATGTAGAGTTCTGTAGATGTCTATTAGGTCCATCTGTTCTAGTGTGTTGTTCAGTGCCTCTGTGTCCTTACTTATTTTCTGTCTGGTGGATCTGTCCTTTGGAGTGAGTGGTGTGTTGAAGTCTCCTAGAATGAATGCATTGCATTCTATTTCCTCCTTTAGTTCTGTTAATATTTGTTTCAGGTATGTTGGTGCTCCTGTATTGGGTGCATATATATTTGTAATGGTTATATCCTCTTGATGGACTGAGCCCTTTATCATTATGTAATGTCCTTCTTTGTCTTTTGTTACTTTCTTTATTTTGAAGTCTGTTTTGTCTGATACCAGAATTGCAACACCTGCTTTCTTCTCTCTGTTGTTTGCTTGAAATATCTTTTTCCATCCCTTGACTTTAAGTCTGTGCGCATCTTTGGGTTTGAGGTGAGTCTCTTGTAAGCAGCATATGGATGGATCTTGCTTTTTTATCCATTCTATTACTCTGTGTCTTTTGATTGGTGCATTCAGTCCATTTACATTTAGGGTGATTATTGAAAGTTATGAATTTATTGCCATTGCAGGCTTTAAGTTTGTGGTTACCAAAGGTTTAGGGTTAGCTTCTTTACTGTCTTACTGTCTAACTTAACTCGCTTGTTGAGCTATTATAAACACAGTCTGATGATTCTTTATTTCTCTCCCTTCTTATTCCTCCTCCTCCCTTCTTCATATGTTGGGTGTTTTGTTGTGTGCTCTTTTTAGGAGTGCTCCCATCTAGAGCAGTCCCTGTAGGATGCCCTGTAGAGGTGGTTTGTGGGAGGCAAATTCCCTCAACTTTTGCTTGTCTGGGAATTGTTTAATCCCTCCTTCATATTTAAATGATATTCGTGCTGGATACAGTAGTCTTGGTTCGAGGCCCTTCTGTTTCATTGCATTAAGTATATCATGCCATTCTCTTCTGGCCTGTAGGGTTTCTGTTGAGAAGTCTGATGATAGCCTGATGGGTTTTCCTTTGTAGGTAACCTTTTTTTTCTCGCTGGCTGCTTGTAATACTTTGTCCTTGTCTTTGATCTTTGCCATTTTAATTATTATGTGTCTTGGTGTTGTCCTCCTTGGATCCCTTGTCATGGGAGTTCTGTGTACCTCTGTGGTCTGAGAGGCCATTTCTTCCCCTAGTTTGGGGAAATTTTCAGCAATTATTTCTTCAAAGACATTTTCTATCCCCTTTTCTCTCTCTACTTCTTCTGGAATGCCTATGATTCTTATATTATTCCTTTTATATTCATCACTCAGCTCTCTTAAAATTCTTTCATTCCTGGAGATCCTTTTATCTCTCTCTGCATCAGCTTCTCTGCGTTCCTGTTCTCTGTTTTCTAGTCCATTAATGGTCTCTTGCATCTCGTCCATTCTGTTTTGAAGTCCTTCCAGAGCTTGTTTTATTTCTGAATTCTCCTTCCTTAGTTCTTGCATATTTCTCTGCAAGTCCATCAGCATGGTTATGACTTTTGTTTTGAATTCTTTTTCAGGTAGACTGGCTAAATCTATCTCCCCAGATTCCTTCTCAGGGGAAGATGTAGCAGATGCTGAAGCTGTCTGGGTTAGTCTTGTCTGGATCATATTTTTTTGCCTTTTCATGTTGACAGGTGCTATTGACTGTCAGCTGGGAGGGCCAAAATTTTCACTTACTTCTGGCCTTTCTTTACTGGGGCAATTGCGACCCCTAGTGGCTTGTGTTGGGTAACTGCGTGTAGAGTGGGTCTTTGTGTCTTGCCTGGCCGGGAGGGAGAAATTTCCCTTTCTGTGGGCGGAATTTGTCTCAGGCTGCTTCTCTGCTTTCGCAGCGCCTGGTGTGGTGATGGATGGGGGGGTGCTTGACTGTTTGCCTCCGTGAGGGGTCTCAGAGCTGTTGCCCAGGGGGTTAGTGCACCCGGTCTTCCCTGTAATTTCCAGCTGCTGTACTGTGACCTGGGTTGTTTCTGTCAAGCTGTTAAGTCCCTGTCCCTTTAAGACTTTCAAAAAGCCCCCGTTTTTCTTTGTCACAGGGGCATCAGCTTCAGCACCCGCTCAGAGGTCTTACTCCCTGTTTCCCCAGTATCCAGGGCCCCCTGGGCATGTACTGTGTCTGCGCTCTGGCCCGGATGGCTGGGGCTGGGTGTTCGGCAGTCCTGGGCTCCGTCTCCCTCCCGCTCTGCCTATTGTTCTCCCGCCGGGAGCTGGGGGGAGGGGCGCTCGGGTCCCGCCGGGCCGGGGCTTGTATCTTACCCCTTTCACCAGTCGCTGGGTTCTCGCTGGTGTAGCTGCAGTCTGGCCACTGTCCTGCGTCTTCTGGTCTCTCTTTTAGGGCTAGTTGTGTTTGTTGTATTTTCAAAAGTATATATGTTTTTGGGAGGAGATTCCCACTGTCCTACTCACGCCGCCATGTTGGCTCCGCCTCTCCAAACTGAGTTTTCTTAGTATCCTATTTGGGCTGGCAGTGCAGAGAGAGCCTGTGCTATAATTCTAATGACTCGTCAAATTGCTTACAGCTTTTTACTACCATATTTTCTTGACTCTCCCTGTGCTGAATTCCATCAGTATCCACATAAAACGAAGAATCTACTTAATCCCTCACACCCCCTCTGCCACCACCTGGTACCAACACCTCAAATGCTTAAAACTGTAGGATTATAAGGCAAGAAACTTTGAATTTGAACAAGAAGAGCGATAACAATTTGCTCCATTTAGGTTGGGTTCCAATAGCCATGAGTACCTAGTAAATATGGTTAAACTGCATAAGGCGATATCGAAAAAAGGGGAATGATAACAACAGTGATACTATCTTTTTTCTTGATCTACTAGTCAAAAGAGGGGTTAGGTATCAGAGAAGAGGGTCAGAAGTTCTCATCTTTGTGGGCAGCTTGGTTGACCTTTTTGGGCATGTGGTGTCATTTATTTGAAAATTTCCTGGGCACTGACTCTGTGCCATATAAAGATTATTTTCTGGGAATACTACTAAATAAGATAACTGTTTTCCCTACTCTCATATTGGTAAGAATCCAGTGGGTAAATTGCCAGGCAAAGTTCTATAATCACTACCTCATTTAACTGTCATTAAAAACAAAACAAAAACAATTGGGTGACTCTTTTCAGAGAAAGTGAGGTCTGGAAAAGGGTTTCTTCAAGGTCACCAAAAGTGCACGTAGCAGGGCTTGGATTTAAACCCAGGTCTGATCATGCTAGATGCCATAGTGTTAACCACCATCCACAGTACCCAATAGAGATCATCTCTGCCCTGGCATCTCTTGGTTCTGTATGAACAACCTCTTGCCCCCATCCTAGGATATAACTCTCAAAATGTAAAGGTCCTAATATGCTTACTCTTGGCTCTGTTGCTCTTATTAAAAGGAATTGTTTCTGTCTGCTCACAAAACTTCATTATATATGTCAAGTGACAGCATAATATATTGTGGATCCCCTAGGATACTGTTTTGGAGCCAGTATCCTGAGCTTCACTAGCTTTTGACTTGTGGGAGTGATCCAGGCTTCCAAGGAGTGGGTCATTTTGCTTCTTTGAATTAATACAGTAGGTTTCTGAACCTGGAAGGAACCCTAGATTACCTTTCTCAGTGTCCTTGTATTGTAGATTTACTGACTTGAAAGAGGTGGAAACTTGTTTAAGATCTGTAAGTCAGTAAGTGTCAGTCATTAGACTCAAACTCATTTCTCTTGACTCCCAGGTTTATCAGTGATTTCCTCTGTATCACAGATACCTCTTGCCTTTTAGAATCCCCCTCTCCAAGTTAGTACCAAATAGCCAAATAGGAGTCTAAGTAGGAAACCAGTTGTGGCAGAAGTGCTGTGGTGTCCAGGAGTTACCACTCGCCCTGGCAACAATGATGCTCAAGTGTTCTGAGCTTTCCCATGGATGTGCATGAGTGAGGGCCACACAATGTAATTATCACTGAAACATCTGGTACACGCAGAGGGAGGAATAGTTCGCTTACTTCAGTTGTTAACCAGGCTTTTTTATTAAGCATTATGCTTATACATTGCTGAAGTAAATATTTCACATTTGCAGAACAGCAGGACTGTTTATCATTACCTTCTTCCCTTGTTCTGTGTTTAATAAGTAAACCCTACTATAATACCCCCACCAAACAGGGTCATCCAGCATTTCCCCTGAAAAGTCTCATATATATATTTTGTATTTTCTTACTTACAACTCTGTAAGATGAAAAATAAAATGAATTCCATTTTAGAAATGAAGACTTGGCTCACAAATATTAAGAAATAGCAATCGATAATTGTCAGAGCAAGAATTAGGACTTAGTGAATCAGAATCCTGAACTTCTGTTCTACAGTTTCTCACATCAAATTTTGCTTGCATACCTCCAGTGACAAGGGGTTCATTACTACCCAGGTCATTCCTGCATATCTCTGGGTTGTTGTGATTATGAGAAAGCTTATCCTTTAAGGAGGCTGAAATTTGATCCTGTTGGGCTTTTTGCAAATTAATCTTTATCTCCTAGATATATATGGGTGTGTTGAATTCTCCCAGAGGAGGACGCCGCCCCAAATCACGAATGGAAGGCGTCTCTTGATGCAACAAGCAAGAGGAATTTATTCAGAGGCCAGCTAGCTGGGGTCCATGTGTTAGCCCGACGCAGCGGGTCTCAACAAGGACCCCGAACACACAAAGCCAGAAGTTTTTATAGCATTTTCAAAGGGGCAGTATTTTCTACAGTCACAATACAGTGTTTTTCCATAGACACATAAATTTTCGTCTGACGCCACATCCTGGGGGTCTGGTTAGATAAAATCACTTTCGGTATGTTTAGGGTGGTTCTAGCAAGATAAGCTTAACTGATTGAGGTTAGCTAACTAAAGGTCACTACAATTAACACTGGCTGACTAACTTGTTTTTCAAAGTTCTAGTAATTTTTCTCTTTCTATGTTAGAAAATGGTGTTTGAGCCTTTAAGATGGCTGTGCTTATGCTAACTTTTGATTCTTCAGGTTCTACATTTCCCCACTTCTCTTTAAGGGCATTCCAATCATGGAATGTTTGTATTTTCCTGTTGGGTGAGTGAATGATATTGTTGCTGCAACATTAGTACATGAACGGCACTCACTCTTTCTCTAACAAAAGTTATCAGCCGATTTAATATGCAGGGTCCCAAAGTAAGGAGCAACACAAAGATGAGTAAGGGCCTAGCCAGAGTGGATATCAAGGTTGTAAACCATGGGGACCTAGTGAACCAAGATTCAAATAGCCCTTGGCCGGCTTCTCGTTCTCTCTTTCTCTGGTCTAGCCTTTCCCTAAGCTTTGACATTGAATCTCTTACTATTCCGGAATGGTCTGCATAAAAGCAGCATTCTTCCTTTAAAGCTGCACACAATCCTCCTTCTTTTAGAAACAGCAGATCCAGCCCTCGTCTGTTCTGCAAGACTACTTCAGAGAGGGAAGTCAGAGATTCTTCAAGTTTAGTAATGGATTGCTCTATGGTTTTTAGGTCTTCATCAATAGCTGTCCTTAGTCCCTCATAATGTTGGTTCCCTTGGATAATAGCAGCTGTCCCTGTTCTTACTCCGGCTGCGACTCCTATCCCTAACAACACAGCTAAGGTCAGTGAGACCGGCTCCCTCCTATATCTATGCCTAGGTTCAAATTCAGCTACAAATGAGAGGTCATTATGATACATCAACCTGGGCACCAGCTGAAACATGATACAGAAATCGCGGGAGGAGTTGAAGGCAGAAGTAGAGACACATGGGGTCACTCCAGTGTTACAAGCCCACCACCCTTCGGGAGGAGGGACTAGATACTCATTTTCACCTGAGGAGGTCACAGCTATGGTTTCATTACACAAAGCTTTATGGGTGGGGGGGACTGAACTTAAACATTTTCCTCTTCCAGTTACTTCAGTCAGAGTTAACTTCTTGTGGCTTCCCCAGCTACAGATCTCATGACGGGTTGTCCTGTTAAAACTGCCTACCAATCCCAATCCTTCATAATAAGGCAGCCCAGAAGAGAAACACAACTAACAGGATTCAGTAGTGTTAGGGTTGGTGGTATTTAAGACCTGAAAAGCCCCTTCAAGGAGGTTGAGAAGGCGTTGTCCGGTGCCAGGAAAGGAGGTGACTCGGCCAAGAGTGGAGGCGGAGGGAGTGGTGGCAGAGTCCATAGGTGGGGCTAGGGCCTGTTTTGGGGCTGGGGCTGGGAGACGCGGTTGATCCCGCAAGACAGCGTTGGGTCCTACTGGGACAGCTGGAAGTGTCTCAACTTTGAGCCTGATAGTAAATATGAGGCCTTTAACATATCCAGATTTATAGTATCTGAGCCCCCACTGTCGTCCAGTGACCCATCCATCATACTGGCGCCCCTTATCACTGAACGTGATATTTAAGGGGTTGCATAGCCCTGTCTGCTCACAGTTGGGAGATGTGTGGTTCAGGACTACTTTCAGGAGGTCCCAATTGGACACGGGGTTCCAATAAACATTACCCGTAGTTTCACAGCCCCAAGAGCTACAATAAAAGGATTCTAAGCCCCCACACTGTCGGGCTTGTTGGTGGGTTCGTCCGTCACGGGGCCAGACATAGAAGTTAGTGGTTTTTACCCTATTGCGTGCTCGAGGATAACTACACCCGCTGTCTCCATAGGAAACCTGGCTCTGGGCTGCAGAATAATCGTGGTCTGGTGGTCGAATTAGGTGGGCCTGTCTCCAAGGTATATTAGGTATGTCCCAGGTATCTAATCCAGCAACTAGGGCACAAACATCAGGGTGCAGGGACGGCCACCAGGTCTTAAGGGCGGCAGTCTTAGAAACAGACCACACTGCCTCTCCTGTCTGAGAGAAAAACTGCCATGTCAGCAACCTGGGTTCATGGGGGTTGGGGTTCTGGAGGGTTGGAAGAAGCAAGAGCATCAGAATCACTAATAGCATGGTTCTTTCTACACAAGCGAAGCCTAAGTGGGTTATCAGTCCGAATTACTCACCAGTCCGGGTCTGGTTGAGGCGCTTTCTTCAGATGTGAAGCATGTATCCAGGAAGAGATGCCATCTACTTTCACAGCTGTAGGTGTGGTCAAAAGGACGATGAAGGGTCCTTTCCACCGAGGCTCAATATTTTCCGTTCGATGTCGCCTTACGTAGACAGAGTCTCCCACTTGGAACGGGTGAGGTACTGAAATGTCCTCTGGCCGATAGGCTTCTCGGATAGAGGCCCACACTTCTTTCTGCACAACTTCCAGAGCCCGTAACCTTTCAAGCAGAAACTTATTAGTCACAGATTCAGGGAATACGTGGAGGTGTGCTGCATTTAGCAGAGCCGGGGCTCCAAACATTATTTCAAAGGGTGTTAGTCTAAAACGGTTGGGGGTGTTTCTAATTTGGAATAAGGCGAAGGGAAGGAGGACTAACCAATCATATAAACCAGTCTCTATGGATAATTTAGTCAGGGTCTCTTTTAGAGTTCTATTCATCCTTTCTACCTGTCCTGAGCTCTGGGGCCTGTATGCACAATGCAATTTCCAATCCGTCCCCCAAATCTTGGCCAATCCCTGACTTACCTGGGCAACAAAGGCAGGGCCGTTGTCGGAGCCGATTACCTTTGGGATTCCAAACCTGGGAAATATTTCTTCAAGGATCTTTTTAGACACCGTCTGAGCTGTCTCAGTTTTGGTGGGGAACGCCTCTGTCCATCGTGAAAATGTGTCTGGGAAAACTAGAAGGTACTTATATCCATACTTAGCAGGCTTGATCTCAGTGAAGTCAACTTCCCAGTAAGCTCCTGGGCGATCCCCTCGAAGTTTTTTTCCCGGATGTTACTGGATTTTTACTCACATTTACTAATTGGCAAGGAACACAATTTCTTACAAACTTGTCAGCCAGTTTTCCTAATCCAATAACATGATAAGGGGAGTCTTGAACCAAGGTCTCTAGGTTTTTTGCTCCCAAATGTGTCAATTGATGCAATTGCCTTAAGTATTCTTCTGCCTCCCTCTGGGGCAGGACAACTCTCCCTTTTTCAGACTTGTATATCTCGTGGGGTGAGGAATTTTTAAACCCCAATTTGTTTATACAAGCGAGGTCTTCGGGTGTATACTGGAAGCTCTTAATACAAGTGGCCTCTGGGTACACTTGGAGGGGTAAGATATTCATTCCCTGGGCTGCTTGTTTTGCAGCTTGGTCCGCCCTTCTGTTTCCTTGATCTATTAGAGAGTCGCTTTTATGATGCCCAGGGCAATGTATTATTGCCAATTCTCTAGGTCTATGGATGGCTTCTAACAAATTTAAAATTTCTTGTTTGTTTTTAACATCTCTCCCGGCAGAAGTCAATAACTTTCTCTGTCTATAAATAGCCCCGTGTATGTGAGCGGTGGCAAAAGCGTATCGGCTCTCGGTATAGACATTAAGTCTCTTACCTTCTGCCATCTTTAGAGCCTGAGTCAGAGCGACGAGCTCTGCTCGCTGTGCAGAAGTGCCCGTTGGAAGTCTACTGGCCCACACGATTCGGTTATCATCTACTACTGCAGCTCCCGCCATTCTCTTACCATCTATAATGTAACTGCTCCCGTCTGCATACCAAGTCAGGAATCCTGGTCTTTCTAAAGGCTGATCTTGTAAGTCCTGGCGGGTCCCCGTCTCCTCAGCCAGGATTTCTTGGCAGGTATGAAGTACTTCTTTTCTCAAATCGGGGAGCAGAGTAGCCGGGTTTAGGATGGCGGGTGGGGCAAATTCCACATGATCACTATTCAGGAGTAAGGTCTGGTAGTGAGTCATTCTGGCATTTGACATCCATCTTTCGGGTGGTTGCCGGATTATGCTCTCCAACGCATGTGAAGCAACCACAGCGAGTTTTTGTCCCAGTGTTAGTTTGTCAGAATCTTTAACTAGGAGGGCCACAGCTGCTACTACTCTCAGGCAGGCAGGCCACCCACTACTCACGGGGTCTAATTTTTTTGACAGATAGGCGACAGGTCTCTTCCAAGGTCCCCATTGTTGGGTCAACACTCCTCGAGCTACTCCGCTCCGTTCGTCCACGAAAAGGACAAATGGCTTAGTTACGTCTGGCAATGCTAGAGCGGGTGCTGAGAGGAGGGCTTTCTTGATATCATCAAAGGCCTGTTGTTGCTCAGATCCCCAAACAAACGGGGCTGTCCCCTTGGTAAGGGGGTACAGAGGGGCGGCCAAGGAAGCATATCCGGGTATCTACAATCTACAAAACTCCGCTGTCCCCAGAAACTCGTGAACCTGGCGTGCTGTAGTGGGGACCGGAATCTGCGTCACAGTCTGCTTCCGGGCTTCAGTAAGCCACCTTTTCCCTTTTCTCAGGGAATATCTCAAATAAATCACTTGTTGTTGGCAGATCTGTGCCTTCTTAGCAGATGCTCTATACTTTAATTTGGCAAGTTCAGTCAAAAGGGCTTCAGTGGCTTCTTGGCAGGTCTCCCGGGTGGGAGCGGCTATCAATAAGTCATCAACATATTGCAGCAAAGTTACCTGTGGGTTTGAACCTCGGTAGAAAGCCAAGTCCTGATGTAAAGCCTCATCGAAGAGGGTGGGCGAGTTCTTGAATCCTTGTGGCAAACGAGTCCAGGTCAATTGCCCAGTAGTTCCTGTGGTGGGATCTTTCTACTCAAAGGCAAACAGCGGTTGGCTGTTCTGGTGCAAGCGCAGACAAAAGAAAGCATCTTTTAGATCTAAAACTGAATACCAGATGTTTTTTGGGGCCAGGGAGCTTAGTAGGTTATAGGGATTTGGCACGGTGGGGTGAATGTCCTGTGTCTTTTTGTTAAATTCTCTTAAATCTTGTACTGGTCGGTAATCTCCCGTTCCTGCCTTTTTTACAGGCAGCAAGGGGGTGTTCCATGGGGATTGACATTTTACTAATATTCCCTGTTCCATAAGCTTCTGGATATGTGGCTTAATTCCATCCCTGGCTTCTTTACTCATTGGATATTGCCTCACAGTCACTGGCAAGGCTGAAGCTTTTAGTTCTATGATTACAGGGGGCTGGTTCTTGGCGAGCCCCATGCCCGCCATCTCCGCCCAGGCTCCTGGGAATCGGTTGAGCCACTCTTGACTAATTCGGGAGGGCTCTGGTTCCATAAAAAGACAGTATTCGTCTTCTAATCTTATGGTCAGAATACTCAAGTCCAAAGGCTTATTTTCCTGATTAGTCACCAGAGGTTTCTCAGCTTGAAAAGATATTTGGGCTCCTACTTTGGTTAAGATGTCCCTTCCTAACAGGGGCATAGGGCATTCCGGTATAATGAGGAACGAGTGACTTACTGGTCCTACTCTTAAGTCTACTGCTCTTCGGGTGGTCCATGCATATTGTTTCTGGCCTGTAGCTCTAATCACTCAAGACTTTTTGCCAGAGAGAGGGCCCTTGTCTTTAGTTAATACAGAATGTTGAGCACTGGTGTCTACTAGGAACTCAACGGGATGCCCCTCCACTTTCAGAATTACCCTGGGCTCGGGGAGGGGTTACGAGCACCGTCTTCCCTAATCTTCGTCTTCCAGCAGAGACAACACCTTTTTTGGAGGCTTCTGCAGTGGCTTTTTAGGGCATTCTTTCACCCAATGTCCTTTCTCTTTGCAGTATGCACATTGATCTTTATCCAAAGGAGGCCGGTTGCCCAGGTGCCCTGCCTTACTAGTTCTACCACTAGAGGGCGGGTGTCCCTTATCTTCTAATACTGCGGCCAAGATTTTTGTTAAATTTCTCTCATGCTTCCTATCCCTCTTTTCCTCTTTACTTTCTCTTTCCTTTTCCCTCCTTAATTCCTTCTCCTCCTCAGTCTCTCTCTTATGATAAACTTTCTCAGCTTCTTTCACCAAATCTCTCAACGACAAATCCTGTAAGCCTTCTAATCTCTGAAGCTTCTTTCTAATATCAGGCGCTGATTGCCCAATAAAGGCAAGAGCCACTGAAGCACTGTGTTCCTCAGAAGTGGGGTCAAAAGGAGTATACCGCCTGAAGGCTTCCATCAGGCATTCTAAGAACACTGCGGGTGCCTCAGCGGCTCCCTGACTAACCTCTCTTACCTTGGCCAAATTGGTAGGGCGCCTTGCAGCCCCGCGAAGACCTGCCACCAGAGCCTGGCGATAGATGGTTAGTCGCTCCCTACCTTCTGGAGAATTAATTAAAGTCCCAGTTGGGTCTGGTCAGTGGGAACCCCCTTTCTATATCGTGAGGGAGTTGCGACGGTCGTCCGTCAGCTCCAGGCACGTTCTTTCGCGCTTCCAGGAGGATCCTTTCTCTTTCTTCCGTGGAGAAGAGTACATGTAAGAGCTGCTGACAATCATCTCAAGTGGGCTGGTGAGAGAACATCAGGGACTCTATCAGTCCCATTAGTCTCTGCGGTTCCTCTGAAAAAGGAGGGTGGTTAGCTTTTTAATTATATAAATCGGTAGAGGAGAATGGCCAGTATTGCAGAGGTTGGAAAGGCGGGTCTCCTTCCTCCCCGAGAATGGGGGCCCCATAAGACCTGAGGGGAAAAATACCTGATGGGTCCAATGCGGCCCCTTGGCGCCGCCGAGTTCCCTGGGCCGGTCCCGGGGCTGGCCCCGATGCCTCGGTACCAGAGGCTAGAGGCATCGGAGGTGCCGGGGCCGGAGGCACTGGGGCCTCGGCCGCTGGGGCCTCGGGTGCCGGGGCAGAGGCAGGAGCGTAAGGAGGGGGATCATCAACCATGAGCAAGTCTTGAGTGTCAGGGTGTATTTTGGTGGTCTCTTTCCCTTTTCCCTGAGGTTGAGCCTGAGCTAATAAGACTCGAGAGTTCGCTTTCTTTCGCACCCAGGGCTTTACCCAGGGCGGTGGATTTTCCACCAATTCTTGCCAGACCACAATGTAGGGCTGCTGATCCGGATGCCCCGAGTTGAATTCTGGAAAACAACAGCTTTTACTGCAAGCAGAGTGGAGAGGTCAAAAGTCACCTCCGGGGGCCATCCAACGTTAAAAGTGGGCCACTCGGAGGTACAGAAAGTCTGGCACAGCCCTTTTTTAACTTCTACCGACAAGTCATGCGCCCTTGCTCTCACTTCTGTCCAATGACCTAACGTCAGGCTAAGGGGGGTCGTCACTGTCTGTCCCATTGCCAGTATAACAATTATTAGACACGTAAAGGACACAAAAAACAGAGACACACAGAGATTAGACACACAGCGGCCGCTTTTTGTCTTCCTCAGATTTCTGACCAAGAACCGGAAGGAATCAGTGGGCTGATACTCTCGGCCCCCAAAAACCAACCCTATCTCATCCGGTTCACATTTTTGGAAAAACAGGTTGGAGGCCACCAGGCGTCCCTGGCCCTCCAAACTCCCCGGGGCGTCCCCCAGGGTTGCAGCCTGCGGTACTCCAAGTATGTCTACCGACCGCAGTCGCAACCCCTTACGGGACCGGGACGGCTGCCAGACAGAGGGTACCCTTTTCAGAACTCCGACCGGTCTCACTGAAAAGCAGAACACAGAACACAGACAACTCAAGGCGCCACTAATCTTACCTCTTCCTCCAAGAACGGCTTCGGGAGTGAAGCGGGGTGAGCGCACGATCCCGGACGAGCCCCCAAATGTTGGATCCTCCCAGAGGAGGATGCCGCCCCAAATCACTCACGGAAGGCGTCTCTTGATGCAACAAGCAAGAGGAATTTATTCAGAGGCCAGCTAGCTGGGGTCCATGTGTTAGCCCGACGCAGCGGGTCTCAACAAGGACCCCGAACACACAAAGCCAGAAGTTTTTATAGCATTTTCAAAGGGGCAGTATTTTCTACAGTCACAATACAGTGTTTTTCCATAGACACATAAATTTTCGTCTGACGCCACATCCTGGGGGTCTGGTTAGATAAAATCACTTTCGGTATGTTTAGGGTGGTTCTAGCAAGATAAGCTTAACTGATTGAGGTTAGCTAACTAAAGGTCACTACAATTAACACTGGCTGACTAACTTGTTTTTCAAAGTTCTAGTAATTTTTCTCTTTCTAGGTTAGAAAATCGTGTTTTAGCCTTTAAGATGGCTGTGCTTATGCTAACTTTTGATTCTTCAGGTTCTACAGGTGTAAGCGTTATTATTTTCTCACATAATGATCCTTAAAGAGTATGAAGAAACTTCCTCTGGCACCTCTTTTTCTTTTCTTCCTCCAGTTACATATTTCCCCCATGTCTTTCAAATAGTCCCTCCTGGGACATGATTCCTAGTTTCTTCCTTTCCAGATCCTCTCCTCTGAACTCATTTCACTTTAAATGAACTTTAAAGAACGGTTCCTGATTGACTAAAATCTGGGGCTGGGTAGAATTTATTAGGGGAGAAAGAGATCATGCAACACAGTGGCTTAAGAGTATATGGAAGTTTCTGTTGCACACACAATTTTGGAGGTGAGCGGTATGAGGCTAGGAACATTAGCAGCATGGCTCTGTGACCCACAGCATGGCTTCCAGGATTTCTGTGATCCTCATTCCCAGCCTGCTGTGTGGGCACTGAAGAGCATGCAGTGAAAGTGGTTCGTCTTTAAGGATATGACTGGAGGTTTTGTGTATTGCTTACAGCTTATTTAGGTAGCTAGGCCTTGCTGTAAGGGAGAAGGGAATAGCACCTCAACCTGGGCAGCTGTATTCCTGGTGAAAGTGAAGAAGGTTCTCTGACTAAAAGAAAGGGAACATGGACAGTGGAGGACAGTTGCAGATTCTGCCACCTTGAATAAGGTGTAAATAAAAAGGGAAGAGCAAGGGAATGCATCTTGCTGGCCACAGCGTGGAAATAGGCACCAGAAGTTTTAGTTATTGTATGTATCTGACCTCCAGCAAGTCGCTTATTTTAACGTTACCTTTAGCTCTAAAAAGAATATTAATTACATTTGTCCTTTTTTCTCTATTTCACAAATATACTCTGGTTCAGTTGTAAAAGTGACTTTACCTGTTAAGTTAGTTGACTTTACAATGGAATTACAGCTGATGGGATTATTCCTTAAGGGATGTGTTTGGAATGATCACATTAAGACCCAAAGATGTAGAATTATAGGCAATAGAAGGTTATCAAATTCAAATGAAGGTATTCTGAAAAATGGTTCTATATGTGAGGTCTTTTCAGCAGTTATTGTCCTTAAGGTTTAAGGTAGCCTTAGAAAACAAAAGTTTGGAGTTAACATTTTTATTTTCTATTTGTTCAGCAGAAAGCGGATGTGGTTCCCCCCCACAACCCATTGAATTTTTTTGGAAGATGCAAATTGGTCTTACAATTCTTTAACAGAGATTCCATTGATATGATAATTGTTCTGTGGATGAATCTGAGCATTTGGAAGTTGCACAGTAAATAAACTGGAAGCTTGAAGGATCCCTGGGCATTTTTGTTAAGCCTTGATACTTTGACTTCTACCCAGTCTAGAGTGTGTGACCAGAGTGGGAGGAAATGTGGCCACCACAGGAAGGATTCAGGATCAAAAAATGACCACCCACTCTCCCCAGTTTTCCAAAGATTTGGATGCGTGAGTGCATGAAAATATTCGTGACTCTCCCTGATGAGGTCTTATTCCACATATTATCACTACTTTCCTTCTGGGTGTACCTACTCTTCTCTGTTACTTCTGGGTCAGTTTGAATCTGGTGAGGTGGTCCTCAAGGGATGACTGTTTCAGAAGGTTTGGATCCCCTCTTCTAGCCCCACTGTCACAATCAGGGCCTGTACAAGAGATGGCTAGCATCCCATTTCTTTCTTCTTTCTTGCTGACTGGTATTGGGAGTGCCAGCGTACCCAGCTGAAAGTCTGCATTTCCTGGTGTCTCTTACACATGCAGACGGGGGCACCAGATGTGAGCAGAAGTCACCAGATAGGAAAGCTGTTCAACAGGAGTACACCTGGTGAGGGGTACTCTTCTATCCCTCCTTCCTTCTGCTCCAATGTGGATGTGATGGCAACCTTGATGGCAGCAGCCATGAGCTAAGGATGCAGGGGCAGAAAAACAGGAGCCTGGGTCTCTTATGACTTGCAGCTACTGTACCAGCTTGAGACAGCTTATCCCTGAGTTCTTCTATATGAGAGTCAAAAAAGACATATATCTCGTGTGTACTGCTATGTCTTAGGATGAGCAAATTTACAAGGGAGAGAGTGAAGTGGCTGAAGGAAAGGGGAAGCAGGAGAGTGAGGATGTGGTCTCAGGCAGTCTAACCTCCGTCTGATCTCCAGGGATGTGCAGGATGCAGCTGCCCTGCAGACTTGCCCACTGCGAGGTGAAGAGGCCAGCCATTTGTCTCACATATAAGGCAGGCATTGGCTGTGGGCTGCCCCCAGGAGGAAGTGTGTCTGTAATTTTCTGGATGAGGCAGCTCTTGTCAACTAAGACAGTTCTCCAGAAAAGAGGGACAGAGTGAGTGGTCTAGGGTCTGGGTGTGCCAGCCTGGGAAGTGATCTCTGGGGGGGGCACAGTTTTATCTTTTACCTTTTCCCTCATGTATTGCTCACAATCACTTTTTCTCACATTAAATTCATTACATCCAGCCACAGTTCCTCCAGGATTCTGGGTTCAAGATTCCTGGGGAGATTTTCAAGAGTCAGTGTGATGAACTCCAGAGCTGCTATAGGTGGTCCCAAGACTGACCGCCACCCATCACCGCCCCTCCCCAGCACCCATTCTAGCTGGCTCTGACTCTCAGGCAGGACTTCCCAGGGCAGGGGGTTTGCTTAGGAGGATTTGGACCCTCATGACTAAGAGGTCTGAGCCCTGGTTCTCTTTCCCCTATCAGGCTGTGATTGCTCTACTTTCCCCCTTTGAGTTAGAATTGAGCATGTGAGTATCAAGAGATGACCCAGTAGATTATCTGGGTGTCAGACATACTCCTTCCTGCCTCCTGAAGTGACAGCAGTCCTATCTGCTCATGACCATCAATGTTAATTCTCCCTGACAGTATGCAAAATCCTTTCTGTAGCTGTTGGAATATTGACAGGGCCTTAGAGTAGCAATGTGGCAAAATAGCTTTAAGTTTAATGGCTCTTTTACTGTATCTGTTTTCTCCTCCCTTGGGACCAGTACCTCTGGCACCACAGATCCTAAAGCTGTGGGTATAGGGAGCACATGTTCTCCAACTGGTCACTGAGCATCATGGTGAGAAATATGCTTGGTTGCCAGAATATTCGTTGTATTCCTTCTTTTCCCACAGGATACTGCAATTCAGAATGATGCAATAGCTGTAGAAGTGTCACTTTACCTGTTGAGCAGAATGGTGTTTTAGTGTTAATTTGGCTGATGTTGTTATTCCTGAAGTGAGGTGTTTGGAATATGCCTACATAAAATGTCTGATGGTAAGATTTGAGTGCCCCTTGAAGGAGAGTGCCCCTTCCTCATGGGATGCCATCTGTATGTGGCCCATAAGCTGGGTCTTTAATAAGCCTTTACATTGTTCTCTTAGGATGGCAGCTTCTGGAAATATGTGGCAGGAATGGTGGAACCCAGGGCCAAGAGCTCAACAAGCCTCCTAATGAGTATGCTAATGAATTCATTCACCACTTCCACCTGTCCAAGTCTACGCTTATCTGTTGTAGTGAAGAAACCACATTCAGCCCACTTGGGACCTCTGCTTGGGTAAATGCCTGTTTAGCCCACTGTTGATTGTTCAAGGTCCACCTATTTTTGTCAGGGGTCAGACTGAGGAATTATATGAGATTATGGTATAGACTCTCATTCATGCATCCTTGATGTCTTCAAGGGCGGCCCGATGTCTGCATCCAGCTGGGTACAGTACGTGTCTCGTTCACCGTGTAGCTGGGCGTGGGGACTAGATTTTGTGGCTGCTACTTGGTCTTTCCTGCTATGACAGTTATTAATCCATAGGTGAAGAAATCCATGTGAAGGTTTTGCCAACTGCAGTTATGTCCATTCTAGCCTTCACACTTGAGATCTGGGGGAATGACCAGCAGTTGCCTGTAGCCCTAGGGAGACACTGTGCAAGCGACCTGGGTGAGAACTCCATACGGCCACAATGGCACTTTGGTTTTCTGGGTATCACCACCAGTTAACTGTGGCCCTGTAGCCAACAGCCCTTGAAAGCTCTGGGTAGTCTGTTTTCTCTAGTGCAATGTTAACCGAGACAATGGCTGAAGGTCTTTCTGGAGAGGATGGTCAGAGTCACTGCCATGCACACTTGTGGTGCTTCCAGGGTTTCTCTTCACGAGGACCTGACCTCTTCTTCAGTCAGTGGGTTCTGGGCCTGGAAACTGAGAGGTCACGGCTTTCCATTGGGGTGTCCAACCGTAGTGCCCCTAAGAACACCAGGTCCTGTTAGGCATCTCCATGGGGCCCTGCAGCGCAGACCCTGCCCCAGCTCTGTGGCTGCCTGATTGCTGGAATCACACCTACTGTACTTGTGACGCTTACGTGCTGCTGCCCATGTGCTGTCGTCTCTCGGTGCTACTAGAAAGCCTGGCTCTGCAACAGCATTTCCTACAACCGTAACTGACCACTGCGTGGTGCTGACACCCCCTCACTAGCACAGTTCCTACTTCCTGGTAAACAGAACGTCCTCTGAGTCCTTCTGTGGAGCAATCAGCTAGTAGGTTTTCCAATGTGTAGTACAAATATTCTAGCATACCTACTTCTCTGAGTCCTTGATTCTGTTCTCCACAGTTGCCAAGGCAATTCTGGTATCTGTTTGATTTAATGCTGGCCATTTTGTTTTTCAATCTCCCACGAGTCACCTTAACAATATATTAGAACCTTCTCCCAGGGTTTTGCTCAGAGTGTTATATGTTAGACAACACAGCCCCATTCCAACAAAATTCTCTTTGCTAACCTTATGTTCTACCCATGCCCCCCTGATCAGCACTAGATGCATTCCCAAGCACAGAGCCCAGGCACCTGCAGGATATGTAGGTTGGGTTTGCAGCTCCATTGGCTCAGAAGCCCTTGTCTTTTTAGCACATCCATAACTTTCCCAGTTGGTTCACACTTACATGTGACTCTAGCTATTGGTCTCGTACCCAGAACAGATTCTGAGAAAGGCCAGCACTATTTTGTAAGGCATCTGCCTCATTTAGGGTTTCTTCAAAGTCATCCAGCAGGAGATATTGCCATTTCTGGAAGCCCAGGGAGTACAGGTTTATCAAGGGGTTCATGGTGTTCAGGAACATCATGCAGACACCCCTAACCCAAATGAGGATATCTTTCCTTATCAGGGATCTAACTTTGGCATGAAGACTTAAGATAAAAAGTCAGTCTTCTCTGAAGGGCTGTCCTTTTACAGTTCATGCCTGGGCCTAATCTTCCGCTTTGTCTGCTCTCCAGCTACAGGATGTGGGGGTCTTTTTTTGACGTATAATGCTATTAAGACATAGTTTACATATCATATAATTCATCCATTTTGATTTACAACATACACACAATTCAATGATTTGTTTTTAAAAAGTAAATTTATCAAGCTGTATGTTTACATCACCATAAATCAGTTTCAGCATGTTATCATCACCTGAATAAGAGCCTATGTGTCTGTTAACTATTAATCAGAAGGGATGATCTTTTAAAATTCTGGGCTTGTTGTAGGCTACTGTCCACCACTTTGGAGACCAAATGTCCTTCCCCTTGAATGTGGTTCCAGAACCAGATTGGGGTGGATGGAATAGTAAAGGGGTCGGTGACTAGGACAAGTATTAGAGTACCTGCATGACCAGAATGGCCAGCAAATGGGTAATGGGAGAATAACCCAGGTCATTGCTCTCACTGAAGTAGCATCTTGGCTGTGATCCATGACACACAGCTGCTTGGCTTATGGTTCCTGAACCTGGAGGAACATTGGAATCACCAGGAAAATGTATCATAAACACATATTCTTGGGTCCTGCTGCCAGAAATTCTAATTCACCATGTAAGGGAATACAGATTTACATTCTTAGCAGAATACCTTGATGATTCTCTAACCCACCAGGATCCATTATTCTGGATGGTATGTACGTTTGCTTTTTTTTATAGTATTCATGTATTTTTTTTCTAGGAAACACAGTTGTGGTTATTGGGTCAGAAAGGGTTGGAGATATATATATACACAGACATTTTATCCACAGTTTCAAGGTAGAAGACACAGCATATCAATTATTTCATGTTCTTTTGTGCAGAGCAGAGATGTGTATCTATTTTTTGAAGTATAAAAGTATTGCCTTTGCCCTCAAGGAGCTAAGCCCATAACAGTACAGTTTGTTGAGTTCATGATCATAAATATAACACAGACAAGGATGACTTATGGACATGATATGACCCAGAGGTAAAGAAGCTGAACTTCACAGCACAGCAGAAGCATAAAACAAAAATCATTGTGATTTCTAATGAAGTTGTTACTTCATTTTCTAAGGAAGTCGTTCCATCCATAGAATTTCTCTATGTGAACCCAGTGATTCTCAATGTGAACGCAAGTGAACCCAGATCATTGTGTAGTTTTTCTAGCTTCATAAGTGTAGTTACTACTGCTATTAATACTACCATTACTAGTTTTAAAAAAAAGTTTAATAACTAGAATCATTCTTCCTAATTGCAGTATTGCTATTAATATGATGGGCCTAACATTTTAAGTAAAACTATCATGATAAATACTTCTTTCACATCAGCTGTCTCATTTAAGGCTGAAAAACCTGTGATACAAACATAGTATTACTCACATGAAGGATAAACTAAAGCGCCGGTAAGTGTAACTAGACCTAGTCACACAGCCTTAGGAGGTAGAGACAGAATTCCAACATCAGCTCTCTGGTCATAGACCCAGAGTGTCAACTGATAGACTATAACTGAATGATAGGTTATCTTGGAGAGATAGAGTGTGACCTCCACTTTACAGCCCCACAGGGTTTCAGTGGCTCACCGAGGTAACACGTGCCTAGTACTGGGAAGCAATGCCCTCCACACCTAACCCAGTGTCTTTTATCTTACGCCTTCATTGCTTAAAATGTCCATCAAACTGATCTGACTACTGAACCCTTTTGCCAAACAGTGCTTGCAACTCAGTGTCCTATGAAACTCCCCTGTGAAACAAATCCTTATGCTGATACTTTTCTTAAGATAACATGGACCTTATCACAATGTGATATCACCTCATGCCAGTTAGGATGGCCAACATAGAAAAGAATAGGAGCAACAAATGCTGGCAAGTATGCAGAGAAAGGAGAATCCTCCTACACTGCTGGTGGGAATGAAAACTAGTTCAACCATTGTGGAAAGCAGTATGGAGGTTCCTCAAAAAGCTCAAAATAGAAATACCATTTGACCCAGGAACTACACTTCTAGGAATTTACCCTAAGAATGCAGCAGCCCAGTTTCAAAAAGACAGATGCACCCCTATGTTTATCACAGCACTATTTGCAATAGCCAAGAAATGGAAGCAACCCAAGTGTCCATCAGTAGATGAATAGATAAAGAAGATGTGGTACATACACACAATGGAGTATTATTCAGCCATAAGAAGAAAACAAATCCTACCATTTGCAACAACATGGATGGAGCTAGAGCATATTATGCTCAGCAAAATAGGCCAAGCAGAGAAATCCAAGTACAAAATGAGTTCACTCATCTGTGGAGCATAAGAACACAGTAAAAACTGAAGCAGACTCACAGAACCCAAGAATGGACTAACGATTGCCAAAGGGAAAGGGACTAGGGAGGGGAGCAGTGAGAAGGGAGGGATAAGGGGAATAAGGGACATTACAATTAGTACACATACTGTACGGGGTAAGGGAGCAGGCATAGGGAAGGCAATATAGCACAGAGAAGACAAGTAATGATTCTATAGCATCTTACTATGCTCATGGACAGTGACTGTAATAGAGTATGTGGTGGGGACTTCATAATGGGGGGAATCTAATAACCACAATGTTGCTCATGTAATTGTATATTAATGATACCAGAATAAAAATAAATAAATAAATAAAAGATAACACCTATACTTTTTGTTGACATAACTAGTACACTGACCAGTACAGAGTTCTGGGATGATTATTGCTGGCAATGCAAAGCCCTGGAGGGCACTGACATAAATAGAAATAGTATGGTGATTTCACCATGTCCAGCCTCTTTGAATTAGCTTAAGAAGTAAGACAGAAAGCAATATGAGGAACACTGATGGAAAATAAATCTCAGGAAGGCAAAGCCAGGGGAAATAGTGTGTTGGAATATGGTGGAGAATTGGTCTGGACTATTTTAAATTCATTTCAATGGAACTGAATCATTAAATCACAAATGCTAAGACCAGGAAATCTGCTCAATTTATTCCTCTCTCACATAAGATGTGTTCTCACAGTAAACCATAAAGACACCACAGTCACTGTTTCCTCAAAATGCCTGGAATTGGATTTGCCAAGTTATGTGCATATCAGAAAAATTTCATAGTACATTCCTACTACCAAGAAATGCACTTAGATCTAATCTAAATTTTCTTACTTATAAATTCAGATCTTTGGTGAAAATAGGAAAGATTTCAGTTCCTTTCTATGCAGTTACTTCTATATATGCACTCTTCCCAGTTACCCCCTCAGTGTTCCCATCTTTTCCATCCCTTGTGTGATCTTAATAGAAACTGTGGCTGCACAGCATCTAGTCTTTGCTTGTGGCCATATGCAATAAACAGCAATCAGAAGCAATTACAAGTCATTGCAATCGTTACTGGTGTTTCTCAATAACATCGTACAAGAAGCTCCAATTCACAGTCCACAGAAACATTCCTTAAAACCTCCCCCCTCCATCTTTATACTCACCGTTTTTCTCACACCTCACACTTGCTCCAAAGCCTCTCTTTTGCCTCAAACTCAACCTTACTATACTCTTGACAAAATTAAGCTCCCTCATGACTGTTCTTTTGCCCTGTCCTTGAGTTCCAACATATTCATCTCTCCTATCCCTGGGGAGCTTTTCCTATCCAGTTCACTCTTCTCTCCTGCTTCTCATAACATATCCACCTCCTTTCCCAAAACTAATTACTGGAATCCGAGGAAAAACTCGGACCCTGAGCTTCCAAAGACAAAATTCTCTTGTAGGGGACTGTGATATTGTGACTTAAAATAAATATATATTTGGTTTTTAATTCCATTCTTGGCATAGAATTCCTAACACCCTCAGCATTCCTAAGAGTGACAAAGGTATTTTTGCTACATTGTGAGGTGAGTTTTAGAAAGCCCTGAGGTAATCTAAGGGTGGGGCTGATTGTCAGTGGAGCCAACCATGTGATTGGAGGGTTGGAACTTCCAGTCCCACCCACTGACCTCAGGGAGCAGAGAGGGGCTGGTTGTTGAATCCAACACCAGTGGCCAATGATTCCATCAGTTGTGCCCATATGAAGAGGCCTTTACAAAAACCCGAAAGGTTATGATTTGGAGAGCTTCCAGGCTGGTGAACACATGGAGGTTGGAGAGAGTGGTTCATCTGAGAGGACATGGAAGCTCCAAGCCCTTTCCCCAGGCCTTGCCCTATGCTTCTCTTCCATCTGGCTGTTCCTGGGTTATGTATCCTGTTGTAATGAACTGGTAATCTAGTAAGTAAAAGGCTTCTCTGAGTTCTGCAAACTGCTTTATCAAATTAATTGAACCTGAGGAGGGGGACCTGGAACCCTCTGCTTTATAGCCAGTTGTAGGAACCTCCAACTTGTAGCTGTCAGGCAGAAGCACGGGTGACAGCCTTGGCTTACAACTGGCATCTAAAACATATACGGGGTGGCAGGGGTTGTAGGATTGAGCTCTAATCCTGGAATCTGATACTATCTCTGGGTAGATATTGTCAGAATTGAATTGAATTGTAGGACACCCAGCTGGCATCCTGAGAATTTCTTGGTGTAGGGAACCCTACCTCACCACACACACACAATGGAATAGGTACCAGAACTAATTTACAGACAGACTGTTCAATATATTTTCTTCTAGTGCTGTTATATTAGGCAACAAAGAAATAGAGACCCCAGTGGGCTGGCAGTCTTTATGTCTCTTCAAACCAAAAGCATTAACATCAGTTTGAAAATGCTTCCTTTTTCTCTTTACTTCTCCACATTGATTGTACTTCCGTCCATCAATATTTCTCTTATTCTTTCATTCTCATTCTCATCCTCTCTCCAACCTCCTTGTTATCATGCTTTTAAAAAAAATTTTGGTATCATTAATCTACAATTATATGAGGAACATTATGTTTACTAGACTCCCCCCATCACCAATCCCACCCCACAAACCCCATTACAGTCACTGTCCTTCACATAGTAAGATGGTGTGGAATCACTACTTGTCTTCTCTGTTGCACAGCCCTCCCCATGCTCCCCTCATTATAACATGCTAACTGTAATGCCCCCTTTCTTTCCCACCCCCCGTTATCCCTACCTTCCCAGCCATCCTCCCCATTCCCTTTCCCTTTGGTAACTGTTAGTCCATTCTTGGATTCTGTGATTATGCTGCTGTTTTGTTCCTTCAGTTTTTCCTTTGTTCTTATACTTCACAGATGAGTGAAATCATTTGGTACTTGCCTTTCTCCACCTGGCTTATTTCACTGAGCATAATACCCTCTAGCTCCATCCATGTTGTTGCAAATGGTAGGATTTGTTTTCTTCTTATGGCTGAATAATATTCCATTGTGTATATGTACCACATCTTCTTTATCCATTCATCTACTGATGGACATTTAGGTTGATTCCATTTCCTGGCTATTGTGAATAGTGCTGCGATAAACATAGGGGTGCATCTGTCTTTTTAAAATTGGGCTGCTGCATTCTTAGGGTAAATTCCTAGAAGTGGAATTCCTGGGTCAAATGGTATTTCTATTTTGAGCTTTTTGAGGAACCTCCATACTGCTTTCCACAATGGCTGAACTAATTTACATTCCCACCAGCAGTGTAGGAGGGTTCCCCTTTCACCACAGCCTAGCCAAAATTTGTTATTGTTTGTCTTTTGGATGGTGGCCATCCTTACTGGTGTGAGGTGATAACTCATTGTGGTTTTAATTTGCATTTCTCTGATGACTAGCGATGTGGAGCATCTTTTCATGTGTCTGATGATCATCTGGATTTCTTCTTTGGAGAAGTGTCTGTTCAGCTCCTCTGCCCGTTTTTTAACTGGATTATTTGCTTTGTGTTTGTTGAGGTGTGTGAGCTCTTTATATATTTTGGATGTCAACCCTTTATTGGATCTGTCATTTATGAATATATTCTCCCATACTGTAGGGTACGTTTTTGTTCTATTGATGGTGTCCTTTGCTGTACAGAAGCTTTTCAGCTGGATATAGTCACACTTGTTCATTTTTACTTTTGTTTCCATTGCCTGGGAAGATATGTTCATGAAGAAGTCGCTCATGTTTATGTCCAAGAGACTTTTGCCTATATTTTCTTCTAAGAGTTTAATGGTTTCATGACTTACATTCAGGTCTTTTTATCCATTTCAAATTTACTTTTGTGTATTGGGTTACACAACTATCCAGTTTCATTCTCTTACATGTAGCTGTCCAGTTTTGCCAACACCAGCTGCTGAAGAGGCTGTCATTTCCCCACTGTATGTCCATAGCTTCTTTATCGTATATTAATTGACCATATATGTTTGGGTTAATATCTGGACTCTCTATTCTGTTCCACTGGTCTGTGGCTCTGTTCTTGTACCAGTACCAAATTGTCTTGATTACTGTGGCTTTGTAGTAGAGCTTGAAGTTGGGAAGTGAGATCCCCCCTCTTTATTCTTCCTTCTCAGGATTACTTTGACTATTCGGGGTCTTTGGTGTTTCCATATGAATTTTTGAACTATTTCTTCCAGTTTGTTGAAGAATGCTGTTGGTATTTTGATAGCGATTGCATTGAATCTGTAAATTGCTTTGGGCAGGATGGCAATTTTGACAATATTAATTATTGCTAGCCAAGAGCATGGGATGAGTTTCCATTTGTTAGTGTCTTCTTTATATCTCTTAAGAGTGTCTTATAGTTTTCAGGGTATAGGTCTTTCACTTCCTAGGTTAGGTTTAGTCCTAGGTAGTTTATTCTTTTTGATGCAATTATGAATGGAATTGTTTTCTTGATTTCTCTTTCTGTTAATTCATCATAAGTGTATAGGAAAGCCACAGATTTCTGTGTATTAATTTTGTATCCTGCAACTTTGCTGAATTCTGATATTAGTTCTAGTAGTTTTGGAGTGGAGTCTTAAGGGTTTTTAATGTACAATATCATGTCATCTGCAAATAGTGACAGTCTGACTTCTTCTTTACTGATCTGGATTCCTTGTATTTCTTTGTTTTGTCTAATTGCTGTGGCTAGGACCTCCAGTACTATGTTGAATAACAGTGGGAAGAGTGGGCATCCCTGTCTTGTTCCCAATCTTAGAGGAAAAGCTTTCAGCTTCTCACTGTTAAGTATGATGCTGGCTATGGGTTTATCATATATGGCCTTTATTATGTTGAGGTACTTGCCCTCTATACCCATTTTGTTGAGAGTTCTTATCATGAATGGATGTTGAATTTTGTTGAATGCTCTTTCAGTGTCTATGGAGATGATCATGTGGTTTTTGTCCTTCTTTTTGTTGATGTGGTGGGTGATGTTGATGGATTTTTGTATGTTGTACCATCCTTGCATCCCTGGGATGAATCCCACTTGGCCATGGTGTATGATCCTCTTGATGTATTTTTGAATTCAGTTTGATAATGTTTCGTTGAGTATTTTTGCATCTATGTTCATCAGGGATATTGGTCTGTAATCTTTTTTTTTTGGTGGGGTATTTTTCTGGTTTTGGTATTAGGGTGATGCTGGCTTCATAGAATGAGTTTGGGAGTATTCCTTCCTCTTCTATGTTTTAGAAAACTATATGGAGATTGGGTACTATGTCTACTCTGTATGCCTGATAAAATTCTGCGGTAGACCCATCTGGTCCAGGGGTTTTGCTCTTGGGTAGTTTTTTGATTACCACTACAATTTCGTTGCTGGTAATTGGTCTGTTTAGATTTTCTGTTTCTTCCTTGATCAGTCTTGGAAGGTTGTATTTTTCTAGGAAGTTGTCCATTTCTTCTCAGTTTTCCAGCTTGTTAGCATATCGATTCTCATAGTATTCTTTAATAATTCTTTGTATTTCTGTGGGGTCTGTTGTGATTTTTCCTTTCTCATTTCTGATTCTGTTGATGTGTGTAGACTCTCTTTTTCTCTTAATGGGTCTGGCTAGGGGCTTATCTATTTTGTTTATTTTCTCAAAGAACCAGCTCTTGGTTTCATTGATTTTTTAATTGTTTTATTCTTCTCCATTTTATTTATTTCTTCTCTGATCTTCATTATGTCCCTCCTTCTGCTGACATTGGGCCTCATTTGTTCTTCTTTTTCCAGTTACAGCAATTGTGACTTTAGACTATTCATTTGGGATTGTTCTTCCTTCTTTAAATATGCCTGGATTGCTATATACTTTCCTCTTAGAACTGCCTTTTCTGCATCCCACAGAGTTTGGGGCTTTGTGCTGTTATTGTCATTTGTCTCCATATATTGCTTGATCTCTATTTTAATTTGGTCATTGATCCATTGATTATTAGGAGCATGTTGTTAAGCCTCCATGTGTTTGTTAGCATTTTTGTTTTCTTTGTACAATTTATTTCTAGTTTTATGCCTTTGTGGTCTGAAAAGTTGGTTGGTAGGATTTCAATCTTTTGTAATTTACTGAGGCTCTTTTTGTGGCCTAGTATGTGGTCTATTCTGGAAAATGTTCCATGTGCACTTGAGAAGAATGTGTATCCTGCTGCTTTTGGATGTAGAGTTCTGTAGATGTCTATTAGGTCCATCTTGTTATTCAGTGCCTCTGTGTCCTTACTTATTTTCTGTCTGGTGCATCTGTCCTTTGAAGTGAGTGGTGTGTTGAAGTCTCATAAAATGAATGCATTGCAGTCTATTTACTCCTTTAATTCTGCTAGTATTAGTTTCACATATGTTGGTGTTCCTGTATTGGGTGCATATATATTTATAGTGGTTATATCCTCTTGTTGGACTGACCCCTTTATCATTATGTAATGTGCTTCTTTATCTCTTGTTACTTTCTTTGTTTTGAAGTCTATTTTGTCTGATACTAGTACTGCAACACCTGCTTTTTTCTCTCTGTTGTTTGCATGAAATATCTTTTTCCATTCCTTGACTTTTAGTCTGTGTATGTCTTTGGGTTTGAGTTGAGTCTCTTGTAAGCAACATATAGATGTGTCTTGCTTTTTTATCCATTCTATTACTCTGTGTCTTTTGATTGTTGCATTCAGTCCATTTACATTTAGGGTGATTATTGAAAGACATGTACTAATTGCCACTGCAGGCTTTAGACTCGTGGTTACCAAAGGTTCAAGGGTAGCTTCTTTACTATCTAACTGTCTAACTTCACTCGCTTACTAAGTTATTATAAACACAGTCTGATGGTTCTTTATTTCTCTCCCTTCTTATTCCTCCTGCTCCATTCTTTATATGTTAGTTGTTTTATACTGTGCTCTTTTGTGTTTCTTTTGACTGCTTTTGTGAGTAGTTGATTTTAGTTTTTGGCTTTAGTTAGTATTTGGCTGGTCTGCTTACTTTGTTGTGACTCTGACCCATCTCCTCCTCTTCTCCTCACTCTCTTTGTTCCAGCTCCAAGTTCCTGCTTTTTCTAGAAAGGACCATGCACCCTCATGCTCAGAGTCTTTGGTTCTTTCCATCTAGAAGGCTTTCTCCTCCTTCACGATTTGCTCCTTCAGTTTCTTCCAGTCTTTGCTCACATGTCACCTTCTCGACCGAGTCTTCCTGGACAACTATTTAAAATTTCAACCTCCTCACCCAGCGTCCTCTACCAATGTTCCTTCACAGCACTTTTACAGTACTTCTCACAGCACTTATAATCTTCTCATATTCTACATAACTTAGGCTAGCATCTATCACGTCTTTCTGGCCGCCTCCCCGTCGCTGCCCCTCTGGAGCATAAGTTCCATGAAAGCAGCATTCTTTTTCTCTTTTTCTCTGACCTAGTTATTACTCATGATACAGTAATGAATGGAAGCACATGAAGTTCAGCCAAATGAGAAACAAGCAAAGCCTATTTGTTTTGACCTTGCTGTAATACAGGAGTCAGCCACCAAGACTTAAAGGCAGGCAGAGCAGTGGGAAAACATCACAGTGAAAAAAGGTTTCAGGCATGTCCTGATTGGAGGCTATTGGCTGGAGGAAGCAAAGGGTGGGCTTCTTAGAAGCAGGGCAGCTACATAATTGGTTAGGGGAGCATATTGGTCTTTCTCTGGTTGTTCCTAAGTTGGAAGAGGCAACAAATATCAGAGAAACTGTCAGTTATCAAACAAGTCCTCGCTATTTGTGGCTGATTGTTACAGAAAATAGCAGTCTGACTTCCTCTAAGTCTAACTGATAGTAGGCTGGCTTCCTCCCTGGTTTATGTAGACAAGGGAATTAATTTCCTAGGCAGGGTTCAGTAGGTTGTAGGTCAGAATTCTGTTTTTATATAGTCTGACTCTGTATATTCAGTCTCTCAACTACCTGGCCCAGAAAAGGTGCTTAATATTTGTTGAATGAATGAATATCATTCTACTTCTATATGATCTCAAAATTTGTAAAACTTGACCGAATATTATTTAAATATAGAAACATACAAGATGGAAATATGGATAAAAATATGGTGATAATTATTATGAACTATAATGTTTAAACAAAGTCTAAAAAAGTGAGATAAACCAAAATAACAAAATTTTGATATCAAAGTGATCAATATGCTATTTATATCATAAAAGTATTTATAAAAGAGGATCTTTGTATAAAGATGCAACCTACAAAAAAGGTAAGTTGCCATCAGTCTTTTTATCACTGGGAGGTGTAATATTGACACTTATAAAGTAACATCTGAAGATGGTGAAGGAGAAATTTACAAAAAGCATTTGAAACTAACATCTGAACTAACATTCTTATAAAATTTTATAAGACTGTTTTTTTATAAAATGTTTTTTATAAAATGTTATAAAACTAACATTCTTATAAAATTTTACATTTCAGGCAGGTATAAATAAATAATAAAATTATTATTATTATTATTATTATTGTTAAGGGGGCCTTAACAAAATGGTAAACACACTGCAAAGAGAGAACATACTCCTTTCAAGCACCAATATGACATTTTTTAAAAAACTGCCTGATATGGCACAAAGAAAAGCATACAAAATAATCTATAAAGCAAGAAGAAAACTGACTTCATTTTTTAATTTCCATAATAAAAATTAAAATAAATAATAAAAAACAAAAGACAAACAGGAAAAACAGCAACAGTAATATTGGCAACTCACAAAATGTAATTATACAACAGAAATGCAAATCTCTTTCCTAACAGCTCTTATAGTACAAAGGAAATTGAAACAACAAGTATAGACTTTGCTGCTAATAATAACTATAGACTAGATTGTTTAACAAGACCTGGATAAGTTAAACATAAATTTTTTTTGTTATCATTAATCTACAATTACATGAAGAACACTGTTAACTAGACTCCGCCTTCACCAAGTCCCCCCAACAAACCCCATTACAGTCACTGTCCATCAGCGTAGTAAGATGCTGTAGAATCACTACTTGTCTTCTCCATGTTGTACAGCCCTCCCCGTGGCCCCCCTCCCTCATTATGTGTGCTAATCATAATGTACACTTTCTTCCCCCTGGCTTATCCCTCCCTTCCCAACCATCCTCCCCAGTCCCTTTCCCTTTGATAACTGTTAGTCCATTCTTGGGTTCTGTGAGACGGCTGCTGTTTTGTTCCTTCAGTTTTTCTTTGTTCTTATACTCCACATATGAGTGAAATAATTGGTACTTGTATTTCTCCACCTGGCTTATTTCACTGAGCATAACACCATCTAGCTCCATCCGTGTTGTTGCAAATGGTATGATATGTTTTCTTCTTATGGCTGAATAATATTCCATTGTGTATATTTATCACACTTCTTTATCCATTCATCTATTGGTGGACATTTAGGCTGCATAGTACTGGAGGTCCTAGCCACAGCAATTAGACAAAACAAAGGAATACAAGGAATCCAGATTAGTAAAGAATAAGTTAAACTGTCACTATTTGCAGATGACATGATATTGTACATAAAAAAAACCCTAAATACTCCACTCTAAAACTACTAGAACTAATATCGGAATTCAGCAAAGTTGCAGGATACAAAATTAACACACAGAAATCTGTGGCTTTCCTATATACTAACAATGAACTAATAGAAAGAGAAATCAGGAAAACAATTCCATTCACAGTTGCATCAAAAAGAATAAAATAGCTAGGAATAAACCTAACCAAGGAAGTGAAAGACCTATACCCTGAAAACTATAAGAAACTCTTAAGAGAAATTAAAGAGGACACTAATAAAAGGAAACTCATCCCATGCTCTTAGCTAGGAAGAATTAATGTCGTCTAAACATAAAATTTTAATTCATTGCTAAGCATTCAAGGAAATAAAGGCCTATAAACAGCAACAGTGAGCTAAAATTAGAGCACTAAGCTAATGTAAAAGCCAGAGCTGTACCTGAGCAAATGGTGATGAGCAAAAGCATATAGGAAGCATCAGATGTTTGTCAAGTACTGGTGCTGAACTTGAGCTGCCACATTAAGCCAGGAAACTCTTGGTCCAGAACAAGATAGTTACACCTGAGAAAGGATCTGCAGAGGTATACCTAACCAGTCTCCCTGAAAAACAATTCAAAATAAAAATGATAAACATGCTGACAGAGCTGCAGAGAAATATGCAAGAGCTAAGGGATGAAGTCCGGAGGGAGATTACAGACATCTGGAGGGAGATCACAGATGTCCGGAGGGAGATTACAGAAGTGAAACAAACTCTGGAAGGATTTATAAGCAGAATGGATAAGATGCAAGAGGCCATTGATGGAATAGAAACGAGAGAACAAGAATGCATAGAAGCTAATGCAGAGAGAGATAAAAGGATCTCCAGGAATGAAAGAACATTAAGAGAACTGTGTGACCAATCCAAAAGGAACAATATCCTCATTATAGGGGTACCAGAGGAAGAAGAGAGAGAAGAAGGGATAGAAAGTGTCTTTGAAGGAATAATTGCTGAGAACTTCCCCAAACTGGGGGAGGAAACAGTTGCTCAGACTACGGAGGCACACAGAACTCCTGAGAGACGGGATCCAAAGAGGTCAAAACCAAGGCACATAATAATTAAAATGGCAAAGATCAAGGACAGGGACAGAGTACTAAAGGCAGCCAGAGAGAGTAAAAATGTCACCTAAAAAGGAAAACCCATCAGGCTATCATCAGACTTCTCAACAGAAACCTTACAGGCCAGAAGAGAATGGTGTGATATATTTAATGCAATGAAACAGAAGGGCCCTGAACCAAGAATACTGTATCCAGCACCATTACCATTTAAATATGAAGGAGGGATTAAATAATTCCCACACAAGCAAAAGTTGAGGGAATTGGCCTCCCACAAACGACCTCTACAGGGTATCTTAGAGGAACTGCTCTAGATGGGAGCACTCCTAAAAAGAGCACAGAACAAAACACCCAACATATGAAGAATGGAGGAGGAGGAAAGGGAAGGGAAAGAAATCATCATCAGACTGTGTTTATAAGAGCTCAATAAGCAAGTGAGGTCAGACAGTAATGTAGTAAACAAGCTAACCTTGAAACTTCAGTAACCACAAATCTAAAGCCTCCAATGGCAATAAGTACATATCATTCAATAATCACCCTAAATGTAAATGGACTGAATGCACCAATCAAAAGACACAGAGTAATAGAATGGATAAAAAAGCAAGACCCATCTATATGCTGCTTACAAGAGACTCAAATCAAACCCAAAGACATGCACATAATAAAGTCAAGGGTAGGAGAAAGATATTTCATGCAAACAACAAAGAGAAAAAAGCACATGTTGCAATACTAGTATCAGAAAAAATAGACCTCAAAATAAAGAAAGTAACAAGAGATAAAGAAGGACACTACATAATGATAAAGGGCTCAGTCCAACAAGAGGATATAACCATTATAAACATATATGCACCCAATACAGGAGCACCAAAATATATGAAACAAATACTAACAGAATTAAAGGAGGAAATAGAATGCAATGCATTCATTTTGGAAGATATTAACACACCACTCACCCCAAAGGACAGATGCACCAGACAGAAAATAAGTAAGGACACAGAGGCACTGAACAACACACTAGAACAGATGGACCTAATAGACATCTATAGAACTATACATCCAAAAGCAACAGGACACACATTCTTCTCAACTGCACATAGAACATTCTCCCGACTAGACCACATACTAGGCCACAAAAAGAGCCTCAGTAAATTACAAAAGATTGAAATTCTACCAACCAACTTTTCAGACCACAAAGGCATAAAACTAGAAATAAATTATACAAAGAAAGCAAAAAGGCTCACAAACACATGGAGGCTTAACAACATGCTCCTAAACAATCAACGGATCAATGACCAAATTAAAATGGAGATGCAGCAATACATGGAAACAAACAACAACAATAACACAAAGCCCCAACTTCTGTGGGACGCAGCAAAAGCAGTCTTAAGAGGAAAGTATATAGCAATCCAGGCATATTTAAAGAAGGAAGAACAATCCCAAATGAATAGTCTAATGTCACAATTATCAAAATTGGAAAAAGAAGAAATGAGGCCTATGGTCAGCAGATGGGGGGACATAATAAAGATCAGAGAAGAAATAAATAAAATTGAGAAGAATAAAACAATAGAAAAAAATCAATGAAACCAAGCGCTGGTTCTTCGAGAAAATAAACTAAATAGATAAGGCTCTAGCCAGACTTATTAAGAGAAAAAGAGAGTCAACATACATCAACAGAATCAGAAACGAGAAGGGAAAATTCACAATGGACCCTACAGAAATACAAAGAATTATTAGAGAGTACTATGAAAACCTATATGCTAAGAATCTGGGAAACCTAGGAGAAATGAACAACTTCCTAGAAAAATACAACCTTCCAAGACTGACCCAGAAAGAAACAGAAAATCTAAACAGACCCCAGCAACGAAATTGAATCGGTAGTGAAAAAACTACCCAAGAACAAAATCCCCGGGCCAGATGTATTTAGCTCAGAATCTTATCAGACATACAGAGAAGACATAATACCCATTCTCCTTAAAGTTTTTCAAAAAATAGAAGAGGAGGGAGTACTCCCAAACTCATTCTATGAAGCCATCATCACCCTAAAACCAAAACCAGGAAAATACCCCACCAAAAAAGAAAACTACAGACCAATATCCCTGATGAACGTAGATGCAAAAATTCTCAACAAAATATTAGCAAAACGAATTAAAAAATACATCAAGAGGATCATACACCATGGCCAAGTGGGATTCATCCCAGGGATGCAAGGATGGTACAACATACAAAAATCCATCAACATCACCCACCACATCAACGAAAAGGAGGACAAAAACCACATGATCATCTCCATAGATTCTGAAAAAGCATTCGACAAAATTCAACATCCATTCATGATAAAAACTCTCAACAAAATGGGCATAGAGGGCAAGTACCTCAACGTAATAAAGGCCATATATGACAAACCCACAGCTAACATCATACTGAACAGCGAGAGGCTGAAAGCTTTTCCTCTGAGATTGGGAACAAGACAGGGATGCCCACTCTCCCCACTGTTATTCAACGTGTTACTGGAGGTCCTAGCCATGGCAATCAGACAAAACAAAGAAATAGAAGGAATCCAGATTGGTAAAGAAGAAGTCAGACTGTCACCGTTTTCAGATGACATGATATTGTACATAAAAAACCCTAAAGAATCCACTCCAAAACGACTAGAACTAATATCGGAATTCAGCAAAGTTGCAGGATACAAAATTAACACACAGAAGTCTGTAGCTTTCCTATACACTAACAATGAACTAATAGAAAGAGAAATCAGGAAAACCATTCCATTCAGAATAGCATCAAAAAGAATAAAATACCTAGGAATAAACCTAACCAAGGAAGTGAAAGACCTATACCCTGAAAACTACAAGTCACTCTTAAGAGAAATTAAAGGGGACACTAATAAATGGAAACTCATCCCATGCTTGTGGCTAGAAGAACTAATATCATCAAAATGGTCATCTTGCCAATAGCAATATACAGATTTGATGCAATCCCTATCAAATTACCAGCAACATTCTTCAACGAACTGGAACAAATAGTTCAAAAATTCATATGGAAACACCAAAGACCTCGAATAGCCAAAGCAATCCTGAGAAAGAAGAATATATTAGGGGGGATCTCACTCCCCAACTTCAACCTCTACTACAAAGCCATAGTAATCAAGACAATTTGGTACAGGCACAGGAACAGAGCCACAGACCAGTGGAACAGATTAGAGACTCCAGACATTAACCCAAACATATATGGTCAATTAATATTTGATAAAGGAGCCATGGATATACAATGGCGAAATGACAGTCTCTTCAACAGATGGTGCGGCAAAACTGGACAGCTACATGTAGGAGAGTGAAACTGGACCATTGTCTAACACCATACACAAAAGTAAATTCAAAATGGATCAAAGACCTGAATGTAAGTCATGAAACCATAAAACTCTAAGAAAAAAACATTGGCAAAAATCTCTTAGACATAAACATAAGTGACCTCTTCTTGAACATATCTCCCCGGGCAAGGAAAACAATAGCAAAAATGAACAAGAATGTCTATATTAAGCTGAAAAGCTTCTGTACATCAAAAGACACCATCAATAGAATAAAAAGGTACCCTACATTATGGGAGAATATATTTGTAAATGACAGATCCAATAAAGGCTTGACATCCAAAATATATAAAGAGCTCACACACCTCAACAAACAAAAAGCAAATAATCCAATTAAAACATGGGCAGGGGAACTGAACAGACAGTTCTCCAAAGAAGAAATACAGATGGCGAACAGACACATGAAAAGATGCTCCGCATCGCTAGTTATCAGAGAAATGCAAATTAAAACCACAATGACGTATCACTTCACACCAGTAAGGATGACTACCATCCAAAAGACAAACAACAACAAATGTTGGCGAGGTTGTGGAGAAAGGGGAACCCTCCTACACTGCTGGTGGGAATGTAAATTAGTTCAACCATTGTGGAAAGCAGTATGGAGGTTCCTCAAAATGCTCAAAATAGACTTACCACTTGAGCCAGGAATTCCACTCCTAGGAATTTACCCTAAGAATGCAGCACTCAAGTTTGAAAAAGACAAATGCACCCCTATGTTTATCACAGCACTATTTACAATAGCCAAGAATTGGAAGCAACCTAAGTGTCCGTCAGTAGATGAATGGATAAAGAAGATGTGGTACATATTCACAATGGAATATTACTCAGCCATAAGAAGAAAACAGACACTACCATTTATAACAACATGGATGGAGCTAGAGGGTATTATGCTCAGTGAAATAAGCCAAGCGGAGAAAGAGAAATACCAATTGATTTCACTCATCTGTGGAGTATAAGAACAAAGGAAAAACTGAAGGAACAAAACAGCAGCATAATCACAAAACCCAAGAATGGACTAACAGGTACCAAATGGAAAGGGACTGGGGAAGATGGGTGGATAGGGAGGGATAAGGAGGGGGAAGAAGAAAGGGGGCATTATGATTAGCATGCATAATGGGGGGATTGGGAGAAAGGGGAGGGCTGTACAACACAGAGAAGACAAGTAGTGATTCTACAACATTTTGCTATGCTGGTGGACAGTGACTGTAAAGGGTTTTCTGGAAGGGACCTGATACAGGGGAGAGCCTAGTAAACATAATATTCTTCATGTAATTGTAGATTAATGATAACAAAAAAAAGAAAGAAAAAGAGGATTACTCCCTGATAGGATAAAACTAACTGCAAATCACCGATAAATGCATGCTTTAAATATCCTTAATTTTGATCATTTAAAGGGTGTCAGATGATCAGCTATGGAGGCACATTTTTCTGATAATATTCCTCTATCTTAAAAAAAAGAAAAAAGCAGTTCCTGTGTGGCGATCTCCAATAAGTTCTTCACAATGGTATAAAGGGCATATCAAAGTGTGGGCAAAGGGTTTGTTTGTGTTTATACAGAGGATCAAAGCCTAATTTGGCTACCCAGAAAATGAATTAAGATAACAATATGAAGAAGAACTTCCAACATCAACATTCTCTGGAAGAGTCATTCCAGAAGATGATCATCAAAAAAGTCAACAAAGATCCTGGCGCTGTTGCAGTTGTAGCTGCATTCATCCCATCAGTTCCTGGACTTGCCATTGGAAAGAAGAAGGAGATATCTAAGCTGGCCTGTGCATACAGTAAAACAACAAATTTGACTGGATCTATACTATCAGAACTCAACCAAGAATTAGGAGAAGTGCAAGTTGCAGTGCTCCAAAATCTTGCGACTATAGACTATCTACTGTTAAAAGAACATATGGGATGTGAACAGTTCCCAGGAATGTGTTGTTTTAATTTGTCTGATTTTTCTCAAACTATTCAAATTCAGTTAGACAATATCCATCATATTATTGATAAGTTTTCACAAATGCCTAGGGTGCCTAACTGGTTTTCCTGGTTTCACTGGATATGGCTGGTAATTGTAGGTCTGCTTTGGTTATGTAGCTGTATTCCCATTATGTTAATGTGTGCACACAATTTAATTAGTAGTTTAAAACCTATACATGCTGAAGTTACTCTACAAGAAGATATGTCAAAGAAATAATCAGTCTTCTCATGTTTTCTTCCGTCTGCTACTTCTATAGCTTTTCTTCTTCCTTCCTAATTACAAACCTTAAGTAGAATTCGTGCCTCATATCAAATTTACCGAGTATCATAATTGTTCCAAGTGGTAAAGACACCTCAAGAGAAATGCTGGGCAGAGAAGCCACAGGGCATAAATCTGCAAAGAAGTAAAAAGCTAACCTTTTCAAACAATACTGCTTCTGTCTCACTTACCAACTATACATTTCCCTGTATGGCCCCAGAAGATGAGTGGTTAGCCAGACACGGGTAAGATTCCTCAGGGGAGGAACAACCTAAGACAGGCACAGTCGCAGGGGGCCATCAGGTGAGAAATTGGGGATCAACAGAGGTGAGGCTTAGAACCTCACCCCTCCCCTCCCATTTTGAAAGAAATCTTCTGCATCTGTGGATGTTTTGTTGCCCTTGTCTAGCTCGGATTAATACTTAGTCTATAGGTATAGACCTGATCATCTATATTTGTTCTCTTACAGCACTAAACTATGTTTTCTACCTTTATCTTGCATCTACCTACCACTTCAGCATTTTGTTTTTAAAAATGATAACAATAACAACAATAATAATAAGGGAGAAATGTGGGATTCACATATAAATCAAGTACAAAAATCAAACGAATAATCATATTTGACCTGATTGTTTATAGTTCATGATGCGTGATCAAAACCGAAAGTTTCTGTGATGACTGTGGTGACTGTTCACCGTGTAAGAACTTATTCACTATGTAAGAACTTGTTCACTATGTAAGAACTTGTTCGTTATGCTTTAGAAGATTGGAGACTGTTGAGAATTAGGCTTGGGGTTGATTAATGATTGTGCATTGAGACCCCTATACAGAATTTTATTGTTGTTAACAACCATATGATCAATAAATATGAGAGATGCCCTCTCAAAAAAAATGGGCATAGAGGGCAAGTACCTCAACATAATAAAGGCCATATATGACAAACCCACAGCTAACATCATACTGAACAGCGAGACGCTGAAAGCTTTTCCTCTGAGATAGGGAAGAAGACAGGGATGCCCACTCTCCCCACTATTATTCAACGTGGTACTGGGGGTCCTAGCCATGGCAATCAGACAAAACAAGGAAATACAAGGAATCCAGATTGCTAAAGAAGAAGTCAGACTGTCACCATTTTCAGATGACATGATATTGTACATAAAAAACCCAAAAGACTCCATGGCAAAACTTCGAGAACTAATATCGGAATTCAGCAAAGTTGCAGGATACAAAATTAACACACAGAAATCTGTAGCTTTCCTATACACTAACAATGAACTAACAGAAAGAGAAATCAGGAAAACAATACCATTCACAGTAGCATCAAAAAGAATAAAATACCTAGGAATAAACCTAACCAAGGATGTGAAAGACCTATACCCTGAAAACTACAAGACCCTCTTAAGAGAAATTAAAGAGGTCACTAACAAATGGAAAATCATCCCATGCTCCTGGCTAGGAAGAATTAATATCATCAAAATGGCCATCCTGCCCAAAGCAATATACAGATTCGATGCAATCCCTATCAAATTACCAACAGCATTCTTCAATGAACTGGAAAAAATAGTTCAAAAATTCATATGGAACCGTCAAAGACCCCAAATAGCCAATGCAATCCTGAGATGGAAGAATAAAGTGGGGGGGGATCTCACTCCCCAACTTCAAGCTCTACTACAAAGCCACAGTAATCAAGACAATTTGGTACTGGCACAAGAACAGAGCCACAGACCAATGGAACAGAATAGAGACTCCAAACATTAACCCAAACATATATGGTCAACTAATATTTGATAAAGTGGTCATGGACATACAATGTTGAAATGACAGTCTCTTCAACAGATGGTGCTGGCAAAACTGGACAGCTACATGTAAGAGAATGAAACTGGATCACTGTCTAACCCCATACAAAAAAGTAAACTCCAAATGGATCAAAGACCTGAATGTAAGTCATGAAACCATAAAACTCTTAGAAAAAAACATAGGCAGAAATCTCATTGACATAAACATGAATGACTTCTTCATGAACATATCTCCTCAGGCAAGGGAAACAAAGGTAAAAATGAACAAGTGGTACTACATCAAGCTATAAAGCTTCTGTACAGCAAAGGACACCATCAATAGAAAAAAAAGGTATCCTACAGTATGGGAGAACATATTCACAAATGACAGATCCGATAATGGATTGACATCCAAAATATATAAAGAGCTCACATGCCTCAACAAACAAAATGCAAATAATCCAATTAAAAAATGGGCAGAGGAGCTGAATAGACAGTTCTGTAAAGAAGAAATCCAGATGGCCAACAGGCACATGAAAAGATGCTCCACATCACTAATCATCAGAGAAATGCAAATTAAAACCACAATGAGATATCACCTCACACCAGTAAGGATGGCTACCATCCAAAAGACAAACAACACAAATGTTGGCGAGGTTGTGGAGAAAGGGGAACCCTCCTACACTGCTGGTAGGAATGTAAACTAGTTCAACCATTGTGGAAAGCAATATGTAGCTTCCTCAGGATGCTCAAAATAGAAATACCATTTGACCCAGGAATTCCACTTCTAGAAATTTACCCTAAGAATGCAGCACTCCATTTTGAAAAAGACAGATGCACCCCTAGGTTTATCGCTGCACTGTTTACAATAGCCAATATATGGAAGCAACCTAAATGTCCATCAGTAGATGAATGGATAAAGAAGATGTGGTACATATACACAATGGAATATTATTCAGCCATAGGAAGAAAACAAATCCTACCATTCGCAACAACATGGATGGAGCTAGAGGGTATTATGCTCAGTGAAATAAGCCAGGCGGAGGAAGAAAAATACCAGATGATTTCACTAATATGTGGAGTATAATAACAAAGGAAAACTGAAGGGATAAAACAGCTACAGAATCACAGAACCCAAGAATGGACTAATAGTTACCAAAGGGAAAGTGACTCGGGACAATTTGTGGGAAGGGAGGAATAAGGCTGGGGAAAAAGAAAGAGGGCATTACAATTAGCATGTATAGTGCCTGGGGGACACGGGGAGGGCTGCGCAGCACAGAGAAGACAAGTACTGATTTTAGAGCATCTTACTATGCAGATGGACAGTGACTCTGAAGGCATATGTGGGGGGGACTTGGTGAAGGGGAGAACCTAGTAAACATAATGTTCTTTCTGTAATTGTAGATTAATGATACCAAAATAAAAAAAAATATTTAAGAATGTTTGTGTACACAGTGGGTGTTTTTTTCCTACAAAATCCTCCTTAAAATGATATTTAAAACAATCTTTTTAAAGGTATAAATTAAGCCACATGAACAAAGAGGTGAGGCAATAATTCCTGGAGTTCTTTGGTCTCCCATGACAGCCACCCAATCCCATCTCCTTCATCTGGCTGCTCCCAGCCCCACTTTCAGCTTGTTCCCCCAGAAACACACCCCACAGCCTCTTAATGGGCTTCCTTTATCCTGCCAGGCTATTTTTTTGGACAGCATCCTTTTTAAAATGATTCCATGTCCATGTCTACCAGGGGCTTTGTGTTTGGACCCAAGGATTCATGCCTTGTTAACTGTTATCAGAGGGCATTCCAATTACACCTTGACCACTTTTCCTTCTTTAGGCAGGGCTGAAGCCCCATTACCTGTTTACTCCAGCAATTAAATTCCCTTTCTTATTCCACAAATTCAGGAAATACCCATTCTGCTCCTTGCACTCTGGCAGAGAATGCAGGGTAAGCAAAGCCTCTGTACACCAGGCAGAAACAGAAGCAGTGCTAGCACAATGCAGGCAGAGCTTAAGTACAATCCAAGGATGGCTCACAGATGGACACAGGTATAAGAAAACCCACTTAGCATCCTGAATCCTGAGGGAAATGCAAATCAAAACCACAATGAGGTAGCACCTCACACCTATTAGAATGTCTAGTATCAGAAAGAAATAATAGTTGATGAGGAAGGATATGTAGTAAAGAGACTCCTTGTGCACTGTTGGTGGGAATGTAAATTGGTACAGCCATTGTGGAACGCAGCATGGAGGTTTCTCAAGAACTTAAAAATAGAACTACCAAATATTCCAACAATTTCATTTCTGGATATTTATCTGAAGGACATGAAGACACTAATTTGAAAAGATACTGCACCTCCATGTTCACTGCAGCATTATTACAATAGCCAAGATGTGGAAGCAATCTAAGTGTACATCAATGGATGAACAGATAAAGTAAAGGTTATATAGACCTGGGAAGAGAGGGGGAAAAGATGGCAGCATGAGAAGTGAGGCAGAAATCTCCTCCACCAACCACATATGACACAAAAGTACAGCAAATAGAACTAATCCTGAAAGAGTGCCCTCAAGACCATAACAGACTACTTACATCTGGGGAAAAGAGAAGAACTCACAGAAAAGGGTAAAGTAGCAAAGCTGCAATCAGGTGGGATCCAGCCCTCTCCCAACCACAGCTCACAGGCAGGAGGAAAAGAAATGAAAAGGGGAAGGAGTAGAAGCCCAAGACTGCTAAACACCCAGTCCTGGAGATCTGCTCCAGGAGCACAAACTCACGTTCCATGGTGCTCTTAAGATTAGAGGGGTCAGAAAGCAAAGACTGGCAGAATACTCAAAGAGACTGAGATTCCAGCTGCTTGTGGGGAACAGGTACCCACACCAGCCACTCCGCAACAAAAGAAAGGTGGGCACTTTGAAAGACATCCCAAAGTGAGAGGGTTGCTAAAGGGGCAAGGATTACACAGAGCTTGCTGCTCAGGAGAAAGGACAGGTGGACAAAATCATCCCAGTACATTCAACCCAGCAGGTTGGAGACTGTCAGGAACTTCAGATGCTCCATCTGCATGGCCGGCAATGCAGTGCCAAGACCCACACTGCAGTACACAGCCTGCCACTCTTTCCTCCCAGCAGGCACTGGTCTACACACCTGTGGCTCCTGCCTGGCACCAGGCCAGCCAGAAGTTGGCTGCACCTTTGGCAGTTACAGCAGCATAACACAGAGGCTCCTCCCTGTGCACTCAGCTCACTGGACCTGGTAGTGGAGGCAGTCACTACACCCCAGAAGTAGGAAAGAGCACTTTCCTCTTGGCAGGTGCCAGTGCTGTGCCTATGACCCCTGATATTGCTCCAGGGCTGGGCAGCTCCAGAAAGTAGAGCTTCTGGGGATTAGAGGGTGCCACCTACACAAAGTTATTATTCCATAGTAAACATTAGAATTACAAAACAGAATCCCTCAAACACCAGAGAGAAATTGAAATCACCAATCTTCTTGATAAAGATTTCAAAATAAAAATCATAAACATGTTCACAGAGGTACACAAAAATATTCAAGATCTCAGGGAGCACTTCAAGAAATAGAAACTTTAAAAAATTCAGTATCTAAAATGAAACATAAAATGGAGGGATTTAGAAGCAGATTAGATGAGGAGAGGAGAAGGTAAATGAAATAGATATTAGAGAACAGGAAAACAAAGAAACTGAGTCACAGAGAGAAATAAAGAACTCTAAGAATGAAAGAATAATAAGAGAATGTTGTGATCAATGCAAACAGAACAATATTCCCATTTTAGTGGTAACAGAAGAAAAAGAAAAAGGGATAGAAAGTCTCTTTGGGGACATATTGCTGAAAACTTCCCCAATCTGGAGAAGTACATAGTCTCTTAGGCCATGGAAGTGCAGAGATCTCCCAACACAAGGGCCCTAGGGAGACAACACAAAGACATATAATAACTAAAATGACAAAGATCAAGAATAAGGAGAGAGTATTAAAAGTAGCCAAAAAGAGAAGAAAGATCATATACAAAAGAAATCCCATCAGGCTAATGTGTCAGAATTCTAAGCAGAAACCATACAGGCCAGAAGGGAGTGGCATGATATATTTAATGCAATGAAACAGAAGGGCCTTAAACCAAGAATATACCACCCAGCAAGATTATCATTTAAATTTGAAGGAGGGATTAAATAATTTATAGATAAGCAAAGTTGAGGGAATTTACCTCCCACAAACCATCTCTACAGTGTATTTTAAAGGGACTGCTACAGAGGTAGTCACCAGGGGAAATAAAACCACAGCAAAGGAAGTAGACCAATTAATTGCTAAGCGAATGCAAAACTAAATCAACTACCCCTAAAGTCAGTCAAGGGACACACAAGAATATAGAATATGACACCTAATACATAAAGAGTAGAGGAGAAAGAAAAAGAAGGTAGGAAGAAAAAAAGGAACCTTTAGATAGTGTTTTAAATAGTGTACTGAGTTAAGTTAGATTTTTAGATACTAAAAATCTGCTCTTGAACCCTTAGTAACTAAGAATCTAAAGCCTGAAATGGCAATAAGTGCATATCTATTGATAACATCCTAAATGTAAATGAACTGAATGCACCAATCAAAATACATAGAGTTACAGAATGAATAAAAAAGTGAAGACCATCTATATGCTGCCTACAAGAGACTTGCTTCAAACCTAAACACATACACAGACTAAAAGTGAAGGGATGGAAAAAAGATATTTCATGAAAATAGGGAGAAAAAAGCAGGAGTTGCATGCAGTATTTGTTTCAGACAAAATAGACTTCAAAACAAAGAAAGTCACAAGAGACCAAGAAGAACATTACATAATGATAAAAGGGTCAGTCCAACAAGAGGACAAAACCATTATAAATATCTATGTACCCAACATAGAAGCATCTACATATGTGAAACAAATATTAACAGAATTAAAGAGGAAATAGAATGCAATGCATTCATTTTAGGAGACTTCAACACACCACTGACTCCAAAGGACAGATCAACCAGACAGAAAATAAGTAAGGAGACAGAAGCATTGAACAACACATTAGAACAGATGGCCCTAACAGACATCTACAGAACACTCCACCCAAAAGCAGCAGGATACACATTCTTCCCAAGGGCACATGGAACATTTTTAAGACTAGATCATATACTAGGCCTCAGTTAATTCAGAAGGATTGAAATTGTGCCAACCAGCTTCTCATACTACAAAGATATGTAACTAGAAATAAATTATGCAAAGAAAACAAAAAAGCCCAAAAACACATGGAGGCCTAACAACATGCTCCAAATAATCAATGGATCAAAGACCAAATTTAAAAAGAGATTAAGCAACATATGAAGACAAATTAAAACAACTCAACAGCCCAAAAATCTGTGGGATGCAGTGAAGGCAGTTCAAAGAGGAAAGTATATAGCAATACAGACTTACCTCAACAAAGAAGAACAACCCCAAATGAACAGTCTAAATTCACAATTAATGAAATTAGAAAAAGAAAACAAATGAGGGCCAGAGTCATTGAAGGGGGGACATAATAAACATCAGAGCATAAATAAATAAAATCGAGAAAAATAAAACAATAGAAAGAATCAATGAAACCAAGAGCTGGTACTTTAAGAAAATAAACAGAATAGATAACCCCCTAGCCAGACTTATCAAGAAAAAAAGAGAGTCTACACACATAAATAGAATCAGAAATGAGAAAGGAGAAATCACTATGGACACCACAGAAATATAAAGAATTATTAGAGAATACTATGAAAAATTATATGCTAACAAACTGGATAACCTAGAAGAAATGGACAACTTTCTAGAAAAATAAAACCTTCCAAAACAGACCCAGGAAGAAACAGAATATCTGAACAGACAAATTACCAGCAATGAAATTGAATTAGTAAAAACAGAATTACCTGGAACAAAACTCCTGGACTAGATGGCTTCACCACTGAATTTTATCAAACATTTAGAGAGGATCTAATACCCATCCTCCTTAAAGTTTTCCAAAGAGTAGAAGGGGAGGGAATACTCCCAAACTGATTCTAAGAGGCCAGAAACACCCTAATACAAAGCCAGTCAAAGACACCAACACCACACAAAAAAGAAAATTACAGATCAGTATCCTCAATGAACATAGATGCTAAAATATTCAACAAAATATTAGCAAACCAAATTCAAAAATATATCAAAAACAGCATGTATGATGATCAAGTGTGATTTATTCCAGGGATGCAAGGAGGTACAATATTAAAAAATCCATCAACTTCATACAACACATCAATAAAAAGGGGGAAAAATCACATGATCATCTCAATAAATGCTGAAAAAGCATTTGACAAAATTCAACATCCACTCATGATAAAATCTCTCAACAAAATGGGTATAGATCAAGTACTTCAACATAATAAAGGCCTTATATTACAAGTGCACAGCCAACATTATACTTATCAATGAAAAGCTGAAAGCTTTTCCTCTAATATTGGGAATAAGACAAGGATGCCCACTAGCCCCACTTTCATTCAACATAGTACTGGAGGTCCTAGCCATGGCAATCAGACAACAGAAAGAAATAAAAGGCATCCAGATTGGTAAGGAAGAAGTTACACTGTCACTGTTTACAGATGATATGGTATTGTGCATTAAAAATCCTAAAGAATCCACCCTAAAACTACTAGAATAAATATATGAATTCAGCAAAGTTGCAGGATACAAAATTAATACACAGAAAACTGTTGCATTCCTATACAGTAATGATGAACTAGCAGAAAGAGAAATCAGGAAAACAATTTAATTTACATTGCCTCAAAAGAATAAAATACCTATAAATAAAACTAACCAAGGAGGTGAAGAACCTATACCCTGAAAATTCAAGGCACTCATGAGAAAATTATAGAAGACACCAATAAATGTAAATACATGCTGTGATCATGGGTAGGAAGAATTAATACTGTCAAAATGGCCATCCTGCCTAAAGCAATCTATAGATTCAATGCAATCCTTATCAAAATACCAACAGCATTGTTCAATAAACTAGAGCAAGTCATTTTAAAATTCATATGGAACCACAAAAGACCCCAAATAGCCATAGCAATCCTGAGAAGGAAGAACAAAGCTGGGGAATTATGCTCCCCAACTTCAAGCTCTACTACAAAGCCATAGTAATTACAATTTGGTACTGACATAAGAACAGACCCATAAATCAATGGAACAGAAGAGAGAGCCCAGATATAAACCCAACCATATATGGTCAATTAATATATGATAAAGGAACCATGGATACACAATGGAGAAATGACAGCCTCTTCAACTGTTGGCAAAACTGGGCAGCTACATGTAAAAGAATGAAACTGGACTACTGTCTAACTCCATACACAAAAGTAAACTTGAAATGGATCAAAGACCTGAATGCATGTCATGAAATCACAAAACTCTTAGAAGAAAACACAGGCAAAAATCTCCTAAATATAAACATGAGCAACTTTTTCCTGAACACATCTCCTCATGCCAGGGAAACAAAAGCAAAAATGAATAAATGGGACTACATCAAACTAAAAAGCTTCTGTACAGCAAAGGACACCACCAGCCAAACAAAAAGTCATCCTACAGTATGGGAGATATTTAACAACATATCCAACAAGGGGTTAACATCCAAAGTATATAAAGAGCACACATGCCTCAACACCCAAAAAGCAAATAACTTGATTAAGAAATGGGGAGAGCATTTGAACAGACACTTCTCCAAAGAAGAAACTCAGACTGTCAACAGGCACATGAAAAGATGCTCCACGTCACTAATCATCAGAGAAATGCAAATTAAAACCACAATGAGATATCACCTCACACCAGTTATGACGGCCAACATCCAAAAGACAAACAACAACAAATACTGGCAAAGATGGGGGAAAGGGAAACCTTCCTACACTGCTAGTGGGAATGTAAATTAGTTCAACCATTGTGGAAAGTAATACGGACATTTCTCAAAAACTAAAAATAGAAATACCATTTGACCCAGGAATTCCAGTCCTAGGAATTTATCCAAAGAAAACAAGATCTCAGATTCAAAAAGACATGTGCACCCATATGTTTATCACAGCACTATTTACAATAGCCAAGGTGTAGAAGCAACCTAAGTGTCCATCAGTAGATGAATGGATAAAGATGTGGTACATACACACAATGGAATATTATTCAGCCATAAGAAGAAAACAAATGCTACCATTTGCAACAACATGGATGGAGCTAGAGGGCATTATGCTCAGTGAAATAAGCCAGGCAGAGAAAGAGAAGTACCAAATGATTTCACTAATTTGTGGAGTATAACAATAAAGCAAAACTGAAGGAACAAAACAGCAGCAGACTCACAGACTCCAAGGGACTAGCAGTTACCAAAGGGAAAGGGTGGAGAGGGTGGGAGTGGAGGGAGAGAGAAGGTGATTAAGGAGCGTTATGATTAGCATTCATAATGTAGGGGGGCCATGGGGAAGGCAGTATAGCACAAAGACAAGTAGTGACTCTATAGCATCTTACTGCACTGATGGACAGTGACTGAAATGGGGTATGTGGGGGGGGACTTGATAATATAGGCGAGTGTTGTAACCACAATGTTGTTTATGTGAAACCTTCATAAGATTGTATCTCAGTGATACTGTAAGAATATAGTAATTTATCCTCCATTTACCCCATGGTCCCAATCACATAAGCTGGTGAGAATTATGCCTGGACTTGCCTGGGCTTGCTCCACCTTATCTCTAAACATCCCAACCCTTCCCCAAGGCAACAGGCCAAGCGGATCTGCCACAATAAAAGGCACAACTCTCTGCACCACGCTGCTGCTCTCTCTGCTCTCTGCTCTCTGTTCTCTGTCCCTCTGGCCCCCCTGTCTGCCCACCCCCCTGCTCTCTCTCTGTCTCTCTCTAGGGGCAGCCACTTTCTCTTTCAGATAATAAAATCTCTTGCATGGACCCATGTCTCCTGAGTCGTCTGGTGTAAGGAGGGTCGCAGCAAGATACCCTCTCAGATACCATAATAAAAAGTTACATATATACATATATATAAGCTTATATATAATTATAAAATATATATATATATGTATGTAAATATGTAAATATTAAGGAAAGTCTCAGGCCTAAGAGCAAGTCCCTTGCACTGGGCCAGGTCACTGAACTGGGCATTAAACCCCCAGCCTGACTGCAGTTCCAACATCTCCCAGAAATGTAGTCTTAATAATCAATCAGAAATTTTCTGGTCCATTCCAATGAGGTCATCTGTCACATGAGCCCTCTCCAGGCCCCAAAAAGAAGAGGTCATCACAAGACTCCCTGTCCTTCCTCCTGAGGGAGGGTGACCCAGCCTGAAACAATCCCTTCTTTCCCTTTGCTAATAACTTCTTCCCCCACCCTCCTTTTTATAAAAACCTTCCATTTTCTACAACTCTTCAGATCATCACTCCACTTGCTAGACCTGATACTGCTTGATTCATGAATCACTTATTAAGGCTAATCACATCTTCAAATTCACTTGGTTGAATTTTGTTTTTTCACAATATATACTACAGAATATTATTTATCCATAAAAAAGAAGAAAATCTTGCCATTAAAGACAAGGATAGACCTTAAGGGCATTATGCTAAGTGAAAGAAGTCAGACAAAGAAAGACAAATACTGTTTAATCTCATTTACACATGACAAAACCACATTCAGAGTTATGGAGAACAGAACAGCCCTCGTGAGAGGAGGTGGGTGGGGGGATGGTACAAAATGGGTGAAGGTGGTCAAGAGGCACAAACTTCAAGTGAGCCATGGAACGTAATGTACAGTGTGGTGACAGTAGTTAATAACATTCTATTGTGTATTTGAAAGTCAGTGAGAATAGACCTTAAAAGTTCTCATCACAAGTAATTATGTGTGGTGATGGATGTTAACTAGACTTATTGTAGTGACCATTTCACATTGTACACAAATATTGAATCATTATGTTGTACCCCAGAAACTAATATACTGTTATATGTCTATTCAATTATATCTCAAAAAAAAAGTGGAAAGATTAAGCAGCATTGTACAATCACAAGAAATGCACACCTAGGCACATTTTAGTGTAACTGGAAAACATTAAATTCAACAGAAAGATTTTAAATCAGTCAGAAAAGAGGGATGTTATACAATGAATAACAATTAGGCTGACAGTAGGCCTCTTAACAGCCACATGGAAGCCAGAGAGTAAATTATAAGTCTAGAAATATGTGCCAAATAAAACTATTTAAAAATGTTTTCAGACAAATAATTAAGAGCTTGCTATCAGTAGATAATAAAGAAATTCTTAAAGGATTTCATGACTAAAGAAATTGAAAGATGACCTGGAAAGAATTTCGGAGATGTAAAAAATGGGAGCAAAGAAGTTAGTAAATGTGAAAATCAATATAAACATTGTATGAAAATAACACCAATTTGTAAACTTCAAAAATTGATGAATACTATATGTAACTCCAAAGGGAAAATACGTTCCCAACCTGGGGCAAATAACCTTTGCAGCCGAAATTAAAAGGGAGAAATAAAGTGGGAGAAAACCGTTTATTGCTTACAAGTAGTTGTCCACTTCTGCTTGCCCATTTCTCTTGCAAACTGGTTGCAAAAGGATCCCCACCAACCTCTCCCATCCTGGTGCATGCTAGCCCTCCACCCCCTTTGTAATCACCTATTGATATGGAGATGCACTAAGGCCAGGTGAAAAATTCTGGAAATATTATAATTTAACCCACACTATACAAAAACATGCAAATTGGGAGAGGAGCGATCAGAGATAAAATACTCCAGTTCCTTGCCATTTTAGTAAACAGGGTTACTCTGCTGATGTACTTTTGATTTGTATTGTGCATTCCTGTACAATGAAACCAGGAGGAACCACTGAGGATTTATCATAAAGTTACAATTTCCTTTTTTATCCTGCTCAACAGGTGACTTTCTCTGTTATTGAATGAAAAGTCTTGGAATCTCCAAGACTTTTCTTGTCACTTTTGGGTAATAAAAATTCAGGCAATTTTTAAGACACAAAACTTAGTCTCAAACAGTAACAAGCAGTTTCCAGTCAAACATATATACTAACACTTTCATCTTTGTGGCAAAGTGAGTTTTCTCTCTCTTCCAGAACCAAGCTAAACCCACTTGTAGGCAGACTGCCCTTTGGTTGTGAATGAGGGGTAATTCCTCTGCAGAATCTGATGCAAGAAGTAAGAGCCAAAGATATGTACATTTTGGGGACAATCCAAGGAAGTGGTCTCCCCAGATTACCCTCAGTAAAACCCACGTTGACTGATACTAAGCTCACATTCAACAGATTTCCACTGGATTCCAAGTGCCCCTCTCTTGAATAAGAAAAACAACCAAGGAGCCCAAATATCTGAGAACACCCTTTTTAGTAAAGAGCAAGCCCCATTATAAAATGTAGCTCACAGAAAGCCAGGAAGAGATGAGAAGTTTAAATAAAATCCTATTGGTATTCCCAAACATCTTCAGAACAATAGCAGCAAATATTTCATCAATAAAGTATGTATAGGATGCAAAAAGGGGTTTGTTCCTGAAAAAACAGAGCTCTTAAATGTTAGATTAGCAGAAATTTAAATCTCACAAAAGGTTAGAAAATAAAGTTTAGGGAAAGTAGAACAAAGAGACAGAAATAAAAAATAGAAGAGCTTATTTGTTTGTTTTTTAAATCAGAGAACCAGTCTAGGCATTCCAACAGTCAAATAATAAGAATTCAAGAAAGAAAGAAAGAGTAAAATAAATTTAGACAAGGAAACAAACAAAAATTATTCACAAAGTTGCCTTAGACTCATATTTTTATAGGTCAAGGGCACCCAACAAATTCCCAGATCAACAGATAAAAAGAGATTCATCACAAGACATCCTTAAATAATGCCATTTTAGTACAGTGCTGATAGAAAGTAGATCTTATAAGCTTTCAGACAGGAAGTAAAAAAATCACTGTTAGATTTGCAAGCTTAACCTATCAATAATTAAGTTTTCAATTCACTCCCCTTCAATCTACAGATATGTTCCTCTCCATCTTGTGGATCTTTATAAATGGCCCTCACATCCAGTATTTACCCTTTATTCCTTGTTTTCCCACTTATAATGCATCAGGAAGGCCTATTGACTATATGTTGAAAATTTGTCTTGCCCTTTCCTTCTCTCCATGTCCACTACTCCTGCCCTAATCCACCTGCCCTCACCAAGCTCTCGACAGCAGTCTCTTCACTGGTCTTGTTCTCCTCTTGGTCCTGTCCAACTGCAGGATATTTTAAAACATGAGATAATGCCACCTCTCTGGCTAAAACCCTTTAATTACTTCCCATTATTCTTAGGGTAAACCCAGCTTATTATAATGACAGCAGTGAGTTCAAGGCCTTTGCAGCTGATCAAGGAAAAAGATTACTATGAGATGGCAGGAGCACACAAGAAGCTTTTTGGAGTGGTGCTTTGACGAGTTTGCATGGGGTATGGTGGTTAGAGAGGAGTCCCTCCAAGCATTAGGCCTTCCAGAGGCTACCATATGTGAGGCCACCCATCAGAGGGGAAGAGGACAAGGAAACTCCCAGGGGCAGGGGTCTCAGAAGGGGCTCACCTGTCTAGGTGATGCTGCTCAGCAGCCCAGTGGGAGTCTCTGGGTCAAAAGCTCAGAAGAACAGCAGAGACTTGGGGTCTTTCATAGCTCTGGGGCTCCCCTTACCTATGACTAGTGGGTGTTGAGTGCCATTTCACAGGGTATGCAAAGCAGGCAGGCTCTACATGCGAATTAGGTTATGACATGTTTAGTATCCATTAAACTCTGGCCTTCTGTAATCTACATATTTAACTGTTGACTTTTCAGCTTTTTGGTTCATGCATGTATTCATTAATTCACTCATTAGGAATTTGTCTGTAATAAGCACTGTATTCAAACAGGAAATACGAGTGTGAACAAGGCAGACACAATTCTTGCCTTTGTGGTTCTTAAGGTCCAGTAGGCAATAAAGGTAACTATGTCACAGTACTGTCAGTGCTCTGGTTAGTGTACTACAGAATGCCATGGAAGCATATACTGCAAGGATGAAAGCAAGGGATGCTTTTCAATGACAGTGAAGGCTAAGCTGGAAATTCAAGGTACAGAGTGATGCAGCCTGGGGCTGGAAGGTAAGCAGCGTCTTCAACACGAGAAACCTCCTAAACCATGCAGGTATTAGGAAATTGTCCTAAACCATGTTAGAGAAATAAGGGTTCTGAAAATGCATCCCAAATGCCCTGAGAAGCTACTGGAAGGGTGTCAACAGAATGATATGAGACAGATGACTTAGCCACAGTGTGAAACATGGTTAGAAGGAGGCCACACCAGAGGCAGGAAGACCTGTGAGGAAGCCATTGTAGTAATTCTCAAGAACAGTGATGACAATGTCCTGAATCAGGGGAAAGACCACGAGAAAGAGTGCTCTGGGAAAACTCAAGACATCTTTGAACAGGTTCAACAGAGTTTCAGATGGAGCTTTGTGAGTTATATCAATAGGACTCACCAGAAACAAGTGGAGAGGCAGAAGTGAGTCAAGGATAATGAGCGTCCCGCTGCGGCCCTATGCACTGAGTCGACTCCTACAGCACTTCTACCCAGAGTACGTTTGTCTCCCTCAGCCCAAGAAGAGCAATGGAGTCATCCACACAGGAAAATCCCAGCACCTACCTTACAGACCAGGTATGTTAACTCAGAAAAGAAATTAGATCGATTAGGAGTACTATGTTACCCCTATATCTTAACATAAATTATTATAAAGTAATGGAATCCTATGCCTTCAGATATTTTGGTATTATTCAATTATTGAAACCAAACATTGAACACCCTAAATATAATCAACATATCTCAGAACTAAGAGGTATCTTAGAGGTAACGTGATTTAATATTCTCACTAACTGGATGAAGAACAGAACAGAATGGGATTTTCCGAAGGTATGTAAATGAGCAAACAGGTCTAAACTTCAGGTTCCTAAATGTGTTCATCCCAACCGTTTCTCTCTACCAAGGAGAATTCAGTAGGTCATAGGCTCTGAAATCTGACTTCTGGGTTTGAGTCCAGGCTTCTCCACCTATTCACTTTGTGATTCAGTGAAAGTTATGAAAAATTTGAAGTCTGAGTTTCCTAAAATTAAAATGAAGAAGTTTATAGTGTCTATCTCATAAATTATTAGGAATTTTAAATAATGCATCTAAAAGTAATTTCAACAGTGACTATTGCACACATGTCCTAAGTGTCCTCTTATGATCATTTTTAATACCAGCATTATCTTTTATTATTATTTCAGTTATTCTTCATTAGTCTCCTACAGAGATAGTTCAATTATTTCACTTACCTCCCCACATTCTCATTAAGTCCCAGTGAATTAGACCAAATAGACAGAGAAATTCTGGATGGGTCTCTGTAATTCAAACTTTTTTTCTCTATTGCCCTGAACTCACCCTCCTTTCCTAGTGCCTTTCCTCTTACATATCCTTATCTTCTTCATATTTCAAGACTCATGTCAGCTCAGTGTCTTGGTGAAATCTACTCTGAGCACTCTACTCTGTTTTTTCCTGTCCTCCTGTCTACAGATTGCACTTTAATATTGAATCATCACATCATGTATGTTTCTGTATTTGATCTTGTCCCACAAGACTAGACCTAGATCCAATAACCATGTTTTATCCTTTAATTCTCTCTCCCCCTCCCTTCCATATGCCCTCCCCTCATTCTTTTTTCTTCACAAAAGCTCTACATATATATATATATGCCAAATCATTTGGTGAATAAATTCAGACTCAGAATATTAATATGCTGCCTGGTTTTGCTAATGTCTTACCATGCCTCTCCAAGGTTTGTACTCTACAGTAGTTCAAAGATCTCTTCAATGTCCAAAACATTGAAATATTTTTCTTAGCACAAAAGAATGGGGTTTTTATTTATTTATTTGTTATGAATCTTTTTGTGGTTGTTGTTCTATGAAAACATTTTCTTTATGTCCACTAGTTGGCACCTACTCTTGGTGAAATGGCTGGAAAACTCTAAGGCAATGAAAAGGCATAGAACTGTCAGTAACCCACAGCCTATTAGCTGTAGTGGCACATAGATGACATAGAGGAGACAATTATGAGGACTGTGTATGGAATTTAATACAATAAAAAATATCCCACTTTTCTTATAAAATTAACAATGCTCTTAACCATTCAATCCATCAACCACACTCTTTGATTTTTACCCAAATAACTTGAAAATTTGTGTCCACACAAAAACCTGCACACCAATGTTTATAGTAGCTCTATTAATAATTGCTTAAATTTGAAAGCCACCAAGATGTCCTTAAAGTTTGGGATAGTTAAATAAACCATACTAACATCCAGACAAATGAGCATTATTCAGCACTAAAAATGAATAACCAATCAATAAAAAGAACTGGAGGAAACTTAAATGCATATTATTATTCCAGAAAGGAAAAAACTACAGAGAGAGTAAAAAGGTTGGTGGTTTCTAGGGGTTAGGGAAGAGGGAAGGATAAATAGGCAGAGCACAGAGGAATTTTAGGGTAGTGACATTATTCTGTATAATAGAATTCTCTATGTATGGTGGATATGTGTCATTATCCAAAACCCGCAGAAAGTATAACCATGAGTGATTCCTAATGTGAACTATGGATGTTGAGTGATAATGATGTGTCAGTGATAATAATGTGTCATAGATGGTAACAACTGTACCCCTGTGGTGTGAGACGGTGATAGTAGGGGAAGCTGTACACGTATTGGGGGAGGGAGATATGGGAACTCTCTGCACTTTCTGCTGAACTTTTCTGTGAACCTAATAATTCTCTAAAAAATAAAGTCTAGTAAATAAAAAGAAAATACTTTAAGACATTAAATATTTGCCTCTAACCTCCATCCCTCCAGGCCTCTCCATCCAAACGTTCAGGCCGATGAATGTGTTACCTCTTCGTTTCTCTCAGTCACTTATTTCATCCATTAGGAAATCCAGCAGGCCCTGCCTTCAAAATATACTCTGACTCTGACTGCTTACCAGATTCACTATCAGATTCATTCATCCACTGCCTCCATGCTAGCCTAAGCCATCATCATCTCTCAACTCGATTTTCCAATAGCCTCCAAACTGGTCTGCTTGCTTCCCCACTCCCCTGTCAGCGCATTCACAAAACAGGGGTCAGACTAGGATGGGCAGACCCTTAAGGAGTTGCCATAATTCCCACCTTCTGGTATTTGCACCCTGTGTAATCCCTTCCCCTTGACTGTGGAGTGGACCTACTCTTATTGGAATACAATACAGAAGAGGGGATGTAACTTGTTCTTAATTACACTGGATTGTAATGTGCCACTTGCCAGAAGTCCCCCTTGCTGGCTTTGAAGAAGCAAGCTGACATATTATAAAAGAACTGAGGATGGCCTCTGGTCAACAGCCAGCAAAAAACTGAGGCCCTCTGTCTGACAGCCTGCGTGGAATAGAATGCAGCCAACACCTACATGTGCTTGAAACAGATTCTTCGCTAGCTGGGCTTCCAGATGAGACATACTGTGACTGTGCAGGCGTGTGATGAGTATTGAGAAGATGTGTGGGACTCCAAGGGCCTACATGTTAGTGGAAATGATCCTAACCCTGAGGGACCTCGGGCTTTTCTGGTATTTTCTGAGGAAGCAATAGTTAAAATATGTTGAAGGGTGGTGTAACCAGGCAGAGGGGTCATTTGACAAAGTACACAAATTTGGCTGCATTTTTCTCTAAATCTTGTTTTACATTAATACCACTGTTTTAAAAACATTTTATGCTTCATCTAGTAATTATACCTCAGTTTCTAAATAGCATTCTCCATTCCTTTTAGTGCTAATTCCACGTTGGGCACAAGTACAAGAAGAGCCTAGAATAGCTTGTGCCAGAAAGGAAATAATCAAGTACAAGAAAGAATAGAGCAGCCAGTCTGGAGTGGCTCTCATAGACCACATTTGTAACAACTTGAGCTTTAATAAAAGGAAAACAGTGGCAATGAATCTAAAAAATATCTTGAATCCATAGTAGCACCTGAGAGAGATGGGGGAAAAAAAGAAAGTTCTTTAAAAAAGGCTGAAATAATCAATGCAGGAAAAAAAGAGGAAAATTACCATTTTTCAACCTCTGTTTTAATAACAATTTAGTTAAAGTTCCTAAATGTGTTTACAAAATTTGGGGTCAAAATATATTTGATGATATAGTTTCAAATGTTCACACAGTTTCAAAGTATCACCCCATAAATATGTAATTAATATGACCAGAAAAATAGACTTTTACAACAGAGATACCAAGTAGTCACACCTAAGTAAGTGATTAAACTTAGTATCATCAAGAATTATAATCTGCCTCTTGAAATCTTTGAAAAGTCAACATCATGAAAAACAAAACATTTCCTTTTAGGGATATCATTCTAGGTTACAATAAAGCAAAGAGTCAATAAAAACCCAATGCAAAACATTAACCTTAGTTGGATCCTAGATGGAAAAATAATGTTGTAAGAACACTTTGGGATGCTGTAGAATCACTACTTGTCTTCTCTGTGATGTACAGGCCTCTCTGGGACCCCCCTCCCACATTATACGTGCTAATCGCAATGCACGCTTTCTTTCCCTCTCCCCTTATCCGTCCAGTCCCAGCTATCCACACCGGTCTCTTTCCCTTTGGTAAATGTTAGTCCATTCTTGGCTTCTATGAATCTGGTGCTGTTTTGCTCACTCAGTTTCTCTTGCTTCTCCTTCTGAGAGGTTAGTGATATCATTTGATACCTGTCTTTCTGCACCTGGGTTATTTCACTGTGCATATTTCCCTCTAGCTCCATCCATGTTGTTGTAAATGGTAGGATTTGTTTTCTTCTTATGGCTGAATAATCTTCCATTGTGTATATGTACCACATCTTCTTTATCCATTCATCTACTGATGGACACTTAGGTTGCTTCCATTTCTTGGCTATTGTAAATAGTGCTGCGATAAACATAGGGATGCATCTGTCTTTTTGAAACTGGGCTGCTGCATTCTTAGGGTAAATTCCTAGAAGTGGAATTCCTGGGTCAAATGGCATTTCTATTTTGAGCATTTTGAGGAACCTCTGTACTGCTTTCCACAATGGTTGAACTAGTTTACATTCCTACCAGCAGTATAGGAGGGTTCCCCTTTCTCCACAACCTCGTCAACATTTGCTGTTGTTTGTCTTTTGGATGGTGGCCATCCTTACTATGCGGATGGACAGTGACTGTAATGGGGTGTGTGTGGGGGGACCTGGTGAAGGGGGGAGCCTAGTAAACATAATGTTTTTCATGTAATTGTAGATTAATGATAAAAAAACAAACAAAAAAAGAACACTGTGGGACAATTCAAGAAATTTGAATATAAATAAATTAGACAACAATTAAAGAATGATTAGCTTAGTTGTGTAAATGGTATTGTGTTTATATTGGAAAATACCCTTGTTTTTAGGTGATGCACACAGAAGAATTTTAACTTTCAAGTATTAACAACTGGTGAATCTACAAGAAGGGTGTTTGGGTATATAGTGAACTATTCTTTCAATTTTTCTGCATGTTTGGTTTGAAATTTAAGAGAAACTGAACAGAAATATGAAAACTTTCCTCAGGGAGTGGGGGAGGAAAAGAAGGAGAGAACGTGAAAGGGATGGTGAATCCCCACAGAGAACTAGGTTATGCTTGTTTCTTTTAAACCTCACAGGGATCCTGAGATGAAGGGCACATCATCACCATTTCTATTCCAGAGATGCAGAAACAATGAAAAACTCCAGATACCACCTCCTGGAAGGTACACAGCCATGACTGAAAGCAGGGGTCTCCCAACTCCTGTATCTTAAATATCTCAACTGACATTTACATGCAGTGAAATGCTTTTTGTCATTTGTTTCCCCTCACTTTCTCTCTATGGGAAATATAGGCATAGAAGTCGAAAGTTAACAGCTGAGTGGGGATAGAACAGAAGTCAGTAGACTTTTATCATACCAGAGTCCCATAATATACACTTCAGATGTGTGTATTTAGCAAATCCCTAAACTGCAGGTATAGAGAGATGCTTTTGACCCTGAGTAAAACACTATTTTGTTCCAGTAACATAAGTAAGTAGTGCTTCCATGGTGTGAGCAGAGATGTTTCTGAAAGAGGTAGACAAACTTACCACTTATGACATCCATGTTCTTCTGTAATTATGAATATATAGTGGCTAATTAGGAGAATTTGTACAACAGGGGATGGATTCATTTCTTTGTAGCGTCATGAAAGACAATGCCCTGCTTTCTACATGGTAACAAGCCTGAGCTCTGGCCCTGGATTTATGAAGCCTGTGTACTAGTCATCACACCCATGACTCTAAGCAAGTTGTCCTTCCCTGAGCTGTAAAAGGAGGAGGTTTAAGACATTAATTTCAAATTATCTTTAGGGCAACACCCTTATGCATCTAAACCTCTAACATATCCTCAGTCTTCTGATACTAGACAACTCAGAATTCATCTTAAGTATTGGTCTGATGTGGTTTATATTTCTCCACTGTGTATTTAAATAAATTATCCATTAGTGTCACTTATCATTTTAAATAGGTTTCACTAAAACACAGCCAATTTCTTTGAGCTGAAATTGGCTTAGAGTCCACTAGATGACAATCTTGGCCATTTTTCTTCTAAGACCTCCAACACTTCAAAAACCCTCACCAACATTTCCATCACATGTACTACAGGTCCAACACAGAAGGCTCAGCTCCTACCTTCACCTACTTGACAGTGCAATAAACTCTCTGACAGCTCAGTGCCAGCCACTTTTTTAAATCACTAATCAGTACGTATACAAATTTTCCCTTTACAGTCAAGATAGAGCATTATCCTTTCAATTACAATTAAACATTTAAGTCGAAATTGCCATGGAGAAAGAGAAGTCAGTAGGGAAATCTAATGCTCCTAGCGTTTCTTATCCTGTTTGTACTTCTTTTATTTCCATTCACAATGACTTGCTGGTGACCTCTGAAGAGAACCACAAGTATTGTCCTCTTAAAGCCCTTGCAGAACTGGAAGACAGAGCTAACAGCACAAAGGGGCAGTGACCATATGACCTCATGGTAAGAAGTGATAGTGATATGGAAACAGTTGATAGCAGTAGAGGGCATAAGAAATGTTCAATTTAGACCATATTTTTACAACCTACAATATTTTCATAGTGGAGCCAGTGGGATTTCCAAACCATCGGCCAGATACAGTGAGTGGGGTATAGGAGGTGCAGCAGGAAGTCAAAGACAATGCTACTGAATAACTGGGAGGTGCATTTTTCCTTAACTGAGAAGGAGAAACTGGGACCTAGTTTTCAGGGGAAATGGCAGTTAAGAATTTACTTTTGAGTTGTCTATTAGGTAATCATGTAGAGATCTAGGGCAGGCACTGGACTGAGTTTGGATTTGAGGGGAGAAGTGCATTCTCCATGTGCTGGGTGCAGTGTTCTGCAAACAGTTCTCTGTCCCAACTGTACAGATGTAGCTCTGTGAACCGCATGCATGTAAACTGAGAAGCCAGGGCCTAATATTTTTTCTCTGTCTCAGTACCACTCCTTGTAAGATATTTTTCATTTTGAAATATAACAACTATTGTCAGAATCCATTTGTGTCAATATTCATTAAACTTTCAGAGAAAAGTGGAAACTCACTGGACTTTCAGATAAGCCCTTGTTTTCATTTCTGAATTATTTTCTTCTAGTATACATTTGAATAACTTTTCTATTGTAATTTTTATTGGGTTCAGGGAGAGCAATTATTAATAGGGTGGCCCTTTATGATCTCCCTCCAAATATTATATTTTTTCTCTAGCCATCTTTATCTTACTCTTTCATTTTTGAACGTCAGCATTATGTGATTTTTCTCAAGCCTTGCCCTCATGCTACTGACTTATCTGTTTTTCAAGAATGCCAATTGTGCTTTGGTAACTCCTCATCCTATTATAACTTCATGACATGCCAGTATTTTACTCTGCTAGCTTTCTTTTCATTGTGCCACAGATTTATTTCCTGCTTCAGAGCATTCATGCTCTGTTTAATATACTTGACAGAGAAAGCCAGTTGCTGTGAGCTATTTTTCTTCATTATCTCTTGTATTCCATGTCCCTTCCATTCTTGCAGAGGTTACATGTGAGTTGTTTCCTTTGCTTATTCGTCTTTCAAAATGGAAATTCTATTCAGGCCAAAACAGTAAGAAGGGCTTTATTGAATAAACTAGGCCAGGCAAGCCTCAAACAGAAAACAGCTTTATTCTTTTTTGCCATCACCATCCCTCTGTACTGTATCAAATCTTTCCAATGCCCCCCATAATATCATGAGTTTTATAGCTTTTTCTGCCACTTACAATAGTAATAAACAGTCTCATTTTCCAGTCACAAAAATTTACATACAGTCTAATATCAGAACTTCAATATTTCTTCCAGTGTTAGACTTTATCCCTCCCCAGTAGAGCCTGATTCCAGTGGAGACGCTGGGATATGGTGGGTTCGCTTTGCCTTGGACTCGCCTGTCTTTCTACTCTTCACCCTCCACTTACACAACTGCTGTCTCCCGCTGGTCTGCAGAGAGGGTGGGGGGCCGGGGGGCAGGGAGAGGGGACCCTACAGGGCAGCGGGGCCACACGGTCTGTAGCTCCATGTTGACACCTTGGGCTCTGCTGGTTGTCTCTGGGGGGCTTCCATGTGACCCCCAGCTCTTTCCCTGTGGCATCACGGGCCAGACTCCATAATTAGCGACCAACTGCCTGCTCTGCTGCCTTCATGGTTTCTGCTTCCAACAGTATGAGGGTATGCAGAGAAGCACTTAGCATGGCCTATGTTAGCTGTTCTAACATTCACTCATGTTAGATGAATATGAGTGGTTATATTGTTACCACTTTTATAGAAGTGCTTTTAACCTCTTTATTTTGGTTCCTTGTGTTAGGCACTAGTGTAGGGGAGGTGCAGTTTAAATGGTGGTTACCAACTTTACTTGGCACTGGAGATTTAGCAGGATTTTTATATACTTATTTGTCAATGATATTCTCTTTTGTAGAGAGGGAAAGTACTTAGAGGTTGTGTTTAATCCCAATATTAAAAAAATAATTAGGTAAGTGAAGCCCAGAGAAGAACAGGGGCTTGCCTATTTTCTATTTGCTAATAGCCAGGACTGGAATATTGGACTTCAACTTCTGTCCTAAACTTGGGCCTTGGTCTCTCCTCCCAAGGGGAGGTGCTCTATGCCTTTATGACTTACTGAGCATAGAGGCATTTCTGCTCGTCTTGTCTCACTTGATTTTCCTGCTGTCTTGATGGGTAGCCCAGCTGTGACATACACACTCAAGGACGACACACCCTTCCTTCAAGGAATGCTTCTTGTAAAGAACAGTGACTATCTGTGACCCTTTTAAAAAATAGCCACCAGATGTCACTCTAGACTAGGTTTTGTCAGATGAAACTACTGAATCCATTGTTCCTAAATTTGCTTAGGGAGAAAAATGAGATCAAATAAATGCCATGCATCCTAATGTTTCAAGTCAGAAGAAGAGGTTTCCTAGGCCCTCTTAAGACAAACAACCAACTACGAGAAGCACATTCAAAAGGATGCTATGCATCCTGCTCTCCTGATAATTTTAGTTTAATGGGGTTGGAGGAGCCATACCTACAAGACATAAGGACATGTTACCCCAACCCCTCTGCAGGCAGTGGGATAGACCCAGACTAGGGAAATCAGAGTGAATGAAAAGAAAAACTGACAACTTTGCAGGGGAGAAAATTGCAAGTCTTGAAGGGTATCTTAGATTCAGGTTAATATAGGATCCAGAAAGGCCATTTGCTGGGTTGAGAAGTGGGAGAAGAGACGGCAGGGCTGAAAGCATTGGCTCCTTGTGTTAGGCATGAGTGTGAGAGAGCAAATCAGCTGGGGCTGTTTGGAGGACTGTGAAAACAGTGAGCAATCCTAGAAGCGGTGAGTGAGAGGAAAGTGAAAGATAAGGCCAGCCATACAGCATCTTGGGTAAAAGCATGGATTCTAGGGCCAGGTGGCCTGGGTCCAAATCCTATCTCTGACACAAACAAGTTGCCAGTGCATGCTTAGGGCATGCTACCCTTTCTGTGCCTCAGTTTCCCTATCTATAAAGTAAGAAGATAATATATCTATCTCACAGGGTTGTGGAAATGAGTTAATATTTTTCAAGTGTTTAGCAAAGTTCTAGCACTTAATATGTACTATATCAAGTATTTGTTGAAGAAGATTGTACATAGAACTAGGCAGAATGAAATCATAATAAGGTTAATGATTGAACATAGGCCTGGGTACTACATAATACTTTAAAAAATTATAATGGTGTTGATGATAACCTTTATGCTTTGGGTTGTAACTAGGTGCTAACAACTAAGTTAAGTACTCTAAATGCATTTTACTTCATTTAATCTTCTCCAAAACATATGGAGTATGTATTATTAATTTAATGCCTAGGCTAGGGAAATGAGATCAAGACACAGTAATTAATTTGTTCAAGGTCACACAAACAGTAAATAGCAAAGCTGCCCATTAAAATCTGGCCATTTAATTGCTAATCTTATGAATACATAAGAGACATTGACGAATATTATAAAGTAATTATTGTAGAGCCAAGAGGGGCTTTGGAGATATGTTAGTTTAACTTTTCCAATGTGTGGATGAAGAAACTGAGTTTCACAGATATTAAGGGGTCTGTCTGAGGTCGTTTGGTTGAGGGGTGATGACAGTAGAAGCACCTACATTTTCTATTCTCGGTTCAGTTTTGATAGTGAGAGGTTTTGAAAGGAAGCATCAGTCCATTACATTATGATTTTTATTATTATTTAAAGGGACTATGTTATACTATGTCTCATTCACCAGGGCAACAAGTGAAAGTAACTGTGTTTTCTTTTTTCAATGTGGTGATGTAACAGCAATTTGAATTATTTTTTCCATTATGGATGCTGATTAAAATGTCCCAAGCATCAGTCTCTTTTCTGGTCTCCCTGAGCACAAGATGCTGTTCCTTGTTTAGCACTCCTCTTCGTGTTACAATCTGTTCTGTCTCCTGTCTCCTCAGTTAGAAGGCCTGTTTTTAAGGGCAGGACCAAGGGGAGGGTCAGGGAATACCATCTTTGCACAGTTTCTTTCAAGCCCACCAAATTTTGCCCTTCAACACATTATTTTCTCAACAATGAATTTGCTATACACACTCAAAGTCCCCATTTATCCTGACTGTCACCCTAACTGCCCAATGTATAGAAATTCTGTGGCTGCCTTCAAGGCCTGTGACGGGGTGTTTGGGGTCATGACTGTCTTCTATCAAAGTGCCTGCTATGCAGTAGACTCCTCAGTTCACTCATAAGAAGCAAAGTGATCCTTTGCTGAAGGGAGAAAAGATTACTTAGGGCTGTTTGGCTTGTTTGTTTGCTTGCCTCTCTGTCTTTCGCTGGCATTTTTATCTTGCCCATGGGTTTGTGTGAATTCTTGTTAAATTGCAGAGGTCTCTGTTGGTCGGGCCTTTACTGAAGAACACAAGAAAAAGGTGGAGAGGAAACCTGCCTGGGGAGAGTAGTGTTTAATCCAAAACGTGAATAAGGTAGCAGGCAAGGTTCCACCAGCTGTATTTCTTGGTCACTTGTTCAGCGATGCTAATAAGTGTCTGTGTGACACAGTTTGGAGAGTAATACACAGCTTATTCCATTCGGGGCATCACAGAGCATATTAACAGAGCAAGAACACCAAGAAATTTGGTTGTATGAAGAAGAAAACATTAGGTATGCTTGAATGATGTTTTCCAAGTTTACAGAAAGTATGGAGCACCTATTATCTTTTATTATCTTATACGAATGCTACTTCATGGAGCTCTGTAGGAAATGCTAGTTTGATAGCAAGAACATAGGTTTGGGTATGTGGAAACTCATTTCCAATCCCAGCTTTGTAAAGTATTTATCTGTAGTCATTGCTACTCAAAATATGACCCAGGGACTGCCAGTTCACAAACCGCTTTCTACTACACTGCACACCATTAGGAGCTTGCGCTGACTGCCAGTCAGTTATATCACTAAGCATACTGCTTCATTCAACTAATTTTTTTTTTTTAGCAAGACCTTCTTAATGAAGGAAGCTATGGAGGCTGTTTTATGGTCTATTACCAGTCTGAGACTTAAAGTAGAATTAGCTGTTTGTAGTGATCATGAGAAAAATCACTTGACCTTTCTGATCCCAATTTCACTTTCTCTCAAATTATTGGGTTGGAAAATAAACTCTGCGTTCTATAATTCTAAATCTGTTCATTTTCTGGAAGCCCAGGATTTTGGAACAAAATAAGGTATGTCTGTTCTAAACCTTTGACATAAGCCATGGGCACCATGATTTGACATGCATATTTATTTCTAAGGAGCAAAACAGACATTTAATATTCTCTTACATACTGCTTGAATGACAAGTAATACCCACAGTTTTTTCCTTATTATTGTTGTCCAAAGTCCATAGATACTATAGAGAGACACAGAGGTTGATTATCAACTTCCACAACGTTGACTGGTACTTAAGTCATGCTTGCAATAGTGGTGTATCTGTTTCTCAGCTGATGAGCACATTTTGTTATAGACCTTTCACACACGGCTGCAATGGAAGCACAGAATGAGGATAATTGAGAGATTAATAAGAATTTGAAAAGCAGCATGGTACTCTGGGAGGAACATGAGACTTTGAGTCACATAGACCTGAATTTAAATTCCATCTCCGTTATATACTATCTCTGTGAACTTGGACACTTTATTAGCTTTTATGGGTATTCATTTTCTCATCTATAAACCTCATGGGTTTGTTACAAGGATTAAGTGAGATAATGCTTCTAAAGTACCTATTATTTTTACAGTTTTGAAAAATAAGGAAAGAAAGATAGTGAGAGAAAGGGAGAATGTAAGTTAGAACAGAAGAAGTGTTGAAGGAGAACAATGTGAAGATCATAAAATGATGGCTCCGAAAGTATTGATTTAGATGCAAAGATCAAGCCCACTTAAAACTGTCTAGAAAATTCAATGGAAGATGAGCATTGCTAAAAGTTTGAGGAGTTTGGAACCTGTATTGATGGGGCAAGGATAGAGTTCCCAGCTGTAACTTGAGCAGGAATGAGAATATCAGCCTCTTGGAATAGAATATGGCAACATTAACAAGTTATGTTCCAGTAGAGGATCAAGACATACCAGAGCAGGAGGCTCATGAAGGGGGCTCCAAGTAGCCTGGAGGGAGGTTGGAACAGCGCTCAACAGGGTGACCCGGTTGTAGGCATCACAGTCAGGATAATAGCACTCTCCAGAGCTGTTATCTCTGCTTGGTAGAACTGAGTTCACTTAATCAGAAGTGAAATAGATAGACATTCAGGGGCCTGTAATGGCAAAAATGCTCTGTTTGTGTTATACAGTGAGTTCCCTGAAATTTTTTTACCTAGTAATAGCCCATATTTATATAGCTTTTCTTGGTATCTAAAGCCCTTTTACATGCATGACTCCAGTGGGGCATCGACCAGCTGATAGGTCCCTCCGTGGTAGGAGGGATGAGAACCTGGAGCTCCGAGAAGTAAAACGATTGCCGCAAGGACTCCCACTCACAGCCCGAACTTGAAGAAGCAGGACTGATGTCCAAATGTTTAATTCATGTAACTTAATTCTCACTCGTACAGAGAGCTGTTGTTTCCCTCTGGAGAAGGCTGTCAGTTACCATCCGATGGGAGGAGACAGGCTCCCCAGGAAAGGTCAGTAGGGGTGTAGTTGTCAGCACACAGCCAACACAGCTTAGGTTCTCTCTCAAAATAAGCTAATTCATTGCTATTTAGCTCTAAGATAATAGCCCAATGTCAATACAATTATTTATATGATAGTACTTATGAGAGGGTGTGCCAGTTGAAAAATAAAACTGCAGGCCTTTATTCATTGTGGGTGGGTTAGGGCAGAGAGGATAAGCAAACTGCGCTCAAGCTGTCACTTTCCCTTCCCGTGACCATGATAGACATAAATAATCAATCATGATATCCTTTCCCATTGGATCCAGATGAGACTTCACAGTTTTCATCAGTTTTGTGGTCAGAATCAGCCTATCTGCAATTCCAGCTTAAGGCGCAGAGCTGCCTAAAGGTCTGCCTTAGCTTTTCAGTCCAAAGCCATATCTGAAACCCTATTTTCTTTTCTAGGTAATATTTGAAAATAATTTTTCATTCCCTTTAGTATGCCTGAAACCTATTAACAAGATAGCCTGCATTATTACAATTCACACAGAAGTATGTAAACACTTCAAAGAACAAGAAATTCATATAGGAGCTGACAGACCTGGTACTTGTTTGTTCTTCATCTCTGAGGATATTGTCATTTCTGCTTGTGAGAAGACAAAGTGGGCCTCCAGCAGTCTTTGGTGAATTTTTCTCTCCAAAGCACAATTGTTATGCACTTACTTCCTGCAATTCTAAAAATTAATTTTATGCTATGAACCCAGAGAATCATTTCTCTTAGAACATTGTTCATTTTTACTAGCTCAGAAACCAGTTATTTGACTCATAAAGTGTAAGACAGTGACTTAAATTGGAGTCTCACTTCTATACCATAACTGAGCCCTTGGCACTCCATGTAATTTGCGACTTTAGAGTGCAGAGTTGCTAGGGATGTGTCAATCACTCTGGGAGTTTCTCAGAGTTGATTTGTTTATATTTTCACCTTTTTTTTCCTTCTAACCACCCACCCGCTGTCTTCCTGTATTCTGGTTTCCTTAGGGACAGGGGAACATTGAGGGTAAAGGTATAGTTTTGAAAAGTTCCTCCAAATGATTCTGATACCTAAATCTCTTTCACCCCGAATGAGAACATCTGATGTGTAATGGTAAGCAAACTTAAATTTTAAGCTGAGAGGTGTTGTTGGATTTAACTCTTGGTCCTGTGACTTTTCCTGGGTAAACTTGGTTATTACGCAGGTCATATTTGATTGCAAGCCACAGAAGCCCAAGTCAAACGGGCTTTAGCAAATGAAAGGGGAGTATTTAGCTCACATGCTTAACGTGCTCAGGGTTGACGCTGGCTGGCTTCAGTTACAGATAGATGAGGAATTCAAGAAATAACATAAGGACCTTATATTTCTCTATCTCCTTAGCTCTTCTTTCCTCTGTACTGGTTATCTTAGATCCTCCACAGTAACCCTCAATCACTTCAGGATTACTTCATTCTGAAATTCAAGTCCCCAAAGAGGGAGACAATTTTATTCCCTGATATATCCCCAAGGGCTTCTCCCACTTTTTGGCTTGACTTGTCTCATGACTATTCCTAAACCAGTCACTATAGCCAGTGGGGATAGAACAACTTAGTTTGCTTATTTCCAGGCAGAGAACTTAGCAGCCAGTACTTGCCGCTGTAATTGTTAAGTCAAGTCTGTCTGTGGCTGGCATCTATTGTATTCTGTTCCATACATTAATTTTTTTGGTATGTCTTCCCTATACTTGGGTTACAAGCTCATTCTTAGAGTTGAGGACATGTATGATTTCTCTGAACCTCATAGTAATTCTTAGAGTTGAGGACAGGTATGATTTCTCTGAACCTCATAATATGGAAATGGAAAAGTGATAGGTTCTCCATTGGAAAATTTCACTGGAAGGAAAGGAAATAAATAACCATTTCTCAGGAAATGACATCATTGTTTTGGGCCAGAGTTTCCCCATCTGAAAAACTGAAAATATAATTCAGTTGACTTTATGAGTTGCCTAATTATTTCAATTTTCTATGAAAAGAAGCAGTGCTTTGTATCCTTTTCCTGTATCTGTTAATATTCTTTTTTAAATGTACTTATACAAAAGTTATGTAAGTATGCATGTACATATGTCTATGTGTGGGGCATGTATACACATTCCTCAGTTTGCACACAAGGTAGCTGAGCAACAGAGAAGTCACCAGGATCCTGCTGGCAAATGTGACAGAGCCAGTTCTGTAACTATATTTTCTAGGGGACAGCTTTCTTTTTTTAACTAGACAATGCCCAAATATCCATGTCTTACATGTCTTACACTTGCCATGTTGACCCTTTAAGATTTTACAATTCATTAGAGTCTCTTTAGAAATAAGAAGCTATCACTCAAAGGTATGTGTCTTCAAATGCTGGAATTTCAGGTACTATTACCAGAAGTAAACAGGTGAGTCATAACACTGAGAAGGAGCTCTGGAGAAAAGACAGGGTCTGTGCTGGCATTTGGGGAGTGAATAATGAATTTAAAAAGCATCTATCTACCCTTACCTGCCTTTCTATTCCACTTGCCATGCTCTTGTTGTCATGGCTACCATGCTTGCGGTCGTGAAGGGCCTGCTCATCACATTCTTAACAATATCTTCATTCTAACCAGTATCTCATCAAACACTTAAAAGGTGCCACTTTTCTAGAACATGGCCTCTCCTACCTCCTTAGTTATTGCCCTTACAATGAAATGTCAATGAGTGAAAATTTAAGTTGGAGTTTTGTATCATTTAAAAATCATACAATACTAAGTTCTTTTGTATTATATATAAAATTCATTTGCTCTACTTATTTTCTATTCATAGGGCTAAAACACCCTTTTCTTCCCTACATCTTGCAAAGGTTTCACATAGAAATTATTGAGTAAGACTTTGAAATCCAAAGCAGGGGACCCAGACATTCTGTCTCATTCATGTGAAAATCACTTATTGAATGCCTATTCTGTGTAAGGCTGGGTGATATATAAAGATGAGTTGCTGTCTTACAGAGATAAGACCTGGACATAAATCACTACAGTACAAGATAGATAGTAATATGTGTTATTGGAGAGGAATAGATAAATTGCTATGAGAGACGAGAGAAAGAAATTCCTGTTGTGGAGGAGCTAAGGAATACTGCACTTTGGCATCTTTTGGCTACAAGTAAATGACTCACTTCAGTTGTACTTAGACTAAAGTCAAAAGCATGGTCACATTTAATTCTGGGAGTAAGTGGAGGCTTCATGAAGGAAAAGAAGTTTAAGCTGAACTCTCAAGAGATGAGGAAAACCAAGAACTATGACAGCTCCAAGAAATCCTTCTCAGACTTCCTGTCATCTCAGAGAAGAAATACTTTATTTAACTCATTCACAGCTGTTAGATCCTTAGTTTGTGGGCAACAGCTGTATGTCAGAATTAAAAGTAAACACCCTGCTATTGAGGTGGATGCAAGGAGGAAATACTGAGCATGAGTCGCTGCCTGAAGACGCAGGTCCCACTGAGGAGTGGAGGAAAGGCAGTGAGTGGTGGAAGGCAGATCCTGCATCAAATAGCTGCTAGGAACAAGGAGCGATGTACAGATTTAAAAAGAGAATTGACAAAATTTGGAAGGCAGTGTGAAGGGCAATGATGCAAGTGGAATATTTGGGGAATGGATGCAACCTTCTATAAAAACGAATTGTCATTTCATTTCTGTGTGTGAAAAGGGGCAAGATCTGTATTTTCATACTATCAAAGGGCTGTGTTCTGGGTGTTGAGAAAACAGCAGTGAACAACAAGTCCCTGCTCTCAGGGAGGTTACATTCCAGCGTGGGGAGGGGAGAAGTAAACAACAACTCCATATATAGTATTTTGTGGCAACCTCTATCTCAGGGCTATGATTTGAATCCTTTCCAAGGAATCTACCCCAACTATCCATTCTAATTCTTAGTCTTAATTTAAGATTTTCCTTTCTAGCTGTCATTCAGTAATCCTTTTATTATTGCTTTAATTCATTCATTTATGCATTTACTCAACAAATATTTGAGCACTTATTATATTCTAGGCATTGTGCTAGGCACCGGAGAATAACAGTGAACCTGGCCCCAAAGGAGTTTATGTTGTATGACAATGTCATCTAATAGAATTTTCTGCAATGATGGAGATGCCGAGTATCTGTGATGACAAAATTGTACTCACTAGCTACTAGTGGCTACTGAGCATTGAAATGCAACTAGTGTGACCAGAAACTGAACCTTTTATTTTATATAATTTTAATCAATTTAGATATTAATAGCCACATGGGGCTAGTGGCTACTAAAGTGCATGGAATAGTTCTAGAAGGAGTGATAGACAATGACCTAGTAATATTTTAAGGAAATAAGTATGGGTTATCTTAGGTGCCGTGAAGTAAATAAATGAAAAATGGTAGAGGATGTATGTTAAGCGGTGGTCTGGTAAAACTTGTCGCCACATATGGGAACTGAAGGATGAAAGAGTGCCAGTTATAGAATGATTCTCCGGCAACAGAAGGAAGAAAATGTCCACAAAGAGGAACATTGCTTGGCGTGTTTGAGGGACTGAAAATGAGTGGTTGGAGGCTGCTAAGTGAGAAGTAGTATGTACCAAGGAAGTTGGAGGGGAGGCAAAAGCCGAATCATGCAAAAACCAGATTCCCTAAAGAGTACCAGGCTATCTCTAAGGCATGCCTGGGTCCATTTTCTGGTGCAAAGGTCACTTCCTACTGGGTCATTTTCCATAGAACCCAAGTGCTGGAGCAACTCACAGCATCTACCTATCACAGGTGATCATCTGCTTGCTCTGTTATATGATTCCCTATGAAAATAATATTGTCTATCATGGAACAAAAATTAGACAAGGTCCATGCTTGCAAGAAGTTTAACAAACTAAATACTAATTAATAAATATTTTAACAGGAATAATTATAGATGGTTAAGAGTAGGATAAAAGTTATTTCCTAACATAGCTCAAAGGAAGCTAGCTTATAAGGTCTGGAAATATTTATTTCATTAAAGGTTTTGAGAGAAAACATGGAGGAGGTAATGATGAGAATAGGAAATTTACTTAAAATGACTTGACTATTTTTAAAGATGTCAGTCTTTGGAGTTTTTTCTCTAAATGCATAGATATTCAGATTATAGAACTATGTGACTTATGCAGGGAGACCCAGTCCTTACACAGATGGAATACCCATGGTAGGGGGTGTCGGCAATGAGCTGGATTTTTCCTGTCAGCTCCATTGATTTTAAAAATTGCCAAGAACTTGCACTTTAGAATATAGATTCCTCTGGGGACAATGTTTATATACTTTCTTTTTCTGTAGAATCATGATACATTAGTTTGGGTACTAGAGGCAAGGGAATCACATTTAACTGATAAAGAGAAAATGTAAAATGTCCTTATGTGCTTTGCTCTGTAGAAACAGAACTTTTCAGTAAAATGGTAGCATGCACTTACAGATGTGCTAATTATTAATCTGACTGTTAACTTGAATGATGTTTCACCTTTTCATCTTGCTGAATCCAACACCAAACATGTGTATGTATTCTATATTGGTAGGTTATTTTTCATAACAATGTGTTACTAAATCAAGCATATCAATAAAAGCATACATTTTGAATTAATCATCATACCAGATCAATTAGGCTTTAGACTGGGCAAAGTTCTTCCACAAGCATCTTTTCATTTCATACTCTCAATAGCCTTGTGAGAAGGTGTGGCATGGGACATCACCCACCTCTGACTTACAGGGACTCCAAGCCACCTCTGTCATGTCCTGGGAGATTGAATGAAGCATGGACAGAACTTGAAGTCAGGACACAGGACATTGCCGTTCTTTTCCTGCCCCCCTCCCACCTTGAAGGAAGGAAAAATAGTATATTTTCCTCTATGCCCTATTTAATATTCACTGTCATGTGCTAGCAAAACCATGGACTAGGTATAAGGAAATCCTTTGGATTCAGAGAAAGAAAAACCTGTGTATCAATTAAGAGTCATTGTATTAAAAGTATGTAACTCATACTAGACAAAAAAATCTAAGGAGTTTAATGGCCCCTATAACTAAAAAGTTCAGAGACAGGGTTAGCTCAAATAATGAAATAATGACCTGTCATTCATCTCCTTGTCCTCTGGAATGGTTCCACTCTCAGAAAAGCCTTCTTCTCACTTAGTTACTTTTAAAGAGTGTTCTATATTTTAAAGATGAGGTAGCACACAGTGAAGAGCACCAGAGTGGCAGTCAGGAATCTGGAATCTAGTCTCAATTCTGCCACTGGCTATGTGAAGTTCCTGGGAGTCAGGGGTCAGGGAAGTACTAGCCAGCTCCTAGAATTACATCTTTACAGTTGTAAATTTGGAGTGTGGGTGCTGGGGGTGGGAAGTAGGAAGGGAGGCTGGGAGCACGTTGGCCCAGCATTTCCAGAAGAGATGTTCTCTGTTTGGGCTCACATATTTCATGAGCTCACCCCAAAACCACTTATTGGAGTTTGAGCAGTGGAATGTTACCTGTGCATTGGAGTGAGTGGAGGAGCTGACAACAGAAATGGAGACTGGTGATTGCTGGAAGCAAAGTGAACACATTTGGGGTGGTCCTCTATCCAAAAAAATATGCCACATTACATTCATTGAGCCCCTAAAAATCAAACCTTTGATCTCAACCTTTTTAGTACCATGAGCTGATCCCCTTGGCTAACTATTCATGGAACCAGAATCCATCTTTCTGCTTTGCTCTCATAAGAATCCCCCCAGTCGGAGGATGGGTGGGTAGGGAGGGATAAAGGGGGAGAGAAAAAGGGGGTTATTTAGATTAGCATCCATAGGGGGGTGGGAGAAAGGGGAGGGCTGTACAACACAGAGAAGACAAGTAGTGATTCTACACCATTTTGCTATGCTGATGGACAGTGACTGTAAAGGGGTATATAGGGGAGACCTGGTATAGGGGTGAGCCTAGTAAACAAAGTATTCGTCATGTAAGTGTAGATTAATGATAAAAAAAAAAGCAGTTCCAGTGTGGTGACCTCCAATGAGTTCTACACAATGATATAAAGGGCATATAAAAGTGTAGGCAAAGGGTCTGTTTCTGTTTATACAGAGGATCAAAGCCTAATTTGGCTACCCCGAAAATGAACTAAGATACGATATGAAAAAGAACTTCCAACATCAGCACTCTCAGGAAGACTCATGCCAGAAGATGATCATCAAAAAAACCCCAACAAAGATCCATGCACTGCTACAGCTGTAGATGCACTCATCCCACCAGCTCCTGGACTTGCCATGGGAATGAAGAAGGAGATATCTAAGCTGGCCTGTGCATACAGTAAAACAACAAATTTGACTGGATCTATACTGTTGGAACTCAACCAAGAATTAGGAGAAATGCAAATTGTAGCGCTCCAAAATCTTACAACTACAGACTATTTACTGTTAAAAGAACATATGGCATGTGAACAGTCCCCAGGAATGGGTTGTTTTAATTTGTCTGATTTCTCTCAGACTGTTCAAGTTCAGTTGGACAATATCCACCATATCATAGATAAGTTTTCACAAATGCCTAAGGTGCCTAACTGGTTTTCTTGGTTTCACTGGAGATGGCTGGTAATTACAGGTATGCTTTGGTTACGTAACTGTACTCCTATTATGTTAATGTGTGTGCACAATTTAATTAGTAGCTTAAAACCTATACATGCTGAAGTTACTCTACAAGAAGATATGTCAAAGAAATAATCAATCTTCCCATGTTTTCTGCTGCCTGCTACTTCTATAGCTTTTCTTCTTCCTACCTAATTACAACCCTTAAATAGAATTCGTGCCACATATCGTATTTACCGAGTATCATAATTCTTCCAAGTGGTAAAGACACCTCAAGACAAATGCTGGGCATAGAAGCCACAGGGCATAAATCTGCAAAGAAGTAAAAAGCTAACCTTTTCAAACAATAAGGCTTCTCTCTCACTTACCAACTTTACATTTCCCTGTATGGCCCCAGACGATGACTGGTTAGCCACAGACGGGTAAGATTCCTCAAGGGAGGAACAACCTAAGACAGGCACAGTCGCAGGGGGGCCATCAGGTGAGAAAATGGGGATCAACAGAGGTGAGGCTTAGAACCTCACCCCCCCCTGTTCTGAGAGAAATCTTCTGCATACGTGGATGTTTTATTGCCCTGGTCTAGCTTGGATTAACACATAGTCTACAGGCACACACCTGATCATCTACATTTGCTCTCTTACAACACTAAACTATGTTTTCTACCTTTATCTCATATCTACCTACCACTTCAGCATTTTATTAAAAATAATAATAATGAAGAGAGAAGTGTGGTATCCACATATAAATCAAGTATAAAAACCAAATGAGTATTCATATTTGAACTGACTGTTTATAGTTCATAATGCATGAGCAAAACCGAAAGTTTCTGTGATGACTGCCCTTGCACTGTTCACCATGTAACTTATTCACTATGTAAGAATTTGTTCTCCATGTAAGAACTTGTTTGTTATGCTTCAGAAGATTGGAGACTGACGAAAATTAGGCTTGGGCTGGATTAATGATTGTGCAGTGAGCATTAACCCCCCTATACAGAATTTTATTGTTGTTAACAACCATTTGATCAATAAATATGAGAGATGCCCTCACACACACACACAATATATATATATATATATATATATATATATATATATATATATATATATACACACACACTTCCAATTGTAAAATAAATAAGTAACCAGGATGTAATGTACAGCATAAAGAATATAGTCAAAATATTGTAACAACTTGGTATGGTGATAGCTGGTACCTAGAATTATCATGTATATAAATGTTGAATCACTGTGTTGTACACCTGAAACTAATATAATACTGTGTGTCAACTACCCTTCAATAAAAAATAATTATCCAGAAAAAAAAAATAATCCCCCAAGTCATGGGATGCCCAATGGGGAAGTGGCTATCCCAGATGGCTTTGATCCATGCCAGTACTCATCATTATGTACACTCTCCTTCTGACAGCTCACGTGGAACATGTCACATTTTGAAAGAGAAGTTTTCATTAAGTACTTTGCTGCTGCCAAATGGAATCAGTATATTATGTGGCTGGCGTCTGCCAGAATGCCAATGAGAGGTGTTCCTTCTGTCTGTAGTACCAGCCTGGCTCCTGTCATCAAGCTGCAGCCTCCTAGTTTTCAAAGATCAATGGCTTTCCTACGTTATGTGGAGCAAGGTCTCTTGACTCTGTTAGCAGGGAAGGTTTCCTAGCCAATGGCAGAATTGAGAGTACAATCTAAGTTTCCCCACTGGCAGTGTTGTGCTCTTCCCACTGTATACTACTTGATCTTCAGAATCTGAAACATTCTTTTAAAAATAAGATCTGAGGGAAGTTTGATAAAGGGTGTGCATGTATTACAGAAGAAACTTGGTTACCATCTTTACTTCCCTCTCTAACCCTCTGCCACATGCAGTCCATCAGTGCGTTCTATTTATTTGCAATCATAAGGACTTATAAATATCTTTACTTTTTAAAATCTCTACTATCAAGACCACTATCATCATTTTCCTAGACAACTGTGTAATATTTTAAGTGAATTCTCTGCTCATAGGACACAGAGGAAGTTCAGAACACAAATCTAGTCCTGGCAGTCCTCTGCATACAACTTTGCGATGGCTCCCCAAGACTTGGCCTCAATTTTAACTCTTTAATAATGTTCCCTCCACCACTTTTCTTGCCAGGTCTCCATTGTGACACAGTAGCCTCTTTTTAGTGCTTTGAATGAGCCAGCTCTCCTCTTTTTCAGCTCTGCATATGCTGTTGCCCTTACCAGCTGCCCCCACTATTTGCATCTGTAGCATCCTATTTCAGCCCTTCTCATATGCTTTCTGTTTTGTTTTCCCCTTTGCTCACACACCCAGTCGTCATATACACATATACACATATGCACGCACCAGGCAGACACCCACTCTTCACTGTAAGCCCGCTGTGAGCGTAATGCATTTACAGAAGATTTGACGACCTGGGGACAGAGTGCACTGCAGAATGGGGGCTTTACCTCACACAGGCCCTCCCTTTCATCTCCCCTTCATGTCACTGTTGACTGAAATGAAGAGTCATCTCCATAACAATCCCACCCTCTACCAAAGGCAGTTGTAAATATCAATCATTTTTTTTCCTTGTAATCATTTTTTCTTTACATAAAATGAAGTTCTCTTGGGACCAGTGTAGGGCAAGTCTAATACCCCTTTACCCACAACAATCATTCATTTTATCAGTTTCTTCATTCAAAGACATATGTAAGTCACAATTTTTTATAGAGTTCAGGTCCCAGGAGCATTTCACATCTAAATCTGAATTGAGTTCTTAAAAAAATTATTTACCATCTAGTGGTAAAATTTCATGAAACATCCTAAGGGTGACTAGGATGTTGGGATGAACAGGGCCACTGTCCCCAAGAATACCATTGACATCTATGCAGGGTTCTGGAGACACAGGATTGGAATGAACCTTCAATGTCATATTTATGATCCTTTGCCTAGTACTTCTCCAAAAGCCTTTTTTAACTCTGATCATTCGTGTGTGTGTGTGTGTGTGTGTGTGTACCACCCTTATCTAAGTCATTATTAATTATCTACTGGATCAAATAAATCTTAAACACATTTACTGCTTTAACCCTTGTTCTTCTATAGCTGATTCTCAATACAGTACAGGCACACTTTAATATACTTTGCAGGCAAGAGGTTTTTATGAACCAAAGATTTTGGCAACTTGTGTGGAACAAGTCTGTCAGTGCCATTTTTCTAACAGCATTTGCTCACTTCAAGTTTCTGTCACATTTTGTTCATTCCCACAATATCCCAAACTTTCTCATTATTGTGCTTGTTATGGTGACCTGCGAACAGTGATGGTGACTTGCTGAAAGCTTAGATGATGGCTAGCATTTTTTAGCAATAAAGTACTTTTTAATTAAGGTTTATACATTGGTTTAATTTGATATAATGCTATTGTACACTTAATTGACTTTTACATGCACTTGGAAATCAAAAATTTTGACTCACTTTATTGCAATGTTTGCTTTATTGCAGTGGTCTGGATCCAAACACTTAATATCTCCCAGGTATGCCTGTATCTGGAATGATATTTTTAAAAATTAATCATATTACTCCTCTGTTCAAGCCTCCAAAGATTACTTCTTTCACTATGAGTGAAAGATTGAGTGCGTAGGATGGACTCAAGGTCTCCGGGGACCTGTCCACTATCACCACGCTTATCTTTCTTACTACTAGTTTGCTTTCATCCATTCCATGCCAGCCACAATGTCCTCACAATGCCTCCGTGTTCCTCATACATGCCAGGCCTGCTCCTAGTTCACATCCTTTCCCATGGCTGTATCCTTGGCCAGGCACTGCACTCTCCTACCCCATTTCCAAGTGGTTCCTTCCTCCCTCTTCTTCATGCCTTTGCTCACGTGGCCATTTCTCATGAGGTCTACCTTGATCACCCTACTTACAATTAGCACTCCTGTGCTGAGCTTCTAAACTCCTTCACAGTTTTGCTTTTCTTCATAGTACTTGCCTAATTGATGATATAAATTACTTATTTATTATGATTATTACCTCTCTCCCCTGGCAGAGTATAACCTCTAAGCACCCAGGGTCTGGCTCTGCCCTTCACTGATAGATTCTGTCACCTAGAGCAGGTGCTCAATACATATTGTTTGAAAAAATTAATTAACTGGATATTGCCAACTTGAAGCTTTTGCCAACTTTTTTTTGGTATCATTAATCTACAATTACATGAGCAACATTATGTTCACTAGACTCCCCCCATCACCAAGTACCCCCCACATACCCCATTACAGTCACTGTTCATCAGCATAGTAAGATGCTATGGAATCCCTACTTATCTTCTCTGTGTTGTACAGCCCTCCCCATGCCCCCCACTACATTATGTCTGCTAATAGTAATACCCCCTTTTTCAGCTTATCCTTCCCTTCCCACCCATCCTCCCCAGTCCCTTTCCCTTTGGTAACTGTTAGTCATTTCTTGGGTTCTGTGAGTCCGCTGCTGTTTGGTTCCTTCAGTATTTTTCTTTGGTCTTATACTCCACAGATGAGTGAAATCATTTGATACTTGTCTTTCACCATCTGGCTTATTTCACTGAGCATAATACCCTCTAGCTCCATCCATGTTGTTGCAAATGGTAGGATTTGTTTTCTTCCTAAGGCTGAGTAATATTCCATTGTGTATATGGACCACATCTTCTTTATCCATTCATCTACTGATGGACACTTAAGTTTCTTCCATTTCTTGGCTATCGTAAATGGTGCTGTGATAAACAAAGGGGTACATATGTCTTTTTGAAACTGGGATCCTGCATTCTTAGGGTAAATTCCTAGGAGTGGAATTCCTGGCTCAAATGATATTTCTTTTTTGAGTTTTGTGAGGAACCTCCACACTGCTTTCCACGGAGGTTGAACTAACTTACATTCCCACCATCAGTGTAGGAGGGTTCCCCTTTCTCCACATCCTCGCCAACATTTGTTGTTGTTTGTCTTTTGGATGGTGGCCATCCTTACTGGTGTGAGGTGATGTCTCATTGTGGTTTTAATTTGAATTTCTCTGATGATTAGCCATGTGGAGCATCTTTTCATGTGTCTGTTGGCCATCTGAATTTCTTCTTTGGAGAACTGTCTGTTCAGCTCCTCTGCCCATTTTTAATTGGATTATTTGCTTACAAACAAATTGTTGAGATGGTGAGCTCTTTATATATTTTGGATGTCAACCCTTTATCAGATCTGTCATTTATGAATATATTCTCCTATACTGTAGGATGCCTTTTTGTTCTATTGATAGTGTCCTTTACTGTACAGAAACTTTTCCGCTTGATATAGTCCCACTTGCTCATTTTAGCTTTTGTTTCCCTTGCCCTGGGAGATATGTTCATGAAGAAGATGCTCATGTTTATGTCCAAGAGATTTTTGCCTATGTTTTTTCCTAAGAGTTTTACGGTTTCATAACTTACATTCAGGTCTTTGATCCATTTTGAATTTACTTTTGTGTATAGGGTTAGACAATGGTCCAGTTTCATTCTCTTACATGTAGCTGTCCAGTTTTGCTAGCACCAGCTGTTGAAGAGGCTGTTATTTCCCCCATTGTATATCCATGGTTCCTTTATTGTATATTAAATGCCCTTATATGTTTAGGTTAATATCTGGACACTATTCTGTTCCTCTTGTCTGTGGGTCTGTTCTTGTGCCAGTACCAAATTGTCTTGATTACTGTGGCTTTGTAGTAGAGCTTGAAGTAGAACACTATAATAAGATGCATACAAAGATGATTTAGACACAAACCTGGACATGAAAGAGATTCCAGGCAAACAGAGTAGATAAGATACATGTATAAGAAACTCTGATACAAACAGTAAAATAATCCAGATAAACTGCTTTGGGAGTTTAAGGAGGGAGAGAGAGTTTTGGGACATGCTGGTTAGAAGCAGATGTAGAAGAACAAACAATCAAAGCAGGAAAGCACAAGAACACATATGCCAGGAGGAGCAGTTTGTTAGGAGTAAAGAATGTGGGAAGAGGAATCATTTTTGTCAAGATTAACCAACCAACCACCAGTACTTTCACTTCCAGAAGGTAGTTATGTAGACACGTATCAATTCATGTCCATCTCTAGTCAATTTCTTTTTGCCATCTGTAACACATGGCACATGTGATGGTTTCAGAACACAAAGTGGGTCCTGGGGAAGGGAAGGCACATGCTAAGTTTGGAAGGTAAAGGTCAAATTATAAAGCATATCAACATTTTGCTAAGAAGTTTGATCTTCCCATGGTAGAGCAGGCCAAGGGTAACTGACCAACCACCATTACGTATATATTTGACAGAGCACGAGAGCAGAGCGGTGTGCTGTCTAATGCAGACCGTGTTGTCATAATTCAAATCTATCTGACATTTGACAAAGCTAAGTTGAAATGCTTCCTGGTTTCTCATACAGGATTTTTTCTCCCAGTTTTTCATTTCTTTCTCACTTTTCCCATTCATTTCCTGCCACTCAATGGCATTATTCAACTGTTGAGCATGCCCACAGTAACACCAAGTTCAGAGACAGCTTTTTCCAATGGCAGACCCTTCCATGACACAATGAGGTAGGAGAGAAGCATGAAACCATTCTACGTTTGGCTTTACTGTTCCCTCCTATTTCACTGCATACGTGACTCCAGGTAGGACCAGCAAAATGACTGCTCACTCCAAATCACTGACCAACAGAACTGTGAGCAAGTGAAATGATTACAGCTTTAAGCCACTAAGTTTTGGGGTGGCTGGTTACAAAGCCAAGCTGAGACACACCTACCAACAAATGGACAACACTGCTCTTCTAGGCTCCGCAGATGTGAAATGACCAAAAGTGCACAGCATGCAAATGCTGGTTGCTCCATATATGAAAGAACAGCATTCACTCTCAGGAGCATTATCACAAATAGCCCCCAGCTAATTCAGAATATATTCTCCCTATTTGAAAACCTTCAGTCAACTACTAATACTGCCTGGTGCTAACCAGGTGGTAGATTTTTTTCCCCTTGAAAGAGATCAAAAGTTATTATTTTTTTTTCAAAAGTTATTTTTAAAGACTTTTTTCAAAGAAATTTTTGTGATTTATTGCCTCAATTTCCTTTAGAAGGCAAATAAATATTTAATTCTTACATGAGCTTAGCCTCCTATCCCCCCAATTATAAAGAGGAGTAATTCTTACTTGCTAAAGAATTCGTTTCTTAAGATCACCCTTTAAACTTCCAGCTAAAATATTTCACACTCTATTTCTTTCATGTTTAAAGGTTACACATTTCTCAGTGTCTTCGAGGAGGTGACACAGCTAGTGTTTTTCAGCCCACAATGCTGCTTTCATGAAATCAGCAAAGGCCTTCCATGGCTTTCTAGGAAGATAAAAGATTCCATCTCTAGCGACCTTACAAAAAGGATAGCTTTTCTATACCATAAAGATTCAGAATATCTTGTATCAAGTGTCTTTGAGGTTTGGCAACTCTTTGACACCACTTTTCTTTGCTCAAGAAAATCTGAAGCTCTAATAAACCATTCAAGTGAAATTTCCTACAGAATACAATCTTTAGTAACCATAGATTCAAGTTAGAATGACGAAAATGTGACTTTTCTCTTCCATGCCTAGGATCTTTTATTAGAATTGTAAAGGTTTTGTTTCACTGTTCCGTTGCAAGGAATACCTTACAGCTCAGGCTTTTTTTCTCCTGGGATCATTAACTCAATTGACTCCTGCTTATTGTTAATAAGGCAAAGGTCTTCATGGATTCAGTCCTGGTGTGAGCCAGTTGGGCTTTCCACAGGCAGACAGCACCCTTGACTCCAAGTTCAATCTGACCTCTAATCTTGGCCTGGTCACCTTCCACTCCAGAAAGACATATGGCATGATGGCTGCATCTGTGCAGACATTCCCACCATGGGAACAACTCAATCTCTATAGGTATAATGAGGCCTGTCTTCACCTGCACAAGAGTTATCTGCAGCAAAAAGGTACTAATTTGAATTTGGAGCTCTGGTAGGAGTCCATATAGAGCACATTTACAGTGTTTTTGGGCAACATGAAGAGCTGCTATAACAGTACTAACAATACAGGGATTTACTTTTTTAGATCGGCCTCTCTCTCTCATAATATATGTGACATAAGGGCGTAAGTCAAGGTAAGCAAGGCAACTCTGATCCATGGTCACTTAGGTATCTGGTTTCCTCTCATGGGGCTGCCCCTCCATGCCTTAAATCATGGATGTCATATGTTTGGTTAAAGTTAGGTCACCATGGGTTGCACTATGGGGAAGGCTAGTTCATTCTCTCAAGGCCTGGAAGTGGCACACACCATTTCCATTCCCATTCCACTGTGGAGGACTTCGTCAAATGCCTAAGCCTACTGAACAGGGGATGGAAGAAGGTATAAGCATGCACCACGTTCCTAGGAAGAAGGAAAGAACATATTGTGGTAATCAACCTGCAGTCTCTGCCACAGACAGAAAGTCAAGACCATCCTTACTTTGCTGTTTGCATACTCAAAACCACTCCTGGGAAGAAGAGCTGTCTCCAGCACAGGTTCTAGGATAGCATGTCATTTTTCACACCACCAGCCATCACCCAGCCAAAGCCACAAACTGCAGGAAGGAAGATAGCAGTCTAGGCAAAGTCACAGACATGAGAAAGAGTGAGAGTGAAAGACCGCATTGTTCATCCCTTAATATATTAATACCATGACCCCAAGGGAGTACAGATGGTGCTGGGGAGTGCTTGCACCTTTCCCTAGCTCCTTTGAAATAGGAAAAAGAGGACCTATGGAGGAAAAAAGATAGAATTAGTAGCACTTCTGAGTCCTTCCTCTGACCTAACCAGAACAAGGGGCCTTGGCACTGGGTCCCAGAAATTATGTAGTCAGTCCCGACTGGAAGATTTGGAGCTAATGCAGAAATGCTTTTCCCTCTCCAGTCCCCGGGGAAATGGTGCTGAGACACATGTCATAAGTCTTCTCTGATATCCAGGTGATGGCTGGGAGATAGGCAAAATGGGTGAAAGGGGTCAAAATGTACAAATTTCATTATAAAATGAGTAAGTCATGGGGATATAATGTACAGCATGGTGACTATAATTAATAAAACTGCTCTGCATATTTGAAAGTAGTTAGGAGAGTAGATCTTGAAAGTTCTCATCATGAGAAAAAAATTTGTAGCTGTAAGGTGATGGATATTAACTGGGATTATTGTGGTCATTATTGTGCAATATATACAAACATTGAATCATTACACTGTACACCTGAAAATAATATAATGTTATGTCAATTGTACCTCATTAGAAAGGTAAGAAAAAAAAAGACAGAGAGTTGGGGGGATCAGTACCACAGAGGTAGCCACTTGTTCTGTGTGCACTTGGGGTTGACTTTACACCATCACATTTGACCTCTGAGGCTCTCAGATATCAGGACAGCCAGTTATATAAGTAGAACAAATCAGCTTTCCTGAGAAGAGCATGGAACTGAGAAATATGTGTGCTGGACTAATGAAGCCCACAGATTAGCTGTTCCCCAGGGGGCAGCATCTGTTTTTGCCCACCAATCTTGATGCTTCTTCACACACGCCTCAAAAGAAAATCTACCGGTAACGCATTGATGATTATTATACTGAAGGTTTCAAAGGGGAGACAGAGGAAACATTTACATCACACACAGCTTCACCAGCCCCCTCTTGACATGTCTCCTAGTTTCAGTCTCTCTCCAACCATGAAGGATATTTTTTTCCTTCAGCCACTTAGAGCTGCCCAGCCTCACTAAGCCCCTCTCCTCCTGGACCTCTCATGCCTGCCCCTAACCCAATTCCAGCTTCTCCACATGCAACTCAGCCCATCTGGGGGAAAAAAAGATTTTCTAGATTTTCTAATTACCATGATCCACTCCATCAGGTGGATGGGGAATTGTGGAGAGCAGGGGGGGATTATGAAAATCTCTTTTCTTTTGCACTAAGTGCTGAGGATCATATCAAAGCACACAGTCTCTAGCCTCAAGCATCCTACTGACATGTAAATGGACCATTGTAATTTGGGACCTTAAGTGTTAGGATAGAAGTAATCACAAGTTCTATGGCATCATTAAGGAGGGGCACCTAATCCAGGTTCAAGAGGTAGTAGGGATGCCAAACCAACTTTTCTGAGCACCTGCTCCGTGCCAGCCCCTGTACTGCACAGCCGTGGTAGGGAGATGGTTCCTGCAGAGCCTCTGCTTCCAAGAAGAGCATCATTGGTTGGCCCCTTTGCTTTGCTAGTGCCCCAAGCAGGTGCTTAGCCTGCCTATTGTGTAACCCCTTTCTGCCTTCTGAGTCTGTCCTCCATCTCCGCGCTCACCTTCCCCATTTGTCCATTGAAGGAATCTGGCAACAGTCTGGCAGAACCAGGATCACAACCTGGGACTTTTGGTTCTCACCACAGGACTCAGAAAGTCTTAGAGGCTGAGAAGCATTGATTCACTTTGTTCTCATTTCTCATTTATCAGCCTAAATGTATTGTTAGTAGAAATGGGAGGCTGTAGGCATTGGGAAGGCCTCTAGGGAATTCTGGGGCTGCTTTACCTATTTATTTTTCCTGCCCCAGTCTCCACAGTCATTACCGAGACCAAAGAAGTCTTATCTTCACTCATTTCTCTGGAACCACAGTGACATTCAGTGGCCACTGGAGGTTGACAATCAAATGTCAGAGAAAGCACTTGTCTTTGTGCTTCAGGATGGAGTAAGGCAAGTTTCCCAGCAGTTTTTCCAATTACACTACCACAGTGTGATCTGCTCCTGCTATTGCTTAGGGAGACTTGGCATAGGGATAACTGGAGGAGCTGGCCCAAGATGCCAACCTAATACAAACTATTTATCCTCATTTAGATGCCTTCATAGACAAAAGAACAAACCAAAAGAGTTTATGCTGTAATTGTGATTTTAATTTTTTTCCTAGCTATTGGTTCCTTAATGCAAATAATTGGAAATAAAAATCTGAAAAAATGTGAATGTTGAAATCATCTACAAACTCACCACCCAGAAATAATACTCATTAACATTTTAATTAGTTTCCTTCCTGTTTTTCTATGAGTAATAAAATGCTATCATTCAATACACACAGATCCATTGCATGCTTTTGCACTTAGTGATATATCATGGACATTTTTCCATGTCATTCTTCGATGACATAACTTTTAATGGCTGAATAGTATTCCAACATATGCATATACTGTGATTCATTTATGGATGGATCACAACTAGTTAACCAATTCCATATTGTTAAAGCATTCAGAGGGTTTCTAAATTTTCAACATTATAAACTTATATTATAGGTGTTTCCTTACAAATAACACATCTGATTATTTCCTTAGGATCAGTTCCTTTGACTAGAACAACTCAGCTAAGGAGCATGCATATTTACTACTTTTGAAACCTATTGCCAAATTACCCTCCAGAAAGATTATACCAATTTATTTTCCCACCAGCTGTATTTAAAAGTGCTTATTTTCTCATGCCCAGGTCAACACTGGGTATTATCTTTACTTTTATTATTCATCAATGATAGGAAAACAATGGAAAATTATTTTAATGGCATGGTAATTTTTTTTGTTTAATTTAAATTTTTCCTAATCAGTGAATTTGAACCGCCTTCATTGGCTATTTGTAGTCAGTTGGAAATCGCTTACCCTTGTCTTTTGCCCCTCTTTTTAATTCTGTTGGAATATTTACCTTCTTTATTGATTTGTGAGCACTTTATAAGTTAACCCTTTGTCATATGATACAAATTTCTTAGCTTGTCATTGTCTTCCTATTTCGTTGGCATATAGAAGTTTGATTTTTATACATTCAAACCTATTTTCTTTTATGGTTTCTGTCTTTAAAAGGCCTTCCCTTCTCCTAAGTTACACTTATACTGCTTTTATTCTCTGGGTCTCTTGTTTTCTTATTTACATTTAATTAATTCATCTGGAATTTACATAGGTGAAGTGTGAGGTCAGGCTATAACCTTATTGGATTATGGGGCTACAGATGTGAATTGGAAGAAATAATAGTTTCTCCTTAACTTTTGTTTGCCACCTTGAATTATTATGTATTGATTTATATGGTGTCTGTTTCTAGCCTTCTTATTCTGTTCCACTGATCCACTTCTTCACTGGCAGTGGTTGAACATTTTACAGAAGAATACACACAGTAGGTATGTACACACACATACTTACATGCTCACATATGTAGGCATAGGCGTGAGAAGAGTGAGTCTTCTCAAAGATTTAACTTAGCAGCAAAGAGCAGAATGTGGATCTCTTGGGCTGTGTCATTTCCATGAAGTCCAGTCAGACAGTGGTTACCATCCTGATATCTTCCATTTGACCATAAAATCCACCTCCAACCTTCTCTACCATGTTTTGTGCCCCCAAGAAGCTGCCCTGTGTGGATTTAATAAATGAGCTCTCAAACAGAGAGGCCGTGTGAGAGGTGAAAGAGAGAATTCCTCTGAAAACCACACATAATATGAAAATACAGTTAATACAACTAATTCTAAAAGAGCAACAGGAAACCAGGCTGCACCAGACTGCATACACCTGGAGAAAAGAGCAGACCTCAGGAAAAAGGGTAACGTATCAGAGCCTTGATCCAGTGGGACCCAAGCCCTTCCCCCACCCCAGCTCACCATCAGGAGGAAGAGAAACAGAGTGGGGAGAGGTTGGAAGCCTGGGAATGCTGAACACCCAGCCCTGGAGATCTGCTTTGGGAACACAAGCCTACATTGCATGGTGCTCTGGAAATTAATGGCATTGGAAAACTAAGACAGGTGGAATACTTGGAGAGACTGAGATTCCATCCATTTGTGGAAGACAGGGATCCACATCTGGCTGCTCAGGAAAAAAGAAAGGCAGGCAGTCTAAGAGACTTCCTAACAGCAAGAGGGTGGCTAAAGGGACAAGTATTGCACAGAGCTTGCTGCTCAGGAGAAAGAAGAGGTGGACAAAATTGTCCAGGCACACTCTGCCCAGCAGGTTGGGAACTTTCAGGAGCTTCAGGTGCTCCATCCCCCTGGCTGGCTACTCAGCTCCGAGGCCCGGCCATCATGATATGCAGCCTGCTGCACCTTCCTCCTGGCCTGCGGGCACCGGCTTGCAAACCAGCAGTCCCTGCCCTGGTGTCAGGCCAGCCAAAGGGAGGCCCCACCAGAGGCAGCTACAAACACAAAGCACAAAGGCTTACACCTGTGTGCTCAGTGCACAGGTTCTGGCAGTGGAGACAGGCACAGCAGCCGAGAAGTAGGAAACAGCTCTTTCCTCCCCACAGGCTTTGTGTTGTCTTCCTTGGGTGCTGCTCCCCTGCAACACCCAACATCACTCCAGGGACTGAGCAGCTCCAGAGAGTAGAGCTTCTGGGCACTAGAGGGCACCACATACAAATATGAAACATCAAAAGAAACTGGTTCAGACCAAAATCCCACAAACATGAGAAAAAGGGCCAAGTGAAACTGAACTCATCAATCTTCCAGAAAGAGAGTTCAAACTAAAAATCATAAACATGCTCATGGAGGTACAGAAAAATATTCAAGGACTCAGGGATGAATTTAGGACAGAGATTTAATCATTGAGAAATTCCATATCTGAAATGAAACATACAATGGAGGGATTTAAAAGCAGATTAGATGTAGTAGAAGAGAGGGTAAATGCAATAGAAATTGGAGAAGAGGAATACAAAGAAGCTGAGGCACAGAGAGAAAAAAGGATCTCTAGGAATAAAAGAATATTGAGAGAACTGTGTGGCCAATCCAAATGGAACAATATTCACATTATAAGGGTACCAGAGGAAGAGAGAGAAAAAGGGATAGAAAGTGTCTTTGAGGATGTAATTGCTGAAAATTTCCCCATTCTGGGGAAGGAGATAGTCTCTCAGGCCATGGAGGTGCATAGATCTCCCAATACAAGGGACCCAAGGAAGACAACACAAAGACATATAATAATTAAAATGGCAAAGATCAAGGATAAGTACAAACTATTAAAAGCAGCTAGAGAGAGAAAAAAGATCACATACAAAGGAAAACCCATCAGGCTATCATCAGACTTCTGCAGAAACCTCTTTGGGAATTGAGGGCTTAGGGTGCAGACTTGTACCACCTGTCCTGCCCTCAAGGTGGGCTAGGTTGTTTTCTGTTTGCTAGGGCTGTTTACAGTGAAGTCACAGGTTATGCTGAGATACCCTTGTGGAACACTCTAACATTCCAGGCCAAGTTGCTCTTGGCCTCTGACCTTTAACTGATCTCACTGAAGATGTCTATATTTCTAGTCTAGTATCTTTACCCTAGATAATTAGTGTGGCCTTGACTTTGCATAATGCTGAACACAGAGTTTCGATAGGGACTGTACATTGTTACATTGCTTTGACTGTAAATATCTTGCTTGCCTTGCTTTTTCCGGAGGCCCTCACCCTACTATAAGCCCATGGTCCCTGTCTCACTTATGACCATTCACTTAGGTTTTTAGTCTGGTCCCCTGGGGAGTTTCCCATGTGCCCCTGTTTGGACAAATGAGACTCAGCCTTTCTGTGGTTTCCTTGCCTCTAAGGTTTCACACCTAATTACAAGCTGCCTGCTGTCCTTGGGCTCTGTTTAATGGCACTTCAAGTCCATAGGCTTCAGCTTTGTGCTGTTCCATTTAAGCATGGATGGGAATGTGTTCAGTTAAAAAAAAAAGCACTTCTAGGTATATACCCCGAAGAACTGAAAACAGGTGCTCAGATAAGTACATGTACATGCACATTCACAGGAGCACTATTCACAATAGCAAAAAGGTCACAACAGCCCACGTGTACAATAATGGATGAATGGGCAAATAAATTTTGGCATATACATAGACAATGGAATATTAGTTGGCTGCAAAAAAAGAATGAAGTACTACTATCTGCTAAAACATGGATGATTATAAGTGAAACATTATGCTGAGTGAAAGAAGTCAGACAAAAAGGCTACATATTATCTGAGTTCACTTATATGAAATACCTGGAACTGATAAATCCATAGAGACAGAATTTGTGGTTGCCAGGGGCTAGCGGGAGGGAGGACTGAGGAGAAACCGTGTAAGGGGTAAAAAGTTTACTTCAGAGTGATGAAAATTTTTTAGAATTAGATAGAGGCTTCACAAATTTGTGTATGTGTTAAATGCCACTCATTTGTCAACTAAAATGGTTAGTTTATTTGCATGAATTTCACTTCAATAAATTCTTAAAAAATATTTTTCAATGGCACTAGCCATCCAAGAAATGCAAATTAAGGCCACAATGAATTATAAATACATACCTATTAGAACAGCTGAAATAAAAAAGTGACACCACCACATGCTGGCCAGGATATGGAACAAATGGATCACTCAAACATTAACGGTAGGAATGTAAAATGGATGATAGTAGTTTGGAATCTTCTTATGAAACTAAACATACAGCTGCCACACAACCCAGCAGTCATGCTCCTGGGCATTTATTCCAGAGAAGTGGAAAGTTATGCCTAAGAGAAAACCTGTACACAGCAGTTTCTATTTTTAATAGCGAAAAAACAGCAAACCACCAAAATGTCCTGGACAACGTGAATGGTTAAATAAACTGGGGGACATCCATTCCATGGAATGCTAATCAGAAATAAAGGCATGAAATATAGAAAATACATGTATCTCAGGGGCATAATGCAAAGTGGATAAAAAGTCGATCTTATAGGGTCAAAAAAATTTACATGCTACATGATTGCATTTATACAACATTCTCAATGTGGCAAAATTGCAGTGATGGAAAACAGATTAGTGGTTCTGATGGATTAGGGATGGTGGGGAGGGGAGGGGTAAATGTAACTATAAAGGCGTGGCACAAGGGAGATCTTTGTGGTGACATGATAGTTCCATATCTTAATTGTGACAGTGGTTACTCAAATCCACACGTGACAAAATGGCACAGAACTAAACACACATATTCTCTAATGTCAATTCCCTGGTTTTGATACAGTACCATAGTTATGTAAGATGTAACCATTGGGGGAAACTGGGAGAATGGTACATAGACCTCTCCTATTATTTTTGATATTTCCTGTGAATCTATAATTGTTTCCAAATAAAAAAGTAAAAACAAATGCAACATAAATATACCTCAATGAGGTTGATTAAAAAATATTAGAGAATACTATGAAAATCTATATGCTAACAAACTGGATAACCTAGAAGAAATGGACAACTTTCTAGAAAAATACAACCTTCCAAGACTGACTGATCCAGGAAGAAACAGAGAACCTAAACAAATTACCAGCAGTGAAATTGAATCAGTAATCAAAAAACTACCCAAGAACAAAACACCCAGGCCAGATGGATTTACCACTGAAATTTTTCAGACATTTAGAGAACACATAATACACATTTTCCTTAAAGTTTTCCAAAAAATAGAAGAGGAGGGAATACTTCCAAATTCATTCTATGAGGACAGCATCACTCTAATACCAAAACCAGGCAAAGACACCACAAAAAATAAAATTACAGACTAATATCCCTGATGAACACAGATGCAAAAATACTGAACAAAATATTAGCAAACTGAATTAAAAAATACATCAAGAGGCAACTTTAAAAAATATTCCACACTAAGTGAATCTGATTCAGTATATTTGCAGGTGGGGGTCGGCTAAAGTTTCACAAGTAATTCTGATTCTGATGATTCCCAGTGTACAAAGTACTGGTATAAAGTACCACTATCACTAATAACAATTCCTAACTGTTATTGAGTACATTTCATGTATTAGGTCCTCTTTATGTGCTTTGCATGTATTGTTAGATTTAATTCATCAACAAAATGGCCTTGTGAAGACCAGGTGAGGAAATACAAGTGCTCATTCTCACTCAGAGTAAACAGACAAGGAAAGTCATCTTGACATAGAGGCAACAACTTTTCACTTAACTATAAAGACATGGAAAATGTGATTAGCACTGATTAACGCAGTAAAAAGATTGGTGATGTCAGACCTAGTCATGAAAAGAAGACTGAGAAAGGAAAACATGTTGAGGCAGCATGGAACAGTGCCTGAACTGAGATAAAGAGCCTTTGCCTCTCAAACATGACCAGTCCTGGGCTAGTATAACAAGTTGGCTTCAAGGATTCTGCACTATACCAAAATGAGTCTAAATTCCAAGTTCAACATTCTCTCTCCCTCAGTGCCAACTTAGGGTTACTACTAGGCAGAAAAATAGATATGGGCAGGTTGAGAGAGAATAGGCCAGTAAAGCTCACTAAAAGGGACTCAAAGAGTTAAGCAGATAAAACCAGAGAGCCACAAAGGACTCAGAGTTAACGAGTTAATTAGTTGAAGTTCCAACAGCCAGGAGTAACTTAGAATGTCCAGATATTCCCCAGATAAAGTATCCAAGCAGAGCCTGTGTTTCCATTGTCTCAATTAGATCATGCATTTTAAAATCTACTTAGTCTGCAGAAATGGCCCAGCTTCTTCTTTAACTTAAACTATTTGCTGTTTTTTTCCTCTTCCTTCAGCCCCTAATCAAGTAACTTTGTAACCAGGGCAGGAGACAGACCTCCAATGCGTAAACAAACCCACGTGGACAAAGAATGCTGAAGTCCCAAACAGTCACCTACATAACCCGTCTTAAGACAAAATTTCAAAGGAATTATAAATCACCTGTACACATCATGCCTTATGCTGATCTTTACCCAAAAAAGCCCTATAAAACCCCAAACTCTACACCCTTAAGTGTGCCTCCTCTCTGAGGTTGTCCACACTCACCTTTCTTCAAGCATGTCACTCTCTCTGTCCTGCTTCAGATAAGTAGAGAGAGGGGCTACTGAGAGCTCTGATTTGAGCTTCTAAATTCCCATCCCCTGGGTGATCCAGACAGAGCTGCAGCTATACGATCATGCTCAGCAGCCTGCCTGAAAATCTTCCTTTGCCTTTGGGAAGTTCTCAGAACATAACCTCACTCCATCCAGTACTTGCGGCTCCCCCAAATCCTGGGGTGGTAGGGATTAGTTCTCATGGTGTGCAGACTCCAGCAGACACGACACCAAGTGACCTGGCTTTAGGAGTTGGCAAGGGATTATGCTCTATGCTGAGCACCAGTTCAATGAGCTTCCCTTTCCTCCCTGTTATTCCTTCCTCTCTTGCTTTATTCAAGTAAACCTGTCCTTGTCTATCTTGACTCTGGCCCACTTCTCCCTTAGAGTATATTCAAATAAAACTTTTAGTTCACTTCACTACTGTTTCTCTGCCCTTCAGTTCTTTGTTGTGGCGGGGACAAGAACCGAGGAAAAATAACTTAACACCCTTAACAATACTGACCCAAAAGACCTACACCCTCTAGGTCTGAGTAGAAATAGATTGGCTTCCTGAACATCCAAACCCTTAAGACTTCCCAGATCAACCTGTTAAGAACAAGACTTCCCAAATCATACCTAGTTTGAGGTCATTCTGACCTTGAGTACTCACCATCATCTTAAAATGTAACTGGACTGCAGATATGCTATGAACACCTCATTTCATTTTATATTTAATTTCCTGCCTGTATCTTGTATGATCTTTTGTATTACTGACATCTTGGATCAATTCATAAAAGTTGTCTACATAATAGTACTTAGCAGTGGCATACCTAATTACAACTGATAAATGTTCTTTGATAATGATGGTATATGTAACCTAGGAGATAAGAACCACTACATACTACATGAAATTAGGATCATGAAAGCCTTGAATATAATACAATGATATTCTGGTTAATATTTTGTGGGTATAAGGATTTAGTATCTCTTTATCAGTCTGACACTCAAGTCCAAGGACACTTAGCTGCAATACAAAAAAAACTAGAGGTCAGACTAAGCTAGAGGTTAAGTACCAAGTCATTTCCTAACTCCTATTCCTGAAATGAAGGCTACTTCTGACTTGCAATGATGCATTTCTCTAGTTTATGTGCCCTGTGCTCAAAATCTCCTCCTTTCCTTCTTCCTCCATTAAATACCTCCATTTAACAACACATCAAAGAAATTAAGCTTTGTTAACCTGACCTTTGTACAAATAGTCATTAGAGCTTAAAACAGTACTTCAGAATCAGAAACAAAAACCAATTACCGTAACATTAACGTTTATCTTCTCAGGTTGCTACACTTCCTTTAGTTACTACTTCCAACATCGCGCCTATTGTCATTCTTAATTATCATGTTAATTTGTCTATAAATACAACAAAATCTGTACAAAGTAGCATAAATCAGCATATTTTAAGCAGTTCCTCTTTTTTTTCCTCCAGACCCAATAAAATTTATTTGGCCCTGACAGTAGCTCTAGAAATGTTAGTTCAATTAAAAAAATTAAACATTTAGACAATGCTTCTGATAAGCAGTAAGATAGAAAATGAAGCAGCTATAATATTATAAGCTTCATGCTATTAAGAGGCAGGCTTAGAGATCAGTATCTGTAAAAATGGGGAAAAAAATGAAAAGCTGGGCACAGCTTTTAAACTAATGACATCTTATGTTACTTGTATCATGGAAACCAAACGATGGTCACATGAGTTTTCTGATCTTTACAAACACACTTATAAAAAGTAAGGCTATCTGTAAGAGAATGAAACTGGATTATTGCCTAACCTCATACACAAAAGTAAACTCAAAATGGATCAAAGACCTGAATGTAAGTCATGAAACCATAAAACTCCTAGAAGAAAACAGAGGCCAAAATCTCTTGAATATAAACATGAACAACTTTTTCCTGAACACATCTCCTTGGGCAAGGGAAACAAAATAAAAAATGAACAATTGAACTTCTTCAAAGGAGAAATTCAGATGGCCAACAGGCACATGAAAAGATGCTCCACATTGCTAATTATCAGGGAAATGCAACTTAAAACCACAATGAGGTATCACCTCACACCAGTTAAGATGGCCAACATCAAAAAGACTAGGAACAACCAATGATGGTGAGGATATGGAGAAAGGGGAACCCTTCTTCACTGCTGGTGGGAATGTAAACTAGTTCAACCATTGTGGAAAGCAATATGGAGGTTCCTTGAAAAACTAAAAATAGAAATACCACTCGTTGGTCCCCTTCCCGCCTCAGACATGCAGATAAGAGAGGAGATGCAATGACATATCGAAGACCTGAAAGGGCCAGCCAGGGGACTCAAGGCGTAACAGCTCAAGAGCAGTGCTGAAAAGGCACTTATATTTATTGAGTAAATGAACTTACAATGAACTCAAACATCATTCTCTGGCCTTGAGTCTAGCCCAAGGATGTGACGCTTCTCAAGGATACCAAACCTGTGTGAAGGTGGCTCCGAGCCATGAGAACTGCTTTGGTTCTCATCACTCTGTCCTTGATTACACATCAACAGAGTGTGTAGGAAAACCAATCAAGCCATGTGTCCTTATACATTTGATTTCTGCATTCCCTGAATTATGTATTAACCCCACCAATCCCACATATCCCCTTTTTCTTTTAAGTAATACATAGACATTGGAGTATATTAAGTAGACAATTTCTAATGGAAGGTTTTTTTTTTTTGACATAGTGTAGTTCTCTATGTTCTACAGTATAAAATAAAAGTCTATGTTTTGAACTTATGTAAAAGAGAGTAAAGATAGAAAATAAATGTAGTGCAATTAGAAGGTAGGTGCAGGTGAGCAGGTCTAAACCTGCTCAAACACAAGACTGCGTTTTGATCTGAGCCAGGCAAGGGCAACAAAACATCCACGGGCACAGAAGATTTCTCTCAAAACTGGGGGGAGTGAGGTTCTAAGCCTCACTGTTGGCCCCCAATTTCTCACCTGATGGCCTCCCTGAGACTGTGCCTGTCTTAGGTTGTTCTTCCCTTGAGGAATCTTACCCATCTCTGGCTAACCAGCCATCTGCCATCTTCTGGGGCCATACACAGAGATGTAAAGTTGGTAAGTGAGAGAGAAGCAATATTCTTTGAAAAGGTTAGTTTTCCACTTCTTTACAGATTTATACCCCATGGCTTATGTCTAGCACCTGCTTTAAGACATCTTTGCCAGTGAAAAGGATTATGAGGCACAGCGATTTTAAGTATAAGACACGAATTCTAGAACAGAGCTGTATTTTGAAAGGAAGAAAAAAAGCTATAGAAGTAGCAGATGGAAGAGAATATGAGAAGATTATTTCTTTGACATGATTTTTTGTAGAGTAACGTAAGCATGTATAGGTTTTAACAAAGTACTAACTAACTTGCATACACACATTAACAGAACAGGAATACAGACACAAAACGAAAGCAGACTTACAATTACCAGCCATGTCTAATGAAACCAAGAAAACTAGTTAGATAACTCAGGCATTTGTGAGAATTTATTGATGATATGATGGATATCATCTAATTGATTTTGAATAATTTGAGAAAAATCAGACAAATTGAAACAACACATTCTTGGAAACTGTTCACAACTCATATGTTCTTTTAAAAATAGATAGTCTATAGTAGCACGATTCTGAAGTACTGCAACTCGTACTTCTCCTAGTTCTTGGTTGAGTTCAGATAATATAGAAGTAGTCAGATTTGTTGTTTTACTGTATGTAGAGGCCAGCTTGGATATCTTTCTGCATTCCTACAACAAGTCCAGGAAACAGCAGGAGGAATGCAGCTGCAACTGAAACAGCAGCAGGATCTGAAAGTTTCAAGTTGTCTTCACAATCAGATGGCAGAGCTCAGAGAAGTCTCTTGCACTTATATCCAGGACGGTCTATTAGAGCAGGAAGAATGTGTCCCACACCACAAACACCTCGATAGTGTGAAGAAAGGCCTTGATAAGTTTTGTCATTACACAAAAATACCCAACCATTTGGAAGTCTATATCCAGAAGACCATTTTACATTGATTGTAGAATTACAGTAAGAGGGTACATGAGTACAATGAATACACACACAGTCAGTAATTATAGTAGTGCTAACAGGTAAATTTAATTGGGCATCAGGAGTAAGCATCTCACGGGGAAGAGTGATATTTTCTGTAACATAAAACATTCAGTAATAAAGTTTAGCATTATTGTTTTTGACAGTGCTTTCCAGGTAAGTCTATATCAGGTAAATAAGCCAAATTAATCAAATATTTTCTTTGATGAGGAGAAGAAATTCCTCTGACATGTTCCAGGGACCCTCTGGAAAATATCAGAGTTAACTAGAGGTAAAGTACTTTTTAAAATTTGGTGTTGGGAAGCTGTCAAAAGTTTTTAAGACATTGTCTAAATAGAATTATACTTATTAAATAGCACTTGTTATTTAACCAGAATGATATTAAGAAGGCTTAAAAGCAAATACAGGTTATACAGTTGTTAACAACATTTAGATTACAGTCCTTTTAATATTAAGATCTCATTTTCTTAAATACTCAGACAATTCATTGAGATTTAAGCATAAGAAACTGTTTTAATAAACAATCAGAAAACTTTTTACAATCTTTTAACATTAAAGGTACAGTAATAAACTTTTAACAAACAAAAATTCTAGTTTTGCTGTGTACTTGATATCAAGATTTATTTGCTTCAATTTCACATAGCATGACTATATCAATTTTTTACAAACCTTTTACAACTTTCTTCTTACATTTAGGGTTTTCTTTTTTTGAAAAAACAGCTGTACTTTTGAATAGTTATCTTCTTTTTCAACACAATGCATTTCTATTCTTTATACCTTCTCTTATTAAAACATACATTCTTTAACATATAGAAATGTTTTCCTTATTATATTAAGTAGTTTTCATTAGAACTTAAAACTATTTGGTACTTTAACCTTCAGTGAACACTGAAAAATAGACCATTGTAAACTGTTACACCAGCATTCTTCAGATTGATACATTTATGAACATATTTTATAATTTTTGGAAATGTGACTTATAGCACGATTTCTCATTAACCACAAAATATGTCTATATAACTTAGCAAGCTTTAAGAATTTTCATTACCACAAAAATTCTCAGGCTATTTGCAGATATATACACTGTTATACATTAATACAGTATTATTATTAAGATGTTCGTTTGCTATGCTTGTTTACTTATTTTTAGCAACCATGCCAGACTACTTATAAAACTTTCACTAAACATTAGACAAAGTCAAGCTTTTCTTTAAGCGTCTTCTTGAAATATTTAACAGGTAATATCAACTTAAATGACTTTAAGTAAACTTTGGAAGCTGATAACTATAAGGACATGTCCGTTTCAGTTAAACTGAAATTAGCATTAATGCTTAATATTTTTATTAGGTTTTCTGGAAGTTTTAGAATGCCCAATTTTCACAAGTGTTGTTTTTAAACCAATTTTTATTAATACTATCTGGAGGTAGAAAACATTTTTTATTTACATACTTAGACACACAAACATACAGAGATGTAATGACTACAGTTAGCAACACTTTTCATATAAAAGTATATACACAGACAAACTGATACGAAGATTTGAGTTACTAATATTCAATTGCCTTCTTTCTTTCTACTTTCTTGATTAAAAGTACTTCAGTGTTCAAGAATACCCTCTAAGGGCGAGCAGTTTACATAACTGGGTTAAGGATTAGATGGCCCCCGACTAAAAGGGCCGATGAAGGCTCTGAACTGATAGGGACTGTGTGTGTCCAGGGGGCTGGAAATGAAATACAAGTACAATTCTAGCAGCAGTTATTTAAAGCTAGGCTGTATTGTAAAAGATAAATTTCTTTTATCTCAGGGAGTCTACTTTAAGACTTCCCAATTTTCAAAGATGATGAACTTAATAAGTAGAATAGATTTTCACTAAAAGAATTTAGAAAACTAGTTTTATATTGTAGTAGTTCACGGGACTTTTGACTATTTTCTTTCCTTGTGGAAAAATATATTTAGCTGCATAACATTATATTGCATACTTCTTTCAAGGGCCAAGACTCTCTAATCAGAGTGTTTGTATTGAGGCCAGGTTTGTGTGCAGAAGATAAGACACTTCTTTTTTAGAGTTTAGGGATCGAATTGCTCCCAGTTAGTTTTCCTAGTTTTTTCTGCCCAAGCTTTAGTCATTCCTTGAGGCCCCTGCCTGTCTGATAAGTACAGGGACTGTGTGACTTTTCACCGCTTGAGTCTTCATCTGAGTCACAGGCTTGTTTCTCTTCCCTGGGGCTGCAGACAAGGAAATGCTTAGCTCTAGGACGACTGCCTCTAAGGAAAGGAGTTAATAAAATAGAGCTATTTACATGTTGGTCTGAGGGTTCAGCTTGATTACTTTACAGGCTCTATTTACATTATACAGGAGAAAGTGGCGCAGGCCTAAGAGGACTGCTTTGAATGGGGAGCAAGGTAAATTAATAAGAGTGAAGGTTTGTGTAAGTCAATTTTTAATAATTGAGCTTTTTGAATGTGTTGTGTTACCTCCTTGAGTTCTTCAGCTTTTAAGGTTAAGTCTCTAGAACTATTAAGATCTGAGGGTCTTTGCAAAGTATTGAAGAGATGTTGCAGTTTATAAGTAGGAATATTTAATAACGGTTGGATCCAATTGATATCTCTTAATAATCTTTGAAAACCATTTAAAGTTTTAAGATGTGATGTCCTTATCTGAATTTGCTGAGGGATTATTGAATTTTCTTGAATTCTATTTCCCAAGTAATTCATTGGGTATTGTATTTGTATTTTATCAGGAGCTATTTATAAGCTCCATTGTTTTCATTCAACTTCGGTCTCATTGAGAATAGTAGTAAGAGATAGATGTTTATGTAGAGTTATGAGAATATCATCCATATTATGAATATACAAGCTGAGGGCCATTTCCTACATATAGGCTGAAGAGTCCTATGCACATAATTTTGGCAAATTGTGGGGTTCTTTAGCATTCCTTGAGGAAGCCCTTTCCATTGAATTCTTTCTGAAAGGGCCTGTACATTTAAAGAAGGAACAGTAAAAGCAAATTTTCCCCTATGTGTTATGACCAAAGGAATTGTAAAAAAAAAAAAAAACAATCTTTAAGATCAATTATAACCATGTTCTAGTCTTTTGGAATCATAGTCAGAGAAGGGAGGCTATGTTGTAAAGGTCCCATAGGTTTAAGAATTGCACTAATGTGTCTTAAGTCATGTAAGAGTCTCCAATTTCCTGACTTCATTGTTATAACAAATACAGGGGAATTCCATGAGCTTGTGGGAATTTCTATCTAGCTGAAGCTGTTCTTAAACTGATGTGTGTAAGGATGCCAGTTTTTCTTTATTAAAGAACTATTGATCCACCCAAACAGGCACAGGGATAATGTTTCCCTGTCTGTGAACCTTTTTAAAAATTTCTCATAACATTAGCCCAGTCTGTTTGATGGTTCCCTGTGGTGGCAACCAATAACAATGTTTCTTAATATATTTATAAAGCTGAGCAAAATCTCTTAGAAGTTTTCACTCCTGATGTTTTTAGGAGGGCATGGAGCAATTTTAAATAATCCTCCAGTTTAGCTGTTTTGGTTTCAGTTTGGCCCATTATAGTGTCCCTGACGTCTCGATCCTATCCCTACGCGCGATTTCCTGGGAGTCTTACCAGATCCATGGTCTTCGGAGCCTGCTCGCTCTGCTTTTCAAGGGTCACCCAAGTGGAGCTTCCCCGCTCTGGGTTTCAAATGTCGCCGTTCTGAGTTTCAACAGTGTCTGTTCTGAGTTTCGATGGTCCCTGTTCTGAGTTTCAACTATCCCTGTTTGGGCACCACTTGTCAGTCCCCTTCCAGCCTCTGACCCGCAGATAAGGGAGGAGACGCAATGAGATATCGAAGACCTGAAAGGATCAGCCAGGGGACTCAAGGCCTAACAGCTCAAGAGCAATGCCGAAAAGGCACTCCTCATATTTATTGAGTAAATAAACTTACAATGAACTCAAACATCATTCTCCGGCCTTGAGTCTAACCCAAGGACATGACGCTTCTCAAGGATACCAAAACTGTGTGAAGGTGGCTCCGAGCCATGAGAACTGCTGTGGTTCTCATCACTCAGTCCTTGATTACACATCAACAGAGTGTGCAGGAAAAACAATCAAGTGATGTGTCCTTATACATTTGATTTCTGCATTACTTGAATTATGTATTAACCCCATCAATCCCACACCATTTGACCCAGGAATTCCACTCCTAGGAATTTACCCAAAGAAAACAAGTTCTCATATTCCAAAAGACATCTGCACCCCTGTTTACACTACTTCCAATAGCCAAGATATGGAAGCAACCTAAGTGTCCATCAGTAGATGGATGGATAAAGAAGAGTATTCCATATACACAATGGAATACTCTTCAGCCATAAGAAGAAAACAAATCCTACCATTTGCAACAAGATGGATGGAGCTAGAGGGTATTATGCTCAGTGAAATAAGCCAGGTGGAGAAAGACATGTACCCAATGATTTCCCTCATTTGTGGAGTATAACAACAAAGCAAATCTGAAGGAACAAAACAGCAGCAGACTCACAAACTCCAAGAAGGGACTGGCGGTTACCAAAGGTGGGGTGGGGAGGGTGGGCAGGGAAGGAGAAGGGGATTGAGGATTATTATGATTGGCACACATGGTGTGGGGGAATCGTGGGAAAGTCAGTGTAGCACAAAGAAGGCAAATAGTGACACTGTGGCATCTTACTACACTGATGGACAGTGACTGCATTGGGGTGTGGGGGGGACTTGATAATATGGGTGAATGTAGTAACCACATTGTTTTTCATGTGAAACCTTCATAAGAGTGTATATCAATGATACCTTAAAATAAATAAGTAAGGCTATCATAAACCACAGATTAGGAAATTTGTCCCAAATACGCAAAAATTTTCCTGACTGAACCAAATCATCAGAGACCTAGGTGCCTGGACCACTTTATTTTGGTGTCATTATTCCTTACTAGGAGTTGAAGTGCTGGCCATTGGCTGACATTCAGGACCATTACATCCGTTCATCATTTACTGAATAGAGAGGACAGACACCAACCAATTACAATAATTGGGATGAGGATTTAATAATGTATATATAACTGTCAAATTACTATGTTGTACACTTGGGACCAATATAATATTGCCTGTCAACTACACTTCAATAAAAATACAATTAAATATATACATACATACATTTAAAAAAAGGGCTGCTTTATGAGAATGCAAAGTTGTTTCAGGCCTCACTGCCAGAAAATGTTCCCTATGACTGGCTTTTTATTTAACACTCTAATTCCTGTAACTACATTACCTTCTCTGTGTGGCCTGCCACATTTCTCAGAGCCTATTCACAGCCAATGTGTATGTGACATTTTGGGGGTATTAAACTCATCTGGGGTATTAATTCCACCCAGAAATCAGATTTTCTCATTTACTTCTTAAATATCATAGCTTATGTTTTTTAATAGATCCTTTTTGGAACATAGCAGGGTAGAAATAAAACAATTACACAATTATTGGAAAAAAATAAGGCTACTACAATTTCCACCCATACTTGACTAAGGTGCTTCCTTGAAATACAAAATGGCCCTACACCATGGCCCAGTGACTTTACAACAATAAATTTCAAATCAGGGAGGGGCAGAAGATGGTGGCGTGAGTAGAGCAGCGGAAATCTCCTCCCAAAACAACATATATCTATGAAAATATAACAAAGACAACCCTTCCTAGAATAAAGACCAGAGGACACAGGAAAATATCCAGACCACATCTGCACCTGAGAGAACCCAGCGCCTCGAGAAGGGGGTAAGATAGAAGCGCCGGCCCCGCGGGAGCCGAGCGCCCATCCCCCCGGCTCCCGGCGGGAGAAGAATAGGCAGAGCGGGAGGGAGACGGAGCCCAGGACTGCCGAACACCCAGCCCCCGCCATCCGGGCCAGAGTGCAGACACAGTACGTGCCCAGGGGGCCCTGGATGCTAGGGAAACAGGGCAGCAAGAACAGTGAGCGGGCACCGGAGGCCGGAGGACATAAGAAAAGCGCACGACCATTTCCTTTTTTTTTTTTTTTTTGCTGTTTTGTTCTGGCGAGCGCTTTTTGGAAGTCTTAAAGGGATAGGGACCCCAATACTAGGGAAACAGGGCAGCAAGACCAGTGAGCAGATGCCTGAGGCTGGCGCTGGAGAATAAAGAAAAACGAGCGGCCACTCTTTTTTTTTTTCTAATTTAAATTTTTTTTTTTTTGGTCGTTGTTTTGTTTTGGCGGGTGCTTTTTGGAAGTCTTAAAGGGGCAGGGTGGGACACTTAATTCAGAGGTAGGGAATCCGGGGATCTCTGGTCACCCTAACCCCTGGGCTGCAGGGAGCAGGGAGGCCCCTTACGGAGATAAATAGCCTCCCAGCAGCTCCTGCTCCAACGCGACTCCACCATTTTGGAGTAGCTGCCCGAGCCAGGCCACGCCCACAGCAACAGCGGAGATTAACTCCATAGCAGCCGGGCAGGAAGCAGAAGCCCTGTCTGCGCGCAGCTGCGCAGCACAAGCCACTAGAGGTCGCTGTTCTCCCAGGAGAGGAGGGCCACAAACCAACAAGAAGGGAAGTTCTTCCAGCTGTCACTCGTCCCAGCTCTGCAAACTATTCCTATCACCATGAAAAGGCAAAGCTACAGGCAGACAAAGATCACAGAGACAACACCAGAGAAGGAGACAGACCTAACCAGTCTCCCTGAAAAAGAATTCAAAATAAGAATCATAAACATGCTGACAGAGATGCAGAGAAATACGCAAGAGAAATGGGATGAAGTCCGGAGGGAGATCACAGATGCCAGAAAGGAGATTGCAGAAATGAAACAAACTCTGGAAGGGTTTATAAGCAGAATGGATAGGATGCAAGAGCCATTGATGGAATTGAAACCAGAGAACAGGAACGCATAGAAGCTGACATAGAGAGAGATAAAACGATCTCCAGGAATGAAACAATGTTAAGAGAACTGTGTGACCAATCCATAAGGAACAATATCCGTATTATAGGGGTTCCAGAAGAAGAAGAGAGAGGAAAAGAGATGGAAAGTATCTTAGAAGAAATAATTGCTGAAAACTTCCCGAAACTGCGGGAGGAAATAATCGAACAGACCATGGAAATACACAGAACCCCCAACAGAAAGGATCCAAGGAGGACAACACCGAGACACATAATAAATAAAATGGCAAAGATCAAGGACAAAGAAAGAGTTTTAAAGGCAGCTAAAGAGAAAAAGGTCACCTATAAAGGAAAACCCATCAGGCTAACATCAGACTTCTCAACAGAAACCCTACAGGCCAGAAGAGAATGGCATGATATATTTAATACAATGAAACAGAAGGGCCTTGAACCAAGGATACTGTATCCAGCACGACTATCATTCAAATATGACGGTGGGATTAAACAATTCCCAGACAAACAAAAGCTGAGGGAATTTGCTTTCCACAAACCACCTCTACAGAACATCTTACAGGGACTGCTCTAGATGGGAGCACTCCTAGAAAGAGCACAGCGCAAAACACCCAACATATGAAGAATCGAGGAGGAGGAATAAGAAGGGAGAGAAGAAAAGAATCTCCAGACAGTGTATATAACAGCTCAACAAGCGAGCTAAGTTAGGCAGTAAGATACTAAAGAAGCTAACCTTGAACCTTTGGTAACCACAAATTTAAAGCCTGCAATGGCAATAAGTACATATCTTTCAATAGTCACCCTAAATGTTAATGGGCTGAATGCATCAATCAAAAGACATAGAGTAATAGAATGGATAAAAAAGCAAGATCCATCTATATGCTGCTTACAAGAAACTCACCTCAAACCCAAAGACATGTACAGACTAAAAGTCAAGGGATGGAAAACCATATTTCAAGCAAACAACAGCGAGAAGAAAGCAGGGGTTGCAGTACTAATATCAGACAAAATAGGCTTCAAAACAAAGAAAGTAAAAAGAGATAAAGAAGGACACTACATAATGATAAAAGGCTCAGTCCAACAAGAGGATATAACCATTCTAAATATATATGCACCCAACACAGGAGCACCAGCATATGTGAAACAAATACTAACTAACAGAACTAAAGGGGGAAATAGACTGCAATGCATTCATTCTAGGAGACTTCAACACACCACTCACCCCAAAGGATAGATCCACCGGGCGGAAAATAAGTAAGGACACGGAAGCACTGAACAACACAGTAGAGCAGATGGACCTAATAGACATCTATAGAACTCTACATCCAAAAGCAACAGGATACACATTCTTCTCAAGTGCACATGGAACATTCTCCAGAATAGACCACATACTAGGCCACAAAAAGAGCCTCAGAAAATTCCAAAAGATTGAAATCCTACCAACCAACTTTTCAGACCACAAAGGCATAAAACTAGAAATAAACTGTACAAAGAAAGCAAAGAGGCTCACAAACTCATGGAGGATTAATAACACACTCCTAAATAATCAATGGATCAATGACCAAATCAAAATGGAGATCCAGCAATATATGGAAACAAACGACAACAACAACACTAAGCCCCAACTTCTGTGGGACGCAGCAATACCAGTCTTAAGAGGAAAGTATATAGCAATCCAAGCATATTTAAAGAAGGGAGAACAATCCCAAATGAATGATCTAATGTCACAATTATCGAAATTGGAAAAAGAAGAACAAATGAGGCCTAAGGTCAGCAGAAGGAGGGACATAATAAAGATCAGAGAAGAAATAAATAAAATTGAGAAGAATAAAACAATAGCAAAAATCAATGAAACCAAGAGCTGGTTCTTCGAGAAAATAAACAAAATAGATAAGCCTCTAGCCAGACTTATTAAGAAGAAAAGAGAGTCAACACAAATCAACAGTATCAGAAACGAGAAAGTAAAAATCACGACGGACCCACAGAAATACAAAGAATTATTAGAGAATACTATGAAAACCTATATGCTAACAAGCTGGGAAACCTAGGAGAAATGGACAACTTCCTAGAAAAATACAACCTTCCACGATTGACCCAGAAAGAAACAAAATCTAAACAGACCAATTACCAGCAACGAAATTGAAGCGGTAATCAAAAAACTACCAAAGAACAAAACCCCCGGGCCAGATGGATTTACCTCGGAATTTTATCAGACATACAGGGAAGACATAACACCCATTCTCCTTAGAGTTTTCCAAAAAATAGAGGAGGGGATACTCCCAAACTCATTCTATGAAGCTAACATCACCCTAATACCAAAACCAGGCAAAGACCCCACCAAAAAAGAAAACTACAGACCAATATCCCTGATGAACGTAGATGCAAAAATAATCAACAAAATTTTAGCAAACCGAACTCAAAAATACATCAAAAGGATCATACACCATGACCAAGCGGGATTCATCCCAGGGATGCAAGGATGGTACAACATTTGAAAATCCATCAACAGCATCCACCACATCAATAAAAAGAAGGACAAAAACCACATGATCATCTCCATAGATGCTGAAAAAGCATTCAACAAAATTCAACATCCATTCATGACAGTCTCTTCAACAGATGATGCTGGCAAAACTGGACAGCTACATGTAGGAGAATGAAACTGGACCATTATCTAACCCCATATACGAAAGTCAACTCAAAATGGATAAAAGACCTGAATGTAAGTCATGAAACCATTAAACTCTTGGAAAAAAACATAGGCAAAAACCTCTTAGACATAAACATGAGTGACCTCTTCTTGAACATATCTCCCTGGGAAAGGAAAACAACAGCCAAAAATGAACAAGTGGGACTATATTAAGCTGAAAAGCTTCTGTACAGCAAAAGACACCATCAATAGAACAAAAAGGAACCCTACAGTATGGGAGAATATATTTGAAAATGACACATCCGATAAAGGCTTGACGTCCAGAATATATAAGGAGCTCACATGCCTCAACAAACAAAAAACAAATAACCCTATTAAAAAATGGGCAGAGGAACTGAACAGACAGTTCTCCAAAAAAGAAATACAGATGGCCAACAGACACATGAAAAGATGCTCCACATCGCTAATTATCAGAGAAATGCAAATTAAAACTACAATGAGGTATCACCTCACACCTGTAAGTATGGCTGCCATCCAAAAGACAGAGAACAACAAATGTTGGCAAGGCTGTGGAGAAAGGGGAACCCTCCTACACTGCTGGTGGGAATGTAAGTTAGTTCAATCATTGTGGAAAGCAGTATGGAGGTACATCAAAATGCTCAAAACAGACCTACCATTTGACCCAGGAATTGCACTTCTAGGAATTTACCCTAAGAATGCAGCAATCAAGTATGAGAAAGATCAGTGCTCCCCTATGTTTATCGCAGCACTATTTACAATAGCCAAGAATTGGAAGCAACCTAAATGTCCATCGGTAGATAAATGGATAAAGAAGATGTGGTACATATACACAATGGAATACTACTCAGTCATAAGAAAAGGGCAAATCCAATCATTTGCAGCCACATGGATGGAGCTGGAGGGTATTATGCTTAGTGAAACAAGCCAAGCGGAGAAAGAGAAATACCAAATGATTTCATTTATCTGTGGAATATAAGAACAAAGGAAAAACTGAAGGAACAAAACAGCACCAGAATCACAGAACTCAAGAATGGACTAACAGGTACCAAAGGGAAAGGGAGTGGGGAGGACGGGTGGGTAGGGAGGGATAAGGGGGGGAGAAGTAGGGGGTATTAAGATTAACATGCATGGAGGGGTAGGAGAAAGGGGAGGGCTGTACAACACAGAGAAGGCAAGAAGTGATTCTACAACATTTTGCTATGCTGATGGACAGTGACTGTAAAGGGGTTTATAGGGGAGACCTGGTATAGGGGAGAGCCTAGGAAACGTAATATTCGTCATGTAAGTGTAGATTAGTGATACCAAAAACAAAGCAAAAAAAAAAAAACAAAGGGCTGTTCCTGTGTGGTAACCTCCAACGAGTTCTACACAAGGGTATAAAGGGCATATAAAAGTGTAGGCAAAGGGTCTGTTTGTGTTTATACAGAGGATCAAAGCCTAATTGGGCTACCCCGAAAATGAACTAAGATACGATATGAAAAAGAACTTCCAACATCTGCACTCTCTGGAAGACTCATGCCAGAAGATGATCATCAAAAAACCCCAACAAAGATCCATGCACTGCTACAGCTGTAGATGCACTCATCCCACCAGTTCCTGGACTTGACATGGGAAGGAGGAAGGAGATATCTAAGCTGGCCTGTGCATACAGTAAAACAACAAATTTGACTGGATCTATACTGTTGGAACTCAACCAAGAATTAGGAGAAGTGCAAATTGTAGCGCTCCAAAATCTTACAACTACAGACTATTCACTGTTAAAAGAACACATAGGATGTGAACATTCCCCAGGAATGGGTTGTTTTAATTTGTCTGATTTCTCTCAGACTGTTCAAGTTCAGTTGGACAATATCCACCATATCATAGATAAGTTTTCACAAATGCCTAAGGTGCCTAAACTGGTTTTCTTGGTTTCACTGGAGATGGCTGGTAATTACAGATATGCTTTGGTTATGTAACTATACTCCTATTATGTTAATGTGTGTGTGCAATTTAAGTAGTAGCTTAAAATCTATATATGCTGAATTTACTCTACAAGAAGATATCTCAAAGAAATTATCAATCTTCCCATGTTTTCTGCCGCCTGCTACTTCTATAGCTTTTCTTCTTCCTTCCTAATTACAACCCTTAAATAGAATTCATGCCTCATATCAAATTTACCGAGTATCATAATTCTTCCAAGTGGTAAAGATACCTCAAGACAAATGCTGGGCATAGAAGCTACAGGGCATAAATATGAAAAGAAATAAAAAGCTAACCATTTCAAACAATTAGGCTTCTCTCTCACTTACCAACTTTACATTTCCCTGTATGGCCCCGGAAGATGACTGGTTAGCCAGAGACGGGTAAGATTCCTCAAGGGAGGAACAACCTAAGACAGGCACAGTTGCAGGGGGGTCATCAGGTGAGAAATTGGGGATCAACAGAAGTGAGGCTTAGAACCTCACCCCCCGTTCTGAAAGAAATCTTCTGCATACGTGGATGTTTTATTGCCCTTGTCTAGCTTGGATTAACACGTAGTCTACAGGCACACACCTGATCATCTACATTTGCTCTCTTACAACACTAAACTATGTTTTCTTCCTTTATCTTGTATCTACCTACCACTTCAGCATTTTATTAAAAATAATAATAATAAAGAGAGAAATGTGGTATCCACATATAAATCAAGTATAAAAATCAAGTGAGTATTCATATTTGAACTGTTTATAGTTCATAATGCATGAGCAAAACCGAAGGTTTCTGTGATGGCTGCCCTTGTACTGTTCACCATGTAAGAACTTATTCACTATGTAAGAATTTGTTCTCCATGTAAGAACTTGTTTGTTATGCCTCAGAAGATTGGAGACTGACGAAAATTAGGCTCGGTGTGGATTAATGATTGTGCATTGAGCATTGACTCCCCTATACAGAATTTTATTGTTGTTAACAACCATTTGATCAATAAATATGAGATGCCCTAAAAAAAAATTTCAGATCACTTGTAGATCATTTAATAATGCAAGATGTGGTAATGTTTGCCCTTACCATTTAAGACAAGGTAGACAGATGCACGACTGTCTTCCTTCTCACGAGCCTCCAAGAAAGGTTCAAGCATAGTTTATATAAAGATTTGAGAGCTCTTTGGAACAAAATCCAGAAAAACTTGACATGTTAGATCTTCTTGAGAATTGGGTGCAAGTTATAGACCCAGGAAACTGCACACACCACAAACCTGCATTCAGTTTCTGGTGGTCCACAGATATCTTCCACATCCACTTATGAGCTTGAAGAACTCCTTTCTAGAAAATGGCCATCTTAGACACAAGCCACTAGAGCTCAGAGCCTAACTCCTGAGAGAAAAATCCTGCGTATTACATGATTTTCACGTAAAAGGTTCAAAGATGGGTAAGGGATTAGGGATAGCTCCTACTCACATTACTTAGTAATAAAATTCTCATACTGTGATTAACTGCCTCAAAATAGCCTGCTTTTGCACAGTGACTCCACATGATCACTCTGTATTGTACAGCAGTAAGCCCTGCCTCGTCCAACTTCCTTACCCAGGCCTATTATTCCTCACAGGACCTCCCTCCACCTAATATTAAATAGTTGGTGTTTGCCTCCAGTGACTAGAACATAAGTTCCATGAGGGCAGAACTTTGTTTTGCTCAAGGATGTACCTCTGGAGTGTTTAAGAGGCACTCAGATGTTTTTTGAATAAATATTCTACAGGATTCTCTACAGCAGGTTTTTGTAAATAGTTTTACTGAACTCAGTCATGCTCATTCACTTACATATCACTTATGACAGCTTTCACACAATAATGGCAGAGCTGAAGACTTGCACAGGAACCACATAGCCTTCAAAGCCTCAAATATTTACTGTATCTGGCCCTTTACAGAAAAAGATGACTGACCCCCCAGTAGCATTCATTTGGTCCTTATTTCTCAAGCTAGACTGGAAGCACCCAGGTACCGAAGTTAGGTCCTAATAGTCCTTAGTGCCTAGAACAGAGTAGATGCTTAAAAATAGCTCAGTACACAAATACAGATTTCTGACATAAAATATATTCTTGTACAGTTAAATACAGAGTTAGTGTTTTCCATCCTCAATGCATTTCTAGCACGGGGCATGAGCAAAGAATACCTATGTTCAATGTTTTGGGGGACAGAGAAGAGATACTGATACTAAGTAGTAGTGAGCTTTCTAGTTCAAACTCACAATCATGTTATCTTTATAATGTGAATCCAACACAACTGGAAAGCTCCTCCTTGTTATGTTGCGGGAAAATGATTTTCATACAGTTATTTTCTCAAAGTCAAAATCACTTTGACGATGTATCATTTCTTTTTATGCTGGCGCATCGTGGGCGCTCAGTGGTCACCAAGTGGATCGCTCTCTCAGAAGCATCGTGCTCATTAAGTTTTGCAAATTACTATTACCTGAAAAAGGGCATCAAGATTTTTATTCCTTTGCCAATTCTAATATATGCTCATCATTTCCCAACCCTTTAAATTATGGACTTTATTTTCATTCTCTTAAAAAGTTTAATTTACATAAGTGTCATTGGTTTTAAGAAACTGAAGAGTAAGTGGCCAATTCGAGGCATGATTTCAGCGTGAGTGCAGAGGTGAACAAATAGAGACTTTTTCATATTAGGTATGTCATTTGAAAACACTGTAGCCCATGGACCAAGAAAGAAATGGGAAGAAAGGGCTAGGAACCTTACTGAATTATCTTTGCCAAGTTATTGTGAATAAGAAACAATATACACAATGATATACAATCACTTGAGAAAACTGTTGTTTATTTAGAAAAAAGGTTACACTGGTAGAATTCAGTTGATAAAAAAATTTTCTTTTAAAAATGTCATTGTGAAACTTTCCTAGATCATAGTTCAGCAATACAAAGCTTCTCTAGCAGTAGAATTAAACACAATTAACTTTTGATCCCCCCTCCCATCAATTTGTCTAACATAATTACAAGAAAAAATGGCCAAGGACGAGTTCTGGTACCTCCTTTTTTTCCAACAGGTTTTAATGTTGTACACATACTATATAAAATGATTCCTAAGCATTGTGTAAGACTGCTCTCACTTTGTTTTTAGTGACCCATTTTAACAACAGGCCAAATAACAAATTTAAACTGTGTTTTAAAATCAGGTCAATTCAAAATGGTTCAATATTGTTCATTTTCAGTTTCAAACAATGGAAAGGAAGCATTTAGACTGAAACAAACAAAAACCCCAACTAAACCCAGGAAATGCTTAGTTAACCTAAAGTGAAATTCTGTACACATGTAACCTTATTTGCTTCTTGGGAACTGTATGCAGCACACTGTGCTAAAAGTATGGAATAGTTAACACTTTCAGTCATTTACTGGAAATAAACATGTAGAAACTAAGCAAAAAGTTAAAAACTTTAATGCACAACTCAACTTCCAAGTTTTCAGCATGGAGCAATAAAGCAAATAACTGAATAATTTAAGTAGATGCAAATGGACCGGTCCTCTTCATTCATAATTCTTGGCAATCTACTCAGGAAAATTAATTTCTTGGCACAGCTGAACAATTCCATTCCAATCTCATCTGAAAGAAAGAAGGTGATTATATTGACAGACGAAAAAGGAAAGGAGGAGAAAGGCAAGGAAGAAGGGAAGGAGAGAGGAGGGGAAGGGGAGAGATAGATAGGGAAGAGGGAAAGCAGGAGGTAAGGAGAGGAGGGGAGGGGAAGAAAGGAAGATTGATTTAAGAAAGAAATGGGTGAGTTCTGTCAGTAACAAAGGCTTGAATAAAGTCTCTCGATGATGAAAAATATCTGTGTATTTTTGATCATCTACTCTTAGAAACCATTAAAGACAGGGCACACTATGATGACTTCTAAAAAAACCAGTGAATATTTTGGCTATGAGAGGGAGGGATCAGAAGAGAAAAAGGAGGGAAAAATGAAATAGAAGTAAAACATCCCACAGGGGCAAGCAAAAGCTTGTCAAAAGTAAACAGAACACACAGCAATGAAAAGGAATTAATTTTACATGATCAACAAAAAAATGACATTTCATTTTTCACAAGGACACAATTTTAACAGTGACTTATATTAAGATGCAGTGTCTGCTAAATTATAAACATTGCTTTAAAAATATATTCACTTAATTATACTTATTTCCTTTTATGTATTGACATTTTTCAAATACTGCACATTGAAGTAAGTTCAAAACATGATCATTACATGTGGCAAATAGTTTCATATCTGCCTAACATTGTTCTCAAATTTTAAACTAATGCTTAATGCATTAAACTTTATTGACAAAATACTACATTCAAATATTTCATAAAACCAGAGCTACAAGGGCCTTAGAAATCATATGCATGATATGCTGATAAATAATTTGCATACTGTTTCAATACAGCATTCTGTTTATACCAAGTATAATCTTGACATTACCAATTGTAATTGTAGATATACTAAAGTAGAACTTACAATTTTAATACCTAAAATCCATGGTTCATGTCCATCATTTATGACAGATAAAAATGTGGTACACATTCATACAGTGGAGCACCATTCAGTTATAAAAAGAAATGAGGTTCTGATACATGCTGTAACATGGATGAACCCTGAAAACATGATGCTAAATAACAGAAGCCAGACACAAAAGGCCACATATTTCATTATTTCATTTTTATGAAATATCTGAAACAGGCAAAGTCATGAGGACAGAAAGTACATTGTTTGTTCCAGGGGCTGGGGCAAGGGGAGAATTGGGATCTCTTTTTGGGGTGATGGAAATGCTCTAGAATTACTGGTGATTGTTACAACATAGTGAATATACTAAAAACCACTTTTAAATGGCAATTTTTATGTTATGTAAATTTTATCTCAAATTTTAAAAATTACCTCCCAAAAAGTCAATGTTCTAATAAAGAGTATTGTGATATCAGTAGACATATAGGGCCATAAGGAGAATAATAAATCGATTTTCAATCATCAAGACGTCACAATAGAATTACATCAATGATAGTTTTGATGACATATTTAAGGGCATATCAAAGGATAAGACAGTATTATATCTGTAAACATCACTTTCTACTGGGAATTCTCTGGGCATCCTTGGGCTTCCCCCACAACCTGCCCTTTTTTTTGGCCAGACATAGGCCCTAACTATTGTACTACTAAAGTCATTTCCCTATATTCCACCATGCCCTCTTCCTTTGTCAGGGCATCAGGAAACTATTACATGAAATGCCCTCAAAGAGCACCTTCTCAGAGTTGAGATAGCTGATTTCAAATGATGTTATAGAGTGGTGACATCAAGAAGCAAGTTTGAAAAGTTACAGTGTTCTGGAGAAAAGAGCAGCTAGACTGGTGATCAACACCGAGAAGAAAAGCAAATATAAAACCAGCCTTCTTATCAGAGGTATACCTCATAAACACACACATATACTTTCTAATTTGATGATCGCATTCACCAACAAGGTCCTAATGAATGTTTCAATAGTTCTCAGATTCCTCATAAAAGAGCCCTCATGATGGCAACAGACTTTTTTTAGAGAAGCCATAAACTACAAGCACACCAAATTCATTATTTTTTGTTCAGTGTCTTCACCTCAAAGGAAGTATCCCCAAATTTAATTCCCTTCATTTGCACAAGTGTCTGAAGCTGTCAGGATTTCATGATCCTACTTCTCACACATACACACCACCCCGAGTAGAAAGACATATATGGGTGAAGGTGACAATTAAAAAAATGAAGAAAGAGGTTATAGGAAAAAGACAGGGACAACCCTCCTAATTCCTCATTATTCCTTCATTTACCTATATACTACTATCTAGAAATTCTTATCATGGCAAACACAGTCCCTGAGATGTTCCATGTAGATAACATATATCACTGTTAAAACGAACTGAATCTTAGCATACTCAGGATAAATGCATGTGTAGGGATAGTGCCACTTAGAGGTAAATGTGGCAGGGGAGCCTTTTAAATGCTCACGCCCATGTCTAGATAAAAAACAGCACAGCACATCATGGCAAATATTTGGTCTACCTTAAGTGGAACAACAGAAACAGACAAATCCTCTTGTTCTCTCCAACTATTTGGTGTCCATGAATACCAGTGCACAGAACTCACACCAACTACTTTAAAGAGTATAAAGGATGATAATGAAGGGAAAAATAGTTTGTGTCTATCATTTCAATCTCCTAATGAAACTTTCACACACATTTAATGATTACTACACACAGAACCAAATGCAAGCATAATAAACCCTCTCTCAAAAAATATGTTGCAGCACACAAAGCAATTTATCCTTATACAGTATACTATCAAATGCTGTAAATAGATTGAATTTTCTTTTGAGGGCAAAAACAAAACAAAAAAAGCCAGTGATATTTCTCATCAATCCCCAAGAGATGTACATGTCTCTATTAAAGTTAACAGAGTATCTGAAACACAGCAGGTAATAAAGAAAAATACTTGACTGTTTGATTGGAAGGAAGTGATGATGTAACTGCCTTCAACAAGATCACAATCTAAGGAGAGGGTCATATGACACACTTGTATATACACAGGAATCAGTTGCTAGGACTCTGTAGGCAAGCTGACACACACACACACACACACACACACACACACACACACACACACACACACTCAAGCAATGGGGAACTACTGAGAAAGAAACTTAACTGAACACTCCCTACTCCAACACATATTACCGGCATCTAGGGCTATGCCTTGAAATGGCAAAACATTCCTAAAATAAGCTATCTTTGAGCACTTAGTAGGCCAGTTTCTAAGTACGGACTGAGGAAAAAAATCTCAGAACAGGAATTACAAATCAGTTGTTTACAGGAGCCAGTACATAATGGAAACAAATGAAGTGAGCTGGATGGGGACAGACTGAGGTAAACTATAAAAAAAAAAGACTCACTCTATATGAGAGGCACAAGTACCTAGGTGGGTCTAGCTGACTGGTGCTATGAAGAATTCAGGACACGATGTTGCCAGATTCTCCAGTTCTTCAAGAGGAACTGATACTTGGATTTTGTCAACTCTTCATTTTTAAAGGCAACCAATTTACAAAATGGTAAATATTGTATGAGATCAAAAAGGTACACCTAACAAGCCACATTCTGCCCAAGGTCTGAGAATTTGCAACCTTAGTTTTAAAGGGTGAGAGAATTAGGACACATATGAAACCGGAGGTGAAAGATGGACCTGCAAAATGTATTAGGCCTCACTGGAGTGAAGGATTAGAATAGGAATGTAGTATATTATAAACACAGATGTTTTTATAAACTAGTTATAAGCTAGTTGCTTATGTTCTTTGAAACGAAGAATCAAAGTCCAAGAAGACCGAGTTTCTCAAAGTCTGTGAGCAAGTCTCAGTTTAGCACAGCACCTACTTCACAAAAGGACTCTCAAAAGTTAGCTGAACTCAATATTCATGAATTGAGAACCACACACATCAAAGTAAAATTGAGAAGCTAAGGGATGGTTCTACCAGGAAAACTTCAATAGGCAGAATTTTAAAAGATGAAACTATGACAAAAGGTTAAAGGCAAAGCAGCTAATAGTGTTCAAGAGACGAAATCAAGGATATGTAAGATGAATTTGGACTTTAGCAATAATAAATAATAGTAAAGATACAGAGGATAAGCAAGCATATAGGATTTTGCAACTAAAAATTATGAGATAGGAAAAGAATACAGAAGAGTTTGGAAGGAATTAATCTGAGTCAAGAGCCACTGATTTCTCTCAGTGTATTTCCATACCTCTAATATTAATGTTTCTGAAACCAGGGTGATACTTGCAAATCAATGTTATTTTCCTACTCACCCTTCCCGAAAAACAGTTCCAGAAATCAACAATGAATCTTAGTATTAATGACATCTTTGAATCATGAGAATGTGTCGTATGCAGCAGCTCTCCTTTCTGTATAATGTAACATAAATTAAAAACAGAGCAGCTATTTGAAGTAGCCTGAGTTTAAGTAAATGGTGCCAATCAGAAACGCTGAGAACTCTAATAGAAGGAAGAACAACAGAAAGACCTGACCGACCCTAGAATGTATCCAATAGAAGGAGGCAACCAGAACAGCCAGAAAAAGGGAAAAAATCAAGCAGAACCTCACAAATTAAAAGTATACTCAAGAAGAAAGTATAGGACATAGCTGTCAACAAGAAATTGAACAGGATGAACATCAAGCTCAATGTACCTTTAAAGGTTATCTGAACTTAGAAGCTTTACTACAAGACCTCTATCCTAATACCTAACACCCAGGCCAGTCTTCTCATGCCTTTAGTCCTGAGACATTATATAGACAAGTAAAGCACAAATCCATGGACCACGCAAATAAGAACTCCCAAGAAATCTACAGCATAACCTTCATACACCAATTAGGCAGTGAGCAAAGAGCAATGTATAAAATCACAGTGAAAGTTCTCAGTGACAATGGTTGGGCCATTCTTAATGAAAATTTAAGAGGGAGGTTTTCCTGTTTCTTGAATAAAGAGGCCATGTGAAAGTAAAAAGCAAAATGGAAAACTAAAAGAAAGGTTAAGGTAAGTAATAAAAAAAGAAGATTGGCCATTTGATAGCTAAGTACTTCATAAACATTATCACACTGAATCCCCCCAAAAACCTCATGGAAACTACTATCCCTTATTTTGGAAATGAAGAAACAGGTAGAGAGAAAGGTGGAAACAGTTGAGCAAGACCTGTTAGATAGTAAGCGTTGGAAACCAAATTCAAACTCAGATCTGTCTGAATTTAGCACTCCACCAAATGGCACCGTTTTGGCAGAAATAGGTATGCAGACATTTTAGAATGGATGGTCTGACTTGGTACCAGACTACTAGTTTTGTAATCTGAGAGAGAATCACTTATTAGCAATCTCAATAAAACCAATTTGCATTTCACAAGTAACCACTTTTGTCCTTGCTTGTGAAATGCTATACTGTGTAAGCACCAGCTCTGGCATGACTCTAGCAAAAGAGGACAGAATTTGGAGCTGATGAAGAGGAGGAGATGAGGGAAGGAGAACAAGGGAGCAAGAGGAGAAAAAGAAATAAATAAGAAAATCATTTTTTAAATGATATCTGGGCAGGAACACAGAATGGTAACTGTAGTATATGAAGCCCATACATGGACAACTACAGTATAATCTTATTAGAGAAGGTAACAAATACACACAATTGAAGTCTGAAAAACAATCAAAGCAGTGGATCAAAATTAATAAAAACTAAAATTTAAATTAAAAAAGAAGAAAGATTAAGAGTTTATAGTTAACTAGAGAAGAAAGCAAAGTTGTTGTGGCAGGGGATGGCTAGAATTGAAGAATGGGCAATTAATATATCTTTTTCAATCTCTCTAATTTAAAAAAGAACCTACTGAAGTCCAAATGCTCTGTCTTAACTCTCATTTACCCTCCTCTAGTATTCAACTAACAAGCACACAGTAACAGAGCAGAAAAAGCACACCACTTGTCAGGAAGTTTGCTATCTGGCAACTTCAAAACCCTGCTTTGGCAGCTAAAATAAATACGACAAAATGCAACCCCTAATGCTCACATATTCTTTCACAGAATGGGCTCTCAGACATTTCTCACTCCTAATTTAAGCAACTGCAAACAGCCTTGGTTATCTACCTGGTCTCGTAAAAGATTAGAAGCAGCAGATAATATTAGGGGGAGGGTACAGACAGCAAGCATACTTGATATCATTAAGCGGTGACAGCTAATATGGAAGCAAGAAAATGGGATACAAAAAAAGAGTCAACAACTTCAAATACAGCCATCTCCAACCATTAAAAGAAGAGGGCAATTTATCCTACATACCTCCATAATCCTAAGGCATCACCAAATAATGACCGTTCAGATGGTGATCTGAGTGCTCAAAAAACACTAAATTAGGTTCTGAACACTCTGTCCACTAAGATAGAGTGGACTATTGCTCACACACAATTTACTTAAGATGGCTAAAACGCTTTTAAAATTTTGTAAGACGTAACTACCTCGACAACAAAGCCGCCTATTCAAAATTCCAGAATGAAAAGCATGGACCATATTTTTAGACTTTACAAAACACATGGGCAGTGATAGAAAAAGAGGCACAAAAACTTAAAAATCTCTGCATAACATCTTCATGAAAAAGCAAAATGAAGAACAGAGAACAGGTAAAGGGCAAGAAGACCTATGTTTGAGTTCTGGCTCTGTCAGCTAATATCTCTGTAACCCTCTTCAACTTAGTCTCTGTCTCAGTTTCTTCACCTATAAATGCAGATACTAACACCACCTACAAGGCTATATAGGTAATTTTAAAAGGTAATAAATTATCTAGAGATGATGGGAATGAGTGTAGAAGTAAAGCAGGTGTTCTTAAATACATCTTGATGCAAAAAAAAGTGTGGCTAATGTGCAAGCTTAAAATGAAAACAGCTTAAAAATAACTGTGAATCTTCTTTTGCATCTATACCCAAACACCTGGTCATCGTATTTACATGAAAAATTCTAGTTATATCTGGCAAAATGGATCTAGTTTCTTCAACATTCTCAGACCTTTATTTTATATTTCTATCTTTAAATGAAAAGAAGGTGAGAGAACACTCACCTTGACTCACAGTCTTCATTTTCTGTGCTTGTTGGAGGACTTATGAGTAGATGAAAAATTAAGAGAAAACAATTTGGGAAAGAAAAAAACAGAGAACAGCATCTCATCTTTTAGTTCAATCCCTCAGTCCGCAGGCCTAATTGGCTCTGACCAGCCTGGTGGCCTCCAACTCTACACTCTACCAGCTCTGCTCATCTGCCCCATCATCCTGCCCTTCTATTCCCCATGCCCTAAGCCTAAGGGGCTTTGTTCATTTTCCTCCTCTCAGTGCTAATACAGCCAGAGGGCATCTAAATCCCTTCGTGGCATAAAACAACCTCAGTCACCACAGAAGTGAAAAAGTAATCAAGTGTCCCACTTCCATATTTCACGTATTTGAGAGGGTTAACTGGAGAGACCACTTAAAAGCTAATAAGCCTTTCAGCATTTGGGCCATATACTATAAGGGTACAATTCTAAACATGACCAGTATCAAAGCTTTCCATTCTACTGATTAAAAACATCAATAAGATGAAAAGGATATTGTTTCTTCTCTTCCCTTCCTCCTGAACTCTCCCGTTTCTCTTTCCTTTCTATCTTTTCTTTATCATGCCTAGACTCCTATAAGGAGTGGCGGAATTAGTTCGGGAAGGGAAAACCAATTATAAAAAAACAGCTCAAAATCCTTTTTCATCACCCACCAGTCACAAATTTTTCTTCAAAAACTTACTTAATAAATATGACACCAAAAGCACAAGAAGCACAAGCAACAAAAGAAAACATTGGACTTCATCAAAAGTGCAAACTTTGATGCATCAAAGAACACTAACAAGAAAGTGAAAAGGCAACCTACAGAATGGGAGAAAAACATTTGCAAATCATGTATCTCATAATGGTCTAGTACCCAGACTACATAAAGAATTCTTATGACTGAGCAACAAAAAGACAATCCAATTAAAAAATGGCCAAGGCATCTGAATAGACTTCTCCAAAGAAGGCATACAAATGGCCAACAGGCACATGAAAAGATTCTCAACATCAGTAGCCATTAAGGAAATGCAAATCAAAACCATGAGATACCCCTTTAAGCCCATGAGGATCGATATAATAAAAAGCAGAACTAAAACAGAAAATAACAAGTGTTGGCAAGGATGTAGAGAAATTGGCACCCTCACACATTGCTTGCAGATGTGTAGCCACTGTGGAAGTTTGGCAATTACTCAAAAAGTTAAACATAACATTACCATGTAACCTAGAAATTCCACTTCTGGGTATACACACAAAAGAACTGAAAACAGGCTTTCAAACAAATACTTCACAGCAGCACACAGATGTTCATAGCAGCACTATTCACAATGGCAAAAGGTGGAAAACAACACAGAAGTCCATCAACTGAGGATAAACAAATGTTGTACATCACACTAGGGAATATTATTCAGCCATGAAAAAGAAACGAAGTACTAATACATGCTACACAATGGAAGAATTCCCAAAACATTATGCCTAGTGAAAGAAGTCAGACTACATTATTATACAATTTCATTTATATGAAATATTCAAAATTGGTAAATTTATAGAGACAGAAAGCAGATTAGTAGTTGCCAGGGTCTAAAGGGAGGGGAGAAATGGAGAATTATTGCTTAATGGGTATGGGGTTTCCCTTTGGGGTGATGAAAATATTTTGGAACTAGAGATGATTGCACAACATTATAAATATACTAAATGTCACTGAATGCTACACTTTAAAATAATTAATTTTATGTTACATGAATTTTACCTCAATTGAAAAAATACTTATTAAAAGGAGCAGACTCCCATTTAAGAACTATTAATATATGGAATACATTTTCAATATATACCATAATAATGCTTAATAAACACTTTAATCTTTAATAATCACTTGCTTATTACTAAATTATTACTTTATGGCAAATGCATGAGATATGTTTTGAATATCATCCACTAGTATCTAAGAAAATGTACACCATCTTGTATGAAAATCAAAAAAAGTTTGCAAACAAGTTTATCAGGAGAAAATGTTATAGAAATATGTTTAAAAACCACGGTTAATAAAGACTTTATGATAATGTAAGGATCAGGGAGAATACATGTGACCATCTTTTAATCTCATGAATGAAGAGAAACTAAAAGCACTGCTGGCAGAGAAAAAAGAGAACACAGAAAGAAAGGCTGAACCATGAACAGAGAACTAGGTGGGAGTGGAATGGAGAGGAAAGGAATTTTACAAGTAAACCAATTCTACCTTCCCAGTAATTTGGGACTGAACTGCCTCTAATTCCCCAAAAACCTGCCCTCCCTCAAAGCCTCCTCTTCCCACCTCCAAATAATTAACAGACTATTTGTGACTGCAAAAAAACCCTCAGTATTTGCTAACTTTTCAGAGTTGGCTTTCTAAGAAAAACTATATTGTTCCTTTGTTTCCCTAATTTACCTTTCTGCCAAAGGAGATTTTATCCGTCTTTTCAGATTTAAATGCATCGCCGCTTTTTTCTTTGCCTGAAGATTTTGACATTTTTTCCCTTGTCTTTCTCATTTGGATAAGAAGACTCACACGGACTTTCACTTTTGCGCTTTGGAACCCCCACTAAAATTATAAAAAAGAATCATGAAAGCCTCTTCTAATTGAGGGTGATGACTGCTTTGAAAGTATTAATAAGTCTACCTACTTGTTCCATTTTCCTCTTTTCGTCTCTTGGTTAAGTCTGGTGGCACTTCACGGTCATTGTTTGAATTATCCTAGAACCAAGAATCGTGAACCACATTGATCAAGAGTTTATGTTTTTGTTTTATTAAAATATTACTCTTACACAAGAAGGGCATAGCTAACTAGCATTGGAGAGTATTTGCCATAGTTTCACATACTTGGTAAAATGACATGAAAGACAAGCACAGCTGGTAGAAATTATTAGGCTGCAGATGCTTATTACTGCAGAAGATTTCACACTTTAAGATGAAAATACCAGTTATCAGACTGCCATGCAACAAACTAGTACTTTTAAAAAGGCAACAAAACATGCTACTGTATATGATAGCTTTCCAAACTAGTTTTAAAAAAAATTACAAACCCTTTTCCGCTCTTTCCTGTCCTTTTCATCTTTTTTCTCTCTTTCTCTGGATCTTTCCCTTGACTTGTCCAAATCTTTCTTGTCCATTTCTCTCTCCTTACTCTTGGACAGTGGTGGAGCATGATTAATGTAGAGCTGTTAAATTAAGGCAATATTACTAAAGATTATTAGTTTGCCAGTATTGGCATCATTTGCTTGATTGTTTATTTAATGAAAGATAATTGGTAGTTAGACCCAAAGTCAAAACTGGTCAGTGGTCTGTATTATGAGAGGTAAAATAAAAAGAGCAGGACACAAATTATGCAAAGACTTCAATTCCTGGCCATATAAAAATGATCATTTAAACCCAATCAGTGAATTCTTGCCTCAACTGAGACTCATTAGTAAATTTGTAAATTAGTAAATAGCTCCAGTTCCTTATACAGCTCTATTATGAAGACCTGTAACTACCATTACAAGAGTCCATATATGAAAAATAGTAACTAGACTTTCTCTACTGTGAAAAAAATACAAGCCTCTACACAATCATAGAAATTTTTAATAGTTTTCCCATCCACTGATAGGCAATCGATGACAGTGAACAGAAGTATAAAAATAAAACCAAGCTGTAAGTTTACTGGTCTTTTCTGCCTCAGCATACACCATGCATAGATTATCCTAAATTATTTTTACAAATGTAAAGGCTGTACATTCTTTACTTCAGAAAGCGCTCCAATGTACATCAATAATCACAACTGACTATGAAATTTGTCTAACTATTGGTTCTAAATAGCCCAGAAAACCATATAGTCATCTGAGAATGATGAAACAACTCAAAAAGACTGAAAAATGATGAAATAATGTTCTCTGCCCATTCTTTCCCTGCCAAAAGGCCCAGAGGCAATAAAAACATCCAAAGATCAAAGATATGCTAACTTTAAATAATTAAAAAGATGACCTTACTTATGCAAGCTGTTAATATGGAAATCCATTATAAAAGAAAATATGAAGTAATCAGATACCTAACCTTATGGCATTTGTAACTGTGCTAGAAACTTTTTTAAGACTATATGTATTAGGCAGCAGAATACGGACTAGAACTCATTACATAACTACACAATTCTAGATACACCTTAGGAATGAAAAGAATAGCGAGGCAAAAGTCAAGTATTTTTACATGAAGAAATCCTTTGATATTCAAAGGAATATATGAAAAAAGATAACCATCAGTCTGAAAATTAAAAGAAACACATTTTTAACACTATCAAATATTTCCAATTTCAGTTGGCTCAGAAATGCTGCCATAGCAATGCAGAAGTAGATTCTTTAAAATTTCATTGTGGAAAAGTTGATGATCAACTGAAATAGACAAAATGTTTATTAATAACAAAGAGCAAGAGAATGAGAAACAATCATCAAAGTGCTTGTCCAAAAGGTACTCCTGCTGGGTATAATGCCCTAAATGACACTCAAGATTTTTTAACTGTAATGTTTATTCATGTCTTAATATTACTTATGAAACTGACAAAGGAAATAATATATTATTGCAATACTCAAAGATTTCCCTAAGTGAAGTATTGCCCAATTCTCCTGATTAAAAAAAATTTTTTTTGGTTACAAATGAGCAGGCACATGCACACACAGCCTCCACAAGAATGAAGTTTTTAACTGTATCTAACTTGAATTCTGTATTGCAAAGAATTGAGAAACCTAGAAATTCTTAGTTTAGAAATGTACCCAATTCTATTTCTTCTTTCTAACCTTCAAGAATAGTTAGGATCACAAAACCCTTTTCTACAAAAACATATAATCTCTCACTGCATAGAGAATAAATGCATACAACTTAGCATGGACATTCCAAGTTCTTCACAATCTTTGCACAAGTATGTCCTACTATGAAGCAATCCAATGTATTCGTGTTGTGACTACCACTGCTTCCTAACACCCTGTCCTTCCCAGCAGTTCTCAGGTGCTCCCTTTTATCTTAATCTCCAAAGACTAAAGACAGCTCAAAAGCCATTAACACTTCAACCATCCTTCAACTCAATTTCCGGTGAACTCTTGTATTATTTCATATAACCTTTTTTGTGATAGGTTATTTCCTATCAATTTCATGGCTTTTGTTTTTGTCCATACATAGTTTCCATATGATAGAGGAGCTAATATGTCTTTTCTACCTTTACACACTTCCCAGTGCCTTGTACACACAGTGAGTACTCAATACAAGTTTGCAAAATAAAATCATTGATTTGTTAAAGTGATCTGCATGTAGCATTGTTGGGTTTTGTTTCTGATTTGCTTTTAGTTTCGGCATTGGGATAATTAGGTCCAAAAAACAATTTGATAATTCAAAATCTGTTTAAGAGAGCATTGCTTTTACTTAGGCTACAATGTATAAAGATGGGCTCAGAATTCAAAGCTGAATTGTTTTTAAGGTGGTTATGGTTGCCCTCTTAAATTACAGAGCAGCCTGTGGCATCTTACTACACTGATGGACAGTGACTTCGTGGGGCATGGAGGGGACTCAGTAATATGGGTGAATGTAGTAATCACACTGTTTTTCATGTGAAACCTTCATAAGAATGTATATCAATGAGGCCTTAATAAAAAACATTACAGAGCAGCCTGGTTAAAGTAACAAGCTTTCCTCACACTTTCTTCATCAGTATAGCTGCTGGAACAGCTAGGTGAAAACACAACTGACGAAAAGTGGAAATATGTCAGCTGGAATTTGGGGGTTAAAAGGTGAACTGAGAGAAAAGATTTAGATATTAAATTAGGCTCAGGCTTTTCTCCCTTCAATTAATCTTACTTGAAAGGACAAGTCCATGTTACTTTTACCACTGATTAGAAGGTGAAAATAGTAAATAATTTAATTTAAAAAATATCCCAGGGACAAAACATAACTAAAAGGTGAAACAAAGGAGGGAAACAATTTTATATGTCTGAGAGACAAGATAACATGAAAAAATAGACACACGTCTTTCAAATCCTCGAAAAAGTAAGAGCTTCCCCAGGAAACAGTAAGTTTATATAGAGCATCAATTTTAGAGATCGAAGCCCAGCAAAAATTTTTAAAGACATTCATATGCTATTAAATTTTCCTAGACACATGAAAATGCAACATCAACTCCTATGCAGACCAGTAAACTCCGGATGTTTGAACAAAGGCCAACGGCATTAAGAGTTCATCTCAATTATTTACTGATCACCTAACCATATTGTCAAGGTACTATATACTAAGCACTAAGGACCTGAAAAGTGGTTGAGTCACAATTTTTAGAAGCATATTCATATGCCATTTTCTAATTTTTCTGACTGAATGTGGAATAAATCTACTGAATTTTAAATGCCCACAAAAATCACCATCTTTTTTAAAAGGGGGAGGACAGACTGACTTGAATCACTGTAATTTAAACAAGATGAACTCACTACAGCGGCTAGGAACCCTTTCAACTACTGTTGAAGCAGGTGCTAAGGATCAAGGAGCTACAATTTTTGTTGCAACATTTTTTCATTGTGGTAGGAACATTTGAGGAACCTTAATTTTACTCCAATATTTGGCACTAACCACTTATGCCACTGAGAAAGGATCAAGAACTTTAGTCAGTTTGTCAAAAAAGATGCTACCACCTGCTCTATCTACCTCACAGCGCTGTTATAGCACGAAATGAGATAACATATGTTCATCTCATGTTTTATTTTCATAAGATTTTCACAAATATAAGAAACCATAATCTTCATCAATGATCAGAAAATCCAGTCACCTGTAAAAGCAGGTTTCAAACTGCTTCAATGTATGTTTCAGGAAATAAATACTCACAAGCTAACATTGTTAATCCATGAATTTTAAATAGCCCACACAAGCCACTGATGGTTAAGACTAACACACACAATCTGGTTATGAAAACCTACTATATTGCAATACATATTAAATTTAGCCAATAAAGTTACTTTAAAAGAAAGCATTCGCAGTACAGCTGATAGTCTTGATTAATACAGGACAATCTAAAAACAATGCTATGAGTTCAGAGCACAGGCACATTGGCTGAAGTGTTAAAAATTAGTCCTCATTTGCCATTGATATTTCATTATAAAGCTACAGAACTAAAAGCAGTAATGTCACTGAATTTGTTTCAAAATTTCATTTTGCATTGGTCCACCAGTAAGAAATCATACTTAGCAGATATAAAAGGAGGCAAAGTAGAAAAGCAGAGTGAAAAGAGGGTACAAGTTTTATCATAAAGACAAAATAACATGAACAATGGACAATTCAACTACAATAAAATGAACTCATAATAAGATACACAAACTGCACAATATTCTTAGTAGCAGAATACTCAAGAAAGTAGAATAATAGGCAATACTTAATACTGACATGTAAACACAACCATCAAGTTGAGTATTCCCCTCCTGGAGAAAGGTTGGTTTACATTAACCATATTTCTTGATATTATACAACTGCCAAAAAGGTAGCTTGGCAGAGGCAATAATATAAGACTTTTATGGATTGAGATGGGCTCAGTTTTCAGAAAGTTATGTGAATGAATCAAATTTATTTTTTGGTCTTTTGCGTTGTCTAAAAAAAAAAATCAGAAAACAGCCTGACAGATTTGTTTTGAGAAATTAAATAAGTCAACTCCCCAAATCAAACCAACAACCCATTCCCCAAACGTTAAACTTATTTCCAGATTTTGAAGCATAATAGGATAATGCATAACACAGCAATTAAGGAGAGATTATAGGAATGTCCCCACATCACACATAATTGATAACAATCTCAGTAAAAGAGGCCACTGTCATCCATTGTTTGTAATAGGTATTTTTAAAGGCTATTCTATTAGCTTACTGAACACTTACTAGGGCGAGGGATATCTACTAAATAAATGAAGTAAAGAATTTTTTGTTTTACTTAGGCGTGATGATTTTTAAAAGAATCAAACCTTTGCTGAAGACTCCTTGAGTTCGATGAGACTGTCCTGCAGAAAATGAATGGAGATGACAGGTGAGATGGCATAGTTCTCAGAACCCAGAGGAACTTTGGGAAATATGGCTGTAAGCTGGAAATAAACCAGCTACTTCTTGCAAGGATAAATCTTGTGATGTCATTATTATATGAATATCAACAAAAAACAAAAGCAAAACCATGTAATGGAATTGTATCGTTGAAAAAACAATTGTATGCAAGCAATGTAATAAAAATCTTTCTCTGCTCAGAATTAAAAAATAAATGTCAATGCCACATTTTTCATAATACTGTACTTAAGTTATAAGTAATATTAAGAGACTTAAGAAAGCAAAACATTTTTCTGCACAAAAAGTTTAAAATAGTGGAGGTCACTGTGGAAGAACAACATTATCTTACATTTTCATAGTTTGTAATTGGGAGGCTTCAAATTTTACTTCAATTGTGACTGTACCATACACATTTTTTATCCTTGCAGAAAACTCAGTGGCATTACATTAACAAGAAAACAAAAAGGTATTCCATAAGAGAGTAATCACTTTTTTTGCAAAGTGACTCTGATGGTGAGTCTCATACCTCCCACAAAAAAAAGCACTTAAAAAAAAGAAACCAATTAGAGTATTCCACCACAGTGCTCTTGACAAAGAATTAGTTAACTTACAGTTTTAAAAGTTCAACATACTGCAAATTCAAATATTCCATGAAATTACATGACTTTAGAATTAAAATTAAATATGGAGCAAGGAATGACTACCCCGAGTCTTCAAGAAGGCTACACCCACGATTTTGTGCTGCAGTTGAATGCCTGGGATTTCTCTGCTGGGTGGTAGGACTGGATGCCACATCTGCTTTTATCGTAACGCAAGGTTCAACTTGTTGGGAAACCAGTGGGTATAAACAAACCTCCAGGGGAAGATACAACAGAAGCTGCGTGCTCACTGAATACACACAACTACAGGAGAACTGATCGCCAAGGAGACTTCAAAATGGAACTCCTTTCAAGACTCCTTCTTAGAAGGCACACATGGGTAGGATGCTCATCAAGAAGCTTGATGAATTCAGAGGTATCTTGTTTATCCTGTACCATCCAGGAAGTCTTCAGTGCTATAAATTCTTCAATATTTATGCTGAAAAATATGCTTCATTCTGCTAAAAAGACTCGTTTGCTTGTAGCTACCATTGCACCCCAAAAATGACTGCTTAAAGCAGTGAGGCACTTCTGGGTAAAATTTCTCTTGCACTTTGAAATGCTACAAAATTAGTGCTAGGTCCTTGAAGTTTTAATATTTTTATAATAAAAATAGTCAATAGGAAAAATATCTGTCCACCAATACGTAAAAATTTCATTTTCTAATGCAACATAAAACCTCCAGTGGCTCCAGTGAATACTTGGCACAAGACTTGAAGGAAGTCAGGACACGTATTCCAAACAGGTGAGCCTAACATGGACGCTGCCTTCCTCAGGCTATACTAACCTTTACTGTCGAGGAATATGATGGAGAATGGTGTGTATCAATTTTGCGGCGTTTTTGTTCTGTTGGGCAAAAGAAATAGTCACAATAAGGTATATTTCCACTTTTACCAAATACTTAAAAAAAAACCCACCAACTTTTAGGTAATTAAGTATTACTTCCCCCAGTAAAGTCCCTAGATAACTTGCCAAAACAAGGAAATTGAAAACAACCATGCATTACAACATGCAAAGGTAAATAAATATAAAGAAAGGTAAACTTGCCCCTTTCAGGCTCTGCAATGACTGATCCAGGAACAGGTAACTTTAAGGACCCAGAAACTGATGCTTTTTCTCCTCCTTTAGCATTTTCCTTTGCTATATCTCTTTCTCTGCATGGCTCCTTTTCTCTTTCCTTTTCTTGAGTACATTTTGATTCTACATTGGGGATGGTGGTCTTGAATTTCTCATCTTTAGCTTTTTCTTCTTTCTTGAATTTTTCTTTCTCTTTGTCAGACTTAGGTGTTCTTTCCTTCATTTCTCTTGCTTTTTCATCTTTATTTGGCCATTCTTCCTTTGGTTTTCCTTTACCATCTTTACCAAGTACCCTGGCTTCTGGAGTCGTAGCTGGAGTCTTTTCTTTTTTCTCTTTTTCTTTCTCTTTCCCTTTCTCCTTGCCATTTTCTTTAACAGCTTTGCTGCTTAGGAATACAAATATGAGATTTTAGGACAAATGGTCATAAAATACACTCCATGGAATGTTTTAAATCATAAACAAAGTTTTTTAGTGGCTTCAAAAATTCTAGAAGAGTAGCCCTTTGAAAACTAAAGAACAACTTTAAATGAAAAAGTACTTCTTTATCCAGTAAGTAATAAATAACCAAATTCATGAAGAGCAGATTAAAAAGAATGATTTAAGTGATGTCAGGCCCTTTTCCTGCATATGTTCATAACCTTGGGAGATTACAAATGAACATAACCAAAAATTATCCCACAAGTCAACTGAAGGTGCTACTATCAGGAAGTGGATTACTTGACTGGATGAATCACTTGCTGGTCTAAATCAGCATAGGCTTCTCTTACGTAAATAATCCTCACCCTGTCTACAGCAAACACTCAATTCTAAAATGTTTTTTGACTTCATCACCTACCTTCTCCTGCATGCCACAGCAGGGGAAACAGAGGCAGTCTCAGCTTATACAAAACATAATGAGGATGGTAAGCACATAACCAAAACAAGGGTACATACAAAATTTCAAAGTCCAACATAAATGACTTTCATTTCACAGCATTCAACTACCTTTCATTCATGTCTAATGAGGTTCATCATGTAAGAATTCAGAATTTTGTATATCAATGACACTTCAATAAAATGAAATAAAAAGAATTCAGAATTTTGACATATAGCACAGTGTTCCCACCTGTTAGAGCCACTATTTCCATTGCTTGAATTTCCTTTTGGTGTAGCACTAGAAGCTTTATTAACAGCTTTCACACCACACTGAGATCTCTCCCTTGATTTATCTGAAATAAAGGTAAGGATTTATTTGACCACTCCCTAAATGTAAATAAACTATAATTTCACAGCAAAATGATTACAGATTAATTAGAAGGAAATAAAGGGCTGATTACTTCTTGATAGTTACATACTCCTACTTAGGTAATAAAAAGTAATAGTAAGCTTGCATTTTACTTGTCATGTGATACAAAACATTTCAGTTTGTTGAAACAAAATGTATTACTTATAAATTTCTATAAATAAGCATACCAGTCTCATCATTACTGCTTTCATCAGATTTAGATGCACTTCCTGTCAATGATGGAGAAGGCCCACCACCAGGCCCATTTTGTACACTGGCAACTGCAGTCCTCGGAGAGGGGTCTTTGTGATGAAACTCATTTTCAGGTATCATGTATGACTTTCTACTTTTCAACTGCCCCGAGTAGCTGAAAGTCACAAAAACTGTTTAAATAGACAAGTACAAATAAAAAAAACACAAATATGGTATTTAAAAAAATAAAATTATCAAGTTATTCACTCCGCTACTTGGTTCCAGAAAATAAAAAATATTAATTTTCAGTGTTCTTGAAGGTCTTTATAGGAGCCCTAGATGCTTCCTTAAAAATAAAAATTTCAGGGCTCCTGTCCCCTCCTGGCATGAGCCAGGAGCTCTGTCCTCTCACTGTATCTCTCAATAAAAGCCTCTCCCTGGCTCTACCTTGGGTGTTTGCTAAGTTCATTCTTCGACTCCACGAACAAGAACCCCAGCACCATCTTTGGGAGCTTGTCCAGGATAGCCTTGGAGAAGCCATAAAACTGCAAATAGTAATAGAAATGGAACCCAGAATAGAAGTGCCCATATTCTGAGGCCCTCTCGACTGACCAGTGATGGGGACCTAACTGCACCCTTTACTGCACCCCCTCTCAGCATGAAGCAGCCAGAGTGGTCATTGCCCCCTTTTCCTAGCAGCAGCTAGGGTCTCTATCTGTAGAGGAGGAAATGAGACAGGGACCTTGGGTGTAGTCAGAGTAGGGTGAGGGCCTCCAGAAAAAGCAAGGCAGGATATTTACACTCAGAGCAATGTAACTACATACAAGGAAACCCCCTACCAAAACTCTGTGTTAAACATTAAGCTCTAGAGTCATTCTTCTGTGAGATCAGTTCATATTCCCCAGATAAAGGAAAGCAGCCCATGTTTTTATTATGCTAATCATTTGCAATCATGTGTAAGATTCACTTTAGCATGCTAAAAGAAACTTAATGTCTCATCAAGGACAAACATCCTAACACCACTTTTAACAAGTCTACACCCCTAAGCCCTTTATCAGTTCCCCAAAATGCTCAACTGCCTGTAAATCCCCTAGACAAGCACCACCCCAGGCTCTCTCGTCCCCTCCTGGCAGAGCTCTGTCCTCTCACTATATCTCTCAATAAAAGCCTCTCCTAAAAAAAAAAATTTCAATGTAAACTAATCCTTAAATGAAGATGCTTTTTTTTTTGCTATCAATGAGCTGATAACTGATGATGAAATGACATTTCCTTCAAACCAAGATATATTGGATATGACTTTTGAAACTATCATCCAGTATAGACTGGAAGCTGATACTTGGAAGTGACAACTCTCACCAGCCTGTGGGAACATGAACGCATAATCTCCCATAATTTCCTGAGGTAAGGCAGAAGATAAACTTCAACACTGTAAAACATTTTAAAGTCTTCAGAATCCTTCTGTCATCTAGTCTCATAAATCACATTAAAGTATAATTGTGTTACCCCATAGCCAATGCATATAGATCTGGCCTCTTCTCTTTTTCTTCTTGGCAGATTTTATGTACTCTTCTTTCCAAAACCTGACCCAGATTCAGTACTTTTGGGTACCAAGGAAGTATTTTTGTTAGCACAATCAAGATATTCCTGATGTGAGTATATTCGCCTGTTTCAAGGCAATGCACCGATGCCTACAACAAACATTTTAAGATCTGTCATTATAAAAGTCTAAGTATGGAGAAGAAAAAAACACCTTTGAGAAATTCTTTTTTTTACCTTGGTTAATTTGTAATGCCATTTATGTACAACATGACGAAAATTTTCATAGTCTAATTGATCAGCTTTATTTCCTCCATCAAATCCAGTTGCGCGTAATATAGTGAGGAATCCTGGGTAACTTCCACATTCCTAAGGGGAAAAAAAGGTTTACTTTTCAAAGAAAAGTTCTGTTCCTCAAAATAGCAGAAGCTGAAGCTTACGTAGACTAGATTAATGAATCCATGTGAAAACGTGATGCGTATTTGAATGATAGGTAGTGTTCATAGGATGGTTCAGCTTAGTCGATGATATTAATTTTGGAATGTCAACATAAGGTAGGATTTTTAAAAATAGCACTTTTTAATAATGAACAAATTGTGCTTAAATTTTAAACACTGTTTTACAGCTGAGTCTTAAACTCAGTTTCCTTTAAAAACTGAACAACCTAGCAATTACTAGAAGTGGCTATTAGAGACATGGATAAAATAATGATATTTATTAGTCCTACCTTTTCATATGTGGCTCTATCACTGTGCCACCTGGTCACAGTTTCTAACATGCAGCAAAGAAATCTCCCATATCGACAAGCTTCATTTTCAGTATAGCTTGCGACTGTGTAAATTATGTCAGAGAAAACCTACAAGAAAAAATATTTGAAAAATAAAAACAAATCAAGGTCAAAATTAGTTCAAAATACTAAAAGATCATGCTATAGCAAATCATAATTAACTAACAGATAAGTTTTAGTCACAATGTATTGTCCCCTTTGATACGCACAATTTCTGAGACCTTTAAATATTTTGGCTTTTGTGAGGGAACAGCACATTAATAAAGCAATGACAACAAAATTTTTATTTAAAAAGCTGATTAACAATGACAGAAGAAAAAAACTACCATCATTATTATATCATTCACTGCTTTAACAGAGATTTAGACACAGATACTACCTGGGGTTAAAGGGACAGTAAGGAGAGAAAAGGCTGATAGAAAACAGAAATAGGCAGCTGACATGCTGTAACATATAGTACATTTTAAAACCAGAAAAATGCAGTAATTTATTATAAAGAAAAAGCCAGATGCAAAATTTGTGAATGTGATCATACTGAAAAGCATCTGTACGTGCAAAGGTGTATTTTGAGGGGAAAGTTAAGAGTGGAGAAGAGAGTTTTACCTATTATGACAAACATATAAACCCAAATGTTAAAAGATTAACTAGAGGTGCTTATTACATATCAGGCACTATTCAAAGTACTTTCGTGTATAGTGATTCATTTGATTCTCACAAGAATCTTATGAAGCAGGTATTATTATCCCACTTCACAGATAAGAAAATTGAGGCACAAAGAGGTTAAAAACTTGCCAGAGCAAAGATCATGTACGTAGAAAGTGGCAGAGTTAGGATTCAAGTTCAGGCACTTGGCTCTTGGGTTCATGCTTTTAACCAGACACACAGTAACACCTCTATAGATTATAATGTTTAGCTATCTTTGTGTGAGACTTTTTTTAAAGGTTGCAATGAAAAGAACTTACACGATCATAGCAAAGAAGTGTGGAAAAATTTGGAGTTTTCTGTTGATGCACCAGTTCAACAAAACGAGCACAGTAAACAGCATCAATTGCTGAAAAAATACATCGAGGAAATATACACAGCTGTAGAAATTTTGTGATGGTCTGATTTTTGGTAGATTCTAAAAATAAGGAAAGAATATATTAAGTGGTAAATTTCGTCCTCAAGTGCCTCAAAGCCACTAAACATAATAACAACATATTAATTTTACCGTAGAGAATGCTATAGAACCACAAACTATAGTTTGTAACTAAAGGTCATGCCTGGGATGAGACTTGTTTTCACTCTGCGGATATTTTTCTACCTGTAATTTCTCCAGAAGTGTGATTTTATACAGAAAAGTTGAATGATAAGCTGCCAATATTGTAGTTGTAAGTTAATTTCGCCAGCAAGCTAAATCGGTTCATTTAGTGAACATATGAAGTCGACTCTGAATTATGAGTAACCAAAAATTGGGATAGTGAACACTGAGTCGAAATAAAAACACAATACACTTCAACACCTCCAGAATTATTGAGGTTTGCTTTCGTAATTCAGCAGCAGCAGGAATGTAACCATTCTAACTTACTCGCTAAAAGCCAGTTGTCCTTTTCCAGTTTCAGTCTCTGTAGAACTCGCTGTACATGTTCCATCTGTTTTTTTTCTTCTTCAAGAAGCTTGTCCTGAAGGGCAGTACAGCGCTCCTTCTCTTTTTTCTTTTTATTTGGAGGCTACAAAGTATAAGTTAGATACTTCTCTAAGTACAGGCACATTACCTCCCTTTCTTTTAATTAAAAGCAGAGATAAATGCTGATATATTATGTCAACAGGGATATTTACGGATGTTTACCTCCATTCAACAAATCTAAGACAAAGTCATCCAGTCCTCATACACCATCAAAACAGGCTACCTTCCCAACACTGGTACTTTTAGTCTAAGGCATGGAATCACCTTTGACTCTTCCTTCTTATTCATTCCAAAATCCCAATTGCTTACAAGTCCTGTGCTTTCCCAGTATACCTCCACCAGTCTACGTTCTCACAATGAAATACCCAAAAAGCCACTTTGCTGGTTTCCAGCCTAATGCTAGTCGTTTCCCCCACTAAATGCATCCTTTATGCTGCTGTCACAAGTAATCTTTCTAAAGTACCATTTTTACCATTATTATTTCCCTGCTCAGGAATTTAAAATAGCTCTCAATTTTATCAAGCCTTCTCTTCTAACTTTCATTGCTCTACATAATCTGACTCTATTCAAATTATCCCTAAGCCAATTCACTACAGTAGAAGTGGTCTCCTTAAACCTTAGACTACTTTACACCGTTGCTGGAGCTCTAGAGTGGCCAGTCTGCCTCCAAATTTCCAAACCTAATTTACCTTCAAGGCCCATGCAGCTCAAGACTTACCTCTTCAGTAAAGTCTTCTCCGAAAGAGTTCTCCTTTTAGGAATTCCTATTGCTCTTGCAATTGCAATTGTAAAATGATCACACAGACCATGTAAAGTTGCTAACCCAGCCCTCAGTAGAAAAGCAAACTCAAAAACTTTTGACTGATGCTAACTTCCAAGTACTCATCCATACCCATGCTCTTACCCAGTGAGAGGTCACCACTAAACCCACTTAGGAACATATATAGCAACAAGATCATAGCTTGTTAGTACAAGTTTAAACTATGGGAAATGCTGAACTAATACCATGAAGTTATTACACTTGAGCTACTAGAACAAAAACCTACCATTTCCTGATTGTCATCAATGGCTTTCATCTGGACTTTAAGTTTATTGACTTCCCGTTCGTAGCTGGTATGTGGAACTGCAAGGTCGTACATCGTCAATGACCAGAATGTGGCATAAAATTGAGGGCTGATGTCATCCCAGAGCTCAGAAACATGTAAGGAGACCACTGCTTCATGGACAGGAGCCATCACCATTTCACATGATGTAATGTACTTATGAACTTTATGCTGCTGTTTACTTCCGTTTTCTGATTTTTTAAGTTCATCATACTTTGACTAAAGATAAAAACACACACACACACTTTTATAGCAGTGACTTTCATAGTATGAAAACCTATGTTCCCTTTTCTTTTCAAGAGTCAAAAGATGACCAATCTGAACTGCTGTAGGAATTCTACTTCCTTACCAACATTGATTTTAAAATAAATCATCCCTGGAAACTGCTCTAATCTTTGGTCCTGGGTGCTCATTAGGAGCTTTTCAGGAAATTCTTATGAATCTAACCTGTTCAGTAAGGGGATACATATGTGTGCCTCTTGCCCTTTCCCCCAACCATAGTCTCTCTTACTGCTGCACAAAGATTAAACATACAGGGTTTCCACTCCTGCTTCTGAGATAGTCAAGGGAACCAAGAAGCGGGTCTTAACACTAACAAAGAGGCAGAATGGAACTAATAACAGCCAATCTGGACAGAATGTGTTATCACTACACATACCCATATTGCCTGTTACAATTTCTTGATGAAGCTGGATCAATGCTAAGAAAGGTTATGAAAAAGTTATCATAAGACTGATAAGTAGGGTGACCAACTGCCCAGTTTTGCCAGTGACTAAGAGGTTTCCAGGGATGCAAGACTTTAGTGTTAGTACAAGGACGTCCCTGGCAAACTGGAACCCACTGGTCACTAGACTGCAAAGCTAAACACGACTTCCTGTGAATGGCTGTGGTATATTAGAGTTTAAAGAGTGTGGGAACTGACACTATGGTGGGTTTTTATTTTGTGGCCTGATTGACTTACCCTAATTTGAGTGTGTGTGTGATGGGGGATGGGGGCATGCCAGAGGGAGGCCATACTCTTAATTGTACAAGGGAAGAACCTGCTAGTACCAGAGGGGGGTGGGAGGGGTAAAGGATGGGACACTACAGTGTGTATGCCAAATGCAAAAAAGAAAATAATACAAAGTAGAGTTGTATATATATATATAATACAAAGTACTCACCACACCCATGCTCTATGCTATATATATATATATATAATACAAAGAATTGTCTCTCTCTCTCTATATATATATATAATACAAAGAATTGTCTCATGTCCCTCAGTCTCTTGAGGATACAAGAGCTCTCACCCAAAAAATTTTGTTTGGGTTAGGCATAATCCTGAAGATGAACCTAGGAGGAGACCCAAAAAGAGTTTCTTCTTTATGTTAGAAAAACACTTAAATCATTCATTGTTTGGGCTAAACATGGAACCCAGAACTAGAAGGTCAGAGGTCAAAGGATCCACTTCCAGTTTCCATCATGGCAGAACAGTCTTGACTCCCCACAGTCCAGCTGCCTTCCCTCCTAAGTATGTCTATACCCCAGGCTCACGAGACTGAAGAAATACCAAGTGCTTTTGGTTCCAGACGGTATCTCAAGCAGGCTCTGAGAATCTTAAAATTATTCTGGAAGTGAGAAGATTTACCTCCTCCTACCCCATTTTAGAAAGCACACTGATGATAACTACTGAGACTACACAGGTGACAAAACTATGAAGAACATTACTTACAAGAGAGAGGTCCCAATTACAACAGAGACCTAAGAGCAGAGCAGCTGGGATAAGAAAGGGTTTAAAAATTTGAGGGTAGGTACTATCAAGAGTAAATAATAATGAATCTATGTGAGCAGAATGATATCATCTAAGGTTCTAATAAAACATAGTATAGGGTTGAAACAACCTGCATAAGATAACTTAGCTACCTGACTTAGACAAGATCTAGAATATGAAATGGGGGAGAGCCTTTTTTTCAGACCCACATTGCAAGGTGAGTCTCAATAATTATAAATGAAAATTAGGTTATAGGAATGAGAGGGTTATAGGATAGCCCATCTCCCCAATCCTCTTCTAAGTTGATGACTTGTTACTAGGTACTCCCCTAGTCCCTATCTTGTTAAAAAACAACAACAGTTTTGATCAGAAAAGATATCTATGATTTGTATTTACCTACGATGAGTATTTGTCTAAAGTCAGTTTAACTCCCTCTTCAGGCTCACATCTTCAGTCAAGTGGAGAGGCATAACAGCTCTACAGCTCAACGCACTGGGACCCTAGATCTATGGAATAGAACTGATACCCCCAATTATTGCTGTACTTCTAATTACTATTCAGAAAGCTCTTCCTGGCCCAATATTCTGAGCAGTGTTTGGTCAGCTGAATTATTTGCAGGAGAGAAATCGGTAGTCAGTTTATGGAAGGGACCTAGCAGTCCTCCAATACTCATTCCCTCATCAAAGGCTTTACAAGACAGGCTTTCACTCAAGAAGCGAAAGCAAGGATCCCCAGGAGGTTGGATACTCCTCCAAAGTGCAGGCAAGGTTGCCAAGAACTCCCTTTCCAGAAGACAGAATATAGCCAATGGGGAACACTTATCTCTGACTTAGCTATCTAGCCACCTCTGTATAGTTGTTTTCCTCCTCAACCCTGACAGGCAAACGACATTTATTGTTTAGATTTTTGTAATTCTTTTTTTTTTTTTTAAATAATTATTTTTTATTGAAGGGTAGTTGACGCACAGTATTACATTACATTAGTTTCAAGTGTACAACACAGTGGTAGAACATTTATATACATAATTCTAGGTTCCAGCTATCACCCTACCAAGCTGTTACAATATCTTGACTATATTCCTTATGCTATACATTACATCCCGGTTACTTATTTATTTTACCATTGGAAGTCTGTCCTTTTTTTTTTTTTTTTTTTTTTTTTTGTGAGGGCATCTCTCATATTTATTGATCAAATGGTTGTTAACGACAATAAAATTCTGTATAGGGGAGTCAATGCTCAATGCACAATCATTAATCCACCCCAAGCCTAATTTTCGTCAGTTTCCAATCTTCTGAGGCATAACAAACAAGTTCTTACATGGAGAACAAATTCTTACATAATGAATAAGTTACATAGTGAACAGTACAAGGGCAGTCATCACAGAAACTTTCGGTTTTGCTCATGCATTATGAACTCTAAACAGTCAGTTCAAATATGAATACTCATTTGGTTTTTATACTTGATTTATATGTGGATACCACATTTCTCTCTTTATTATTATTATTTTTAATAAAATGCTGAAGTGGTAGGTAGATACAAGATAAAGGTAGAAAACATAGTTTAGTGTTATAAGAGAGCAAATGTAGATGATCAGGTGTGTGCCTGTAGACTACGTGTTAATCCAAGCTAGACCAGGGCAATAAAACATCCACGTATGCAGAGGATTTCTCTCAGAACGGGGGGGTGAGGTTCTAAGCCTCACCTCTGTTGATCCCCAATTTCTCACCTGATGGCCCCCCTGCGACTGTGCCTGTCTTAGGTTGTTCCTCCCTTGAGGAATCTTACCCGTCTCTGGCTAACCAGTCATCTTCCGGGGCCATACAGGGAAATGTAAAGTTGGTAAGTGAGAGAGAAGCCTTATTGTTTGAAAAGGTTAGCTTTTTACTTCTTTGCATATTTATGCCCTGTGGCTTCTATGCCCAGCATTTGTCCTGAGGTATCTTTACCACTTGGAAGAATTATGATACTCGGTAAATTTGATATGAGGCACGAATTCTATTTAAGGGTTGTAATTAGGAAGGAAGAAGAAAAGCTATAGAAGTAGCAGAAAGGAAGAAAACATGGGAAGATTGATTATTTCTCTGACATATCTTCTTGTAGAGTAACTTCAGCATGTATAGGTTTTAAGCTACTACTTAAATTGCGCACACACATTAACATAATAGGAGTATAGTTACATAACCAAAGCATATCTGTAATTACCAGCCATCTCCAGTGAAACCAAGAAAACCAGTTAGGCACCTTAGGCATTTGTGAAAACTTATCTATGATATGGTGGATATTGTCCAACTGAACTTGAACAGTCTGAGAGAAATCAGACAAATTAAAACAACCCATTCCTGGGGACTGTTCACATGCCATATGTTCTTTTAACAGTAAATAGTCTGTAGTTGTTAAGATTTGGAGCGCTACAATTTGCACTTCTCCTAATTCTTGGTTGAGTTCCAACAGTATAGATCCAGTCAAATTTGTTGTTTTACTGTATGCACAGGCCAGCTTAGATATCTCCTTCCTCCTTCCCATGGCAAGTCCAGGAACTGGTGGGATGAGTGCATCTACAGCTGTAGCAGTGCGTGGATCTTTGTTGGGGTTTTTTGATGATCATCTTCCGGCATGAGTCTTCCAGAGAGTGCAGATGTTGGAAGTTCTTTTTCATATCGTATCTTAGTTCATTTTCAGGGTAGCCCAATTAGGCTTTGATCCTCTGTATAAACACAAACAGACCCTTTGCCTACACTTTTATATGCCCTTTATACCCTTGTGTAGAACTCGTTGGAGGTTACCACACAGGAACAGCCCTTTGTTTTTTTTTTTTTTTGCTTTGTTTTTTGGTATCACTAATCTACACTTACATGACGAATATTATGTTTCCTAGGCTCTCCCCTATACCAGGTCTCCCCTATAAACCCCTTTACAGTCACTGTCCATCAGCATAGCAAAATGTTGTAGAATCACTTCTTGCCTTCTCTGTGTTGTACAGCCCTCCCCTTTCTCCTACCCCTCCATGCATGTTAATCTTAATACTCCCTACTTCTCCCCCCCTTATCCCTCCCTACCCACCCATCCTCCCCAGTCCCTTTCCCTTTGGTACCTGTTAGTCCATTGTTGAGTTCTGTGATTCTGCTGCTGTTTTGTTCCTTCAGATTTTCCTTTGTTCTTATATTCCACAGATAAGTGAAATTATGTGGTATTTCTCTTTCTCCGCTTGGCTTGTTTCACTGAGCATAATACCCTCCAGCTCCATCCATGTTGTTGCAAATGATTGGATTTGCCCTTTTCTTATGGCTGAGTAGTATTCCATTGTGTATATGTACCACATCTTCTTTATCCATTCATCTATTGATAGACATTTAGGTTGCTTCCAATTCTTGGCTATTGTAAATAGTGCTGCAATAAACATAGGGGTGCATCTGTCTTTCTCAAACTTGATTGCTGCGTTCTTAGGGTAAATTCCTAGGAGTGCAATTCCTGGGTCAAATGGTAAGTCTGTTTTGAGCATTTTGATGTACCTCCATACTGCTTTCCACAATGGTTGAACTAACTTACATTCCCACCAGCAGTGTAGGAGGGTTCCCCTTTCTCCACAGCCTCGCCAACATTTGTTGTTGTTTGTCTTTTGGATGACAGCCATCCTTACTGGTGTGAGGTGATACCTCATTGTAGTTTTAATTTGCATTTCTCTGATAATTAGCGATGTGGAGCATCTTTTCATGTGTCTGTTGGCCATCTGTATTTCTTTTTTGGAGAACTGTCTGTTCAGTTCCTCTGCCCATTTTTTAATAGGGTTATTTGTTTTTTGTTTGTTGAGGCGTGTGAGCTCCTTATATATTCTGGATGTCAAGCCTTTATCGGATGTGTCATTTTCAAATATATTCTCCCATACTGTAGGGATCCTTCTTGTTCTATTGATGGTGTCTTTTGCTGTACAGAAGCTTTTCAGCTTAATATAGTCCCACTTACTCATTTTTGCTGTTGTTTTCCTTGCCCGGGGAGATATGTTCAAGAAGAGGTCACTCATGTTTATGTCTAAGAGGTTTTTGCCTATGTTTTCTTCCAAGAGTTTAATGGTTTCATGGCTTACATTCAGGTCTTTGATCCATTTTGAGTTTACTTTTGTATATGGGGTTAGATAATGGTCCAGTTTCATTCTCCTACATGTAGCTGTCCAGTTTTGCCAGCACCACCTGTTGAAGAGACTGTCATTTCGCCATTGTATGTCCATGGCTCCTTTATCAAATATTAATTGACCATATATGTCTGGGTTAATGTCTGGATTCTCTAGTCTGTTCCATTGGTCTGTGGCTCTGCTCTTGTGCCAGTACCAAATTGTCTTGATTACTATGGCTTTATAGTAGAGCTTGAAGTTGGGGAGTGAGATTCCCCCCTACTTTATTCTTCTTTCTCAGGATTGCTTTGGCTATTCGGGGTCTTTGGTGTTTCCATATGAATTTTTGAATTATTTGTTCCAGTTCATTGAAGAATGTTGGTGGTAGTTTGATAGGGATTGCATCAAATCTGTATATTGCTTTGGGCAGGATGGCCATTTTGACGATATTAATTCTTCCTAGCCACGAGCATGGGATGAGTTTCCATCTGTTAGTGTCCCCTTTAATTTCTCTTAAGAGTGACTTGTAGTTTTCAGAGTATAGGTCTTTCACTTCTTTGGTTAGGTTTATTCCTAGGTATTTTATTTTTTTGGATGCAATTGTGAATGGAGTTGTTTTCCTGATTTCTCTTTCTGTTGGTTCATTGTTAGTATATAGGAAAGCCACAGATTTCTGTGTGTTGATTTTGTATCCTGCAACTTTGCTGTATTCCGATATCAGTTCTAGTAGTTTTGGGGTGGAGTCTTTAGGGTTTTTTATGTACAGTATCATGTCATCTGCAAATAGTGACAGTTTAACTTCTTCTTTACCAATGTGGATTCCTTGTATTTCTTTATTTTGTCTGATTGCCGTGGCTAGGACCTCCAGTACTATGTTAAATAACAGTGGAGAGAGTGGGCATCCCTGTCTAGTTTCTGATCTCAGAGGAAATGCTTTCAGCTTCTCGCTGTTCAATATAATGTTGGCTGTGGGTTTATCATAGATGGCCTTTATTATGTTGAGGTACTTGCCCTCTATTCCCATTTTGCTGAGAGTTTTTAACATGAATGGATGTTGAACTTTGTCAAATGCTTTTTCAGCATCTATGGAGATGATCATGTGGTTTTTGTCTTTACTTTTGTTGATGTGGTGGATGATGTTGATGGACTTTCGAATGTTGTACCATCCTTGCATCCCTGGGATGAATACCACTTGGTCATGGTGTATGATCATTTTGATGTATTTTTGAATTCGGTTTGCTAATATTTTGTTGAGTATTTTTGCATCTACATTCATCAGGGATATTGGTCTGTAGTTTTCATTTTTGGTGGGGTCTTTGCCTGGTTTTGGTATTAGGGTGATGTTAGCTTCATAGAATGAGTTTGGGAGTATCCCCTCCTCCTCTATTTTTTGGAAAACTTTAAGGAGAATGGGTATTATGTCTTCCATGTATGTCTGATAAAATTCCGAGGTAAATCCATCTGGCCCGGGGGTTTTGTTCTTTGGTAGTTTTTTGATTACCGCTTCAATTTCGTTGCTGGTAATTGGTCTGTTTAGATTTTCTGTTTCTTCCTGGGTCAATCTTGGAAGGTTATATTTTTCTAGGAAGTTGTCCATTTCTCCTAGGTTTCCCAGCTTGTTAGCATATAGGTTTTCATAGAATTCTCCAATAATTCTTTGCATTTCCGTGGGGTCCGTCGTGATTTTTCCTTTCTCGTTTCTGATACTGTTGATTTGTGTTGACTCTCTTTTCTTCTTAATAAGTCTGGCTAGAGGCTTATCTATTTTGTGTATTTTCTCGAAGAACCAGCTCTTGGTTTCATTGATTTTTGCTATTGTTTTATTCTTCTCAATTTTATTTATTTCTTCTCTGATCTTTATTATGTCCCTCCTTCTGCTGACCTTAGGCCTCATCTGTTCTTCTTTTTCCAATTTCGATAATTGTGACATTAGACCATTCATTTGGGATTGCTCTTCCTTTATTAAATATGCTTGGATTGCTATACACTTTCCTCTTAAGACTGCTTTTGCTGTGTCCCACAGAAGTTGGGGCTTAGTGTTGTTGTTGTCATTTGTTTCCATATATTGCTGGATCTCCATTTTGATTTGGTCATTGATCCATTGATTATTTAGGAGCGTGTTGTTAAGCCTCCATGTGTTTGTGAGCCTCTTTGCTTTCTTTGTACAGTTTATTTCTAGTTTTATGCCTTTGTTGTCTGAAAAGTTGGTTGGTAGGATTTCAATCTTTTGGAATTTTCTGAGGCTCTTTTTGTGGCCTAGTATGTGGTCTCTTCTGGAGAATGTTCCATGTGCACTTGAGAAGAATGTATATCCCGCTGCTTTTGGATGTAGAGTTCTATAGATGTCTATTAGGTCCATCTGCTCTACTGTGTTGTTCAGTGCTTCCGTGTCCTTACTTATTTTCTGCCCAGTGGATCTATCCTTTGGGGTGAGTGGTGTGCTGAAGTCTCCTAGAATGAATGCATTGCAGTCTATATCCCCCTTTAGTTCTGTTAGTATTTGTTTCACATATGCTGGTGCTCCTGTGTTGGGTGCATATATATTTAGAATGGTTATATCCTCTTGTTGGACTGAGCCCTTTATCATTATGTAGTGTCCTTCTTTATCTCTTGTTACTTTCTTTGTTTTGAAGTCTATTTTGTCTTATATTAGTACTGCAACCCCTGCTTTCTTCTCACTGTTGTTTGCTTGAAATATGTTTTTCCATCCCTTGACTTTTAGTCTGTACATGTCTTTGGGTTTGAGGTGAGTTTCTTGTAAGCAGCATATAGATGGGTCTTGCTTTTTTATCCATTCTGTTACTCTGTGTCTTTTGATTGGTGCATTCAACCTGTTAACATTCAGGGTGACTATTGAAAGATATGTACTTATTGCCATTGCAGGCTTTAAATTCGTGGTTATCAAAGGTTCAAGGTTAGCTTCTTTAGTATCTTACTGCCTAACTTAGCTCGCTTATTGAGCTGTTATATACACTGTCTGGAGATTCTTTTCTTCTCTCCCTTCTTATTCCTCCTCCTCGATTCTTCATATGTTGGGTGTTTTGCGCTGTGCTTTTTCTAGGAGTGCTCCCATCTAGAGCAGTCCCTGTAAGATGTTCTGTAGAGGTGGTTTGTGGAAAGCAAATTCCCTCAGCTTTTGTTTGTCTGGGAATTGTTTAATCCCACCGTCATATTTGAATGATAGTCGTGCTGGATACAGTATCCTTGGTTCAAGGCCCTTCTGTTTCATTGTATTAAATATATCATGCCATTCTCTTCTGGCCTGTAGGGTTTGTGTTGAGAAATCTGACGTTAGCCTGATGGGTTTCCCTTTATAGGTGACCTTTTTCTCTCTAGCTGCCTTTAAAACTCTTTCCTTGTCCTTGATCTTTGCCATTTTAATTATTATGTGTCTTGGTGTTGCCCTTCTTGGATCCTTTCTGTTGTGGGTTCTGTGTATTTCCGTGGTCTGTTCGATTACTTCCTCCCCCAGTGTGGGGAAGTTTTCAGCAATTATTTCTTCTAAGATACTTTCCATCTCTTTTCCTCTCTCTTCTTCTTCTGGGACCCCTATAATACGGATATTGTTCCTTTTGGATTGGTCACACAGTTCTCTTAATATTGTTTCATTCCTGGATTTTTGTAATTCTTAAATGACAAAGACACAGTATTTTACACAGGCTTCCGAAAAGGTAGCTACTGGTATGAATGACTGGCTCCATTTTTTGAACTAGAAAAGTTCAGCCAACCTCAGGCAGCCAGAGTGTTCACTATCACAGATTAGTGTGTTCACTTCTCAGTATAGCACAGGGCAGGGCAGAATTCCTGATATGAAGCAATCCTCTAACCTCACTCCTTCAAGAAATCAGGTCCCTTGTTGTATAGCTGAAACTGATCTACTTGGGGGGAAGGCGGGAGCAACAACACCGGGTATAACTATGCAAAGGGAGCACACCATTTTTTGGATTGAGAAATTCTAAGAGGAAGAAGAGGCCTTATTCCCTTCCCCTAAAGAGCATAGCACAGAACTGCTAAAGTGATAATTAAATCAATTAGCATTTAGTCAATTCTTAAAGGGAAGTGTGAGACTGCAGCAGCTGATATGTAAATACGAATAGCTGCCCGCTGATTGCCTAATCAATGAGAACCCAGAATTTCTCAGGGCCTTTTCCCCCCCACACTTCTACCGCACAGCCCTGTATTCCCACTGGGAACAAACATGGAATCCTAGTTTAAGAGAAAAGACCGAGATCTTTCCCCAAACCATACAGTTACAGACTTTAAAACAACAAATAAAACAGAAGGGGAAGAATCCAAGCCTGCACAAAAGTGAAGAGTCTGCTGGGGCTCCAGTCAGAGTGGGGAAGTATCACAGTTTCCAAATGAGCACTGGCCATGGCCCAAGGCAAAAGGAAGAGTGAATCACCATTAGTGGGCACTGCTTTGCAGGAAAGCATGCAGGTGGCATAGAGGAGTAGAGGAGAGGGCAGGCTGTCTCCTTTCGCCCACATCCTTACTTGAATTTCAATACAGTCTTTACTAGGCTATCCTGCTAGGAAGGCTCTAGTTTACTTCTGTTGTTATTTCATTTATATGGAGATAAATAAAACAAGAACCAGGAATACACCTTTCCCAGGTATTACACCACTGAGGTTGCAAGAGTTTTTAGAGTACTTGTGGTGGTTAAGTCTTTCTCTCCATCTGTCTTTATGACTTTCAAAGCACTCTGCATATCAACAAGTCAGTTATCTGACAGGATATTATCAGTGAAGGAACAGGGCTCTGCATTCAACAGGAGTGTTTCTCAATAATGTACCACGTTTGCCTGAGTTAGAATGATCTAGCGCTTGTTAAAAAAAACAAACAGCAAACAAACAAATTCCCCTGGGTACTATTCAAGTTACTAAATTACAATTTGGGAACATGGGATTGAGTTTTTAAGATGCTTCCCTGGTAATTTTCATCTACACTAATGTTTGAGAGCTATAGTTCTAGAGGGTCCATAAGACATCAACCTGATCAACTGGTGATGCAGTAACAGTAAAATCACACAACAAGTAAGGCTTATTTTCTTAAAGGGGCATTCTCATTGTATACTGCTCAGAGCTGAGTATTAACAAAGAGTAACTCCAAGAGACACGATCTACATCTATGTCAGGCTAAAATGCATTTACAAATAAAACAGGTAAGAAATAATTTGGAGTCATTCCTGAATGGCAGCAGAGAGTATTTATCTTACCGAAATGTGCTGTGCATACATTGGCCTAGACAGGAAAAATGCTGCATCGTAGGGTGTATGAAATTCATTACAGAGCACATCAATTGAAGGCACTCGCTTTATGTAATCTTCTGTGCTTAGATTAGATGCTAAAAACCCACCAAATTGCACCAGGGTATCATGACACTAAATTTAGAAAAAGACAAAAGACAAATGCTACTGGTTTTTATAAAACTAACATAAACATTTTCCAAAACGATTAAGATATGTCATTTTAACAATATTTTGGTTAACAATCACAAATTCAAAGTTTCCAACTTGAAAGAACTTTAGAGACAATCTACAAACATAATCACATTGCAAAAATAAATGCCAAGGCCCTGAAAAATTGACTAATCTAAGGCTTTAACAGTCAACAACATCTCAAGTTCCAAACTATTCTTGATCACTTTTAGTAGCAGAATATATTTACCTAAATCACATACAACAATTTTATGTATATATAAGTCAATTCTACTGTCCTTGAAAGATGAAAACTTAATAAAATACATGTGGATCTTTTTTTCTCTTGGAATATAGTCGGTGATAAAAAAAACACCTTGTAGGCTAATCATAGGTTTTGGTGCTTAGTATGCAGAAATATATTTTATTAAGATCACATCTACTTTGTTGTGATGGAAATTTCAGATTTCCAGAAATCAGGTAAGATATGAAAGCAAACAACTTGAAGTTATCTGCTTAACTGAAAACCTTATACATATATATATGTGTATATATGTGTATACATATATATATATATATATATATATGTATACACACACACACACATATATATATAAACCTTATCCAAGGGCCATCTCTTAAACATAATTTGCACAAATAGCCCCTATATTTCTAACATATCTATTTTACATTAGATCTGCTTCACACTCATATGATGAGCAAAATGGCATTTTCAAATTATATAACATTCCATATTTTCTAATATTAGGATTTTTTAAAATCCACATAAATACAAAAACCACTTTAACTTGCCTGATCATAGAGCTTTCCCACAAGTTTCAAATGTTTCTCTCCACCTTCCTGAAAGATGACCCCATTTCTATGCTGAGCCATAAGCAAATACAGAGGAAGAATAAGGTCGTGGTCCAATAGTGCATCCTTTAATCTCTGGGAAGATTTTTTAGTGTTTCTGATCTGGCCAAAATAGCCACCCTGCACAAAAGAAGACAAAATTTACCAGCATACAGTACATAACACAGGCCATCTGGTTTGAAGACAGAAAGAAGAAAAAGTTCAGTTACAATTCAGTTCAGGAAGATTAAGAACTCATATACTTGTAACATTCCTTCCCTTTCTCAAAAATTTATTTCAGTGAGAGTGTTACTAATTATAGTCAGTGGCTGAAAGATGACTGATAACTTAATTAAAACTTCTACATATTCTCCATTTTATACCTTGCAGTCCCTTACAAAGGAAAAGGAATATTCTTTATTCCAAGTGGAGCAGATTCAACAACAGAATAACTATGTTCAGATTTATGCCAGTTAAGATATCAAGGACCACAGAAAGTGGTATTTATTTCTCTTACATATCGAATACTGTCTTTTATACTTTGCTTCAGCTTTTAAAAAAAATTAAAACAACGAGTTTACCTCAATTTTTAAGGGGAGGTGGGGGTGGTTAGGAGAGAAGGGTACTATGGTTTTGTTTGGTGTTCTATACTTACATATTGTTTGGGTTCTTCACTGTAAGAGTATGCACACATTTTGAATTTAAAAAGTCAATAAACAAAAATAGAAACTCTCACCTCAGCTTTTAGCTGCTTTCCACCAGTCATGGCCTCTAGTTGGTCCATTGTCATTTCCTCTGTAATTTCTATTCCTGCCATTTTCTGTACCACTTCTTTCAATATAAGCAGGTCAAAACTATTTAGAAAAATAAGAAACAGTTTATAGTTGAAACTTTAAACATAAAGGTAAGAATATATTATAATTAACATACTGAAAAGCCCTAAATTATTTGCACATAAACACAGGGGTGAGGGGCTGAAGCAGTTTTTAAGGAAAAACTGCACTCCTAGAACTATACTGAGAAATACTTCGGGCATGTAATGTGTTTATGCTCAACTTTTTACTTGGAAATAATTTCAAACTTACAGATAGGATGCAAAAATAATAATAGTACAAAGCACACTGATACACCCTTTACCCCAATTTCACCTATTAACACTTTTACTCCTGTTTGCTTTATCATTTTTTGTTCTCTCTTCCTCCCTCTCTCTATAGACACACACACACACACACACACACACACACACACACACACACACGCACAATTTTTTGAACCATCTGAGAATAACTTACTTATTTAGCAACATCACTTAGGGGTACATTCTACCCCTACAATTCCTAAGAATGTGTTTCCTAAGAACACAGCTATTCTCTTATATAACCACAACATAGTTACCAACTTAGTAAATCTAACACTGATACAATACTTTTATCTAACCTAAGTTCCTATTTCATTTTTATCAGTTGACCCAGTAATGTCTCATAGAATTTTTTAATCCTCCAGTACAGGATGGCCAATATGTATTCTTGTTGGTTAGAGCCATCTCTAAATAATCACACACTTGGAAGGAATGGAGGGAGGGAAGGAGAGGAGAAAGGAAAAAAGGAAGGAAACAAAAGTATCACGTTGTGGTATTTGAGCCTAAGGTGGAAGTTTGGTGGTCAGCCTTAACCACATTCATTACTGTGTTGACAATCATGCATTTTAATTCTCAAAGCTTAGGACTTTCAACAGAAATAACACCTTATAACTTCCAAGATCTTTAATTAGTTAAGTAATGAAGATAAAATGAAAACATTCTTTCCTACAAAACCAGTATAGATGTCTTTCCAACGGGAAAGCTACACATACCCGAGACGCAAGTTTAAATAGACAAAGGAAGAATTTTCTAAGATTCTTGTTGTTTTATCTTGCAACTTGACTTGACTTCCCTTAACATGATTTTTGAAACGAAGAGGGCCCTCATGCAAATTAGAATGCAACAAGTACCAATGCAATATTTTAATTCTTCTTTAAACTATCTTTTAATTAGATGGTCACAAAAACTATACTCACAGGACAGAGAACCGAGTTACGGACTTACAAATAACATGTTCTCCTGGCCTACAAAGAGTAAATAGAGTATATAGGAATGATCACTAGATGAGCACAGTATGAATGACACGCTGATAAAATCCTGAATCTAAACAGTACTTTTTTTAAAGGTTTTCCCTAAACCAAAATAATAATCTGTCAAGAATTACTTAGGTAATACTTCTTTGGAACACCAGATAGCTTTATAAATTTTTTCATTTTCTACCAGAAAGCTTTTGGAAACAATTTTCAGTTCCTTGATTCTAGTCAGTCTACTGCGGATGAGGTTTAATTCCCTTACATACTAATTCAAACTTTAAGCACTGGTATTGGTCCAGAATAAAATATTAGACCTCAGCATTTACAAAGAAAATGGGACACTGTCCAGAAGGTATGTAAGCTTTACATATCTCTAAAGTTCAAGGTCAATAATTAACAGTGTCTTAAAGATACCACACCTACAAAATAAACATGTCCTTAACAAAATGCTCAATGTAAAGGTCAATTACTGTCCAGTAGTAATAATCAATAGTACAATATATTTTGTCTTAAGAGGATTTACAATACACTATATTATTTATTCAAAAGCCAAATAGGTAGTCAAAATAAGTTAGTCTTTTTAATCACATATGTAGCCAAATATTACATTTCTTTCTGTAAAAAAAAAGTTTATGTATTAAATTACAGTTTTAGTTACAGAATTCAATATAAGTGAGCAACTATTCTAATAAGACTGTAACAAATACCTTTTCAGGATAATAGCAATCTCAATATCCCAATAATACCACCAGAAGAACTCAAATTACTTAATTTCATTTACATATAATTTGCTAAGAATACCTTTTGCCCGCCTTTAGCTTATTAGCCACATATTGAAGAAGACCAGCAAGATCAATTGGGTATTTATGAAAAACTGCACCACAGAAACTAGCCAGACCTATATGAAATTAAAAAATAGGGCTTTTAAAAAACAGTTTATAAAACAAAAAAACACAATACTAAGTATGTGATTTTCTTCAACTAACTCAATTTCTAAAACAAAATGAGGCGGAAATAATTGTATTGCTAATGCCATTGAATGGAATTTTATAATAATAGTTAATATTTATTGAACATACATACATACACCAAGCACTGTACTAAGCCCTTTGTTAATTATCTCACTTAATCTTTGCAATAATCATCTCAGGTTGGTACAAACCTATCAGTGAGGAAAATTTGGGTAACTTGTTCATGGTCGCACAGTTGGTATGGGTAGGAAAAGTGATTCAAACCTATCTGTCCTGATTCCAGGGCTTATGATATTGCAGATCGCTCCATAGAGTTGAATGATCAACAAAACACCCGCCTCTCAAATGTTTGAGTCCTACACACACAAAAATCTTTTTATCTGGGAACATGCTACTAGTTGTGGAGAGGCAAGGAAACAGGTAAAGCATTGCCAGAGCAAGAAGCAGACAAAGACCAATTTTAGCCAACAGTCCATTATCACTGAATAGTGAGAAAACCCCAGTCAAGACAAGAGGAGGAGATCTGAGTCAAGTCAAGTAATCCACAGCCTTTTCAACAATTATTTGCTGAGCACCTAAATGAAGAAACCTAGGTCCTACCCTCAAGGAGCCTACAGTCTAGTGAGGGACACAGAAAAGTAAACTGAAATCACTATGACAAATAAAAGATTCCATGGGAGTACAGAAGAGGGACACCTAATACTGACTTCTGGTGGGAGCATTAACAGGGAAAGAGTTCCAAAGAAACTGACCTCTAAACTGAAATCTAATGAGCAAGTAGAGATGTGGTGGAGGAGATGAGTGGGCACAGAAGAGTATCCCAAGTAGAGGGAATAACACGTGCAAAAGGGCATGCAAAGTGCAAGTAGTTCAGTATTAATGGAACCTAGAATATTAGGGAAGAGGCAAAAGATGAGGCTAGTACAGTGAGTAAGGACCCAAATCTGAAAGAACTTACTTGTATGACTTCTACGGATTTCAGATTCTAAAGGGCAATGAGGAGCTATTGCAAGATTCAGCTATCAGACACAATAGGTAGAAAGAAAAGTGAACTAGCTGCTAAGGTACAAGAAATAAAAAATACATAAAACAAGACTAGGTTTTTTGTTAAACAAGAGAAAATTTTTATTTCTTTTAAGATGACTGGAACCTCAGGATGGTAAAGATAATCATTCCTTTAAGATTAATTCCTCTAAAATAATAGACCAGAAGGGAATTTTCATCTTCCTACCAATGCTTACCCAAATACTACCATAGCCAATACCAGCCTCTTGAGTTGGGAAGTACATAACATATAAACCTCCTAACACAGCCAAGGACTTGGACATTCAGTAGAAATCAAGTGGCTAGATGTTCTAAAGAGCTCTTGACAAGTAGGTCCTTAGTACAGGTAGTAGAATACATCGAATGGTAGTCATGACAGATGAAAATTTCATCCTCGGAAAAATAAAAATACTTACTCTGAAGCCAGCTTGAGATGGTTGTATCATCGTGTTTCATTTTCTCCTTCTCTGGATTAGCTAACGCTTCAATGATACAATCTTTCATACATTAAGAAATAATTTTAAGTCACTATATCTCTAACAAAGACCCTTAAAACAACAACAAATGCTGCATCTTGGGAAAAACTAAGCTTCAAGTTATTACAAATTATTGAAAAATACACACACTGTAGTACCAACTTTTCTTTTTTAGCTTCTTTTCCATCTCTCAGCAAGCAAGGCAGATTCCACCTATTTCGAGATGTTTAGTAAACTTAACATTGTGTCTCTCTATATAATGCACACACACACTCACTCACTCACTCACTCACTCACTCCTGACTGGCCCACCTTCAGATCAGCCAACAGAATCATATGCAAATGGTTTCTGAAGGAACTCAGAATGAAAATAAAATGTTCACCATTAACACCTATGAAACATGAAATGTACACATTACTTCACTCAAAAGGATACAGGCCAAGACATCATAATTCAACGAAGTGAGATATTTCAATGAATCTACTACAGGTGTTATTAAGTTATCATACTTTTGTATTTGTGACAAGATCTGGAAGACAGCAACAAAGAATAGATGGCGTTAACTAATTAAAAGAGAACTTGGTGCTATCTAAATAATGGCTACACTTTTTATTTTTCAAAAGAAATAATGCTTAAAATTTGTTTCCTTCCATTTTGTATTTATATACAACTTACTATTCTACCATTTACTTAGAAAATACTTTGTTAGGCTGTATTTTCCAATTAAGAAATAATTCCAGGGCATCTAAACTTGAATTTTGGAATTACAGAGGCTACTTTCATGCTAAATGTTTTAGAGATCTCAAAATATGAAAGTGTTGTATCTGAATCACAATGAAATGTTATTCAGATGTTTCTAACAACTAAATCAACAACTAATCCATCTCTTTACTATGTTTCAATACATCAAAATGACTGATAGAGTGTTTAAAACAGTATAATTGTTACATATTACTAGAAAAATATATCAATGTATTAAATATTTTGTATATTAAGTTTCATTTCTGAAATAACCATTTGTTAAAGGTTCCACCCCAAGACTACCACACATTTAAAAAACTACATTGTTTCATTTCCACCTGTGCTGATTTAAAGATAACAAACAGAAAAGTCCCTTAAAATAATGTTAACCTCAAAACGTACATAATCAAACAAAATGGTTGGATTGCTGTGGCTCAACTTTCCAATTTGTCTTCCAGAAGGCTTCACATTTTCCTTGGTTAGACGCCTACAAGGGGAGAAAAAGGTGGCAGGGATCATCTTACATAATTTTCCTGATAACTTTGTTACATCATGAAAACAAAAATTCTTTTCCAAGTATCCAAAATGAATCCATGTAAACAACCACATTCATTATATACTTTACTGCAGGGCTTGTGCTATTTTAATGAGGCATTCTCCCAGGGGATATTAAGATTTTGTACTAATGTTTAATATTTATAATATATACATTTCCTTATATAGTAATAGTAATAAGCATTAACACTGTTAATGTACCCTACAAGTACATACAACTCTTCTTATAGAGAATCATTATTTTAGATTTAGAAAGGCTTATTTATCACCTTAGGGATTAAGATATCAAATTTGGTGTAATGCAAAGAAATACGTTGTGCCATCTGTCTCAGTGACCCCAAAAGAGTAATAGCTAATGCTGCACTCCATGATACAGGAAATTCTCTGGTTTTTATATTCAAAGTAAACAACTTCTGAAAAATAAATTTTACTCCTTTTCTTCCTGTTTAATTTTTCCTCTGTTCAGTATTCTTTTACTAACATTGTGGAAATTCATATCTATGAAGTACTTAGAATCCAAAACAATTATTATACAGCACCTTCAACTCTTCTGGTGAGATTATTACATAATAAATCTAGAAACTTAAAAAGCATACACATGGAGAGGCGGAGTCAACATGGCGGCGTGAGTAGGACAGTGGGAATCTCCTCCCAAAAACATATATATTTTTGAAAATACAACAAATACAACTAATCCTAAAAGAGAGACCAGAAAACACAGGACAACAGCCAGACTACATCCACACGTGCGAGAACCCAGTGCCTGGTGAAAGGGGTAAGATACAAGCCGCGGCCCGGAGGGACCCGAACACCCCTCACCCCAGCTCCCGGCGGGAGGAGAGGAGTCGGAGCAGGGAGGGGGAGGGAGCCCAGGACTGCTAAACACCCAGGCCTAGCCATTCGCACCAGAGCGCAGACACAGTGCATGCGTGGGGTGCTGGAAACTAGGGAAACAGGACAGTGAGACCTCTGAGCGCGTCCCGAAGCTGATGCCCCTGTGACAAAGAAAAGGAAGTGCTGTTTGAAAGTCTTAAAGGGACGGGGACACAACAGCTGAACGGAAACAACCCAGGTCACAGTACAGCAGCTGGAAACTCCAGGGAAACCCAGGCGCACTAACACCCTGGGCAACAGCTCTGAGACCCCTCACGGAGGTAAAGAGCCAAACAGCCACCAGTCCATTACCCCTCTGGGGCGTGGCCACAGCAGAGAAGCAGCCTGAGCCTGGCCACGCCCTCAGCAAGGGAGCTTCCTCCACACCGGCCCGGCAAGACACCAAGACCCAGTCCACACGCAGTTACCCAACACAAGCCACTAGGGGTCGCAGTTGTCCCAGTAAAGAAAGGCCAGTAGCAAGGGAAAAGTTTGGCCCTCCCAGCTGACAGTCAATAGCACCTGTCAACATGAAAAGGCAAAAAAATTTCATCCAGACAAGACTAACCCAGATAGCTTCAGCATCTGCTACATCTTCCCCTGAGAAGGAACCTGGGGAGATAGATTTAACCAGTATTCCTGAAAAAGAATTCAAAACAAAAGTCATAACCATGTTGATGGACTTGCAGAGAAATATGCAAGAACTAAGGAAGGAGAATACAGAAATAAAACAAGCTCTGGAAGGACTTCAAAACAGAATGGACGAGATGCAAGAGACCATTAATGTACTAGAAAACAGAGAACAGGAATGCAGAGAAGCTGATGAAGAGAGAGATAAAAGGATCTCCAGGAATGAAAGCATTTTAAGAGAGCTGAGTGACCAATCTAAAAGGAACAATATCTGCATTACAGGGGTTCCAGAAGAAGAAGAGAGAGAAAAAGGGATAGAAGGTGTCTTTGAAGAAATAATTGCTGAAAACTTCCCCAAACTAGGGGAGGAAATGGCCTCTCAGACCACAGAGGTACACAGAAGTCCCATGACAAGGGATCCAAGGATGGCAACACCAAGACACATAATAATTAAAATGGCAAAGATCAAAGACAAGGACAAAGTATTAAAGGCAGCCAGAGAGAAAAAAAGGTCACCTAGAAAGGAAAACCCATCAGGCTGTCATCAGACTTCTCAACAGAAACCCTACAGGCCAGAAGAGAATGGCATGATATAATTAATGCAATGAAACAGAAGGGCCTTGAACCAAGAATACTGTATCCAGCACGATTAACATTTAATATGAAGGAGGGATTAAACAATTCCCAGACAAGCAAAAGTTGAGGGAATTTGCCTCCCACAAACCACCTCTACAGGGCATCTTATAGGGACTGCTCTAGATGAGAGTACTCCTACAAAGAGCACATAACAAAACACCCAACATATGAAGAAGGGAGGAGGAGGAATAAGAAGGGAGAGAAACAAAGAATCATAAGACCGTGTTTATAATAGCTCAACAAGTGAGTTAAGTTAGACAGTAACACAGTAAAGAAGCTAACCCTGAACCTTTGGTAACCACAAACGTAAAGCTTGCAATGGCACTAAGTACATACCTTTCAATAATCACCCTAAATATAAATGGACTTAATGCACCAATCAAAACACACAGAGTAATAGAATGGATAAAAAAGCAAGATCCATCCATATGCTGCTTACAAGAGACTCACGTAAAACCCAAAGACATGCACAGACTTTAAGTCAAGGGATGGAAAAAGGTATTTCATACAAACAGAGAGAAAAAAGCAGGTGTTGCAATACTAGTATCAGACAAAACAGACTTCAAAATAAATAAACTAACAAAGGATAAAGAAGGACATTACATAATGATAAAGGGCTAAGTCCAACAAGAGGATATAATGATTATAAATATATATGCACCCAATACAGGAGCACCAACATATCCGAAACAAATACTAACAGAACTAAAGGAGTAAATAGAATGCAATGCATTCATTCTGGGAGACTTTAACACACCACACACTCCAAAGGACAGATCCAACAGACAGAAAATAAGTAAGGACACAGAGGCACTGAACAACACACTAGAACAGATGGACCTAATAGACATCTACAGAACTCTACATCCAAAAGCAATAGGATACACATTCTTCTCAAGTGCACATGGAACATTCTCCAGAATAGACCACATACTAGGCCACAAAAAGAGCCTCAGTAAATCACAAAAGATTGAAATCCTACCAACCAACTTTTCAGACGACAAAGGCATCAAACTAGAAATAAACTGTACAAAGAAAGCAAAAAGGCTCACAAACACATGGAGGCTTAATAACACGCTCCTAAATAATCAATGGATCAATGACCAAATCAAAATGGAGATCCAGCAATATATGGAAACAAACAACAATAACACAAAGCCCCAACTAGTGTGGGACGCAGCAAAAGCAGTCTTAAGAGGAAAGTATATAGCAATCCAGGCATATTTAAATAAGGAAGAACAATCCCAAATGAATGGTCTAATGTCACAATTATCGAAATTGGAAAAAGAAGAACAAATGAGGCCTAAGGTCAGCAGAAGGAGGGACATAATAAAGATCAGAGAAGAAATAAATAAAATTGAGAAGAATAAAACAATAGCAAAAATCAATGAAACCAAGAGCTGGTTCTTCGAGAAAATAAACAAAATAGATAAGCCTCTAGCCAGACTTATTAAGAGGAAAACAGAGTCAACACAAATCAACAGTATCAGAAACGAGAAAGGAAAAATCACGACGGACCTCAAAGAAATACAAAGAATAATTGAGAGTACTATGAAAACCTATATGCTAACAAGCTGGGAAACCTAGGAGGAATGGACAACTTCCTAGAAAAATACAACCTTCCAAGACTGACCCAGAAAGAAACAGAAAATCTAAACAGACCAATTACAAGCAATGAAATTGAAGCGGTAATCAAAAAACTACCCAAGAACAATACCCCCGGGCTGGACGGATTTACCTCGGAATTTTATCAGACACACAGAGAAGATATAACATCCATTCTCCTTAAAGTTTTCCAAAAAATAGAAGAGATGGGAATACTCCCAAACTCATTCTATGAAGCCAACATCACCCTAATACCAAAACCAGGCAAAGACCCCACCAAAAAAAAAAACTACAGACCAATATTCCTGATGAATGTAGATGCAAAAATACTCAACAAAATATCAGCTAACAGAATTCAAAAATACATCAAAAGGATCGTACACCATGACCAAGTGGTATTCATCCCAGGGATGCAAGGATGGTACAACATTCAAAAATCCATCAACATCATCTACCACATCAACAAAAGAAAGAAAAAAACCACATGATCATCTCCATAGATTCTGAAAAAGCATTTGACAAAATTCAACATCCATTCATGATAAAAACTCTCAGCGAAATGGGAATAGAGGGCAAGTACCTCAACATAATAAAGGGCATTTATGATAAATCCACAGCCAAGATTATACTGAACAGCGAGAAGCTGAAAGTTTTTCCTCGGAGATCGGGAACTAGACAGGGATGCCTACTCTCCCCACTGTTATTTAACATAGTACTGGAGGTCCTAGCCACGGCAATCAGACAAAACAAAGAAATACAAGGAATCCGGATTGGTAAAGAAGAAGTTAAACTGTCACTATTTGCAGATGACATGATACTGTACATAAAAAACCCTAAAGACTCCACCCCAAAACTACTAGAACTGATATCGGAATACAGCAAAGTTGCAGGATACAAAATCAACACACAGAAATCTGTGGCTTTCCTATACACTAACAATGAACCAACAGAAAGAGAAATCAGGAAAACAACTCCATTCACAATTGCATCAAAAAGAATAAAATACCTAGGAATAAACCTAACCAAAGAAGTGAAAGACCTATACTCTGAAAACTACAAGTCACTCTTAAGAGAAATTAAAGGGGACACTAACAGATGGAAACTCATCCCATGCTCGTGGCTAGGAAGAATTAATATCGTCAAAATGGCCATCCTGCCCAAAGCAATATACAGATTTGATGCAATCCCTATCAAACTACCACCAACATTCTTCAATGAACTGGAACAAATAATTCAAAAATTCATATGGAAACACCAAAGACCCCGAATAGCCAAAGCAATCCTGAGAAAGAAGAATAAAGTAGGGGGGAATCTCACTCCCCAACTTCAAGCTCTACTATAAAGCCATAGTAATCAAGACAATTTGGTACTGGCACAAGAGCAGAGCCACAGACCAATGGAACAGACTAGAGAATCCAGACATTAACCCAGACATATATGGTCAATTAATATTTGATAAAGGAGCCATGGACATACAATGGCGAAATGACAGTCTCTTCAACAGGTGGTGCTGGCAAAACTGGACAGCTACATGTAGGAGAATGAAACTGGACCATTGTCTAACCCATATACAAAAGTAAACTCAAAATGGATCAAAGACCTGAATGTAAGCCATGAAACCATTAAACTCTTGGAAGAAAACATAGGCAAAAACCTCTTAGACATAAACATGAGTGACCTCTTCTTGAACATATCTCCCCGGGCAAGGAAAACAACAGCAAAAATGAGTAAGTGGGACTATATTAAGCTGAAAAGCTTCTGTACAGCAAAAGACACCATCAATAGAACAAGAAGGATCCCTACAGTATGGGAGAATATATTTGAAAATGACACATCCGATAAAGGCTTGACATCCAGAATATATAAGGAGCTCACACGCCTCAACAAACAAAAAACAAATAACCCTATTAAAAAATGGGCAGAGGAACTGAACAGACAGTTCTCCAAAAAAGAAATACAGATGGCCAACAGACACATGAAAAGATGCTCCACATCGCTAATTATCAGAGAAATGCAAATTAAAACTACAATGAGGTATCACCTCACACCAGTAAGGATGGCTGCCATCCAAAAGACAAACAACAACAAATGTTGGCGAGGCTGTGGAGAAAGGGGAACCCTCCTACACTGCTGGTGGGAATGTAAGTTAGTTCAACCATTGTGGAAAGCAGTATGGAGGTACATCAAAATGCTCAAAACAGACTTACCATTTGACCCAGGAATTGCACTCCTAGGAATTTACCCTAAGAACGCAGCAATCAAGTTTGAGAAAGACAGATGCACCCCTATGTTTATCGCAGCACTATTTACAATAGCCAAGAATTGGAAGCAACCTAAATGTCTATCAATAGATGAATGGATAAAGAAGATGTGGTACATATACACAATGGAATACTACTCAGCCATAAAAAGATGGCAAATCCTACCATTTGCAGCAACATGGATGGAGCTGGAGGGTATTATGCTCAGTGAAACAAGCCAAGTGGAGAAAGAGAAATACCAAATGATTTCACTCATCTGTGGAGTATAAGAACAAAGGAGAAACTGAAGGAACAAAACAGCAGCGGAATCAGAGAACCCAAGAATGGACTAACAAGTACCAAAGGGAAAGGGACTGGGGAGTATGGGTGGGTACAGAGGGATAAGGGTGGGAAGATGAAAGGGGGTATTAAGATTAGCATGCATAATGGGGGGGTGGGAGAAAGGGGAGGGCTGTACAACACAGAGAAGACAAGAAGTGATTCTACAACATTTTGCTATGTTGATGGACAATGTCTGTAAAGGGGTTTATAGGGGGGACTAGGGGAGAGCCTAGTAAACATAATATTCTTCATGTAAGTGTAGATGATAATAAAAGAAAAGAAAGAAAAGGGGGATTACTCCCTGATAGGATAAAACTAACTGTAACGCAACGATTAATGCATGCTTTAAATATCCTTAATTTTGATCACTGAAAGGGTGTCAAATGATCGGCTATGAAGGTACATTTTTCTGTTAATATTCCTTTCTCTTAAAAAAATAAAAGCAGTTCCTGTGTGGTGACCTCCAATGAGTTCTACAAAATGGTATAAAGGGCACATCAAAGTGTGGGCAAAGGGTCTGTTTGTGTTTATACAGAGGATCAAAGCCTAATTTGGCTACCCAGAAAATGAAATGAGATACGATATGAAGAAGAACTTCCAACATCAGCACTCTCTGGAAGAGTCAGACCAGAAGATAATCATCAAAAAACGTCAACAAAGATCCAGGTGCTGCTACAGCTGTAGCTGCATTCATCCCACCGGTTCCTGGACTTGCCATGGGAATGAAGGACATATCTAAGCTGGCCTGTGCATACAGTAAAACAACAAATTTGACTGCACCTATACTGTTGGAACTCAACCAAGAATTAGAAGTGCAAGTTCTAGCGCTCCAAAATCTTACAACTACAGACTATCTACTGTTAAAAGAACATATGGGATGTGAACAGTTCCCAGGAATGGGTTGTTTTAATTTGTCTGATTTCTCTCAGACTGTTCAAGTACAGTTGGACAATATCCATCATATCATAAATTTTCACAAATGCCTAGGGTGCCTAACTGGTTTTCTTAGTTTCACTGGAGATGGCTGGTAATTATAGATCTGCTTTGGTTATGTAACTGTATTCCTATTATGTTAATGTGTGTGCGCAATTTAATTAGTAGTTTAAAAGCTATACATGCTTAAGTTACTCTACAAGAAGATATGTCAAAGAAATAATCAATCTTCCCAGGTTTTCTTCCGTCTGCTACTTCTATAGCTTTTCTTCTTCCTTCCTAATTACAACCCTTAAATAGAATTTGTGCCTCATATAGAATTTACCGAGTATCATAATTCCTCCAAGTGGTAAAGATGCCTCAAGACAAATGCTGGGCATAGAAGCCACAGGGCATAAATCTGCAAAGAAGTAAAAAGCTAACCTTTTCAAACAATATGGCTTCTCTCTCACTTACCAACTTTACATTTCCCTGTATGGCCCCGGAAGATGACTGGTTAGCCAGAGATGGGTAAGATTCTTCAAGGGAGGAACAACCTAAGAACAGGGACAGTCACAGGGGGGCCATCAGGTGAGAAATTGGGGATCAACAGAGGTGAGGCTTAGAACCTCACACCCCCTGTTCTGAGAGAAATCTTCTGCATCCGTGGATGTTTTATTGCCCTGGTCTAGCTTGGATTAACACATAGTCTACAGGCACACACCTGATCATCTACATTTGCTCTCTTACAACACTAAACTATGTTTTCTACCTTTATCTTGCATCTACCTACCACTTCAGCATTTTATTAATAATAATAATAATAATAATAATAATAATAATAAAGGGAGAAATGTGGGATCCACATATAAATAAGTATAAAAATCAAACAAATATTCATATTTGACCTGATTGTTTATAGTTCATGATGCGTGATCAAAACCGAAAGTTTCTGTGATGACTGCCCTTGTACTGTTCACCATGTAAGAACTTATTCACTATGTAAGAATTTGTACTCCATGTAAGAACTTGTTCGTTATGCTTCAGAAGACTGGAGACTGACGAGAATTAGACTTGGGGTGGATTAATGATTGTGCATTGAGCATTGACTCCCCTATAGAGAATTTTATTGTTGTTAACAACCATTTGATCAATATATATGAGAGATGCCCTCTCAAAAAAAAAATGACCTCTGGGAGCCTGGGTATGTTTGGTCACTATTACTGCTAATGTTTTCCATCTGGTTAAAAAAAAAAGGCGGTCTAATACTGGATTAAATAAATGAGATTTATTTGGAAAAAAAAAAGCATACACGTGACAAGAAGCTTTCTAGACTGAAAGTATAATGAAGCAAATATTCAATTCAGTTGATAGTTCAAGGAATGCGACCATTCTGGAAGTGGCAAACTTGATATACCTTAAGAAGTTTCTTATGACAATACTGACCCATCAATCAAAATTATTTCAACAAGTGCTTCTCTTTCCCATTCTCCATGGCCCAGTTTCTTTTTTGCCATGGTAAAGAGAGACCCATCAAGTTTTAAACTTTGGCGATACTCTCTGTTCTACCTTCAAACTTAATACCACCTGTCCTTACTTTTAACCCAGTATACTATTTCAGGTGCCCTCACTACCTGCCAAAGCTAACCTTCGCTCTCCATACTTTTTTTTAATCACATTCCTTTCTGCCTCCACCACCCTGGAGGAAAAAATATGAAAATAAAAGGAATACTTTCTTGATTATGTCTTCTCCTCAATCTATCATGGTTTCTTGTATATGGAACACAATCAATGAGCATTTACGGAATGAATTACTGGATTCCCTATAGCAAATTCATGTCTTAAAGAGTAATCAAAAACTTATAAAATTCTGGAAATAATACATTAATACATTCTATTCTCAACATAAGGTTCAATCAATACCAAAATCACATTGTTCAAGCCTGGTGAAACAGTTACAGCTTAAAAATGCAACAAAAATTCAAGTGTATTAAAAATTCTGCACATATTCTTCTGTGATAAATATTTTACTTAATTAATTAGTCCCTTCATTCATTCATATTAATGTCTTCTATGACAGGCAAAGTGCTAAGTATTAGGGATAGAAGGACGAATAATAGATCCTCTCTTAACTTCAGTCCAGCTGGGGAGACAGATTTACAACTAAAAATTTTTATATTCTTAAATATAGCAAATTATAGAGCAGTACTTACTGTGTGCTGTCAACACTATAAAAGGGGGGAATAATATATTTGTATTCACTTGCACATAAATAAAAGTTTCTGGAAGGATCAGTAAGAAAATAAACAGTAACTACTTTTTTTTTCCTTGAGAGAACTAAGTGGAAAGGCAATAGGCTGAGAGACATTTTACTGTCTACCTGTTTATACTTACTGAAAATCAAACCATGTGAATGGATAAACTATTCAAACAATTAGAAGATTTTAAAAAGAAAAGTAATCATAATATATCAAGGGGTATGATACCACTATATGCATTTGGGACAGTGGTGGCACAAATAAAGAATCAACTGTGCTTGGTGGTTTGTGCAAACAGAGGGCTTCACAGAGGAGGTGCCACCGGAGGCCCACCCTCTGATGATGAGGTCAACAAATGGAGAAAGGAAACAGAGGTAAGGGAAAATCTGTACACAAGAAACAAAAAATATATGCAAATGAAAAGAGATCATAGCACATTTCAGGGAAACATAAGTGGCCTCACTATAACTGGAGCAGAACTGGTGGGAAATTAGGTTGGAAATAGGAAGGGACAGGTCATGGAGGTTCCTTTACAACACCATGCCACAAAGTCTGACATATAACCTGCAGGGTTTGAACAAAGAGAGTAATACAAGGTGCTGTAATACTCCAAATAAAATAACTAAGTTAATGGCGAGGAATGGAAAAGACAAATTTAAGAGATTTAATAATATTAGATATATTATTAAGTAATCCATATAAAGCACTTAATTCAATGCCTGGCACATATAGTAATGGCTCCATAAATATTAGCTGCTGTTGTTATGATAGAACCTCTATTTGAGAAATTCTTAAGACTGGAACTCTTTCAGAAGGATCAGTTCTAATATATCATCTCTTTTCATGCTCTCTCCATTTCCACAGGATTAGATGATTCACTCTTTTTTATTTCCTCTAAGTCTATACATACTGTACAACAGCACCTATTAAACCAGATTATGACTGTGCATACATGTTTCCCCCACAGACTGTGACCAAAGACAATGCAATTGGGCAAAGATAGTATCACTGCATACTGTTATAGTATGCACTACTTTTAATGAGAATAGCCATACCACAAATGTGAAAGAAAAGACTATAAATAGCCTTGCTGAAAACACTGGGAATATAGCAGTGTGTTTAGTATCTTAAACCAAAATAATCTGAAGTATATAATTTTTCAATTAAACTTCTCAGTTTACCAGGAAGTATAATAAAATCACTAGTAAGTTTTAAATGACATGAAAATAAAGCACACAAATGAAAAAAAATAGAAAACTTTCAAAAGTTGACTCCCTGTGGAAACAGTTCTACATAATTCCATTAGATCTTCCAAAAAAAGAAAATCACTATAACTTTAGCAGAGGAAATTTGTAGAACCTTGACTATCTTGTACCAACCATTAATGTATTTTGTAAACTGAGCAATGGCCACAGTATGCTGTCCTTTAAAAAAACTCATCCTATGATGCATTAAAGTGGATTTTTATTAGATTTTATAACTATGCAAACATGACAGCTACAAAAACTTGGTAATAAAAATACCACAAAAATTGATAGTCATTTTACCTGCAGTATCCATACAATCAGTTATACCATTAGCAAATACTCCTGGGCTCCCTCAGAATTGAGGCTCACACACAAACTGACTGAAAGGAAGTAAAATAGATTCAGATATACTTTAGATTAATATGAAGAAAAACAAATTAAGACTTACTTCATGATATATTTGGCTCTGTGTATTGTCTGGGCTTTAACTTTTACTAAAAGTGGATGATTGTTATAAGTTTCATTCTTCCATTGGCCATACAGACGATATCTTAAAAAATGATGAGATGAAGAATTAGGAAAAGTTAAACACTTAGAGGTTAATGCACTAGAACAGTAGTTAACATATATTATGTATTTACCTATGCTGATATGGAAATGCTTTAAACAATCCCCATAGTTCCTCAGACATACAAGCATTGCAGTCCATCAACGAAAGAGATGGAAGTAGTACCTGCTCAGTAATGCTAAGCAAACAGCTAAGGATAACTTCCTAAGAAGAAGGGAGGAAAAATTATTTCAGTACCAGGTCCATATTAATCCCCCCTCCCCAAATAAATTTATGTCAGCCTTGGAAAAACTGCCACATCTACTTTCCCACACTATCACTGTCCTTTCCACAGTGGCTCGTTATGTCTCTCCATCTAACAGAGCAAATGAGGTGAGGGAAGGAAAGGGGTAGCAAGAGAACAAGGGATTTTTATCCCTCTTCCTTTCTCAACATGGTAGTCCTCAAGAACAGGAGGCTACCACTCTCAAAATAACCGTATCATATGCCAAAAGCTATATTCAGTAAGAAATGTATAAAATGATTATTCACAAGGGACAAAAGCTGGCTCACAGGAAAACCTGCAGTATGTGGCACCCAGACAAACATCGACACACTGGATTTTTCTAGTCTTACCATTTTCTCTTTATCTTCTTGTTTGCCTCCATCAGACTGAAACTAAAAATTTTAAAAAAGTATAAATAAAATGCAAAAAGGTTAAGATTATGCTGTCACAGTTTAGTTTCTAATTTGAAAATAATTTGCACATGGTTGTGAATTATTTTCTTACTTTTTATACACATATAGATTTTAAATAGCCAGCACTACCAATGAACATTTTTAGACTCCATCTATATTTCTAACCTCCAACTAATTTGGGACATTAATGAATTTTAAATGTTAATTTTATAAGCCAATTATTTTCTCAACCTCATTATCACAAACGAAAGCATCCTAAAACCACAGCCAATATAATTTAGTTGGGATGCATTTTCCGATCTAGATGTTCTAGTTTTGCCTCTACAGAGTAAAACCTAACACTAAGGCAACAATTAAAAAAAATTAAACCCTAAGAAATTTAAAGCTATGTTTTAATTCAACAATACTTAGCCATCAATGAGAAATAAGCCTAAAATATTAATAACACTGTTGACAAAAAGACAAAACCACTGCCTAACTTGAACAGACTGAACCAAAAAGACCTGGTCATTATTATACCAGTGATTTACATGACAGCCAGAAGCGCCTCGTCTGACAGTGCTGACTGGTCATTCTGAATGAAGTAGTAACACTTGTGTATATAGGCAGGTGGGAGGTCAGAGGATTGTGCAAAGGCCAACAAGACTACTGAAGCACTGATACTCAAGAACAATTGATTTCAGGGAAGGATTGACCTAAATACTAAGTCAGGGAGGGGGGAAAAGCTGATAATGCACCTAACAAGCTTATCTCCTTAGCAGATTAGGGAATTTTGTGCATGTATGTTTTCATGCATGAATAATTTAACAGGTGTTACTACTGGGAAGTCAAACCTCTGTGCAAGGTCTTCACATAAACTAATTTAGAGACTGCTGTATTACCCTGATGGGAAAACACACTTATTTTTTCCTAACTGGCAGGTTAAAAAGATATAGGCCCTTTCACAGCCAACAATTACTAAATCAACGTATATCCTGCTGAGCAAATAAGGCATCAGGTTATGAAGGAGTGACCTGGCAGAAAACAAACTAGGTTGTTGCTTTCTTCTGTTTGGTTGGGGGTGGGGAGGGTAGATAATTCTCACGGCATATGGAGTATATGTTGGGAGGCAGAAATAAGGGTAGGCCATAATTTGAAGAACTAGGTTTACAGTATATTATGTTGGATATAAAGGCAGTTAAGCTACACCTTTCCTGGTATACAACAATGTGAAGAAACCTAATAAAGCTACACAGTTTTCTCCATAGAAATAAAACATTTTCTTAGTTACTAAGCTGTCCTAATTCCCTAGTAGATATTTATATGAGTTTCTAATGTCTATATGTCAATTATCTTTATTTCATATGTAGGAAAATTTGAAAAAAAGAAATACAGAAAGTACAATAAAACCATCTAGAAGAGCAGCTAAGAAACATTTTTGTCAAACGTTAATTATAACAACAATGAAGAAAAAAAATAAATCAAGAGGGGAGAACCAAGATGGTGGCATGAGTAGAGCAGCAGAAATCTCCCCCAAAACCATATATATTTTTGAAAATACAACAAATACAACTATTCCTACAAGAGAGACCAGAAGACACAGGACAACAGCCAGACTACATCCACACCTGCAAGAACCCAGCGCCTCGCGAAGGGGGTAAGATACAAGCCATGGCCCGGTGGGACCGGAGCGCCCCGCACCCCAGCTCCCGGCGGGAGAAGAGGAGTCGGAAAGGGGAGGGAGAGGGAGCCCAGGACTGCTAAACACCCAGCCCCAGCCATCCACACCAGAGTGCAGACACAGTGTGTGCGTGGGGTGCTGAAAACTAGGGAAACACGACAGTAAGACGTGTGAGTGGGTCTCCGCAGCTGGTGTACCCAGGACAAAGAAAAGCGAGTGCTTTTTGAAAGTCTTAAAGGGACAGGGACCCCACAGCAGGTTGGAAGCGTCCCGGGAAACTTAGCCCAGCAGCTGGGAATCCCAGGGAACTCTGGGTGCCCTAATCCCCTGGGAGGCAGTGCAGCTCGGAGGCCCCTCATGACAATAAACAGCCGCCTGCCTGTTCCCCCTTGGACGCAGCTCTGCCATATTGGAGAAGCAGCCGGAGGCTGGCCACGACCACAGCAACTGCAGAGCTCCACAGCAGCTTGGCAAGAATTAGATACCCCGGCTGCTCGCAGCTACCCAGCACACGCCACTAGGGGTCGCTGTCCTCCCAGGAGAGGAAGGCCACAAACCAGCAAGAAGGGACTTTCTATTAGCCAACACATGTGCCAGCTCCCCACAAATAACTCTATTGCCATGAAAAGGCAGAAGAATTTGATACAGACCAAGATCACAGAGGCAAACCCTGAGAAGCAGATAGACCTAACCAATCTCCCTGAAAAATAATTAAAAATAAAGTTCATAACCATGCTGACGGAGCTGCAGAGAAATATGCAAGAGCTAAGGGATGATGTCCAGAAGGAGACTACATAAATGAAACAATCTCTGGAAGGATTTATAAGCAGAATGGATAAGATGCAAGAGGCCATTGATGGAACAGAAACCAGACAACAGGAATGCATAGAAGCTGATGCAGAGAGAGATAAAAGGATCTCAAGGAATGAAACAATATTAAGAGAACTGTGTGACCAATCCAAAAGGAACAATATCTGCATTATAGGGGTACCAGAAGAAGAAGAGAGAAAAAGGGATAGAAAGTGTCTTTGAAGACATAATAGCCCAAAAATGTGTTTTAAGAAGACCTTCAAGTATATTATGCTCAGCGAAATAAGCCAGGCAGAGAAAGACAAGTGCCAAGTGATTTCCCTCATTTGTGGAGTATAACAATGAAGCAAAACTGAAGGAAAAAAATAGCAGCAGACTCAGAGACTCCAATAAGGGACTAGTGGTTACCAAAGGGGAGGGGTGTGGGATGGTGGGTGGGGAGGGAGGAAGAAGGGGATGGAGGGGTATTATGTTTAGTACCCATGGTGTGGGTGACCATGGGGAAAACAGTGTAGCATAGAGAAGGCAAATAGTGAATCTGTGGCATCTTACTACACTGACGGACAGTGACTACATTGGGGTATGGGTGGGAGACTTGATAATATGGGTAAATGTAGTAACTACATTGTTTTTTCATGTGAAACCTTCGTAAGAGTGTGGATCAACAATACCTTCATAAAAAAATTTAAAAATAAAGAAGACCTCTAGTCGATTCTGATACATGCTAAGGATTGAGGATAAGCATACTATTAGAAAGCCCTATACTATTGTCGGAGTCCAGGGGTTGCATTTGAGGTTTTGGGGCAATGCAAAGGTGGCAGCAGGAGTTGTCATCGAGGGTGCTCAAAGAGATCACTTTATTCTGCACAAAGCTGTACTTCTTATATGCTGAAGTGCTAAGTCATGGTTACAGAAGTACTGAAGACGCGTATGCATGTGGCCTTCATGGCCAGGTGCCTGGCCTTCAGGGCCCTTATCTAGCTCCTTCACGGGTACAGCATGCTGTGTTTTCAGGTTTCTCAAGGCCAGACATATCTAGCTCCATACAAGGCCAGATGTATTTGGGGTGAAGCAGCGGACAGCTGTCCTCATACAGTAGAGAAAGTGGGGGCCTTCCCTACAATTATGCACCTCCAATTTAAGGAATATACACACAATCAGAGAGAGAAATGACTACAAATAACTGCAGGCTGGAAGACTATTCATTTAAATAATATCTGGTGTTAAATACATAAGCTACTTTTAAAAAACATACATAATTTGAGGTTGGATGGAAAAGAGGGAGAAGGATGGCAAAGTGGAAACTTCCCACAGGCCCATCAAGGAAGCACCTCCAGCAAACACAACTAACCCTGAAAACGACCTGAAGACTGCATGCAGATCAGGCCACCTACACCTGGTGAAGAGAAGACTACAGGGAGAAGGGTAAAGTGGCAGGGCCAGGATCGGTCAGGACCGAAGCCCTTCCCCCATCCCACAAACAGGAGGGAGAGGGGATAAGCAAGCACTCAGGAGCTCTGCACACCTGGACCCAGAGAACACGAGTCCACATTGCACTGGGTTGTGGTGATTAGTGGGGCTCAACACCAGGGCGCATTGGAACACTCTGAGAGGCTGAGACTCCAGGCACTTGTGGAGGACAGGAATGCTAGCTCAGTCTTCCTGGGACCCAACACAGAGGCAGCAGTCTGAAAGATTAACCATCAGTGGGAAGTGTACCAGACAGATGGAGGTCGGAGGGAGCTCTCTCTGGAGGAGAAAGGGCAGGTGGATGATGCTTCCCCATTCCTCCTTCAGACCAAATGATCTGGGAAACCAGCACTAAAGGCTCCATCTCCTTCACTGGCAGCTCAGCCCCTATGTATTTCCCTGCACACCCACCTGCCTGCTTGGCCAGCCTGGCCTAGCAGCCATTAGACTTTGCTGCCTGGCAGGCAGAGGGAGGCCTCCCCAGCTTTCCTGGCCCTCTCTCAGCCCAGTAGGTGAGGCACCTGTCAGAGCCAGCTCCAAGCACTCCATCTCCCTTGCTGGCAGCTCAGCCCCATGTCACAATCTCCTGCACACCCACCCCACTAACCCAAGAGCAACCACCATTGCTGCCTGGCAAGCAGAGGGAAGCCTTCCCACAACAATCCAAGCAGATGTGCTTCATAGCATTCAAAGGGCCCACAGGGGCACCTATCAGCCTCTGCTGACAGAGATCAGCTACTGCCAGCAGATAGGCAGAAAGGGGGTCCCACCCACAGCCCACCAACAGCAACTGGGAGTCCAACACAAAGTTGAACAAGGCATGGGTGAGAGCAAAGAGTCTTGAGCTTCTGGGCACCACAGGACACCTTCTCCATAAAGCCATTAATTTCTAGACCAGGAATCATAGCAGATCCATCTAATACAAAGGAATAAACACAGAAACCCTGACAAAATGAGGAGGCAGAGGAATATGGTCCAAACAAAAGTACAGGATAAGACACCACAAAGAGAGCTAAATTAAATGGAGATTATCAGTCTTCTTGAAGATTTCAAAGTAACTGTCATAAAGATGCTCACTGATCTACAGAATAGTACTGACACTCTCAGAGAAGACTTCAACAAGTACAAGATTTGAAAAACAGCCACTCAGAGCTGAAGAATACAATAACTGAAATGAAAAATATAAGATAAGGCATGAATAATAGACTGCTGGAAGTACAGGAGATAATCAATGAGATGGATATTAGAGAAGAGGAAAACAATGACGCTGAGGACCAGAGAGAAAAAAACAATCTCTAAAAATGAGAAAATGCTAATATAGCTGTGTGACAGCTCAAAACAAAACAATATTCACATAATATGGGTCCCAGAAGGAGAACTGAGAGACAAAGGAGTAGAAAGTCTCTTACAAGAAGTAACAGTTGAAAACATCCCCAATCCTGGAAAGGAAATAGACACCCAGGTTCCTGGAAGCACATAGAGCCCCTAACAAAAGGAAACCCAGGAAAGCATTAAGGTATACAGTAATTAATATGACAAAGATTAAAGATAAAGAGAGAATCTTAAAAGCAGCAAGAGAGAGGCAGACAGCTACCTATAAAGGAAACTCCACAGGCTATCAGCAGATTTTTCCACAGAAACTTTACAGGCCAGAAGGCAGGGGCATGAACTATTTAATGTATTGTAAGGGAAGAACCTACAACCAAGAATCCTCTACCTAGCAAGGTTATCATTCAGAACTGAAGGAGAGATTAAAAGTTTCCCAGATAAACAAAAGGTAAAAGAATTCCCCACCCCTAACATGGCCTCACAGTATATGTTAAAGGATCTTCTGTAGATACAAATGCCCTTAAGCCCAAATATATTCATCAGTGAAAATAAACATACAGTAAAGGTAGTAAACCAATTACTTACTAAGCAAGTATGAAGTTTTAAAAAAAGCAGTAAAATCAACTATATACAAAATCAGTCACAGGATACACAAAATATGTAGATTATATCATCACATACATAAAGTATGGAGGAAGAATAATAAAAAAGTAGTACTTTTAGATGTGTTAGAGAGATCACCAACTTACTATAGACTATTATACACTTAGGAAACTAAGAACACTATAGTAACCACAAACCTAAAGCCTATAATACAAACACACAAAAAAATGAAGAAACAAAAAGAGAAATCCAAGCATAACACTGAAGAAAACAATCAAAGAGAATGGTATAAGAGAGGAAGAAAGAAACAGAGAGGAACTACAAAAACAACCAGAAAACAATTAATAAAATGGCAATAAGTACATACCTATCAATAATTACCTTAAATGTAAGTGGACTCAATGTACCAATCAAAAGACAGACAGTGGCAGAATGGATAAAGAAACAAGACCCAACTATTCAATACTGACAAGAGACTCATTTTAGATCTAAAAACATATACAGACTGAAAAGAAAGGGATGGAAAAAGATATTACATGCAAATTAAAGGGAGAAAAAAGCAGGATTAATAGTACTCATATCACAGAAAACAGACTTCAAAACAAAGAAATAACAACAGACAAAAAAGAATATAACATAAAGATAAAGGCATCAGTACACAAAGAGGATATAACAATTGTAAATATCTATGCACCTAATAAAAGAGCACCTAAATATTGAAAAAAATACTAACAGAACTAAAGGGGGAAACAGGCAGCAATACAATCTCATTAGGGGATTTTAACACCCCACTTAAATCAATGGACAGATCATCCAGACAGAATAGGTACACAGAGGCACTGAATGACTCATCAGATGGACTTAACAGATATATACAGAATGTTCCATTTAAAAGCATCAGGATACACATTTTTCTCAAGTGCTCACAGAACATTCCCCAGAATACATTACATATTAGGACACAAAAAGAGCCTCAATAAACTAAAAAAAAACTGAAACTGTATCAAGCACCTCTTCAGATCACAATACTATGAAACTAGAAATCAATTACAAGAACACCAAAAAAACCCCACAAAGACATGGAGGCTAAACAATACACTTCTAATAATCAATGGAGCAATGAACAAATCAAAGAGGAAATCGAACAATACATGGAGACAAATGAAAACAGAAACACAAAAGTTCAAAATATGTGGGATGCCACAAAAGTGGTTCTAAGAGGGAAGTACATAGCAATACCAGCCTACCTCAAAAAACAAGAAAATTCCAAATAAACAGTCTAAACTCGTAACAAAAGAAACTAAAAAAAGAACAAATGAAACCCAGAGTTAGTAGAAGGAGGGACATTATAAAGGTCAGAGCAGAAATAAATAGAGTAAAACAATAGAAAAAACAATCAATGAAACCAAGAGCTGATTCTTTGAGAAAATAAACAACGCAGACAGACACCCTGCCAGACTTATCAAGATAAAAAGACAAAACAAAAAAAATAGGAAATGAAAAAGATATTATAACTGACAACACAGAAATACAAACAATTATTAGAGGACTCTATGAAAAATTATATGACAATAAATTGTACAACCTGGAAGAAATGGAAAAGTCCTAGAAAAGTACAACCTTCCAAGACTGACCCAGGATGAAACAGAAAATCTAAACAGACCAATAACCATTAAAAAAAAAATAAACTGGTAATCAAAACATTCCCATCAAACAAAAGTCCAGGCCCAGATGACTTCACAGTTGAATTCTACCAAACATTTAAAGAAGAGCTCATACCCATCCTTCTTAAAGCATTGCAAAAGTTATAAGACAGAATACTTCCCAAGTCATTCTATGAGGCCAGCTTGGCTCTAATACCAAAACCAAAGACACTACAAAAAAAGAAAATTTTAGACCAATATCCTTGATGAACATAGATGCAAAAATCCTGAATATTAGCAAACCAAATTCAAAAATACATCAAACATCATCCATCATGACCAGGTTGAGATTTATTGCAGGAATGCCACAATATTTGTAAATCAATCAATGTGATACTCCACATAAACAAAAGGAAAGATAAAAACTGTATGATCATCTCAATAGATGCTAAGAAAGTATTTACCAAAACTCAACATCCATTCATGACAAAAACTCTCAACAAAATGGGTACAGAGGGAACATACCTCAACATAAAAAAGTCCATATACAACAAACCCACAGATAATATCAAACTCGATGAAGAAAAGCTCCTCTAAGATCAAGAACAAGACAAGGACGACAACCACTCTCACCACTTTTATTCAACATCGTACTGGAAGTCATAGATGTAGCAATCAGACTAGATAGATAAAAGGTATCCAAATTGTAAGGAAGAAGTAAAACTGTCACTGTTTGCAGATGACATGATAATATATATAAAACCTTAAAGACTCCACCAAAAAACTATTAGAATAATTGGATTCAGCAGTGTTACATGATACAAAATCAGTATACAGAAATCTGTCACATTCCTATATACTAACAACGAACTAGCAGAAAGAGAAATCAGGAAAACAACTCCATTTACAATTGCATGAAAAAGAATAAAATACCTAAAAATAAACCTAACCAAGGAGGTGAAAGACCTATACTCTGAAAATTACAAGACACTTATGAGAGAAATTAAAGAAGACACCAATAAATGGAAATCTATCCCATGTTCATGGATAGAAAGAATTAATATTGTCAAAATGGCCATCCTGCCCAAAGCAATCTACAGATACAATGCAATCCCTAAAAAACACCAGCAACAAACTAAAACTATCTAAAGTTCATATGGAACCACAAAAGACTTCAAATAGCCAAAGCAATCCTGAGAAAAACAAAACTGGAGAATTATGCTCTCTGACGCCAAGCTATACTACAAAGCTACAGTAATCAAAACAGTATCATACTGACACAAGAACAGACCCACAGATCAATGGAACAGAATAAAAAGCCCAGAAATGAACCCTTGCATATATGGCCAATTAATATATGATAAGGAACCATGAATATACACTAGGGAAATGACAGTCTCTTCAGTAACTGGTGTTGGGAAAACTGGACAGCTACATGCAAGAGAATGAAACTGGGTTACTGTGCAATTCCATTCACAAAAGTAAACTCAAAATGGATTGGAGACCTCAATGTAAGATATGAAATCATAAGGCTCTCAGAAGAAAACATAGGCAGAAATCTCTTGAGCATTAGTTTGAGCAATTCTTTTCTGGATACATTTCCTCAGGCAAGGAAAACAAAAGTAAAAATGAACAAGTGAGACTATATCAAACTAAAAAGCTTCTGTATGGCAAAGGACACCATCAGCAGAACAAAAAGGCATCCTACAGTATAGGAGAATATATTTGTAAGTGATTTACCCAATAAGGGGTTAACATCCAAAATATATAAAGAACTCATACACCTCATCATCAAAGAAAACAAATAACCCAGTTCAAAAATGGGTGGGGGACCTGTATAGACATTTCTCCAAAGAAGACATACAGATGGCCAACAGGCACATGAAAAGATGCTCCACATTGCCAATCATCAGGGAAATGCAAATCAAAACCATAATGTTATATAACCTCACACCAATAAGAATGGCCAGTATCCAAAAGACAAGAAATAACAAGTGTTGAAGATGTGGAGAAGAGGGAACCCTCCTATTCTGTTGGCAGAAATGTAAATTGGTGCAGCCACTATGGAAAGCAGCATGGAGGTTCCTCATAAAACTGAAAACAGAAAAACTATAGGACCCAGTAACTAAACTTCTAGGTATTTACCTGAAGAAAACAAAATCTCTGATTTGAAAAGATATTATGCATCCCTATGTTTACTGCCAGGTTATTTAAAATAGCCAAGATATGGAAGCAACCAAAGTGTCCATCAATAGATGAATAAAGAAGATGTGGTACACATGCACAATGGAATGATTCAGCCATTAAAAAAAAAATGAAATCCTGCCATTTGTGACAACATGGATGGACCTAGACAGTATTATGCTAGGTGAAATAAGCCAGGCAGAGAAAAGGAAAATACGATGATTTCACTTATATGTGGAATCTAAAAACAAAACAAAATGAACAAAATAGCACTGGAGTCATAGACACTGAGAAGTGACTGGTGGTTACCATGGGGGAGGAGTTATGGTGCGTGAGTGGGGCAGCTGAGGGGGATAAAGAGGCACAAAATCTCAGTCACAATATAAGCTGGGCATGGGGATGGAAGTGCCACATGGAGAATTTAATTGATTGTTCTAAAATACTGCTCTATGTTGACAGATCATAACTGCTCTAGTTGGGGTGAGGATTTTGTTATGCAATCGCTGAATCACTGTGTTGTATATTTGAAACCAATACAATACTGTATATCAACTATACTTCAATAAAAAATACATATATATAAAAATGCATAATTTGAATATATAAGCAACTCCAAGCTTATAAATGAGACTTGTTAAAGACACTTAATTGTAAATACATTACTAGGAATTAAATCACATTCCCCCAAACCCAGTTAAATTCCTAGATAAGTAACAAAAACCTGTTAAGCCTATAAACACAACAAATGCTTGGTGGACTGAAATATTTCCATGGGCAAAAAATGAACCAAAATCCTAACTCTGATTGTAGGAGATTCTTTTCCTACCACAACTTTAGCAATGGGAGAAGACAAATTTCTTCCCACTCTGTGATTAAAATAAACATTTTTCTCTTCCCTTCTGCCCTTCTCGCCCCTGCAAAAATAGAAAATAGTGTTGGGGGCAGGCACCAAGCACAACTGTGATAGAATGGAGGAACAAGTGGGCTGCAATACAAACAGCAGAGGGAAAGGGTGACAGCTCTAGCACCTGTATATCTTGCTAGTAATACTGTATGTGTATCTATTTATGCCTGTATCTATGTATGGGAATTCCACAAGTTGGATGTCTGGACTCCCGTTTACAAGTTTGTAATAGTTATTGCCAAAGAATTTCACAAGAAATCAGAACATTAAGATTGCCAATTTAAAAGAACAGCATTAGTGGATGAAAAGTAAGATGATAAAGAGGCTATTTACATTGTTTCCCTATAAGATATATATTAACAACAAAGGGAAAAAGAGTAATTGTACAGTGGAGACCTGGCAGCCATCACCTTAAGTGCTCAATGTTTACATTACCAGTAATGGGACAAATTAACTTCACATGCTTCCCAATATGATGCATTGGCAAAAATAACCCTATTGTTCTTTAAACAAGAGGTATTTAACTTGACTCATACTTTTCAGACTACAAGGATCAAAGTAATGAAATATTGTTACATGTTCTTTTTACATGTATATAGGTTAATAATATGTGTAGTAATAAACTACTTAGAATACCTTTTAAAAACATAAATTTGTGAGTTTTCAAAATAGTTGACCAGCCTTAGAGGAGCCAAGATGGCGGCGTGAGCAGGACAGCAGAAATCGACTCCCAAAACAATATATATTTTTGAAAATACAACAAATACAACTATTCCTAAAAGAGAGACCAGAAGATACAGTACAACAGCCAGGCTACATCTACACATGCGAGAAGCCAGTGCCTCATGAAGGTGGTAAGATGAAAGTAGATTCCTGGTGGGCCCTGAGCGAGCCCCCGAGCCCAGCTCCTTGGCGGGAGGAGAGAAGTGGGGACAGGGAGGGAGTGGGAGCCCAGGACTGCTAAATACCCAGCCCTAGTCATCTGCACCAGGAGCGCAGACACACAGTGCATGGTGAGCTGGATACTAGGGAAAAGGAACAGTAAAACCTGCAAAGTGGGTCCCCGCAGTCAGTGCCCCTGGGAAAAAAAAAAGTGAGTGTATTTTGAAAGTCTTAAAGGGACAGGAGCCTCACAGCTGGATGGAAGCATCCCGGCACACTCAGCCCAGCAGCTGGGAATCCTGGTGAACTCTGGGCACCCTAACCCCCTGGGCAGCAGTGCAGCTCTGAGGACCATCATGGCAAGAAACTGCCGCCGACCATTCCCCCTCCGTGACCCCACCATAGTGGAGTAGCGGCCTGAGAATGGCCACACCCACAGCAGCCGCACGGAGCCTACTCCGCAGCTGCTCGGGCCAGACTAAGAGGCCCAGTAGGCGTGCAGCTGCCCAGCACAAGCCGCTAGGGATCGCCATTCGTGCAGGAGAGAAGGCAACGAACAAGTGGAAAGGGACTATGTTCTCCCAGCTGACACACGTGCCAACTGCCCACGACTACCTCTATCGCCATGAAAAGGCAGAAGAATTTGATACAGACCAGAATAACCCAGACATCCCCTGAGAGGAAACCTGGGGAGATAGATTTAACCAATCTCCCTGAAAAAGAATTCAAAATTAAGGTCATAACCATGCTGATGGAGCTTCAGAGAAAAACACAAGAGCTAATGGATAAAGTTGGGAGGGAGAATACAGAAATAAAACAATCTCTGGAAGGACTTAAGAGCAGAATGGACGAGATGGAAGAGGCCGGTAATGGAACAGAAATCAGAGAACACGAATGCAGAGAAGTTGACGCAGAGAGAGAAAAAAGGATCTGCAGGAATGAAAGAATATTAAAAGAACTGTGTGACCAATCGAAAATGGAACGATATCAGCATTGTAGGGGTACCAGAAGAAGAAGAAGAGAGAAAAAGGGATAGAAAGTGTCTTGGAAGAAATAATTGCTGAAAATTTCCCCAAAATGGGGGAGGAAATAGTCGCTCAGACCACAGAAGCACATAGAACTCCCAAAAGAAGGGACCCAAGGAGGACAACACCAAGACACAAAATAATTAAAATGGCAAAGACCAAGAACAAGGACAGAGTATTAAAGGCAGCCAGAGAGAGAGAGAAAAGGTCACTTACAAAGAAAAACCCATCAGGCTATCATCAGACTTCTCAACAGAAACCTTACAGGCCAGAAGAGAATGGCATGATACATTTACTGCAATGAAACAGAAGGGCCTTGAATCAAGCATACTGTATCCAGCACAATTATCATTTAAATATGAAGGAGGGATTAAACAATTCACAGTCAAGCAAAAGTTGAGGGAATTTGTCTCCCACAAACCAGCTCTACAGGGTATTCTAGAGGGACTGCTCTAGATGGAAGCACTACTAAGGCTAAATAGATATCACCAGAGAAAATAAAATCACAGCAAACAAAGCAGACCAATCAAATACTAATAAAAGGAAAAAAATAAAATCAACTATCCACAAAAGCAGTAAAAGGAAACATAAACGAGCACAAAATAAAACACCTAACATATAAAGAATGGAGGAGGAGGAATAAGAAGGGAGAAAAATAAAGAATCATCAGGCTGTGTTTATAATAGTTCAATAAGCGAGCTAAGTTAGATGGTAAGATAGCAAAGAAGCTAACTTTGAACCTTTAGTAACCACGAATCTAAAGCCTGCAATGGCAATAAGTACATATCTTTCAATAATCACCCCTAAATGTAAATGGACTTAATGCACCAATCAAAAGACACAGAGCAGTAGAGTGGATAAAAAAGCAAGACCCATCTATATGCTGCTTACAAGAGACTCACCTTAAACACAAAGACATGCACACATTAAAAGTCAAGGGATGGAAAAAGATATTTCATGCAAACAACAGGGAGAAAAAAAGCAGGTGTTGCAGTACTAGTATCAGACAAAATAGACTTCAAAACAAAGAAAGTAACAAGAGATAAAGAAGGACATTACATAATGATAAAGGGGGCAGTCCAACAGAAGGATATAACCATTATAAATATATATGCACCGAAAACAGGAGCACCAACATAGGTGAAACAAATACTAACAGAATTAAAGGAGTAAATAGAATGCAATGCATTCATTTTAAGAGACTTCAACATACCACTCACTCCAAAGGACAGATCCACCAGACAGAAAATAAGTAAGGACACAGAGGCACTGAACAACACACTAGAACAGATGGACCTAATAGACATTTATAGAAATCGACACCCAAAAGCAACAGGATACACATTCTTCTCAAGTGCACATGGAACATTCTCCAGAATAGACCACATACTAGGCCACAAAAAGAGCCTCAGTAAATTCCAAAATATTGAAATTCTACCAACCAACTTTGCAGACCACAAAGGTATAAAACTAGAAATATATTGTACAAAGAAAGCAAAAAGGTTCACAAACACATGGAGGTTTAACAACAAGCTCCTAAATAATCAATGGATAAATGACAAAATTAAAATACAGATCCAGCAATATATGGAAACAAATGACAACAACAACAACACAAAGCCCCAACTTCTGTGGGATGCAGCAAAGGCAGTTTTAAGAGGAAAGTATATAGCAATCCATGCATATTTAAGGAAGGAAGAACAAACCTAAATGAATAGTCTAAAGTCACAATTCTCGAAATTGGAATAGGAAGAACAAATGAGGCCTAAAGTCAGCAGAAGGAGGGACATAATAAAGATCAAAGAAGAAATAAATAAAATTGAGAAGAATAGAACTATAGAAAAAAAAATTAATGAAACCAAGAGCTGGTTCTTTGAGAAAAAAAAAATAACAGATAAGCCTCTAGACAGACATATTAAGAGTAAAAGAGAATCAACAGAATCAGAAACAAGAAAGGAAAAATCACGATGGACCCCACAGAAAAACAAAGACTTATTACAGAATACTATGAAAACCTATATGCTAGAAGCTGGGAAACCTAAAAGAAATAGACAAATTCCTAGAAAAATACAATCTTCCACGACTGACCAAGGACAAAACAGAAAATCTAAACAGACCAATTACTAGCAACTAAATAGAAGTGGTAATAAAAAAACTACCCAAGAGCAAAACCACCAGGCCAGATGGATTTACCAGGTAATTTTATCAGACATACAGAGAAGAAATAATACCCATTCTCCTTAAAGTTTTCCAAAAAATAGAAGAGGAGAAAATACTCCCAAACTCATTCTATGAAGCCAACAGCACCCTAATACCAAAACCAGGCAAAGACCCCACCAAAAAAGAAAATTACAGACCATTATCCCTGATGAACATAGATGCAAAAATACTCAACAAAATATTAGCAAACCGAATTCAAAAATACATCAAGAGGATCATACACCATGACCAAGTGGGATTCATCTCAGGGATGCAAGGATGGTACAACACTCGAAAATCCATCAACATCATCCACCACATAAACAAAAAGGACAAAATTCACAAATCACATGATCATCTCCATAGATGCTGAAAAAACATTCAACAAAATTCAACATCCATTCATGATAAAAACTCTCAACAAAATGGGTATAGAGGGCAAGTACCTCAACATAATAAAGGCCATATATGATAAACCCACAGCCAATGTCATACTGAACAGGGAGAAGCTGAAAGCTTTTCCTCTAAGGTCGGGAACAAGACAGAGATGCCCAATCTCCCCACTCTCCCCACTGTTATTCAACATAGTACTAGAGGTCCTAGCCACAACAATTAGACAAAACAAAGAAATACAAGGAATCCAGATTGGTAAAGAAGTCAAACTGCCACTATTTGCAGATGACATGATATTGCACATAAAAAACCCCGAAGACTCTACTCCAAAACTACTAGAACTAATTTCAGAATTCAGCAAAGTGGCAGGATACAAAATTAATACACAGAAATCTGTGGCTTTCCTATACACTAACAATGATCTAATAGAAACAGAAATCAGGAAAACAATTCCATTTACAATTGCATCAAAAAGAATAAAATACCTAGGAATAAACCTAACCAAGGAAGTTAAAGACCTATACCTTGAAAACTAAAAGACACTCTTAAGAGAAATTAAAGGGGACACTAACAAATGGAAACTCATCCCATCCTCTTGGTTAGGAAGAATTAATATCGTCAAAATGGCCATCCTGCCCAAAGCAATCTACAGACTCAATGTAATCCCTATGAAATTACCAACAGCATTCTTCAATGAACTGGAACAAATTGTTCAAAAATTCATATGAAACCACCAAAGACCCTGAATAGCTAAAGCAATCTTGAGAAGGAAGAATACTGTGGGAGAGATATTGCTCCCTAACTTCAATCTCTTCTACAAAGTCACAGAAATAAAGACAATTTGGTACTGTCAGAAGAAGAGAGTCACAGACCAGTGGAACAGAACAGAGACTCCAGACATTAACCCAAACATATATGGTCAATTAATATATGATAAAGGAGCCATGTATATACAATGGACAAATGACAGCCTCTTCAACAGTTGGTGTTGGCAAAACTGGACAGCTACATGTAAGAGAATGAAACTGGATCATTGTCTAACCCCATACACAAAAGTAAATTCGAAATGGATCAAATACCTGAATGTAAGTCATGAAACCATAAAACTTTTAGAAAAAAACATAAGCAAAAATCTCTTGGACATAAACATGAGCAACTTCTTCATGAACATATCTCCCCAGGAAAGGGAAAATAAAAGCAAAAATAAACAAGTGGCACTATACCAAGCTGAAAACCTTCTATACAGCAAAGGAAACCATCAAAAGGTATCCTACAGTATGGGAGAACAAATTGACAAATGACAGATCCGATTAAGGGTTGACATCCAAAATATACAAAGAGCTCATGCACCTCAACAAAGTAAAAGAAATAATCCAATTAAAAAATGGGCAAAGGAGCTGAACAGACTGTTCTCCAGAGAAAAAAATTCAGGTGGCCAACAGACACATGAAAAGATGCTCCACATCACTAGTCATCTGAGAAATGCAAATTAAAACCACAATGAGATATCACCTCATACCAGTAAGGATTGCCAGCATCCAAAAGACAAACAAAAACAAATAATCGCGAGGTTGTGGAGAAAGGAGAACCCTCCTACACTGCTGGTGGGAATGTAAATTAGTTCAACCAGAGTGGAAAGCAGTATGGTAGTTCCTCAAAAAGCTCAAAATAGAAATACCATTTGACCCAGGAATTCCACTTCTAGGAATTTACCCTAAGAATGCAGCAGCCCAGTTTGAAAAAGACAGATGCACCCCTATGTTTATTGCAGCACTGTTTACAGTAGCCAAGAAATGGAAGCAACCTAAGTATCCATCAGTAGATGAATGGATAAAGAAGATGCAGTACATATACACAACGGAATAGTATTCAGCCATAAGAAAACAAATCCTATCATTTGCAACAACATGGATGGAGCTAGAGGGTATTATGCTCAATGACATAATCCAGGCAGAAAAAGACAAGTACCAAATGATTTCACTCATGTGTGGGGTATTAGAACAAAGAAAAAACTGAGGGTATAAAACAGCAGCAGAATCACAGAACCCAAGAATGGACTAACAGTTACCAAAGGGAAAGGGACTGGGGAGGACGGGTGGGAAGGGTGGGATAAGGGGGGGAAAGAAAGGGGGCATTACGATTAGCATGTATAATGTGGGTGGAAGCACGGGGAGGGATGTGCAACCCAGGGAAGACAATTAATGACTCTACAGCATCTTACTATGCTGATGGACAGTGACTGTAATGGGGTTTATGGGGGGGCACTTGGTGAAGTGGGGAGCCAGTAAACATAATGTTCCTCATGTAATTGTAGATTAATGATACCAAAAGAAAATTAAAACTTAAAAAAATTTAAAAAATTTGACCAGCTAAGTATTAAATGGCATATCAAATATTTCAGTAGCCAAGGGATTGATATACAACAGCTGTTAAATTTTCTAGGCAGTTACTATTATCAAAAATCAAAATTAACATGGATGGAGCTAGAGGGTTTTATGCTCAGTGAAATAAGTCAGGTGGAGGAAGACAAGTATTGAATGATTTCACTCATCTGTGGAGTATAAGAACAAAGAAAAAATTGAAGGAACAAAACAGCAGCAGACTCACAGAACCCAAGAATGGACTAACAGTTACCAAAGGGAAAGGGACTGGGGAGGATGGGTGGGAAGGGAAGGATAAGGGGCATTATGATTAGCACACATAATGTAGTGGCAGGGTATTGGGAAAGCAGTATAGCACAGAGAATTAGTGACTGTATAGCATCTTACTATGCTGATGGACAGTGACTGCAATGGGATATGTGGTGGGGACTTGATAATGGGGGGAATCTAGTAAACACAATGTTGCTCATGTAAGTGTATATTAATGATAACAAAATTATATATATATATATATACACATATACACACGCACACATATAAATATAAATCAAAATTAGATGCAATTACCAAACACTGAGAAAACTGCAGTTGTGCTTGTAACAATATCTAGTCTTTTGGCTGCCTTGTTTTACAACTGAAAAGAAATAATGTATTCTTTTCAGCTTTAAGGCCTTGGATTAGACAAAGATCTCTTAGAATACAAAAAGCAAACCATAAAAGTACTGCTAACTTGGAATTCATCAAAATTAAAAGTTTTTGCTTTTCAAAAGACAGTTCATAAAATGAAAAGGCAAATCAAAGTGAAAAGTAATAATAGAAGACAACACAGCTAAAAATGGGCTGCAGATTTAAATGGACATTTCAATATAGATGATTGCAAATGGCAAAAAAGGACATGAAAAGATGTTCAACATCACGGATCACCAGGGAAACATAAATTAAAAGCACAACAGATACCACTACACACCGATTAGAATAACTAAAATCTAAAAAGACTGACAATACCAAGTGTTGATGAGGATGTGAAGCAACTGGAAGTCATATACATTGCTTCCAGGAATACAAAATGATACACACATCTTGGAATAGTTTGGCAAAAAGTTAAATATACACTTATCTGTATGGCCCAGCAATCCCATTCCTGGGGAAACAAAAGTGCCCTCAACCCCCAAAGACTTATATAAGAATATTCATAACAGCTTTATTTATAATAGCCCCCAACTAGAAACAACCCCAATACCCATCAACTTGTCAATGGATAAACTCTGGTCTGTCTATATAATAAAATATTACTCAGCAATCGAGGAACTACTGACCTGTGCAACAACTTGGACAAATCTCAAAAGCATTAAGTGGAAGAAACCAGACAGAAATGAGTATGTTCTATAGAACTCCATTTACATGAAGTTCTAGAAAAAGCAAAACTATAGTGACAGAAAGCCTACCAGTGGTTGCCAGGAACCAGAAATGAAGGGTAAGGAATTGACCAAAAGGGGACTTCCTGGGGTGATGAAAATATTTAATTTTAATTGGTGGTGAACACATAACGTGTGCACATCTGTTAAAACTCATCAAATTATACACTTAAGATGAGTGAAGTTTACTGTATGTCAATAATAACTCAAAGCTGATTTAAAATAAAGCAGCACAAATGGTTACTCTTAGAGTAGCGACCACAAGGGAGTACAAGGAAAACTCTGGTGCACCAGTACTGTTCTATTTCTTAATCTGGGTAGTGGACACATGGGTATTCTGTTTGGAAGAAGCCACTGAGTTGTACAATTATGATTTGTGTACTTTATTTCAATGAAAAGCTTACTATAAAAATTAAGGAATGGGTCCTCCTCAACAGTTTGGACTTCATACAAATCATGGCAATGATTCAAAATTGCAGCTAAGAAAATAACTGAGCATAAGAAAAGCAAGAGGAAGAACACTGAGTTAACCACTAATTATAAGGTGATTCAAAAGCAATCACTTGTCCAAAGCATATTTTCCTATGTGGGGGACAACTAATAATCTAGCTAAATTTAAGTTTCATATATCTATATATATCTACATCTATCTATCTATCTATCTATCTAATCTATCTATCTATCTATCTATCTATCTATCTATCTATCTATCTATCTATCTATCTATCTATCTATCATCTATCTATCTATCTATCTATCTATCTATCTATCTATCTATCTATCTATCTATCTATACCGAGAGAGAGAGAGAGAAAGAGAGAGAGAGAGAGAGGACACAATGAACTTTCCCCAAACTTTAACCAACAACCTTTTTTTCTTAAGTTCATGTTCTTTTTATTTCAAGAGAAATACATAAAACAAATAAGCTCAGAACATGTTCACTCCACAACTTAGTTTTCTGCTTGGAAAAAAAGACTCTTACTAACCTCCTTCATAAATGATTTGCCAATGCGCACCACTTTTGCGAATAAAATGGGATCATGAGAAAGATGAGGACCAAGATAACAGAACATACTGAAGACATCTCTCCTCAAGTCTTCAAAGCTCTCTGCCTGTTTTGGTGCTCTCTTAGTTTGCAAAGCATTAACAGGTGAGCCTTTAGCACCTTTAGGAACGCCAACTCTATAAAGGGAAGTAAAATTCATATTAATACTATTGAATTGCCCATTTTAAATTAATACAGTCATATTAATCAGTAAGTAAAACCTTTCTTGCTCATATTTGCTTTCTATATTTCAACTGTGCCTAACTTTATTCTACCAGATAATTTAACTAGTAGAAAATACAAAACCAATACTCATTTGAAAAAAATCAAGAACTCAGAGGAGAACGCTTCAAATTTAATGTGTAAGAAAAGGAAATCAGAAAAATGCAAATTTCAAGTTACACTTAACATATATCATATGAATTTGTTTTTTGTTAAACTTGGCCAGTATCAGGAATTTGAATATGGGCATGGGGAACAAGGGATGGATGTCAGAGACACTGGAAGATGAAAGAGAAAAATATGGATAAAACAACACTGACTTAGGTTAATTAACATTCCTCAATCTGTGTTCCACTAGCTAGACGGAGTACGAGATAGGTGGTGGGAGGGAAGGTGAGCGGCATAATGAAAGAGTGTGTCACACTAAAAAGCACAGCATGCCCAGAGTTCTCACCTGCTGTGGAGTCACAGGGGTCACTCTCTGAGAAGAAGCCTTCATGGTCCACAGCCCAGGCGGCACTGAAGGCAGCAGGCAGCAGCCAGCCACCAGCCGCTATCCACAAGTCACAAGGCTGGGGCTTTTGAGGCAGGCTCTGCTCTCTGGGGCGGAAGCCAGAGCTTCTGCCAATACTGCTCCTAAGTATCCTGCAAGTAGGCTGAGGACTAGAGGACTGGTCGACACAGTAACTAGGGATGATGAGAGAGGCTGCGCTAGCAATTTCCCCAACAGCAGCCTAAATGCCAGGAAAGGTAAGGCAAGAAGAGAGGCAAAGGCCTCACTCAGAGCCACTCAACCCAGGATAGAGGAAAATACACTAAGTAAAAACCTTAGAATTCTCTACCCCTCAGATAGGAGGAAAAGTAAAGAACAGAAGAATGGAGTTTTCACTCTCAATGGAACAAACTCAACCTAAAAGTCTAACCTATACTTTTTAGACTACACTGCAGCACACATTCTGTAACACCTGATAAAGATGTTAGGAGACAAGTCACTAACTAACACATATCAAACCGATACACTGAGAATAATTTGTATCTTCTGATAAAACATACTAAAATATATGTTTGGTTTGAAGAGACACGATAAACATGCAGATTTTTTTATAGTCCTAAACTAATTCTACCTCAATGAGTACTAGAGCATATGCTAACATACCTTCGGTAGAGCGGCTCAATAGTTATGTGAATAAGCTTGCAAATAGCAAGGGCTACTAGCTTATGTGAAGCTGCATAGTATGGAGGCATCTGATCCATAATGTTCTGGGCATGCAGCCAGTCACCAATCTTTAACAAGGCTTCCAACAAACCAAGTTTTTGGTTGTCAGGTGGCTAAAAATAAACAATTACAGTAAGAACACAGACCAGACACCAATAAATCCTAATTTTTTTTATTTTAAAAAAATTGAGCTAAATAATACAACAATATATGGCAACAATGGCTGCCATTTATGGTAAATGCAATGGTATTTTCCAGAAACTACAATCAAGTTTTTTAGCAACTGAAAAAGAAACAGGATCTGTTTTTTCGTTTAGCAGACACAGTGTGACAGTTTGTAGACTAGGGATTATACTACACTGTACTTAATGTTCTGTGCCACAGCAAACTAGAACTCATTCACCTTTGAGAACCCCTTGGGACTTAAGAGACAGAGCACAAATAAAAGTCACAAATACATTTGTGATTTTACTTAGAATACATTTTGAAATGTATGTAAGAAATCAAACCACCTTTCTTCACCACAATCAAAATTAATAAATTATTGATTAACTAATTAAATTAAATAATTCTAAATCCAGAAGACAATGTTTTTACTAGAATGAACCACATACCTTCTCTACTTTCTCCTCTTCTTTTTCCTTTTCTTTCTCTCGCTCATCAATTTTTTCCAAAGACAATACAACCACTGTAAGTTTTCTAACAATTTGCTTAGCTTCCACAATTTCTCGTTTGTGTTCCTCCATAATGCAATCATCAGCTGGAAGAAGCTAAAAATGGTTCATTAAAATTTCATGTAACAGGTAATACTATTTGCACATAAAAAGCAAACACTACACTCAATTAATAAAACTGAAAATAACAAAGTCAAGCTTATTCATAACCATGATATCCCTTCTAAATAAGTTTCTCTCCATTATACTTTTATAATCTAATTAAGAGCTTAAATTTTGTAAACCTTTTAACATCTGGTAGCAGTTTGAAGTTTCATGTTAACACAATACTATAACAGTGATGCTTACCACTGAACTTGGTTTACCCAATAAATGTATACAGGTTCCATTAAAAATAGCAGATTACCCCTCTAAAGGACAAACTCCAAATTAAATAAAGTACTACATACAGATACAATTTGGGAGAGGTGAGCTACTGAATTATGTAACAGCATAAATTTGATTCCTCTAAATGAAAAATATCAAGTAGAAAAATTATAAACAATTTGACATCTCAGTTGTCATTTCCTAGATAACTATATGACTTAAGTCACAAACTAGTTTTTGTTTATTACAAAAGAGAAAGTAACGTGTATAGCTGACCCTCCAACATGAAAAAGGATTGAGTATCTCAAGTACAGCCATCTTGTATGCATGGAAGACGGTTAATGTGGACATTTCATAAAGTAACCCAGACACAAAGAAAAACACAGCCAACAATCCATTATTTAGCAGTTTCTGCTAGGCACTATGGTGACCTATAAAAGTGTACCTGCCCCAAGAAATGCATAATCTAATAATTCAGTAGCTAAATCTAATGCAATGTAAACCAGCAGCAAATAAAAAAAGGCAACAGTGAAATAATAAACTACATATTGTAGACTTCGTCCCATTAGTCAAAAGAGAGGGTGGAAGAAAAGTCACTATAGACTGGTACAAGGAGTTAAACAAACCTTTGTCATCCATTACGCTCCCCACTGCTCATTCTTTATGCCCTCTATTTTTATTGTTTTCCTATATATCTGCTGTAGGTCCCCATCTTTTATATGGTCCCCATCTTTTATATAGAGTACTGCCAATTGTCTCTAAAATTTCTCATTACAATGGAAGAACTTTAAGCTTCTTAAATTTCTATTTCTAGTTTTGTCTATTTTGGGAATGTATTACTAGGTGCATATAAAGTTACAACTGCCATGCCACATCTTGCTAGTGAACACATGTTTATTATGAAGTGATCACAGTTCAGCCCCAATCTATTTCTCCATCTTCATTTCCCATACATACCAGCCCAGGGTCCAATGACTTTGAGCTTCCTGATGTTCCCCTGAGGTGATGATAAGGCCCTTTCAAACCTCCACCTTCATACCCAGTTAATTTTACTTACAAAGCTTCCTACCTTGTAAGCTTAGCCAACACCTACACATCTATCAAGATAGCAGTTCAACATCACTAGTTTGGAAAAGCCTTCCAACATAGAGAGTCACTATCTATTCTAAGACCCAACAGAACTCTGTGAATACCTCCAGCAGAGTACTTACTATATAATGCAAAATGTTTCTCCCTTGCTAGACTATGACTGCTTCCAAGGTAAAGACCAAGTTGTAGTCAACTCTGTAAACCACAGTACATGATAAGCAAGAAAGTTAGAAAGTGACTGCAAAAGCAGTGAAGGTTATATCAGCTTTGGACAAGTTTAAGTTCATAGATATCCTAATGCACAACCTAATAAAACAGTAATTGGTATACTACAAACTTAGTTTTATTTAAACTGACAGGCTAAATTGTTGTTAAACTAGAGGTCATCAATCACAATCTCATACATACTCTTCTAGATCCCGGATCCAGCAACTCATCCTAAATGCCTAAAATTAACATTTTGGGGAAAAGGAACAAGTATCTAGGTAATCCCGTATTTCCTGTGATTTACGTATAATAGAGAAGCCTAAAACCACACTGTTTAGAATTTGGCTTCTCCCCCATGAGATATGCCTTGATGACAATTGAGAATGTCATATCCAACTTTGAATCCTGCAAGGATGATTAAAGTATCTGATTTCCACAGTTTGTCAAAGCATTAAATTCATTCCCTTTATAAAGTAAACACGAAGCAATAAAGCATTAGGGCTTCAAAAATTAAGACGTGAAAGCCTAGGACCAACCTTGGAGTGCTATAAAGGCTGTCTACTCCTCCCCGCACCCCTGGGACGGACAACTAAATATTCTTAGCAGCCTATTGACTTACATGTACATAAAGATCATCTAAATCAACAATATTAAATTGTAGAAGTACTGCTGCAGCTCTGTATAAAGATGAAGGGGTCTCTCCATTTAGTTCCTTGAAGAACAGAAGAAAAGTTCTTCTTAGTGCATAAAATACAATTAAAATCATATCCTTTATCTACCAATAAAAAGAGACTAAATAACTCTAGGTTAACAATAAGCTTCATTCCTCTTCCTGATCATACATAACATCTTAATATCTGAATCCAGGACAAAGATACTTATGTCAACATCCTTTTTCATACTAAGACATCTTTTAATGAGCATGAGGAAAGATTTCAAAAATTGATACACTTTACAATGCATGCTAATAGTTTAATAAAATCTGGAAATTGAAAAGAGTGACATCTTATACTGCATAATATTTAGTTTGGGTTTCTGTTTTTGTGTTTTCTTACCTTGATTTTTTAGGTGTTCTCAGTGGAGATGCAGATAGACTAACAAATTGGTAAGTGCAGCACTTTCTGTGTCTGCTTTAATTTTTTCTCCCTATTCTTTTATTTCTTGGTTTTGTGCTATGTAAATCAGCAGATTTCCCCTTCAAAACAGGTCTCTATGCATATTACACATGGATAAATCAACATTTTAAAATAAAAATGGTCAATTCTAGGCCAGCCCTGCAGACCCTGCATAGAAACAAGGATATCTGAATGCTGTCAGGAAGATCTTACCCTAATTTTTAAACTGCTTGTGGTCAGATGAATGGAAGAGTGAAGTGAGGACAACTGGCAATTACTAAATGGCCAAAAGAAAATAAAAAGCAAACAGTAACAATATACTGTTTTGCTTCTCAAAACTGAAAATGAGATCTTTGTAAGGCTACCCCCACAACTGTGACAGTTATTTTGCACATACCATATGAACCTAAAAAAGCAAATAGGTTTATCATTAAAAAAAGGCATTGCTCTACTCTAATTTTTAAGACAGATAAGAGATGTCATCAACTTAAAAGTTTAATTCTAAGCTTTTGTACATGATTACTTAGTAACAAAATATTTTCCCATAAAAACAAATGGTAGTCAGGATTTCAGAGCAAACCCACAAAAGCTCGCTACCTGACCTGAATCCACCAGGTATTATTCTCATTATTTCCATTATCTCTATTTAAATGAGTCACCACAAGCCCCCAACTCCCAGCCATACGTCAGCTTCCATACTCTGCTCCAGATACTGCCCTGCACAATCCTTGTTCTGTCCTGTCCATCCCACCACTCCACATTCTCAAAAAACTTCCATGGAATCCTCTGGAATTCATGACTCATCCTCAGCAAAACCCCCTATATCTGAACCTCTCCTCTAAATGTCCCCTCCACCTTCATGCCTGAACAGAGCCTAGCACTCTCTAGGAACACCACTCCCACTGTAACCTGGGGGCTATTTTCCCCAGGCCCCACACTACTAGGCCTGGAGGTGAAGTACGAATCATCTTTGCTTTTAATAGCTGTTTTCAGTCTATTTTTTTCCCTGCACCCTCACTAAAACCCACCCAGCTTTGGATTTTTTATCATTCACTACTGCTGTTAACTAGTTTTATTCCATCATAGTCAAATAATATGTTTTGTACAAATGTACTGAGACTTACTTTGCCATCCAAGGGTCTTCCCTGGAGAATGTTATATGTGCAGTTAAGAATAATGTGTCATCTATTGTTAGGTGGAGTGTTCTATAGGTAGAGTGTCAATTCTAATTGGTTTATAGAGTGAAGTCTATTTAGCCTGATATTAGAAAAGCTACCCAGCTCTGTCCTGGATGTTATTTGCATGGGATACCAATGCCCACACTTTCACTTTCAACATATTTGTAACTCTATATTTAAAGTGAGTCTTACAGATAGCATGAAGTTGGATCATGCTTTCTTTTACATTCTATCAAACTATGTTTTTATTACAAAGTTTAATCCATTTACATTTAAAGTGTTATAGTTTACCCTTGAACAACACAGGGTGAGTAGGTTAGGGGTGATGACCTCCACAGCTGAAAATCCACACATAACTTCTGACTCCCCAAAAACATGACTACTAATAGCCTACTGACAAGAAGCCTTACCATTAACATGAACAGCTGATTAACATATTTTCTGTTATATGTATTATATACTGTATTATTACAATAAAATGTTTTTTTTCCAAATTGTCACAAATCTCAAAAATATTTCCCAATATATTTATTGGAAAAATTCCCCATGTAAGTGTATCTCAACAGTTCAAACCCATGTTGTTTAAGGGTCAACTGTACTGACAAGGAAGGCTTTCTGCCATTTTGCTATTCATTTTCCATGTCTTAAATTATTTTTTGTCCCTCATTTCCTCTAGTATTGCTTTCTTTTGTGCTTGTTTTTTTAGAATGTACCATTTAGTTCCCTTCTCCTTTCCTTTTCTGTGAATTTTTTAGTTATTTTCTTAGTGGTTACCTGGGATACTACAATTAACATTTTAAACTTATAATAACATAGTTTGATTTAATACCAACTTAGTTTTAATACTATCTAAAAACTCTATGTAACAGTATATAGAAAGCATGTATATATCTCTATCCCTCCAGTGTTACACGATGTGTGCCAATTACATTTATAATTACTGTTTTATTCCTTTGTCTTTTAAATCATATAGGAAAAAAGGAAGGCCTACAACTAAAAGATACAGTAATATTGGTTTTATATTTACCTATGCAGTTACCTTTACCAGGGTTCTTTTTATTTCTTTATATGGCTTCAAGTTACTACCTAGTGTCCTTTCATTTCAGTCTGAAGGACTCCCTTTAGCATTCTTGTAGGGCAGGTCTACTAGTCCAGCTCATGATCTGTCATTTATGAAGGGCAATATTGTTCAGTATAGAATTCCTGGTTGTCAATTTTATTATTTTAGCATTTTATATACACCATCCCACTGCCTTCTGAAGAGAAATCAGCTGTTCATCTTATGACAGTCTCTTGTATGCAATGGGTCACCTGTTTTGCTGCTTTCCAGATTCTCAGTCTTTTGATGATTTGACTAAAATGGGTCTCAGTGCAGATATCCTTTGAGTTTATCCTGCTTGGTATTAATGGAAAGTCTTAGATGTGCAGATTTATCTCTTTCTTCAAATTTGGGAAGTTTTCAACCATTATTTTTTCTGTCCTTTTCTCTGTCTTCAGCTTTTGGGACTCCGTAATGCACATATCGGTACAGTTGATGGTGAGCTATAGGTCTCTTAGGCTCTATCATTTTCCTTCATTCTTTTCTATTTCAACTCCTCAGCCTGATCTATTTCAACTGACTTATCAACTTAGCTGATTGTTTCCTCAGCCTCCTCCAATCTGCTCTTGTACCCCTCTAGTCAATTTTTCACTTCAGTTATACTTTTTGACTGCAGAATTTATTTGGTTCCTTTTTTATGATTTCTCTTTTTATTGATATTCTCTACCTGGTGAGACAGTGCTTTCCTGGATTGCTTTAGTTCCTTGCCCATGGTTTCCTATAGATCATAAGCATATTTAGAAATGTTAGTTTAATTGACCTAGTAAGTCCATCACCTGGGCTTCCTCAGGGACAGTTTCTACTAATTTCTTTTATCTTGTGTATGAGCCATGCTTTGTTTTTGCATACTTCAGTTCTTCCTGAAAACCAGACATTTTGAGGATCATGTAACAACTCTTAAAATGAGACCCTGCCGCCTCTCTGAGGGGTTTGCTGATGCTGCTTATTATGGGTTATTGTTGCTTGCTTTTTTAGTGACTTTTCTAAACTCACGTTGTAAAGTTGTATTATTGTCTTGTGTGGCTACTTAAATCTGTGTTGTTAGCTTTGAGTTTTCTTAAAGGCCTGAAGCCAAAACAAAAAGAAATAAAAAAGAGAAAAAAAAATACTCTTCTGGGCTTTGCACACTGGCTGTATTGTTAGGGCACTCCTCAACACTCGGCCAGGTCATTTGCAACTCTGCCTTAGTTTTCACTTCCCACTTGTGCAGAGCCTGAACGTCAGCCAGAGGAAAAGGCTTAGGGGTCTTCGCAGCTCATTTCTGAGCCCACATTCAGTTCTGAGCATGTACGTGGCCATTTTTTCTGCAATTCCCTGGTATATGCAGGAGCTTTTTAAAAATCCTTATTCTCCCATGTATCTCCTTATCCAACTCCTTCCTTTCTAGGCTTTCAAGTCTCTCTATTGCTTATTTGATTGTTGTCTCTTGCTCCAAGCTGCTAAAGCCAATAGTTGTGCTTTTAAATGCTTTTGCCAAAACTACCCCAGCCCTGGGGATAGCGCAAGTCTGGTGAAACAAAGACAGGACCTTGCACCAGTCCTTCAGGAAGCAGCCAGACAGGTCACAACCCACAGCTCTTTGAGAACAATTCTTTGTATCCTCTGGCATTAGCAATCTGCACTAGGAATGTGGACTTCCATCGTCTTCACAGACACCACCAATCTGGGTGTGAGCGATAGTAGGCAAGCAATTTAAGACACCACAGTGCTCTCTTACCCCAGACCAGCATCTTCTTTCTTCACCAAGCCTTTTCTTGGTCGCTTCAAGTTTTTTGCTAAATTCCAGAGTTCTGTAAAAGTTGACTGAGAGTTTTTGCCAATTCACTGGCTGCTTTTATGGAGGGATAGAGTTCTGGACTTCCCTACTATGCCATTTTCAGTGATGTCGTATTGCTGCTATCTGTGGACCCCTGGTCACTATCCTTCATTTAGCAATGGCCTTCACTGTCACTGTCTTACCTCTATTCATTTCTTAATTTTTGGAGATTTTCATATATATGTAAGTGATCCTTCCATCGAGCTGCCTTCTCAGTTCCTTGAATTCCTCTCTTCCAAAGACCTTCTCCTCTACACTATTTCAGCCATTAGCTCCATAGCCTAAACTTTAAAATTACCAATAGCTACAACCCCTCCAATATGCTGATTTCAAGTATCCACCCTCAAGTGGGTCCTTAGTGCTGCTGGCCAATCATACTCTATTTTCTCTTGTCCATTCACTGTCCTACACAACTATTTCCTACCCTCTTTCCTAACCTCCATACCTCCTCTTTCATCCTCTCTGTCAGAGGCTGACCCTGCTTCCTATTTCAGCAAGAAAACGGGAGCAATTAACAGGACTGCTATAAACTCTCACCACCATATCTACACACCTACCAACAATTGCACCTACATATGCTGCCTTTCCACCTATTATTATAGATGAACTCTCTATGCTCATATTTAAAGCCAATCCATCCACTTATGCCATAGACTCCAGTCTATCTTACTCAAAACACTATTCTAATAATTTTCTCCTCTCTCCTACATCTCCAGTTTTCCTCCTCTCCACTCAGTCATTCCCATTAGCATACATATGTTCTCTTTCCCATATTCAAAAAACCCTCAAGCTCACATTCCCCTGCCGGCTATCACCTCAATTCTCTGTCCCTCTTTGTAGAAACTCCTTTATACAGTTATCTATTCTGTCTCTAATTTCACTCTCCCCATTCTCTCTTAACACCACCCTAACTCTACCAAATTGGCTACTTTAGACCTCTCTGCTGATAAATCCAATGATCAATTTTTAGGCATCTCAAAGACCTCCCAGAGGCATTTAACAGAGTTCATCATTCCTTCTTCTGTCTAGCTTACAAAAAGATGCTATATTCTGTTTTCCTCTTACTTTATATGTTCCTGCTATACCTGCTTTGCTGGTTCCTCCTCTTCTCCCAGGCCCCTTAACATTGGCGTACCCCAAGGCTCAGCCATTGATTCTCTCCTCTTGTCTCTCCATATTGAACCCTTGGTGATTTTATACAGTATCACCACTTTAAATATCTACATGCTTTTGACATCAATATTCTATCACTAGCCCATTCTGTTCTCTTGGACACCAGATTCATTTATCCAGTTATTTACTCAACATCTGCACTTGGATATCTAACACAACCTCAAACTTAACATGTCCAAAACCAAATTCCTAACTCCTATTCCCAACACTCCAAACCCATTCCACCTAAAATTTACCCTATCTCAATGATGACGACATCAACATCACCTTTTTAAATGGTCAGTGCAAAAAAAATGTTAACATAATCCTTAACTCTACTTTCTCACATTCTGTATCTAATCCATTAGCAAATACTACTGGCTCTACCTTCAAAATATGTTCAGGATCTCGTCAACTTCTACTGCTACCATAACCATATTGATTCTTTGAAAACCTAAGTCAAAACGCAAATGCACTCTATCTTTTTGTCTCTTTCTCACACACTCACCACTCATGTCACCATTAGAAGTGGCTACTAAAGAAGCTCCTTACTCTGCCAGCTAGTAACTAATGGGGGAAAAACTACAGCATTTTCCCTGGCTTTCATAGGAAATTCATTTCAGGGTAACCAAACAACCCAAGTTTATAAGGGACAACTCTTCTTTATAGAAGAATGACAGCTAATAAATGTAGAAGGCATGATAAAAATTAGTAAATCAAAAATTTGGAACTGCTAAGGAAGTAACTGATTCAGGAAAGGATCATCCACCTATTCTAAGACACTTAATGTAAGGTTGATGAAAAACTGGATATTCACATGGTACCAACGTGACAAACTACAGATTACTTTATATTGACAAGGATGGAAATATTATTGTATAATGGATGGATTAGACTGTCACCAGTATTCTGGAATGTTAAAAGTCAGACAGACATTAGACATTATGTTATATGAAATATATAGTACAACCAATGAAATATTTCTGCGATAAAATATTTCACCTGAACACAGTCAAGACTTTAGAACGTAACTCCAAATATGTAAGACAGGGGACAAAGAACAAATTAAACCAATCATGAAAAAGTAATTAGATAAATCCAAAAGGCAGAGTCTTCTATGGGAATGGTCTCTTCAAGAAGTCAGTGCCATTAACGGTAAGGCGGGCACAACTAAAAGAGACTGATGAATCCTAACAATCAAATGTAATGTTTGGTCTTTGGATTATCACTTGAATGAACCAGCTATAAAATTTCAGGGATAATTTGGGAAATATGAATGTGGTCTGAGTTTACTATAACGATTGCAATCTAGTTAGATATGAAATTGGTATCATGGTACACAGAAAAATGACCTTTTAAAAAGCACACACTAACGTATGTAGGAGTAAATGTTCATGATATCAGCAATACAAATAATTATTTCCAAAAAAGTATACCAACATGTTAATAAACTTGCTTCTAAGTGATGGCCTATGGGTATTTATTTCACTATTCACTCTTCCCTGTATGTTTGAAAATGTTCATAATAAAGTGAAAAAGTAAAAGAGAAATAAAATGAAAACACAAAGTCAGAGCATATCACTCTCCTACTCAAAATCCTCCACTGGCTTCATCCAGCATCAAAGTTAAAAACCTTGCACTAGGCTCTGTGTAACGTGGCCCCTCGTATTAGACCTCATCCCCACCGCTCTGCCAGTTCAATCACCCTGCCCCACCCACACTGGTCTTCTTGCTATTCTTCAACACATCAGGCATGCTCACACCTTAAGGCCTTTGCACCGGCAGTTCTCTTAACCTGAAGGTTCTTCCCCAGATTTTCTGCACATTTACACCCTCACGTCTTTTGTATCTTTGCTTAAATCTTACATTTTCAACAAGTTCCACTCTCTCCATTCTACTCAAAATTGCAGCCTACCACTCCCAACACTCCCAATCTTCCTTGTCCTACTCTATGTTTGCCCCAACACAATGATCATCTTCTGACATACAATGTAACTTACTTTGAATGTGAGGATCATGAAGGCAAGGATTTCTATTTGTTCACCCCAGCACCTGAAACATTGCCTAGCACACAAGAGGTGCTCAATCATTATTTCTTAAATGAATGAATTTCAGTTATAACAGTGCCTAACCATGGCACCACTATTACTACTATTATTTTGTCTTGAATCCAGAAATCAAGGGGCTGTGATATGGGTGAGAGTGATCATCTTGCTCCTCTTTCTGATGGCAAGACAACTCCAGCCCAAGAGTCCTGGGGTACCCTCACACCTTCTAGTATTCCTTCCTTCCTGTCCTTTGTGCTGACCCTCATGTTGTCCCTAAACCCTCTACTGCAGTAATCCCTGTTAGGAAAATCAATCAAATGTGCCTGCCCAATTTTCCAAAATGGTCATGTGCTCTAAAACTGCTTATATCCCCTACTATCTTTCCATGTCAAAACATCCAGTATGAGCAGGTTGAAAACAGAATAAAATCACTCTCACTGACTTCACAGCGAAATAATGAGCTTTGCCAAAAAGTCTTAGCAATGGGGGGAGTGGGAATAAGCCTGTCAATCCAAATAATTCCCAACTGGTGAAAATATGGGCTGTAGACAGGAGGAGTGAACATTTTCAGGTAGTGATAGGAAGAGGGGAGGGAGGAGTAAATTAAGGGACCAATAAACAGAGTGACCATACATGTCCACAAACCAATTCCCAGGGCTGTAGCCCCTAAGCAGTTCCTGATTTTTATGACTTTCCTTCCTTTACCTCCCACACAGTAAAACTTCTAACACCTTTCTTCCCTTACCCTCAATGGTCCTTAGGACTGCAGATTTTCACAACAAGATAACTTGGGCAATAGAAACAAGGGAATGGTGTTATAATACGAGGGTTATTCTTTCTAATAATAGGTTATTTCTAAATGAAATATTTTTTGGTTGAGCATTTCTCATATAAGAAAAAGACATTCTATTTTTGAAAAAAGGATTATTCCAACATTGTCAACACCCCCAGGGATATTTTAATTCAGCCCAAAAAGTGTTACCATTATGAGGAATATTTTCACATAAAAATTTTAGTTCTAAAACTCACATTCAACTAACAATATTTGATGTTATGCAGTGGATTATCATTATTCACTGCAATATGGTCCAAGACCTACAATTTCCAAAGCCCTAACCTATACTCTAGTCATGCATGCTCAAGTTAAATTTCAGCTACCCTGTCATGTCAGCAGTTGGCTTCATGTTCTCAAACCCAAAGCAATCACAGTGCCTCTTAAAATGTGATTAATACTTGAACTTCTCTTTGCCTGTACTAACAGTGGCCTCCCTGGCTGCTGGTGAAACAGGGGACAGCTGCTATCATCAATTCTTGAACAAAGATAAAGTGCTCTTGCCTGAAAACCCTGCCATGAGTCTTGTTTGGTATCAAAATGGTATACGCTTTCAAGTTCTCATCTGACTTCTCTTCTGCAACATCCCAAAAATGGGAAATCAAAGATAAGCAAAGGCAGTAGGTGATATTATCATTTGAAAATCCTTAAAAAATGTATTATTATCCTAAACTTGACCTTCAGAGAACAGGAATACACACTCTTCACCAGGGTATCCTCAGTGCCTAGCAAAGCAACACCATTATCATAAACATTCAATAAATGAGTATTTCTTGACTAGCTAAGGACCCCAGGCAGGAAGACAAATTAGGAAAGCTATACCAACAGGACAATGGAGGCCTTATTATGTTAAAATCCTCCATGCTATCAACCGTTATCTTCCTAAAACATAGATCACTCATTTACAATTAGTGTGTATTTACTATAGGCTAAGTAGTAAATTAATTCAGAAAAATTAGTAAAACACAGACCTTGTCCTAAGTGGCTTAAAATCTTGCACAGGATGTAGATATGTTTTATTCTAATATAACCTGATAAGTACCAGAATTCTGTGCCAAGTTTTATGAGAATAGAGATTAAAAAGTGACTAATTCTGCATGTGTGAAGTGTCAGTGAAGAAATTACAGAACAAGAAGCACTTGATTTTAAAGAATAAATAGGAGTTCACAAGATGAAAAGACAGGTGAGATGGTTGGGTAAGAACACTTTTCTAGTTATAAAGAACTGCATGTAAACAAAGGTTTATACATAGCACTGTCTTTCCCTAAATGCAGGAAATGGCTAGGAATGTCTTATGATGAGAATATTAGGTTTAAGAAAATAAAATCACTAAAGATGAGGGTGGAAGGAAAGAATGGGGCTAGATTGTGAAGAGCCTTTCTACCATGTTTAGAAGTTTGAATTTCATCCTGCAGGAAAGGTTTTTGTGCAGTGTGTCAATTATATCTATTTTAGAATGTAATAGTAATAATATGAAAAATGGATTGAAACAGAAATAATCCAAAGCATAGATTTGTTAGATAATTACTATAGTGTTTTAAATGAAAAATTATGCTACGATATGCCTTAAGGATTTATTCACATCCATAAAAAATTCCAAGGTCACTGCGATGGGCACTATCTATTCAGTAAAATTCTGAATCAGCACAGATATCAAGGGACCTTGACAATCTAAAGTACACCTACCTTTCCAACTTCACTTCTGGTCCCTTCTTTTCCCATTTTACAATCCGGCCACATCAGATTATGGACCATTTCTTCAGTCTGTTACATACATTTATATTGGCATGTCCTCACTCTCACAGTACTTGTTACATCTGCACGGACAACTCTCAAAAAACTTCTACTCATCCTCCAAGAACCAGGTGAAAAAAAGGTTGTATCTGCAAAGTCCTCCCTGACTCCTTCTCTTGAAAGGCAAATATTTATTATGCTTTCCTCTAGGCTTTCACATCAAACCATTCACCCTACTAATATATTGCTGATCATCTTGCTTTGTTACCTATCCATTTATCTTCTCTCCTCTGCTTGAATGGCTGAGCTGGAGCCAATCATTTACAAACAAAATCAAATTAAACTATACATATAAAATGATGAAATTAACCTCTCCCTCTTTCTCCATTGATATATAGAGATACACACATACACATTTTTTTTATTACCTGATAAAACTTGAATTTGAATCCAAGAATATGACACAGTGTTTGTGGTTCACACATACTCATATAAGATTCTAATAAAGATATAAAGAATTCATCGTGTTCTGGCCTGCATTCAAACACTTCTAAAATGACATTCAAAACTCTATTGGGATCCAGATTAAAGCATCCTGCAAGAGATGAGATATACACAAATTCAAAAGTGATTATACATCATTTCTACTAAAGCCATTAACTTTCAGGGAAAACCTACATAACAAGATAAAAATGTTTTTAAAAACAACTTATTTTATAAATTTGCTTCCCCTTCCCCAGAAGAATATCTTCATAATTTTCAAGATCATCAAGTCCACTCCCCACATTTTACAGATAAGAAATGTGACTTTCCCAGCATTACAAAGAGGGTTAGTGATAGAGCTGAAGCTCAGGATCTGCAACACTAAGTCAAGCAAACGTTCCTCTTTGCCACACTGTGTCATCAGTTACTGATTACTCTCGCTAGTGAAAAAGATGAACATTGTTAACTCTTAGCAAAATATGAAAATCAAACAATGCATTTTACAAGTTCAGCAACTAAAAGAGATTTTTTAATGTTTTATACAGAAGTACTTTGAATGCTTACAAACAGTTAAAAGCTCAGATTCATGAAAGCAGAACATATTGTTAGAATCATTTTTTAGTTTATTTTACATACACAACAAAGCTACAGAAAATAATTGTACCACTGATTTATACTTATGGTTTTGGGCAGCATTTATAAAGATAAGCAAGAGAGAAAGAAAAAAATAAGGTAGAGCAGGAAAAGGATGGGAAAGAAGCACTGAATAAGTGCAGACGGCTACTTATCCTTGCTAATCTCTTAAGGTAAGCTCAAAAGGGCCAATGGACACAGATTTAGTAAACCTGCCTATCAGCCACCCTACTCTTAGTAAATCATTACCTCTATTTGCATTCAGCTTCAGCTGCTGCCATATTATATTATAGTGCAGTGACATCATGTATGCATTTAATTTATGAGAATACAACCATTTACACACAGCAAAAAAAATGATAGAAATAAAAATTAAATTAAATGATGCAGGCAATTCTACCCACCATTCCTCTCAATAAAATGTATACTTATGACCCAAAGTCAGCATGAGCTATTAATCTGCTATGCTGTTTATATCAGTTCCCATATGTCTTATGCATTAAGCCAAATAGAATTCTAGTGTTTTAAATTACATATTTTTTCATTAGACACAACCCGTACATGCTAGCTAACCACTTCACTGTGGCAAGCAAATAAACACTGGCTAATGCAGCAGAAAATAGAACTGTGTTAACCTTAGGGAGAGGCATTATGTCAAACACTGTACCTAACAGATGACTTTGGGGATTTTTCAAAGAAAATTCTTACATAACCTATTTTATAAGATTTCCAGAGTTACTCCTGTTAACTCTGCAACTATATTAAATGCTATAAAACTAATGTCTGATTCACAGTATCTTGGCAATTACTTAGAAAACCAAACTCTTCAAATACTATAAGTATTTCTTTCCTCTTTTTATGAAATCCAAAGTTAAGAACACATTTTGTTTTCCATTTCACATACTAAGGAAAAAAATGGACTAATACATTGATCATGTCTTACTGAAAAGAGTTCCAATTTTCACAAATTCTCCAAAAAGATGTTGACCTAAAGTCCTCGGAAGAAAACATCTAAATATTTTAGCCCTTCCCTATATCCCCAAAAAGTATGTTCCAATATAACAACTGAAAAAGTGAAATAAATGTAAAAGTGACTCCCAAAATAGCAATTTGAATTTTTAAATGCTACTAGGAGAAATATAAAACATGAAATGGTACAACTACTTTGTAAAACTAGGAGTTTTCTTAAAAGTCAAACTTACACCTACCATATGACCCAGCCGTTTCACTCCTAGGTATTTTCCCAAGGAAAGGAAATATCTATGTCCACACAAAGACTTGTACACAAAAATATTCCTAGCAGCTCTATATACAATAGGACACACTCAAATGTTCATCAACATATGAATGGGTAAAGAAATTGTGGTACAGTATATTTGTAGTATATACAGTGGAATACCACTCAGGAATAACAAGGAAAGAACTATTAATATAAACAACATGCATGAATCACAAAATAATGATGCTGAATGAAATAAGCCAGACAAAATAGAATATTCATTATATGATCCCATTTATAAAAGAATTCTAGAAAATCCAATCTGGTCTTTAGAGTCAGAAAGCAGGTCAGTGGTTGCCTGGGGAGGGATTGAAGGGGAATGAAATAAAAAAGGAGGAAATTGGGAGGTGGGGAAGGAGGTAATAGAAACAAGCATTATCTAAGTTGCAGTGAGGTTTTCACAGGTGTATACATATGTTAAAACTCAAGATGCACTTTAATTTGGACAGTTTATTATATGTCAATTATGCCTGAATAAAGATGGGAAAAATTTCTCCAAACTGCTAGTAACATTGACAATAAACATTATCAAAGGAAGATCTAGCAAACTCTCCAACCTTATAACTACTCCTACATTTACTAAATGTAAAGATTCAATCATTATATAAAATGAATAATACTCTAACAGAAAGGACAAAAGATACACTGAATGTAATTTTGAAAAAAATGGCTGGCTTATAATTAATTACTGATTAAGCTACATATAAAAAACTTGTATATAAGAACTAGAACAGCAACATGTTACATGGAAATGTTGTTTCATTCACATTAAAGTTTACATTTTTAGTTTGCTATAATATGAACCAATGACATGTTTTATGAAGCAGTATTACTCTATTGAGACTTCTATCAATGACCTGTACTGTCAACTATCTACTAACTTATTTCTAGGTGCAATTTAAGCCAGTAATCTAGAAGAGGCAGTATATGCACTTCTATTTATAACAGGTATCAACCTTGCATCTTTCAAAAAGAAGAATTGGCTAATGAATTTACTATTAAATGTCTCAAATGCCATCAGTTAGTCCAATCATTTGGAGTGACCTTTGCTATGTAAGACAGAAAATGTAACCAAACCAAAGATTTTAAAAATGCTTTTTAAAACCTTACAGATTTGCTAAGTAACAGCTAAGCTATTTCATATACAATGGGACTCTAGTAACATTCAGTAATCTTGAATGTCCGAAGTAATTTTTTTCTAATGGCAGCTGTGGCAGAACATTGACACTCTTGTGCTCAAGCATCTTAGAAGGTCTTGTCCACCCTAACCATCAGTAGTCATGTGACCTTACGTGAGAACATAAGCTTAGCTCCCTACCTCTTTCACCAGCCACATTAAGGAATATTTTAAGCACATATAATATCTTTATGACTTTTGAGGAACAAACAAAGGAACCGTATCAGAAGGGAACAAGTGGAAAAATATAGAAATGGTGAATCTATAATGGTGAAATTCCTTCATTTAAATAAACATAAATACCTACTATATACCAGATGCTTGTGATACAGAGATTAATAAAATGCCTTCTCAAATCTTGAGGACTTCACACCTTTTGGGTGATACATCTTTGAAAAAATGCACTGAAAAGTAACTGGAGTTTCCTCAAAGATGGACAAGACAGCCAATGTATTAGACCAAGTGATTTTAACTAGAGGCAAAAATATAATTAAACTGACAATGGTTGTTTTAGGAAAAGGCCAAATTGAGATTCTTAACAAAAAAAAAACACAATGTAATATTGTAAACATGATTGGGAGAGATGTTTAGCCCATAATGTCAAACAATATGACAGCTCCAGTAACCATGTTTCTGATATAACAGACCTACCAATACAGAAAAAAACTTATTTTGAATAAAACAATATGATCTGGCATCTAGAATTCACTTTAGAAATAGGCTATACTATTGTCTGAATGTTTGTCCTCCACCTCCCCCCAAAAAAATTTCCTGTGTAGAATTTCTAATGCCCAATATGATGGTATCAGAAGGTGGGACCTATAGCGAGGATGGGGGGGGTGGAGGGGATGATTAGGTCATGAGAATGGAGCCTTCATAAATGAGGGCAATGCCCTTTAAAAAAAAGAGCTCCCTTGCCCCTCCCACCATATGAAGATACAGCAAGAAGTCAGCAGCCTGCAACCCAAAAGAGGGCTTTCATCAGAATCCAAACATGCTGGTGCCCAATTGTGGGTTTCCTGCCTCAAGAACTGTTAAACATAACTTTTTATTGTTTATAAAGTCACCCAGTCTGTGGTACTTTGTTACAGTAGCCCTAATTGACTAAAACAGGCAAATAAAAGCCTATGTTAGACTATTTCTAAGAAATAGTATTTGCAAAACCCTGCACATAGGATCAAGGCAAGAACCAAAGATGCTGGCACTCAATCTCGGGCTTCCTGCCTCAAAAACTGTGAAACACACCTTTCTTTTGTTTATAAAGCCACCCAGTCTGTGGTACTTTGTTACAGTAGCCCTAATGGACTAAAACAGGCAAATAAAAACCTGTATTAGACTATTGCTAAGAAATAATATTTGCAAAAAACTGCACATAGGATCAAGGCAAGAACCAAGGAACCAAAAGGCAGAAAAATGAAACTTGCAAAAATAAAAACAAACAAAATGAAAGTATAATTATAAAAAAACTAGCAATGTGAACACCAATTGCTATCTTCTTTTTAATAGTAGAGAAAAACAACTTCTTCATAACTAGTATACAGTAAAGAAACTTCAATAAACCAAAAACTTAGGCAGAGGAGGCAGTCAACTGGCTTCCCTTTCAAAGGGACAGCAGACAGCTAACACAGTAAGATGTTTCTAGGCTGAAGGGCCCTTATATTCAGACTGGTTCCAATACAAAATATTAAGCATACTCGAGATAACATAGTCAAGGGGGTTAAATGTCCCATATCTGTCCAAGAATAAAATCATTTGGCTTGGGTTTTTATTTTGTGTTTAATGTTTTTGTGGTCATTTGACAAGCAACCACATTTAACCTGTGAGACTCAAGAGGCAGAGACTCTCACCCTACCCCCAGCCAAAGCTACAACCTTGGACACCAGGCAACAAATGAAGGTCCTGAAATTTGATGAAGAGGTCTCTGATTGAGGGTGAGTAGGACAGGTCTAGAGCCTAGGCCAAAGAGATCCTGAAACACTAAACCCAAAACCAGGAAGAACCATTTTCATTCTTTAAAACTAAACTCAAGTAAGCTAGGTCCATAAATAATGTTAGCCACCACTTTATACTTAGTGCAGGGATTAGCACACTATAGCCTATGTCTCAAATCCATTCAGTTTTTGTAAATCAAGTCATACTGGAACACAGAAACAATCATTTATTTAGATACTGCCTGTGGCTTCCTTCATACTACAATGGTAATGTTGAGTAGGTCCAACAAAAACCATGTGGCCCACAAAACAAAAAAATATTTACTATCTCACTATTACCAGAAAAAAGTTTGCTGACCACTAATTTAGAAGAACACCTAGCTACTACTTTATTTCGAAGGGTATTCAGAAGAGTAAAGTGCTTATGGTTTACTTCAGCAATCAAAGGAGTCCAGCTCTAATATCCTCATCTCTAATTTATTGTAGATGTTTTCTGCCATCTTGATGCAGGGACGGTTTGTGTGGGATCTATCACGACAGCTCAAGAACTTAGTGATCACTATCCTATCCACTCCTACTTGACAAGTTTTTCAAATTTAGTGTTAGGTTTGAAAACACAACCACATGCAGGCTCATAAAAGTTCTTCTTCCTTGCTTTTTCATGCAGTAAACAACCCCAGGCTATCGGCAGGCTAGAAGCTTTTTTATATTTAGGATATAAACATTTTGATAAACTAGAATGTTGTAGGGAACAAGTAACTACCCTTTAGTTAAATGGTAATAAATAAGGATGCTCCTGATCAGACTAAGTACCATCCTGTTCCCCCACCACAATGTCAGGGGAAGGAAGGTAAGAATCACTACAAACCATACAAGAAAGGGGGAAAAATGCAGTCATTTTTCAACAAGTATTTATCCAGCACCTATATATCAGGCACTGCTGTTAGAGATACTAAACCAAACAAACAAAAATCCATGTCTTCATGGAGCCTACATTCCAGTGGGGTTGGGGAATAAAATGCACTGCATGTTATATGGTGGTAAGTGCTCAGAAGAACAGTGAACATGAGGCAGGCCTGGGTGAGATGGCAGGAAAGGCTACACCGAGGAGGTGACATTTCTGTGCGTCATAGTATGCTTGATGAACAAGAAGTTTAGCACATAAAATCTAACTATTCATACTCATGGAATATCCATTATGTCATGAGCTTGCAGTTGTGATTCCCACACTGTTCTTCAGAGAAAATAACACCACCAGTTCTCTGAGGGCAAAAGTAAGTAGCATCCATTTTCCCTTCCCAGTTGGATAAAAGTACACCTTCAGGAAAACCCCGCTTTCAAATGTTGCCAAAATAACAAGGAACCAAAATAAAAAGGTATAAATTCACAAGGACAAAAAATAGAAGAAACAAGGCCAGATGAGTTGACAAGATATAGGCAAACAAAGTGAAAAAAAAAACCAGGTACTTACACACCACAAAATTCTTACGTGGGAAACACCATCTTAGGAAAGCACATAGCAGGCCATAAGGAAAGACAAACCTATAGGAAAGCAGTACTGACAGGCATCTCAAGCTAGAACAAAATGCTGCAGGAAAAAGGTACAGCCTACCCTAGAAAGAGAAAAGGAAACCCTACAGGAGGATTTTTTTACACATGCCACTGCCACCCAGGTAAGGAAGAGCCCTGCAGGCCTAGGGGAATACAAGTCTTGGTGTGAAAACAGGAGGAAGTAGCAGAGAGAGTAAATCAGATGCAAAAATTAAACTTACTTCAAGGAAAGTAGAAATTTTAAACTAAAAGCATCTTACCTTCTATACCAAAAGCATAAGCTAAAAACATGATCTTTACTAAAGATGACTGTAGTTAAACCTAGTTTTATCTGAGTTCCTACTCAGTATAACATTGGAAGAACTGTGTAAGGATCAGGATACTCCCCACTCTTAGTCATACATAAATTTAAAAAACAGGGAAAGAAGTTAGGCATAAACATCTTTTAAAATATAACCAGAGAGGATTAAAGATGGCGGCATGAGAGGAGAGACAGAGGCTTCCTCCTAAAACTGGATACAACAAGAAAATATAGTTGGCGCAACTAATCCTGAGACAGCAACAGGAAAGAGGACGGCGCCAGACTGCACACACCTGGAGAGAAGAGCAGACCTCACTGAACAGGGGTTGGAAAGCTGGGGCAGGTGGAGTTCCTCGGAAGACTGGGTTTCCAGCTGCTTGTGGAAAGCAGGGATCAATATCCAACTGCTCTGGGACAAAAGCTTATATCTGTGTGCTTGGTCCACTAGCTCAGGCAGTGGAGACAGGCACAGCAGCTGGGAAGTGGGGTACAGTTATTCCCTCCCACCCAGGCACCAATACCGCTCCACTGTGACCACCAACATTGCTTCAGGGGATGAGCAGCTCCAGAATAGAGCGTCTGGACACTAGAGGGCGCCATGTACAAATATGAAACACCAAAGAAACCAGGTCTAGAGTAAAATAACTAATACAACTCCCGAGAAAGATTTCAATGATATGGACCTCGTGACTCTTCCTGAAAGGGAGTTCAAAATAAAAATCATCAACATGCTAATGGAGATACAGAAAGATATTCAAGAACTCAGGAATGAATTCAGGATGGAGATCCAATCGTTGTAGGGCACGATGGAGGGTATCAAAAGCAGGTTGGATACGGTATAGGAGACACTAAGTGAAATAGAAACTAGGGAAGAGGAATACAAAGAAGCTGAGGCACAGAGAGAAAATAGGATCTCTAAGGATGAAAGAATATAGAGAGAATTGTGTGACCAATCCAAACAGAACAATATTCGCATTATAGGGATACCAGATGAAGAAGAGAGAGAGAAAGGGATAGAAAGTGTCTTTGAGGAGGTAGTTGCTGAAAACTTCCCCAGTCTGGGGAAGGAGATAGTCTCTCAGGCTATGGAGATCCACAGATCTCCCAACACAAGGGACCCAAGGAAGACAAAACCAAGACACATAGTTATTAAAATGGAAAAGATCAAGGATAAGGAAAAATAGTTAAAAGCATCCAGAGACAGAAATAAGATCATAGACAAAGGAAAACCCATCAGGTTAACATCAGACTTCTCAGCAGAAACCTTACAGGCCTGAAGGAACAGGCATGATGTATTTAATGCCATGAAGCAGAAGGACTTGGAACCAAGATTACTTATCTGGGAAGATTATCATTTAAATTTGGAGGGATTAAACAATTTCAAGATAAGCAAAAGCTGAAAGAATTTACCTCCCACAAACCATCTCTGCAATCTATTTTGGAGGGACTGCTATAAATGGAAGTGTTCCTAAGGTTGAATAGCTGTCACCATAGGTAATAAAACCACAGTAAAGAAAGTAGGACAGCTAATTACTAAGCAAATGCAAAATTAACTATCCCCAAAGTCAATCAAGGGATAGACAAAAAGTACAGAATATGATACCTAATATATAAAGAATGGAGGAAGAAAAAGGAGGAGAAACAGAAAAGAACATTTAGATTGTGATTGCAAAACCATACTAAGTGAGTTAACTTACACTCTTAGATAGTAAGGAAATTAGCCTTGAACCTGTGGTAACCATGAATCTAAAGCCTGCAATGGCAATAAGTATATACCCACCAATAATCACCCTAAATGTAAATGGACTGAATGCACCAATCAAAAGACACAGAGTCACTGAATGGAGAAAAAAACAAGAACCATCTATATGCTGCTTACAAGAGACTCACCTCAAACCCAAAGACATGCAGAGACTAAAAGTCAAGGAATGGAAAAAGATATTTCATGCAAACAACAGGGAGAAAAAAGCAGGTGTTGCAGTACTAGTACCAGACAAAATAGACTTCAATCCATTGAAAGTAACAAGAGATGAAGAAGGACATTACATAATGATAAAGGGGTCAGTCCAACAAGAGGATATAACCATTATAAATATATATGCACCCAACACAGAGGAGCATCAGCATATGTGAAACAAATACTAATAGAACTAAAGGAGGAAATAGAATGCAATGCATTCATTTTAGGAGACTTCAACATACAACTCTCTCCAAAGGACAGATCCACCAGACAGAAAATAAGTAGGGACACAGAGGTACTGAACAACACACTAGAACAAATGGACCTAACAGACATCTTTGGCACTCTACACCCAAAGTCAACAGGATACACATTCTTCTCAAGTGCACATGGTTCTCCAGAATAGACAACACACTAGGCCACAAAAAGAGGCTCAGTGAATTCAAAAAGATTGAAATTCTACCAAGCAACATGTCAGACCACAAAAGTACAACACTAGAACTAAATTGTACAAAGAAAGAAAAAGGGCCCACAAACACATGGAGGCTTAACAACATGCTCCTAAATAATCAATGGATCAATGACCAAATCAAAATAGAGATCAAGCAATATATGGAAACAAATGAAAACAACAACACAAAGCCCCAACTCCTGTGGGACGCAGTGAAAGCAGTCTTAAGAGGAAAGTATATAGCACTCCAGATATATTTAGAGAAGGAAGAACAAACACAAATGAATAGTACAACATCACAATTATCAAAATTGGAAAAAAAAATAGCAAATGAGGCCTAAAGTGAGCAGAAGGATGGACATAATAAAGTTCAGAGAGGAAATAAATAAAATTGAGAAGAATAAAACAATAGAAAAAATCAATGAAACCAAGAGCTGGTTTTTGAGAAAATAAACAAAACAGATAAGCCTGTAGCTATACTTATTAAGAGAAAAAGTGAATCAACACAGATCAACAGAATCAGAAAGGAGAAAGGAAACATCACGACGGACCAAACAGAAATACAAAGTATTATTAGAGACTACTATGAAAATCTATATGCTAACAAGCTGGAAAACCTAGAAGAAATGGACAACTTCCTAGAAAAATACAACCTTCCAAGACTGACCAAGAAAGAAACACAAAATCTAAACAAACAAATTACCAGCAAACAAATTGAAGCGGTACTCAAAAAACTACCCGAGAACAAAACTCCCGGGACAGATGGATTTACCTCAGAATTTTATCAGACATACAGAGAAGATATAATAAACATTCTCCTTAAATTTTCCAAAAAATAGAACAGGAGAAAATACTGCCAAACTCATTCTATGAAGCCAACATCACCCTAATAGCAAAACCAGGCAAAGACCCCACCAAAAAAAGAAAATTACAGACAAATATCCCCAATGAACTTACATGCAAAAATACTCAATAAAATATTAGCAAAACGAATTCAAAAATACATCCAAAGGATCATACACGATGACTAAGTGGGATTCATCCTAGGGATAGGGATGCAGGGACAGTGCAACATCCGAAAATCCATCAACATCATAAACCACATCAAGAAAAAGGACAAAAATATGAGGATCTCCATACATGCTGAAAAAGCATTCGACAAAATTCAACATCCATTCATGAAAAGAACTCTCAACAAAATGGGTATAGAGGGCAAGTATCCCAACATAATAAAGGCCATATATGATAAACCCACAGCCAATATCATACTGAACAGTGAGAACCTGAAAGCTTTTCCTCTGAGATTGGGAACAAGACAGGGTGACCCACTCTCCCCACTGTTATTCAACACAGTACTGGAGGTCCTAGCCATGGGAATTAGATTAAACAAAAGAAATATAAAGAATCCAAATTGGTAAAGAATAAGTCAAACTGTCACTATTTGCAGATGACATGATATTGTACATAAAAAACCCTAAGGACTCCACTACAAAACTACTAGAACTGATATCAAAATACAGCAAAGCTGAAGGATACAAGATACACACACAGAAATCTGTGGCTTTCCTATACAGTAACAATGAACTAATAGAAAGAGAAATCAGGAAAACAATTCCATTCACAATTGCATCAAAAAGAATAAAATACTTAGGAATAAACCTAACCTAGTAAGTGAAAAACCTATACCCTGGAAACTATAAGATACTCTTAAGAGAAATTAAAGAAGACAGTAACAAATGGAAACTCATCCCATGCTCTTGGCGAGGAAGAATTAATATTGTCAAAATGGCCATCCTGCCCAAAGCAATCTACAGATTTGATGCAATCCCTATCATATTACCAATGACATTCTTCAATGAACTGGAACAAATAGTCCAAAAATTCATATGGAAGCACCAAACACCCCGAATATCCAAAGCAACCCTGAGAGGGAAGAATAAAGTGGGGAGGATCATGCTCCCCACCTTCAAGCTCTACTACAAAGCCACAGTAATCAAGACAGTTTGGTACTGGCACAAGAAAAGAGCCACTGAACAGTGGAACAGAATTGAGACTCCAGACATTAACCCAAACATATATGGTCAATTAATATATGATAAAGGAGCCATGGACATACAAAGGGGAAATGACAGTCTCTTCAACAGATGGTGCTGGCAAAACTGGAGAGCTACATGTAAGAGAATGAAACTGGATCATTGTCTAACCCCATACACAAAAGTAAATTCAAAATGGATCAAAGACCTGAATGTAAGTCATGAAACCATAAAACTCTTAGAAAAGATAATAGCAAAAATTTCTGGGACATAAACATGAGCGACTTCTTCATGAACATATTTCCCCGGGCAAGGGAAGCAAAAGCAAAAATGAACAAGTGGGACTGTATCAAGCTGAAAAGCTTCTGTACAGCAAAGGACACCATCAATAGAACAAAAAAGTACCCTACAGTATGGGAGAATATATTTATAAATGAGAGATCGATAAAGGGTTGACATCCAAAATATATCAAGAGCTCACGCACCTCAACAAACAAAAAGCAAATAATCCAATTAAAAAATGGGCAGAGGAGCTGAACAGACAGTTCTCTAAACAAGAAATTCAGATAGCCAACAGTCACATGAAAAGATACTCCACATCACTAGTCATGAGAGAAATGCAAATTAAAACCACAATGAGATATCACCTCACACCAGTAAGGATCGCCACCATCCAAAAGACAAACAACAACACATGTTGGCGAGGTTGTGGCGAAAGGGGAACCCTCCTACACTGTTGGTGGGAATGTAAATTAGTTCAACCACTGTGGAAAGCAGTATGGATGTTCCTCAAAAAGCTAAAAATAGAAATACCATTTGACCCAGGAATTGCCCTTCTAGGAATTTACCCTAAGAATGCAGCACTCCATTTTGAAAAAGACAGTTGCACCCCTATGTTTATCGCAGCAGTATTTACAATAGCCAAGAAAAGGAAGCAACCTAAGTGTCCATCAGCAGATGAATGGATAAAGAAGATGTGGTATATATACACAATGCAATATTATTTAGCCATAAGAATAAAACAAATCCTACCATTTGCAACAACATCGAAGGAGCTGGAGGGTATTATGCTCAGTGATATAATCCAGGTGGAGAAAGACAAGTATCAAATGATTTCACTCATATGTGGAGTATAAGAACAAAGAAAAACTGAAGGAACAAAAGAGCAGCAGAAGGATAGAACCCAAGAATGTACTAAAAGTTACCAAAGGGAAAGGGACTGGGGAGGATGGATAGGAAGGGTGCGATAAGGGCAGGGAAAAAGAAAGGGGGCCTTACGATTAGCATGTATAATGCCGGGGGGACATGGGGAGGGATGTGCAACACAGAGAAGACAAGTAATGATTCTACAGCATCTTACTACGCTGATGGACAGTGACTGTAATGGGGTTTGTGGGGGGGACTAGGTGCAGTGGGGAGTCTAGAAAACATAATGTTCTTCATGTAACTGTAGAATAATGATAACTAAATGAATAAAAACTATCTAAAGAGAAAATATATATATATATGACCAGAGAAACAGGAAATACAACTTCTCCAAAAGGTCTCAAAACCTAAGACATCTAGGTGTTAGATAATCTTCCCTAAGTTAGCACAATACCTAACCATTAAGAAATACCTAACCATTAAGAGCGACAATTCTTTCCTTTCTTGAAAAATCAGGACTACCTATTTTTCTACCATTCATTCCTCCTTTTCATAGAAGCCAACTATTTCCTCTATATGCTCAATGCAAATAAAAAGAATAATGCTAAAGAAATATTTATTTTAAAAAATTCTTATAAAAAATAACTTTCCTGTTACACTTTTATACCACCTGCTCCACTTACTTTAACAGGCTGCTGTAAAGATAAAATAAGGTGTGTTCAATGTCTCTGATAAAGATATTTTGTAAATCAAGTTCACAAAAACTAAACATCTGTGCATTTCAAGAGTTCAGCGAAGACTTTACTGATGTTTCAACTGCTTACTTTATTTTCTGCTCTCTATAAAATTATTGAGAAATACTTAAAAGTTGAAGAGAAATACCAGAGAAAGCAGAAACTAATACAGACACACAGGGAACAGTGACAAAAAGATTTCTCATCATCAACTTAAATTTTTTATTACTTATAAAATCTTAAAAAAAACAAGTTTAAAAACACATGCTCTCATTTCTTAATTAAAAAAAAACTATAGGGAATGCACTCATTTTGTCTTTATGGATATCCTCCAATAACTAAAAAACACATTTCTTATTAACATACTATGCATGTCTTACCTATTAAAGATTTGATATTTTCTAAGATTAAATCACTAGTAATATTTCCAGATAAATCTTGCCCCAATTCAGCAATCAGCTTGGCATAACCTTCATTCTCTTCTCTTAACAAATTGAATTTTTGCTGCTTATAACTGAAATTAGATAAATATCATACAGGGGATAAAATTAATTTCAATTAGCAAGCTTAATTAAGAGTACTGTATTCTTTTCATTGAATATTCTTATCTCTCTCAGATAACAATACTAAGAATTATTGTTGAAAAACTTACCTTTGTTTATCTTTTAGGATAGAATGATAACAATAGTTCAAAGAGACTATTATACAGGGAAAATCAGTAACACAAAGAATAGATATTGCTAATCCCAAGGAGGAACAACATACTACTATTTCCATCACTCAGGATATACCCTAGAATATAGCCAGTTGTTAATTATTTTAAAGCACTGAACACTATTTCAACTTCTAATATGGAAAAAAATTTATACTGGTTTCACACAGGCCACGTTCAATGCTAACTCAGTAATTACAGGCTACTTTTAAAAGGAAAAAATAGGAGACACATGGTAAGAGCAACATAAAAAACCTTCAACTGCCTTTAGAAATTCTAGTATTCAAAATGAGAGCTAAGAAAACACACTCAGGTACTTGATCTGCAACAGAAAGGTACGTGTACTTACAAGAGTTTTGTCTTGATTTTAACTGACTTCTGATTGAACTGCTGTGATTGTTTGATAAGCCCTAATGATTCCAATGTTTCTGGATCCAGGCGTTCCTTTAGAACTGTGTCTGAAACTAAATACTGCATTAAAAAATATTAAAGGCCATTTATTCCTTAGCATTCCAACTACACAACCACAATATTTAAAATATATTATATATTTATTTATATTGAGTATATTTCAATATATTCAAAACAGCTTTTCCCAAATACTAAAATAACACAAAAACGTATCAATTTGTAACAATAAAAAAAGCTTAGAACTTCAATTGAAAAAATGAAGACTGCAAATATTGAAAAATATGACATAGCTCTTTAAAAAAACACTCACTAAAAAATTAAGTGCATGCTGTACACGGCCTACAAATGACAAGAACAACCGATGAAATTCTGATTAAAATTGAATCTGTCAACTGTATTTTAAGATAATACAGCACTTCAGTCAAATTCTAGCACAGCAAAGACAAGGACATTCTTCCAGGTCTGAGTAATGGCATTTCTCCTTGATTCTAAATGTATAAACAAAATGGTTTATTAGACAATGATTATGACAAGTTCTAGAATTTATTATTTTTAAACTACCTTCATTTCTTTTCTCCATACCTAATCATTTAGGAAAAACTGCTCAGTTTAAAAGCTGTCCACATAATTTCTACTCACTTGATAGATGTTTACCTTTCTCTCAGGAATTTATTAGGTCAGGAATACCACCTAAGGTTTTATATGTATAGATAAATGATATGCTAGCATGTCTACTTCATAGAAATAATTAGTATGTCCAATTTTACAAATCATTCCATTTCAAAACCCCAATCTCACCTTAAAATGAATAGTCAACTAGATGTCAACATCCTCCTCCATTATCGTGTTTACTGCAATTACAAGTGTTCAATGGAAAATGTAGAAAGTGCTTTTTAAAACTTACCAAACATGCTAATACCAATTGTGTAAAATAGTCTCTCTTGCTTTTTTCTTCTAAACAATTTGTCTCAGTATCTACAGTGAAGGAAAAAAAAGATGAAAGTTTGACATATTTTCCAAGACTCTCTCCAACACTAAAATAAGATACTTAATTTTCTTTAAAACTAGCTAATTTTGAAATGCTCATTTGGAAAAAAAATCTGAAACTATGGTGAGCATGATCTGTCCTCCATATACATATGAATGCTTAGAATTAATTTCTCCTTATACTGTAGACTGACCCTGTGACCAATGGCATACCCATAAAATGGTAAACCCATGAAATGGTAAGTAGATTACACAGAAGATGCATGTAACGGCACTGGAAAAGCAACAAAGCTTCAAAAAAAACCCACTGTTTTCAAAAATGGAAATATTAAAGCAAAGTTTAAATGACCACATGTCAGAGATGCTAAAGAAGAAATTCCTTTCTTGAGTGTTAAGTGTAACTGGGTGACAACAAAGATCTCTTCTGACATTAAAGATCCTATTACTCAGGAAGTTCAAAACTCTTGACCTTGGCCACCTTGTTACCATGTACCATGTTCTATTCAAGCTACCTGGCCATCAGTTCTAAGAAAAGACAGTATTAAAAGATATTTTTAATATCCTATTTTGAATTATAATTCTAGTCAGCAAACAAAAATGTATTCAAGATTTTCATTTTCTTCCTACTGAAATCTTTTTTAAAAGCTGAAACCTCCTTGTTGTATATCTGAAACCAATATAAGATTGCATATCAACAATACTTCAATAAAAAAAAACTGAGACCTATTTGTCGAATAATTTTCTGTGGCATGAAAGAAATAAAACTATTAGCTCTAAATGCCAAGCATCAAAATTTTCATCTAGAATTAGCAAGATTACAAAGCTGATTTTAGGATTATTACTTTAACTAATTACATACTATTATCCTATTTTTAAAGTCAACTCATACTTTAGAATGTGCTATAGAAAGCAGCACTGATTTTAGGGATGTATTAAAAGTTGTCCTCTAAGTATTGTAGGGCTCTCCCCAGACATCCTACCACCGCTTTGTTTCGGTTTACTTTCTACCACCATCTGTGAGAATTGAGAGAAGGGGATTTATCATGAAATATACCCATGTTTTCTTTGCCCTTCTCCATTTTCCCTTCCTGGACAGTGCCATTTCCCAATATCCTGGCCAATGTAGCTAACTTCAGAAAACTTAGCCTTTTTATTTGAAATGGCTTAATTTAGCTTTGTTTTATATCAAGATACATTCTGAAAACTGAATTATAAACTAAAACTAGCACAAGTTTATAAACAGTGATTATACTCACATTTGACTTACAATACTATATAGTCTCTATAGAGTAAAAAGATATATATTCTAGATTTATAAAAACATTTGTACATTGTAAAATCCTTACTTTGGAAGAAAACATTTTAACATAGTACATTAATTTAATAAACAGCACGTTTTACAGGTGAAATAAAGGTTTAATACCTACCTAATATGCAGAATACATCAGCAAGAATGGAAGGCATATCCTCATGAAATTCCTAATTTTAAAAATATAATTATTCATAATAAAACACAATAGCACACCAGCAAGTATTATGGTTTCAGAATAACAAAAACCCCAACACGACTGTGTTGACATGTAATAAAATTCTTCATGTTTCATAATATAGAGAAAATAAAGAGATAACAGTTGGAAAAAAATGTTTAAATTTCTATCATTAAGTAACTTGACAAAAAATAGAAACCTAAATAAACACCAGGAAATATTACAGAGCACAACTGATTGAAATTTTTCCAATGAATTTTCATGCTAGAAACCACTGGAATTTTCAGTACCTCACACCTACCTAAAGCAAAACTGTTAAAAATGGTTTATTTATCATCCAAAATTTTAAATATTGTGCCCATCACTGACCTATGCAAAAATCATAGTAGTATCAGAACAGAAATCTAAAAAATATAAGAACAATCACAAGCTGGTGTTCCCTAATTCAAGATTCTCTGAAGACAATTACCAAAAATCTATCTTTATTTTCCTTATGCTCTAACAGTTGTAAGCCTTTGGAGAAACACACCCAAAAATCTCCCCTCATTTCTGGACGAAAACTTCAACATTTTACTAGATCTGTCTCCTAACTTCCCACTCCCATGCCCCATTTTAGAGCAATTTTTCATTAGGAAGGACATAATTCAATTATTGCAGTTAGTTTGCTGGCACTGTAGCAACCCTAAAACTAGCCTATTTTCAGAGACTAAAGGAAAGAAATATAATTCTAAAGCAAAACCTGGCAGCTGTAAGAGACACACAGGATATGCTCCTGTGGCTAAGAAGTGGGACCGTGAGATTCAGTACTATGAGAAGGCCATGACAAAGACAATCCAGCTGCAGAAGAATATGTATCACGAAGGACTGAAAGGAAGGGTGAGCTAAGGAAGAACAAAACACACATTTTATGGTGACAGATGGTAACTGCACTTGTCATGGTGAGCATTTCATAATGTACATAAATGTGGAATCACTGTCATACAAATAGAACTAATATGTCAACTATACATTAATAAAAAACTTTTTATAAACATTAAGTTCATTTGGACTGTTCATTTTCAATAAATGAGAAAAGTATTATAATCAAATTCCATAAATACACTAAACCCTACACCAATGCCCAATTAATGGAATGAAATAACCTTAACTGTCAACCAGATTTTAGCCTCAAATTTCTTAAATGGCTATGAACTTTGGCTATGTCTACTTGAGTGCAAGTACTCAGGATACCTGAAGACCAGAAATAATAGAGCAAGACAAGAGCTTTCAAACATGGAAAACTCACTGTTGAAAGACTACTCCAACATGAACTAATGTTGCTTTCTCATACAGACAATTCAGTGATAAAAGAGAAATGCATATTGAACCTCTACTGCTGAAATACATCTCAATGTGAGGAGAAAAAATCACAACAGCTAAACACAGAAGTTCCTTATAACTATCCTCAGGAAAACACAAAATTATAAAGGAGATGACCTACACTAACAGGAAAAGGCCACAGAAGCTTAGAGCAACACAGGGGAAAATGCACGCTGATATCAAGAAGTGCCAGGTCCTACCTCAGTAACAGTTATGAAAGTTTTTCTCAACTGGGCAGATAATTTTATTTCTGTCAGTTTAAAATACAGCCTAATAGAGTAATACACCACTTGTAAAAACTGAAACTTAACTACTGGTTTAAAATAAACATGACTACAATTTGACAATTCATCTTTCAATTTAAATACCAAACCACCATGACAAGTAATTGATCTGAAGTTAACTTAAATACTCTAAAAAATAACAGAATGAAACAGAATAACCACTTAAAGGTTAGGGGGAAAAATCTAGTTAATATTTTTTAAAAGAAATTGCAAAAACATGAAAATTGGTATCAGTGAAGGTCCTCTATGCAACCTCAATTCAAAATCACTGAATCCTCAATTTAAAAAATACATTTAATTTCTAAACATAACCACAAACTAAAGAAAATACCTTGAGAGATGCTATATTGGGAGAAAAACATATTCTAGCCAAATTATTTTTTATACTAGCACTTTTAATTGAGTATACCTTGACTTCAGTAAAATGCAGGCTTTTTTTTCTTACTCTCCCAGTTTACCTCACATTCTCTGTTTTACTCACAACCAGACAGAAAGATTAAAATGTGTTTCTGCCTAGCAACAATGACTTATCACTATTACCTTAAAACATTCACTACTGTTGTTGCTGAGCAGCTAGGTGAAGAACTAGGAGAAACCTCAACCTGGATGGGGGAAGCGTTCTTAATTCTGGGTGAGAGAGAATTCTCAGCCCAGTGTAGGTAAGGAAGGAATTCATTAAAGCAACAGCAGCAGGGAATGGCAGCTGCCTTGCAGGCACCAGAGAACAGGAAAGTACAAGGGAAAGAGGGAAATTTCTTGGCCTAGGACAGATTCCCTTGCCAACTCCTGAAGCCAGAGTCACCTGGCATCTTGCGTCCACCTGGATCTGCAAGGCATGGGGACTAGCCCCTACGACTCCAGGATTTGGGGGAGCCACGGAGCACAGAATGGAGTAAGATTATGTTCTGAGAACTTCCCAAAGAAAGGAGATTTTCCGACACACTACTAAAAACAGATCACACAGCGGCAGTTACTCCATGTCACCCAGGCGATGGAAACATGCAGGCCCAAATCTGATCTCTTACCAGCAGCCCCTTCCTACTTATTAGGAGTAAAGCGGAGACAGAGTGAAGACCGCAATAATCTGAGCAGTGAGAAAGCTTTATCTGAAAGTACACACTTAAAGAAAGTGTGGATGACCTCAGAGAGAAGGCACACTGAAAGTTTGGGGATTCTCTCTTTTAAGGCTTTCAAGAATGGGGTAAACGGCAGAGGGGGGTTGTTCGGCATAGGCTTGACTTATAGTCTCAAGGTGCTTATCTCTGGTGAGAGACACCATGTCTCCTTTCCTTTCTTATCAGTCCTCCAGATAATTCTGCTAAATAAGCCCAACACAAGGAATTTATTTATCCAGTTATTTTCCAAGATAGGGTTACCCTCAAGTAGTGGGGACATATCAGTTAAGACTGCCTGCCCTGCCTTAAGATAGGCTGTTGGGCTACTGTCTCATTACCAGAGAATATGTTAGGAATCTTACTTCTTCAACTCTCTGCTTTTTAAAATGGAATCTTAGCCTTAAGATGGGGTCCCTCCTGTTTTTACTATACTGTTTATATTTCAGCATTTTTCATCATAGGGAGGAAAAGTTAATTATGATGCTTGTCCCATGTCCCTGCCCTAGCTCACTATAATTTGAATAAAATGAAATGCAATTTATACACTTCAGGGATCTTTGTATCAAAAAAGAACACAGACACACAACTTACTCTAATGTCGTTAAGAACATTAGATGCATGTTCATGCTTGAGATTTCCATTAACGACATGGCATGATAACTCATAAAGAGCTTGCTGGAAATCTGTAGAACATAATAGAAATAATGTGAGAACACAGACTCCTGAACATGAAAGGTAGACCCTCGAGGGTTAGATCTATGTATTTCCTACTTCTAAGAATTATTATAATCATCAACAATGGTAAGAAAAATATACTTCAAATGCTTTTCTCTAGATTTTTCCCTTTTTTTCACAAAACACAATACTAAAAGAGTAAAAAAAGTGAACCTTGACTATACTACTATAACATAACTACTGCTTGAGAATTCCTTCCCAATCTTTTCCTTTACGTCAACATATTTCACATATTTGCATTCACCAGGCACATCATTTGGTATTCTAATTACCCCACAAACACTTTTAAAAGCGTTTTTTCTTGCTACCAAAGTCTCCAAAATTACCAAAGTCTCCCCTTTCTTTTTCCCCACAATTATCCCTCCCTTCCCACCCATCCTCCTCCCCAGTCCCTTTCCCTTTGGTAACTGTTAGTCCATTCTTGTGTTCTGTGAGTCTGCTGCTGTTTTGTTCCTTCAGTTTTTCTTTGTTCTTATACTCCACATATGAGTGAAATCATTTGGTACTTGTCTTTCTCCGCCTGGCTTATTTCACTGAGCATAATACCCTCTAGCTCCATCCATGTTGTTGCAAATGGTAGGATTTGTTTTCTTCTTATGGCTGAATAAGAAGAAGACTGAATAGAATGCCACTATGTGAATATAAACTAAATTAGCTATTCTTCTAATCAGATTTCACAGATTTTTCTAAATATATTCAGATTATAGTCAATGCAAACTCAGGGCTACACTGACAATAGGTAAGGAATAGCAGTAAATATAAAATCAAGTTTTACCCATATCCTAAGGTCAGAGAAACTTCTCCCCAAATATTAATCTTTTTTGTCCTCTATTTCCATCAGAATTAAAACTAATATAATTACACACATAAAACAGCAGCTCTATGAGAACTGTCAACCACAAGTAGTATCATTCACTATTAAAATTAGCAAGTAGTCCCCTTTCGAGGAGGAAGAATCTCTTTTTTGGGTGTGCGTGGGGGGGGGGGTTGTTATTGGTTAGGTAAACACCTCCTTCCAGCTATCATTATATTTAGTTTCATACACTGAAAACTTTACTTGCTTACTTTCATTAAAAGTAGGAAAACAAGCAGCTCTAAAAACATTTATGTAAAATAAAGTCAACTTATAATCCCTTTTAAAAGGAATCAAAAAGTTTTCAGGGCAAAACAGCAAATAAAAAACTAAATATTTAAAAATATTCTCTCTTGGTTTTACTACTCACAAAAAGAGAATATAATAGAAATCAAGACTCATATCAATACCCTTTTAAACAATGAAAATAGTATTCTACAATCAAATGTGTCCTCAAATTATTTGTTAATGTACGATAACCCAATTATCCCAATTCCTTATGAAGAATTCATTATTAAATAATCCCACCTTTTTCGCAAATATGCCTTAATTATGCTTACAATAAACTATATAAAAACTAACTTGTTAGCATGGTAGGAATATGAGGTTAATTTAATGCTTTGAATTTACATTAATGAAATGCTTTTACAGCAAATAATACTCATGCAAAGTTATCCAGAAAACTAAAATTTTTTAAAAAGGCAATCACTCTTAGAAGGACAAAACAGCTGAATATCAAACTAAATTTCCATAAGAATATAAGCTGATAGAGTCTGAGGGAATTCTAATCTTAATCACAGGAGACTATAAAACAGAGAACAAAGAGCCCAGGTCATTTTGCTGACAGTAAAGGACATAAAAACAATCACAACGTAAACCACAAAGTAGCAAAAACAGTCCCCAACTCACATATTATTTAAATGCCCATTTAACTGGTTAGGAAGTCCTACAGTATCTTTTTTCCAGTGGATATACTATAGAAGTACTTTTTAAATACATTTACATTTTGTTATCATTTATCTACAATTACATGAAGAACATTATGTTTACAAGACACCCCCCTTCACCAAGCCCTTCCACAAACCCCATTACAGTCACTGTCCATCAGCGTAGTAAGATGCTGTAGAATCACTACTTGTCTTCTCTGTATTGCACATCCCTCCCTATGTCCCCCCCCCATTATATGTGCTAATCGTAAGGCTCGCTTTATTTTACCCCGCCCTTATCCCTCCCTTCCCACCCATCTTCCCCAGTCCCATTCCCTTTGGTAACTATTAGTTCATTCTTGGGTTCTGTGATTCTGCTGCTGATTTGTTCCTTCAGTTTTTCTTTGATCTTATACTCCACATATGAGTGAAATCATTTTATACTTGTCTTTCTCTGCCTGGCATATTTCACTGAGCATAACACCCTCTAGCTCCATCCATGTTGTTGCAAATGGTAGGATTTGTTTTCTTCTTATGGCTGAATAATATTCCATTGTGTATATGTACCACATTTCTTCATCCATTCCTCTACTAATGGACACTTAGGTTGCTTCCATTTCTTGGCTATTGTAAATAGTGCTGCGATAAACATAGGGGTGCATCTGTCTTTTTCAAACCGGGCTGCTGCATTTGTAGGGTAAATTCCTAGAAGTGGAATTCCTGGGTCAAATGGCATTTCTATTTGAGCTTTTTGAGGAACCTCCATACTGCATTCCACAATGGTTGAACTAACTTACATTCCCACCAACGGTGTAGGAGGGTTCCCCTTTCTCCACAACCTCGCCAACATTTGTTGTTTTCTGTCTTTTGGATGGTGGCCATCCTTACTGATGTGAGCTGATATCTCATTGCAGTTTTAATTTGCATTTCTCTGATGACTAGCGATGTGGAGCATTTTTTCATGTGTCTGTTGGCCACCTGAATTTCTTCTTTGGAGAACTGTCTATTCAGATCCTCTGCCCATTTTTTAATTGGCTTATTTGCTTTTTGTTTGTTGAGGTGTGTGAGCTCTTTATATATATTGGATGTCAACCCTTTATCGGATCTGTCATTTATGAATATATTCTCCCATACTGGAGTATACCTTTTCTCTATTGATGGTGTCCTTTGCTGTACAGAAGCTTTTCATCCTGATACAGTCTCACTTGTTCATTTTTTATTTTGTTTCCCTTGCCTGGGGAGATATATTCATGAAGAAGTCGCTCGTGTTTATGTCCTAGAGATTTTTGCCTATGATTTTTTGTAAGAGTTTTATGGTTTCATGACTTACATTCAGATCTTTGATCCATTTCGAATTTACTTTTGTGTACGGGGTTAGACAGTGATTCAGTTTCATTCTCTTACATGTAGCTCTCCAGTTTTGTCAGCCCCATCTGTTGAAGAGACTGACATTTCCCCATTGTATGTCCATGGCTCCTTTATCATATATTAATTGACCATATATGTTTGGGTTAATATCTGGAGTCACAATTCTTTTCAACTGGTCTGTAGCTCTATTCTTGTGCCAGTACCAAACTGTCTTGATTACTGTGGCTTTGTAGTAGAGCTTGAAGTTGGGGAGTGAGATCCCCCAAACTTTATTCTTCCTTCTCAGGATTGCTTTGGATATTCAGGGTCTTTGGTGTTTCCATATGAATTTTTGAACTATTTGTTCCAGTTCGTTGAAAAATGCCATTTGTAATTTGATAGGGGTTGCATCGAATCTGTAGATTGCTTTGGGCAGGATGGCCATTTTGACAATATTAATTCTTCCTAGCCACGAGCATGGGATGAGTTTCCATTTGTTAGTGTCCTCTTTAATTTCTCTTAAGAGTGACTTGTAGTTTTCAGGGTATGGGTCTTTCACTTACTTGGTTTGGTTTATTCCTAAGTATTTTATTTTTTTTAATGCAATTCTGAATGGAATTGTTTTCCTGATTTCTCTTTCTATTAGTTCATTGTTAGTGTATAGGAAAGCCAAAGATTTGTGTGTTAATTTTGTATCCTTCAACTTTGCTGTATTCCGATATCAGTTCTAGTAGTTTTGGAGTGGAGTCTTTAGGGTTTTTTTATGTACAATATCATGTCATCTGCAAATAGTGACAGTTTATCATCTTCTTTACCAGTCTGGATTCCTTGTATTTCTTTTGTTTAGTCTAATTCCCGTGGCTAGGACCTCCAGTACTATGTTGAATAACAGTGGGGAGAGTGGGCATCCCTGTCTTGTTCCCAATCTCAGAGGAAAAGCTTCAGCTTCTCACTGTTCAGTATAAAGTTGGCTGTGGGTTTATCATATATGGCCTTTATTATGTTGAGATATTTGCCCTCTATACACATTTTGTTGAGAGTTTTTATCATGAATGGATGTTGAATTTTGTCGAATGCTTTTTCAGCATCTATGGAGATGATCATGTGGTTTTTGTCCTTCTTTTTATTGATGTGGTGGATGATGTTCATGGATTTTTAAATGTACCATCCTTGCATCCCTGGGATGACTCCCACTTGGTCATGGTGTGTGATCCTTTTGATGTATTCTTGAATTCAGTGTGCTAATATTTTATCGAGTATTTTTCATGTCTGTTCTTCAGGGATATTTGTTTGTAATTTTCTTTTTTTTGGTGGGGTCTTTGCCTGGTTTTGCTATTATGGTGATGTTGGCTTCATAGAATGAGTTTGGGAGTATTTGCTCCTGTTCTATTTTTTGGAAAACTTTAAGCATAATGGGTATTATATCTTTTCTGTATGTCTGATAAAATTCCGAGGTAAATCCATCTGGCCCAGGGGTTTTGTTCTTCGGTAGTTTTTTGATTACCGCTGCAATTTATTTGCTGGTAATTGGTTTGTTTAGATATTGTGTTTCTTCCTTGGTCAGTCTTGGAAGGTTGTATTTTTCTAGGAAGTTGTCCATTTCTTCTAGGTTTTCCAACTTGTTAGCATATAGGTTTTCATAGCAGTCTCTAATAATTCTTTGTATTTCTGTTGGGTCCGTCGTGATGTTTCTTTTCTCATTTCTGATTCTGTTGATGTGTGTTGATTCTCTTTTTCTCTTAGTAAGTCTGGCTAGAGGCTTCTGTGTTTTGTTTATTTTCTCAGAGAACCAGCTCTTGGTTTCATTGATTTTTGCTATTGTTTTTTTCTTCTCAATTGTATTTATTTCTTCTCTGATCTTTATTATGTCCCTCCTCCTGCTGACTTTAGGCCTCATTTGTTCTTCTTTTTCCAATTTTGATAATTGTGACGTTAGGGTATTCATTTGGGTTTGTTCTTCCTTCTTTAAATATGCCTGGAGTGCTATATACTTTCCTCTTAAGACTGCTTTCACTGTGTCCCACAGAAGTAGTGGCTTTGTGTTGTTGTTGTCATTTGTTTCCATATATTGCTTGATCTCTATTTTAATTTGGTCTTTGATCCACTGATTATTTAGGAGCATGTTGTTAAGCCTCCATGTGTTTGTTGTCCTTTTTGCTTTCTTTGTGCAATTTAGTTCTAGTTTTATACCTTTGTGGTCTGCAAAGTTGGTTGGTCGAATTTCTTGAATTCACTGAGGCTCTTTTTCTGGCCTAGTATGTGGTCTATTCTGGAGAATGTTCCATGTGCACTTGAGAAGAATGTGTACCCTGTTGCTTTCCGATGTAGAGTTCTATAGATGTCTGTTAGGTCCATCTGTTCTAGTGTGTTGTTCAGTGCCTCTGTCTCCTTACTTATTTTCTGTCTGGTGGATCTGTCCTTTGGAGTGAATGGTGTGTTGAAGTCTCCTAAAATGAATGCATTGCATTTTATTTCCTCCTTTAGTTCTGGTAGTATTTGTTTCACATATGCTGATGCTTCTCTGTGTTGCATGCATATATATTTATAATGGTTATATCCTCTTGTTGGACTGCCCCCTTTATCATTATGTAATATCCTTCTTTATCTCTTGTTACTTCTTTGTTTTGAAGTCTGTTTTGTCTGATACTAGTACTGCAACATCTGCTTTTTCTCCCTGTTGTTTGCATGAAATACCTTTCCCCATCCCTTGAATTTTAGTCTGTCCATGTATTTGGGTTTGATGTGAGTCTCTTGTAAGCAGCATATAGATGGGTATTGCTTTTTATCCATTCAGTGCCTCTATGTATTTTTATTGGTGCATTCAGTCCATTTATATTAAGGGGAGTATCGATAGGTATGTACTTATTGCCATTGCAGGCTTTAGTTTCATGGTTACTGCAGGTTCACATTTAATTTCCTTACTATCGAAGAGTCTAAGTTAACTCCCTTAGTATGGTGTTACAAACACAATCTAAAGGTTCTTTTCTGTTTCTCCTCCTTTTTCTTCCTCCTCCATTCTTTATATATTAGGTATCAGATTCTGTATTCTTTGTCTATCCCTTGATTGACTTTAGGGATAGTTAATTTAATTGTGCATTTGCTTAGTAATTAGCTGTTCTAATTTCTTTACTGTGGTTTTATTACTTTAGGTGACAGCTGTTCAACCTTAGGAACACTTCCATCTATAGCAGTCCCTCGAAAATAGTCTGCAGAGATGGTCTGTGGGAGGTAAATTCTCTCAGCTTTTGCTTATCTTGAAATTGTTTAATCCCTCCTTCACATTTAAATGATAATCTTGCCAGATTAAGTAATCTTGGTTCCAGGCCCTTCTGCTTCAAGGTATTAAGTACATCATGCCACTTCCTTCTGGTCTGTAAGTTTTCTGCTGAGAAGTCTGATGTTAGCCTGGTGGGCTTTCATTTGTTTGTGATCTTATTTATGTCTCTGGCTGCTTTTAACAGCCTGTCCTTATCCTTGATTTTTTCCATTTTAATTCCTATGTGTCTTGTGTTGTCTTCCTTGGGTCCCTTGTGTTGGGAGATCTGTGATCTCCATGGCCTGAGAGACTATCTCCTTCCCCAGACTGGGGAAGTTTTCAGCAACTACCTTCTGAAAGACACTTTCTATCCCTTTCTCTCTCTCTTCTTCTTCTGTTATCCCTATAATGTGAATATTGTTCCGTTTGGATTGGTCACACAGTTCTCGCAATTTATTTCATTGTCAGAGATCCTTTTTCCTCTCTGTGCCTCAGCTTCTTTGTATTCCTCTTCTCTAGTTCCTATTTCATTTATTGTCCCCTCCAACGTATCCAACCTGCTTTTAATATCCTCCATAGTGCTCTTCAATGATTGGATCTCCAACCTGAATTCATTCCTGCATTCTTGGATGTCTTTCCATACCTCCATTATCATGTTGATTATTTTTATTTTGAACTCCCTTTCAGGAAGAGTCATGAGGTCCATATCATTTAAATCTTTCTCGGGAGCTGTATTAGTAATTTTACTCTGGACCATGTTTCTTTGGCATTTCATATTGTACATGGCGCCCTCTAGTGCCCAGAAGCTCTATTCTGGAGCTGCTCAGCCCCTGAAGCAATGTCAGAGGTCGCAGGGGAGTGGTATTGCTGCCTGGGTGGAGGAAAGAGCTGTTCCCCACTTCCTGACTGCTGTGCCTGTCTACACTGTCTGAACCAGTGGGCAAAGCACAGAGATATGTTTTTTTCCCAGAGCAGCTGAATATGGATCCCTGCTTTCCACAAGCGGCCAGAATCCCTGTCTCCCCAGGAACTCCACCTGTCCCAGCTTTCCAATCCCATAATCAGAAGAGTATGATGAAAACACCATGAAATGTAGGTTTGTGCTCCCAGAGCAGATCTCTGGAGCTAGGTATTCAGCAGTCACAAGCTTTCCACTCCCTCCCTGCTCCGTTTCTCTTCCTTCTGCCGGTGAGCTGGGTGGGGGAGGGGCTCGGGTCCTGCCAAGCCACAACTCTAGTACATTTCCCTGTTCGGCGAGGTCTGCTCTTTTCTCCAGGTGTATGCAGTCTGGTGCCGGCCTCTTTCCTGTTGCTCTCTCAGGATTAGTTGCACCAACTATATTTTCTTGTTATATCCAGTTTTAGGAGGAAGCCTCTGTCTCTCCTCTCATGCCGCCATCTTTAATCCTCTCCCTCTCCTACTGTATTTTGTCCATAGAAACAGTAATTGGTACCTGGAGACTACCATGGCTAGCTCCACAAAATCATGAAAAAATCTACACTAATGTTGAAAAACTTTGCAGTTACAATGGAGCGGAAAATTTAAAGCCCTTATACACAAAAAAATAAACAAAAGATTTTATCTTAATGCTAACATTTCAGAAAAAGCAGTTTTAAGTATAGCCACAAGAATAAAAAAACTTCTAGACATTCTTAGAAGTGCTTTGTGGGATTTGAATATTGAAGATAACAGTTCTTGGTTATGTTGAATATCACTAGGATTACCCTGGTTTATCAGCCATCATTACAATGTTATTTTACTGGGAAGAGGGATGTATAAAAGAACAAGGGAAGTAGTGTGTGCAAGGTAAACTGCCTGCCTGAAATGAAATGAAATCAATTGAGAGGAGCAGAAAGGGAAAGGGTAGAGAGAACCCTATCCAAACTCAATCCCCGATATAGAACAAAAGAAATTCTGAAGAAATGACATGCAGTTTACAGCATGGACTACAAACTGGGGCTCTCACACCAAAGCTTGATTGGTGGCAGCTGTCAGCCAGAGCTGTAACGTGCTGAAGGCAGACAAGGGCAAGCAAGAGAGCACTGGCAATCCAGCCAATGAGGCCACACTCAACTACTTTTTGTTTCATATGTGAATCAGAACAAACATGCAAAAAGTAACAATAATATGATAGTTAGATCTGATAGAAGATAAACCCAGTCCCATTTAAAACTAAAAGAGTAATCCCCTAGGTTATATTATGCATAGTTCTTCTGAGAATTCTTATTTTATCCACTTAAGATTTCAATTGTAAACAAGATCAAAGTTAACCAAGAAGTCACACACTTGTATCAAACACAGGAAAGAAAAAAATTAAGTATCCCAGTGCTTTTAGGAAGGACTCTTTTTTTTTTACATTCTTATACTTCTGGAAGTCAACTGATTTATTCAAAAAGAAGGCATTTTATCAACCTCAGAATTCTTATGAACAATCTTACAATTTTATAAGCAGGACTAACTGGAAAATAACTTTGGAAATGTGGGCTTACAAATGTTAACTCTTATAACAGATCTTACTCAAATGACAGGGAAAAAATGGCTCATTTATTTGTTTGAATTCTTCCCATTTGAATGCTTTCTATTCAAAAATTCAAATATTCTTTAAAAAGTATGTACTCTCATATATTTCATCAAGGTAATATTTTGATTAAAATAATCATTTCTATAGAAATATATTCTATTCTTAATTATCTATTCACAAAAGCATAATTTAAATAAAATGAATTTTATCCAATAATTTTTATTTAAAATAGAATACTGGTTATAAAACATTTTTTCCAGATTGAAAAAAATGTCATGTGTCCCACCCACAATGAAAGCTACACAGGAAAATTATTTAAACATAATGGACATAATTGTTTTGTTTTTACCCCTCCTTTTCTAAATCTAAATTTCTTAAATGCCTATTTTGAAATTAATGAGTGTTAAATAGTAAAGTCCTTTAAAATTATAATTCACATCCTAGTTAATTACAAAACATTTTACTTAATAAACCGTATTTGTGATGTGCGTAACAAATTCCTTTGCTTTTAATGTTTTCCATGACAACTGCCTTTAACAAGATCCCCAGATACCACCTAAACATAACCAGCTTTAGTAAAAACACTGAACCTCAATTTCTGGAAATTTCCTAGCACAAACAATATCAAAACAGTTTTTTTCTTTCCATGCTAGCTTTTCTCTTCTGTTTATGACTGATATCTAGTTTATATAATTTTTAATACAGCAAACAAATGTTGAAATGTAGCCAAATATTCCATGTCTTAATAATAAAGTCAAGCAATATCATTATGACTATTTTGCAGGTTAATAACATCCATATAGAGATATATAGTCTTACTTATGGTTTTAATCCTAACTGTAATATATTCATATAAAAGCTTTATATAGTGTGAACTATCTTACAGCTTTGTTTTCATTTGCAACAATTTAATGGAAAACATTATTTACTAATTTTGGCCAAGCCAATCATAACAGCTTTGATACTTTTGAAAGTCTTACCTCTATAAGATGAACAATCATGGCTTTTATTTTCACTCAGGATCCGGCATAAATGGAAACTAGAATAAACCAGAAATAATCTTTATTAATTTCAATACTACCACAGATGTCTTTAAAGAACAAGTCATATCAGCTAAAAATATCTGGAAATATATATATTAAATCCATAATAAAACAAATCTAAAAGCCCTAACTGGTCAGAACTGAAGGACACTAGTGAATCAATTGATTATTTTTAAAACTGGTAAATAAAAACCAAGTACTTACCTTTCATATATGAACCAACAGTTGATAAGAAATGTCTCTGTATTGAAGTATTTCAGCTAATAAAAGAATGCTAGAACTAGAACATCATCATTTTAAATCCCTAAAAATTAAAGAATCTACATATGCATCTAGCAATGGCTATTCACATCATAAGAGACAATCTGACATTAGTGCCTCCTGATCCTAATGAAAAAACACACCACCCACCTGTGAAGTTGTCTTTTTTTAAAAAAGGCATGAACCCAAATTCAGAGTATGGGAAACCCTATGAGACAATAGCCCAATCTCTTCAACAAATACATTGCAAGGAAAAATAGAAGATAGTGGGGAATCTTTAGGGTAAAAAAGGCTTAAGGGATGTATCAATCACAATGTATGGATCCTTACTTGGATCCTGTTTCAAGCAAGTATTTTTAAAATTTACATTTATGAGTCAATTAGAATATTTTATAGACTCTTTATCTTTAAAAGACAGATGCTGAAATACTTACAGATGAAATATTTACCTCAGTAGAATGGGAAAATGGGTGGTGGGGTTACACATGAAACAAGCAGTTGATAACTATTAAAGTTGGTTGATGATTTCATGGGGGATATACCATCCTACTTGCTCATATGTTTAGAAATATTTTTCAATAATAAAGTTTAAAAACAAAAACTGAAAATCTGAAAAAAAATACTTGTATTTTTAATACTTCCTCATTAGAGTAAGTAAAGTAAAGAAAGATATACAGGATACAGTGAAGAGGTATACTTAAATGGAATCCTAGAAAGAAGAGAGAAAACAGGGCAAAAATAATATTTGAAGGAATTAAAAGCCAGTAATTAGAATTCAGTTTTCCAGAACTGAAGTGAAATCCACATGTGGACATGTCATTGTAAAACTTGTCTTATCTGTGGTAAGAAAAAGACAAAATCATTTAAGCACCTATGGAAAAAAAAGACAATATTATCTACATGACTTCTCAACAAGAACACTGAATGTGAGATTATTAACGATGCATTCAAGGTGCTAAAACGAAGTATCCGCCAACCTAAAATTCTGTACCCAAAAAACACAATTCTAACGGAAGGCAAAGTAAGGACTGAACTTCACACAAACAGTAACTGAGTTCACACACTAGAAGAAATGCTTAAGGACATTCTTTAGACAGGATAAAAATGATCCCAGATAGAACCTTACAGTTGCAGCAAGAAATAATGAGGAAAAAAGTGGCAAGTACATGGATAATTCTAAGTGAATATTAACTTCAATAATAATAATAGTGTTTTGTGGTATTTAAACATGTAGTATTAAGTATAGAGAGATAATATACAAATGGAAAAATAATATTGAAATACATCAAGACTAATGCAGGTTTATCCCAAATATTTGTTCTAATTAATTCATCACATTAAACAGAGTTTGTAAAATCACATGATAGTTTCATAGATACATAAAAACACTTGATAAAATTCAATATCCATTCACTATTATTTTTAAGACACTTAGAAAAACTGTAGTTCAGTGTGCTTCACAAATGCCTGATCCCAGAGACAGTTCCTGGAGTTCTGAGAGGTCAAAACTGTATCTATAATACCAATACTTCATTTTCCTTTTTTGCTGTATTTACATTTATACTAATTGTTCAAAAACAAAGGACGGCAGGACTCCAGGCACCTTAGAATGTATCAGGGCAGTAGCTCCAAACTGTTTCATTGATTCTATGTGATAAAGAAATCAGAGAATAAAGCCAGTCTCAGGTATGATGCAGACTATTTCATTTTATTTTTCATGACCATTCACAAACAAAAGCCAATTTCACTTAAGAATGTCCTTGATGGAAGTGACATCAGCAAGATGGCAGAACAGGAAGCCCCAGGTCTTCCTTCCTCCCTCAGAAACACCAGTTCAACAATACATATACCAATTCCCTTTATGAGAACTCAGAAATCAGTCAAGAGGCTCCTGCACCCCAGGTGCTACTAAACCAGCTACATCAAAGGTAGTAGGAAAATTCATGACACCCTTTCATCATAGTCCCTCGTCCCAGCACAGCACCACACAACTGGAAGAGAACTGGCCTCTGAAATTCTCCTGGGGATGGAAAGAAGACTGTACTTTACATCTAACATTCTAACTTGGCAGGGAGGAGAGGGGAGTGTGGGGCCTGCCTGAGGGACTAGCTTCTTTCTCCACTTCTTGGAGCACAGACAAGAACTGGCACACCCTAGGTGCCTGGGGCCTACTGAGAACTAAAAAAGGAGTTGGGTGGTTAACTACAGATCCAGAGAACCCACGGGACAACAAACAGACCAATACAGCTCAGCAACTTCTCCCTCATGGGAGAAAGGGAAGACTGGCGGCTGTGTCCAACATTTCAGTTTTCTGTGGGACTGCCTGTGGGGCTGGTCTCTTATCTAGCCTGACTTAGGGCGCTAACAGTACCTGGCATACTCTAGCTATCTGGGGGCCACTAGGAACAAAAAGAGCTGGGTAGTGTGCTCCTTCACAGGACCCATGGTACAGAAGATGCAAGAGAGAACAAGCCTCCAGGGCAGGAAGAAAAAACTGGAAAATCCCTCTGATTTGGAATCTACATATACAGGTACAGAGAAGACAGACCCAGAGAAAAGGCTGGCGAAGCCCCCACAATCTACAGCCAGGCTGACTAGTAAAGGCCTTTCTCTGTACTCAGCCAGAACGTAAAGACTGGAAGAGAGGAGTGTTTTTTCAAATGCAATGATACCAACAAAAAATTACAAGGAACATAATAGAAACAGGGGAAACAGTCCAATAAAAATAACGAAATAAGTCTGAAGAAACTGACACTAAAGATAGAGGTATATGAATTATCCAATAAAAAATTTGAATTACTCATCATAAAGATGCTCAACAAGCTAAGAAAAATGATACATGAACAAAATGAGAATTTCAACAAAAGGACTATCCAGACAGACAGACAGACAGACAGACACACACACACACACACACACACACACACAAGAATGAAACAGATTATGGACAGTCACATGCCAAAGAATGAAATTGGACACTTATGTCATACACAAAAATCAACTCAAAATGGATTAAATACATCAACATAAGAGCTGAAACTGTATGCCTAGGAAAAAAGCACAAGGAGAAAGGTTCACGACACTTGTCTTGTCAATGACTTCTTGGTTATGACACCAAAAGCAGACGCAACAAAAGCAAAAACAGACAAGTGGGGCATCAAACTAAAAATTGTGTGCACAGCAACAGAATGAAAAGGCAACCTATGGAATGGAAGAAAATATTTGCAAACTTTACATCTGATAAGGTGTTGATATCCAAAATATATGAGGAACATCTACAACTCAATAGCAAGAAAAAAAAACATCAAAAATTGGCAAAGGACTTGAACAAACATTTATCCAAAGACATACTAATGGCCAATAGGTATAAGAAAAGATGTTCATCACATCAAAGAAATGCAAATCAAAACCACAATAACTTACCACTTCACATTTGCAAGGATGGCCATTATAAATTTTTTTTTTTAAAAAACAGTAACAACACATAATAAAGGACTGTTCCTCAAAATATAAAAGGAAACCTTAAAACTCAACAGTAAGACAAACCAATTTAAAAATGGACAAAGCCCTTGACACCTCATCAACACACAAATGGCAAACAAGCATATGAAAAGATGCTCCACATGTCATTAGGGAAATGTAAATTAAAACAACAAGACACCACTATACACTTAGTAGAATGGCCAAAACTGGAACAATGTCAACACCAAATGCTGGTGAGGATGTGGTGCAACAGGAACTCTCAATTATTGCTAGAGGGAATGAAAGTGGTATAGCCACATTGGAAAACATTTTGGTGGTTTCTTTTTTTTTTTTTTTTTTTTAAATAATTATTTTTTATTGAAGGGTAGTTGACGCACAGTATTACATTAGTTTCAAGTGTACAACACAGTGGTAGAACATTTATATACATAATTCTAGGTTCCAGCTATCACCCTACCAAGCTGTTGCAATATCTTGACTATATTCCTTATGCTATACATTACATCCCGGTTACTTATTTATTTTACCATTGGAAGTCTGTCCTTTTTTTTCTTTTTTTTTGTGAGGGCATCTCTCATATTTATTGATCAAATGGTTGTTAACGACAATAAAATTCTGTATAGGGGAGTCAATGCTCAATGCACAATTATTAATCCACCCCAAGCCTAATTTTCGTCAGTCTCCAATCTTCTGAGGCATAACAAACAAGTTCTTACATGGAGAACAAATTCTTACATAATGAATAAGTTACATAGTGAACAGTACAAGGGCAGTCATCACAGAAGCATTCGGTTTTGCTCATGCATTATGAACTCTAAACAGTCAGTTCAAATATGAATACTCATTTGGTTTTTATACTTGATTTATATGTGGATACCACATTTCTCTCTTTATTATTATTATTTTTAATAAAATGCTGAAGTGGTAGGTAGATACAAGATAAAGGTAGAAAACATAGTTTAGTGTTGTAAGAGAGAAAATGTAGATGATCAGGTGTGTGCCTGTAGACTATGTGTTAATCCAAGCTAGACCAGGGCAATAAAACATCCACGTATGCAGAAGATTTCTCTCAGAACAGGGGGGGTGAGGTTCTAAGCCTCACCTCTGTTGATCCCCAATTTCTCACCTGATGGCCCCCCTGCGACTGTGCCTGTCTTAGGTTGTTCCTCCCTTGAGGAATCTTACCCGTCTCTGGCTAACCAGTCATCTTCCGGGGCCATACAGGGAAATGTGAAGTTGGTAAGTGAGAGGGAAGCCTTATTGTTTGAAAAGGTTAGGTTTTTACTTCTTTGCATATTTATGCCCTGTAGCTTCTAAGCCCAGCATTTGTCTTGAGGTATCTTTACCACTTGGAAGAATTATGATACTCGGTAAATTTGATATGAGGCACAAATTCTATTTAAGGGTTGTAATTAGGAAGGAAGAAGAAAAGCTAAAGAAGTAGCAGGTGGAAGAAAACATGGGAAGATTGATTATTTCTCTGACATATCTTCTTGTAGAGTAACTTCAGCATGTATAGGTTTTAAGCTACTACTTAAATTGCGCACACACATTAACATAATAGGAGTATAGTTACATAACCAAAGCATATCTGTAATTACCAGCCATCTCCAGTGAAACCAAGAAAACCAGTTAGGCACCTTAGGCATTTGTGAAAACTTATCTATGATATGGTGGATATTGTCCAACTGAACTTGAACAGTCTGAGAGAAATCAGACAAATTAAAACAACCCATTCCTGGGGGCTGTTCACATGCCATATGTTCTTTTAACAGTAAATAGTCTGTAGTTGTAAGACTTTGGAGCACTACAATTTGCACTTCTCCAAATTCTTGGTTGAGTTCCAATAGTATAGATCCAGTCAAATTTGTTGTTTTACTGTATGCACAGGCCAGCTTAGATATCTTCTCCTTCCTCATTCCCATGGTAAGTCCAGGAACTGGTGGGATGAGTGCATCTACAGCTGTAGCAGTGCGTGGATCTTTGTTGGGGTTTTTTGATGATCATCTTCTGGCATGAGTCTTCCAGAGAGTGCAGATGTTGGAAGTTCTTTTTCATATCGTATCTTAGTTCATTTTCGGGGTAGCCCAATTAGGCTTTGATCCTCTGTATAAACACAAACAGACCCTTTGCCTACACTTTTATATGGCCTTTATACCCTTGTGTAGAACTCGTTGGAGGTTACCACACAGGAACTGACGTTTTTTTTTTTTTTTTGCTTTGTTTTTGGTATCATTAATCTACACTTACATGACGAATATTATGTTTACTAGGCTCTCCCCTATACCAGGTCTCCCCTATAAACCCCTTTACAGTCACTGTCCATCAGCATAGCAAAATGTTGTAGAATCACTACTTGACTTCTCTGTGTTGTACAGCCCTCCCTTTTCTCCTACCCCCCCATGCATGTTAATCTTAATACCCACCTACTTCCCCCCCTTATCCCTCCCTACCCACCCATCCTCCCCAGTCCCTTTCCCTTTGGTACCTGTTAGTCCATTCTTGAGTTCTGTGATTCTGCTGCTGTTTTGTTCCTTCAGTTTTTCCTTTGTTCTTATATTCCACAGATAAGTGAAATCATTTGGTATTTCTCTTTCTCCATTTGGCTTGTTTCACTGAGCATAATACCCTCCAGCTCCATCCATGTTGCTGCAAATGGTTGGATTTGCCCTTTTCTTATGGCTGAGTAGTATTCCATTGTGTATATGTACCACACCTTCTTTATCCATTCATCTATCGATGGACATTTAGGTTGCTTCCAATTCTTGGCTATTGTAAATAGTGCTGCAATAAACATAGGGGTGCATCTGTCTTTCTCAAACTTGATTGCTGCGTTCTTAGGGTAAATTCCTAGGAGTGCAATTCCTGGGTCAAATGGTAAGTCTGTTTTGAGCATTTTGAGGAACCTCCATACTGCTTTCCACAATGGTTGAACTAACTTACATTCCCACCAGCAGTGTAGGAGGGTTCCCCTTTCTCCACAGCCTCGCCAACATTTGTTGTTGTTTGTCTTTTGGATGGCAGCCATCCTTACTGGTGTGAGGTGATACCTCATTGTAGTTTTAATTTGCATTTCTCTGATAATTAGCGATGTGGAGCATCTTTTCATGTGTCTGTTGGCCATCTGTATTTCCTTTTTTGGAGAACTGTCTGTTCAGTTCCTCTGCCCATTTTTTAATTGGGTTATTTGTTTGTTGAGGCGTGTGAGCTCCTTATATACTCTGGACGTCAAGCCTTTATCAGATGTGTCATTTTCAAATATATTCTCCCATACTGTAGGGATCCTTCTTGTTCTATTGATGGTGTCTTTTGCTGTCCAGAAGCTTTTCAGCTTAATATAGTCCCACTTACTCATTTTTGCTGTTGTTTTCCTTGCCCGGGGAGATATGTTCAAGAAGAGGTCACTCATGTTTATGTCTAAGAGGTTTTTGCCTATGTTTTCTTCCAAGAGTTTAATGGTTTCATGGCTTACATTCAGGTCTTTGATCCATTTTGAGTTTACTTTTGTATATGGGTTAGACAATGGTCCAGTTTCATTCTCCTACATGTAGCTGTCCAGTTTTGCCAGCACCACCTGTTGAAGAGACTGTCATTTCGCCATTGTATGTCCATGGCTCCTTTATCAAATATTAATTGACCATATATGTCTGGGTTAATGTCTGGATTCTCTAGTCTGTTCCATTGGTCTGTGGCTCTGCTCTTGTGCCAGTACCAAATTGTCTTGATTACTATGGCTTTATAGTAGAGCTTGAAGTTGGGGAGTGAGATCCCCCCTACTTTATTCTTCTTTCTCAGGATTGCTTTGGCTATTCGGGGTCTTTGGTGTTTCCATATGAATTTTTGAATTATTTGTTCCAGTTCATTGAAGAATGTTGCTGGTAGTCTCATAGGGATTGCATCAAATCTGTATATTGCTTTGGGCAGGATGGCCATTTTAACGATATTAATTCTTCCTAGCCACGAGCATGGGATGAGTTTCCATCTGTTAGTGTCCCCTTTAATTTCTCTTAAGAGTGACTTGTAGTTTTCAGAGTATAAGTCTTTCACTTCTTTGGTTAGGTTTATTCCTAGGTATTTTATTTTTTTGGATGCAATTGTGAATGGAGTTGTTTTCCTGATTTCTCTTTCTGTTGGTTCATTGTTAGTATATAGGAAAGCCACAGATTTCTGTGTGTTGATTTTGTATCCTGCAACTTTGCTGTATTCCAATATCAGTTCTAGTAGTTTTGGGGTGGAGTCTTTAGGGTTTTTTATGTACAGTATCATGTCATCTGCAAATAGTGACATTTTAACTTCTTCTTTACCAATCTGGATTCCTTGTATTTCTTTATTTTGTCTGATTGCTGTAGCTAGGACCTCCAGTACTATGTTAAATAACGGTGGAGAGAGTGGGCATCCCTGTCTAGTTCCCGATCTCAGAGGAAATGCTTTCAGCTTCTCGCTGTTCAATATAATGTTGGCTGTGGGTTTATCATAGATGGCCTTTATTATGTTGAGGTACTTGCCCTCTATTCCCATTTTGCTGAGAGTTTTTAACATGAATTGATGTTGAACTTTGTCAAATGCTTTTTCAGCATCTATGGATATGATCATGTGGTTTTTGTTTTTCTTTTTGTTGATGTGGTGGATGATGTTGATGGACTTTCGAATGTTGTACCATCCTTGCATTCCTGGGATGAATCCCACTTGGTCATGGTGTATGATCCTTTTGATGTATTTTTGAATTCGGTTTGCTGATATTTTGTTGAGTCTTTTTGCATCTACTTTCATCAGGGATATTGGTCTGTAGTTTTCTTTTTTGGTGGGGTCTTTGCCTGGTTTTGGTATTAGGGTGATGTTAGCTTCATAGAATGAGTTTGGGAGTATCCCCTCCTCCACTATTTTTTGGAAAACTTTAAGGAGAATGGGTATTATGTCTTCCCTGTATGTCTGATAAAATTCCGAGGTAAATCCATCTGGCCCGGGAGTTTTGTTCTTTGGTAGTTTTTTGATTACTGCTTCAATTTCGTTGCTGGTAATTGGTCTGTTTAGATTTTCTGTTTCTTCCTGGGTCAATCTTGGAAGGTTATATTTTTCTAGGAAGTTGTCCATTTCTCCTAGGTTTCCCAGCTTGTTAGCATATAGGTTTTCATAGTATTCTCCAATAATTCTTTGCATTTCCGTGGGGTCCGTCGTGATTTTTCCTTTCTCGTTTCTGATACTGTTGATTTGTGTTGACTCTCTTTTCTTCTTAATAAGTCTGGCTAGAGGCTTATCTATTTTGTTTATTTTCTCGAAGAACCAGCTCTTGGTTTCATTGATTTTTGCTATTGTTTTATTCTTCTCAATTTTATTTATTTCTTCTCTGATCTTTATTATGTCCCTCCTTCTGCTGACCTTAGGCCTCATCTGTTCTTCTTTTTCCAATTTCGATAATTGTGACATTAGACCATTCATTTGGGATTGCTCTTCCTTTTTTAAATATGCTTGGATTGCTATACACTTTACTCTTAAGACTGCTTTTGCTGTGTCCCACAGAAGTTGGGGCTTAGTGTTGTTGTTGTCATTTGTTTCCATATATTGCTGGATCTCCATTTTGATTTGGTCATTGATCCATTGATTATTTAGGAGCGTGTTGTTAAGCCTCCATGTGTTTGTGAGCCTCTTTGCTTTCTTTGTACAGTTTATTTCTAGTTTTATGCCTTTGTGGTCTGAAAAGTTGGTTGGTAGGATTTCAATCTTTTGTAATTTTCTGAGGCTCTTTTTGTGGCCTAGTATGTGGTCTATTCTGGAGAATGTTCCACGTGCACTTGAGAAGAATGTATATCCTGCTGCTTTTGGATGTAGAGTTCTATAGATGTCTATTAGGTCCATCTGCTCCACTGTGTTGTTCAGTGCTTCCGTGTCCTTACTTATTTTCTGCCCAGTGGATCTATCCTTTGGGGTGAGTGGTGTGTTGAAGTCTCCTAGAATGAATGCATTGCAGTCTATATCCCCCTTTAGTTCTGTTAGTATTTGTTTCACATATGCTGGTGCTCCTGTGTTGGGTGCATATATATTTAGAATGGTTATATCCTCTTGTTTGACTGAGCCCTTTATCATTATGTAGTGTCCTTCTTTATCTCTTGTTACTTTCTTTGTTTTGAAGTCTATTTTGTCTGATATTAGTACTGCAACCCCTGCTTTCTTCTCACTGTTGTTTGCTTGAAATATGTTTTTCCATCCCTTGACTTTTAGTCTGTACATGTCTTTGGGTTTGAGGTGAGTTTCTTGTAAGCAGCATATAGATGGGTCTTGCTTTTTTATCCATTCTGTTACTCTGTGTCTTTTGATTGGTGCATTCAACCCATTAACATTTAGGGTGACTATTGAAAGATATGTACTTATTGCCATTGCAGGCTTTAAATTCGTGGTTACCAAAGGTTCAAGGTTAGCCTCTTTAGTATCTTACTGCCTAACTTAGCTCGCTTATTGAGCTGTTATATACACTGTCTGGAGATTCTTTTCTTCTCTCCCTTCTTGTTCCTCCTCCTCGATTCTTCATATGTTGGGTGTTTTGTGCTGTGCTCTTTCTAGGAGTGCTCCCATCTAGAGCAGTCCCTGTAAGATGTTCTGTAGAGGTGGTTTGTGGAAAGCAAATTCCCTCAGCTTTTGTTTGTCTGGGAATTGTTTAATCCCACCGTCATATTTGAATGATAGTCGTGCTGGATACAGTATCCTTGGTTCAAGGCCCTTCTGTTTCATTGTATTAAATATATCATGCCATTCTCTTCTGGCCTGTAGGGTTTCTGTTGAGAAATCTGATGTTAGCCTGATGGGTTTCCCTTTATAGGTGACCTTTTTCTCTCTAGCTGCCTTTAACACTCTTTCCTTGTCCTTGATCTTTGCCATTTTAATTATTATGTGTCTTGGTGTTGCCCTTCTTGGATCCTTTCTGTTGGGGGTTCTGTGTATTTCCGTGGTCTGTTCGATTACTTCCTCCCCCAGTGTGGGGAAGTTTTCAGCAATTATTTCTTCTAAGATACTTTCCATCTCTTTTCCTCTCTCTTCTTCTTCTGGGACCCCTATAATACGGATATTGTTCCTTTTGGATCGGTCACACAGTTCTCTTAATATTGTTTCATTCCTGGAGATCCTTTTGTCTCTCTCTATGTCAGCTTCTATGCGTTCCTGTTCTCTGATTTCAATTCCATCAATGGCCTCTTGCATTCTATCCATTCTGCTTATAAACCCTTCCAGAGTTTGTTTCATTTCTGCGATCTCCTTTCTGGCATCTGTGATCTCCTTCCGGACTTCATCCCATTTCTCTTGCGTATTTCTCTGCATCTCTGTCAGCATGTTTATGATTCTTATTTTGAATTCTTTGTCAGGAAGACTGGTTAGGTCTGTCTCCTTCTCTGGTGTTGTCTCTGTGATCTTTGTCTGCCTGTAGCTTTGCCTTTTCATGGTGATAGGAATAGTCTGCAGAACTGGGACGAGTGACGGCTGGAAGGACTTCCTTTCTTGTTGGTTTGTGGCCCTCCTCTCCTGGGAGAGCAGCGACCTCTAGTGGCTTGTGCTGCGCAGCTGCGCGCAGACAGGGTTTCTGCTTCCTGCCCGGCTGCTATGGAGTTAATCTCCGCTGTTGCTGTGGGCGTGGCCTGGCTCGGGCAGCTACTCCAAAATGGTGGAGTCGCGTTGGAGCAGGAGCTGCTGGGAGGCTATTTATCTCCGTAAGGGGCCTCCCTGCTCCCTGCAGCCCAGGGGTTAGGGTGCCCAGAGATCCCGGATTCCCTACCTCTGGATTAAGTGACCCGCCCTGCCCCTTTAAGACTTCCAAAAAGCACCCGCCAAAACAAAACAACGCCCACCAAAAATAAAAAAGCAAAAAGAAAAAAAAATTTTTTTAATTAAAAAAAAAAAAAAGTTTTTAATTAAAAAAAAAAAAAAAGGTGGTCGTTCGTTTTTCTTTATTCTGCGGTACCAGCCTCAGGCCTCTGCTCACCGGTCTTTCTGCCCTGTTTCCCTAGTACTGGGGTCCCTATCCCTTTAAGACTTCCAAAAAGCGCTCGCCAAAGCAAAACAGCAAAAAAGCAAAAAAAAGGTCGCGCGCTTTTCTTATGTCCTCTGTCGCCCAACGTCCAGTGCCTGCTCACTGTTCTTGCTGCCCTGTTTTCCTAGTATCGAGCGCCCTGCACTCTGGTCCGGATGGCTGGAGCTGGGTGTTCGGCAGTCCTGGGCTCCGTCTCCCTCCCTCTCTGCCTGCTCTTCTCCCTCCGGGAGCTGGGGGGGAGGGGCGCTCGGCTCCCGCGGGGCCGGGGCTTGTATCTTACCCCCTTCGCGAGGCGCTGGGTTCTCTCAGTGCGGATGTGGTCTGGATATTGTCCTGTGTCCTCTGGTCTTTATTCTAGGAAGGGTTGTCTTTGTTATATTTTCATAGATATATGTTGTTTTGGGAGGAGATTTCCGCTGCTCTACTCACGCCGCCATCTTCCACCCCTCTGGAAGATTTTTTTTTTCATTTTGGTGGTTTCTTAAACTAAACATACTCTACTTTAGGATGTGGCAATCCCACTCCTTGGTATTTACCCAAAGGAGGTGAAAACTTTTGTCTACAGAAAATCCTGCACACCAATTGTTAAAGTGGCTTCATACATAACTGCCAAAATTTGAAAATAACAAAGAAGTCCTTCAGTAGGTGATTAGAAAAACAAACTGGTACATCCACACAATGCAATATTATTCAGCACCAAACAGACATGAGCTATCAAGTCATGAAAAGATACGGAGAAATCTCAAACGCATATTACTAAGTGAAAAAAGCCAACCTGAAAAGGTTACATATTTTATGTTTTCAACTACATGGCATTCTGGCTGAGGCAAAACTATGGAGACAGTAAAAATATGAGTGGTTGCCAGGAGGTGGAGGTAGGAGAAGGGATGAATAGGTAGAACACAGAGGATTTTTAAGGCAGTGAAAATACTCCGATAGTATAATGATGGATGCACATCATTAGACATTTGTCCAAACCCACAGAATGTACAACATTAACAGTGAAGTAAAAGGTAAACTATGAACTTTGGGTGATTATAATGTGTCAATGTAGGTTCACAATTATAATGTACTGAATGTTGATAATGGAGCAAGCTATACATGTTGGGGTGGGCAAGGAGTAAATAAGAAATTTATGTACCTTCCTCTCAATTTTTCTGTGAACCTAAAACTGCTGTAAAAATTGAATTCTTAAAAAAAAGGGCAGAAAGATGTGCAGACATGGGAATCCTTGTGCACTGTTGGTGGGAATGTGAAATGGATGGTGCAGCCACTATAGAAAACAGTATGGAGGCTACTCAAAAAATTAAAAATAGAACTACCATACATACAATCCAGCAATCCCACTTCTGGGTATTCATTCATAAGAGTTGAAATCAGTATCTCAAAGAGGTATTCACACTCCCAAGTTCACTGCAGCATTATTCATAGTAGCCAAGAGGTAAAAACCACCCAAATGTCCATCAACAGATAAATGTATAATGAAAATGTAGATTATACATATGATGGAATATTATTGAGTCATTAAGAAAGAAACCCAGTCATATACCAAAACATGGATGAGCCCTGAGAGACTGAGTGAAATCAGTCACAGGACAATAAATACTGTATGATTCTACTTATATGAGGTATCTAAAGTAGTCAAAGTCATAGTAGCAAAAAGCAGAATTTCAGTTGCTGCTAGGCAGTTAAGGGCAAAGAGAAATGGGGGAGTTGCTCAATGGGCATAAAACTTCAGTCATGCAAGATGAAAAAGATCTATAGGTCCGTAATACAACACAACACTGTTTACTTAAAAAATTGTTAAGGATTGATCTGTTATGGGTTTTTATCTACAATAAAGAAAATGTCTTTCAGTGTAGCACAGAGAAGACAAGTAGTGACTCTGTGGCATCTTACTACACTGATGGACAGCAACTTCAATGGGGTGTGGGGGGACTTGATAAAATGGGTGAGTGTAGCAACCACATTGTTTTTCATGTGAAACCTTCATAAGAGTGTATATAAATGACACCTTAATAAAAAAGAGAAAAAAGAAAATGTCTTTAATGCAGTAAAAATTATTAATTTTATTAAATCTTCAGCCCTAAAAACGTCTTTTTTAGTACATTTTTAATTTCTATGTAATGAAATGGAAATTACATAAAGAATTTCTGCTGCACATCAAAATACTGTTATTGTCACCAGGAAAATCACTTATGCAATATTTGAATTGTGAGCTGAACTAGCTGCTTTCACAGAATACCATTTTTACTAGAAAGAACTGATAAACTATGGTTATTCAGACTTGGCTCTTTTGCAGACATTTTCTCAAAAAGGAACTTCAAGGAAAACAAATGAGAATCTTTGTTGTCAATGATAGAAGGTAAGGTTTCAAACAAAAATTAGAATTTTGGAAAACTTGTATCTGCTGCCATGGATTTGTTCCCAGATGGTAACAACTTTCCTGATTAGTTCAATGCTTTTACTAAACAATGTGTTTTTTTAATGTAATACAATGTATTGTGTCAGTATTTGAAAGAGCTGCATCATTCAGTGAACCAATATTTTCCAAAGGACTGATAAGTGATGTTGCAAAATAATGCATGGGTAAAAGACATCAAGTAGAAGAGAGACAAATGCATTTAAATTTAACAAAGTACACAAAGTTCACAGATGTGGTTTTGGATCTGGCATTACAACAAACCATTAAGAACCTACCACTAGACAAATTTTAACATGGTATCAAAGAAGGGTATCTACAATTATCTCAAAAGGGTATTAAATTCCTTCTGCCAACAACTATCAGTGTGAGGGTGGATTTTCTTCATATATATCAATGATAATGTATTGCTGCTCCCACTTCCCAGCAGACGTGAAATCAATTCTAGTCAGGTAAAACCTAAAAATGAAAAGCAAAATAATGTGTTTCCAGAAAATCTTAAAAAGATTAAATTCACTAACGTTCGAATGGGGAAAGACTGCTAAACACAAAAGAGTACTAATCATGCTGCAAAAGACTGATAAACTGGGCCACATTAAAGCGAGTAACTTCTGTTCTTCCAAAGTCACTATTATAAAAGCAGAAATGCTAGCCAAAGAATAACAACATATTTGCCACACACAATGTAACCGACAAAGGGCACAAATACAGACTACATAAAAACTACAAATCAATGTAAGAAATGCAAACAATCCAATAGAAAAGTGGGAAAAAGATATAAATAGGCCTTTTACAAGAAATCAGAAATCTAAATGACCAATAACATATAACAAGATGCCCTTGAAAATATAAGCCCCAATAAAATACCATTATATACATATCATATTGACCAAAAATTTCAAGTCTGACAATATTAAATGTTAGCCAGGATGTGAAGCAAAATGACCTGTCTGTCATACATTGCTGATGGGAGTATATTTTGAAATAGTTTGACAGTATCCACCAGAGCTGAAGTTAATCACAATCTAGAACCCAGTAATTGTACACCTCAATATATAACCAACAAAACACACGATGTATACACCAAGATACTTGAATAAGAATACTCCTATTAGTCATAGACATTCAATGGGGAAATGACAGCCTCTTCAACATCTGTTGCTGGTATAACTGGACAGCTACATGTAAGAGAATGAAACTGGACCATTGTCTAACACCATACACAAAAGTAAATTCAAAATGGATCAAAGACCTGAATGTAAGTCATGAAACCATAAAACTCTTAGGAAAAATCATAGGCAAAAATCTCTTGGACATAAACATAGGTGACTTCTTCATGAACATATCTCCCTGGGCAAGGGAAACAAAAGCAAAAATGAACAAGTGAGACTACATCAAACTGAAAAGCTTCTGTACAGCAAAGGACACCATCAATAGAATAGGGAGCCTACAGTATGGGAGAATATATTCATAAATGACAGATCCGATAAAGGGTTGACATCCAAAATATATAAAGAGTTCATGCACCTCAACAAAAAAGCAAATAATCCAATTAAAAAATGGGCAGAGGAGCTGAACAGACAGTTCTCCAAAGAAGAAATTCAGATGGCTAACAGACACATGAAAAGATGCTCCACATCGCTAGTCATCAGAGAAATGCAAATTTAAAGCACAATGAGATATCACCTCACACAAGTAACCTCACACATGCACCCCTATGTTTATCACAGCACTATTTACAATAGCCAAGAAATGGAAGCTACCTAAGTGTCCATCAGTAGATGAATGGATAAAGAAGATGTGGTACATATACACAATGGAATATTATTCAGCCATAAGAAGAAAACAAATTGTACCATTTGCAACAACATGCATGGAGGTAGGGGGCATTATGCTCAGTGAAATAAGCCTGGCAGAGAAAGACAAGTACCAAATGATTTCACTCATGTGTTCCCCACACCACCTCACAGAACTTCTCACTTACAGGGGATTTCAAATGCTACCCCCCTGCCAAATCCTAACCCTTCAAACATCCCTCATTGAAGATCCCTCTCTTACCTTTGAAACCTGCCCTCCTCACAATCTAGCCAACCTTCTATCTGCACAACATCCATCCCCTTACACTCCCCATTCTTGTACGTAACACCTAAGCGAGTGAGTCCCTCAGCCCTCACATCTGCAGGAGGGAGCCCTCCCTCAAGCCGATTACACCTGGTTCACGGACGGGAGCTCTTTTATCCATAACCATACCCGCATTGCAGGATATGCAGTAGTATCTCTCACTGAAGTTGAGAGGGCCTCTCACTGAGGCCCAACCCCTTCCTTCCAACACCACTAACCAGCAAGCCGAACTTACTGCTATAACTAGAGCCTTTACTCTTTCCAGTAATTCTTCTCTTACAATCTACACTGACTCCAAGTATGCCTTCCATATTCTTCTCTCCCATGCTGCCATCTGGAAAGGGAGGGGCCTCTTTACCACAAAAGGGACCTCAATCACAAACCGCCCTCACATCACCACACTTCTCAAAGCATCACAGCTCCCAAAAGCTATAGGCCTAGTCCATTGCAAAGCACATCAAACAGACCAATCCATCATCTCTGGGTAATAACCAAGATGATGAAGCAACAAAAAAGGCAACCCTAACATCAGCAAAACTCCTCTTCATCACTCCCAAAAAAAGCCCTCTTCAACCCCTACGCCTCAATCCCTTTTGACCTACTTACATGAACTATTTCATGCAGATGCACACATGCTTCAGCAGTACGTGAAATCTTTCATCCCCCTCTCACCGAACAGTATCAAATTCCTACAGCATCTCGCCTCATCCTGTGAATTTGCCAAAAAACCAGTCCTAATACCTCATCTCACAAACCCACTTTTCCCTTCCACCAAGCCTGAGGGAATCTGCCAGGCTCCTATTGGCAAATTGATTTTACTCACATGCCCTCGATAAAAAAACACAAATACCTCCTAGTCCGAGTAGACACATTTACTGGCTGGGTTGAAGCCTTCCCCACTATCAGCAAGAAAGCCTCTACTGTCTCCAAACTCCTCCTCAGTGATATCATCCCTCGTTTCGCCATTCCCACATCCATACAATCAGATAATGGCCCTGAATTCGTTTCCAAAATTACCCAATCCCTAGTCCAATCACTTGGCATTCCCTGGCATTTCCACATCCCATATCACCCCCAATCCTCAGGAGAAGTAGAAAGAACAAATAGGACTCTAAAGAGTATACTCACCAAACTATCCCTCGAACTTCACCTAGACTGGATTCAACTCCTTCCTCTCACACTCTTGAGATTACGTAGCTTACCAGAAAAACCCAACCTCCTATCTCCTTTCGAGCTCTTATATGTAAGGCCAATCCTCCCTCCAGGAATCCTTCCAGCCCCCCTTCAACTGCCCCCCAACTACATGACACCTCTTCTCCAACTTAAAAGAAGCCTCCTTTGATCTCGTGCCAACTTTCTCACTCCTGCCCCAGTGCAGCTTTCCATGAACACCTATCACATAGGCGACAGAGTTTTTATCTCCCCTCCTCATAAAAAACATAACCCCCTAACCCCCAAATGGCAGGGCTCCTACCAAGCCATACTCACAACTCCCACAGCAGTAAAGTTAGCCAACTTTCTGTACTGGCTCCATAACTCTCATGTCAAACCTTACCACTCCTCTCCTCCCCACTCTCATCCCACAGACCATTATTCAATTACCTCTACTGTACCATTGACCCTCAAGCTCAAGAAGATCCGCTCCACACCTCTTGCACACATCGCCGAAGAATAAACACTCTCGTGCCTTGTCCTATCCTGAAAGAAAGATGCCATCTAGCCTAACCTCATCCCTCCTTCTCGCTCTTCTCATTCACACATCCCTCCCAAATGACTGTACTTCCCCCCCTTGCCAGTATACACCTTTGAAGTCTGGAAACTTCACAATGGAGAAAAAATTAAACTCCTAAATTCCTCCTCATGTCCTCTCAAACTGCCCATCTATGTCCCTAACCTTTAATGCCCTCAAAACCTGTGTAGACCATAGCTGTCCTCTTTCTTCCCACAACGTCTTTGCCAAGTATCTCTTCTTCGCAGAAGACCAAGACTCCGCCTTCTGCAAAAGTGATCCCAACGGGTGGGTGGGGTGCCCCTCGTGGAGCTGTAAATACCACTACTCCTACCCCACTGTAAAACAAACTGGAGCCTGGGGAATAAATCCCACCCGCTTGTTATCATCTAATAATCAACCCAATGTCACCTTCACCATTAACAACTCCACATCCTGGCACTCAGACCGAATCGCAGCAGGAGGCCTCCACAACGTCAACCCCCCCGACGGGAGAGGGAAAATTATCATCACAAAAACGCTGCAGCAGTTGCGCACAGACACCGAGTCCGATTAGTCGGGGCGAGCCTCATCACAGCTATGACAGCTGCTGGGCTACCATCAGGGTGTCTAGCCCACTCGTTATTATCCTCCCACCGTTTCACTCAAGACCTCTTAGACCTCACCAACAAGCTAGCAAGTACTGTAGAAGTCACTGCTCAATCCATTCAGTCTCTTCAACTCCAACTTTCCTCTCTAGCAGAAGTTACCCTACAGAATAGGAGGGCCTTAGATCTCCTAACTGCAGAAAAAGGTGGAACATGCCTCTTATTACAAGAGTGCTGCTACTATGTTAACCAATCAGGTAAAATTGAATACAATCTCCAGCAGCTAACTAACCTCTCAAAAGAACTCCTTAATAAAAGAAGAAATCCCAGTAGCAGCCCGAGATGGCCTTTTTCTGACCATTTTCTAAATCTTCTCTTACCTCTTCTCTCACCCCTACTAGTTGTTTGCGCCCTACTTCTACTAGCCCCCTGCTTCCTCAACTGCCTCCGAGCCCTACTCCTTACTCAAATCTCTAAAATCACCAATTAAACCATCAACCAAATGCTGACCCAAGACTACTAACGGTTAAAGACTCAAGAAGACCAGATGCACAGAGACTCAGACACGGGCGCCACCTCCAATTGCTGAGAGACCTTCGAGTGCAGACTTACACACCATCCCTCCACTTCTCTTTTCTTCTTTTCCATACCAACAGAGAACTTTACACCAGCAGAGAACCTCCGTCCTAAACCCGCAAGAAGCAGCTAAGAAAAGACGATCCCGACCATTTTCCCCACTACCAATACTCCCTCTCAGAATACCATAAAAAACAGTGGGAATGTAATGAGAACACCCACATCCGAGAGCCAGCTGCCAAGAAAAACAGCCCCAACGAACTTGTTTTCATTTCCCTGTAAGGCAACGCTTCTCAGAAAGCACCTGACCTACTTCCTCTCCTCAAGAGAGTATATAGGCCAGGGAGCCCCCACTCTAGCTGCTGCTCTCATTTCAGCTCTGAGGCAGCCACTGTTGTCTTTGCAGATAATAAACCCTGTTGCGAGCCCTGTGCCTGCTGTCTCTTCTGTCCGCCACCTCGGGGGTCGCAGGAAAAGCCTTTTACGGGGATTTCAGGAGACCAGGGAAGGAAGGAGGTCAGCGGCGGTGACCAGCACCGCTCCTCTCCGAGTTTGAAACAATACAACCATCCCCGCCCGTTGCGCGATGGGGGAAGGAGCACTGCCACCCCTCTCTCAACCTCCCAGCACAGGTGAGAGCGTAGTTGACGCCCCGGCCCGCGCCCGCCTCCAACCTGGACACTCACAATTCGCCTCTCCCTGATTTCTCCCAGTTCTTTATCCACTCGACAGGAAGCAGGACAGCAGCAGGCACCATCTTCCCGGGACTAGTAGCAGCAGAAGCCCGGATATGTAGCAAGGGAGCGAAGGGTCAAAGTAAGCACCGTCCACGTGGAATGCCGGGAGCACAGAAATCGGTTTTCGGTTTCCCGCACCACTATCCTCCCCACCCGCGGAATTCTGAGGCCCAACCGCCAGCGTGGTGGCTGAGATGTGTGGGTTTCCACGCGGAGTGCGCCGGCCGCGTCTTCCGCTACCCTTGCCGTCACTTCCGCTTAGAGCAGGGAAAGTGCAGTCCGCAGACTGACTTGTAGCCCTTACCTTCTCTCCTAGCATCTGCTGCATGCCACTAACTGAAACATGTAATTTTGAAGCCGCTAATAATATGGGACAGACACTGGGTATAGACAAGCAATAAGCAGTGATGACTACCCTCAACAAGCTCACAGTCTGTGGGAAAGACATACAGGCAGATAATTACAATACACATTGCTTACTGCTGACATAAAAGAAATGAATCGGGTAAGAAACTGCCATTCACTGTGTGCCAGGCATTATGCTAATACAAGGCATACAATCTAGGGGGAAGACAAAAAATTGGCCTTGGGAAATTATTCATGCGTTCATTCATTCATTCATTTATTATATATCTACTTATCTATCTTTCTGTCATTAAAATACAATTAGATGAGTAACATATTGTTTACTTGACTGCCCCATCACCAAGATGACGGAAGATACCCCATTGCACTCACTGTCCATGAGCATAGTAAGATACTGTAGAAACACTACTTGTCTTCTCTGTGTTGTACAGCCCTTCCTGTGACCCCCCTCCCACATTATACATGCTAATCGTAGTTCACGCTTTCTTTCCCTCTCCCCTTATCCCTCCATTCCCAACTATCCACCCCAGTCCCTTTCCCTTTGGTAACTGTTAGTCCATTCTTGGGTTCTGTGAATCTGGTACTGTTTTGTTCTTTTAGATTGTCTTGGTTCTCCTTCTCCAGAGGTTAGTGAAATCATTTGATACTTGTATTTCTCCACCTGTCTTATTTCACTGAACATAATACCCTCTAGCTCCTTCCATGATTTTGCAAATGGTAGGATTTGTTTTCTTCATCTGACAATGATATTGCACTGTTCATCTTCTGATGGACACTTAGCTTGGCTATTGTAAATAGTGCTGTGTTAAACATAGGGGTGCACATATCTCTTATATACTGGGATGCTGCATTCTATTATTTATATTTTATGTGTGTATGTATGTATGTATTCATTTATGTACTTAATTATACTTTATTTATCATTAGTCTACAACTACATGAGTAACATTACGTTTACTAGACTCCCCCCATCACCAATTTACCAAAGGGTAAGGGACTATGAAGACTGGTTGGGAAGGGAGGGAGAACAGGGAAGGGCGGACAGGGGGCATTACGGTTAGCTCACATAATGTGTGGGGAGGTCCCACAGGAACGTCAGTATAGTACAGAGCGTTCAAGTAGTGATTCCATAGCATCTTGCTACGCTGATGGACAGTGACTGTAATGGGGTATGTGGCGGGGGGGGGGACTTGATGATCTGGGCAGTCTAGTAACCATAATCTTGCTCATATAATTGTAGATTGGTTATAGTGAAAAGTGCTAACATAGGGATGCACGTGTGTGTTTTATACTGGGCTGCTGCTTTCTTTCTTTATGTATGTATGCAAGTATGTATGTATTTATTCATGCATTCCTTAATTTATGTATCTATCTATCTATCTACCTACCTGTCTATTTTGCTGTCATTAATATACAATTAGATGAGTAACATTATGTTTACTGGACTCCCCCCATCACTAATTTACCAAAGGTAAGGGACTAGGAAGGCTGGTTGGGAAGGGACGGAGAAGGGTGAAACGGGGGCATTAAGATTAACTCACATAATGTGGGAGGGGTTCCACGGGGAAGTCAGTGTAGTACAGAGAAGTCAAGTAGTAATTCTGTAGCATACGCTGATGGACGGTCACTGTAATGGGGTATGTGGTGGAGGGAGACTTGATGATCTGAAGAGTCTACTAAACATAATGTTGCTCATATAATTGTTAATTAATGATACTGTAAAAGATCCCCGCGTATTCCTTACTAGATAACGATGAGACCCAGGAAAAAAAAAGATCAGAGAGGCGAGGTTTCCAGCAGCGTGAGCCGGCGGCAGGCGTACCGCCGCTCCCAGCAAGCTGCTGAGCTCTCTCGGTTGGTCCGCAGGGGGCTTCCCCGGCCTCCCACATCAGGCAGCGCGCGCGGTTACCCCGGGGTCATTTTCCCAAGGCGCCTGCGTGGTGCCCCGCCGGCCCTCGGCCTGCGCGCGCTTGCTCCCTCCCGCCCTCGGTACCCTGAAGCCGCTTGGCTGCCTAACCGCCACCCCCGGGGCGCGCCTCCAGGGCGTCCTCGGGGAACCTCCGGGCGGGGGACCAGCGTGTGCGGGCGGCTGGGGCTGCTGGGATGAGTGAAGTGGGCGCGGGCGCAGGCGCGGTCTCGGGAGGCGCTCAAGGGTACGCCTACTGCCCAGCTTCGCCCAGACGAACGCTCCTCCCTCCCCAGGAAGCGGCGAACCGCCCGCCGTCGCCGCCTCCGCAGCCGCCGCCGAAGTTCCCTGAAGGCCTTCGACAGGCGGAAGGGTGCAGCCAGCGAGGCGGCCCTGTGAGAGCGGCCGCTGACAGCTCCCCGCGCCCGGAGCGCCCGAACTTCGCCGCCGTCTGGCACCGCCCCGGGGCGCCCTCGGCCCCACCCGTGCCACCTCCGGAGCGGCGCGCCTGCAGTTGTAAGTTTTTAAGTGCTGCTAGATGATTCTAAAATGAGTAGCTTTATAATTGAGATTTATTGACAGACTGCATTGTGTTAATTTTAGGTGTACTACATAATGATTTGATATATGTGTTATACATTGTGAAATGATTACAGCAGTAAGTTTAGTGAACATCCATCACTATATATAATTAGGATTCTTTCCTTCTTGGGATGAGAACTTTTAATATCCCTCCATTCCCAACTGTCCACCCCAGTCCCTTTCCATTTGGTAACTGTAGTCCATTCTTGGGTTCTGTGAAACTGGTGCTGTTTTGCTCATTTAGTTTGTCTTGGTTCTCCTACTCCAGAGGTTAGTGAAATCATTTGATACTTGTGTTTCTGCGCCTGGCTTATTTCACTGAGCATAATACCCTCTAGCTCCATCCATGTTGTTGCAAATTGTAGGATTTGTTTTCTTCATCTGACAGAATATATTGCACTGTTCATCTTCTGATGGACACTTATCTTGGCTATTTTGAATAGTGCTGTGATAAACATAGGGGTGCACATGTGTTTTATATACTGGGCTGCTGCATTCTGTTATTTATTTTTTATATATGTATGTATGCATGCATGTGTTCATTTATGTACTTACTTATTTTTCTTTACTTATTTCTCATTAGTCTACAAATACATGAATAACATTCTGTTTACTAGACTCCCCCCATCAACAATTTACCAAAGTGTAAAGGACTACGAAGGCTGGTTGGGAAGGGAGGAAGTAGGGTGGAAAGGGGGCATTACGATTAGCTCACATAAAGTGTGTGGAGGTCCCATGGGCAAGTCAGTATACTACAGAGTTCAAGTAGTGATTCTATAGCATCTTGCTTCACTGACGGACAGTGACTGTAATGGGGTATGTGGGGGGGACTTGATCTGGGGCGTGTAGTAACCATAATGTAGCTCACATAATTGTAGATTGGTTATTGTGAATAATAGTGTGATAAACATAGGTGTGCACGTGTCTTTTTTAAACTGGGCTGCTTTCTTTCTTTCTTTCCTTCTTTATGAATGTAAGTATGTATGTATGTATGTATGTATTTTTTCATGTATTCATTAATTCATTTATCTATCTCTCTATCTACCTATCTTTCTGTCACTAATATACAATTAGATGAGTAACATTATGTTTACTAGACTCCCCCCATCACGAAGATGCTCCCAGATATCCCATTAAAGTCACTGTTCATGCGCATAGTAACATTCTGTAGAATCACTGCTTGTCTTCTCTGTGTTGTACAGCCCTCCCTGTGACCCCCCCTCCCACATTATACGTGCTAATCATAATGTGTGCCTTCTTTCCCTCTTCCCTCATCCGTCCATTCTCAACTATCCACCCCAGTCCCGTTCCCTTTGGTAGCTGTTAGTCAATTCTTGGGTTCTGTGAATCTGGTGCTGTTTTGCTCGTTTAGTTTGTTTTGGTTCTCCTTCTCCAGAGGTTAGTGAAATCATTTGATACTTGTATTTCTCTGCGTGGCTTATTTCACTGAGCATAATACCCTCTAGCTCCTTCCATGATTTTGCAAATGGTAGGATTTGTTTTCTTCATCTGACAGAATGATATTGCACTGTTCATCTTCTGATGGACACTTATCTTGGCTATTTTGAATAGTGGTGTGATGAACATAGGGGTGCACATGTCTTTTATATACTGGGCTGCTTCATTCTTTTATGTATGTATGTATGTATGCATGTATTCATTTATGTACTTACTTATTCTTTATTTATTTATCATTAGTCTTCAACTACATGAGTAACATTATGTTTACTAGACTCCCCCGATCACCAATTTACCAAAGGGTAAGGGACTAGGAAGGCTGGTTGGGAAGGGAGGGAGAAGGGTGGACAGGGGACATTACGGTTAGCTCACATAATGTGTGGAGAGGTCCCACAGGGAAGTCAGTATAGTACAGAGAGTTCAAGTAGTGATTCTATAGCATCTTGCTATGCTGATGGACAGTGACTGTAATGGGATATGTGGGGGGGGGACTTGATCTGGGGCGTGTAGTAACCATAATGTACCTCATATAATTGTAGATTGGTTACTGTGAATAGTGCTGTGATAAACATAGGGGTGCACGTGTCTTTTTTAAACTTGGCTGCTGCCTTCTTTTATTTATTTATTTATTTATTCATTCATTCATTCATTTATTCATTCATAGTGTTCCACTGCTAATCTTCTGATGGACACTTAGCTTTTCTATTCTGAATTGTGCTGTGATAAACATAGCTATGCAAGTGTCTTTTTTAAACTGGGCTGCTGCATTCTAGCATTTATTTATTTATTTGTTTGTTTGTTTATATTATCTATGTCTATCTATCTTATCTATCTCCCTGTCTTTTTATCTGTCTAATCCTCTATCATCTATATCTATCTATCTATCTATATCTTTATCTCTTTATAATTAATCTACAGTTGCACAAGTAACATGTTTACTCAAGTCCCCCCACACCAAGGTACCCTCAGATACCCCATTGCCGTCACTGTCCATCAGCATAGTAAGATACTGTAGAATCACTACTTGTCTTCTCTGTGTTGTACAGCCCTCCCCGTACCCCCTCTCCCACATTATATATGCTACTTCTAATGTGCCCTTTGTGCCCCCTGCCCTGATCCCTCCATTCCCACCCATCCACCCCAGTCTCGTTCTCTTTTAGTCCATTCTTGGGTTTTGTGAGACTGCTGCTGTTTTCTCCTTCAGTCTTTTCTTTGTTCTGATACACCAATGATGAGTGAAATTATTATATATATATCTATATATATGTAGGCAAGAACCACTGATGTTTGCTAAGATGATGCAGCTCCCCACGGCTGGGCATTGCCCGCCATCTGGGGGTGGAGTCTGCAGGAGCAGCACTGTTGCTTAGAGATTCCATGATGTTACAGTGGTGCCTCTTTCCTAGAGACAGAATGTATATGCTGAGAGGAGCAGCTGTGATTCCGGTGAGGTGGACACTGACCAACTTGACAGCATCAGGGAGAATGGAATCCAGAGCCAGGGTACTGTGTGGTTCTTTTTAGTATGGTTTCAGTACTAAACAGTTACATGAGCAACATTATGGTTACTAGACTACCCCCATTATCAAGTCCCCACCACATAGACCGTAAGAGTCACTGTCCATCAGCCCAGTAATATGCTGGAGAAGCACTACTGATCTTCGCTGTATTATACTGCCTTCCCCATGCCCGCCGCCTGCGCACGTTATGTGTGCTACTTGTAGTGCCCCATTTTCCCTCTCTTCCCCTCCCTTCCAAACCATCCTCCTCAGTCACATTCCCTTTCATAACTGTGAGTCCATTCTTGGGTTCTGTGAGGCTGCTACGATCTTGTTCCTTCACTCTTTTTCTTTTTTCTCATACTCTACAGGTGAGTGAAATCATTTGACTCTTTTCTTTCGCTGCATGGCTTATTTCACCAAGCATAATACCCTCTAGCTCTGTCCATGTTGTTACGAATGGTAGGATTTGTTTTCTTCATACGGCCAAATAATATTCCTCTGCTCATCTTCTGATGGACACTAAGCTTGGTTATTGTGAATAGTGCTGTGAGAAACATAGGGGTGCACATGTCTTTTTAAAACTGTGCAGCTGCATTCTATTATTTATTAATTTATCTATTTATTTATCATTAATCTACAATTACATGGGTAACATTATGTTTACTAGACTCCCCCCATCACCAATTTACCAAAGCGTAAGGGACTGGAAAGGCTGGCTGGGAAGGGAGGGAGAAGGGTGGAAAGGGGGCATTACGCTTAGCTCACATAATGTAGGGGGTAGGTCCCACGGGGAAGTCAGTATAGTACAGATAACTGAGGTAGTGATACTATAGCATCTTACTATGCTGATGGACAGTGACTTTATTGGGGTATGTGGGGGGACTTGATGATCTGGGGAGTCTAGTAACCATAATGTTGCTCATATAATTGTAGATTGGTTATTTTGAATAGTGCTGTGGTAATCATAGGGGTGCCCGTGTCTTTTGTAAACTGCGCTGCTGCATTCTTTCTTTCTTTCTTTCTTTTGTTCTTTATGTAGGAATGCATGTATGTATTTATTCACTCATTCATTCATTCATACATTTATTTTCTGTCTATGTATTTATCTATATTTCTGTCTATGTATCTTTGTCATTAATGTACAATTACATGAGTAACATTATGTTCACTAGACTCCCCCTTCACGAAGATGCCCCAAGATACCCCTATGCACTCATTGTCCATGAGCATAGTAAGATACTGTAGCATCACTACTTGTCTTCTCTGTGTTGTACAGCCCTTCCTGTGACCCCGCTCCCACATTGTAAATGCTAATCATAATGCATGCTTTCTTTCCCTCTCCCCTTATCCCTCCATTCCCAACTATCCACCCCAGTCCCTTTCCCTTTGGTAACTGTTAGTCCATTCTTGGGTTCTGTGAATCTGGTGCTGTTTTACTCATATAGTTTGTCATGGTTCTCCTTCTCCAGAGGTTGGTGATATCATTTGACACTTGTATTTCTCTGCCTGGCTTATTTCACTGAGCATAATACCCTCTAGCTCATTCCATGATTTTGCAAATGGTAGGATTTGTTTTCTTCATCTGACAGAATGATATTGCACTGTTCATCTTCTGATGGACACTTATCTTGGCTATTTTGAATAGTGCTGTGATAAACACAGGGGTGCACATATCTTTTATATACTGGGCTGCTGCATTCTTTTATTTATGTATATATCTATGTATGTATGTATTCATTTATATACTCACTTATTCTTTATTTATTTGTCAGTCGTCTACAACTACATGGGTAACATTATGTTTACTAGACTCCCCGCATCACCAATTTACCAAAGCGTAAGGGACTGGGAAGGTTGTCTTGGAAGAGAGGGAGAAGGGTGGAAAGGGGGCATTACGATTAGCTCACATAATGTAGGGTAGAGGTCCCACGGGGTAGTCAGTATAGTACAGAGAAGTGAAGTAGTGATACTATAGCATCTTACTATGCTGATGGACAGTGACTTTATTGGGGTATGTGGGGGGACTTGATGATCTGGGCAGTCTATTAAACATCATGTTGCTCATATAATTGTAGATTGGTTATTGTGAATAGTGCTGTGGTAATCATAGGGGTGCATATGTCTTTTTTAAACTGCGCTGCTGCATTCTTTCTTTCTGTCCTTTATGTATGTATGCATGTATGTATTTATTTTTCATTCCTTCATTCATTCATTATCTATCCATCTGTCTATCTTTCTGTCTGTGTATCTTTGTCATTAATATACAATTGCATGAGTAACATTATGTTCACTAGACTCCCCCTTCACGAAGATGCCCCAAGATACCCTTTGCACTCACTGTCCATCAGCATAGTAAGATACTGTAGCATCACTACTTGTCTTCTCTGTGTTGTACAGCCCTCCCTGTGACCCCCCCTCCCACATTGTATATGCTAATCATAATGCGTGCTTTCTTTCCCTGTCCCCTTATCCCTCCTTTCCAAACTATCCAGTCCAGTCCTTTTCCCTTTGGTAACTGTTAGTCCATTCTTGGGTTCTGTGAATCTGGTGCTGTTTTGCTCAGTTAGTTTCTCTTGGTTCCCATTCTGCAGAGGTTAGTAAAATCATTTGATACTTGTCTTTCTGTGCCTGGCTTATTTCACTGAGAATAATACCCTCTAGCTCTGGCCATGTTGTTGTCAATGGTAGGATTTGTTTATTTTGTATGGCTGGATAATATTGCACTGTTCATCTTCTGATGGTCACTTAGCTTGGCTATTGTGAATAGTGCTGTGATAAACATAGGTTTGCACATGTCTTTATTATAAACTGGGCTGCTGCATTCTATTATTTATTTTTTATGTATGTATATATGTATGTATGTATGTATACATTTATGTCCTTACTTATTTATTGTTTATTTATTATTAGTCTGCAACTACATGAGTAACATTATGTTTACTAGACTCCCCCCCATCACCAATTTACCAAAGGGTAAGGGGCTAGGAGTCTGGTTGGGAAGGGAGGGAGAAGGGTGGACAGGGGGCATTACGATTATCTCACATAATGTGTGGGCCGGTCCCACAGGGAAGTCAGTATTGTACAGAGAGTTCAAGTAGTGATTCTATAGCATCTTGCTATGCTGATGGACAGTGACTGTAATGGGGTCTGTGTGGGGACTTTATCTGGGGTGTGTAGTAACCATAATGTAGCTCATACAATTGTAGATTGGTTACTGTGAATATGGCTGTGATAAACATAGGGTTGCACATGTCTTTTTTAAAGTGAGGTGCTCCTTTCTCTCTCTCTCTCTTTCTTTCTTTCTTTCTTTCTTTCTTTCTTCTCTCTCCCTCCCTCCCTCCTTCCTTCCTGCTTTCTTTTCTTTCTTTCTTTCTTTTCTTATGTAAGTTAGTAGGTATGTATTTATTTACTTATTCATTCATTCATTTATCTATGTATTTATTTCTCCATGCATTCATTAATTCATCTATCTATGTATCTCTCTACCTACCTATCTTTCTGTCATTAATATACAATTAGATGAGTATCAGTATGTTTACTAGACTCCCCCCATCACGAAGATACCCCCAGATACCCCATTGCAGTCACTGTTCATGTGCATAGTAACACACTGTAGAATCACTCACTACTTGTCTTCTCTGTGTTGTACAGCCCTCCCTGTGGCCCCCCTCCCACGTTATATGTGCTAATCATAATGCACGCCTTCTTTCCTTCTCCCCTTATCCCTGCAATCCCAACTGTCCACCCCAGTCCCTGTCCATTTAATAACTGTTAGTCCATTCTTGGGTTCTGTTAATCGGGGGCTGTTTTGCTAATTCAGTTTTTCTTGGTTCTCCTTCTCCAGATGTTACTGAAATCATTTGATACTTGTATTTTCTGCATGGCTTATTTCACTGAGCATAATACCCTCTAGCTACATCCATGTTGTTGTAAATGGTAGGATTTGTTCTTTAATTATGGCTGAATAATATTGCACTGTTCATCTCCTGATGGACACTTAGCTTGGCTATTGTGAATAGTGCTGTGATAAACATAGCGGTGCACACGTCTTTTTAAAAGTGGACTGCTGCTTTCTTTCTTTCTTTATTTCTTTCTCTCTCTCTCTCTCTGTCTTTCTGTATGTATGTATGTATGTAAGTATGTAAGTATGTATGTATTTATTAATGCATTCATTAATTCATTTATCTATGTATGTATTCATACATTCATTAATTCATTTATCTATGTATCTGTGTATGTATGTATCTATCTATCTATGTATCTATCTATCTAAATCTATCATTATTCTCCAATTACATGGGCAACATTATGTTTACTAGACTCCCCCCATCACCAATTTACCAAAGGGTAAGGGACTAGGAAGGCTGGTTGCTAAGGGAGGCAGAAGGGTGGAAAGGGGGCACTAAGATTAGCTCACATAATGTGGGAGGAGTTCCATGGGCAAATCAGTGTAGTACAGAGAATTCAAGTAGTGATTCTATAGCATACGCTGATGGACTGTCATTGTAATGCGGTATGTGGTGGGGGGGGACTTGATGATCTGGGGAGTCTACTAACCATAATGTTGCTCATATAATTGTTGATTAATGATACTGAAAAAAAACCCCGTGTATTCCTGACTAGATAAGATGAGACCCAGGAAAAAAGAAAGATCAGAGAGGCGAGGTTTGCAGCAGCGTGAGCTCGCGGCGGGCGTTCCGCCGCTCCCTGCAAGCTGCTGCGCTCTCCAGGTTGGACCGCAGGGCTTCCCCAGCCTCCCTCATCTGGCAGCGCGCCATGGTGACCCCGGTGTCATTTTCATAAGGTGCCTGCGCAGCGGCCCCGCCAGCCCTCGGCCCCTGAGCGCGCTCCCTCCTTCCCACCCTCGGTACCCTGAGGCCGCTTGGCTGCCGAACTGTCGCCGCCGGGGCCTGCCTCCAGGGCGTCCTCGGGGAACCTCCGGGTGGGGGACCACCGTGTGCAGGCGGCTGGGGCTGCTGGGATGAGCGAGGCGAGCGCAGGCGCAGGCGCTCGAGGGTAGGCCGCCTGCTCGGGTTCTCCCAGATGAACGCTCCTCCCTCCACAGAAAGGGGCGAACCGCCCACCACCGCCAACACCGCCACCACTGCTGCCGCCGCCGAAGTTCCCTGAAGGCCTTCGCCTGGCGGAAGGGTACAGCCAGAGGGGCGTCCCTGCGAGAGCAGATGCTGACAGTTTCCCGCGCCCGTCGCGCCTTCCCCTCGCCGCCACCTGGCACCGCCCTGGGGCGCCCTTGGCCCCATCCGTGCCCAACGCCCGTGCCCACCGCCCGAGCGGCGATCCTGCAATTGTAAGTTTTTTTTTCTTGCATAAGGTTTTTTACTCAGCATGTCTGTGAGATTCAATCAGCTTGTATTGGTGATTCAGTCCTTTCTATTGATGAGTAGTACTTCTTTCTATGAATAAACCACAGATGTTTTAAGAAGCCTGTTTTTAGTTTGGCCTACTGTGAATATAGTCTCTGAGAAGGTTTGTGTATAGGTCTTTTTGTAAGCACAAGCACCCATTTTCATTTGAGTAAAAAGCCTACAAGTGGAATTGCAGGGCCATGAGGGCAGTATGTTTTTAAGTTTATCCCAACTGCCAGATCTTTTTCCCAAAATGGTATACCATTTTACATGCCCACCAGATTGATCAACAGTTGAGGTCTGGCAGTGTCAGTTTTTTTTTAATTTTAATCATTCTAACATAATTGTGATGTCACAATGCTATTTTAATTTACTTTTATTTGAGGACCAGTGTTGCTGAATGTTTTTCCATGGACTCATTGGCCATTTGTATCTCTTCTTTTATGAAATGTCTCTTCACTTTTCTCCATTTCTTAATTCAATTTACAATTTCTTTGTATTTTTGTACCATTAATCTACAATTACATGAAGGACATTATGATTACTAGGCTCCCCCCTTCACCAAGATCCCCCCACATACCCCTTCACAGTCACTGTCCATCAGCATAACGATGCTGTTAAAATCTACTTGTCTTCTCTGTGATGTACAGGCCTCTCTGTGACCCCCCCTCCCACATTATACATGCTAATCGTAATGCACGCTTTCTTTCCCTCTCCCCTTATCCCTCCAGTCCCAACTATCCACCCCAGTTCCTTTCCCTTTGGTAACTGTTAGTCCATTCTTGGCTTCTATGAATGTGGTACTGTTTTGCTCATTCAGTTTCTCTTGGTTCTCCTTCTGAGAGGTTAGTGAAATGATTTGTTACTTGTCTTTCTGTGCCTGGGTTATTTCACTGTGCATATTACTGTCTAGCTCCATCCATGTTGTTGTAAATGGTAGGATTTTTTTCTTTTGTTTTGGCTCAATAATATTGCACTGTTCATCTTCTGATGGACACTTAGCTTGGCTATTGTAAATAGTGCTGTGTTAAACATAGGGGTACACATGTCTTTTTTAAACTGGGCAGCTGCATTTTATTATTTATTTTTTATGTATGTATGTATGTATTCATTTATGTACTTACTTATTTATTCTTTATTCATTTATCATTAGTCTACAACTCCATGAGTAACATTGTTTAGTCGACTCCCTCCATCACCAATTTACCAAAGGTTAAGGGACTAGGAAGACTGGTTGTGAAGGGAGAGAGAAGGGTGGAAAGGGGGCATTACGATTAGCTCATGTAATGTCTGGGGGAGGTCCCACGGGGAAGTTAGTATAGTACAGAGAAGTCAAGTAGTGATACTTCAGCATCTTACTATGCTGATAGACAGTGACTGTAATGAGGTATGTTGGCGGAAGTTGATGATCTGAGGAGTCTAGTAACCATAATCTTGCTCAAGACCTTGAAGCTGGCCTCCTGTGTTTACTTGGAATAATTGCAGGGTGGACACCAAACGTCACACTAGTACATCCTGAAGGGCCAGAAGGTAGGAGCATCTTAGCGGGGAGTTTTATTTTATCATTATGGCCAGTGCATGCGCCTCCAGTAGGACTAAATATGGACTCTTCCATAACTGCATGGGGAAGAATTACAAGTACATTATACTAGAACTGGAATCAGCCCCCTACCTGCTACAGTCCTATCTCAAGTCCACTCACTTTCATCCATCCTACCTGATGGACAAGGTTTGCCCATGTTGGTGGCATTCAAATATGTCTCTTAGAGCCCTTAAAGTCTTTCTGGATTGGGAATTTCCTCTGGCTTGAGGTTTATTAGGAACCTACTCTGTCTTGAGGATTATTGTAATGTTTGTTACCTGTATGGAAATCTTGCTTATCTTAATATGTATTATCTCTTATTTGTTGTTATCCTCTTTTGGTATTGTGGCATCTGGTTACAGTGCTGCAGCTGTCTGGCACAGGGAACGTTGCGGGGGACTGTAAGCATGTAGACTGTGAGGCGAGAACACTGGAGGGGTGGAGTGTGGGGAAGCTGGGGTTTCTATGGCCAAGATCCTCACTGAACTTAAACTACTTTATGATGTAACTGACTGTTGCTAGGCTATGGCTACAACAGACAGACCAGAAAGGGAGCCCTGAGCCCTGTAGACATGTTAGCACATATGGCTGCCTCCCCTATACAACTGCAATTAGAAACCAAGGAAGAATCACTGAAGCCGAGGTTTGGCCCCCATAATAAACCCTTGCTGTGATCACCAACTGCACTGTACCCCCGAGTCTCCATTGAGTGCACATGGCCTTGGGCATTTCGATACATGGACCAACGATGGATGGCTCTCCTGGCACCTTGGGGTCAACCCTGGCAGCTGGACTCCTGTGTGTTCCTGGAACAACACCAGGGTGGCTGCCAAAGGCCACAGTAGTATATCCTGAACCGCCAGAAATTAGGAGCATCTTTCTGGGGAATTTTGTTATATCATTATGGCAGTGCGTGCACCAGCAGCAGTACTATATATATAACCTTCATTAACCCCACGGGGAAGAAGTAAAAGTGTGGCATACTAGACCTGGAAGGTACACCCTTCCAGCCACAGACCTATCACAGGACCACTCTCTTTCATGAATAGTGGACAAGATTTTCCTATGTTGGTGGCATTAATCATGTTTCTTAGAGCCCTTAAAGTCTTTGTGAATTCGGAATTTCCTCTGGCTTGAGGTTTATTATAACTTTTGTTACTAGGAACCTACTCTGGCTTGAGGATTATTGTAATGTTTGTTACCTGTATCAAAATCTTACTATATCTTAATATGTATTATCTCTCAGTTGTTGTTATCCTCTTTTGGTGTTGTGGCATCTGGTTACAGTGCCGCAGCTGTCTGGCACAGGGACCGTTGCGGGTGACTTTAAGCATGTAGACTGTAAGGCGAGAACTCTGGAGGGGTAGAGTGTATCGAAGCTGGGGTTTCTATGGCCAAGATCCTCACTGAACTTAAACTGCTTTATTATGTAACTGACTGTTGCTAGGCTACGGCTACAACAGATCAGAAAGGAAGCCTTGAGACCCATAGATATGTTAGCACATATGGCTGCCTCCCCTCTCCAAGTGCAAGTGGGAACCAAGGAAGAATCACTGAAGCTGAGGTCCCTTCCCCAGAGTAACATCTTGCTCCCTGCACCAACTTCACTGAAGCCCGGAATCTCCATGGAGTGGACGTGTCCTTTGAACTTTCTACACATGTCACAATGTTGGCTGGCTCATCATGCACCTTGGGGAGAACCCTGGAAACTGGCCTCCTGTGTATTCCTTGAATAGCAGTAGGGTGGCCACCAATCTTCACAGTTGTATATCCTGAGTGGCCAGAAGATAGGGGCATCTTACCGGGGAGTTTCATTTCATCATTATGGCCAGTGCATGTACCTCCAGTAGCACTGTAGATAGACCCTTTAGTAACCCCACAGGGATAAAAGTTAAAATATGGTATTCTAGACCTGGAGGGGACACCCATTCTCCTGCAGTTCTATCACAGGTCCACTCTCTTGCATGCATCCTACCTGATGGACAAGATTTTCATATGCTGGTGGCACTAAAACATGTCTATTAGAGCCCCTAAAGTCATTGTGGATTGCGACCTTCCTCTGGCTTCAGGATTATTACAACTTTTGTTATTAGGAACTTCCTCTGGCTTTAGGATTATTATAATGTTTGTTACCTGTTTCAAAATCTTGTCTTAATTTTTATTATCTGTAAGTTGTTGTTATGCTCTGTTGCTATTACAGAATCTGGTTACAGTGCTCCAGCTTTCCACACAGGGACCATTTAGGAAGATTGAAAGCGTGTAGATTGTATGTCGAAAATGGGGTTTCTATCACCAGGATCCTGACTGATCTTAAACCACTTGATGATGTATCTGGCCTTTTCTAGACTACTGCTTCCATAACTGTAGGCAATAAGCTATTATTGTGCTATATTGAGAGCTCAGCCCAGTGCTCTTGGCAAGACAAGGTATCATTTCAAGGTTCTCCATTTTGGCTCTTACCATTTCAAATAGGAAAATTAAACCCCAGTGTTACATTAGAGAATTTGATTATGCCTGTGTCTTGCCAATGGGTTTCAGCCCCGAGCAAGCTTACCATAGATTCAGTGAGACGGAGGAATGACATGGAACATTCTTGGGCTGAAAGGGTTTATTACCTGGCTTGTTTACCCAGCGATAGGTCGAGCACTAGAATTATGTCTGCATCCAACTGTCTGGAGGTGTGTAATCCTCCTTCATCCCTGGCTCCACCCAGAGCACTGGGCAGAGCTCTTTATATAGTGACTCAGTCAAAAACAGCTTATTTCCTATGGGTATTGGAGCAGTAGTGTAGTAGTAGGCCAGTTACATTATCAAGTAGTTTAGGGTCAAGTGTGGATCCTGGCCATAGGAGCCTTCACTTTATCCACAACCTAGAAGTATTGTAACATATTTTTAAGGCTATTTCCTGATATATATTCTTTACAGTAGTATTCTGTGGACTATATTATATTCAATAAGCATGTAATTTTGGGAAACACATTTTTACAGATCTCTTAACTATTTATTATAGGACTTCTCAGAGCCTTTCATACTGTTAATCTCCTGGAGAAAGAGTATATAACATACTGCATTTCCAAACTTTTCCTCCCAAGAACTCTTTTATCTAGGAAAACTTATCAGTGGATTCAGAGATATAAATATTCTATGCAAAACACTTGGGAAAATGTTGCCTTGAGAAAGTCAGGAATTTACTGTGTAAGTAGTGGAATAGACATTTGTCAGCTTTCAGCTGCTCAAGTTCTACTTCCTAATCATACCCTGATTTCCTTTTGAGGAATTATATCTCCCCTCTTGTGGGAAGTCTTTGTGGGCTATTAAACTAAGATGCTTACTTTACAAAATAAAGCCAACTTGGTTCCAGGAAAAAATTAAGTCTTGTTGTGTAAAGCATCCATTGGATGTAGTACTTTCTCTCCCATACATGTGGAATGATACTGGTCATGGACCAGCCCTAAAAGAAAGAACTGAGAAATCTGAATTCTCTGCTCAATGATCCAGATGAACTCTGCCTGACATGTCCTGACACAGTTAAGAACTTCCCTGAGGTCACTTCTGCCAAATCCAACTCTTATCACCCAGGTAAAGCTTGGTGATCGGCATATGCTCTAAATTCAGGCAATTGTTTCCTCTTTCCTAGACTTTGAATTTCAAAATAAAGGCAGAATACAGATTGGCTCCTGTGTATGTCATTAGTTACCCTCTTGGCTCCTGTTGTGTTGTCTACATCCTTTAAATAAATATCCTTTAAAATAAACAGATCAGGTTTCTCTGGCCTATAATCCATGGTATCGCTCTAACAACAGTAGCTTCCCATATAACCAACAATTTGGGGGCCTTCATAGAAGGCAGGAGAGAAAAAGATAAGATAGACCCAGGTATAATGGGTAGAAAAATCAATTTTGAGACATGGTTGGAATATGGCACCAAACTTAAATCCAACTTGGCATGCTGAATTCTAAACTCTGTTCTTTTCTTTCAACAAACAAACCTCTTAGCTTTTCTGCTATTTCTGATGAAAACAGGCAAGCACAATGAGTTACATAAGTTCACTACTGGGTCCTCGAATGAAAGAACTGTATATATTAAAGCACAGAACCTGTACTTCAGATGTAGATGGCTTAGGGAAGAGACAAGATCAATCTTCAACAAGTAGAAAAAAGAACAGAGAAATTAAGACAAAGACATGTATAGTAAATAGCTAGCGGGCCAAGTATTCATCATGCTGATTCATTTAAGAGTGTTCACTTGATCCAGGAAAGAATGAGAAAGGCCTGTAGCAAAGGATGTCTAAAAATACCTAGAACATTTATTTGTATTTTTTAAGCAGACCACCTGCTGTTTATAAGTAATTGTTTGTGCTTTAGGAAAGAAAAGCAGTTTTACCGTCAGCAGGGAAGGTTTCAATTATACCCCCATCTTGGCAGTGAATGTGAGGTTCCTTGGAAGCCAAAAAAGGAGAAAAAAGAAAAAAAATTACAAATGTTCCACACCAGATGTTCACTTTGAAACCTAACGGCGATCTCCCAATTACCCTTCCTTCGCTAATGAAGCTGTGGAGCGCTAGCCTGGTGTTACAGGCAGGAGGCCATGCAGGAAGTGTTCTAGTGCCAGGAACATTTCCACAGTGAGACCAGGGCTGGAGTCAGGAGGGGGAGGTTACCCGGAGCTGGCCCCCCAGGCTCATCCATGATTTCCTTGGATTTTATCACCATGCCAGTCTAAGAGTTTCTACACTGGCCCAGCTAAATTGGAAATCAGCTCCCAGATCACACTGGAATTGCTCTGGCATTTTCTACACCATTAGAAGCAATATATTCATCATGTTTCTTAAAACCAACCTGTGCTTTCTTTCCAAAAGCAGCCTCTGAAGATGAATAAGGAAACATTCCCCTTGCAGATCCTCATTACACAGCAACACCTATTGCTGGGGGATGGGGAAAGAGTGACAGTATTTCAAATTAACTTCTCAGGATAGGTTTTCATTAAGATTTCAAAAGGTGGGTTTCTCAGGTTAAATACCAATTGATTTTAAAAGGCGTATTAGCTCAGGAGTAATAAGCAGGTAATTGATCTAGATCTGGTTTTTGAAGCTTAATCTATGGTATTTTTCTGTCATCAATTATGTTTAAAAATAATGTAAATGAAAAGAAATTTGCATGTGGGTTTGGAAATTATGCCAGTTTTAGAGCTGACAGAGGAGATTCCTGCAGCTTATTGAGAGCATATTTAGAAAGCTATCAGCACCTAAACTTTTGGTCAGATGAGCTCTTTGCTTTCCCTGGAGCTTTTAAAATGCTTAAAAAATGTTTTTTGTTGTTTTGGCACTTTCTGTTTTGTTGTTGTATTTCCTTTGGGTGGGTGGTGTGTGCATGTGTGTGTGTGGGGGGGGATACAGGAGTTACAATGAACACTCAGCAGTAAAGTAACATGAACATAGTTCACTTACATATACTCACACACAATTTGGAGAATTGACATGCATTGACTCTTAGATCCATAGTCTGTGGGTCAGACTTGACTATCATTCAGTAAAGAAAATAATTTTATCAAAGCTAAGTATTAGAAAGAAGAACCTGGCAGTGCATACAGGGAAGATGGGGTCAAGGGAAATGGAGGTGATAGATCAGTGAGGAGGCTCTAACAATTGTCCCCTTGAGGATATAATAGAGGCAGGCTTATGACAAGGGACAGTGAGCTTTTGGGAGAAGACTATAGAGGCAACAGGCATTCACTCAAGAGGCAGGAGTTCCCAAACATTTCCAAAGAAAGGTGCTCTTTGTAGTAGTGCAAATTTTGTTCACCCAACACAATAGGACTGCCCTTTGGCATTTGTAAATAAAGTATATTCACCTACTTCACTGTTACATGCTTAGTATATGGTGAAAGTCTCAAACATAATAGGTGATTAATAACTAATGTAATTAAAAATACTAATATAAATTCAATAAGTAAATGTGTATTCATCTCAATATTACATATATCTGAAAACAGTACTATGCACACATGTGAGATAATTATTTGGTGTACAATGATTCCTACATATATGGATCCGATTACCCTTGGAAAGTTTTCTACAGCTTATTTTATACCTCCTTACCCCTGGTATCTACAACCTGCAAACTGGGAACTGTCAGTTTAAGGGAATAATACACAGAATAGAGTCCTGCTTAGGAGTTCCAGGTCTAGAATGTGACAGATCTTAACCATTGTCTTTTAAAAAGCTCGAATTCCTCAAGTTGCCTAATTATGTTATAGGCCTTCATTTCCTGGTCTAAAAAATGGTGATAATAATTGTATCAATTATTGCTTTGAGAACAAAATGACAAAATTTATGTCAAGTGCTTAGCAATGTAGCTGGCACAGAGAAGTGCTTTTTAATATTAGCTGTTAGTGTTAGTATAATTCTTTTCCCATCTTGGAGAATAAGGCTTTTATGAGAATGCTGACAAGGGACATTTGGATGGGCCTGTAAGGCTCATCCCCACCCTGCAATTTGGATAGCTTTGCAGAAGTTAGCTCAGCAGATCTGGGCTAGCTCCTGTCTTTGTCTCTGATAGGGGTACTTTCTAACCAGAGAGTTTCCATTATGACACTGTAGTTTGTGCTAATAAAGTAACTTTCCAAACCAAAACAAAACAAATCTCCAGTCTGTAGTGTTTGTCAGTTTCTAAGGTGTGAACACCCTCACCCTGGTCAATATCTAGTGAACAATGTAAAGTCATGAAAGCCCAGCAGGAAGAGGAGTACAATCAGCTTTCCTGATGCAGGGCAATCCTGCTCCAGGGCACTACTAAAGTAGCCACGTGGATGTTCTCTGTCCCTCTGACCCTATAAATATGTAGAACATTATGCCATGGCCCCTCTCTTCTTGAACATAGCCGTGATGCATACAGAAGAGTTCTACCTGGCCTAACCGGCGGGAAATGAGAGGTCAGGAGATTGTATGCGGCCTACTACTTCTGCAAGTTTTCCCCTGATAAAGCCGGTGCTATATTTGTACTGCTTTGTGCTAGTACCATGTGACCATGACTCCTTGCATGACAGAGGTAAAGCCTGACACAACACTGTAGTTTCAAACATCAATGTCATATACGTGGAAGTGGAAGAAATGAAGCATTTCCATCATACCATGAATGAACATACACTTTATTTGTCCCAAGCATACTTTATTTTCCAGCCTGGAAGTTTACCAAGTATTTCTACAGGAGAACTTGGTTTTCTGCTATGAACTGCCTTGGTATCTTAGTTTCTCACATTGAAAATGACCTCTTACATGATCCCTACAGCCACATGCAGCCTGGACATTACAGAATGCTGAGCCATATTCAAAGCATCCTCCAGGCCTGTGAAACTCTTTCTCCAAAGAGAAATTTTATTTTAAACATAGAAAAATGGTAAAGCTATAAAACTATAAAGGCTAAGGCATAGAATGAGGCCTTTTTGTTGTTCTTATCACTGATTAAACACATCTGGGAAGAATGACCTGACAAGAAAAATTATTAGCTTTTTGTACAACTTGAAATGCAGAGTAGTAAAAATATGTCAAACACAGAATTTTATTGTGCATAAATCTATACCTTAGCCAATATTCATTAAATGGGTCTCTCATGGTTAGCAGGTGTGTTCCATCTTGGCACATACAACTTTTAATTCATTGAACTCAACATTTTCTTTTGCTGCAAGTGATTTCCTTTGGCTATGGGCTTATTTGAAAAGGGCTTAGGGGCATGTTTTTCCTGATTTAAGTCTAAATTTATTCCAAGTTCCCTTTCTAATAAATTAAATTTCCTATGTCCATTTGGACTCTCCATGTCTCTGCATCTATTCCCTTCCATGTGGTCTCAATGTCCCTCAGGGGATGAAGGGGATGGGGAACTGCAGAGAAATGAGTATCAATAGCTGTGCTCTGAAAGGAACACAGCTAATCAGAGCATCAGAAGCCCTTCTGAGAGACGATGGTTTGAAATGAGATGATCTCTAAGGCCCAACCAGCTCTTACATTCTGTGTATCTCTAGAGCTAAGCAGATGTAATAGATATAGAAAGGATTCTGTGCAACTCGCCTCCCTAGGTAATTGAGTAAAATAGGATGAGACACTAAGTAAGTGCTGGGCATTATCTATAGATGTGTTGCCTCATTCAGCCCTCATTACAGGCCACACAGACTAATATTCCCACTTTATTGGTGAAGACACTGAGGCTGCAGGGCTACATATTTGCCCAAATTTCTGCAACTTACAAATGTCAGATTTGCAAACTGTGCTCTGGTCTGAAACCAAAATCTGTGTCTTTCACCTCTCTCCACACACTCTCCACACCACTTTCAGTAGCCCTAGTGCTAAGGAACTCTGATTAAATGTTAGTAAATCAAATGCTAGTTTCCTGAGCTTGGATGGATACTATTGTTATTTTAATCATTGTCTGTGATTGACTCTCAATAAGCAGCAATCAAGTTCAGTTTTAGGTCTCTTCAATGCCCTTTTCTTTCACATAATTAAAAAAATGTGTACTAAGGATGCATTAGCTATTTTCAAGTAAACTATGTCGAAGAGTTTAAAAAAAAATATTTGGAAGCATATTGTAGTTCAAATAATTGGTCCTAGTTTTTTGTGCCCTTAGGTTATGTTCTTGTAGATGAAACTATAGCTTTATGTTCCACCTGAACAACAGGCCAGAACAGTGCTGAGAGTTTCACAATTTCCGGGCAGTTGAATTACCATAACACAGGTCCTTCACTTCTGATGACCGCAGTGAAAACATGCTGGATGCATTCCCACGCCTCACCTCATTTTACCCTCACCATCATGTGGCATAGCTGTGCCCATTTTCAGATGAGAAAACAAATTCATGCCATTACACACACCAAACTAATGATTTGGCCAGGGTTGGAATCTTGGTTTTCTGATTCCAGATCCTATTCTTGTTCCACTTCAGCACTCACAACTCAAGATTGAAACATTCGTAACCTTGCGGCAAGCTTTGCGTGCACTTGAGAGTTTTCCCAGTTCCTTCTTTTAAGCTTCCATCTGACTTACCCTGGTCTGCAAAATCATGGAAGCTAAGATATGCTACAACTGGTCAGGTTCTTTTACCCTAAACCTCCAGTACTAAATTGGAGTATTTCTTATTGGAGGGAGGTCATAAAAAGCAGGAACAGAGCTTTCCAGATTAGAACACAGTGAGCCTAGGGTTGAATCCTATTATAGCCCAACACCTCGGAATAGAATGTCTTCTACAGTCAAACTGTTCTGATTTTTAGTGGCTGGCCGATCTAAGAAGTCATCAAGAGAAAAAGTTACTCCTCTTTCAGATTAACTAGGGGCAAAAGGCCAGGTGCTGAACTTCAGACAACTTGGTTGAAGACTTGGCTGGGCAGTTATTTACTGAGTGATCACAGTACATTCTATTTTCTATCATGTATTCGTCTGCATACAATAACATACATAGTCTTTATTGAGTATTTACTATATGCTACTCACTGTACCAAAAAATTTCCATAAATTCACTCAATCTTCATTTTAAAAAGTAAACATGAGGTAAATACTATTAATATTCCCATTTTACAGATGAGAAAACTGACACAAGACAGTCTAGCCAAGAGCCCTTCGGTGAAATCCTAAGAAACTCTCTTCATCTTATTCTCAATTTCAGCATCTGAAACATGAAATTAATAGCATAATCTCAGTACAACCTTGGGTAGTATGGGAGCTACAAAATAAATCTATTGTATCTTCAGTTCCAAGGAGTCTAGAGTCTAATTTTAGAGATTTTCACTTACGGAAAAAAACAGAGGAAGAGTAATTTCTGTAAGATAGATAGTGAAGTAAAATGTGATCAGAAGTCAGAATGCAGGATAAGATAAGAGACACTGAAAACTATTTTATCCTCCTGGACTTATAAAGGCTCTGAGTCCTGTAGTCAAGGAAACTGTTGACCTTTGCTCAGTTTAGAATTTCCCTAAGTGTTTGATGGATGGGTTTGAGTGGGGAGCTCAGAACCTACCTTCCCAGCCCTATCTAGGGTACTGGCCCCTTAGGCAAGAGGTAGGAGAGCACATGCAATCATTTAAGCATCTATTCTTCTCAAAGATCACTTCTAAAACTCAGTAGCTGAACTAAATAAACTAAAAGGGAATTGTCATAAAAGAAAGGAAAATGTGCTTATGATAAGCTCCTGATTGGTAGTTAAAGGTCAGGAAGTCAGCAAGCTGACTGGAGGGAAAAGGAATCTGACTTTGACTATGTGTAGTTTGGGACTTGTAATGCAGAAAGGGGTGATGGAAAGCATTCCAGTTACAGGAAAGCACAGCATTCCATTTCTATTTATTCCTTTGGCACATGGCTTGTTCCAACTGATTGTGCCTTTATTATGATGCCACACTGCACATGTTTTAATTAACAAGCATACGGAAAAATTCCTTGAATGTCTCCTGATGAGAGTCTGGAGGACATGCAGGGAGATCTGAGAGCAAAGACATGAGTCACCAGTTCCTAAACTGATGTTGTCAGTGGGTGGCTGAGGTTGACAAAAGTTATTATTCTCCTATTACTGTGCTTCTGGAATCAATTAATTCAATATTTCACAGGCACCCTAGACAAGAGATTGGAGGGAACCTGCAATTAATTAAGTTTCTATTCCTCTCAGAGATCACTTCTGAATCCCAGTAGCTGAACTAAATAAATTAAAAGGGAATTGTCATAAAAGAAAGGAAAATGTGCTATGACAAAGCTCCTGATTGTTAGTTACTTGGAAAGCCAAGCCACACTAGAATACTGGGGTAGAGGGCAAAACCTGCTTGGGAAAATCGGTCCCCTGTCCCCTCAGCTCTGAATCAGGTGTCCAAGGCCAGCATTTCAGCCTTGGCACTAACATTAATTCACTCTTGAGAATTTTGAAGGTATCACACAGCATCAGTTTGCTAATTGGTGAACTGGATTCTTTGAGTTTGGTTCCAAAGCTTTATGGGCTGCTCCTGAGGATCACCTATACAGACTCTGAAAGCTCGATGGCTCATACTAATGCAAGGGATGCAAGGCCTGAACATTTCAGGATAGACAAGAAATGATCCTTTTAACTAATAGTCTTTCAACTATTCTCATGTTATTTGTCTAGTTTCTCCCCTTCGGCCATCTGCACAAGCAAAATTAAGTGGAGCCACAGAGACACATGTTACTCAGAGATTTTGAGTAGGTTCTGGATAGATTGATAATGCCTGCCTGGACCAGTCTATTGGGAATTTGGAAGCTACATGTGAGTGTGGCATCAGTTAGTACTTCCTGGCATGGGCAGAGAATTGAGGTGGTGAAGGCCTGCATGCTGGCCAGATGATTCTTGTCCTACTTCCATTAATTAAGTCCAGACAACTACATATTTCAGAATTAATACCACTTAGGGCATTCAAAGTCTTTGAATAAAATATCCCTTCACTTTAAAATCTAGATTTGCAATATTCTCCTTCATGTCTCAGTTTTCAAATCACAAAGCTCTCCTGTCCTCTACCTGTACCCTGTATTCTCCTGATTGCCTGTGCTTAAGTTCTTTCATTAGTATTAACAACTAACATTACTGAGTGCCAGGCATTTTCCTAAGTGCTTTACATGTACCATCTCATTTAATTCTCACAGTTATAGTAAAAATTATAATGATCCCCATTTTACAGATGAAAAAACTTAGGCTTATACATGTTATAAGCCTTGTTGCAGTAAACCCTGGTAGTAACTACCAGTCTAGAATTCCCTCCCTGCCACGACCTGTTATCCAATCCTAACTACTACTTGGTTAGTGAAACCTTTCTTGATGTCCCCAATCCCAAGAATCCTTTTTCTGACTGCTACAAGCAATCCATCTGTTCTACTTCCACGATACTTATCCCATTTAACCTTAAAATATGCAGATTGTTTCAAATAATATTTACAAGTAGTCATCCATGCTAGACCCTGGGTGGTAAGAGGTGAAATATGTGTCATCTGTCATTGAGCAACAGTCAGGTAGAGGGGAAAGTCACACCAAAAGATACAATAATATGGTATAAAATATATAATATTTCATACACACAGCATGCAGGTAAAACCCCTTGGAAAGACAGCTGGGAAATTATGTCATCTGGGCTGAATATTAACAGGAAAGAAATAGGACTCCTAGCTTTCTGGCTGGAGCAGTCGGGTCAAAGATGGTATCATTCACAGAGATAAGGCATCCAGTAGGACAGAATAGTCTGGGCTGTAAATTTATTTGGGACATGAAGAGTGTTTGGTATTTGTGGGACATTTAAATGTGACTAATCATTTGATATTTGAATGTGCTCAGGTGAGAAGTCTGAGGAAGTTCTAGAGATTTAAGAGTTGGCATTTGAAGGACAAAAGTGAGTGGTTTCATGCAATTACCAGCAAGAGGTGAAAAACAGTACTGTTGAATTTATTTAACACATTTCTCCTTTTGATTAAGATATAAACTCCATGACCTACCTCCTTCCACCAGGAATTTCTTCTCTGACTCCCCAGAGGAGTTGTCTGCTTCTCTGCCTGACTTGGGCATTAGCACTACAGGGTAACGTCAGTGAAGGACAGCAGGACAGAGCCCTCTGAAACATTAACATGTAAAGGTCAGGCAGAGGGAAACGAGCCCACAAAGGACTGAGAAGGTGGGCCAGTGTGGAATAAAGCAAACCAGAAGACAGTTGTCATGGAAACAAAGATAGAGAGCATTTCAGGAAGGGAGTAGTCAATGAACTACTGTAAAATGGTCAAGACTGATACGAATGTATATGTGCATAGGCCTTTAGATATATAGGGGCATAAGATTCCTTAGGGAGAAAGAATATGATACCAGATGTAAGCATGGGAATGCAGTGATCAGTAAATATATTAAGTAACAGTGATAATAAATAAAATTAAAAATTAAAATACATTAAAAATAATGTAGAGTCCAAAGAATATATAGAATTAAAACATTTGCATTTTTCCTTTTTATGGTAGTGTGGTAAGTTGGTTTATTGATTTTAAAAAATTTAATGAACTTCACCACAGACACTTTGTGTGTGTGAAAGAGAGACAGAGAAAACGTATAGGCTGATTCTAAAATGCAGAAATTCAAAGGGCCAAGAATAGCCATGAATCTATTAAAAAGAACAAAGTTGGAAGACTTCCTCTCTATGCATCATAATTTATTATCAAGTAACAGTAACAATGACAATGCTGTATTAACACAAAGACAGAAATAAAGAGATGGAATGAAATGTAATAAACAAAACAGAATAACGAGTTCAGAAATAGACTCATGCTTATACTCGCAAGGTTGATGACAAAGGTGCCACATACTACAGGAAAGTAGGAAAACCATGGTCTTTTCAATGGAGTATGCTGGATAAATTGGACATCCATATGGAAAAAATTATTTTAAGCCCTATTTCATACTGTGTGCAAAATTGATTGTAGGTAGAATGTTCATTTAAACAGAAAAGATAATGCAATAAACTTTTAGAAGATATAGGAGATTATCCTTATGACATTAAAGAGAAAAGATGGATTCCTTATACAGGACTATTTCAAAATTTAAGAACTTCTCTCATCAGAAGAAAACAAAATACCATAAAAAGAGAGAAAAGTCAAGCAATAGAATGGTAGAATGTATTTGCAATACATTTATCTAACAAGGACTCACAACTACAATATATTAAAACTTCTAAAAATCAATAGAAAAATAGAAAAATGGCCAAACAGGCATTCACCAAAGAGGATATCCAAATGATCAACAAGCATATGGAAAAGAGCTCAACTGCATTATTTATTAAGAAATGCAAATTAATACCACAATGAGGTACCATTACACATCCACCAGAAAGAGTAAAATGGAAAAAAAAAATGTTGGTAGGGATATGGAGTGGCTAGAAGACTCCTACACTGCTTATCCAATACACCACTTCAGAGAACTCTGGTTAAATACACACTGAAAACTGCACACTCTCCTAAATATACACTCAACAAAATACTTAACTATGTGCATCAAAAGAACACGAGATTATTCACAGCAGCCTCAACCTAGCAGTCAAAGCTGAAAACCAGTCAAATGTCAAATGTCCATCAACAGTAGAAGAGACAAATTGTGATATAGTCATACAATGAGTAGTATCCAGAAATGATAAAAAGTAACTATTACTATACCCAACAGAGATAAATCTCAAATATAATATTAAACAAAAGCCAGATATGAAAGAATACTACCTGTGCATTTCTGTTTTTCACAAAATTAATAAACAGGAAAAACTAAAACCTTATGAAAACTAAAATTGTGAATTTCAGGAATAAGAGCTGATACTGGGCTTGAGAATAGCTTATGGGCTGCTGGTAACATTTTACATCCTGACCTGGGTGCTGGTTTCATGAGTACATTCATGTTACACAGATCACAATTTTTTTCCACTTATGGTATGTACACTTCCCTGAATGTGTATTTCCAATTAAAAGAAAACAATATTGAATTTGATGAACTTGCCTAGGTAAAGGATGGTGAAAACTGAGACAATAGTTACAGCCTGAGCGGAGGAGACATTCAGTGGAGGCGTTAGGAGGAGACACAAACCTACAGTCTTTGATTCATTTTGTCTCTCAGCAAAAGAACCCAGAACAGTGCTCTCATTCACTTATTCATGCACCAATTCAAAAAGATTTTTGATCTCTAACCCCATGCCAGTCACTGTGCCAAACTCTGGGGAGGTAACAGTGAACACAAAGAACATAAATGCTGCTTTCAGGAAGCCATGTGCTTTATGCACTGCACATTAAATGATGATGGGTGAACAAATCAATGAATAAATACAAAGAAATATTTGAATCTTCCAAGTCTCATTAATTGGTAGACTTTTCCTTATTATTTACAACCTATGAACCTAACCATTGTCTCCCTGAAAACAGATGTTAATGTTCAGTTTTCTGCACTGAATTGGGTTTCGTGATCCCTGATTCCGTCATAGGACTAGAAGATGCATGTTTACACAATTCTTCAAGTTCTGTCTAGTTTTATTCTTTGTGGCATCTTTAACATATGAAACATTAAAATTTTTCTCTGAAAGAAAATGGTAAGAAACATATAAATCAAACTAAATATCATAGAGTAGCTCTCTGTATTCCTCTCTTTCCATAGAAGTCTCAATTTTGAGATCAAAGTATAATGTTGTGCTATATGAATACAAATATGGATAATTACAATAAAGCCATAGCCATCCATTTCTTCCACCAGTTATATTTTTTCCCCATTCATTTGGAAAGCAAACCATATTCCTGTATTTCCCATGCTCATGACTATTTAAGAACTCCTTTAAAATGTTTTCCAGAGTGTTTTTAGAGAGTAATATGTTAGCAGTGTGTTTATGTATTAATAAGGGACCATAATCTGCAGAGGTCTTGCTTGGAGGTTAACAAAATATACCATGAGGTTCAGTAATTATCATCATCATTATGCTTTGGGGTTTACAAATCATCCTACTTCTTTATATCACTTCACACTGTTCTTTATTTTATTTTTTATATGACACAATGAGAAAGGTATTTTTTTTTGAGAGGGCATCTCTCATATTTATTGATCAAATGGTTGTTAACAGTTAATAACAATAAAATTCTGTACAGGGGACTCAATGCACAATCATTAATCCACCACAAGCCTAATTCTCATCAGTCTCCAATCTTCTGAAGCACAACGAACAAGTTCTTACATGGTGAACAAATTCTTACATAGTGAATAAGTTCTTACATGGTGAACAGTACAAGGGCAGTCATCACAGAAACTTTCGGTTTTGATCACGCATTATGAACTATAAACAATCAGGTCAGATATGAATATTCATTTTATTTTTATACTTGATTTATATGTGAATCCCCACATTTCTCCCTTATTATTATTATTATTTTTATTTTTAATAAAATGCTGAAGTGGTAGGTAGATGCAAGATAAAGGTAGAAAACATAGTTTAGTGCTGTAAGAAAGCAAATTTAGATGATCAGGTGTGTGCCTATAGGCTAAGTATTAATCCAAGCGAGACAAGGGCAACAAAACATCCACAGATGCAGATTTCTCTCAGAACAGGGGGGTGAGGTTCTAAGCCTCACCTCTGTTGATCCCCAATTTCTCACCTGATGGCCCCCCTGTGACTGTGCCTGTCTTGGGTTGTTCCTCCCTTGAGGAATCTTACCCATCTCTGGCTAACCAGTCATCTTCCAGGGCCATACAGGGAAATGTAAAGTTGGTAAGTGAGAGAGAAGCCATATTGTTTGAATAGGTTAGCTTTTTACTTCTTTGCTGATTTATGCCCTGTGGGTTTTATGCCCAGCATTTGTCTTGAGGTATCTTTACCACTTGGAAGAATTATGATACTTGGTAAATTTGATATGAGGCACGAATTGTAATTAAGGATTGTAATTAGGAAGGAAGAAGAAAAGCTATAGAAGTAGCAGACGGAAGAAAACATGGGAAGATTGGTTATTTCTTTGACATATCTTCTTGTAGAGTAACTTAAGCATGTATAGGTTTTAAACTACTAATTAAATTGCGCACACACATTAACATAATAGGAATACAGTTACATAACCAAAGCAGACCTACACTTAACAGCCATCTCCAGTGAAACCAAGAAAACCAGTTAGGCACCCTAAGTATTTGTGAAAACTTATCTATGATATGATGGATATTGTCTAACTGAATTTGAATAGTTTGAGAAAAATCAGACAATTTAAAACAACACATTCCTGGGAACTGTTCACATCCCATATGTTCTTTTAACAGTAGATAGTCTGTAGTCGCATGATTTTGGAGCGCTGCAGCTTGTACTTCTCCTAATTCTTGGTTGAATTCCAACAGTATAGATCCAGTCAAATTTGTTATTTTACTGTATGCAGAGACCGGCTTAGATATCTCCTTCTTCATTCCAATGGAAATTCCAGGAACCAGTGGGATGAATGCAGCTACAACTGCAACAGCGCCAGGATCTTTGTTGACGTTTTTTGATGATCATCTTCTGGAATGACTCTTCCAGAGTATGTTGATGTTAGAACAACTTCTTCATATCGTATCTTATTTCATTTTCTGGGTAGCCAAATTGGGCTTTGATCCTCTGTATAAACACAAACAGACCCTTTGCCCACACTTTGATATGCCCTTTATACCACTGTGAAGAACTTATTGGAGGTCACCACATAGGAACTGCTTTTTTTTTTTTTTAAAGAGAAAAGAATATTATCAGAAAAATGTACTTCCATAGCTGATCATCTGACACCCTTTAAATGATCAAAATTAAGGATATTTAAAGCATGCATTAATCGCTGATTTACAGTTAGTTTTATCCTATCAGGGAGTAATCCCCCCCTTTTTTTGTTATCATTAATCTACAATTACATGAAGAATATTGTTTACTAGGCTCACCCCTATACCAGGTCCCCCCTATAAACCCCTTTACAGTCACTGTCCATCAGCATAGCAAAATGCTGTAGAATCACTACTTGTCTTCTCTGTGTTGTACAACCCTCCCCTTTCTCCCACCCCCCCTTTATGCATGCTAATCTTAATACCCCCCTTCGTCTCCCCTCCCTTATCCCTCCCTTCCCACCCATCCTGCCCAGTCCCTTTCCCTTTGGTACCTGTTAGTCCATTCTTGGGTTCTGTGATTCTGCTGCTGTTTTCTTCTTTCAGTTTTTCCTTTGATCTTATACTGCACAGATGAGTGAAATCATTTGGTATTTCTCTTTCTCCGCTTGGCTTATTTCACTGAGCATAATACCCTCTAGCTCCATCCATGTTGCTGCAAATGGTAGGATTTTTTTCCTAATTATGGCTGAGTAATATTCCATTGTGTATATGTACCACATTTTCTTTATCCAATCATCTACTGATGGACACTTAGGTTGCTTCCAATTCTTGACTATTGTAAATAGTGCTGCAATAAACATAGGGGTGCATCTGTCTTTTTCAAACTTGAGTGCTGCGTTATTAGGGTAAATTCCCCTTTCACGAGGTGCTGAGTTCTCGCAGGTGTGGATGTGGTCTGGAAGTTGTCCTGTGTCCTCTGGTCTCTATTCTAGGAAGAGTTGTCTTTGTTATATTTTCATAGATATATGTGGTTTTGGGAGGAGATTTCCACTGCTCTACTTATGCCGCCATCTTGGCTCCCCGAGAAAGGTATTTTTATCTGTATTTTACACACACATGCAAACACACAGAGGCCTGTTGTTGACCATGTGAGATGCCTGGTAAAAGGTCACATCCAGTGAGTGACACAGACAGCACTAGAATCCGTAATTTTCAGCTTTAAGATCCAGAGTTTTTCTACTTACCCCATGTGGTAGAAATCTGTCAGACGTTGGGTTTTCTGAGAAGCAGACTCTGAAACAGTTCCATGTGCCCATATTTATTATAGGAGTATGATTGGAATTAAACCTGTAAAAGGGAAGGGCCAGAAAGGGAACAGGATTCAGCACAGAGAGAAGCTGGTCTGTGAAGCAGACACAACACCCTTGCCAACATAAAGGGAGCTCAGGAGCTAAAGAGACCCACACTAACCCCGAAGGGCTGGGTTTTAGACTCCAGCCTTGGTGGGTCACTGGAAGTGGCCGCCCCCAAAGGACTGGACACTGGGTGATGTGACTCCAACAGCTGATGTGGTCCTGGACGGCTCTCCAAGCTGAAGATGGTCTGCTGACAGCATTCCTAGTAGCTGGGCCACCTTTCTCCTTGAAGGAGAAAGGGATTACCATATTTTCTTTTCATTGCCCATCATCACCTAAGTCAATCCACATTTTCTGGTCTTCCTAACTTTATAACATGGCTGCCCTGTTGCTGTCTAAATACTAAAGAATTGTCTGTAAGAACATGTTTATGGATGGCAAATTCATATGGAAATCAAAGGAATATGGACCTAAATTTATCATCTTGGGTCTTCCTTTTAAACCAGATGTTTCCAGAAGTATAGAGGAAACCTCTCATTCACAAACACAGAGAATGACCTTTTCTCAGTCATCTCCATAGGGCAAGCTTTCTGGCTTGCCTGCATTTTGTCAGAGAGTGAGTTGCTGTCACAAAGAACAGAGACATCCAACTGTGAAGGCATTCTGGATGACTAAACCCGTAATTGCAAGATAAGGGATCTCCTGCCCTAAATTATCTGTGGTGGATTTAGTAGTTAGTCTCAATTTCATCTTCCCAGAACCTAATTATAATTTCAGCCCATGCTACCTCTTTATCCAGCATGAGTTATACATTTCTCATGGAGAGGAATAACTTTCTTTTATTTATTTTACACTTACTTGCAACTTCTGCTCGAAAACACTCACAGCCATCATGTCATCAGCCTCAATGTTCAATGAGGAATAGTCATTAAAAGAGTTCTACATCCTCACACTTCACATGTGTTGCCTTATCTAGTTCTCATCACAACAGTACCACTGAATAAATAGGGTAGAAAGACAACATATATTAGAATGGCTTGGGACCTTTGGAGGTACAGTACAGGCAAGTACAAGACCTTGACTCACCCCAGGATAAACATGAGTCATGTCCCACTCCCACCCCAACCATTCTGCTTTTTATGTACTTGGGTATAAACTGCTTAGTGCATGTTATTTAACATTGTGTTATGGGTATGTTGGTAACACAGAAAATATGAACTCTAGTAAGACATGCATTTAATAAGAACTTTGAGACCATGCCACCAGACGGAAACTAGAATACAAGAAACATGAAATCACCTATTAGGTAAGGGGAAAAATCTCTGGGGATGAAATAGAAAGGGAAACCATAGCCCACTGCTGAAGCAAAACCATTCCACCAGAGGTGAGTATGCCAATAATGTACTGTGAATGAGATTTCTCTGTTAGCTGATTCCTTCTTTGCTAAATGGGGCACTAACTTTTCAAGAAGTACCTAGTAATTTTAAATATCTTCCTTCTCTCATTTTTCCAAAAGTCTGGGTAAGTTAATTTTCACACAGGTATTGATCTTATTAATAAAACTGCTCTGCACCTGAATGCTTGGTTGTTCCTTGTTTCTGGGTCTGTTCAGCAGAAAGCCATGGAACTTTGACAGTGATAGAACAAGCACTGCACTGGAGTCAGAAATGATTTTAAAAATTGATATAGGAAAGAAAAAAATGGGGGGTGATTTGGCTAACATTAATGGAGCACCTTGAATGTGCCAGGCACTAGGCAAGTTCTTTGCATACATTTTCAGTTGCATAAAAACTGTGTGAAGAAGCCTTGTCTTTCCTATTTTCAGCTAAGGTTGCTTAGCCTCAAGGGAGCTGAATGATACAACTAATGAGGGACTAGTAGGAAGGAGGAACTTCCTTAATTCCCTCTCAAAACACATAATGATTCTGCCCCAAATCCTTCTGATCCCCAAATCATGATCTTGTTGCTCTACTTCTGTGAGGAAGCAAAGATTCTTAGCCCAAACTGCTTCACTTTCCCAATACTCATCCCAATATTTCTCATTCACTCCAATTCAGCACCATCAAAGTTCCCTTCTATTCTCCAAGCACAATGCCTCTAACTGTCCATCCTTCACCAATATTATTCCAGGGTGGCTTGCAATTCCCGTTATCTCAAAGGTCTCTTCCAGCTAGAAAGTAAAGGAAAAAACCCCAGACTGTAAATTTTTATTTGTAATTTAGTGTCAAAAATAGAAACATACACACACATATACAAATAATTCTTTCTTTTGGGACAGTTTTAAGATATTTTCTCTTAAAGCAATGCTTCTGCCCCATTCTTACTCCTTCTGGGACTCCAATTATACTTATGTTAAATATTCTCACTGTGTCTTTATTTTTTGTTTGCATTTTCATCTTTTTGTCTATGTTTCAGGCTAAATGTTTTCTTCTGTCCTTTCTTCCACTTCTCTACTCTGCCAAATATACCTTTAAACTTGTCTGTTGTACTATTAATTTGAGACATTGTGGTTTCTATTTTTTGTAGATATTCTTTTTTTTAGATACCAGTTTTCTATGAAAATTCTCCATCTTGTCATTTAGTATCTTGAGCATTGAGTGACAGCTAATTTAAATTCAGAACTCATAATATCTGAATCTCTTTGGGTTCCGATCTGTTCTCATAGTCATTGGTCATTTCTTGTCTTTTGACACGTAGTGATTTTTTTTACTTCACTTTTGATTTTTCATTGTTTATGAAAAATCTCAGAGGATTTTGAGACTCTGGATATTGTAATCCATGTCCAATGATTTAACTTTTCTAGCAGGTAGTTTCAGTAGGGACAGATCATTTCAATACAATTATGGATTGAGTTGACTTAGAGAAGACCTCAGTCTTTCACGAGGGTTAAGCTATTTCCAGTTCACCTTATTAGAAGAAGTCACAATTAAAAACCTGGAGTATTTACCAGCCACCCTTCCTTGGTGGGCTTTGAACTACAATTTGTTTCCTCCACGAAACTCCCAAAAGTTCTCCTCAGCTTTTCAGCCTTTCAGGTGCAGATTTTAGTTGTTCCATGCCTGAAGAAAAAAATGGTGCTGAATGTGAGTTTCACCTTTCTGAGCTCACCTTCTCCCTGGCAGCTCACCCCTTGACTGCCAATGCCACTGAACCTCTCAAGATCTTTCAACAGATTGTTTGGGTCTAGCTTTTCGGGCATTCTCGGTGGAGGTCTTTGTTTCAAACAAGAACATTGCTGGAAGTAGGAATCTCCATATTACAAATATGAATCCATTTTATACTGTAGGAATAAATCTATATAACACAGTGGGCAAAAACTCACACTCCGGAGTCTGATTGCCCCAGGCTTGCATCTGAGTGCCCCCATTTATTAACTGTGTCATTGAGTAAGTAACTTGAATTTTGGAGTATTTATATAAGTATAAAATGGGGAAATTGAGACAGTTTCTCAAAGGATTGTTACAGAGATGAACTGGGACAGCGCACATACAACACTCAATTAGTGTAAGGGGCATGGTTAGTTCTCAATAAATACTAGTTGATATCACAATCATTTGAATACTACTAGTTACTGCTACCATTTCTACTACTTCTACTACCATGAAAACATACAGAAGTTTAAGTATCTTCAGAGGCAATACTTCATTTGCAAGGCGTAAGAACTCTGTATGATAGCTATTATTACATTAGATTCTTTTCATTTTCAGAGAAACTGAGCTTTACGTCATCTAAGTGATACAGTAATAAGATTGCACAACTAGCAAGGGCCAGATCTGATGTCTACACACTAGTTCCTCTGAATGCAAATTGTGAGATGCTTTTATATTATAGAACAGTAATAGTCAGGATCTATCTGGCTAAATGTCCTACTCTAAGTGACACATATTTAGATTAAGACTTAAAGTTTATCTAATCCTTTGCCATATTTTATAAATGGGGAAACCAAGAATCATACTCTGGAATGTGAACTTTTACCCACTCTGTTATACAGATTTATTCCTCCAGTATGAAAAAAGATTCAGGTTTGTATGAAGAGATTTCCTACTTCCAGCAATGTTCTTGTTTGAAACAAAGATTTGCACTGAGAATGCCAGAAAAGCTAGACTCAAAGAATCTGCTTAAAGATCTTGAGGTGCACCAGCACCGGCCATGGGCTCAGTCTGGTCTACTCCACACAGCTAGAAACGGGCAGGGCTGGAGGCAGACGAGCTCCAGGGTCTTCTCTACATCAGGTGGCTCCTTTATGTCAAAAATACTTGCCTAGAAATCGCTATGACTTTGACCCTGAAAAAGCAGTACTAATAGCAATACATCCCCCCAGTAAAGTAGCAAAACAGCAGAAAGGTGATCTTATCCTTGGTGCTAATGCCCTATTATTGTATTATACTGGCTTAAGCATTTTATCATGAAATTTAAAAATTGAAGGCAGCATCATCTGCTCAGCCAGGAGGTAAAGTTAAGATGGATGTTTATGATGTGTTTGATCCAATTACTGGCTCATTGTGTATGCTCTGGGCATTATAAATCAAGTAACACCAGTTTCTCAATAGGCTTAGAGTTGTGTGTTTTTGTTTTTATTTTTATTTTTTAATTCCGTGGAGTTTGCAGTAACTATCCATGGAGCAAATAACACATCAACGTTTATTGGCAATACCAACTGATTTGGGACATGGATGGAGCTAGAGGGTACTATAATAAGTGAAATAAGTCACAAATACCATATGATTTCACTTATACGTGGAATCTGAAAAACAAAAGAAGTAAACAAACAAAACAAAACAGAAACAAACTCATAGATACAGAGAACAAACTGGTGGTTGCCTGAGGAGAGAAGGGTGGGGAATAGAAAAAACAGGTAAAGAAATAAAGAGGTACAAACTTCCACTTATAAAACAGTAAGACATAAGGATGCAATGCACAGGGAATATAGTCAATATATTATAATAACTTTGTATGGTGGCAGACCTATCCTGGTAATCATTTTGAAATGTATAAACATATTGAATTACAATGTTGTACACTTGAAACTAATATAATATTGAATGTCAATTATAATTCAATTACAAAAAAAGAAACACCAAGTGAAAATATTCTGTTCAGAGTTCCCTTTGGGTACTTAGATGTTGAAATAATATCACGGGTTGCATGGAACTTTGCTCAATCTTTTGTTGAGAAAACAATTAGTGGGCACCAGAAATCCTAAAAAGGGGAATGCTTTATACAGATCAGTCACTCTTAGACAACAGTGCTGGCCAGCTGAGAGGGATCACATGAAACAAGCCTGCTTCGACAAGAACCTCATGAGTGGAGTTCGTGAAAAGGCCATTTCCCCAAAGAATCTTTTAAGTCAGGAGAGGCAGGATAGCAGGGCACACAAGCAGTTGCTCTCCCACACTTCTGTTCTCTGCATTGCATCCTGTGCTGAGTCACCCAAGCTGCTGAGGAAGGCGAACCATGAGCTTAAGGTTGGAGCAATCCTAGAGGAAAGGAACATTTTTGGTCTTTAATCTAATGGGTTTTGTCTTAATTCTGTTGGCATTTTCTTTTTTCAACCATTTATTTTTCTCCCTCCTTTTTCTCTCTGAATAAAACACATTTTTCTAAGTGCACACACTCGCAGAGTGAATCGGTTTTAAAGAACTCCAATTAAATAGTCCCTTTTCCACTGAATAGCATTATTTCCCAATTTCAATGTGTATCCAGTTTTTGAATGAAACACACCCATCCTGACCTCTGATTTCTCATCTCTGCTCCCTTCAGCGTTGTAATTCAGAGGGGACCTGGATTAAAGGCTGCTGCTGGGGCCTCTTAACTTCTTTCTGTTTCTTCCACTTCAAGTCCCTAACTCACTTTTCAAGGCTTTCTTCAAAAATTTCAACACTATTGTAATCACACATCCATTATCATATAGGAAACAGATTAGATCAACCAATCCACCCTAAGATGAAGATGAAAGAACTCATTGAAAGTAAGATTTGGGTTTACAAGGAGAATTAGAGATGCAAAGCTTATCCCCAAATAACTGACATTTTTGGTAGAGGTAGGTATTTAGGGTGGATGGTCCTTGCTAGTTCCCCATATCTAACATCACATATTCCTATATCTCTATGAAATCACACCTAATTTGCCTCCAGAAAAGGTTGACTCATGTCATATCAAAATGGAAATTGTAATTTTCTAGCCTATCAGCCACAAACTGTAAGCCTACTATGCACCCTTGCCCTAGATGGTCTGTGGAAAGAATGCATTGCCTTTATTCAAGAGGAAGCATACCTTGTCCCAAAGGGCACACATTTCTCAACGTAAAAAGCGACAAGAAGGTAGACTGAGACACTGAAAAATCTAGGTTATGATCTATAAGGCCTTTTAAAAAATAGCAACAATTTTACTGAGATATAATTCATATACTATACAATTCACCCATTTAAAATACATAATCCAATGGCTTTTAGTGTATTCACAGGGCTGCATAATCATCACCACAATATAATTTGCACACTTTCATCACCCTGTAAACAAACCTTGCACCCATCAGCATTCATCCCCCAATTCACAATCCATGAAAATTAGTCCCTGTTGGCAATTCTAGAGGCGAGCCCTGTATGAGTTATATTTGTTCATTTAATTTAAAGGCCCAAGAAACTGAGAATTGAGTCTTACAGGCACTCCAAAAATGGTAATCTTTGCCTACAGCAGTGGTAGTTTGAACCACAGGTCCACTGAATTGCTCTGTGGAGTGTGGACATCCAGTGTGGCTATCCAAGTCCAGGGAGCAGCTCAGTGTCAAAGCTCAGCCCAGAACCCGGCTGTCCCTGAGTCCCAGTCTCGGGCTTTTTCCCTCACCATCCTGGTTTCTTTGGCATAAACTTTCAAAGGTGCACAAAATGCCTTCAACCCCAAATCCTACACCAAACTCCTATCCAACAGGAAAAGAAACAAAAATACACAATAGAGCACAATGAGCTACATGCTGGGCCTCCATAGAAAAGTGGGAGGCTTATGTCCAAGAAGGATAAAGGCACAAGGAAACCCAGAGGGGGCTAAAGACTCATTTCTTACTTTCCACACTGACTGAGGCCTGCCCGGGAGACAGGTGGGGGCTGAGTCAATTCTAGGCTTAATTGCTCTGGGCTTTGTGACCATATGTGGTACTTCAGTGACTTCAATTAGGTGGGAAAACAGTCCTTATTGGTCTTTCTTACTAAAAATTGCTGAATAGGCTCTCCAGCTCTGCAGGTCTGAGACCAACACAACACAATTCAAAAGAAGTGTCCGTAAGTAAAAGTTTAGGTCCTTGGGCACTGTTACAGGACAGTGATGTTATCTACAAAGACAAGGAAGACAAGTCTTTCCCATTGTGTTAACAGGAAGCTGTATGGTTACTTTGCATAAATAGAAAAAGCCCAGGGCTCTTTTGTCTGATTCCTTGAAAATATCTTGTCTGAGACAGAGAGTATAATAGAAAAGACAGAATCTGGACATATCAAACAAAAAACAAAAATCTGTTTCAAAAATGGAGGCCTTGGGAAAAGGCCTTCTATATAAACTAATTTTCTCTTCAGATTACATTATGTGTCATATGTAACTGGAACATAACAAGTAACATGACTATTATTGAACCCCAACCCCCACCAATTTACCCTCATTTTCTCTCTCCTCAATCTTAGTACCAAAAAGACTGAAAGCATAGTTTGAATCAATGGGATAGTGATTAAAAGGAAGTTAATATTTACCTTTCCCAATGACCCTTACAGTTATCTAAGTAGTAAAAGATATTAAATAAAGCGTTTATCCAATGGTGGAATTCTGGCAACAAGTCAACCCCTGGAGAAGTTATTTAGGGAAATGTGATGGCCTCTGAAATCACTATACCAAACAGAATGCCTCCTTATTTAATGTGTAAAAAGCTATCCAAAGACATACGGTGAATATGTTTGCTCCAGACACCACTCCTTTTGTGGGAGACTCCATGATGGATCTTCATAATGCCAAAGCTCCAACATCTATATTGGTCAGTTTTAGGCAGACTCTGGTTAAGTCATCTAACTTTGTAAGACTCAGTTTCTCTCGCTGAGTTTAACTGGCTCTTTTCCCAAATAAGCGGGATGTATAACTATCTGCCAAGTTCAGAGTACTCAATGCCAGGCTGGGTAGGAGGACAGGATTATAGGCTGTGGGATATGGAGCAAAAGGAAAACAGAAAACTAGCCAGGGGTGAAGTCACGATCAAGGAAAATAGACACCACCACCAAAAAAGGCCTGGAGTTATTCTCCAAAGCCAGAAGAGCATTTAGTGGGCTAACAAGACACTTGCTACACGTAAGAAATGAAATGCTATGGACAGTAAACTACTGTCACAAGAACTCTGTCTTCCCTGCTCATCTCAAAGAGTTGCTCTGGAATTCAAATGAGATAATCTGTATAATGACAGTTTGAATGTCAGCAGTATTATTATTGCAACTTTATGAGAAAATTTTCTTTTTACATCAGACAAAAAATGTTCTCAAGGTTAAAGGATAAACCAGATTTCACTGCTATTTGATGTATTCAGAATTAAAATTAAGATAAAAGCAAACAAATTAGTCATTATATGGTTACTGATCAGCAAATCTGGGAATAAGGAGAGAACACTGTGTTCACAGTTAAAAGTCCCGTGTGGGAGACCTGACTATTCAACCTCAGGCAAACAGTGTAACCTCAGTTGTGGAAAAGAACCAGGATAATTATGCCGGCCTAAGTAATATCACTGGATTCTTGTTAGGATTAAATTAGACTGCAACATAAAAGCACTTTGTAAACACTTATATTACATGTATAAATGTAAAATAGGTAAAACTTAAAACAGCCTTTTCTAAATTTACCAGCCTCAAACTCACCAGAACTTTTTGCCCTGACATTGAACATTGCACCTTTTTCATAAATCTGCCCCTATGTCCACCCCTAAACACTTACACACACACACACACACACACACACACACACATATCCATCTCAATCTGTCTATAAATAAAATACCTAGGAATAAACCTAACTAAGAAGGTGAAAGACCTATACTCAGACAACTACAAGACACTTGTGAGATGAATTAAAGAAGACACCAATAAATGGAAATCTATTCCATGCTTATGAATAGGAATAATTCATATTGTCAAAATGCCCATCCTGTCCAAAGCAATTTACAAATTCAGTGCAATCCCTATCAAAATACCAACAGCATTCTACAATGAACTAGAACAAATAGTTCTAAAATTCATATGGAACCAAAAAAGACCCTGAATAGTCAAAGCAATCCTGAGAAGGAAGAACAAAGCTGGGGCGATTATGCTCCCTGACTTCAAGCTCTACTACAAAGCCACAGTAAACAAAACAATTTGATACTGACACAAGAACAGACCCATAAGATCAATGGAACATAACAGAGAGTCCAGATATAAACCCACATATATATGGTCAATTAATATATAATAAAGGAGCCATGAATATACAGTGGGAAAAAGACAGCCTCTTCAACAGCTGGTGTTGACCATACTGGACAGCTACATGTAAGAGAATGAAACTGGATTATTGTCTAACCCCATACACAAAAGTAAACTTGAAATGGATCAAAGATCTGAATGTAAGTCATTAAAACATATAACTCTTAGAAGAAAACATAGGCAAAATATCTTGATTATAAGCATGAGCAATATTTTTCCTGGACACATCTCCTCGGGCAAGGAGAACAAAATAAAAAATGAACTAGTGGGACTACATCAAATTAAAAACCTATACAGAAAAGGACATCATCAGGAGAACAAAAAGCCACCCTACAGTATGGGAGAATATATTCATAAATGACTCATCTGATAAGGGGTTAACATCTAAAATATATCAAGAACTCATGCACCTCAACACCCAAAAATAAATCAATCTGTCTATAAAGTCAGACTAGTCCTTAGAGAATAAGTGGGTGAATGGGCTAGACCAAACCCATTGCATTCATTGCTATGGAGTACACAAAAGAAACTCTGTTATTCTAGATATTAAGCTCCTGAGAGCAGACCAAGGATGGGGTACTCTTCCCCCCCTCAAAAGGCAGCTGCTTGACTGGATGACTTCACCCCTGTGGCTATGACTGCACTGAGAGTAACTGGCATTTTATCAAGGCAATTTCAGAAGGATTGCTTCCCTCTCTATTATCTTTTTTTCTTATTATTAAGAACAGGCTCTCCTCAGCTGACATTCTGCAGGAGGAGGAAGACAAGTGATATCCAAAGGCTCAGAGCCAAGCATTTGATTGGAACATTGATCCTGAATGTGTCTTTTCAGAGCTGCCATGCCCAAATTACCCCTGCCCCCACCCATTGGCTGTATGGGCATTTTGTGGGGAAAACCAAGCTGGCAGCTTGGCTCACCCTTAATGATGACTCTTTTGGCAAGATTTAGGGCTGTATTTATATGTCCAAGATATATTAGTAATTAAACAAAATGCAGTAAAATTTTCCCTACATTTAATAAGGTCTTTTTATTTTATTTTACTTGGGTTTTACTAGTATGGACAAATTTAGAACTAGGTAGAAAATACATGGACTTGGTCCTTTTCTAGATTCAGGCTTAATTTTATTTCTATTCTCATTGAATGTTTTTCAGATTGTAATTAATGCATAACAAGGGTATAAACTCACAATATAAAAAAGCAAAGAAAAAATGAATCTTTCCCTATTATACAACTGTTTAAGATGTAAGAATTTTTTTCAAAAGAAACAAGGACAAACATGTAAGAAATTACAATTGAAGTTAGAAGCAAAAAGTAAACATAATTAGAATTTGAACAAGACAAGGAAAGAACCGTCCTTAGTAGATCAGGGACATTTTAGTATGAGTGTGCATTCTGACCAATTAGTGCAAAAGGAGATTTCAACCAAATTACTGATTAGATTTTTATGAATAACTAATACTAGGTAAAGTAGAAAGGTGAAAAAGTATAAGAGAATAGAGTTAAAGAGAGGTCTGTTACTTCTTGCCATGTATCTACAGCAAATGCCTAGACAAAATTAATTATATTTCTCACTAGAGCTATCTAATGTTCATTGCATCATTAATAAAGTTCATTTCATTTAGGTGTTTACATCTACCTATTTCATCGGTTTAAATATTAGACATGAGATCCTTTCCTGTAATATTATAGTGTTCAACAAGATGTAGAAAGAATGCCCCTCTTATCCTTTTCCTGTTCTTGAGGGTTGGGTAGGCAGGGGATATCAATCACCTTTGCAAATCTGTTTTCAAAACCTATGCTCAAGGTGAATGCTCTATGTGTTCATCCACCTTTGTGAACTGATTGATCTGTTATAAATCAATTTCTTTCCCTAAATGGGTCTCACTGGATAACAGATTTTCACTTGGTTTACATGTCAGGTTCAGACTTACTTTTCCTTTCCTCCATTTATACTCTGCAAAAAGGATGACAGTTAATAAGAGCTTCTTGACTTCTTTTTATTATTATTGAATGGATTTGACATATAGCATGTAAATTTAAGATGTACAGTGTGTTACTTTGAAACATTTATATATTGTAGTATGTTGCCATTGTAGTGATACATCACATTACATAATATAGTACAATATTTGTTTATACTTATTATACATGCATTAGATATCTATGGTTTATTTGCTAGCTGTTACAAGTTTGTACCCTTAAACAACATCAATATTATCCCCTCTCCCCTCATTCCTTGGTAAGCAGTATTTTACTCTTGTTTTCTGCAAGTTTGACTTTTTTGAAATGCCACATATAAGTGATAGCATACAGTATTTGTCTCTGGCTTATCTCATTTAGCATAATGTTTTCAAGGTCCATCCATATTGTCACAGAATTTTTTTAAGGAACTCCATATTGTTTTCCCAATAGTTGGACCAATTTATATTCCTACCAACAGTATATAAGGGATCCTTTTCCACCACATCCCTGGCACCTTTTGTCTCTGTCTTCTTGAGGATAGCTACTTTAACAGCTGTGAGGTGATTTCTCATTGTGGTTTTCACATGCATTTCCCTGATGGTTAGTGATGCTGAGCATCTTTCTGTGTCTGTTTCTTCCTGATTTCAAATTATACTACTAAGCCATAGCAATAAAAACAGTATGGTACTGGCACAAAAATAGACAATAGAACAATAAAACAGAATAGAAAGGAAGGCAGAGCCAAGATGGCGGCATGAGTAGAGCAGCAGAAATCCCCTCCCAAAACCACATATATTTTTGAAAATACAACAAAGGCAACTCTTCCTAAAAGAGAGACAAGAAGACACAGGACAACATCCAACCCAAATCCACACCTGTGAGAACCCAGCGCCTCGGGAAGGGGGTAAGATACAAGCCCCAGCCCCGGGGAACCCAAGTGCCCCACATCCCAGCTCCGGGCGGGAGGAGAGGAATCGGAGCAGGGAGGGAGAGGGAGCCCAAGACTGCTAAATAGCCAGCCCCAGGCATCTGCACCAGAGTGCAGACACACTGCATGTGAGGGGTCCTGGATACTAGGGAAACAGGACAGTAAGACCTGTGAGCGGGTCCCTGCAGCCGGCGCCCTGGGGACAAAGAAAAGCAAGTGCTTTTTGGAAGTCTTAAAGGGACAGGGACCCCACAGCCAGATGGAAGCATCCTGGGAAACCTAGTCCAGCAGCAGGGAATCTGGGGAACTCTGGGCACTCTAACACCTGGGGCACCAGAGAGCATGGAGGCCCCTCACAGAGATAAATAGCCTCATGGCTGTTCCCCCTCCAACACAGCTCCACCATATCAAAGCAGGAGCCCCAGGCAGGCCGCGCGCACAGCAACAGTGGAGATAAATGACACAGCGGCCGGGCAAGAATCAGAAGCCCCATCTGCGTGCAGCTGCCCAGCACAAGCCACTAGAGGTCACTGTTCTCCCAGGAGAGGAAGGTCACAAACCAACAAGAAGGGAAGTTCTTCCAGCAGTCACTCGTGCCAGCTCTGCAAACTATCTCTATCGCCATGAAAAGGCAAAATTTCAGGCAGACCAAGAAACAGAGACAACACCTGAGAAGGAGACAGACCTAACCAGTCTTCCTGAAAAAGAATTCAAAATAAAAATCATAAACATGCTGACGGAGATGCAGAGAAATATGCAAGAGCTAAGGGATGAAGTCTGGAGGGAGATTACAGAAGTGAAACAAACTCTGGAAGGATTTATAAGCTGAATGGATAAGATGCAAGAGGCCATTGATGGAATAGAAACCAGAGAACAGGAACGCATAGAAGCTGACACAGAGAGAGATAAAAGGATCTCCAGGAATGAAACAATATTAAGAGGACTGTGTGACCCTCCAAAAGGAACAATATCCATATTATAGGGGTACTAGAAGAAGAAGAGAGAGAAAAAGGGATAGAAAGTGTCTTTGAAGAAATAATTGCTGAAAACTTCCCCAAATTGGGGGAGGAAATAATCAAACAGACCACAGAAATACACAAAACTCCCAAAAGAAAGGACCCAAGGAGGACAACACCAAGACAAATAATAATTAAAATGACAAAGATCAAGGACAAGGAAAGAGTTATAAAGGCAGCTAGAGAGAAAAAGGTCACCTATAAAGGAAAACCCATCAGGCTATCATCAGACTTCTCAAAAGAAACCTTACAGGCCACAAGAGAATGGCATGATATATTTAATGCAATAAAACAGAAGGGACTTGAACCAAGGATACTTTATCTAGCATGATTATCATTTAAATATGAAGGAGGGATTAAACAATTCCCAGACAAGCAAAAGTTGAGGGAATTTGCCTCCCAATAACCACATCTACAGGGTATTTTAGAGGGACTGTTCTAGACAGGAGCACTCCTAGGACAAAACAGATGTCACCAGAGAAAATAAAATCACAGCAAAGAAAGCAGACCAACCAAATACTAACTAAAGGCAAAAAATCAAAACAACTACCCACTAAAAGCAGTTAAAGGAAACATGAAAGAGCACAGAATAAAACAACCAACATATAAAGAATGGAGGAGGAGGAGTAAGAAGGGAGAGAAGAAAAGAATCTGCAGACAGTGTATATAACAGCTCAATAAGTGAGCCAAGTTAGACAGAAAGATACTAAAGAAACTAACCTTGAATCTTTGGTAACCACGAATCTAAAGCCTGCAATGGCAATAAGAACATATCTTTCAATAGTCACCCTAAATGTAAATGGACTGAATGCACCAATCAAAAGACACAGAATAACAGAATGGATAAAAAAGAAAGACCCATTTATATGCTGCTTACAAGAAACTCACCTCAAAACCAAAGACATGCACAGACTAAAAGTCAAGGGATGGAAAAACATATTTCAGGCAAACAACAGAGAGAAGAAAGCAGGGGTCGCAGTACTAGTATCAGACAAAATAGACTTCAAACCAAAGAAAGTAACAGGAGATAAAGAAGGACATTACATAATGATAAAGGGCTCAGCCCAACAAGAGGATATAACCATTCTAAATATATATGCACCCAACACAGGAGCACCAGCATATGTGAAACAAATACTAACAGAACTAAAGGGGGAAATAGAATGCAAAGCATGCATTTTAGGAGACTTCAACATGCCACTCACCCCAAAGGATAGATCCACTGGGCAGAAAATAAGTAAGGACACAGAGGCACTGAACAACACACTAGAACAGATGGACCTAATAGACATCTATAGAACTCTACATCCAAAACCAGCAGGATACACATTCTTCTCAAGGGCACATGGAACATTCTCCAGAATAGACCACATAATAGCTCACAAAAAGAGCCTCAGTAAATTCCAAAATATTGAAATTCTACCAACCAACTTTTGAGACCACAAAGGTATAAAACAAGAAATAAATTCTACAAAGAAAACAAAAAGGCTCACAAACACACGGAGGCTTAACAACATGCTCCTAAACAATCAATGGATCAATGAACAAATTAAAATAGAGATCAAGGAATATATGCAAACAAATGACAACAACAACACAAAGCCCCAACTTCTGTGGGACACAGCGAAAGCAGTCTTAAGAGGAAAGTATATAGCGATCCAGGCACACTTAAATAAGGAAGAACAATCCCAAATGAATAGCCTAACATCACAATTATCAAAACTGGAAAAAGAAGAACAAATGAGGCCTAAAGTCAGCAAAAAGGAGGGACATAATAAAGATCAGACAAGAAATAAACAAAATTGAGAACAATAAAACAATAGAAAAAATCAATGAAACCAAGAGCTGATTCTTTGAGAAAATAAACAAAATAGATAAGCCTCTAGCCAAACTTATTAAGAGAAAAAGAGAATCAAGACACATCAACAGAATCAGAAATGAGAATGGAAAAATCACAACAGATTCCACAGAGATACAAAGAATTATTACAAATTACTATGAAAACCTATATGCTAACAAGCTGGAAGACCTAGAAGAAATGGACAACTTCCTAGAAAAATACAACCGTCCAAGACTGACCAAGGAAGAAACACAAAAGTTAATGAAACCAATTACGAGCAAAGAAATTGAAAAGGTAATCAAAAAACTACCCAAGAACAAAACTCCCGGGCCAGATAGATTTACCTCGGAATTTTATCAGACACACAGAGAAGACAAAATACCCATCCTCCTTAAAGTTTTCCAAAAAATAGAAGAGAAGGGAATACTCCCAAACTCATTCTATGAAGCCAACATCACCCTTATACCAAAACCAGGCAAAGACCCCACCAAAAAAGAAAATTACAGACCAATGTCCCTGATGAATGTAGATGCAAAAATACTCAATAAAATATTAGCAAACCGAATTCAAAAATATATCAAAAGAATCATACACCATGACGAAGTGTGATTCATCCCAGGGATGCAAGGATGGTACAACATTTGAAAATCCATCAACATCATCCACCACATCAACAAAAAGAAGGACAAAAACCATACGATCATCTCTATAGATGCTGAAAACACATTTGACAAAATTCAACATCCATTCATGATAAAAACTCTCAGCAAAATGGGTATAGAGGGCAAGTACCTCAACATAATAAAGGCCATATATGATAAACCCACAGCCAACATCATGCTGAAGAGCGAGAAGCTGAAAGCTTTTCCTCTGAGATCAGGAACTAGACAGGGATGCCCACTCTCCCCACTGTTATTCAACATAGTACTGGAGGTCCTAGCCACAGCAATTAGACAAAACAAAGTAATACAAGGAATCCAGATTGGTAAAGAAGAAGTTAAACTGTCATTATTTACAGATGACATGATATTGTACATAAAAAACCCTAAAGACTCCACTCCAAAACTACTAGAACTGATATCAGAATACAGCAGAGTTGCAGGTACAAAATTAACACACAGAAATCTGTGGCTTTTCTATACACTAACAATGAACCAATAGAAAGAGAAATCAGGAAAACAACTCCATTCACAACTACATCAAAAAGAGTAAAATACCTAGGAATAAACCTAACCAAAGAAGTGAAAGACCTATACCCTGAAAACTACAAGACACTCTTAAGAGAAATTAAAGAGGACACTAACAAATAGAAACTCATCCCATGCTCGTGGCTAGGAAGAATTAATATCGTCAAAATGGCCATCCTGCCCAAAGCAATATACAGATTTGATGCAATCCCTATCAAATTACCTGCAATATTCTTCAACGAACTGGAAAAAATAGTTTAAAAATTCATATGGAAACACCAAAGTCCCCGAATAGCCAAAGCAATCCTGAGAAAGAAGAATAAAGTGGGGGGGGATCTCACTCCCCAAGTTCAAGCTCTACAACAAAGCCATAGTAATCAAGATAATTTGGTACTGGCACAATAACAGAGCCACAGAGCAGTGGAACAGACTAGAGATGCCGGACATTAACCCAAACATATGTTAAATTAATATTTGATAAAGGAGCCATGGACATACAATGGGGAAATGACAGTCTCTTCAACAGATGGTGCTGGAAAAACTGGAAAGCTACATGTAAGAGAATGAAACTGGACCATTGTCTAACCCCACACACATAAGTAAATTCAAAATGGATCAAAGACCTGAATGTAAGTCATGAAACCATAAAACTCTTAGAAAAAAACATAGGCAAAAACCTCTTAGACATAAACATGAGTGACCTCTTCTTGAACATATCTCCCCGGACAAGGAAAACAAAAGCAAAAATGACAAGTGGGACTATATTAATCTGAAAAGCTTCTGTACAGCAAAAGACACCACCAATAGAACTAAAAGGTACCCTACGGTATGGGAGAATATATTTGTAAATGACAGATCCAATAAAGGCTTGATATCCAAAATATATAAAGATGTCACCCACCTCAACAAATCAAAAACAAATAATCCAATTAAAAAATGGGCAGAGGAACTGAACAGACAGTTCTCCAAAAAAGAAATTAAGATGGCCAACAGACACATGAAAAGATGCTGTGCATCGCTAATTATAAGAGAAATGCAAATTAAAACCACACTGAGATATCACCTCACACCCGTAAGGATGGCTGCCATCCAAAAGACAAACAACAACAAATGTTGGCGAGGTTGTGGAGAAAGGAGAACCCTCCTACAGTGCTGGTAGGAGTGTAAATTAGTTCAACCATTGTGGAAAGCAATATGGAGGTTCCTCAAAATGCTCAAAATAAACTTACCATTCGACCCAGGAATTCCACTCCTAGGAATTTACCCTACGAATGCAGCATTCAAGTTTGGAAAAGACAGATGCACCCCTATGTTTATCGCAGCACTATTTACAATAGCCAAGAAATGGAAGCAACCTAAGTGTCCATCAGTAGATGAATGGATAAAGAAGATGTGGTACATATACACAATGGAATATTATTCAGCCATAAGAAGAAAACAAATCCTACCATTTGCCACAACATGGATGGAGCTAGAGGGTATTATGCTCAGTGAAATAAGCCAAGTGGAGAAAGAGAAATACCTAATGAGTTCACTCATCTGTGGAGTATAAGAACAAAGGAAAAACTGAAGGAACTAGATGGCAGCAGAATCACAAAACCCAAGAATGGACTAACAAGTACCAAAGGGAAAGCGACTGGGGAGGGTGGGTGGATAGGGAGGGAGAAGGAGGGAGAAGAAGAAAGGGGGTATTATGATTAGCATGCATAATGGGGAGGTGGGAGAAAGGGGAGGGCTGTGCAACACAGAGAAGACAAGTAGTGATTCTACAACATTTTGCTATGCTGATGGACATTGACTGTAATGGGTTTTGTGGGGGGTACTTGGTATAGGGGAGAGCCTAGTAAACATAATATTCTTCATGTAATTGTAGATTAATGATAACAAAAAAAAAGAGAGAGAAAGAAATGGGGATTACTCCCTGATAGGATAATACTAACTGCAAATCAACGATTAATGCATGGTTTACATATCCTTAATTTTGATCTTTTAAAGGGTGTCAGATGATCAGCAATGGAAGTACATTTTTCTGATAATATTCCTTTCTCAAAAAAAAAGCAGTTCCTGTGTGGTGATCTCCAATAGGTTCTTCACAATGGTATAAAGGTCATATCAAAGTGTGGGCAAAGGGTTTGTTTGTGTTTATACAGAGGATCAAAGCCTAATTTGGCTACCCAGAAAATGAATATAAAGAAGAACTTCCAACATCAACATTCTCTGGAAGAGTCATTCCAGAAGATGATCATCAAAAAATGTCAACAAAGATCCTGGCGCTGTTGCAGTTGTCGCTGCATTCATCCCACTGGTTCCTGGACTTGCCATGGGAATGAAGAAGGAGATATCTAAGCTGGCCTGTGTATACAGTAAAACAACAAATTTGACTGGATCTATGCTGTCGGAATTCAACCAAGAATTAGGAGAAGTGTAAGTTGCAGTGCTCCAAAATCATGTGACTATAGACTATCTACTGTTAAAAGAACATATGGGATGTGAACAGTTCCCAGGAATATGTTGTTTTAATTTGACTGATTTTTCTCAAACTATTCAAATTCAGTTAGACAATATCCATCATATCATTGATAAGTTTTCACAAATGCCTAGGGTACCTAACTGGTTTTCTTGGTTGCACTGGAGATGGCTGGTAATTATAAATCTGCTTTGGTCATGTAACTGTATTCCTATTATGTTAATGTGTGTATGCAATTTAATTAGTAGTTTAAAACCTATACATGCTTATGTTCCTCTACAATAAGATATGTCAAAGAAATAATCTTCCCATGTTTTCTTCCATCTGCTACTTCTATAGCTTTTCTTCTTCCTTCCTAATTACAACCCTTTAGTGGAATTCGTGCCTCATATAGAAAATTACCAAGTGTCATAATTCTTCCAAGTGGTAAAGACACCAAATGCTGGGCATAGAAGCCACAGGGCATAAATCTGCAAATAAGTAAAAAGCTAATGTTTTCAAAAAATATTGCGTCTCTCACACTTACCAACTTTACATTTCCCTGTATGGCCCCAGAAGATGACTGGTTAGCCAGAGACGGGTAAGATTCCTCAAGGGAGGAACAACCTAAGACAGGCACAGTCACAGGGGGGCCATCAGGTGAGAAATTGAGGATCAACAGAGGTGAGCCTTAGAACCCCCCCTCCCTGTTTTGAGAGAAATCTTCTGCATCCGTGGATGTTTTGTTGCCCTTGTCTCACTTGGATTAATACTTAGTCTATAGGCACAGACCTGATCATCTACATTTGCCCTCTTACAGCACTAAATTATGTTTTCTACCTTTATCTTGCATCTACCTACCACTTCAGCATTTTATTTAAATAATAATAATAATAATAAGGGAGAAATGTAGGATTCACATATAAATCAAGTCTAAAAATCAAACAAATAATCATATCTGACTTGATTGTTTATAGTTCATGATGCGTGATCAAAACCGAAAGCTTCTGTGATGACTGCCCTTGTTCTGTTCACCATGTAAGAACTTATTCACTGTGTAAGAACTTGTTCACCATGTAAGAACTTGTTGGTTATGCTTCAGAAGATTGGAGACTGTTGAGAATTAGGCTTGGGGTTGATTAATGATTGTGCATTGAGTCCCCTATACAGAATTTTATTGTTGTTAACGACCATTTGATCAATAAATATGAGAGATGCCCTCTCAAGAAAAAAAACAGAATAGAAAGCACAGAATTAAATTCCAGCATACAGTCAATATCCAATAAGGAAGATAAAAAAGCCCAATGGGGATAGTCTCTTCAACAAATGGTTCTGGGAAAACAGGAGAAACATATGTAGAACAGTGAAATTGGACCAGTATCTTAATACCACTCACAACTCAAAATGCATCAGTCTTAAAAGATCTAATACCCTAAAACACCTAGAAGAAAATAGGGAAAGAAGTTCTTCAATACTGGTCTTGGCAATTATTTTTTGGACATGATACCAAAAGTACAAACAACAAAAGCAAAAAAACAAATGAGACTACATCAAACTCAAATGTTTCTCCACAGCAAAAGAAACAATTAAGAAAAATATGAAGATAAACTATACAATGGGAGAAAATTTTTGCAAACTATATATCAGGTAAGGGATTAATATCCATAATAGAAGAAACTCTTTGATTTTATGTGTACCCACTTAGCTTAGTCTTCATGGCAGAAGTTCAGTACATGGATAGCATCCCAAACAAGGGATACTGTTAACTCTAAAGAACAATTGTCTTCATTCTCAAGGAGCTTACCAAGTGGTTTCAGAGACCACAGTGATCCATAAAAATGTAAGCAAGGAAGGCAATAAAAAAAGGAAAAGAAATAAAGACAAAGGAAGGAAGAAGGAAGGAAAGGAGAAAGAAAGGAAGAAAATTAACTTATAATTATAACTCTGTAAAATAAAAGAAGTCACAGGGGAACAGATAACAACCCAGTTACTGGGGTTTGGGGCAACCTACTTCCTCTCTCTGGCAGCAATTCCCCCTTTTAACATAAAGAAATTAGATCATACCCATTATTTCCAGGTGGTTGTACTCCCAAACAAGAGAAATCTCAATAATCATATTCAGATTATCAAGGCAGGATCCTTAGCCTTTAGTTTTGTCAAGTAAAGACCTTAAAAATAAATTGTATCACCATAATTTCCTTTTAAAAAAAAGAAATACTTTAATGCCAAAAAAGGACATAATCACAGAATAAAGAACAGTTCTACCCAAAATAGGACACTGAATTTTTTCATTTACTCAAAAATATGTATTGAATACTTTTTGTGAGCCATGGTATTCCTGGTGGTGGAAATACGTGGTGAAGAAGCAGACAAGTCCCACTGGGGCTGACGTGAAAGAAAATAGGGGGCTAACAACTTTTGTAACCTATCTGTTGTACAGATTCCTTTATTCATTTCACCATGGACTAGTGAAAATACCAAGAAACAACCACTCTTGGGCCAGAATTGGGAAACCATTCCTCCAGAGAATCAACAGTTCCCAGGTTCCATAGTTAACAATGTCTAGAGTGTCTGTCATAAATAATAGAGCATGGGGACATATCAATGTTGGTTGGAAAAATTTAGACGCAACAAAAGAATCTAAGAGGACATGGAAGGTATTTTATTTTTATTTGAGTGTGTTGGGAAATTAGATATATAAGAAATCCCCAACTTTGCTTGTGAATCTTTTTTTTTTTAAATTCTACTCACTGGCTGAAACTGTAATAGATTCAAGATATGATGGGTTATCAACATAAAAATCACTGTATTACTCTCTCTGGGAATGTAAAATGAGGTGTGGCACTCTAACCTTCAGAATACCAGTGGAAAGGGATGACACTGTTTCCAAGAGATAAGAAAAGAGCAATTTCTTTTAATTTGTGTAGTTTCTTTGCCTGGGAAGATGTGATTATAAAGCCAGAACTAACTTGCCCAGGTTCACTGCAGTTGTGAAAAGATGAGTGAGTGCACTGATTGCAGTCATTGTCTGTGCCATTGTGTCACTTGCTTGCCCCTGTGATGGAGGCCCTGACAAGCTCATTTTGGGGTTACCTGATAATTATTTGCAGTGCAGAAGATTAAGCAAAGTATCTTCCATGGCTTTCACAACATCATTCCATTAGTAATGAGATACAAGAGGGAGTTGTTGTCCCTTTCCTAAAGTTTCTGTGGAATCAGACCTAACATCCAGGAAAATGGCTTGAGGAGAAATTTAAATAACTGGAGAAGATATTTAGGCCTACCAGGCTGACAAGAATGGAGGCTGCGTTGGAGTGGAAGTGGACTTGTAGCCTGAGTAAGTATAGATAGGGCACAAATGCTGCCCACACTGAGTCACGAGAGGGATCACTAAAAACACATTCAGTTGCCTTGGAGAATTACAAAGGAAAAAAGAGTAATAATGGTGCTTAAATACAAAACATGGTAACTAGGAAAGCCACTGACACATGGACTCAGGGAATATGGAGTCCTTCATTCAGGTCTGATTCTATTGCTCATTCACTGCATGACATGAGGAAAATCACCTGACCTCTTTCTGCTTCAGTTATCTCTGTTATATGTACTGGGTGGGTTAAGTGATCCTGCTCTGTGAAATAATCTATATGCACTCAGGAAACAATATAGTTTGTGGTTAAGAGTAAAGATATTGTTGTCAAACAGACCACGGTTCAACTCATGGATCTACCGCTCACCAGCCACATAGCTAAGCCATGCTATTTATTCTCTAATTCTTTTAATTGGTAGAATGGGAATAATAATAATAATAAAACCAACAAACATTTTATGGTTTTTTTTTTTTGAGAGGGCATCTCTCATATTTATTGATCAAATGGTTGTTAACAACAATAAAATTCTGTACAGGGGAGTCAATGCTCAATGTACAATCATTAATTCACCCCAAGCCTAATTTTCATCAGTCTCCAATCTTCTGAAGCATAACGAACAAGTTCTTACACGGTGAACAAATTCTTACATAGTGAATAAGTTCTTACATGGTGAACAGTACAAGGGCAGTCATCACAGAAACTTCCGGTTTTCATCACGCATTATGAACTATAAACAATCAGTTCAAATATGAATATTCGTTTGATTTTTATACTTGATTTATATGTGGATACCACATTTCTCCCTTTATTATTATTATTATCATTATTATTATTATTATTCTTAATAAAATGCTGAGGTGGTAGGTAGATATGAGATAAAGGTAGAAAACATAGTTTAGTGTTGTAAGAGAGCAAATGTAGATGATCAGGTGTGTGCCTGTAGACTATGTGTTAATCCAAGCTGGACCAGGGCAATTAAACATACACGGATGCAGAAGATTTCTCTCAGGACACGGGGGGTGAGGTTCTAAGCCTCACCTCTATTGATCCCCAATTTCTCACCCGATGGTCCCCCTGCGACTGTGCCTGTCTTAGGTTGTTCCTCCCTTGAGGAATCTTACCCGTCTCTGGCTAACCAGTCATCTTCCGGGGCCATACAGGGAAATGTAAAGTTGGTAAGTGAGAGAGAGGCAATATTGTTTGAAAAGGTTAGCTTTTTACTTCTTTGCATATTTATGCCCTGTGGCTTCTATGCCCAGCATTTGTCTTGAGGTATCTTTACCACTCAGAAGAATTATGATACTTGGTAAATTCGATATGAGGCACGAATTCTATTTAAGGGTTGTAATTAGGAAGGAAGAAGAAAAGCTATAGAAGTAGCAGGCGGAAGAAAACATGGGAATATTGATTATTTCTTTGACATATCTTCTTGTAGAGTAACTTCAGCATGTACAGGTTTTAAATTACTAATTAAATTGCGCACACACATTATCATAATAGGAATACAGCTACATAACTAAAGCAGATCTATAACTACCAGCCATCTCCAGTGAAACCAAGAAAACCAGTTAGGCACCCTAGGCATTTGTGAAAATTTATCTATGATATGATGGATATTGTCCAACTGTACTTGAACAGTCTGAGAGAAATCAGACAAATTAAAACAACACATTCCTGGGAACTGTTCACATCCCATATGTTCTTTTAACAGTAGATAGTCTGTAGTTGCAAGATTTTGGAGCACTACAACTTGCACTTCTCCTAATTCTTGGTTGAGTTCCAACAGTATAGATCCAGTCAAATTTGTTGTTTTACTGTATGCACAGGCCAGCTTAGATATCTCCTTCTTCATTCCCATGGCAAGTCCAGGAACCGGTGGGATGAATGCAGCTACAGTTGTAGCAGTGCCTGGATCTTTGTTGAGGTTCATTTTATGGTTTTTGTGAGGTTTAAATAAAATAAGTATGTAAAGTCCTTAGCTCAATGTCAGACACACAATACTATTGCCATGTGTGGCTGCTGCAGCTGGACAGTACAGGCCATGTCCCCACCACGCAGCCACTGCAGCAAAATGAAGTGTCTCTGGGCCCTTTTGCTTATCATCTGACACCAAAATAACAAACTCAGCAGCCTCATTAAAGGAAATGAACTCTTAGAGTAATCATCAAATGTGAAAACTAGCAGCCAGCATATTTTCCCTTGTGCTTATTTTTGCATACACCAAAAACAGGAAACAATATATATACTATATATATATATATAGTAGAAGTACCCATAAACTAGAAATCACACTAAGTTTGCCAACTTGTTCCTGTCCCTTGGTCTTCCTGGCTTCAGTAATGTGGCTGAAGCAGAAGACATGTAAAATGCCAGGGGGCTAGAGACAACAGACAAAAGCAACTACCTTTTGTCCTAAGGAGAAATCCTTTCTAGCAGAAATATGAGTCAGTTTCCATGTTTTCCTGCTAGAAAGATAGCTCTGTTTTCACTATACTGAGTATTTCATAAAATTTTCCCAAAGTAAAATAAATTAAGTTTAACAAATATTTATTACATATCTATCACAATTCAGGCATGGTGTTTGGACTGTACAAGGATGGGGAGTTTATAAGAGAAGACATTTCCCCTGCTTTCCCTCCCTCTCACCTCTCTGTAATCTCCCCCTCTCCTCCCCCCTCACACACACACGCACACACACACACACATACATGCTTAAAGAAATGAAAAGCATAAATTACTAAGCACAGTGGTCCTCAAAGTTTGTTCTCTTCACCAACAGTATCAGTATCATCTGGGAATCTGTTAGAAATGCAAATTCTCAGGCCCCACTCCTGATCCCTAGAGTCCGAAACTCTGCAGATCCCAGAAATCATTGATATAATAAGCCCTCCAGGGATTCTGATGCACATTCAAGTCTGAGAAAACCTCTCTGGCAGAACTAGAGTGTCTCTTGAAAGACAGGAAATTCACACCCAGGCAACCTAAGTTTCTATCACAAAATCAGCATTTGAACTTGAGGAAATTAATCAATATCCTTGTTCCTCAGTTTCTCACCTATAAAATGGGAAAAAATATCTTTCTTAGTTTTGAAGAAGGATCTGATATTTATTTATGGCAGTCCTGGAAATGTGTCTCCTTCACTTCCTGCTATAGGGAGTGTGACTTACGGTCTCAGCGGACACACTATGCACTGATACCATGACTCCCGCTGGCTGCCAGCCAGTGACTGTGTCCACAGGAGACACTGAGATGGTCTCATCCTAGGAAATGGACTGCTCTGATGGCTGCTATTCCCTTCAGATTTGCTGAACCCTCTATAAACTGCGTGGCAGTTTAGGCATTTTGCCTAATAAAATGGTTGCACATTTAATTCTATCTTGGTGCCTGCTTTACAGAGGATCCATATTAATGCCCTTGTGTTATAGCCAATTACCCATTTCAGAGAATTCTATTCAAAGGATATAACCTCTGCTTTGGAAAAAGTGGGCTGATAAGTCCCCTTTCATGGTTGTCAACCATAAGGTATCAATATCATTTCAGGAGATTTATTAGAAGAGAATATAGATCTGAAGAGCATCAGGATATGTCACACCAAAAAAATGCCACTTTGGTATAAGGATTATTTTAAGCTGAATGCAAGTGAGAACCAGCAGATGCAGGAAGAATTGTCTGCCCTTCCCTTTTCTGTCTAAAAGCAGAGTATAAATCTCTCCTTATGACAGTGGCATAAAACTCCCTTGTGAAGGTATCCACCTCTCCCATATGAACAAGAAGAGAATGACTCTTACCTCGGGAGATGGAGAGCCAGTATCAAGATGAGTCTACATAAACAAATCATACTAAAATAAAACTTATCTTCCAATTAGTTTCCCCCATGTATTTCCTAGTCACTTCCCACAATTTATAATTCTTTAAAGGCCATACCCCCTTTCCTTTGTTAAAATGGTATATAAGCCTCAAGACTAGCCAATTTGAGTTTCACTTCTTGGCTATGAACTTCAGTGCACATAAAACAGTACTAAAACATCTATGCCTCTTTCCTGTTAATCCGTTTTTTATTAATTTAATTCATAGACTGCCGCTTCCCCTGCCACTGAACCTAAGAGGATAGAGGAAAAGTTCTTCCTCTCTGATAAATACAGGAGGAGACTTGTACATTCTCAAATTTTAGAGCCCTGTTTTAATAACTAAACTTCTGCTTCATCTAGAGTCTGTATCACAGTAATTTCTCCTGAAAATTCTGCTTCTGGTACCCACAAAACCCTGCTGGGTTGTGGCCTGATCTTACCTGTAATTTCCTTTTTATCTTTGGCCTGAACCACGGAATATGCTGAGACATTTCCTGGATGCTCACTTACTAAGCATATGAACTATCCTTTCTCCCAAGATTTACTGACTGTTCTACCTAACTGTGGAATCACTTGCTCCTCTGCTATATGTGAAATGTAATAGAAGTTCAAGCTTTGGAGCTATGCACACTTGAATTTGAATTTCAGTTAATTCCCCCCAGTAGCTGGATAACCCTGGAAATACTACTTTGGTATTATTCTTGTTCCTTAAGGTGGGCCTATTTTGCTATAACTTCCCCCTTAGAACTGCTTTTTGCTGCATACCATAGATTTTGGAATGTTGTATTTTCATTTTCATTTGTCTCAAGATATTTTTTTTAATCCCTGTTGGATTTGTTTGTTGACCCACTGGTTGTTTAGTCTCCTAGTGTTCATGGTTTTCCCCCCAGTTTTCTAATTATAACTGATTTGTACTTTCATACTGCATTGGTTGGCAAAGATGCTTGATATGATTTCAATATTCTTCATTTTATTGAGACTTGTTTTGTGGCCTAACATGTGATCTATCCTGAAGAATGTCCCATGTGCACTTGAGAAGAAGCTATATTCTGCTGTTTGGGGATAGAATGTTCTGTATGTTTCTTTTAAATCCACCTGTTCTAAGGTGTATTTTAAGGTCAATGTTTCCTTATTAATTTTCTGTCTGAATGATCTATCTATTGACATAACTTGGGTGTTAAAGTGCCCTATTATTATTGTATTATTGCCAATTTGTCCCTTTATGCTATTAATATTTGGTTTATATATTTAGGTATTTCTGTGTTGGGTACATAGATATTTACAACTGTTAAATCCTCTTGTTGGACCAATGCCTTTATCATAATGTAATCCTCTTCATTATCTCTTCTTACAGCCTTTGTTTAAAGTGTATTTTGTCTAAGTATTTCTTTCCCAGATATTTTTTCATTTCCATTTGCATAGAATATCTTTTTCTATCCCTTCACTTTCAATCTGTCTTTAGCTCTGAAATGTCTTGTAGGCAGCACACAGATGGGTTTTGAATTTTTTAATCCATTCAGTCACCCTGTGACTTTTAACTGGAGTATTGCATCCATTTATATTTAAAGTAATTAAAGATAGGTATATATTTATTGCCATTTTGTTCATTGTTTTCTGGTTGCTTTTGTCATTCTTCCCTTTCTATTTTTTCTTCCTTTGCTCTCTTCCCATGTGATCTGACGATCTTCTTTAGTGTTATGTTTAGATTCCTTTCTCTTTATTTTTTCTTAATCTATTACAGGTTTTTGGTTTGTGGTTAACCATGAGGTTCATATATAACAATCTATGTATATAGCAATCTATTTAAGTTAGTGGTCACTTAAGTTTAAATGCATTCTAAAAGCACTACATTTTTACTCCTCAAAACCACATTTTGTGGTTTTGATATCATATTTTATGTCTTTTTATTTTGCATATTCTTTTACTAATTATTGTAGATAAACTTGATTTTAGTACTTTTGATTCTTAATCTTCCTACTAGCTTTATAAATGGTTGATCCACTACTTTTGCTATATATTTGTCTTTACCCGGCAGATATTTTTTCTTTCATGTATTTTCTTATTTCTAGTTATGGCCTTTTCTTTTCTGCTTGAAGAAGTCTTTAATATTTCATGTAAAGTCAGCTTAGTGGTGATGAACTCCTTCAACTTTGGCTTGTCTGGGAAACTCTCTATATTCTCTTCAATTCTGATTGATCATCTTGCTGGATAGACCATTCTTGGTTGTAAGTTTTTTTACTTTCATCACTTTAAATATATCATGCCACTCCCTTCTGGCCTGCGAAGTTTCTGCTGAAAAATCAGTATAAAGTCTAATGGGGGTTTCTTTATACATAACTAATTATTAGTCTCTTGATGCTATTAAGATTCTCTGTCTTTAATTTTTGACATTTCAATTATAATGTGTTTTGGGTTCTTCTTGTTTGAAGTTCTGTGATTCCTGGACTTGGTTGTCTGGTTCCTTTCCCAGATGAGGGAAGTTTTCAGTTATTACTTCTTCAAATAAGTTTTCTTCACCTTTCTTTCATCTCCTTTTGGGACCCCTATAATGTGAATGTTAGTTTGCTTGATGTTGTCCCAAGGTGTGTTAAACAACACCCTTTTATTTTATTTTTTTAAATATTTTTGCTATTCAATTTGGGTGTTCCACTACCTTCTCTTTTAGATTGCTGAGATGTTCTTTGGTATCACCTCATCTGTTATTTATTCCCTCTAGTGTATTTTGCATTTCCATTATTGTATTCTTCAGCTCTGATTGCTACTTTCTTGTACTTTCTGTCTCTTTGTTGATGTTCTCACTGTGTTCACCCATTCTTCTCTTGAGTTCAGTAAACATATTTTTGACTATCACTTAAATTCTTCATTAGACTTATCTCCATTTCCCTTAGTTCTTTTTCTGATGTTTTGTCTTGTCTTCCTTTTGGAACACATTCCTTTGTCTCCTCATTTTGCCTCACTGTGTCTATTAGGTAGTTCAGTTATGACTCCCAGGCCTGAATGGGTGGCCTTATGTAGGAGATGATCTACTGGGCCCAGAAGTGCAGTGCTCCTTGGCCACCAGAGCCAGATGCTCCAGGGATATCCCCTGTGGGGGCTGCTTGTGCCCCCCTATTGTGGCAAGGCTGCAGCTCACTGGTGTGTAGGGCTGGACCATGGCCCAACTGGCCACAAGGCTTGGCTACAACTGTTGTATGTTTGCTGGTAAGCAAGGTTGGCCCCCAGCATGGCTGGCCTCAAGGCATGGCTGCAACTGCTATGGGTGTGCTGGTTAGTCAGCTGGCCTCCAGCATGGCTGATTGCAAGGACCAGCTGCAAATTCTGGAGGTGTGCTGGTGAGCAGGGTTATGTCCTATTGACTACAAGGCCTGACTGAGGTCTTGGGATTGTGCAGTACTTTAAGGGGGTTATGTTCCCTGGAAATAGCAGGTTAGAGGTGGGATTCCAAAATGGCACTTGCTAGGACTGGGATCAGCATGGCAGGATGAGACACCAAAACTGGCTGGAAGCAGTGTTTTAGTGTCCAGCTGCCTCCGGCCTCTCCAGCAGACACACCAAGATCAATAAGTAGGTGTCCATCACCTGTGGTCTATGCACTTTATGACCTGATGTTTGTGTGCTGGTTTCCAGATTAAATCTGTGCATGAGCCCTTTAAGAGGGGGTTTTCCTTTCCCTACAATTCTATAGTTTTCCTGGACATATTCCCTATTGGTTGTTAAAGCCGGGTATTTGGGGGGTCTCATCAATCCTTTGAAAGATCTAAGGGTTGGGGTACCTAATGTGGAACTTGAATCTCTTGGTTCTTAGCAAAAAGTTCCAAAACTTTGAGATCCCTGCTGACCATGGAATACCACGCCTGGAGTGTTTTTGTTTTTTTTTTTAGTGAGACTGTATCTCTGCCTCTTCTACACATCTTGGTGCTATCTCTTGTTGTGGACACTCTGTTCATCCAGTTTCTAGGTCCTTTAAAAGGGAACTATTCCATATGTAGTTGTAGACTTGTGTCCATGGGAGGAAGTTGAGCTCAGGATCTTCCTTTGCCACCAGCTTGAACCCTCTTCCCCTGCTTCTTCCACTAATGTGTCCTTCCACGTGGAGGGAATTTTGATAGTCATGCTTCTAGATGTTTCTGCTGATTTACAAGCTGCACCAGGAGAACATGGAGCAACTTACATGACTGGCAATTTGGGGAAAATAAATTATGCATGCTGCCCTCAACTGCTCACTTTTATTTTCTTGTGAGTGCATTGCCCACAGGAAAAAGGTATTCATTCTTATCTGCTCCTACACAAGTCTAACCATAGGGTTTTGTTAAGAAGCCCAATGGGATCTTAAGCTAAGCTATGTCCTCCACTCTAATCTTAACAATTGTGTGACATTTTTACTTCCATCTGCCACATTACTTGTCTTAATTCTCACTTTTTTGAGAATACAGGCATAGAAGATGGGTCCTGTTTATTTAGCCTCTGAGTATTTCAAAGCCAAGATGTGTCAAAAGCCTAAAAACAGGTTTGTCCTTTGACTCAGTTATTCTGAATCTATAAATTTATGCTAAGAAAATAATCAGTAATACAGTCAAGGATTTCTTTAAAAAGTGTCCATTACTATTTAAAAATTGTAAATATTACTTAAAAATTAAATATCATGTGGGAATCTACAGAAATCATCCATACCTCCATACTTAAAATTTCCTTTTTCTTTTGTCTGTTTTCTTTATTGAGGTCATTCTTCTGAAAATAGAGAAAGGAACTATGTTGGTCTTTTTTTAAAATATATTATTACTTAAAATCCTCAGTGATTTTGTCCAAAAAAGGGCCTTTTCAAGTTGTGTTTTTTTTCCCCTGTAGATGCAAAGACACTTAAAAAGCATGGGAAAAAAAGCACATAAAAAAAGAAAATTCGTATCATTTTATCTTTGTTTTTAAAATGGGAGAAAATAATACTCCTATTCAGTTGTGCCCTGAAGTGCCATCATTCTTAATTTTTCATTGTTTCTTCTTCTGAGATAACTCAGCAAAATGATTTAGCTCTCTGATAATTTCATAAGCTCTGGTTGTTTTAGAAGGATAATGACTCACCTCAGCTTTGCTGCCTGGTGGATCCTTTCTCCCTGAGATGGAACATTATTCTGATAACCTCAGCCCATACCTTTCAGATAAAAGAGGGACTTTAATAAAATAGAAACAACCATGACTCTCTGTTTTTGCAAAAATGAGGTCTCATATCTCACCATGTTTTAATTAAGCAATAAGTTAGATGTCAAGAGCAATTACAACCTTGAAGGTCAAAGCTTGCTTAATTAAAAAATTGGAAGGGCCTCTCCTTGTTCAGCTATTTTGAAAGCACCAGAGACCTTTAATATCTACCTGGGGAGTCAAAGGAAATGAAGTCATGGGCAAATAGGCTACCACTTTGCCTGGGAATTCAGACTCATGCTACCCCCTGATGGGCTGCACTGGCCTCCACAAAAGCCTATAAATTTGATGCATAAATTGATGTATGGCATTATGATCCAAACAGGTAAAACAGGTAGTAAAGGTTCTATTAAATGTCAGAGAATTTCAGCATTTGTTAGGTTTGAGCAGGTGGGAAGAAAGTGTTATAAAATATTAGGTCGTCAGTGGATCCTTTTTCCTAGTATATTTTCATTTCTTCAGGTGTGGGTCACAGAAGCACCATCACTAGAATCCTCTCAGGAGTTTGATGCAAGGCAGACTCTATAGCCCTGTCCCAAATCAATGAATCAGAATCTCTGGGAATGGACCCCTAGAACCTGCATTTTATTAGGTTGCCTAGGTGATTATTATGCATACTAATATTTGAGAAACTATAGATCTAGTCTGTTTTCCTAAGGAGAAACTAAGATTCATAGATACAACATCTCTGATAACCACTTTTAGTTCAAATTACAACCAATGCCTTCTCAGTTCTTGTTCAGATCCTTTTCTACCAAACCACACTACTTAGGTAAACACATACAAACAGCTTTTCCCACATTTAGCATTGATGGATTTGAAGATCATCCTTGCCTCAAAGGATTCTTCATGCTGTTTGACACAATGACTAACAATATTCCTATATTCACGTTTTAAAAGGTATTAGCCATCTTCTTGTATCATAATATTGGAAGCCATTCCTCCCAACCCATTCTTATTTCTTTGATATCTTCTTGCAATTATTTCTATCATCATTTGCTGCTTCTTTGAATTTTAGTAATCTTAGATAGTCCTGAATATAGAGGCTCATTCTCTAGGTATGCCTACAGTCATACTCCTTTTGTACATGTAACTTCTACTGTCTAAATAACATCAAGCACCAAGATATAATTGGTCTTATACGTTCATGCAACATAGAACTGCAAAAAGAGTATAGAGCTGAGAGTCAGATTTGGTTTCTAATGCTTTCTCTCACTAATTCCCATTTAATAGGTCATTTCCCTTCTGAGTCCCTATTTCCTTGTCTGTAAAAGGAGGGAACAGTTCTTAAATATGGGTCTCTTTTCAGTTCTTTCATTCTGTGAAAGACAGCAGGAAAGCTAGAAAGCTATTCTGTCATCTCACATTGTTCTTGAGGAGTGTGAGCTATCAAGAGATGCAAATATCTCTAATTATATCAAGCTGCCAAAGAAACAATTGTCAATGTATCCTATTATGTGGCTGGGGAGGAGCTCCAGGAACTGTTGAGTTCCCTGTGGTTGCAGGAGAAGAAATGAATGAGCTACAGCAGGACGTGATAATGAGGCCCCAGCATTTCCATGGGAGGGTGGGACAAGACTTCAGGGAGAAAATATCGCCAGTGCGTTTAGTTCGCACTATGCTCTGACTGCAAAGGCTAGGAGGCTAGGAAGGAATAGGCTCCTCAAAGAAGCAGAGTTGAAATTTGATTTGCAGTACAGGAAGCTTAGCTTCCAACAAGCTGTGGCTAAACAATTCAAGCTAATTAAAACATTCTCAAGTGACTCAGGAAGAAATGCACGTGTGAGCTTGCCTTCTCTTCAATAATTCCATGGCTAAAAGAAAAAAGAAAAAGGAATAACTAATAGAAATGCTCTTGGCACCTAATTACCAATGCGACCTCCTGAGATGTCAAAGAAATATGTAGACCTGCAGACAAGAAAGCTGGATTTGGATTTCTCCTGTAACCTTTTAGCAGTGCTCTTATACACAAGCAGTTTATAAATTGGTTGATGCTTGTAAGACTCACTTTGTCATAGATTAGAATTCATAACACTTTCACTTACCCCTCTCAAATGGCAGAAAAGGAAAAAAAAAGTCAATATAGTCAAATTAAACTTTAAATTATTATTCAAGGCTAAAGTAAAGACTAAGAACCAGGTTCTGGAGATAGATTAGATTTCAGTCACTACTTTTCCACTTCCCAAATGGGTGACCTTGTGTGATTCATTTGAAATTTCTAATCCTCTGTTTCTTAAGATGAAAAGTCAGAAAGAAAATTCCTCACTACTTTATGCATTGTTTTTAAGAGAAAATGAGATGAATTGAAGTACAGTGTCTGCCTTAGAGAAGGCCCTGAATGCTAGCCATTACCATCATCATCACTATCGCCATTACTAGATCATCCTTATACTTCACTGGACCCTAAGAAAGCTCAAAGAACATGAAAGAAAACAAACATATACTCATTGCTTTGTCTCAGGTAATGGTCTTCTTTTTCCCTGATTCTCTCAGGCAAACTAACTGACCTACAGTTTAGGTTGCTGCTTTCATGGTTCTATCAGCCTCATCTCAATTCTTTACCATCAAAATCTCCATTGTTTCTGAGAGCACCTTTAGGCTTAAAGTTTCCCACACTGTTTCAAAAAACTAAATAAATGAAGTCAATTTCTTTAGGGGGATCTTTTAAGAGCTCGGTGGTTATGGCCTGCCTCTCGCTGTGCAGAGTCTCTGAGCCAGTACTCCACAGCTAGGGATGGGAAAGTGACCTTCCTCTCCCAGAGTGACAGCTTCCCTTGCAGGCGAGGTGGGCATTGACAGGGAACGGTAGCTTCTGGTGTTCTTGGCTTGCCTCTCCTGGCATATAATGTTCTATAAGTGAGTTGGAGTGAGGGCAGTCAGACCCCCACTAATCTGGGCTCACTATACCAGAGGTAGAGCCTCCTTCCTACAAGTGAAGGAGGAAATCCTTTGACCTTTTTGATGACATTCAAACGGAATCCAGTTTCTGTAATGCAGAGCAAGTGAGTGAATGGCTAGGACTTGGGGGAAGGGGTTCCCCTAGTCTCTGCAGTTCCTCCTGGAAAGGAGCTTCTGCCATGTTGTGCTCAGGGGAGGGGAAAGGAGTGGGTCACGACTCACATACCACAGGCTCCTGCTCTTCTGAGATGTCATAGATTTTTTTGAATAAACGCTTCTTCATTTACTGTATGCCCTAAGATATTTGGCACAATTTCTAGAGACTTTTAATTACATATACATACCCTAAGTTATATTTATATAATATAGAATTATACATGATTTAGTGTGTATATATGTATATGTATATATATAAAATTTAAAGTTTCTAGAGCCTGTGCCAACATATATACACACACACATATATATGTAATTTCTACAGACTTTATGTATGTGTTATTATACAGACATGAATTACATATATATAAATTTTATATATGACAAATTATATAGAGAGAACTTAAGTTATATATTCATATATACACATATATGTGTTTGTATATATAATTTTCACCAATTATGGGTGTTTCACCAGAAATCAGGCTCATGGAACTCTTATCACCACCATTCCAGAATGTGGATCCTCAGATTCTAGCTATAGTTTATTTGTGACTCTTTTTTGAACAATATAAATGGAAACATAACACATGTATTATGTGTTCTTTCACTCACATTAGTTTTAAGATTTATCTATGTTCTTACCCATCATTTTCACTTCTGTGTGATATACCATTAAACAAATTAGTTTAGTTAACCAAGCTATGGTTAATTTATGTGTCCTGTGAGTGTTTCCATATTTCTATCCTGATGCATATAAGCATGTATTTCTGTGGTATGTGCCTAGAAGTAGTGCAGTGTATTTTTTCTGTATTTTTAAGAACATTTGATTCCACCAAAAAATTGTATATAGGAGATAAAGAGCCAAACAGTTTCATAGTGTAAAGTCATCACAGGGATGAATGTTCAGCGCAGAGAATATAGTCAGTAGTTCTATAACACCTATGTTAACAGACAGTAACTACACTAGTTGGGGTAAGCATTTAATAATGTATATCACTGTCAAATCACTATGCTGTATACCTGAAACCAGTTTAATATTGTATATTAACTATACTTCAATAAAAAAAGAATATTTGATTCTACTGAAAAATAAGAAAAACAATGAGTTTAGGAGTGAGAATCTTGTGAGACATACTCATGCTGGACTGATAAGGAGAAATGTGTGCTAAACGCAGAAAAAGGTGGAAGGATCCAGTAGGTGCTAAATATTCATGAGGCACATAAGGTACAAGATACATAATATATTAAATATGCGTGATCCACATTACAAACTCAGTATTCATAAGGTGTTAAATCAGTTACTCATACATGACGTCCATTATGATTTCATTCTTGCTTCGTGTTTCCTCTGCGCAAGAAACACATAAACTACATGTTTGCTCATCAGAGTAACTGCATGAGCTCCAGCTGTGTGCAAGCATGCGCATATTCTCAATAGAGCAATTGTGTTTTGGATATCAGCATCTTCCCTCTGTTGGCCTTATTTAAACCCAATGAGAGAGAGGGAGGGAGAAAGACAAAAAGAGGTAGTGGGAGAGGAAGAAGAGAGAGAGAGGAAGAGGAAGATACACGAACATTGCAAAACACAGAATTTGGGAAATATCCTTATACCCTGTATTTTTCCTCGCTTCTTGGTGTTTGTTTTAAATTGAATCAGTTGGCCATATAATTTCAGTGTTTTAATTTGATCTCTGAATCTTTGTGTTCCATGAGTTTTTGGATAGCATGGCTGACAGTATACTCGGAGCCTATCACTTCCTCAAGATAATTTCCTATAAATACATTTGGCTGATCATAGGATGTGTTTCATTTGGGGGGAGAGGTATTTCTTTTTTTATTTTTATAACTAATTTTTTAAAAATTGAAATACAGTTGATATACAATATTATGTTGGTTGCAAGTTGTAGAGAAAGTGAAAGTTCATACAGCCAGGATTCTCACCTGACCCCAGTCTGCTAGCTCACTACACACATGTGGGCAATACGTTGTTATTGACTCTATATAGAACTCTGCCCAGTGCTCTGGGCTGCATGGCTGCAGGAGAGCAGAGACGGTTGTGGTGGCAGCGCAGAGGCCAGAGGCCAAAGACTGAGACGTCTGCACGGCAGAGAGGCCCAGAGGCGGAGACCAGCGTGCTGCAAGCCCACTCTCTCTGAGATGGATGGGATTCTGGTGATTGACCTGCCACCGTGGGAATAAAGTTGGGTATAAACCCTCTTATCCCAGGAATGTTCCACTGTCATTTTTCAGTCTCACCCAATCAAGAGTGAACATGCCAAGGGCTGAAACCCACTGGCAAGATACAAGTGCACAACATAGTGATTTGACAATTATATACATTACTAAATGCTCACCACAGTAAGTGTAATTGCTGTCTGTGTATTTTCAACTTTAATATATGTGTCAAAATTATTTCCCAGTAGTTTTTCCATTTCATACTCTAACCAACATTACGTAAGTGTTACTGTTGGTGCCCATTCTTGGCAACACCTACTGTCATTTTAGCCATGTTGGCAGAAGTAGGTGGCTTTTCCCCCATGCTTTTAATTTGCATTTCCTAGATTACTTATGAATTTAAGCACTTTGTATATTCATATTGACCAATTTGGATTTCCTCTTTTGTAAAATGCCTGTTTCAGGTTTTTGCCATTTCTTTTATTGGGTATTCCTTGTTTTCTATGGAAATGTAAGTTATTTTTTTATTTTGATGGTCCTTTACTAATTAATATGTTTAAAATATTTTTCATTTTGTGATTGGATTTTTCCTTCTTTTAATGGTGTCATTTAATACATATATATTCCTAACTTCAGTGTACGCAAATCTCAATAATTTTCTTTAGGATGGTACTTATTCTGTCCTTTTCAAGAAAAAAATTTCAATTAGAAGAATATGAATATCTTTCCCTTTATATTTTAAAAAGTTTTATTTTTTCCCTTTATAACAATCCAAAATTGACATTTATATATGGTGAGAAATATAGACTTATTTTTATTTTTTAATCAAGTAGCTAAAATTGTTCCAGCTGCATTTATTGAGAAGATTTTACTCTCCACACCATTTTGCATAATAAATCAAGTAGCCATATGTGTATGTATCTCTCCTCTGGTACACTGGTTTGTCTATTTCCATGTCAATACAACACTATCTTAGTTATTGTAGGTTTTTAATATATCTAATATATCAAATTCTCTACCTTGTTCTACGAAGTTACTTTGTATATTGTTAGCCATTTACATTTCTATATATATTTTACAATAATCTTGCCAAGTTACACATTATATTCATGTTCATATAAAAGCTACTAGTATTTTGACTGGAATTTCACTGACTCTGTAAGACATTTTTGAAATAACTCATATTTTTACATAGTGAGTTTTCCAACCCATGCTTATGGTATTCCCTTCCATTTGTTTGGTTCTTCATTAAATTTTCTCAATAATATTCCGTAACTAACCTATGTAACACTTTGTTACATCTCTTGCTAACTTTGGCCCTAAGTATTTGATATTTTTTTCAAAACTATTCTAAATAGTCGTTTTTTTTATTTTTTTATTTTTTTTATTATTGAAGGGTAGTTGACAACAGTATTGCATTACATTAGTTTCAGGTGTACAACACAGTGATTCAACATTTATATACATGATAATTCTAGGTACCAGGTATCACCATACCAGGTTGTTACAATATTTTGACTATATTCCTTATGCTATACATTACATCCCGGTTACTTATTTATTTTACAATTGGAAGTGTTTATATATATATATATGTATATATATATATTTTGTGAGGGCATCTCTCATATTTATTGATCAAATAGTTGTTAACCACAATAAATTTCTGTATAGGGGGGTCAATACTCAATGCACAATCATTAATCCACCCCAAGCCTAATTTTCGTCAGTCTCCAATCTTCTGATGCATAACGAACAAATTCTTACATGGAGCACAAATTCTTACATAGTGAATAAGTTACATGGTGAACAGTGCAAGGGCAGTCATCACAGAAGCTTTCGGTTTTGCTCATGCATTATGAACACAGTCAGTTCAAATATGAATATTCATTTGATTTTTAAACTTGATTTATATGTGGATACCACATTTCTCTATTATTATTATTTTTAATAAAATGCTGAAGTGGTAGGTAGATACGAGATAAAGGTAGAAAACAGAGTTTAGTGTTGTAAGAGAGCAAATGTAGATGATCAGGTGTGTGCCTGTAGACTATGTGTTAATCCGAGCTAGACGAGGGAAATAAACATCCATGTATGCAGACGATTTCTCTCAGAACATGTGGGGGGAGGTTCTAAGCCTCACCTCTGCTGCTCCCCGTTTTCTCACCACATGGCCCCCCTGTGACTGTGCCTGTCTTAGGTTGTTCCTCCCTTGAGGAATCTTACCCGTCTCTGGCATCTTCCGGGGCCATACAGGGAAATGTTAAGTTGGTAAGTGAGAGAGAAGCCTTATTGTTTGAAAAGGTTAGCTTTTTACTTCTTTGCATATTTATGCCCTGTGGCTTCTATGCCCAGCATTTGTCTTGAGGTGTCTTTACCACTTGGAAGAATTATGATACTCGGTAAATTCGACATGTGGCACGAGTTCTATTTAAAGGTTGTGATTAGGTAGGAAGAAGAAAAGCTATAGAAGTAGCAGGCAGAAGAAAACCTGGGAAGATTGATTATTTCTTTGACATATCTTCTTGTAGAGTAACTTCAGCATGGATAGGTTTTAAACTACTAATTAAATTGTGCACACACATTAACATAATAGGAATATAGTTACCTAACCAAAGCATACCTGTAATTACCAGCCATCTCCAGTGAAACCAAGAAAACCAGTTAGGCACCTTAGGCATTTGTGAAAACTTATCTATGATATGGTGGATATTGTCCGACTGAACTTAAACAGTCTGAGAGAATTCAGATAAACTAGAACAACCCATTCCTGGGGACTGTTCATATCCCATATGTTCTTTTAACGATAAATAGTCTGTGGTTGTAAGATTTTGGAGCGCTACAATTTGCACTTCTCCTAATTCTTGGTTGAGTTCCAACAGTATAGATCCAGTCCAATTTTTGTTTTACTGTATGCACAGGCCAGCTTAGATATCTCCTTCATCATTCCCATGGCAAGTCCAGGAACTGGTGGGATGAGTGCATCTACACCTGTGACAGTGCGTGGATCTTTGTTGGAGTTTTTTTTTTTTTTTTTTTGCTGATCATCTTCTGTCATGAGTCTTCCCGAGAGTGCTGATGTTGGAAGTTCTTTTTCATATCGTATCTTAGTTCATTTTTGGGGTAGCCAAATTAGGCTTTGATCCTCTGTATAAACACAAACAGACCCTTTGCCTACACTTTTATATGCCCTTTATATCATTGTGTAGAACTCATTAGAGGTCACCACATAGGAACTGCTTTTTTTTTTTTTTTTTAAATCATTAATCTACACTTACATGACGAATACTTTGTTTACTAGGCTCTCCCCTATACCAGGTCCCCCCTATATACTCCTTTACAGTCACTGTCCATCAGCGTAGCAAACTGTTGTAGAATCACTACTTGTCTTCTCTGTGTTGTACAGCCCTCCCCTTTCTCCCACCCCGCTATGGATGCTAATCTTAATACCCCTCTTTTTCTGCCCCCCCTTATCCCTCCCTACCCACCCACCCTCCCCAGTCCCTTTCCCTTTGGTACCTGTTAGTCCATTCTTGAGTTCTGTGATTCTGTTGCTGTTTTGTTCCTTCAGTTTTTCCTTTGTTCTTATATTCCACAGATGAGTGAAATCATTTGGTATTTCTCTTTCTCTGCTTGGCTTATTTCACTGAGCATAATACCCTCCAGCTCCATCCATGTTGCTGCAAATGGTTGGATTTGCCCTTTTCTTATGGCTGAGTAGTATTCCATTGTGTATATGTACCACATCTTCTTTATCCATTCATCTATCGATGGACATTTAGGTTCCTTCCAATTCTTGGCTATTGTAAATAGTGCTGCGATAAACAGAGGGGTACACTGGTCTTTCTCATACTTGATTGCTGCATTCTTAGGGTAAATTCCTAGGAGTGCAATTCCTGGGTCAAATGGTATGTCTGTTTTGAGCATTTTGATGTACCTCCATACTGCTTTCCACAATGGTTGAACTAACTTACATTCCCACCAGCAGTGTAGGAGGGCTCCCCTTTCTCCACAGCCTCGCCAACATTTGTTGTTGTCTGTCTTTTGGATGGCAGCCATCCTTACTGGTGTGAGGTGATACCTCATTGTAGTTTTAATTTGCATTTCTCTGATAATTAGCGATGTGGAGCATCTTTTCATGTGTCTGTTGGCCATCTGTATTTCTTTTTTGGAGAACCGTCTGTTCAGTTCCTTTGCCCACTAAATAGTCTTTTTTAAAATTTTACTTTCACAGTGTTTAATGCTGGCAAACAGGATGACAATCAGTTCTGCATTAATTTTTGTATCCAGCAAATTTGGATACAATTCTAGATTCTTTTTATTGTTCCTAATAAATTTTATATATAAACTATTTTAGATTGTCTAAATATGTGATTAAACAATTCATAAAGGATGGCAGTTATTTATTTCTGAACCTTGTACTTTTACTTTTCTTTCTTCCTTTAATATGCTGGCTAGGATATCAGGTACAATGTTAACTATAAGTGGTAATATTGGGAATGCTTGCCTTGCTTCCAATATCAAAGAAAAAATTTCAGCACATCTCCATTAAGCATGACATTTGTTGTGGTTATCAGATTAAGAATATAACCTCTGTTCCTATTTTACTATGAATTTTTATTCTGATTGGATATTAAATTTCATCAAAGATTTTCTCTTGATACAAAATAATTTTATTCTATATTAATGTGATTTAATTACATGGACTAATTTTTAAGGTTATGTAATATGGCATTACTGAGATAAACCCAACATGGTCATGATCATATTATTTTTATACATATTGCTGGATTCCATTTGTTTAAGAGTATTTAATTTAGAATTTAACATTGTTTTTGTCCTTCAGTGACACTGACATATAACTTTTAATCCTCGTAAAATCCTTGCTAGCCTAATAAGAAATTTTCAGGAGTGTATCTTTTTTTCTATTGACTGAAAGAGGTTATGTAAGATTAAAGTTACCTACCTCCTGAAATTTTTGGAAGAATTTCCCAGTAAAGCCATTTAGCTTGAAGTTTACTTTGTAGAAGATTTTAATTGCAGATTTAATTAGTATAAAAAGTATAGAATTATTCAATTTTCTTCTGGGTCAATTTTAAAAGATAAATTTAGTTAAAGTGGTTAATATAACTCATTGTTATTTTAATATTTAAAGGATTGAAAGTAATGTTATATTTTCAAAACAAATTATTTGTATTTTATCTCTTTTTGATCAGTTTCACCAGTGATTTATCAGCTTAAGAAGTATTTCAAAAAATAATGTTTTCCTTTGTTGATACTCACTATTACATATTTGCAGTCTTTAAAAAATTAATTTCTGTTATATTCTATCCTTCCTTTGTTCTAAATTTGCTAGTCTTTTCTTCTAACTTCATTGTGTGGATGTTTAGTTAATTAATTTTCAGGGTTTTTTTAACTTATATGCACTTATAATTATGAATTTCCCTGTAATCACTGGTTTAGCTGAGTCCTATAACTTTTGATATGTAGTGTTTTCTTGTTATTCAGTTAAAAATATTCCAATTTTTATTATGATCATTTCTTTAACCAAAAGTCTATTTAAATGTGTACTTCTTAATATCCAAATATATGAGCTATTGAGAATTGATTAATTAGAATTAGTATTACTGCATTGGGGTCTCAGAAAATGCTCTAAATCATTTCAAACATTTGGAATTTATTCAAAATTGCTTATGACCCAATATAGAATAAATTTTATTAATATTCTACATGTGCTTGAAAATAATACAAGTTCTACAGTTATTGGACTTATGTCCAATAGGTCAACTTATTTAAAGAAATTGTTCAAATTTTCTAGATCCTTACTGGTCTTTGATTATTCTATCAGTTAACAAGAGATGTTTATTAAAATTGTCCTATTATTTTTATAACTTTGTTTATATCTCCTTGTATTTCTATTTTCACTTTATATATTTTGAAATGGATTATTATGTGCACAGGGATTTAAAATTGTTATGTCTTCCTGATGAATCAAATCTTTTAACATTATGAAATAACTTCCCTTATCTCCAGCAAATCTTTTTGCCATAGGTCTATTATTTCTGTTATTATATAATCACATAACATTCCTTTGGTGAGTGTTCACATAAATTTTGTTTTTTCATTTTCAACTTTGCTATACCTTTATGTGCAAAAGATGCCACTTTGGTTTTTGGAGAAATATTAAATGAGTTTTTGTCTTGTTCTTTTTTATTCATGTGCATACACACACACACACACACACACACACATATATATATATATAATATATATGTATATATATATACACATATATTACTTCTACGTGGTGTATTTAGTTCCATTAAACAATGTATATTTCATATTTTCCTTGCTTATTCTGTTCCTTTTACTCCTTTTTTGCCTTGTTTTTTAATTTTTAAGAATTTTTCCCTCTATTAGTTTGAAATTTAGATATATTTTCTATTCTTTGTTTACACTAGAAATTACCCTTGCTTTTTGTTCACCTAGTCTGTGAAAACACTTACACATACCTTAATTCCATTTGTCTCTTTGCTTCTGATGTGGTACTATTAGATACTTTGTCTCTTTTTTATATCTATGAGATATTCTAATTGTTTTTTTTCAATATTCATATAGGTTTATCTACAGGTCCACAAGCTTTTACCCTAAACCCCTGGGTAACAGAGGTCTAGTTATTTTGGATTTTGACAGGTAATATATAGGATCTGATCAGTACCTCATAGTTGTGCACCTTAATATCTATACAGAAAAAGATGTAACTATTCATTTTAAGTGGGATAAAGACTATAAATAGCCTCAAGTCACTTCAGGTCAAGTTTACCACCAGATAAATTCACATCAAATCTTACTATTTTCAGAGGTTTTTGGATTTTGTATTGTAGATAAGATCTTTGGGAAAGACCTTACCCAGTGTCTGGTTTTCAGAAGCTCAACAAATGCTGTTGCTGATACGATTTATCAAGGAGATTTTTCCATACCACTTTCTTTCTAGCCAGATGGTGGAATTTGGGGGTACTATAACTTTAACACCGAAAGCCCACCCATCTAGTTGTTAGACATTTCTGTACCTGATGTGTTTGTGCTGGAAAAATTGGAAGAATGAGATTGTGGAGCTTGATTGTCATCACACAGTAGGCTCAGAGTAAGGGAAGGCATCTGACCTCAACTCAGTCTCAGACTTGGTGTACTCTTACTTTAAAAATATCCTGATTCCTAGAGTGGGAAGAAAATATCACAGCTGGATGAAAAGAAGAAACTCAGACTAAAAAAGAAGGGCACATGACAGTCAAGGAACAAAAGAAAAGCTTCCTCAAGATGAATGATATGAATGAAGATCCTGAAAAGACCATTTGAAGGGGCAGAGGAGAAGAATATCTACCTCTCCTGAATGGAGATGTAAATAATGTGTTTCAGCTGGATGGTTTCACAGCCTTATAGATTTTATGCAGAAATAAATTATTTTCAACATGGACCCAACACTTATTTCACTAATTATGCCATTATTCACATCCCTCTCCTAGAATGATCAAACATGCATGCATTTTAAAATACAGATTTACAGAACTTCTCATAAATCTCTCTTTGAAAGAACCATCTGGTATTTAATGGGAAAAACTTTATTCTCCTAGTGGTTTCAAGTTTCCAATCACTGAAGAGAAAGGGGCTGAAGAGTTAAATCTATCCTTGATAAACCACCTATGCTCACAATACCAAGCAATCCTAGAAGTTAAAGTGAATATAGTCTTTAAGACAATATCAGCAACCAAGACAAATTGTTTGCTGCCTTATATAGGAATTCATTAACTGTATGTGAATTAATTAAGCTACTTGGAGCCATCAGAAGCAGAAAGATTAAAAAATGAGAAAGCAGTGCTAAAGAAAAACATCAAAGAACAAAATTATCCAGTGCCATTGATTCAGGGAAATGACTGCTTTTGCACATTGTTGGTAGAAGAATCACTGGTAGAAGAATTGCTATAACCTTTTAGGAAATTAATTTGATGATATCAGACAATTAAAAATACAATTTGACACAGGAATACCACTTATGGGAAATCTATCCTATAAAAAAACAAAGGCATCAGTATGTGAGGTCCTGGATACATTCAGTGTTTGTTCTTTCTGTAAGAATATTTTGAGTACCTCCTCTGTGCTAATATTTCTAAGGGACAGAGATAGATGATAAATATATAAGGAAAAATAACAGGCAGAGAATAATGTTACATAGAGACTCTAAATAAAGCAATGTAATAACTTGTAACTTTAAAAATGGTGATCAATAAAGGGCCCTCTGAGCAGGTGACATTTAAGCTGAGAATTGAAAAACAAGAGTCCAGCCTTGGAAAAACTGCAGTGACGTTTATACTTGTAAACGTCTGATAACAACCTGAATTTTAGTAACAAAGGAATGGTTAGATTAGTTATGTTATGAAATATTATGCCACTATTAAAATAATGTCCAATTGGCATCTGAAACTTAAATATGCCTTAAAACTTGACTTCTTGTCTCTCTCTTGAAAATACTGACTCCTTATGCAGTCAATCTCATCTGAGTTTACAGCAACTCTTCTTTAACATTTTAGGATAAAAGCCTTAATATCCTCGTGTCTCAGCAATGGGTTTCAGCCCCAGACAAGCTTGCTATGGATTCAATGTGTCCAAACAAACTGTCAGAATATTCTTGGGGTGAAAGGGTTATACCCAACTTTATTTCCAGGTAGCAGGTCAGTGACTAAAATCCCGTTCACTCAGAGCGAGTCTGCATGCAGCAAGCCGGACTCTGCCTCTGGGCCCCTCTGTCCGCACAGCCATCCTCTGAGCCTCAGTCCTTGGCACTGCCACCACTCCAGCCTCTGCTCTCCTGCAGCCTTGCAGCCCTGCCACCATGTCACACCCAGAGCACTGGGCGGAGCTCTTTATATAGAGTCAACAGCCATGTATTGCCCACAGGTGTGCAGTGAGCTAATCAGCCAGGGCCAGGTGAGAATCCTGGCCACAGGAACTCTCATTTTATCCACACCTTGCTTCTACATTTTGTCTTATACCACATACGATATACATGGTTCCTCAGCAAATCTGGGGACTCAACCTTGAAAATGTATCCAGAATTCTATCCCTTTATATCACACACACATCCAAACATACTGCTCCATCATCATCTTTCTCCTAGATTTATTACAATGGCCTGCCAGCTGGGCTCTCTGCTAAGACTCGTCACTCTTCAGTCTATTCTCGGCACTGCAGTCAGAGGGATCCTGGTATGTTGGTCATACCTGGTATTACCTGGTGTGACCCTGGTAAATCAGGGTGTTAGTTCTTGGGTCAAAACAATTCAGGCTCTCAGAATAAACTCTAAAGTCCTTACAGAAAACTTTAAGGCCTTACAAGAACTGACCCCCACCTTTACTTTGCCTCACCCACTCTACGCTTTCCCTTAGTCACCCTACTCCAGCTGAGCTGAACACACAGGACCTCCAGCCCCAGGGCTTTGGTCCATACTCTTCCCTTTCCCCAGACACAGCCAACTCTTCACTCCACAGTCCTGACTGGTTACACTAACTAAAATGCAACCCCCTAATACCTCTAATCCTCCTTTACTACTTTACTTTTCCCTTTAATTACGTTGCTATATAACAATACCATGGATTTTACCCAATTACATTGTGCATTGGTTCTCTCCCCATCACTAGAATATAAGCTCCAGGAAAGCCAGAGTTCTGTTCGGCTCACTCCCTGTCCCCAGTGCTTAGAACAGTGCCTGATGCATGATGGACCTTCCATAAGCACTTGCTGAATCCATGAATTTTTAAAAGACATTCACAAAGGTAAATTAATACATGTGTGCATATTTATGAGTATATAGATTTTTTATGTGGGAGAATATAAATCTGACTGCTCACTATGATTCCCTCAATGAAGTACAAGTGGAAGCAATGATGTGACTTATTAAGGTTTTCCCTTAAGCATCTCTAAATTAATTGGCTTATTATAGGAGTTACATTAATAAATTTTTTGAGAGAACATAGTTTAATTTTACATAAAGGATGATGTTAGCAAGAAAATGTGCTTAAAACCGTCAAATCCAGAGATTAATCCATTTCTCCTTTTCATCATTGGTATCACTATTTTAATTGGAAACACATAAACATTCAGATTTGATAATTGTTTAAACAATAAAGGATCTGAGAATTTCAAACATTCAGATTTGGTAATTGTTTAAACAATAAAGGATCTGAGAATTTCAGTTGATTCTGAGCTTCCCTGAGCTAGGAGCCATACAAGGCTTTCTTGGTAAATACATAATGCCAGCATCATGACCAGGGATAATCTAAATGAACTCTGAGCAAATCAACCCTCATTTAGAGAGGTTCTTTTCATATCATACTCCGATTACTTCTGACATCCAGGAATAGTTTAAGGCTGAAAACCAAAAGTGCAGTGACTATCCAATTTTGTTTCAAAGGAAGCAATATACAGAAACATTACAAAAAACTACAGTTAGCGGGGTGTAGGTGGAACAGCCTCTTTCACTTTCCCTGGGTAGCTTCTGAGACAGCTGGAGGGAAGCTTTATGGTTCGTGGAACCAGAGTGTTTACGAACTACGATGTAGGCAGGGAGGAAGAGCAGCAGTCTGCTCCTCTTTGAATGAAGTGGAGGGAATGTTTGAAAGAAATGAGACAAGATAACTACCTTCAATTATTTTAAGAAGCAAGTTGACTTTTCTGTGAAGCGCCAGAGAACAGAGTAAGGCTGGTGAAGGGAAGATTTAAGAAGGCAACTTGTTTGATATTAGGAAAATAAGCTGTCTGGAAAGTTGGCCAATAGTGGAATGAACTGCTAAGTTTAATAACAAACCTACTGTCACTAGAGGAATTCACACAGAGATAGAACCAATGACAGAACCATTTCTTACCAGTGGGAAATTAAGTCATTAACGTCCCTCCAAATTCCCTAAGAATCCATGTATTAGGACTTCCTGTTGCGAGTGACAGAAGCTCTCCTTCCACTTAAACTTGAGTGATGGAAACCCTAAATTTGCCCCTAGCTTCTGATATGGCTGCATTCAACAGTTTACAATTTTGTATCTCTATTTTTTTCATTTTTCCTTTTTGGCTTCTCAGGCAGATTCCTTTCACATGCCAGCCAAGGCTCTCAGCAATCCCAGGCTCATACTCTCCTCACACCTAGAAATCTTCAAGAGAGGACAGACCATCTTCCTCAATGGCTCGTGCAGAAATCTAGGGAAAGCCCACTTTTGGTCAAGTGCTCATCCCTGATACAATCTCAGCATCCAGGCAGGTGGGATACACTGAATGGCCATGCCATCATGAGCCCATCCCTGCAGGCAAGTCCGAATCATGTGAATGACAATGGGGTGGAGTATTTCCCCAAAGGAAAAACATGCTGAGCAGAAAAGTAACAGATGTCCATTATATTCTAAGAAAAATATGTAAAACCCAAAGCTTTGATGGTTACACCTGATCACTTAGGTGAATTCAAAAGGTAAAACAAAGGTAGTAGTTGAGCTTTTGTGGCTTACAACCAAGAAGGTACTGAGTCCCTTCACATTTGGCTTAGAGAGAGCTTTCCAGAATTAACAAAGAAAATCATGCTGTTTTCACCATTGCGCTGCAATGAAATGGTGTACTACGACAAGGTGTGTGCTGCCACTGAATGTGCCTCTGCAACAGATGGGAATTACTTTTTCTTGAAATAGCTACTGATGTGGGGATGTTAAGATTAGCTAGGGCAATGGTTTCCATTTGTAGGAATTTATATTGTGATAATGAACCAACCAGAAGGAGCTGTTAGTCATCCTGTCCCTGTTTAGAGGCAGAGCTTTGCAAATAAAACAGGACAATATCCATGTAGGCTAGATATATGTACGTATGTGTGTGTTTCTCCTCTCCTATATATATGCAGACATTTATAGACGTTTCAAAATGAGTCCACATATTTCTGGAAAATAGAATACCATAATGTGTAAGAGCAAGGTTTGGGAAGCATTCACATCAAGTTCAGCTCCCAATTCTCTCATTTACTAGAGTTGTGACTTTAGGTGAAATATTTAACCTTTCTGTAACTCATTTTTTCTCATCTATTCTTAACAGCAACAACACCATAAATGAATTAATTAAATGAAGTGTAATTTAAAAGAATTTAGAAGAGTGACTGGAACATGGAACATCAGGAGCACAGAATGAAGTTTGGCATCGTTATTATTATGGCCACCAACTTCGTGTGTCCTCACTACCTAACAGCCTTAGGGTTCCCACAGCATTCTAGCAGGCTATGGTATACTCTGCTCAGGCCATTTTTAATCTCATGATTACATCTTATAATTTTCAATCTTATGATTAATCTCATTTACTATTCCCCCATGCACACATCAAACAGTAGCCAAAACAACATTATTAGGTTTTCAGGACAAAGAAAACTCAAAAAAGATAAGCTATCAGGCAAGGAAGTTGACTTAACAACAGATCATTTATATTAAAAATTCTATGTATGCAATAGTTTGGGGCCAAAGTAATTCTGTAAATGTAAATTTTTCAAAAATAAGAAAAGGGGTAAAAAGTCAGAAATTGGACATTTAATTTCTTGAAATGAATTATGTCCCTATCAAGTAGTTCTTGTGGTATGAATGGTACATCCAAAGATGAAGATAGGAAGGAAATGAAAACTAATTTATAATACTGCTTACTAAGGTAAATTCATCATCACTCATCAATGGTTAATTTGAATATCTGAAAATAGGCACAAACTTATGCTGGCTCCAGCTACTTCATAGGAAAATAATTAAAAAATAGAAGATAATGCTTTCCAGAAGTGATATTTCTGGATTTGTCACCAAGTTTGTGTCTAACTTTCTTCCCATAAAGAAGATTTGCTGGATATGAATGGAACTGTCCCTTTTGGAATCCCCCATCTGTCACTGTATAAATTGGATTCAGAGAAAGGAATTTAGTTGCTACAAATTGGATTTCAGTACCACAGGTAAGATAGGCAGTAGAACAGGCAATTCTCAGAAACCAAGACCCAATAACAGGAAACTACCCTTTAAAGGGAAAATGGGGAGAGAAACCTGGTAAATATTTTAACTCAAAGCCAAGTTAGTCTCAAATAAAATACATGCATTTCATGGATTCACAAGAAGTATCAGTTACCCTTGCTAATGCTTTTTAGCTGTTATGGTGTCACCTAATATAGTTTAATAGTCCAGAAAGGAAAACTGGGTAGGAAAAAGAAAAATAGCTAATGACGGATATGGAGAGCTTAGCTTGTTGACAGCATGAGCAAATGATCAAAACATATTCCAGTGAGATTTCTTGCCTGCATTTGGATTCAGAGTTCCCAGGAAGATAAAATGGGAATTATAGAGGACATGTAGTTCAATCTTTAATCCTTTTGTGAATTCCCATTATGATAATCCTCAAAAGCAGACTTTCACCTAGACTAGAATATACCCAGTGGTATTTTCCAGAACAATCCATTGCAAACTATGTAGTGCAGACTCCGAGAAAGGTCTTTCTTCAACTGAGTATAAATTGATCTCCTGGAAACTTCCATGAATTAATACTAGATTGATCACTTTAAACTTTCTCCAAAATTACTAAAATAGATTTATTCAATTATTCAATAACTATTTATTAAGCATTTGTCACATGTAAAACACTCTTAAAATCTATATACGGGATACAACATGAAAAACAAAACAGTTCTTGCTCTCAAGTTGCTTAAAGAAACAAAAGAGATGTATGGAATTCACTTCAGCACTGATCAGTTTTTTTTTGTTTTTTTTGTTTTGTGTGTGTGTGTGTGTGTGTGTGTCTGGTTTTTTTTTAATTTATTTATTTTTATTTTTTTGAAGAATATTATGCTTACTAGGATCTCCCCTACCCCAAGTCCCCCACACAAACCCCATTACAGTCACTGTCCATCAGCATACCAAGACGCTGTAGAATCACTACTTGTCTTCTCTGTGTTGCAAAGCCCTCCCCTTTCCCCCACCACCCACATTATTCATGCTAATCATAATACCCCCATTCTTCCCCGCCCTTATCCCTCCCTACCCTCCCATTTTCCCCAGTCTCTTTCCCTTTGGTAACTGTTAGTCCATTCTTGGGTTTTGTGATTCTGCTGCTGTTTTGTTCCTTCAGTTTTTCTTTTGTTCTTATACGCCACAGATGAGTGAAATCATTTGGTATTTCTCTTTCTCCGCTTGGCTTATTTCACTGAGCACAATACCCTCTAGCTCCATCCATGTTGTTGCAAATGGTAAGATTTGTTTTCTTCTTATGGCTGAATAATATACCATTCTGTATATGTACCACATCTTCGTTATCCATTCATCTACTTATGGACATTTAGGTTGCTTCCATTTCTTGGCTATTGTAAATAGTGCTGCAATAAACATAGGGGTGCATCTGTCTTTTTCAAACTGGAGTGCTGCATCCTTAGGGTAAATTCCTAGAAGCGGAATTCCTGGGTCAAATGGTAAGTCTATTTTGAGCATTTTGAGGAACACTGCTTTCCACAATGGTTGAACTAACTTACATTCCCACCAGCAGTGTAGGAGGGTTCCCCTTTCTCCTTAACCTTGCCAACATTTGTTGTTGTTTGTCTTTTGGATGGTGGCCATCCTTACTTGTGTGAGGTGATATCTCATTGTGGTTTTAATTTGCATTTCTCTGATAACTAGTGATGTGGAGCATCTTTTCATGTGTCTGTTGGCCATCTGAATTTATTCTTTGAAGAACTGTCTGTTCAGCACCTCTGCCCATTTTTTAATTGTATTATTTGCTTTTTGTTTGTTGAGGAGCATCAGTTCTTTATATATTTTGGATGTCAAGCCTTTATCGGATCTGTCATTTACGAATATATTCTCCCATACTGTAGGGTAACTTTTTGTTCTTTTGATGGTGTCTTTTGCTATACAGAACCTTTTCAGCTTGATATAGTCCCACTTGTTCATTTTTGCTTTTCTTTTCCTTGAGATAAGTTCAAGAAAAGGTCACTCATGTTTATGTCTAAGAGATTTTTGCCTATGATTTTTTCTAAGAGTTTTATGGTTCCATGACTTACATTCCGGTCTTTGATCCATTTCGAATTTACTTTTGTGTATGGGGTTAGACAGTGATCCAGTTTCATTCTCTTACATGTAGCTTTCCAGTTTTGCCAGCACCATCTGTTGAAGAGACTGTCATTTCCCCATTGTTATGTCCATGGCTCCTTTATCGAATATTAATTGACCATATATGTTGGGGTTAATGTCTGGAGTCTCTAATCTGTTCCACTGGTCTGTGGCTCTGTTATTGTGCCAGTACCAAATTGTCTTGATTACTATGGCTTTGTAGTAGAGCTTGAAGTTGGGAAGTGAGATTCCCGCCACTTTATTCATCTTTCTCAGGATTGCTTTGGCTATTCAGGGTCTTTGGTGTTTCCATATGAATTTTTGAACTATTTGTTCCAGTTCATTGAAGAATGTTGTTGGTAATTTGATAGGGATTGCATCAAATCTGTATATTGCTTTGTGCAGGATGGCCATTTTGACGATATTAATTCTTCCTAGCCAAGAGCATGGGATGAGTTCCCATTTGTTATTGTCCTCTTTTTTTTTATTTTTAGATAATTATTTTTTATTGAAGGGTAGTTGACACACAGTATTACATTAGTTTCAGGTGTACAACACAGTGATTCAACATTTATATACATGATAATTCTAGGTACCAGCTATCACCATACCAAGTTGTTACAATATTTTGACTATATTCCTTATGCTATACATTACATCCCGGTTACTTATTTATTTTACAATTGGAAGTGTGTATACATATATATTTTTTTTTGTGAGGGCATCTCTCATATTTATTGATCAAATGGTTGTTAACAACAATAAAATTCTGTATAGGGGGGTCAGTGCTCAATGCACAATCATTAATCCACCCCAAGCCTAATTTTTGTCAGTCTCCAATCTTCTGAAGCATAACGAACAAGTTCTTACATGGAGAACAAATTCTTACATAGTGAATAAGTTACATGGTGAACATTACAAGGGCAGTCATCACAGAAGCTTTCAGTTTTGCTTATGCATTATGAACTATAAACAGTTCAAATATGAATACTCATTTGATCTTTATACTTGATTTATATGTGGATACCACATTTCTCTATTATTATTTTTAATAAAATGCTGAGGTGGTAGGTAGATACAAGATAAAGGTAGAAAACATAGTTTAGTGTTGTAAGAGAGCAAATGCAGATGATCAGGTGTGTGCCTGTAGACTATGAGTTAATCTAAGCTAGACAAGGGCCATAAAACATCCACGGATGCAGAAGATTTCTCTCAGAACGGGGGGGGGGGGTTCTAAGCCTCACCTCTGTTGATCCCCCTTTTTCTCACCTGATGGCCCCCCTGCGACTGTGCCTGTCTTACGTTGTTCCTCCCTTGAGGAATCTTACCCGTCTGTGGCTAACCAGTCATCTTCCAGGGCCATACAGGGAAATGTAAAGTTGGTAAGTGAGAGAGAAGCCTTATTGTTTGAAAAGGTTAGCTTTTTACTTCTTTGCATATTTATGCCCTGTGGCTTCTATGCCCAGCATTTGTCTTGAGGTATCTTTACCACTTGGAAGAATTATGATACTCGGTAAATTTGATAGGAGGCACGAATTCTATTTAAGGGTTGTAATTAGGAAGGAAGAAGAAAAGCTATAGAAGTAGCAGGTGGAAGAAAACATGGGAATATTGATTATTTCTTTGACATCTTCTTGTAGAGTAACTTCAGCATATATAGGTTTTAAACTACTAATTAAATTGTGCACACACATTAACATAATAGGAGTACGGTTACATAACCAAAGCATACCTGTAATTACCAGACATCTCCAGTGAAACCAAGAAAACCAGTTAGGCACCTTAGGCATTTGTGAAAACTTATCTATGATATGGTGGATATTGTCCAACTGAACTTGAACAGTCTGAGAGAAATCAGACAAATTAAAACAGTCCATTCCTGGGGACTGTTCACATCCCATATGTTCTTTTAACAGTAAATAATCTGTAGTTGTAAGATTTTGGAGCACTACAATTTGCACTTCTCCTAATTCTTGGTTGAGTTCCAACAGTATAGAGCCAGTCAAATTTGTTGTTTTACTATATGCACAGGCCAGCTTAGATATCTCCTTCTTCATTCCCATGGCAAGTCCAGGAACTGGTGGGATGAGTGCATCTACACCTGTAGCAGTGTGCGGATCTTTGTTAGGGTTTTTTGATGATCATCTTCTGGCATGAGTCTTCCCGAGAGTGCTGATGTTGGTAGTTCTTTTTCATATCGTATCTTAGTTCATTTTCGGGGTAGCCCAATTAGGCTTTGATCCTCTGTATAAACACAAACAGACCCTTTGCCTACACTTTTATATGCCCTTTATATCATTGTGTAGAACTCAGTGGAGGTCACCACACAGGAACTGCTTTTTTTTTTATCATTAATCTACACTTACATGACGAATATTTTGTTTACTAGGCTCTCCCCTATACCACGTCCCCCCTATATACCCCTTTACAGTCACTGTCCATCAGCGTAGCTGTTATTGTCCTCTTTAACTTCTCTTAAGAGTGTCTTACAGTTTTCAGGGTATAGGTCTTTCACTTCTTTGGTTAGGAGTATTCCTAGGTATTTTATTATTTTCGATACAGTTGTGAATGGTGTTGTTTTCCTGATTTCTCTTTCTATTGGCTCATTGTTAGTGTATAGGAAAGCCACAGATATCTGTGTGTTAATTTTGTATCCTGCAACTTTTCTGTATTCTGATATCAGTTCTAGTAGTTTTGTACTGGAGTCTTTAGGGTTTTTAATGTACAGTATCATGTCATCTGCAAATAGTGACAGTTTAACTTCTTCTTTACCAATCTGGATTCCTTGTATTTCTTTGTTTTGTCTAATTGCCATGGCTAGGACGTCCAGTACTATATAAAATAACATTGGGGAGAGTGGGCATCCCTGTCTTGTTCCCGATCTCAGAGGAAAAGCTTTCAGCTTCTCGCTGTTCAGTATGATGTTGGCTGTGAGTTTATCATATATGGCCTTTATTATGTTGAGGAACTTGCCCTCTATACCCATTTTGCTGAGAGTTTTTATCATGAATGGATATTGCATTTTGTCGAATGCTTTTTCAGCATCTATGCAGATGATCATGTGGTTTTTGTCTTTCTTTTTGTTGATGTGGTGGATGATGTTGATGGATTTTTGAATGTTTTACCATCCTTGCATCCCTGGGATGAATCCCACTTGGTCGTGGTGTATGTTCCTTTTGATATATTTTTGAATTCAGTTTGCTAATATTTTATTGAGTATTTTTGCATCTACGTTCATTAGATATTGGTCTGTAATTTTCTTTTTTGGTGGTGTCTTTGCCTGGTTTTATTATTAGGGTGATGTTGGCTTCATAGAATGAGTTTGGGAGTATTCCCTCCTCTTCTATTTTTTGGAAAACTTTAAGGAGATTGGGTATTATATCATCTCTGTATGTCTGATAAAATTCTGAGGTAAATCCTTCTGTCCCAGGGGTTTTTTTCTTGGTTAGTTTTTTGATTACTGCTTCAATTTCTTTGCTCGTAATTGGTTTGTTTAGATTTTGTGTTTCTTCCTTCGTCAGTCTTGGAAGGTTGTATTTTTCTAGGAAGTTGTCCGTTTCTCCTAGGTTTTCCAGCTTCTTAGCATATAGGTTTTCATAGTACTCTCTAATAATTCTTTGTATTTCTGTTGAGTCTGTCATGATGTTTCCTTTCTCATTTCTGATTCTGTTGATGTGTGTTGACTCTCTTTTTCTCTTAATAAGTCTGGCTAGAGGCTTATCTATTTTGTTTATTTTCTCGAAAAACCAGCTCTTGGTTTCATTGATTTTTTCTATTGTTTTATTCTTCTCAATTTTGTTTATTTCTTCTCTGATCTTTATTATGTCCCTCTTTCTGCTGACTTTAGGCCTCATTTGTTCTTCTTTTTCCAATTTTGATAACTGTGATGTTAGACTATTCATTTGGGTTTGTTCCTCCTTCTTTAAATATGCCTGGATTGCTGTATACTTTCCTCTTAAGACTTCTATTGCTGTGTCCCACAGAAGTTGGGGCTTTGTGTTGTTGTTGTCATTTATTTCCATATATTGCTGGATCCCCATTTTAATTTGGTCATTGATCCATTGACTATTTAGAAGCGTGTCCATGTGTTTGTGAGCCTTTTTGCTTTCTTGGTACAATTTATTTCTAGTTTTATACCTTTGTCGTTGAAAAGTTGGTTGGTAGGATTTCAATCTTTCTGAATTTACTGAGGCTCTTTTTGTGGCCTCATATGTGGTCTATCTGGAGAATGTTCCATGTGCACTTGAGAAGAATGTGTATCCTGTTTCTTTTCAGTGTAGAGTTCTGTAGATGTCTATTAGGTCCATCTGTTCTAGTGTGTTGTTCAGTGCCTCTGTGTCCTTACTTGTTTTCTGTCTGGTGTATCTGTCCTTTGGAGTGAATGGTGTGTTGTAGTCTCCTAAAATGAATGCATTGCAGTCTATTTCCTCCTTTAGTTCTATTAGTATTTGTTTCACATATGCTGGTGCTCCTGTGTTGGGTGCATATATATTTATAATGGTTATATCCTCTTGTTGGACTGAGCCCTTTATCATTATGTAATGTCCTTCTTTATCTCTTGTTACATTCTTTGTTTTGAAGTCTATTTTGTCTAATACTAGTACTGCAAGACCTGCTTTTTGGTCCCTATTGTTTGCATGAAATATCTTTTTCCATCCCTTGACTTTTAGTCTGTGCATGTCTTTGGATTTGAGGTGAGTCTCTTGTAAGCAGCATATAGATGGGTCTTGTTTTTTTATCCATTCAGTGACTCTATGTCTTTTGATTGGTACATTCATTCCTTTTACATTTAGGGTGATTATTGATAGTTATGTACTTATCGCCATTTCAGGCTTTAGATTCGTGGTTACCAAAGGTTCCAGGTTACTTTCCTTACTATCTAAGAGTCTAACTTAACTCACTTAGCATGCTGTTACAAACACAATTTAAAGATTCTTCTCTATTTCTCCTCCTTTTTATTCCTCCTTCATTCTTTATGTATTAGGTATCAGATTCTATACTTTTTCTCTATCCCGTGATTGGCTTTGGGGATAGTCAATTTAATTTTGCATTTGTCTTGCAATCAGCTGCTCCACCCTCCCTACCATGATTTTACTACCTCTGGTGACAGCTATCCAACCCTAGGAACACTTCCATCTATCTCAGTACCTCCAAAATAGACTGCAGAGATGGTTTGTGGGAGGTAAACTCTCTCAGCTTTTGCTTATCTGGAAATTGTTTAATCCCCCCTTCAAGTTTAAATGATAATCTCACTGGATAAAGTAATCTTGGTTCCAGGCCCTTCTGCTTCATGGCATTAAATACATCATGCCACTCCCTTCTGGCCTGTAAGGTTTCTGTTGAGACGTCTGTTGTTAGTCTGATGGGCTTTCCTTTGTATGTGATCTTATTTCTGCCTCTGGCTGCTTTTAACAGTCTGTCCTTATCCTTGATCTTTCCCATTTTAATTATTATGTGTCTTGGTGTTGTCTTCCTTGGATCCCTTGTGTAGGGGGATCTGTGGATCTCCATGGCCTGATTGACTATCTTGTTCCCCAGATTGGGGAAGTTTTCAGCAACTACCTCCTCAAAGACACTTTCTATCCCTTTTTCTCTCTCTTCTTCTTCTGGTATCCCTATAATGCGAATATTGTTCTGCTTGGATTGGTCACACAATTCTCTCAATATTTCTTCATTTTTAGAGATCCTTTTTTCTCTCTGTGCCTCAGCTTCTTTGTATTCCTCTTCTCTATTTTCTATTTCATTTATTGTCTCCTCCACCATATCCAACCTGCTTTTAATACCCTCCATCGTGTTATTTAACGATTGGATCTCTGTCCTGAATTCTATCCTGAGTTCTTGGATGTCTTTCTGTACCTCCATTAGGATGTTGATGATTTTTATTTTGAACTCCCTTTCAGGAAGAGTCACGAGGTCCATATCATTTAAATCTTTTTTGGGAGTTGTATTAACAATTTTACTCTGGACAAGGTTCCTTTGGCGTTTCATGTTTGTATATGGCGCCCTCTAGTGTCCAGAAGCTCTATTCTGGAGCTGCTGAGCCCCTGAAGCAATGTCGTGGGTTGCAGGGGAGCGGTACTGGGGGTAGGAAAGAGCTGTTCCCCGCCTCCTGGCTCCTGTGCCTGTCTCCACTGCCTGAGCCAGTGGGCTGGGCACACAGGTATGTTTTTATCTCAGAGCAGCCAGATATGGATCCCTGCTTTACACAAGCAGTTGGAATACCAGTCTCCCCAGGAATTCTGCCTGTATTAACTTTCCAACCCGGTAGTCATGCAAGTCTCATGAAAGCACCATGAAATGTAGGTTTGTGCTCTCAGCGCAGATCTCCAGAGCTAGGTATTCAGCAGTCCCAGGCCTTCCACTCCCTCCCTGCTCCGTTTGTCTTCCTCCCGCCCGTGAGCTGGGTGGGGGAGGGGCTCGGGTCCCGTGGAGCCACAGCTCTGGTACGTGAGGTCTGCTTTTTTTCTACAGGTGTGTGCAGTCTGACCCGTCCTCTTTCCTGTTGCTCTCTCAGGATTAGTTGCGCCAATTAAATTTTCTAATTGTATCCAGTTTTAGGAGGAAGATTCTGTCTCTCCTCTCACGCCGCTGTCTTTAATCCTCTTTTTGTCTTTATTTTTTAAGAGTTCCTTTTAAACTACTTCAGTTGTTGGCTATGTAGTTGAGCATTTCTTTGATGTAACAGAGTAGTTGTTGATACTCATTCTTGCCTTCTGCTTGCCCCTTCTTTACAAACACGCTCAGCTTGTCCAGAGCAGCTGAGCCCTTAAAAAACCCAGCAGGTCTAACACTTGGCCAAAGTGGAAATAGGCATTTTGTTACATCTCCTTCTTGGGAACTTTATTACATCTAAAAAATAAAATACATGAACATTAAAATTCTCACATGTTTTAAATAAAGACAACCATATTTATTATTTGAATGTTTGCTGGTTAGGATGTTACCATACATTGTCTCGTCTAATCCTTCCACAGTGCTGCAAGGTAAAAAAGGTTCTCAGCTGAGAAAAATGAGACTTACAGATGTTAAGAAACTCATCCAAGGTCAATAGCTGATGTATATAAATCAAGCATTGGATTTCAGGTTTATTTGTTACTAAAATTCATGCCCAGAACCTCTGCGCTATTCTGATCTTAGGCTTATTGTCCCTAATTAAAGCAGTTGGGCCAAGAAGCAGCAACTTGTTATTCTGAAAGCTTCAGCCAATGCTGCATGTTGAAATTGCCATCCCTTAACAAAAGCCAGTTTTTAAAGAGCAACTAGTTGGTTAGAATTGCTACCATGTCTTTAATTGCATAAATGCAAGTTTGTTTGGTTTTTAGTTAAATCACATTAAGTATTTAGATACTACTTAAGATGAGAAACAGACATATAAGCCATCTAACGAAATGAAACACAAGGGTCTGTGGCTATATTCCTGCTGTGCACTTTCTCAACACCTGAAACTAGATTTTCTTCCTCTGAAGCTCTGTAGGACAGTTCCATAAAAATGTGGATTAATATTTCACGGTCACCACAGAGAAGATGCAGCCCAATATTGTAAGAAGAGAAAGAATTGGCTTGTATGTTCTTCACAGAAATTTTCAGTGGCCCATAGGATTTGATCATAACTCTTCCAGAGACATAAATCAATCCTGCAACTCAGAGGTGCCCATTTGAAATGGCTAACAAAACGACTGTGGGAAAAGGTACTGACTGACTGCAGAGGAAACCATGTGGTACTTGAAATGGGGTCTCTCATGCGGCCTGAAATACTATTCCTTCCTATACTATTCCAGGCCCTGACTTATGACAGCAGAGAGGAGACTTCAGCAAGACTACCGAATGGCAGAGATATTTCTACTCCTAAGAAGTGGGATTGAATTTTCTGCCCTATCCTTCCCTCTGAGCAGTTTGGTCAGGTGAAGAAGTTTATTTTAGGAAATCTTATGTTTTCTAGAGGTAGTCCATCAGCTTAAGAAAAACACCAACTGTTGGTATGGATTTGGTCTGAGATTTTCTTGCTTATATCTCTCTGAAATGACTGACTCCCTAGTTTTTCCAGAGAAGCTACACTTTCTGGGGAAACAAGCATGAGTTTCCAATAGATTGGTTATTGAATCTAATGTCAGGTTTAGTAAAGCAGCTAAATTTTAGCTGGAAGATTGCTTTATTGAGAAACCCCAGTCTGTAAGAAATCATTATTTAATTAATTACTCCTTGAATCATAGACTGATGAAATTTATAGGGACGTTAAAGAGCATCTAAACCAGAAGGGTACAATCTGAAGTCCTTTCAGTTCTACCTAGAGGCCATTCATAGGCCTCAGTGGCCTCATTAATAACCAGAGATTATGCACAGATTCATTTATGTACATGTGTAAACACTGGACACATTAGTTTTTCTCCAGGGAAGAGAGTATAAAACTTGTACTAGTATTTTTAAAGGGCTCAAAATATTTAAGGATCACTGATTTAGATCAACATTTAATTAAATTTGAGCAAACAGATGCCCAGGGAGGTCAAGTGAATTGCAGATCACATGGCTAGAGAGAGACAGAACTTCTAGACACCAGAACTTCTGGTTTCTACCCCAGTGCTAGCACGCTGCTTCTGAGTCACCAACAATGCAGGCATTTCTCCTCTGGACTGTGTTTGAATTGGAGCCTACAACTAGGGTTTGAAAACACAAAACACATAAAATTCATTGCTCAAGAGTAGGAGGTTTATATATCTAGTGCATTGATATCGAAATAACCAGAAGTATACAATGGACTGCTCAGTTGTAAGATTTGGAATAGTGGGGTGTCTTAAAGTTCCCCCAGAAAGAGACCTGAGAGAAGCATTTGGACATGAACAGTTTAATTTATTGGTGATTCCAAGACACGGTATAGGAGTTGAGGAGTAAAGGAGAGTAAGTTAGAAATTGATGTGTTAACCAAAGGGATAGCACTGTGGAATTTGGAGAACCTCATGGCCTAGAATTATCCCACCAGAGGTGTAGGGAAGCTGGTACACTTAACTCTTGTCCATTGGTTGACAGCTTTTCTTGGCCAGAAAACAACCTTGGCAGAGCAATATAGGAATCATATATGAAAATTATCTCCCAGTAACCCCTAGGGTAGGCCAAGGTGATAGGGGCTGGTTTCACAAAATACACTAAAAAGTGTTTTAGGAGTTAAATGAAGAAAGATGTATCTGAATCCCAGAAGTCATTTACTGCTTCTTTTAACCCCTTCTTTTACAACCCATGAAAGGTGAAGACCCTTAATTTAATATCACTTAAAAAAGTGATTTCTGCTATCCTTTCATTGTCAGGGTACACTTTATATGCAGATGTCATTCTTTATGTTTTTGTTTTGTTTTGTTTTGTGCTTTGGGATCATCCCTGTATATTACTGACTTCATTTATATGGAGTCAGAATCTGCTGGAATCTCCCACTGGTGGCCAACTTTTATCCTGCATGTAAATGAAATATATTTAAGGCCTCTTCCAAGTGACAGCCTGTGGGAGCCAGCTGCCAAAATGACTCCCAGCAATCCCTGCCTCTAAGTATTTACACCTTTGTGTAGTCTCCCACCCTGAAGAGGGCTGACTTAAGTATTGAATAGAATAATACTGAAATGACAGAATGTGACTTCCAAGGCTAGGCCATAAAAGTCATTGAACCTGCCATCTTTTCCTCTTGGATTACTCGCTCAGGGGAAAACCAGCTGCCATGTCCTGAGGACACTCAAGAAGCTTCGTGGAGATGTCTACGTGGCAATGATCTGAGTCCTCCTGCCAGAAGCCATGCCAATAATCTATTTTGGAAATGGATCTGTCATTGCCAGCCAAGCTGCCAGATGACTGCAGTCACAGCCAACATTTTGACTGCAACGTGATGAAAGGACCGGAGCCAGAAACACTTAGCTATGTTCTATCAGATTTCGGACCCTCAGAAACTGTCTAATACATAGTGATTGTTTTAAGCTAATGAGTTTTGGAGTAATTTGTTACACCGCACATATATCTAATACTTAGCCTTTCTAGTGTTTAAAGGACAGCTACTCCTGACCTTCTCTTCTGTTTAAACATCCCCCTTTCTTTTCTGATCTCCCTTTGTGTGGCTCAGTTTTCTGCTCTTTTGCTCCAACACGGGGCTGTTCCTGTTCGCCAATATCCTTTTCAGTGTCAGTCTGTATTAGTTAAATCTCTTGGTTGAAAGTGACAGAAACTCAAATTCACCCAGCTTATGAATAAGAAGGGGGCTGTGTTGTCCCATGTCATCACATTTCCAGAGGGGAAGAGGAGGATCTGGCCTTAGAGACAGCTGGAACCAGGGACACAAATAGCACACGGGCTCTTTCTCTCTCTTTCTGCATTTTATCCTAGGTTTTGGCTTCACTCTCAAATCTGATGTCCTCAGAAACTTATAATCATTTTTACATAGCTTTTGTACTCAGAGCTGTGTGGCTGGAGACCAAAGAAAGTTCTTCCCTGCCAGAACATTTCAGTTAAAAAAATCTCAGAAGAGAATTGCAATTGGTCTGACTTCAATCGTGTTCATCCCCCTATAACACTGTGACAGAGAGCAGTTTACCAGGACCAGGTGAATCATGTGTGCACACCTGTGGTGAGGGACACCCTTGGAAGAGATTTAAGGAGAAGGAGAGACGAAGTGGCAACTCTAAGAAGAAGGTGACTATGGACAGAGGAGAGAATAAATCACCTCGGCTTCCTAGCTGTGTGTCATGTCCCTGTGGTGTTGGACCAGTGTGGGATGAACAGATTATTTTCTAGTAGTCAGATAAGTCCATTTCATATAATAAATAAGCTGATCAGAAATAAGATCTCTGGAAAAGTTAAGAGCACAGTGGGTGGTAGTAAGAAAATCTGTTCTTACTTAGGTAAGAGGGTTCAGTGACACAAGGAATGATGACCAGTGGAGAATGCCATGGTAAAGAAAAAAGGTTAGATAGGTTAGAACTGGACTTCTGGGACAGATGTGGGAGTGGGTACTCAAGCCCATGGCTTCTGAACCACAATACTGCAGCACACTGGGGTCACAGTCCTCTGTAAGGAAGCTTGTGGGGTCCACCTCAAACAATTCATTGTCAGTAGACAAAATACCATAGTTAATAAATTAATTCTCTTTTTTATGCACTAAGTTGGATATATAGTCGTCCTCATGATAATAGCCTTCTCCTTAGCATGCATCCAAGAGACAGTGTAGCCTAATGGTTAGAAAGATGGCCCTCTGATCAGACAGTCTGGATTTGAATCTTAGATCTTATTAGACATACGATCTTGGGCAAATTCTTTAACCTCTCTGTGCTTCATAGAATTTGGAATAATAATAATAATAATATATCATAGGAAATTAAATAAGTTAATATATAGAAAGTTCTTACAACAGCATCTGACACACAGTAAGTGCTATATAGATATTGGTAATTGTTATTACTATTATCATCATCATTATTCTTGAATTAAGGGGAGAGGTTTATAGTTTAACCTATCCCAATGGACACATGGGCATACCCATTTCAGTATCATCCATTCCATATACTGAGGAAGAGAAAAGCTGAAAAGTTGTCATTCTAAGCAGTCCGAGGACCAGAGTGTAAGTCTCTATAAGAGAGTGAAGACAAGTACGTTGAAATTATTTGTGGGACATTTGGGCTGCAAATAGAGGCCTCTTAGAAGACTACAATATCCACCTTGTCAAGTGTTAAAGTTGGTGCTGACTGCATGTCTTCAAATAATACAAAAGCAAATATATCCCACTGCACTTCCATAAGAAATAAGCATTCATCTGTGGGTTGTTGGTTTTCCAATTGCAGTAGCAAAGATTTAAGCCATATTTAGGATCCAACATATCCATCATAAAAGCTATCTTTCCTAATGCTCATTTTTATCCAAGTACAGTGCATAATTAAATGCTAGCACTGAGAAGCACTGTATTTAGAAAATAACAAGGCAAGATCATCAACCACAGCTATTTATGTACTCCTCCAGCTCGAATACCTCAGACTGTGCATGCTTGCTACTGACATTGCTTATTTTTAAGTCTTTTTTTAAACTGTATAAATCATACTTTTGAAAGATGTGGCAATTGGATCATTATATCATATAAGAAAAGCTTTAAAAACTAAGTGATGCTTAAAGATCATGCAGCACACCTATCTGAACATCTGTCTGCCATATATTTTTAAAATATTTGTCTCAAGTCAAACAATGACTTATGGAAGCAGTAGAACTATGACATGTGTGCCACACTCATGGCAATCATCACCAATTCTCTGTAAAGCCTGGACTGAGCTTCAGAATCCTTTTCAACACAAAGATCCAGGTAGCCACTTCAAATCAATTAAATTTAGCATGAAAATTTAAATCAGTTTATCATCCCCTAATGATGGCTAACCTAAATAGAGCCCAGGATACCAAATTTCCATACTAATCTGATTATACCATTCAAATTCTTCAGTTATGAACTATTTGAGCCACATTTGTCCATCTCCACACTCTTCTTGACTGTTCCATGAAGAATCAGTCCACCTCAGTGAATATGTTAGTGATAACCCTTCCTGAACCTGGTCAGTGATAAGCTCCCATACTGCAAATAACACTTTTTAAATGAAATATAATTCACTTTCCAGACAATTCATCCTTTTACAGTGCTCAATTGAGTATGTTTGACTATATTCACAATCTAATTCCAGGACATTTTCATTACTCACAAAAGAAACCCTATATAGCAGTCATTCCCCATTTCTCCCTCACCCTCTGTACCCCAGCCCTTAGGAACCACTAACCTATTTTCTATCTCTGGATTTGATTATTCTATACATTTAATATAAAAGGAATCATAAAATACATGGCCTTTTGTGTCTAGCTTCTTTCACTTAGCATAATGTTTTTAAGGTCCATACACATTGTATGTATCAGTACTTCATTCCTTTTTTGTAAGTGAATAATTTTCTATTGTATTATATACAAATTTTATTTATCCATTCAACAACTGATGGACATTTGAGTTTTCCTATTTCTATTATAAATAATGCTATCAATGTTTATTTACAAATTTTTATATAACATGTTTTCAATTCTCTTGTGTACAAATTTAGGAATGAAATTACCAGATTATATGGTAACTCAACATGTAAATTTTAAGGAACTGTTTTCCAAAGCAGTTATATAATTTTACATTCACACTAGTAATATAGAAGGGTTCCAGTTTCTCCACATCCTCACTAACACTTTCTACTGTTTGTCTTTTTGGTGTTACCCATTCCAGTAGATAAGGATGGCATTTCATTATGGTTTTGATTCACATTTCCCTAGTAACTAATGATACTGAACATCACTTCAGATGCTTATTGATCATTTGTGTATCTTCTATAGAGAAGTGTCTATTCAAATCTGTTACCATATTTTCATTGGTTTATTTGTCTTCTTATTGTTGATCTCTAAGTGTTATTGTATTTGTGATTATGCAACCTTTATCAGGTATAACATTGGCAAATATTTTATCCCCCTTGATAGACTGCCTTTTCACTTTCTTGATACTGTTCCTACACAAAACCTTTTAACTTTGGTACTGTGTACTATATCTGTTTTTTTCTCTAGGTGCTTCTAATATTGGTGATTTATCTAAGAAACCATTGTCTAATCCAGGGACATCAAAATTTGCCCCTTTGTTTCCTTCTAATAATTTTATAGTTTTAATTCTTACAGTTGTATCTTTGATATATTAACACAAACTGAATTTCAATAGTATACAAAAATGTTGTTCCTATAGATCTTCATTCCTTTCCCCTCTTTTGTATTGCAATTGTCATGCAAATTACTTCTTTATATATTAGGTGCCTATCAACACAGATTTACACTTTTTTATTTATGCAGTTATCTGTTGATTTTAAATTATATAGGAGAAAAAAGAATTGCAAATAATGCATTTATGCCTGTCTTATATTTATCTATGGAGTTACATGTGGATTCGAGTTACTTATTATCTGGTGTTCTGTCATTTTATTCTGAAGGACTTTCTTCAGTATTTCTTACAGGCCAGGTATACTGGTAATGAATTCTCTCTTTTTGTTTATCTGGGAATATCTTAATTTCTCCTTCATTTTTGAAGGACAGTTTTGCTGAATATAAGAATTCTTCATTGATAGACTCTTTCTTTCAGCACTCAGAATATGTTATCCTACTGCCTTCTGGCCTCCATGGTTTCTTATGAGAAATCAAATGTTAGTCTTATTGAGGAGCTCTTGTATGTGATGAGCCACTTCTCTCTTGCTGTTTTAAAGACCTTCTCCTTACCTTTGGCTACTGACAGTTTGATTATGATGTGTCTTGGTGAGCAACTCTTTGATATTTTATCCTGTGTAGAGTCTGCTGAGTTTCTTGGGTAACCTGGGCTATTATTTCTTCAAATATTATTTATGAACTATTTCTCTCTCCTCTACTTCTTGGAATCCCGTTATGCATATATGCTCGTATATGTGATAGCTTTCCACAGGTCTCTGAGCTCTGTTTATTTGTCTTCATTCATTTTTCTTTCTGTTCTGCACACTGGATGTTCTCAAATGACCTCTCTTCAAGTTTGCTGAATCCTTCTTCTGTTTGTTCCAATCTTTTATTGAACACCTCTCATTAAATTTTCATTTCAGTATTATATTTTTTAACTCCATAATTTCTACTTTGTTCTTTTTGTAATTTTTATCACCTCATTAATATTTCCTATTTCCTTGAAACACTGTTCTCATGTTTTCTTTTAATTATTTAGACATTCTCTTCCCTCTTTGAACATAATTAAAATAGCTGATATTAAGTCTTATCTAGTAAGTCCAATGCCTGGGATCCATTAAAGACACTTACTTTTCCACACTATAAGTATGCCATATTTTCTTCTAAGTGTGTCTTATAATTACTTTTTGAAAGCCAGACTTTTTAAACACTATAAAGTGGAAAATCTGGAAATGATTTTTCTACTTCCCCGGGTTTGTTTCATTGCTTTTTGTTGCTGTTGAGGATGTTTTTGTCCATTTGGAGACTCTTCTGGTCTAATTTTCTAAAGCCTATATTCCTTTATTGTGTGGCTACTGAAACCTTTGCTCAGTTATCTTAGTGCTAAACTGATAACAGAGTAAAGATTTCCTTAAATACATCATAGCAGCAAGCCTCCCAGACATTGAGGAGCTGGGTGTATGTGCCTTCAACACTCAGCCAGAAACTTATAACTCTGTCTAAGCCTTCACTTCCTGCATACACATAACATCAAGGTCAGCCAGAGAAGGCACCTAGGCACCTCCCAGCTCTTTCCTGAACACGTGAATAGCCCCAGGCAGGCACAAACTCCATGTATTTGTGTGGCCCTCTAGGTTCCCAGTTATTTATCAGAAACTTCCAAAGCCCTCTACAAACATCATTTTCCTCAACTTTTTTAAGATTTTTGGTTAATTTATTGCTTGCCCCAACTGTTACTCATAACCCCAGGCTGCTGCAAATGATAAAAAGAAATAAAAATAGAAATAAACTGCCTCTAACTGTTTTCAACAAACACTTCAGGGTAAAGGCTGGTCACACTGGGTGAGCTCTAAACCAGGTCTAATGAAGTCAGTCTTACAAATCAGATATGCCAATAAACCACCAAAGAGACAAAAGGATCATAATCCTCTCTCTTAGAGTAGGGCTTTCAAAGAGTTCCGCTAAGTCTGTCACCTCTAGGAGCTGCCAGGCTGGTTTTCATGGTCATCGCAGCCTGCTGACTTCCAAGGCTAATGCAGAGGTGTGGGGGGAGTAGGGGAGAATAGGGCAGATTAAAATGCTACAAACTTGATATTCGTACTAATATTTAGCCTTTTTTAAAAAAAAATAATGTTCCTCAGATTCCTACAGTTCTTTGGTCAATTTCCAGAGTTCTAAAGAATTTGATGCTGGTGAACTTTCCCACATTCTTGATGCTTTATAGACAAGAAGATTTTCAGAAGTTCTTAATCCACTATTATGTCTGGTGTCACAAATTACTTGTATGTGTGCTTATTCTGTATACATTATAGCTTGTATAGATTACATAGATTTATAGAATCAGAAGTGCTTATCACAGTTTATAAGACTCTACATGACCCAGTCCCCTGCTTTTCTCTCTTATCTGACTTTCCTCCAGTCACTATGAACTGAATGGTTCATCTGGTTCTTTCTATTCCTCAAACACCCTAAGCCATTATCTCATCACTGTCCTTACATTGGATATTCTCTCTTGCTGCAGTTTTCTGCCCCTGGAAAAAACCTCTCATCCCTTTAGTCTCACCTCAGATATCACCTTTCAGGAAAGGCCATTCTTGACAACCTTTCCTATAAGAGCTCTGCCTTCCCCATCCCTGCAGCTCCTTCACCTCTAGATAATCACTATCTCATCCCAATATATTTATTTTACAGTCTTTATTAAGCTCCACATTATTATGTTTATTTTACTTATTTTATTTGTTCTTCCAGTAGAATGTAAGCTTCATGAGGATAGGGACCTTGTTGGTCCTATGCATTCCTGTATCCCTTTGGCCTGCACAATTACCAGCACATAGTAGGTGTCCAATAATAGATAGCTCAGTAATAAGCTACTCACAATTCTACTGATCATCAATAATATCCCTGGATTTAGGATCCTACAAGTCAGTTCTATCTTTCAGCTACATTCCAAAACATGATAAGGAGTCAGTTACATTAAGAAGGTGACTAGAAGCACCTTGAATTTCTTTTATCAGAAAATACTTTATAGGGAAAAAAAGGATTATTGCCTAAGGATTGGGATACACTCCTCATTTTTGCTATGGCCTAGAACAACCTCCATTTTTATCTCAATATCCATTTTTCTCATCTGTGAAACCACAAGAATCAATCAGGTGATCTCATAGTGTGTTCCGACCTCTACACTCTTGTCCTGGGAGTCTCACAATGTAACCTATTACCAATTTGAGAGAGAATTGCTTAAACCTTAGAAAGCAAAACTGATTTCAAATGCTACACAATGAATGAATAAACATGAAACACCAGGATACCACTTTAACAGAATCTTTTTTATGTCCATAATGGTACTTCAATATTTTTTACTAGGGACATTTTGAGGTTTATAGTGCTAGAATAAAACATACAACCTTTCATCTGGTTAGCCAACTTATAGCTGTTGTATTCTAAAGTACCCTAGGAAGCCACTAGGATTAAATTTGCTAAGGTTTACTTATTTATTTATTTGTTTGTTGGCAGGGAAGGGGTTCCATTTTAAATGAATCATTTGTGAATCAAATCCACCAAGTGGTAAAATAGATTTGAGGTTGGTTTTCATATGGGTTACACAGTAAACTGGACTATTTCTCTGCCTTTGAGAGGCTCTGACTCTTATCTCAAAAGACCACTTTGGAATTAGGAAATGTATAGGGCTCTTCAGTCAGGAATATGTAGTATAGGGGGAAATCAACAAATAACAAAGAAAGTTCTCTCTCTATGAAGTGGGAGAAAGAATACTTCCAAAATGCTGATTTTTCTATATCTGCATAATGAAATGAGGGCACTTAAGATAGAAGCCAGATTGGTGAAGCAAGTGAATAATGTATGTACATTTTTTGGAAGTTATATCTCTGATGGGTTGAAGTTTCCCTATGTGCATAGCACAGTGTTTTTAATAAAATAGGCAACATAGATATAAGTTAAATGGGGATTTGGTCATTATCTAGTCTAATTCAAAGCAAGAAAAGTCCACTTCCTTTGGATTTCTGCCCAGAAGTGCAGAGTGCTGCCTCATTCAGGGTTCCTTCCTTCCTGCTAATGCACCTTAAATGTGCCACATGGTTGGTACCACTATGTGCTTTGAAAATAGTGAAGTGTGAGCCTCATCTGGGTTCAGGCTGAGGGGAACAAGGAGAACACAGCAATATTGTATATATACCACAAGGCCTTTTTTGTAACTTCTGGTCTACCCAACTACCTTAGAGACTCTAGAACTCTCTAATACCTCACTAATTTCTGGCAGATCTCATGACTTCAGAAACTTTTTAAACAGAACAAAGTGGTTAAGAGCACATGCTCTGAGGACAAACTGCCTAGATCTGAATCTTGTCTCAACTAATTCTTGACTGCATTAGTTTGAGCAAGTTACTTAAATCCTGTGAAGTCAGTTTTTTTATCTATCAACTGTACCTCTCTCAGAATTGCTGCAAATATTAAGAGAGATAATATATACAAATGCCTCGCTCATACAAAGTGCTACTGTGAGTTTATATTTCAAACTCACATGCCTACAAGACTTGAAAGTTAATGTTCAGGAATAAAGCAGGCCTCAGCATGACATTAGGGAGTGATAAGGACTGTGGTGTACTACATAGGTCACAACTTGTCTGTACATTTTCCAGCCAATTTTAACCAAATAGTATAAGCTACATAACTAATATTGGCAGAATGGATTGGGGTCATGAACCCCTAGTTTACTGGTGAGGTAACTGAAGCCCAGAGAAACAAATGGACCTACCGGGATGTTTCTCAGTGGTGGGGTTTGACACTGACTCTAGGCCCTATTTTGTCCTTAACCAGGTCTCCGTCTACTGCTCTGTATATGTCTCTTCCTACTCCCTGAAAAACTAATCTTGCTTTTATTTCTGTAAATAAGTTCTGATTTCCTTATGAGCTGAAGAAATGCATCCACATAGAGATTCTGAGCAGTGCTTGTGGGAATGAGACTACTCCTACTGGGGCACCCGAGCATTTAAATTGCTCCCCGCTGGGCATCAACCCCTGAGTGACAGATTGCGGAGTGCTCCAGCATGAGGGTTATAGATTTCTGCAGGGATGACAAGGGCCAAGACTTGCGAATAAATGCACCCACCAATTAGACGCCCTCGACACTGTATTTAATTTAGAGTCCTTAAAACAAACAAGCGTTGTTGTAGTTTAAATACCTGATTTTTTTAAGGCCACCATTCTTTAAACAATTTCTTGTTTTTGATCCTTAAGCAACGTGTTGGTAGGACTTGAAAATGAAAAACTATATTTGAGAGAATCATACCTCTTGGAAATACAAAGACATTTCAAGAGTACAGAAAAATCCCTACTATTGGTAATGACTACATTTCCAAATATTTCTACCAGTTTGCTAGTAGTTACACAACCCTTTAGCCCATTGCACACATACATACACACTCACTCACTGCTTATTATTATCTAGAAGGTTACATGCCACAACTGTTTTATTCAACTTTATATCCTTGCCACAAAAATCAGTGCCTGGCATAAAGTAGTTACTCAATAAATATGTATTTCTTTAATTTACAGAATGTTTGAAAACTTGAATGATGAGTGATATGCTCCCTTTTATACCCAGTACTACTTTGTTTGAACTCATACAGATACCTTGACTTTCCATTTTCTTAACCTCCCCCTTGTAACTTCTAGCCATTGATCCTGGTACCGATCTAACTTAGGTATTGAAGAGCTTCCATCTCTTTTCCAAGCACCTGAAGACTGGTCTCATGATTCCCAGTTTCTTTTCCTTTATAAATATCCTTTTCTTCCTTTTAGTACATGGCTTCAAGCACCAATAACACTCTAATCTCCCTCCTCAAGCTGTTCAAAAACCTGCTTATTTTTGTTTAAATTCCATGGCAGAGACTTCTGGTTGGCCCTCAATGTCCATATACCATTTCTAATATAATGTGAACACATGACTCCCAGCTAAAACTACATTTCCCACCCTCCTTTGGGACAGACATGACTATGGCTATTGCAGTCAATGAAATGTGAACGAAGGTGACATGTACCACTTTTGAGTCATGATCCTAAAGGGAGTATTCTCCCTCCCTCTTCTCATCCCAACACCTGGTAACAAGCCATCTTGAATGGCACAGAAGAGGGGCTGCATCTTAGGGATAGCAGGACAATAAGTTAAGAACATGAACAGATACATACTATGATGGTATTAAATCTACATGGATAAAATGAAATAAAGCTCACTGACAAGAAACTGGGGTCCCTCAATGATCTCAGTGAACCAAGATGGTGTGGCATACCCTTGACTACCTACCTTTAGACAACTACATGAGAGAGAAATACACTACTTTATTTAAGCCACTGCCTACATTATTAAATGCATCTAGGTCCACACTCTACTAATAGTGCCAGCTCTCTGTATTGTGTTCCAGGAGTAACATTTAGCAGATAAAATAAACCCAGAATATATGGTGTTGATTCGGGAAGTAGATGGGGAAGATGTAAACACTACAAGCTAAAGCTGATGGCTCTTACTATCCCATGTAACATCCTGGGAGGCAGACAGGGGGCTCTTTGAGATTGCAGTTTGATGCTTAAACCTCATTATATTTCTCCACTCCAGTCCCTCCATTCCTCTCTGTTGTGCTTCCTTAATTGGACATTTAATGAAGTTTTCCTCCTTTCTCACACTCAGCCTTTTAACACATGATAAGCATGTCCCATGAATTTATTTTGTTATAACTTTAAATTATACCAACCATACTACCCTGTGGCATATCATCAGAGATTTCCCTCAAGTTTGATATCCAGCCACTCAGCAAATTTTGGAGGATAATCATTTAATATCTAAAGGGAAAAATCTCCTTAATCACTCATTCATATAACAGAATCATCCTAAATGCTCATATACACACCCAAGCATTGATAATTATCATCAATGTTTCTGTACAATAAGGCATGTATCTTATAATGTTTTGGGTTTTTTTCCTGAGGCCCTAGGCTGGGATGTAGGAAATTATAGCCCATGGGTCAAATGTGGTCCTTGTCTTTTTTTAAATAAGGTTTTATTAGAATGTAGCCATCCCCTTTTATATATTGTCTGTGGCAGCTTTTGTGCTATAATGGCATCTGAATAGTTGCCACAAAAGCTGTATGGCCACAAATGCAAAAATATGTATTATCTTGCCCTATGCAGAAAAGGTTTGCTCATCTCCACTCTAGGACAGTGTTTCCCAAAATTTCTTCCATTATCATTCTCCCCTCAAAAGGAGACTTTTGAGACCTTTTTTCCCCCTAATCATCCAGCCCCATAAAATTTTAATGCCATGGATATACTATATATCTGTTCATGTAATATATGTGTATCTGTGCTTTATACATAAAAATAATGTTTTTTTTACTTCCTATAAGCCAATTTTCTCCCCCTTGGGGACAATATTGCCCCTGTTGAGAATGCATGCTCTACACCAGTTTCTCAGTTTCAGCACTACTGATATTTTGGGGCAAATAATTCTTATTGTGGGAAGCTGTCCTGTGTTTTATAGAATATTTAGCAGCATCCCAGGCCTCTACTTACTAGATGCAAATAGCTCCTCTACACAGATGTGGTAATCAAAAATGTCTCTACACCTTGCCAAATGCCCCAAGGGAGAAGGGTAAAATTTTCCCAGTTGAGAATCATTTGCTCTAGATTAATAATATCATCAAAAAAATTAAAAGGAGCTAATTTATATTATGTCCTAAACTTAATACAGTTTTCCTTATAAAACTTGTAGCAGAAAATATCCATTTAGTTATTTGTCTGTCTTACCCAACTAGATGTAGGGAACATGAAAGCAGAAACTTGAGTTATTCCACAAGGTATCCAAATGAACACCCAGAAAAATTTGTCTCTCCATTAATGTTTTAAGGATAAATCAATAATTCTGATAAAGCCATGTTGGCTCTCACTAATTACAACTTCTTAAAAGGGGTTACAAAACATCTTCAAATACTTTATTCTAAATTTTCCTCCAAATTGACATTGTGCTCATTGGTCAGGAGTTGCTTGAATCTCCAGGCCCATCTCTAATTACCTATGACAGTTTCTATTTTAAAAGGGTCCCTCAAAAACTAGTCAGTGGTTCAGTAATCTTATTTAACAATTCTCTAAGTGTGTTTTCTCCCAGGCCAGGAAAATAGAACTTTTTGAGAGTAATTCTTACCATGCCTTTTCATAATACTGAGTTCCCATTCTCAACTAACAATAGCCATTCTATCATTTGATTTGTAAGGAGTATTCTCACTGTCAGGAAACCAAAGAAAACATATGGACAGAAACAGGCTTTCTCTCTCACCAAACAAATTCAATCATTTCCTAGATTTTCTTCCTTTGTAGAAAAATATAAATGTTTTGTTGCCACTCATCTCATAATATTGTGCGGGATTATCTTGGAAACAAAGACACAGATGTGTTTGTAAGAGTGATAAGGACATAATCAAGGCATTGTAATCTGTTCCTTCTCAGTTTCTGGAGGAAAGACCGAGGACAGGCAGGTCCATGAAAGAAAGATGTACTTGACTGTAACTATCTCCATAGAATCATGTGTTTATACCAAAGAACCATTTTCAGTATGTCCCTAATCCCGCCATATTGCCATGTAACTTGCTGGAACTTTTATAAGGTAAATACTCCAAAGGTAAAATAAAATGACCCCATAGAATTTATGGAAGGCATGGGAACAAAGACAGACAAAAATTATTTGGGAACCAAGTGAAAGTGATTGCAAGGTCTAAAAGGTGAGACTGTGGGCTATTTAGACCAGAGTCTTGGTCCTTCCAGAAAATCTTTCAATCCATCAGGCAAAACATATGTTGGTACATACTTAAAATTCAGTGACACTGGTATGTACTCAAAACTCAGTGCTTGGAATTTTCTTTTCTTATATTATCATCAAAATTGAGCAATAGAGAAATTTAGTGCCTACATTTAAAAATCGTCATTACTCTGTGATTTTTAAATAAATAACAAAACTTTTGTTCTAGGCTCTAAAAGCCACAAATATGTGACTTAAAAGCCAAGACTTCTCTGAGGCAGAGACGATGCTCCCCATAGGCTTATGGGAGACATTCAGTGATGGAACTACATGGTAAAGTGCAAACCATGTGGGAGAAAGTGAAACTTGGCATTAAACTCTAATGCATAAAGGAGATTGCTCTGGTCACCAGTTTCCAGGGATGAGAGCTTCATCAACCACATTGTTTGGTCATATTTGAGTGGCCAAAATTACAGTGTAATATTTCTGCTATGTGCTATGGCAGTATGGTTTTGCAATTTGAAGTGCTAACCTCTGTGTGTTCCTATAACAGCATTGTCTCCTACCCTGAATCATGGCTCTGCTAACTTCACCTCTCACGTTTTTTTCTTTTCATCCCTTATCCCTATAATCTTAAGAGTGAAATGAGCCCTGAAATTGGAGTCTAAAGATCTGAGTGGTTATTTCAATTCTGCCACTTATAAGCCATGTGACTTTGAGTAAGACCCTTCTTCTTTGCTATACTGAGATCCCTCATTCCCTCCCACCATTAGGACTATTATTGGATAATGTAACTGAAGAGTTCAGACAGTGGCATCAGGGATGGCTGGATCCAGGGGTTCCAATAATATCAGACCTCTGCCACTGTCCAACACTCATCTCTGCTTTTCCCTTAGCTTTCCTCGGGCAGCCTTTCTTTGTATGATGGAGCCTAACAACTAAAGGTTTGTATCTTCCCAGGTGCAATCCTGGTAGAGAAAATATCCTATTTTACCACTTCCAGCATCACTCATGCTTTTGTCCCTGGCCAGAAAGAAAGGTTGATTTAGCTATGGCTGTATTATTGTCATCCTTGGGACCCCAGAGCTCATTAAAATTACAAGAAGAGAGAGTGAGCTGGGAGGATTCTCCAAAAGGAAATTAAGGTGCTACAGTAGCAGGTGGGAGAATGTTCACTGTGGTGGGCACAGCAGGGTCGACTCCAGACAGAAAGGCAGATCTTCCTTTGGTTTAAATGTCCCTTTACTAAACCAATATTTTTAATTCAATGCCACCACTACAGGTGTCATCCTGGGGCACTGGTCTTCCTTACCAGAGCCTGCTGTTGATCCTGCAGCACATACCTCAAACTCAGAACTTTCTGACATTTACTACGGTAGGCTTTCTCCAGAGTTGTATCTGCTCCAAGAAACTCATCAAGGGAGACAATCATCCATGCATGAGATTCATCCATGAATAAGTAAATTATTGGCCCTTGAGGGTGGGGGCTTGCAATCCTGTGGTTCTACAACTTCATTCAGTTCTATGAACAATCGTAGTTCAGTTATTATAGTCTATTAACTATGAGTAGTGAACAGAATGTCAAGTTTGATGCTAGCTCTTCAGTCCACAGATCACTACATAAATAATATGTGCACATCAAGCTCAATGAATAGACATGTCACTTCTTAACAGTCTGGCAGTAATTGGTCACTGCATGTCTGGTGTTCAGTTACACACATACAGCAAAGGGTGTAGTGTGTTGCCTTCTTGTATTGCAGTGATAAGCCCATGTGAGTTCTGTAGAAATGGATAATCACAAAAAAGGAATATGCCCACAAAGAAAAAAGTACAACAAAGGAAAAAAAGTGGTAACGTTGGAAGTGAAATTTGAATCAGATATGATGGAATTAATAGAAAAAATAGCTGACCCAACCATGGAAATGTTAACATTGTTAACATCCAATACTCCAAATATGCAGCCCAACTAAACTTAGCAAAGGCAAACTTATCAAAATTAATTAAGAAAGTGTTGCTAACAAGAAGGATAAAGACATCCCAGAGAAAGTAATGCCATAAAACACTTCATATGAAAAAGAACTCATATTGGAAAAGCTGGATAGCTACGTGCAAGAGAATGAAACTGGAAGACTATCTAACTCCACACACAAAAGTAAACTTGAAGTGGATTAAAGGCCTAAATGTAAGACGTGAAACCATAAAACTATTAGAAGAAGAAAACATAGGCAAAAGTCTCTTGAACATAAGCATGAGCAATTTAAGCCTCAGGCAAAGGAAACAAAATAAAAAATGAGCGAAAGGGACTATATCAGACTAACAAATTTTATACAGCAAAGGACACTATCACCAGAACAAAAAGACAACCCACAGTATGAGAAAATATACTCATACATGATTCATCTCATAAGAGGTTAACATCCAAAATATATAAAGAATTCATGTACCTCAACAAATTTCTTCTAGGAATTTACCCAAAGAAAAGAAAACCCCTGATTCAAAAAGATACATGAACGCCTATGTTTATTGCTACATTATTTACAATAGCCAAGATATGGAAGCAACCTAAGTGTCCATCAACAGATGAATGGATAACAAAGATGTGGTACATGTAAACAACATATCCGACAAGGCATTAACATCCAAAATACATGAAGAACTCACTCGCCTCAATATCCAAAAAGCAAATAACCTGATTAAAAAATGGGTGAAGGATATGAACAGACACTTCTCCAAAGAAGAAATTCAGATGGCCAACAAACACATGAAAAGATGCTCCACATAATTATCAGGAAAATGCAAATAAAAGCCACAATGAGACATCACCTCACACCAGTTAGGATCGCCAGTACCAAAAAGACTAAGAACAACAAATGCTGGTGAGGATGTGGAGAAAGGGGAACCCTCCTACACTGCTGGTGGGAATGTAATAACCTAGTTCAACCATTATGGAAACCAATGTGGAGGGTCCTCAAAAAACTAAAAATAGAAATACCATTTGACCCGGGAATTCCACTCCTTGGAATTTACCCAAAGAATATAATTTCTCAGGTTCAAAAAGCCATATGCACCCCTATGTTTATTGCAGCACTATTTACAATAGCCAAGAAATGGAAGCAACCTAAGTGTCCATCAGTAGATGAATGGATAAAGAAGATGTGGTACATATACACAATGAATACTATTCAGCCACAAGAAAGAAACAAATACTACCATTTGCAGAAACAAATGGAAGGAGCTGGAGGATATTCTGCTCAGTGAAATAAGCCAGGCGGAGAAAGACAAGTACCAAATGATTTCCCTTATTTGTGGAGTATAACATCGAAGCAAAACTGAAGGAACAAAACAGCAGCAGACTCACAGACTCCAAGAAGGGACTAGCAGTTACCAAAGGGGAGTGGTGGTGGAGGGCAGGTAAGAAGGGAGGGAGAAGGGGACTAAGAGGTATTATGATCGGCACACGTGGTGTGTGTGGGGGATCATGTGGAAGACAGTGTAGCACAGAGAAGGCAAATAGTGACTCTGTGGCATCTTACTATACTGTTTGGCAGTGACTGCATTGGAGTATTGGGGGGACATGATAACATGGGCGAATGTAGTAACCACATTGTTTTTTCATGTGAAACCTTTATAAGAGTGTATATCATAATACCTTAATAAAAAAATAAAGGGGAAAATGTGGTACATATCCACAATGGAATATTATTCAGCCATAAAAAGAAATCCTGCTATTTTCAACAATGTGGATAGACCTAGAAGATACTACGCTAAGTGAAATAAGCCAGGCAGAGAAAGACAAATACCATATGATTTCACTTACTTGTGGAATCTCAAAACAAAACAAAATGAACAAAATAGCAGTAGACTCATAGACACTGAGAAGTGACTGGTGGTTACCACAGAGGGGATGAAATGGGTGGGTGTGGAGGGGAAGGGGGATAAAGTAGCACAACGATTCTCAGCCATAATATAAGTTGGTTACAGGGATGGTAGTACAGCATGGAGAATATAGCCAGTGATTCTGTAACATCTTCCTATGTTGACAGATAGTAATTACACTAGTGGAGTGAGGATTTAAGAATATGGGTAACTGTTGAGGCACTGTGTTGTATATTTGGAACCAATATAAGATTGTATATCAAAGATACTTCAATAAAAAAGAAAAGTAACATCTCCCTCCTCTCCAAAAGAAAAAGAATGCTTAAGAGATATTTCATGACATTGAAATAAAAAGATAAGATGTTAAAAGTGAATCAAAACTTAGGATAATGACAATTCTTCAAGGCAGAGAAAACATGTTCACTGTGTGGTAAATTATACCTAAGAATGAGATACACCACTGTTCAAACTACCCTAGATAGGTTTTTTAGGAAGAAATAAAACATTCTCACACTATTTCTAATATCCTAATTATATATAGATAAATGTTAGATTCACAATTTTTTAATTTCCTTATATATGTATAATGACAGTAAGAGAGTTTTATTGTTTGCTAAAAATACTTTAAAGGTTATAGAACATTCATAATTATTGCATGATCATTAGGATGGCTTTGCACAGTCCCAGTGTACACAATCACTTTTATGGTCCTGTATCATCATCTAAAGTGAGGACTGCATCTTTTTTAAAGGGAGAAATTAGGGGACATGAGTTACAAAGGAAGTACATATTCATTTAGTGTCTACTGGCTATACAATATGGTTCTGGAAGCTGTGGGAAGAAGAATGAATTAGATGTGGTTATTACTGTCAAGGACTTCAAGGCCTTCTTTAAGATGAGGATTTCACATAAAGGAAGTATTTGTTGTATAAGGATAATTCACCTTAAAAATAAACACTCAAAATAGGGAACAAAGTTTTATAGTAAATATATGAGGGAAAAAATTTGGCCAGGAACTGGTCTTGAAAAAATGAAATTAAAATATAAAAACTGTTGGTTTTTTTTCATTTATCAGCTTTTAATTTAAAATTGCAAAATGTCCTAATTCATAGGATGCATAAAATATGAACCACATTATCAGCTGCCATAATTTTTCTTTAATTTTGTAATAGCAAGATATATCACCCTTTGCTTTAGTTTGGATTTTTAAACCACAATCGTGAAATGAGCAACTTTTGTGAAATATTTGATGGTTCATCAATTTTCACAAGAGCTTTTCTACATCTCTCAATATTCAAGCCTGTCTTGCTTGAAGCTCCCATGCAGTTGGAACACTTAACAGAATTCTTCTCTCTCTCTGTGGTCTAATTCCACCAGATTCTCATTTTTACCATGGCTTAAGTATAACTTAAGCAATTAATTACCCCACTTCACTCTCTAGAAATTGAGAAGTCTTGCAGTTTACAAACTGACTCTGTAGCTGCTTCACAGTGTGTCATAACTCTAAACTCTGACAGTCAGCAGACGTTGCTAAGTGAAGGTGACATAGCAGTCTACACTAGGGTCACCTGGCCCATTGTCTGTTCTTGTAAATAAAGTTTTGTTGACATGCAGCCACGCCCACTCATGTATATATTGTCTATGGCTGCTTTCATGCTGTAATAGCAGAAATGAATAGTTGTGACAGAGACCATATGGTCCACAAAACCCAAATTATTTACTGCTAAACTCTTTACAGGAAATGTTTGCCCACCCTTAGTGTGGATTGATACTAGTGTTGAGCAAACAGAGATGGCTGCATAGACACTAATTTTATTGGGGGTCAATTTAACTTGTAAAGATTCTGAGTTCATGACTTTTACTTTCATACTTACTCTTATGGGTGTGAAAAATGCAGTAAACATCCACTTAAGTAGGATCCCTCACTCTGACTTTTATTAGATTTTTAGAAGTAATACAAAGTGCTATGTTATTCTTACTTTTTATTGTATTTTAGAGGAAAAAGAGCTCCCTGTGGCTGCTGAAGTGAAGGGAAGGCTCCCTGAGAGATATGGCTTGGCTGTAGGACTTCAAAGATAAGCATACTAAGGGTCAGAACATGCTCTGAAAAGAACCTGGATGGCCATTGTCTGTAGTTACGAGACAATGATAATAAACCACCTTGCCGAGATCACAGAGTATAGCCAGCAGAAGAGATGGATAGAAGCTGGGTCTGATCAAAATCTGACTCCTGTTGAGTTGAGGAAGTTGGCAGCATTTCCAGTAAGAGAGACACAAGGACGGTCATGGCAAAATGTAACCTGCACCTGGCCCACTCACTCTTCCTAGTGGGAGAGGGTTGCTCACTGTGGCTAGTTTCTTCTCACCTACTGATCAGATTTTGGAAGGAAGCCCAAGAGAAATTCCTCTTTAGGGTATTACCTGATAATTGAAGCTTGCCTCAACAGCTATCCTTTCCAGAAAACCTTCAGGTCCCAAAGAGACCATGTCTATGCCCCTAAGTAGTGGTATTTCAGTCAAGGAGTGGATCACAGGGGAAGGGGATTTCTCTCCCAAAAACAAAAATTCTACTTTCCACAGGGTTACTTGGCCTCTTCTCCTTGAGTTACACATTTAGCTTATGACAGTCACTTTCAAATTAAGGATCTCTTGAAATGTACAATTGGATTACCGTCTCCCAGAACCAGAGCAAAGGTGCTCCTCCCCAGGAGCCTCTTGCCAGCAAGCTCCCTGCATAATGACTGTCTTCCTCCCCTACCTGCTCTCCGGCGAGACCACGGAGTGATTGGCGCCACGGGCGGTCACACAGGCTCTGGAGAGGGAGTCCAGCCTTCAGATCTGTATTAGTGTTTGTCAACTGGTAGAAAAGCCCCAACTGAAGCCCAGGACTCCAACCTGTCGAGGGGAAAGAGTGAAGCTGCTGAGGCCCGGGGTGCCTGGGGCTCGCAGGCTGTGCTTCCAAGGCACAGCCACCACAATGGGCGGCCACCCTGCGGGGGCAGAGGCATCTTCCCTGGCTCTCCTCTGCTCCCAGGCCACTTTGGGATTTTAAGCGGCTCGAGGAGTGACAGGTGTCACTGCATGTGCCCCAGGTGTGCCCCACGGGAATTGTGTGTGTGTGGTGGGGGTGGGGCGTGTTTGGGAACTGGGACCAACTACAGGGTCTGTTCCCTGCTCCTCCAGCTTTTTTGGGTAATTTTTTTAAAGCAGACGTAATTACAGAGAGTAGTTTAAAGAGGCTGGGGCTGCTCCAAAGTTGCTTTCCTCCAACACCTGGGCTGTATGTTGCTGAGGAAGCACTCTGGGTAATTTCCAGTATGTGTCTGACTTCACCTCCTTCATCTGCCTATTGGGCCAAAATTCTAAGGCACAGATGCAACTACCTTTTCCTGGCCACCCCAAACTCTATGATTTCATCCTATTCAGACTTGCTTGCTACACCTGCTATCTTCCCAGCTGGTCTGAAAGCTCTTTATGGGCGGGGTCTATCCCACCCCCACTATATCTCTTTACCTAACATTGGGATGTGCTCATACTGCATAATGTATGACATTGGCCAAGTGGCTTCACCTCTCTAATACTCAATTTCTTTACTATAAAATAAGGGTGTTGAAATAAATGGTCCCTGATGTACCACCCAGCTTTTATGTAGGCCAAAATACTGCCAAATTCTGCTCTTATTAGCTGTGTTATGATAGACAAGTTATTACCTTCTGAGGCTTTCATTTTTGGAAAGAGGGATAATAATCATTTCCTGTAAGCTATATGAGGATTGAATATTTATTATTATATAATTACCAAGGGCTGCCTTCCTTGCCATATATATATGAAAGAAAGCTATAAAATGAGATCTATTATTTTTCCCATAATCCATTTGAGAAAATAGCCTCAAAGAAGTAAAATAACTGGCCTAGGACCACATACTTAAGAAACACCCAAGTTGACATCTGAATGTGAGCAGCCTCAGATGTCTTTCCTGAGTACCGTGTAAGGCAGCATCGTCACAGTCCCCCAGTTGGCAGCCATTCTCTCTGCCACAAAGTCCATGATGTTCTGCAGGGCATTTAGGGTTCTCTCTGTGATTTAACAGTGGCCTAACTTTCAACTTCCATGTTTACTGAGCATGATTTAGACATAGACCATGCTTTTTTATTTTAATTTTAAACTAAGGTATTATTCATATACACTCTGAAGGTTTTACATAAAAAAAACAATGTTGTTACTACATTTACCCGTATTATCAAGTCCCCACCCATACCCCAACACAGTCACTGTCCATCAGTGTAGTAAGATGCCACAGATTGACTGTTTGCCTTTTCTGTACTACACTGTTTTCCCTGTGACCCCTCACACCATGTGTACTAAACATAATACCCTGCAAACCCCATCACCCTCCCTCTCGACCTGCCCTCCCACACCCCTCCCCTTTGGTAACCACCAGACCCTTCTTGGAGTCTGTGAGTCTGCCGCTGTTTTGTTCCTTCAGTTTTGCTTTGTTGTTATACTCCACAAATGAGGGAAATCATTTGGCACTTGTCTTTCTCTGCCTGGCTTATTTCACTGAGCATAATGTCCTCCAGCTCCATTCATGCTGTTGCAAGTGGTAAGATTTGTTTCTTTCTTATGGCTGAGTAGTATTCTATTGTGTATATGTACCACGTCTTTATCCATTCATCTACTGTTGTACACTTAGATTGCTTCTATATCTTGGCTATTGTAAATAGTGCTGCAATAAACATAGGGGTACATATGTCTTCTAGACTCTGAGAAGTTGTATTCTTTGGGTAAATTCCAAGGAGTGGGATTCCCGGGTCAAATGGTATTTCTATTTTTAGTTTTTTGAGGAACCTCCATATTGCTTTCCACAATGGGTGAACTAGTTACATTCCCACCAGCAGTGTAAGAGGGTTCCCCTTTCTCCACATCCTCACCAGCATTTGTTGTTCTCAGTCTTTTCAACGCTGGCCATCCAAACTGGTGTGAGGTGATATCTAATTGTGGTTTTAATTTGCATTTTCCTGATGATTAGTGATGTGGAGCATATTTTCATGTGTCTGTTGGCCATCTGAATTTCTTCTTTGGAGAACTGTCTCTTCATATCCTTCATCCATTTTTTAATTGGGTTCTTTGCTTTTTGGGTGTTGAGGCGTGTGAGTTCTTTTTATATTTTGGATGTTAACCTCTTGTCAGATATATCATTTACAAATATATTCTCCCATACTGAAGGATGCCTTTTTGTTCTGTTGATGGTGTCCTTTGCTGTACAGAAGGTTTTTAGTTTGATGTAGTCCCATCTGTTCATTTTTTATTTTATTTCCCTTGCTCAAGGAGATGTGTTCAGGGAAAAGTTGCACATGTTTATATTCAGATTTTTTACTATGTTGTCTTCTAAGAGTTTTATGGTTTCATGACTTACATTCAGGTCTTTGATACATTTTGAGTTTACTTTTGTGTATGGGGTTAAACAATAGTCCAGTTTCATTGCATTAGGTATCCAGTTTTGACAACACCAGTTGTTGAAGAGGTTCTCATTTCCCCATTGTATGTCCATGGCTCCTTTATCATATATTAATTGACCATATATGGTTGGGTTTCTATCTGGGCTCTCTAGTCTGTTCCGTTGGTCAATGGGTCTGTTCTTGTGCCAGTAACAAATTGTCTTGATTACTGTGGCTTTGTAGTAGATCTTGAAGTTGGGGAGTGTAATCCCCCCAGCTTTATTCTTACTTCTCAGGATTGCTTTGGCTATTTGGGGTCTTTTGTGGTTCCATATGAATTTTAGAACTATTTGCTCTAGTTCATTGAAGAATGCTATTGGTATTTTGATAGGAATTGCATTGAACCTGTAGATTGCTTTAGGCAGGATGGCCATTTTGACAATATTAATTCTTCTTATCCAAAAGCACAGATGTGTTTCCATTTATTGGTATCTTATTTAATTTCTCTCATGAGTGTCTTGTAGTTTTCAGAGTAATGGTCTTTCACTTCCTTGGTTAGGTTTATTCCTAGGTATTTCATTCTTTTTGATGCAATTGGGAATTAAATTGTTTTCCTGATTTCTCTTTCTGCTAGTTAATTGTTAGTGTATAGGAAAGCCACAGATTTCTGTGTATTAATTTTGTATCCCCCAACTTTTCTGAATTCAGGTATTAGATCTCGTAGTTTTGCAGGAGATTCTTTAGGGATTTTATGTACACTTTCAAGTCATCTGCAAACAGGGACACTTTAACTTCTTCTTTGCCAATCTTGATGCCTTTTGTTTCTTTGTGCTGTCTGACTGCCATGGCTAGGATCTCCAGAACTACATTGAATAAAAGTGGGGAGAGTGGGGATTCTTGTCTTGTTCCTGATCTTAAAGGAAAAGCTTTAAGCTTCTCACTCTTAATATAATGTTGGCTGTGGGTCTGTCATATATGGCCTTTATTATGTTTAGGAACTTGCTCTCCATACCCATTTTGTTGAGAGTTCTTATCGTGAATGGATGTTGAATTTTGTCAAATGCTTTTTCAGCATCTATGGAGATGATCATGTGCTTTTTGTCCTTCTTTTTGTTGGTGTGGTGGATGATGTTGATGGATTTTCTAATGTACCATCCTTGCATCCCTGGACTAAATCCTGCTTGATTATGGTGGATGATCTTTTTGATGTATTTTTGAATTTGGTTTGCTAACATTTTGTTGAGTATTTTTGCATCTATGTTCATCAGAGATACTGGTCTGTAATTTTCTTTTTTTGTGCTATCTTTGCCTGGTTTTGGTTTTAGTGATGCTGGCCTCATAGAATGAGTTTGGAAGTATCCCCACTTCTTCTACATTTTGGGAAACATTAAGGAGGATGGGTATTAGGTCTTCACTAAACGTTTGATAAAATTCAGCAGTGAAGCTATCTGGTCCAGGCGTTTTGTTCTTAGGTAGTTTTTTGATTACCAATTTAATTTCATTGCTAGTAATTGCTCTGTTCAAATTTTCTGTTTCTTCCTGCATCAGCCTTGGAAGGTTGTATTTCTCTAGAAAGTTGTCCATTTCTTCTCGGTTATTCAGTTTGTTACCATATAATTTTTCATAGTATTCTCTAATTATTCTTTGTATTTCTATGGTGTTTGTAGTGATTTTTCCTTTCTCATTTTTGATTCTATTTATGTGTGTAGACTCTTTTTTTCTTGATAAGTCTGGCTAGAGGTTTATCTATTTTGTTTGTTTTCTTGAAGAACCAGCTCTTGCTTTCATTGATTCTTTCTATTGTTTTATTCTTGTCAATTTTATTTATTTCTGCTCTAATCTTTATTATGTCCCTCCTTCTACTGACCTTAGGCTTCATTTGTTCTTTTCCTAGTTTCATTAATTGTGAGTTTAGAATGTTCATATGGGATTGTTCTTCTTTCCTGAGATGGGGCTGTAATGCAATATACTTTTCTCTTAGCACGACCTTCGCTGTGTCCCACAGACCATATATTGCTCGATCTCTGATTTTATTTGGTCACTGATCCATTGGTTATTTAGGAGCATGTTGTGAAGCCTCCATGTGTTTGTGGGATTTTTCATTTTCTGTGCATAATTTATTTCTAGTCTCATGCCTCTGTGGTTTGAGAAACTGTTTGGTACAATTTCAATCTTTTTGAATTTACCAAGGCTCTTTTTATGGCCTAATATATGATCTACTCTTGAAAATGTTTCATGTGCACTTGAGATGAATGTGTATTCTGCTGCATTTCGGTGTAGAGTTTTGTAGATATCTATTAGGTCCATCTGTTCTAATGTATTGTTCAGTGCCTCTGTCTCCTTACTTCTTGTCTGTCTGGTTGATCTGTCCTTTGGAGTGAGTGGAGTGTTGAAGTCTCGTAGAATGAATGCATTGCATTCTATTTCCCCTTTTAATTCTATTAGTATTTGTTTCACATATGTAGGTACTCCTCCATTGGGTACAGAGATATGTATAAAGGTTATATCTTCTTGATGGATTGACCCCTTTATCATTATGTAATATCCTTCTTTGTCTCTTGACTGTTTTGAAGTCTATTTTGTCTGATGTAAGTACTGCAACCTCTGCTGTTTTCTCCCTATTATTTGCATGAAATATCTTCTTCCATCCCTTCACTTTTAGTCTGTGTATGTCTTTGGGTTTAAAGTGAGTCTCTTGTAGGCAGCATATAGATGGGTCTTGTTTTTAATCCATTCAGTGACTCTATGTCTTTTGATTGGTACATTCAGTCCATTTACATTTAGGGTGATTATCCATAGGTATGTACTTATTGCCATTGCAGGATTTAGATTCATGGTTACCAAAGGTTCAAGGTTAATTTCCTTACTGTCTAAGAGTCTAACTTAACTCACTTAGTATGCTATTACAAACACAATTTCAAGTTTCTTTTATTCTCGTTCTTTTTCTTCCTCTTCCATTCTTTATATATTAGGTACCATATTCTGTACTTTTTGTCTATCCCTTGATTGACTTTAGGGATAGTTGATTTGATTTTGATTTTGCTCAGTAATTAACTGTTATACTTTTTTTTTACTGTGTTTTTATTACCTCTGGTGATAGCTGTTAAACCTTAGGAACACTTCCATCTACAACAGTCCCTCCAAAATGCACTGTAGAGATGGTTTGTGGGAGGTAAATTATCTCAGCTTTTAGTTATCTGGAAATTGTTTAATCCCTTCTTCAAATTTAAATGATAATCTTGCTGGATAAAGTATTCTTGCTTCAAGGCCCTTCTGCTTCATTGCATTAAATACATCATGCCACTCCCTTCTGGTCTGTAATGCTTCTGGCTGAGAAGTCTGATGGTAGCCTGATGTGCTTTCCTTTGTATGTGATCTTATTTCTCTCTCTGGCTACTTTTAATAGTCTGTCCTTATCCTTGATCTTTGCCATTTTAATTACTATATGTCTTGGTGTTGTCTTCCTTGGGTTCCTTGTGTTGGGAGATCTGTGTACCTCCATGGCCTGAGAGACTCTCTCCTGCCTTAGATTGGGGAAGTTTTCAGCAATTACCTCCTCAAAGACACTTTCTATCTCTTTTTCTATCTCTTCTTCTTCTGGTACTCCTACAAAGCAAATATTGTTCCACTTGGATTGGTCACACAGTTCTCTCAATATTCTTCATTTAGGGATCCTTTTATCTGTATTCCCCTTCTCTAATTTTTATTTCATTTATAGTCCCTTCTACCATATCTAATCTGCTTTTAAAACCTTCCATTGTGTGTTTCATTTCTTATACTGTGTTCTGTAATGATTGGATCTCCAATCAGAATTCATTCCTGTTTTCTTGAATATTTTTCTGTACCTCCATGAGCATGTTAATGATTTTTATTTTGAAATTTCTTTCAGGAAGATTCATGTGGTCAATTTCATTTGAATCTTTCTCTGGTGTATTCATAATTTTGCTTTGATCCATTTGACGTTTCACATATGTATGTGGCGCCCTCTAGTACCCAGAAGCTCTACTCTCTGGAGCTGCTCAGCCCCTGGAGTAATGTCGGGGGTCACAGGGGAGCAGTGTTGGTGCCTGGGGGGAGGAAAGAGCTGTTTCCTGCTTCCCAGCTTCTATGTCTGACTCCACTGCCTGAACCAGTGGGCCAAGCACACAGGTATAAGCCTCTATACTTTTCGTTTGTAGCTGCTGTAGGCAGTGCTTCCCTCTGGCTGCCCTAATGCCAGGGTAAGGTTTCCCAGTTTGCGAGCCAGGAGGGGCTGGCTGGGAGGAAGGCACAGCAGGTTGTGTATCATGGAAACGGGTCTTGGAGTTACATAGCCAGCCTGGGGACTGGAGCGCCTGAAGATTATGAATGTTCCCAACCTGCTGGGCAGGGTGCACCTGGACAATTTTGTCTACCTGTCTTTTCTCCTGAGCAGTAAGCTCTGTGCAGTCCTTGCCCCTTTAGCAGCCCTCGCACTGTTAGGAAGTCTCTCACACTGCCCATCTTTCTTTTGTCCCAGAGCAGCCAGATATGGATCCCTGCTTTCTACAAGTGGCTGGAATCTCAGTCTTTCCAAGTATGTTGCCTGCCTTAGCTTTCCAACCCCCCTAATCATGACAGCACCATGAAATGTAGGTTTGTACTCCCAGAGAAGATCTCCAGAGCTAGGTGCTCAGCAGTCCCAGGCCTCCACTCCCTCGCTGCTCTGTTTCTCTTCCTCCCACCACTAAGCTGGGGTGGGGGAAGGGCTTGGGTCCTGCTGGACCATGGATTTCATACATTACCCTGTTCTGTGAGGCTTATTCTTTTCTCCAGTTGTATACAGTCTGGCACAGCCCTCTTTCCTGCTGCTCTTTCAGGATTAGTTGTATTAATTATATTTTCATATTATATGCAGTTTTAGGAGGAAGCCTCTCACTCTGCCATCTTTAATCCAATCGCCACAGACCATGCATTTTTTAAATGTACACAGAACCCACCTTTGCTTGTGTTGGATTTTCCACTAAAACGGCTCTTCTCATTTATGTATGAACTCTCCTGGTGGAAACCTTGTTTATTCTTTGCAGTCCCTACTCAAAGGACTTGACTTCTAGGAAAACTTGTCTCCTTAACATTCCCTTCACTTTCCAGTAATTCTCATACATTGACATTTCAGCAGAGGGAGACACTGTGAGGGGCCGGTAAGGACTCGGAGTACATCCTTGATGGGCAGGGGCTGGGGCCAGGTTGGATGAATACTTTTGGACTTTGGCATAATTCCTACAGAAGAGAGTTCTACATTCCTTAGTCCTGTTAGTTGCTAAGATAATTAGGATGTGTGATAAGTAACATGAAGAAAAGTAGTAGTGATCAGATTTAGAAAAGCCTTGATTGCCAGGATGAGGAACCTGGGCTTCATTCTGTGGTCCAACTTTGTTCTGGGTGACTCTCAAAGCCACCTGCCCCAGCTGAAATGCTTTTTAAGGGTGAAGGTTCTGGTTCCATGCCAGTCCTACTGAATTCTAGGAATTCCCACTTTAACAAGCTCCCTAAGTGACTCTAATGCGCTGAAGTCTGATAAATTATGCCACAAGGATTTGGTAGAACATGTTAATGAGTCTTAAAGGTGGAATGGCATTGGTGATGTATTCAGGCAGACCTCTCTTGTGGCAATGTGCACAAGAGACCATAGAAGACAGAGGACCAACTGAGGGCTTCAGCAACTGTCTACAAAGATTGTGATTCCAAACTGCTCTTGATATTTGACTGTGATCAGATTTCGATTGCCAGAATCCTGTCATCCCCAGTAAAAGCACTTTCTCAACTTTGTGCTATTCTTCCTCTGAACTGTATGGTTGTCTAGACACATAACATTCAGGCACTAAGGGCTGGCTTTTGACTAAAGCAAAGGTCTGTTAATGCCAGGCCAGGACTTTTTTTAAGTGGCATCTCACAAGCCCAGCAGACCATGATGGGTGGTCAATAAACGGCTTTCAAAAATAAAAATATATTACTTAGTTTAAGGCCTGTGGGTGAAAGAGGATAGAAATAGCAGTCTGAGGGGGAAAAAGAATGACAATATAGAAAAAACTAGAATTAAAGAAGAAGAAAAAAGATTGGTAGGATGGAATTTTAAAAAATCCAGTAACATGTACTTACAACTCAGATCCAAAAACACAAATGATTGAAAGTTAAGGATGGAAAAAAGATATTCCAGGTAAATAATAAACAATACTAATATTACACAAAATAGACCTTAATCAAAAAATGTTTAAAAGAGACAAAAAAGAACTTCACACATTAATGAAAGATTCAAAGCAATGAGAAGATAACAATTATAAACATTTCCATAACTAAAAGCATACCATCAAAATATATGAAGCAAAAATATACAGAATTGAAGGGATAGATAGCTAGCTCTGTAATAATTGAAGACTTCAATACCCTACTCTCAAAAATGAATAGGACAATCAGATAGAAGATAAGTAAGAAAATAGAGGACTTGAACAACATAAGAAGCCAACTAGATATGACAGACATGTACAGATATTTTGCCCATTAATAGCATACACACTTTTCTCAAGTGCACATGGGACATTTTCCAGGATAGACCATAATTCAGGCCACAGATTAAGTTTCAATAGATTTAAAACAATAAATATCATACAAAATATCTTCTCTATAATAATGGTATAAAATTAGATAATAACAGAGGAGGCGGAACCAAGATGGCGGCGTGAGTAGAGCAGCAGAAATCTCCTCCCAAAACCACATCTATTTATGAAAATATGACAAAGACAACTCTTCCTAGAATAGAGACCAGAGGACACAGGACAACACCCAGACCACATCCGCACCTGAAAGAACCCAGCACCTTATGAAGGGGGTAAGATACAAGCCCTGGCCCGGCGGGACCCGAGCGCCCCTCCCCCCAACACCCAGCGGGAGGAGAGGAGTCGGAGCCGGGAGGGAGAAGGGACCCCAGGACTGCTGAACACCCAGGCCCAACCATCCGGACCAGAGCGCAGACACAGTGCATGTGTGCAGTCCTGGATACTAGGGAAACAGGGCAGCAAGACCAGTGAGTGGAACCCTGAGGCCGGAGCCTGAGGACAAAGAAAAGCGAGAGGCTTTTTTTTTTTAATTATTTATTTAATTTTTTTGTTTTGTTTTGTTTTGTTTTGGCCAGCGCTTTTTGGATGTCTTAAAGGGACAGGGCGGGACACTTAGTCCAGAGGCAGGGAATCTGGGGATCTCTGGGCACTCTAATCCCCTGGGCAGCAGGGAGCATGGAGGCCCCTCACAGAGATAAATACCCTCCCAGCCGCTCCCCTTCCAACCTGGCTCCACCATTTTGGAGCAGCAGCCGGAGACAGGCCACGCCCACAGCAACAGCGGAGATAAACTCCATAGCAGCCAGGCAGAAAGCAGAAGCCCTGTCTGTGTGCAGCTGCCCAGCACAAGCCACTAGAGGTCACTGTTCTCCCAGGAGAGGAAGGCCACAAACCAACAAGAAGGGAAATTCTTCCAACTGTCACTCATCACAGCTCTGCAAACTATTTCTGTCACCATGAAAAGGCAAAATTACAGGCAAACCAAGATCACAGAAACAACACCAGAGAAGGAGACAGACCTAACCAGTCTTCCTGAAAAAGAATTCAAAATAAAAATCATAAACATGCTGATGGAGATGCAGAGAAATATGCAAGAGCTAAGGGATGAAGTCCAGAGGGAGATCACAAATGCCAGGAAGGAGATTACAGAAGTGAAACAAACTCTGGAAGGATTTACAAGCAGAATGGATAAGATGCAAGAGGCGATTGATGGAATACAAACCAGAGAACAGGAATGCATAGAAGCTGACATAGAGAGAGATAAAAGGATCTACAGGAATGAAACAATATTAAGAGAACTGTGTGACCAATCCAAAAGGAACAATATCTGAATTATAGGGGTACCAGAAGAAGAAGAGAGAGAAAAAAAATGGATAGAAAGTGTCTTTGAAGAAATAATGACTGAAAACTTCCTCAAACTGGGGGAGGAAATAATTGAACAGACCACGAAATACACAGAACTCCCAAAAGAAAGGACCCAAGGAGGACAACACCAAGACACATAATAATTAAAATGGCAAAGATCAAGGACAAGGAAAGAGTGTTAAAGGCAGCTAGAGAGAAAAAGGTCACCTATAAAGGAAAACCTATCAGGCTATCAACAGACTTCTCAACAGAAACCTTACAGGCCAGAAGAGAATGGCATGATATATTTAATGCAATGAAACAGAAGGGCCTTGAACCAAGGATACTGTATCTAGCACAATTATCATTTAAATATGATGGAGGGATTAAACAATTCGAGACAAGCAAAAGCTGAGGGAATTTGCCTCCGACAAACCACCTCTACAGGGCATCTTACAGGGACTGCTCTAGATGGGAGCACTCCTAAAAAGAGCACAGAACAAAACACCCAACATATGAAGAATGGAGGAGGAGGAATAAGAAGGGAGAGAAGAAAAGAAACTTCAGACAGTGCATCTAACAGCTCAATAAGTGAGCTAAGTTAGGCAGTAAGATACTAAAGAGGCTAACCTTGAACCTTTGGTAACCACAAATTTAAAGCCTGCAATGGCAATAAGTACATATCTTTCAATAGTCACCCTAAATGTAAATGGACTTAATGGACCAATCAAATGACACACAGTAATAGAATGGATAAAAAAGCAAGACCCATCTGTATGCTGCTTACAAGAAACTCACCTCAAACCCAAAGACATGCACAGACTAAAAGTCAAGGGATGGAAAAACATATTTCAGGCAAACAACAGAGAAAGGAAAGCAGGGTTTGCATTACTAATATCAGACAAAATAGACTTCAAAACAAAGAAAGTAACAAGAGATAAAGAAGGACACTACATAATGATAAAGAGCTCAGTCCAACAAGACGATATAACCATTCTAAATATATATGCACCCAACACAGGAGCACCAGCATATGTGAAACAAATACTAACAGAACTAAAGGGGGAAATAGACTGCAATGCAGTCATTTTAGGAGACTTCAACACACCACTCACCCCAAAGGATAGATCCACTGGGCAGAAAATAAGTCAGGACACGGAGGCACTGAACAACACAGTAGAGCAGATGGACCTAATAGACATCTATAGAACTCTACATCCAAAAGCAAAAGGATATACATTCTTCTCAAGTGAACATGGAACATTCTCCAGAATAGACCACATACTAGCCCACAAAAAGAGCCTCAGTAAATTCCAAAATATTGAAATTCTACCAACGAACTTCTCAGACCACAAAGGTATAAAACTAGAAATAAATTCTACAAAGAAAACAAAAAGGCTCACAAACACATGGAGGCTTAACAACATGCTCCTAAATAATCAATGGATCAACGAACAAATTAAAATAGAGACCAAGGAATATATGGAAACAAATGACAACAACAACACAAAGCCTCAACATTTGTGGGATGCAGCGAAAGCAGTCTTAAGAGGAAAGTATATAGCGATCCAGGCACACTTGAAGAAGGAAGAACAATCCCAAATGAATAGTCTAACATCACAATTATCGAAACTGGAAAAAGAAGAACAAATGAGGCCTAAAGTCAGCAGAAGGAGGGACATAATAAAGATCAGAGAAGAAATAAACAAAATTGAGAAGAATAAAACAGTAGCAAAAATCAATGAAACCAAGAGCTGGTTCTTTGAGAAAATAAACAAAATAGATAAGCCTCTAGCCAAACTTATTAAAAGAAAAAGAGAATCAACACAAATAAACAGAATCAGAAATGAGAACGGAAAAATCACGACAGACTCCACAGGCATACACAGAATTATTAAAGACTACTATGAAAACCTATATGCCAACAAGCTAGAAAACCTAGAAGAAATGGACAACTTCCTAGAAAAATACAACCTTCCAAGACTGACCATGGAAGAAACACAAAAGTTAAACAAACCAATTACGAGCAAAGAAATTGAAATGGTAATCAAAAAACTACCCAAGAACAAAACCCCCGGGCTGGACGGATTTACCTCGGAATTTTATCAGACACACAGAGAAGACATAACACCCATTCTCCTTTAAGTTTTCCAAAAAATAGAAGAGGAGGGAATACTCCCAAACTCATTCTATGAAGCCAACATCACCGTAATAACAAAACCAGGCAAAGACCCCACGAAAAAAGAAAATTACAGACCAATATCTCTGATGAATGTAGATGCAAAAATACTCAGTAAAATATGGGCAAACCAAATTCAAAAATATATCAAAAGGATCATACACCATGACCAAGAGGGATTCATCCCAGGGACACAAGGATGGTACAACATTTGAAAATCCATCAACATCATCCACCACATCAACAAAAAGAAAGACAAAAACCACATGACCATCTCCATAGATGTTGAAAAAGCATTTGACAAAATTCAACATTCATTCATGGTAAAAACTCTCAGCAAAATGGGAATAGAGGCCCAGGGCAAGTACCTCAACATAATAAAGGCCATATATGATAAACCCACAGGCAACATTATATTTCATAGCGAGAAGCTGAAAGCTTTTCCTCTGAGATCAGGAACAAAACAGGGATGCCCACTCTCCCCACTGTTAATTAACATAGTACGGTAGGTCCTAGCCACGGCAATCAGACAAAACAAAGAAATTCAAAGAATCCAGATTGGTAAAGAAGTTAAACTGTCACTATTTGCAGATGACATGATATTGTACATAAAAAAGCCTAAAGACTCCACTCCAAAACTACTAGAACTGATATCAGAATACAGCAAAGTTGCGGGATACAAAATTAACACACAGAAATCTGTGGCTTTCCTATATGAACCAACAGAAAGAGAAATCAGGAAAACAATTCCATTCACAATTGCATCAAAAAGAATAAAATACCTAGGAATAAACATAGCCAAAGAAGTGAAAGACCTATACCCTGAAAACTACAAGTCACTCTTAAGAGAAATTAAAGGGTACACTAACAAATGGAAACTTATCCCATGCTCGTGGCTAGGAATAATTAATATCGTCAAAATGGCCATCCTGCCAAAAGCAATATACAGATTCAATGCAATCCCTATCATATTATCAGCAACGTTCTTCAATGAACTGGATCAAATAATTCAAAAATTCATATGGAAACACCAAAGACCCTTAATAGCCAAAGCAATCCTGAGAAAGAAGAATAAAGTAGGGGGGATCTCACTCCCCAACTTCAAGCTCTACTACAAAGCCATAGTAATCAGGACAATTTGGTACTGGCACAAGAATAGAGCCACAGACCAGTGGAACAGATTAGAGACTCCAGACATTAACCCGAACATATATGGTCAATTAATATTTGATAAAGGAGCCATGGACATACAATGGCGAAATGACAGTCTCTTCAACAGATGGTGCAGGCAAAACTGGACAGCTACATGTAGGAGAATGAAACTGGACCATTGTCTAACCCCATATACAAAAGTAAACTCAAAATGGATCAACGACCTGAATGTAAGTCATGAAACCATAAAACTCTTAGAAAAAAACATAGGCAAAAACCTCTTAGACATAAACATGAGTGACCTCTTCTTGAACATATCTCCCCGGGCAAGGAAAACAACAGCAAAAATGAACAAGTGGGACTATATTAAGCTGAAAAGCTTCTGTACAGCAAAAGACACCACCAATAGAACAAAAAGGTACCCTACAGTATGGGAGAATATATTTGTAAATGACAGATCCGATAAAGGCTTGACATCCAAAATATATAAAGAGCTCACCCACCTCAACAAACAAAAAACAAATAATCCAATTAAAAAATGGGCAGAGGAACTGAACAGACAGTTCTTCAAAACAGAAATACAGATGGCCAACAGACACATGAAATGATGCTCCACATCGCTAAATATCAGAGAAATGCAAATTAAAACCACAATGAGATATCACCTCACACCAGTAAGGATGGCTACCATCCGAAAGACAAACAACAAATGTTGGTGAGGTTGTGGAGAAAGGGGAACCCGCCTACACTGCTGTTGGGAATGTAAATTAGTTCAACCATTGTGGAAAACAGTATGGAGGTTCCTCAAAATGCTCAAAATAGACTTACCATTTGACCCAGGAATTCCACTCCTAGGAATTTACCCTAAGAATGCAGCAGTCCAGTTTGAAAAAGACAGATGCACCCCTATGTTTATCGCAGCACTATTTACAACAGCCAAGAATTGGAAGCAACCTAAGTGTCCATCAGTAAATGAATGATAAAGAAGATGTGGTACATATACACAAGGGAATATTACTCAGCCATAAGAAGAAAAGAAATCCTACCATTTGCAACAACACGGACGGAGCTAGAGGGTATTATGCGCAGTGAAATAAGCCAAGTGGAGAAAGAGAAATACCAAATGATTTCACTCATCTGTGGGTATAAGAACAAAGGAAAAACTGAAGGAACTGTACAGCATCAGAATCACAGAACCCAAGAATGGACTAACAGGTACCAAAGGGAAAGGGACTGGGGAGGATTGGTGGGTAGGGAGGGATAAGGGCGGGAAGAAGAACGTTGGTATTATGATTAGCATGCATAATGGGGGCGGTGGTAGAAAGGGGAGGGCTGTACAACACAGAGAAGACAAGTAGTGATTCTACAACATTTTGCTATGCTGATGGACAGTGACTGTAAATTGGTTTGTGTGGGGGACCTGGTATAGGGGAGAGTCTAGTAAAAATAATATTCTTCATGTAATTGTAGATTAAGGATAACAAAAAAAAAAGAAAAGGGGGATTACTCCCTGATAGGATAAAACTAACTGTAAATCAACGATTAATGCATGGTTTAAATATCCTTAATTTTGATCATTTAAAGGGTGTCAGATGATCAGCTATGGAAGTACATTTTTCTGATAATATTCCTTTGTCTTAAAAAAAAAGCAGTTCCTGTGTGGTAATCTCCAATAAGTTCTTCATGATGATATAAAGGGCATATCAAAGGGTGGGCAAAGGGTTTGTTTGTGTTTATACAGAGGATCAAAGTCTAATTTGGTCACCCAGAAAACGAGTTAAGATATGATATGAACATTCTCTGGAAGAGTCATTCCAGAAGATGATCATCAAAAAACTTCAACAAAGATCCTGGCGCTGTTGTAGTTGTAGCTGCATTCATCCCACTGGTTCCTGGACTTGCCATTGGAATGAAGAAGGAGATATCTAAGCTGGCCTGTGCATACAGTAAAACAACAAATTTGACTGGATCTATATTGTCAGAACTCAACCAAGAATTAGGAGAAGTGCAAGTTGCAGCGCTCCAAAATCTTGCAAGTACAGACTATCTACTGTTAAAAGAACACATGGGATGTGAACAGTTCCCAGGAATGTGTTGTTTTGATTTGTCTGATTTTTCTCAAACTATTCAAATTCAGTTAGACAATATCCATCATATCATTGATAAGTTTTCACAAATGCCTAGGGTGCCTAACTGGTTTTGTTGTTTTCACTGGATATGGCTGGTAATTGTAGGTCTGCTTTGGTTATGTGGCAGTATTCCTATTATGTTAATGTGTGTGCGGAATTTAATTAGTAGTTTAAAACCTATACACGCTTATGTTACTCTACAAGAAGATATGTCAAAGAAATAATCAATCTTCCCATGTTTTCTTCTGTCTGCTACTTGTATAGCTTTTCTTATTCCTTCCTAATTATAACCCTTAAGTAGAATTTGTGCCTCATATCGAATTTACTGAGTATCATAATTCTTCCAAGTGGTAAAGATACCTCAAGACAAATGCTGGGCATAAAAGCCTCAGGGCATAAATATGCAAAGAAGTAAAAAGCTAACCTTTTCAAACAATATTGCTTCTCTCTCACTTACCAACTTTACATTTCCCTGTATGGCCCCAGAAGATGACTGGTTAGCCAGAGATGGGTAAGATTCCTCAAGGGGGGAACAACCTAAGACAGGCACAGTCACAGGGGGGCCATCAGGTGAGAAATTGGGGATCAACAGAGGTGAGCCTTAGAACCCCCCCTCCCTGTTTTGAGAGAAATCTTCTGCATCCGTGGATGTTTTGTTGCCCTTGTCTAGCTTGGATTAATACTTAGTCTATAGGCACACACCTGATCATCTACATTTGCCCTCTTACAGCACTAAACTATGTTTTCTACCTTTATCTTGCATCTACCTACCACTTCAGCATTTTATTAAAAATAATAATAATAATAAGGGAGAAATGTGGGATTCACATATAAATCAAGTATAAAAATCAAACAAATATTCATATTTAACCTGATTGTTTATAGTTCATAATGTATGATCAAAACCAAAAGTTTCTGTGATGACTGCCCTTGCACTGTTCACCATGTAAGAACTTAGTCACTATGTAAGAATTTGTTCGCCATGTAAGGACTTGTTTGTTATGCTTCAGAAGACTGGAGACTGTTGAGAATTAGGCTTGGGGTTGATTAATGATTGTGCTTTGAGTCCCCTATAGAGAATTTTATTGTTGTTAACAACCATTTGATCAATAAATATGAGAGATTCCCTCTAAAAAAAATTAGATAATAACAGAAGGAAAATTGGTAAATTCACAAATTTGTGAATATTAAAGAACACACTCTTAAACAACCAATGAGTCAAAGAAGAAAGCTGAAAGGCATTAGAAATACTCAGAGAGAAATAAAAATGAAAATACAACATACCACAATTTATGACATGCAGCAAAGGCATGTGTTAAAGGGAAAATTTATATCCAAAAATATTCACATTAAACTATAAGAAAGGCCTTAAAACAAAAACCTAACTTTCAAAATTAAGGAATTAGAGAAAGAACAAACTAAATCCAAAGAAGAGAGGAAATAATAAAGATTTGAGCAAAGATAAATGAAATAGGGAATAGAAAAACAATAGTGAAAATCAATTAAACAAAAAGTTGGTTCTTTGAAAAGATTAAGAAAACTGACAAAATTTTATCTAGATGGACTTAAGAAAAAGGGAGAGAAGACTCAAATTACTAAAAACAGAAATGAAAGTAGAGACTTTACTATTTATTCTACATAAGTAAAATAGTTAATGAATAAGTATCATGAACAGCTGTAGGTCAATAAATTGGCTAACCCAGATGAAAATGGGCAAAGCCAAAAAAACCAACCAAAACTAAATCACAAAGAAATAGAAAATCTGAATAGACCTAAAACTAGTAGATTGTCAGGAGAGCTTTTGATTATGGATTCAAGAAAAGCTCTGTACCTGAGGTATTCACTGGGGAAATATACCAAACATTTAGAGAAGACCTAAGAGCAAACCTTTTAAAACTGAATGGGCAGAGTACCTGAATAGACATTTTTTCAAAGAAGACATACAGAAGGTCAACAGACACGTGAAGAAATATTCATCATCCCTAATCATCAGGGAAATGCATATCAAAACCACAATGCGATATCACCCCACACCTTTCAGAATGGTTATTATCAAAATGACAAGAAATAACAAGTGGTGAAAAGGAAGTAGTGAAAAGGAAACCCTTGTGTACTTTTGGTGAGACTTTAAATTAGTGCAAACATTTTTGAAAACAGTATGGAGGTTCCTCAAAATACTAAAAGTAGAACTACTATATGATCCAGCAATTCCATTTCTGGGAATTCGTCTGAAGAAAATGAAAACATTAATCCGAAACAAAGATATATGCACTCGCACATTCATTGCAGCCTTATTTACAATAACCAAGGTACGGCAACACTTAAATGTCCATCAATGAGTGAATGGATAAAGAAGATCATTATATATATAATAGAATAATACTCAGCCACAAAAAAGAAAGACATCTTGCAATCTGCAGTAATGTGAATGAACCATGGGTGTATTATTTTAAGTGAAATAAGACAGAGACAAATATGTATGATTTCACTTCTATGTGGAACCTAAAAAACAAAGCAAACAAACAGAACAAAAATCATAGCTACAGAGAACAGATTGGTGGTTTCTGGAGGGGAGGGGAGCTGTGAGTCAGAAAAATGGGTGAAGAGTGCCAAAAAGGACAAATGTCCAGTTACAAAACAAATATATCATGGGAATATAATGTATGGCATGGTTACTATACTCAATATATTGTATTGCATAACTGAAATTTGCTAATAGTAAATCTTAAAATTAAATCTTAAACTTTCCTCATAAGGAAACAAAGATTTGTAACTTTTCATGGTGATGAATGATAACTACTTATTTTGGTGGTTATTTTGCAGTATATACAAACATCAAGTCATGTGGTACACCAGGAACTAATATGAGATGCCAGTTACACCTCAATTTAAAAAAAGTTTTTTAAAAAATCAAATAGAGGTATACACTTCCTAACTCACTTTTTGAGGTCAGTATTACACCCACAGCAAAGACAAAGACACTATAAAAAGAGAAAACAGCAGACCAGTATCCCTTATGAACACTGATATAAAGAAATCTTCAACAAAATGCTAGCAGACTCAATTGAGCAGCATATTACAAGGATTACACACCATAACTGTATGAGATTTATTCCTAGAATAGAAGCATGGTTCAACTTAGTTAAATCAGTCAATGTAATACAACATACCAGCAGGAGGAAAGGAAAGCAAACACACACATACAGTCATCTCAATTGATGCAGAAAAAACATTTGGCAAAACTCAATGATGAAAACACTCAACAAACTAGGAATAGAAGTAAACTATATCAATATAATAAAAGCCATATATGAAAAAAAACACAGCAAACATCATACTCAACAGTGCAAGACTGAAAGTTTTTCCTCTAAGATAGGAAGCAAGGCAAGAATAACCACTTTTTAACTCTATTCCACATGAAAGTCCTCGGCAGAGCAATTAGGCAAATAAAGGGGGGAAAGGGCATCCAAATTGGAAAGAAAGAAGTAAAATTTTCTGTGCAGGTAATATATTCTTGTATGTAGAAAATCCTAAAGATTCCACAATAAAATTATTAGAACTGATTAATTGATTAAAGTAGGATACAAAATCAACATACAAAAGTCATGGCTATACACTAACAGTGAATAATCTGAAAAAGAAATTAAGAAAACAATTCCATTTACAATAAACAAAGAAAAAATCTGGGAATTAACAAAGGAGGCAAAGGAATTGTACAATGAAAGCTATAAAATACTTCTGAAAGAAAATAAAGGACATATAAATAAATGGAAACACATCCCATATTCACGGATTGTTAAGATGTCAGTATTACCCAAAGCCATCTATAGATTCAATGCAATCCCTATCAAAATTCCAGTGATCTTTTTTTGCAGAGACAGAATACTTGTGCTAAAATTCATACAGAATCTCAAGGGACCACTAACAGCCAAAACAATCTTGACAAAGTGCAAAGATAGAGGACTCACACTTGTTGATTTCAAAATTTACTACAAGCTACAGTAATCAAAAATAGGTTGGTACTGGTATAAAAACAGATACAATACGGTAAACAATAGAAAGCCAAGAAAAGAAACCCTTGCATATGTAGACAAATCATCTTTGAGAATATACCAAGACCATTCAATGGGAAAAGGCCACTCTATTCAACAAGTGGTGCTGGGAAGTTGAAAATGAATTAAGTTGGCCTTACTTAATACCCTATATAAAAATTAACACAAAATGGATCAAAGGCCTAAATGTAATAAAAGCCACTATAAAATCTTAGAAGGAAACATAGGGCAAAAGCTTCATGACTTTGCATTTGATAATGATTTATTGGATAAATGATACAGGCAACAAATAAAAAAATAAATTCAATTTCATGATTTTGTTTTAAATTGTATATCAAAAGACACTATCAACAGAATAATAAAGCAAACCACAGAATGGAAGAAAACATTTCTAAGTCATACACCTGATAAGGGATTACCACCAGAATATATAGTGAACTCCTAAAACCCAACAATATAATAACAAACAACCCAATGCCAAAATAGGCAAAGGACTTGAGTAGACATTTTCCAAAGAAGATATATAAATGGCCAATAACCGCATTAAAAGATGTTCAACATCACTGTTAGGGAAATGAAAATCAAAATGGCAATGAGATACCACCTCACACCGATCAGGATGGCTATCATAAAAAAAGAAACAGAAAGAAAACAACATGTATTGGCAAAGACGTGAAGAAATTGGAACTCTTGTGCTCTGCGGGTGGAAATGTAAAATGTATAGCCTTTGTGGAAAACAGTATTGACTTTCCTCAAAAAATTTTAAAAAATAGAATTACCAGATGATCCAACAATACCACTTCCAGAGATATACTTAAAAGAATTGAGAGCAGGGTTTCAAAGAGCTATTTACACACCCATGTTCACAGCAATATGATTAATAATAGTTAAAACATGGAAGGGATTCAGATATTATTCAGCCTTCAAAAAGAAGGAAATTCTGACATGTGCTTGAAAAACTTGAGAATATAATGCTAAGTGAAATACACCAGTACAAAAAGACAAGTATCTATGATTTTGCTTAGATGAGGAATTTAGAGTAACCAAAATCATAGACTGACAGTAAAATGGGAAGGAGGGAATGGGGAGTTGGTGTTTAATGGGTATAGAGTTTCAGTTTTATGACGTGAGGAGTTCAGGAGATGGAAGGTGGTGGTGATAGCACCATATTGATATTCTTGAAATGTACACTGAAAAATGGCTAAGATGCTAGAAGTTTTACCACAATAAAGATTTTTTTTAAAAAGACAGAGGAGTTAATCTGAAAAAGCTCCTAAAGTTCCTAATAACCAAATCTTCAACAATTTGAGCAACAAAATATAATTTTGAATGTTATAATACTCCATTATATCTAAACATAAAATTAAACAAGTACATACAAGTTCATATTAATAGAAACAAATTATTGAATAAATAAATGGCTTTGGGTAATACTGACATCTTAACAATCTGTGAATATGGGATGTGTTTCCATTTACTTATGTTCTTTATTTTCTTTCAGAAGAGAGATGTTTCTCCTACAATAGAATTACACCTGGTATATGTATATACTCATTCCTGTAGGAGGTAAGCACAGTTCCCATTCCCCCGAGAGTGTGGATTGTATTTAGTGACTCACTTCCAACGAACAGAGTAGAGAAAGGGAAAACTAGTAACTTTGCAGTTGAGAAATCTAACAGAAACTACATTAACCAAGTGATGAAAATTAACATTGTCAATCCATATGTGGACATACCATGTACTCAATGATATGTGAAAACAAGGACACCACCCCGTGGTATTCTTTCTATAAACCCATAACCCCTGTCTACCAGTCTAACCATGAGAAAAATATTAGACAACCCCAGACTGATTTACAGGATGCCTGGCCAATATTCCTCAAGACTATCAAAATCATGAAAAACAAGGGAAGCTTTAAAAATTGTCCTGGACCCAAGGAGACTGAAGAGACAACATCTAAATACATTGTATACTTTCTCTGGATTGGATCCTAGACCAGAAAAAGGACATCAATGCAAAAAGGGTGAAATCCAAATAAAGCCTGGAGTTCATAGCTAACGTCAGCTTCCTAGCTTTGACAGTGAACCATCATAAATATAAGATATTAACAATGAGGGAAAGTAAATGAGGGATATGGGAATACTTTGTCCTATCTTTGCAATATTTCTGTAAACTGAAAATTATTCTAAAACAAAAAGCTTAGTTCTGAAAGATTAATAAAAAAAGTTCCTTTCCCAGTTGGTATACAATGGTGTTTAATATTTATCCCTACAAAACATTGGGTGACATAGAGTTTAAACTCTCAATAAGTAAAAAGTAAATTGTTCTTTAAAAAAGCCAAAAATTAAACCATGTAGGGTTATTGCTCATGAGTTACATAATACTTCCAGAAATATATTAGTGAATAAACACATTATGTCACAAAAATTTGTAAATAGTGAAACAGTGATAGCTAGATATCTTAATTTCTACCCTCAAGTTCATTTCTATACAAAACTGGGCTCCAGAAACATTTTGTGAAGATAGAGTTACTGTATTAGTTTTATAACACTACTATCCAAGAACATTCTCTCTCTCTCTCTTTTGGTCTATATTTATAGTGGCTTAGCCTTGTCTTTTGTCAAGAACTTAGACTTGCCACACAGCCCAGTAAACCTATTAGTTACCAGTACATAGTTCCAGCCATTCTCTTGTTTTTGCTTTTCTTATTTTACAGGGAGGGATACTTTATGTTCTTTGTGTTCAAGTGTAGACTTCTTTGTGAGAACAAAAGTAGTCAGAACAGAAGAAACTTTGACAGCATAAGAGGAGAGAGACAGACAGACAGACAGACGGACAGCAGTAGGGGTGGGGTGAGGAACTGCAGTGGAACAGTCCCTTTCCTTATACCATTATCATTGTTGCCCCTGATAATTCTAAGGTACATTTAAACAAATTAATACACACAATAGACTGACCTCTGTGAGCTGCTTAAAGCCATAAAGAAGAGAGAAAAGCAAATTGAGAATTTGCAATAATGTAAGCTGCTGCTTCCTCAGAGAGTAACAAGTAGGTTGAAAATGATATAAATGACTAATTCCTAAACCCCAGACATTCATTGATTAATGAACTGTCACTATCAGAGATGATGTCACGAGGGTCAGGGAGGGTGAATTATGAGTCTCTGATAATGTAGCTGATAAATGCTGGATCCACGATTAGAACATACCTCTTTTGTTTCAAAACCCATATTCTCAATGTCTAAACTATACCAACTCAAAGTACAGTAATATTACTGACCGTGCATGGTGTTTCTATTAAATTAGGACCAATGGCCATCTTCAGTCATAGAACATACATCTGAATTTTCTTCTCTAGAAGTGCAATTGCTGCGCTAAAGGATGTAAATAATTTAATTAATACTTTGTTAAATTGCTTTCTCTATCAACTGATAATCAGTCTAGTGCTACAGCTATATGCTCATCACAGTCTCTCCAATGTGGAGCCTTATTATTTTTCAGAAACATGAACTATTTTGTTTTCATTTGCATTTCTTGATGACAGGTGTGACCAGATTGGACTTTTTATTCACAGATACTGGGTTTTTGTAACCATACTTTAATTTCATTTTTGTTTGGTTTTGGTGAGTGACTGTGTTCCATGGCCATTACTTAAAGGCCAATTTATTTTCAGAGTTATTGAATGTTGACCCTATGACAGTTATTTTTCCAGGTGCCAGGATTACATTGGTGAACAAAATTGTTTCAATTCATGCCTTATGGACTTCACAGTCCACTGAGGATAAGATATTGAACAAATAATGATGAGTGAAATGGGAAGAGCAGATGGCTTTGGTAGCATTATTCAGAAGGACCTATTGTAACCTGGAGGTTCAGGAAAGACTTCCTGAAGAAGTCTTAGATAAAAGAGATTTAGATTAAAAAAGGAATAAAAAGTAGCTAGGTTAAGGGGATAAGGCTGGTAATAATATGTGCAACAGCCCTAAGATAAGGGCAATATTTTCTATTGGTTATAAGGCTTTTGGGGGGAGTTCATTTTTTCTTGATAGATAGCTTAGAACTTGGTATATTAAGGTATAATAATCTTTAACATTATTTGTCCTTTTCCTTAAACTCTACTATATGGTGTTTTCACTCAGAATTTTTTTTTTTTGCTTTCACACAAATTATAAAAAATGGCTATCTCTTTTTGTGTACATGTTCATATATTCTATAACTTGTCATTATTTCTGCTATAAAACCTAATATTCACTAGCTCATTACATGTGTAACTTACAGTTCAGTCAGCTTAATCTCCTCCTCTGGTTGAAACCATTTTCCCATCCCTTTTTACGACCACCACCACTACCAACCCAGTACATTAGCTATTGCTATATAACAAACAAACCTAATAAACTACTGGTTTAAAACAACAATCATTCATTATTTCTCAGAAGTCTATGGATTTCCAGGGTATTACTGCTGATCTGAGCTGGGCTCACAGGCTCACATAAGCATCTGTGGTCGGCTAAGGTGATTCTAGTTGGGCATCTCAGATGTCTGGGGCCTCAGCTCAGACAATTTAGCTGATTCAGCTTGCATGTGATCCCTGTCCTGTAGCTGGCCAGCTGGACTTGTTCTTAGAGTAGAGGCATAGTTCAAAGGGAGTGAGCAAAAATGTGTGAATGAAACCAGTGTAGCATTACTTCTGCCACCTACTATCTACTAAAGCAAATTACAAAGCAACATACATAAGAGGTAAGGAAATAGACTCTATATTTTCAAGGGAGGATCTATAAAATCACATTACAAAGGGTATGAATATAAGAAATAATGAAGGATTCAGGCTCTTTTTGCAACCTACCCTAACTGCAAAATGGAATTTTTACTTCCTTAGTTTCAAATCTTCCTCCTCTTCAAAGGCCCAGTTTAAATGCATTGAATTGACAAGGGATTAAAGATGGCAGTGTGAGACGTGAGACAGAGGCTTCCTCCTAAAACTGCATATAATATGAAAATATAATGAATACAACTAATACTGAAAGGGCAACAGGAAAGAGGGCTGCACCAGACTCCATACACCTGCAGAAAAGAGCAGACCTCAGAGAACAGGGTAACATACCAAATCTGTGGCCCATAAGGAGCCAGTCCTTCCGCAACACCAGCTCACCGATTGGAGGAAGAGAAACAGAGCAGGGAGGGAGTGGAGGCCTGGAACTGCTGAATACCTAACTCTGGGAGCAGAAACCTACCTTTCATGGTGCTTTCATGATACTCTCATTATTATGGGATTGAAAAGCTAAGACAGGCAGAATTTCTGGAGAGATTGAGATTCCAGCTGCTTGTGGAAAGCAGGGATCCCTATATGGCTTCTCTGGGACAAAAGAAAGGTGGGCAGTCTGAGAGACTTCCTAACAATGAAGCCCTTAGCAAGAGGGCTGCTATAGGGGCAAGGATGGAACACAGCTTACTGCTCAGGAGAAAGAACAGGTAGACAAAATTGTCCAGGTACACTCTGCCTAGAAGGTTGGGGACTTTCATGATTTCCACGTGCTCCAGCTCCCTGGCTGGCTATACAGCTCCAAGGACCCCCTCCATGATAGGCAGCATACTGCAACTTTCTCCCAGCCAGCTCCACCTGGCTCACAAACCAGCAAACCATACCCTGGTGTTAGGCCAGCCAGAGGGAAGATCTGCTTACAGCAATTACAAATGCAAAGCACAGAGGCTTATACCTGTGTGCTCGGCCCACTGGTTCAGGCAGTGGAGACAGGCATAGTGGCCGGGAAGAAGGAAACAGCTCTTTCCTCTCCTCAATTACCAATACCACTCCAGTGCAACCCCCAACATTGTTTCAGGGGCTGAGCAGCTCCAGAGAGTAGAGCTTCTAGACACTAGAGGGGACCATATACAAATATGAAATGCCAAAGAAACGTGGTTCAGAATAAAATTAATATAACTCCTGAGAAAGATGACATGGATGTCATGACTCTCCCTGAAAGGGAGTTCAAAATAAAAGTCATTAACATGCTCATGTAGGTAAGGAAAGATATTCAAGAACTCAGGAATGAATTTCAGTCAGAGATCCAATGTTGAAGAGCACAATGGAGGGTATTAAAAGCAGATTGGATATGGTGGAGGACACGATAAATAAAATAGAAACTAGAGAAGAGGAATACAAAGATGCTGAGGCACAGAGAGAAAAAAGCATCTCTAAGAATGAAAGAAAAAAGGGGGTGGAGCCAAGATGGTGGTGTGACTAGGACAGTGGGAATCTCCTCCCAAAAACATACATATTTTTGAAAATACAACAAATACAACTATCCCTAAAAGAGAGACCAAAAGACACAGGACAACAGCCAGACCACATCCACACCTGCGAGAACACAGTGCCTGGTGAAAGGGATAAGATACAAGCCGCAGCCCGGTGGGACCCGAGGCCCCTCACCCCAACTCCTGGCGGGAGGAGAGGAGTCGGAGCAGGGAGGGAGAGGGAGCACAGAACTGCTAAACACCCAGCCCTAGCCATCCGCACCAGAGCGCAGACACACAGTGCATGCGTGGGGTGCTGGAAACTAGGGAAACAGGGCAGCAAGATCTTTAAGTGGGTCCTGAAGCCAGCGCCCGAGTGACAAAGAAAAGTGAGTGCTTTTTGAAAGTCTTAAAGGGACAGGGAACCCACAACTGGGTGGAAGCATCATGGGTCACAGTACAGCCTCTGGAAATTCCAGGGAACTCTGGGCACTCTAACCCCCTGGGCAACAGCTCTGAGACCCCTCACGGAGGTAAACAGCCAAACAGCCCCCCGTCCATTACCCCTCTGGGGCCCGCCATGGCAGAGTAGCAGCCTGAGGCTGGCCACGCCCACAGGAAAGAAGATTCCTCAATACTGGCCAGGAAAGATACAGAAACCCAATCTACCCACAATTGCCCAACAAAAGCCACTAGGGGTCGCAGTTGTTCCAGCAAAGAAAGGCCAAGAGCCAAGTGGAAAGAGTCTTGACTCTCCCAGCTGACAGACGAGTCAATAGCACACCACAGCACCTATCAACATGGAAAGGCAAAAAAATTTGATACAGACAAGACTAACCCAGGCAGCTTTGACATCTTCTACATCTTCCCCTGAGAAGGAACCTGGGGAGATAGATTTAACCAATCTTCCTGAAAAAGAATTCAAAACAAAAGTCATAACCATGCTGATGGACTTGCAGAGAAATATGGAAGAACTAAGGAGAGAGAAAACAGAAATACAACAAGCTCTGGAAGGACTTCAAAAGAGAATGGACGAGATGCAAGAGACGATTAATGGACTAGAAAACAGAGAACAGGAACGCAGAGAAGCTGATGCAGAGAGAGATAAAAGGACCTCCAGGAATGAAAGAATTTTAAGAGAACTTTGTGAACAATCGAAACCGAACAATATCCACATTATAGAGGTACCAGAAGAAGAAGAAAGAGAAAATGGAGAGAAAGTGTCTTTGAAGAAATAACTGCTGAAAACTTCACCAAACTAAGGGAGGAAATGGCCTCTCAGACCACAGAGATACACAGAACTCCCATGACAAGGGATCCAAGGAGGGCAACAACAAGACACATATAATTAAAATGGCAAAGATCAAAGACAAGGTCAAAGTATAAAGGCAGCCAGAGAGAAAAAAAAGGTCACCTACAAAGGAAAACCCATTAGGCTGTCATCAGACTTCTCAACAGAAACCCTACAGGCCAGAAGAAAATGGCATGATATACTTAATGCAATGAAACAGAAGGGCCTCGAACCAAGACTACTGTATCTAGCACGATTATCATTTAAATATGAAGGAAGGATTAAACAATTCCCAGACAAGAAAAAGTTGAGGGAATTTGCCTCCCACAAACCACCTCTACAGGGCATCTTACAGGGACTGCTCTAGAAGGGAGCACTCCTAAAAAGAGCACAGAACAAAACACCCAACATATGAAGAAGGGAGGAGGAGAAATAAGAAGGGAGAGAAATGAAGAATCATCAGAATGTGTTAATAATAGCTCAAAAAGCAACTTAAGTTAGACAGTAAGATAGTAAAGAAGCTAACCTTGAACCTTTGGTAACCACAAACTTCAAGCCTGCAATGACAATAAGTACATACCTTTCAATAACCACCCTAAATGTAAAAGGACTGAATGCACCAATCAAAACACACAGAGTAAAAGAATGGATAAAAAAGCAAGACCGATCCATATGCAGCTTATAAGACACTCACCTCAAAGCCAAAGACATGCACAGACTTAAAGTCAAGGGATGGAAAAAGATATTTAATGCAAACAACAGACAGTAAAAAGCAGGTGTTGCAATACTAGTATCAGACAAAATAGACTTCAAAATAAAGAAAGTAACAAAAGATAAAGAAGGACATTACATAATTATAAAGAGCTCAGTCCAACAAGAGGATTTAACCACTATAAATATATATGCACCCAATATAGGAGCACCAACATATGTGAAACAAATACTAACAGAATTAAAGGAGGAAATAGAATGCAATGCATTCATTTTGGGGGAATTCAACACACCACTCACTCCAAAGGACAGATCCACCAGACAGAAAATAAGTAAGGACACAGAGGCACTGAACAACACACTAGAACAGATGGACCTAATAGACATCTACAGAACTCTACATCCAAAAGCAACAGGATACACATTCTTCTCAAGGGCACATGGAACATTCTCCAGAATAGACCACATACTAGCCGACAAAAAGAGCCTCAGTAAATTCCAAAATATTGAAATTCTACCAACCAACTTTTCAGAACACAATGGCATAAAACTAAAAATAAATTGTACAAAGAAAGCAAAAAGGCTCACAAACACATGGAGGCTTAGCAACATGCTCCTAAATAATCAATGGATCAATGACCAAATTAAAATGCAGATCCAGCAATATATGGAAACAAACGACAACCACAACACAAAGCCCCAACTACTGTGGGGTACAGCGAAAGCAGTCTTAAGAGGAAAGTATATAGCAATCCAGGCATATTTAAAGAAGGAATAACAATCCCAAATGAATGGTCTAATGTCACAATTATCGAAATTGGAAAAAGAAGAACAAATGAGGCCTAAGGTCAGCAGAAGGAGGGACATAATAAAGATCAGAGAAGAAATAAATAAAAATGAGAAGAATAAAACAATAGCAAAAATCAATGAAACCAAGAGCTGGTTCTTCGAGAAAATAAAGTAGATAACCTTCTAGCCAGACCTATTAAGAGGAAAAGAGAGTCAACACACATCAACAGAATCACAAACAAGAAAGGAAAAATCATGACAGACCCCACAGACATACAAAGGATGATTAGAGTGTACTATGAAAACCTATATGCTAACAAGCTGGGAAACCTAGGAGAAATGGACAACTTCCTAGAAAAATACAACCTTCCAAGACTGACCCAGAAAGAAACAGAAAATCTAAACAGACCAATTACGAGCAAAAAATTGAAGTGGTAATGAAAAAAACTACCAAAGAACAAAACCCCCAGACAAGATGGATTTAACTCGGAATTTTATCAGACATACAGAGAAGATATAATACCCATTCTCCTTAAAGTTTCCCAAAAAATAGAAGAGGAGTGAATACGCCCAAACTCATTCTATGAAGCCAACATCACCCTAATACCAAAAACAGGCAAAGACCCCACCAAACAAGAAAACTATGGACCAATATCCCTGGTGAAAGTAGATGCAAAAATACTCAGCAAAATATTAGCAAACCGAATTCAAAAGGATCCTACACCATGACCAAGTGGGATTCATCCCAGGGATGCAAGGATGGTACAGCATTCGAAAATCCATCAACATCATTCACCAAATCCACAAAAAGAGGGACAAAAACCACATGATCATCTCCATAGACACTGAAAAAGCATTCGATAAAATTCAACATCCGTTCATGATAAAAATTCTCAACAAAATGGGTATAGAGGGCAAGTACCGCAACATAATAAAGGCCACATATGATAAACCCACAGCCAACATCATACTGAACAGAGAAAAGCTGAAAGCTTTTCCTCTATGATCGGGAACAAGACATGGTTGCCCACTCTCCCCACTGTTATTCAACATAGTACTGGAGGTCCTAGCCACAGCAGTTACACAAAACAAAGAAAATACAAGGAATCCAGATTGGTAAAGAAGAAGTTAAACTGTCACTATTTGCAGATGACATGATATTGTACATAAAAAACCCTAAAGACTCCACTCCAAAACTACTAGAGCTAATATCAGAATTCAGCAAAGTTGCAGGATACAAAATTAACACACAGAAATCTGTGCCTTTCTCATACACTAACAATGAACTAATAGAAAGAGAAATCAGGAAGACAATTCCATTCACAATAGCATCAAAAAGAATAAACCTAACCAAGGAAGTGAAAGACCTATACCCTGAAAACTACAAGTAACTCTTAAGAGAAATTAAAGGGTGGAAACTCATCTCATGCTCGTGACTAGGAGGAATTAATATCATCCAAATGGCCATCCTGCCCAATGCAATATACAGATTTGATGCAATCCCTATGAAACTACCAGCAACATTCTTCAATGAACTGGAACAAATAATTCAAAAATTCATATGGAAACACCAAAGACCATGAATAGCCAAAGCAATCCTGAGAAAGAAGAATAAAGTAGGGGGGATATCACTCCCTAACTTCAAGCTCTACTATAAAGCCGTAGTAATCAAGACAATTTGGTATTGGCACAAGAACAGAGCCACAGACCAATGGAACAGACTAGAGAATCCAGACATTAAACCAGACATATATGGTCAATTAATATTTGATAAAGGAGCCATGGACATACAATGGTGAAATGACAGTCTCTTCAACAGATCCTGCTGGCAAAACTGGACAGCTATATGTAGGAGAATGAAACTGGACCATTGTCTAACCCCACATAAAAAAGTAAACTCAAAATGGATCAAAGACTTGAATGTAAGTCATGAAACCATTAAACTCTTGGAAGAAAACATAGGCAAAAACCTATTAGACATAAACATGAATGACCTCTTCTTGAACATATCTCCCCGGGCAAGGAAAACAACAGCAAAAATGAATAAGTGGGACTATATTAAACTGAAAACCTTCTGTACAGCAAAAGACACCATCAATAGAACAAAAAGGAACCCTACAGTATGGGAGAATATATTTGAAAATGACACATCCGATAAAGTCTTGACGTCCAGAATATATAAAGAGCTCACACGCCTCAACAAACAAAAAACAAGTAACTCAATTAAAAAATGGGCAGAGGAACTGAACAGCTCTCCAAAAAAGAAATACAGATGGCCAACAGACACATGAAAAGATGCTCCACATCGCTAATTATCAGAGAAATGCAAATTAAAACTACAATGAGGTATCACCTCACACAAGTAAGCATGGCTGCCATCCAAAAGACAAACAACAACAAATGTTGGTGAGGCTGTGGAGAAAGGGGAACCCTCCTACACTGCTGGTGGGAATGTCAATTAGTTCAACCATTGTGGAAAGCAGTATGGAGGTACATCAAAATGCTCAAAACAGACTTACCATTTGACCCAGGAATTGCACTCCTAGGAATTTACCCTAAGAATGCAGCAATCAAGTATGAGAAAGATCAGTGCACCCGTATGTTTATCGCAGCACTATTTACAATAGCCAAGAATTGGAAGCAACCTAAATGTCCATCGATAGATGAATGGATAAAGAAGGTGTGGTACATATACACAATGGAATACTACTCAGCCATAAGAAAAGGGCAAATCCTACCATTTGCAGCAACATGGTTGGAGCTGGAGGGTACTATGCTCAGTGAAACAAGCCAAGTGGAGAAAGAGAAATACCAAATGATTTAACTCATCTGTGGAATATAAGAACAAAGGAAAAACTGAAGGAACAAAACAGAAGCAGAATCACAGAACTCAAGATTGGACTCTAACAGGAACCAAAGGGAAAGGGACTGGGGAGGATGGGTGGGTAGAGAGGGATTAGGGGGGGAAGAAGAAGGGGGGTATTAATATTAGCATGCATGGGGGCGAGAAAGGGGAGGGCTGTACAACACAGAAAAGGCAAGTAGTGATTCTACAACATTTTGCTATGCTGATGGACAGTGACTGTAAAGGGGTTTATAGTGGGGACCTGGTATAGGGGAGAGCCTAGTAAACATAATATTCGTCATTTAAGTGTAGATTAATGATACTAAAAAAAAAAAGAAAAGGCAGTTCCTGTGTGGTGACCTCCAATGAGTTCTACACAAGGGTATAAAGGGCATATAAAAGTGTAGGCAAAGGGTCTGTTTGTGTTTATACAGAGGATCAAAGCCTAATTTGGCTACCCTGAAAATGAACTAAGGTATGATATGAAAAAGAACTTCCAACATCAGCACTCTCAGGAAGACTCATGCCAGAAGATGATCATCAGAAAACCCCAACAAAGCTCTATGCACTGCTACAGGTGTAGATGCACTCATACCACCAGTTCCTGGACTTGCCATGGGAATGAAGAAGGAGATATCTAAGCTGGCCTGTGCATACAGTAAAACAACAAATTTGACTGGATCTATACTGTTGGAACTCAACCAAGAATTAGGAGAAGTGCAAATTGTAGCGCTCCAAAATCTTACAACTACAGACTATTTACTGTTAAAAGAACATACGGGATGTGAACAGTCCCCCAGGAATGGGTTGTTTTAATTTGTCTGATTTCTCTCAGACTGTTCAAGTTCAGTTGGACAATATCCACCATATCGTAGATAAGTTTTCCCAAATGCCTAAGGTGTCTAACTGGTTTTCTTGGTTTCACTGGAGAGGGCTGGTAATTACAGGTATGCTTTGATTATGTAACTATACTCCTATTATGTTAATATGTGTGCGCAATTTAATTAATAGTTTAAAACCTATACACGCTTATGTTACTCTACAAGAAGATATGTCAAAGAAATAATCAATCTTCCCATGTTTTCTTCCATCTGCTACTTCTATAGCTTTTCTTCTTCCTTCCTAATTATAACCCTTAAGTAGAATTTCTGCCTCATATCGAATTTACTGAGTATCATAATTCTTCCAAGTGGTAAAGATACCTCAAGACAAATGCTGGGCATGAAAGCCTCAGGGCATAAATCTGCAAAGAAGTAAAAAGCTAACCTTTTCAAACAATATTGCTTCTCTCTCACTTACCAACTTTACATTTCCCTGTATGGCCCTGGAAGATGACTGGTTAGCCGGAGACGGATAAGATTCCTCAAGGGAGGAACAACCTAAGACAGGCACAGTCGCAGGGCGGCCATCAAGTGAGAAATTGGGGATCAACAGAGTTGAGGCTTAGTACCTCACCCCCCCTGTTCTGAGAGAAATCTTCTGTATACGTGGATGTTTTATTGCCCTTGTCTTGCTTGGATTAACACATAGTCTACAGGCACACACTTGATCATCTACATTTGCTCTCTTACAACACTAAACTATGTTTTCTACCTTTATATTGTATCTACCTACCACTTCAGCATTTTATTAAAAATAATAAGAATAAAGAGAGAAATGTGGGATTCACATATAAATCAAGTATAAAAATCAAATGAGTATTCGTATTTGAACTGTTTGTAGTTCATAATGCATCAGCAAAACTGAAAGTTTCTGTGATGACTGCCCTTGTACTGTTCACCATGTAAGAACTTATTCACTATGTAAGAATTTGTTCTCCATGTAAGAACTTGTTCGTTATGCTTCAGAAGATTGGAGACTGACGAAAATTAGGCTTAGGGTGGATTAATGATTGTGCATTGAGCATTGACTCCCCTATACAGAATTTTATTGTTGTTAACAACCATTTGATCAATAAATATGAGAGATGCCCTCTCAAAAAAAAAAAGTACCCACTTCCAATTGTAAAATAAATAAGTAACCAGTATGTAATGTATAGCATAAGGAATACAGTCAAAATATGGTAACAACTTGGTATGGTGATATCTGGTACCTAGAATTATCATGTATATAAATGTTGAATCACTGTGTTGTACACCTGAATGTAATGTAATGTAATACTGTGTGTCAACTACCCCTCAATAAAAAATAATTATCTCCAAAAAAAAAAAAAAGAAGAGGAGGGAATACTCCCAAACTCATTCTATGAATCCAACATCACCCTAATACTAAAACCAGGCAAAGACCCCACCAAATTAGAAAACTACGGACCAATATCCCTGGTGAAAGTAGATGCACAAATACTCAACAAAATATTAGCAAACTGAATTCAAAACTACATCCAAAGGATCATACACCATGACCAAGTGGGATTCATCCCAGGGATACAAGGATGGTACAGAATTAGAAAATCCATCATCATCATCCACCATTCAACAAAAATAGGGACAAAAACCACATGATCATATCCATAGACGCTGAAAAAGCATTTGACAAAATTCAAAATCCATTCATGATAAAAATTCTCAACAAAATGGATATAGAGGGCAAGTACCTCAACATAATAAAGGCCATATATGATAAACCGACTGCCAACATCATACTGAACAGTGAGAAGCTGAAAGCTTTTCCTCTGCGATCGGGAACAAGACAGGGATGCCCACTCTCCTCACTGTTATTCAACATAGTACTGGAGGCCCTAGCCACGGCAATTAGACAAAACAAAGAAATACAAGGAATCCAGGTTGGTAAAGAAGAAGTTAAACTGTCACTATTTGCAGATGACATGATATTGTACATAAAAAACCCAAAAGACTCCACTCCAAAACTGCCAGAGCTAATATCAGAATTCAGCAAAGTTGCAGGATACAAAATTAACACACAGAAATCTGTGGCTTTCCTATACACTAACAATATAGAAACTAACTAATAGAAAGAGATTCAGGAAGACAATTCCATTCACAATAGCATCAAAAAGAATAAAATACCTAGGAATAAACCTAACCAAGGAAGTGAAAGACCTATACCCTGAAAACTATAAGACACTCTTAAGAGAAATTAAAGAGATCACAAACAAATGGAAACTCATCCCATGCTCCTGCCTAGGAAGAATTAATAGCATCAAAATGGCCATCCTGCCCAATGCAATATACAGATTCGATGCAATCCCTCTCAAACTACCAACAGCATTCTTCAATGAACTGGAACAAATAGTACAAAAATTCATATGGACACACCAAAGACCCTTAATAGCTAAAGCAATCCTGAGAAGGAAGAATAAAGTGCAGGGGATCTCACTCCCCAACTTCAAGCTCTACTACAAAGTCACAGTAATCAAGACAGTTTGGTACTGGCACAAGAACAGAGCCACAGACCAATGGAACAGAATAGAGATTCCAAACATTAACCCAAACATATATGGTCAACTAATATTTGATAAAGGGATCATGGACATACAATGGGGAAATGACAGTCTCTTCAATAGATGGTGCTGGCAAAACTGGACAGCTACATGTAAGAGAATGAAACTGGATCACTGTCTATCCCCATACACAAAAGTTAATTTGAAATGGATCAAAGACTTGAATGTAAGTCATGAAACCATAAAACTCTTAGAAAAATACACAGGCAAAAATCTCTTAGACATAAACATGAGTGACCTCTTCTTGAACATATCTCCATGGGCAAGGGAAACAAAAGCAAAAATGATCAAATTGGACTATATCAAGCTGAAAATCAGCAAAGGACACCATCAATAGAACAAGAAGGTATCGTACAGTGTGGGAGAATATATCCATAAATGAAAGATCCGATAAAGGTTTGACATCTAAAATATATAAAGAACTCACACACCTCAACAAACAAAAAGCAAATAATCCAATTTAAAAATGGGCAGAGGAGCTGAATAGACAGTTCTCTAAAGAAGAAATTCAGATGGCCAACAGACACATGAAAAGATGCTCCACATCGCTTGTCATCAGAGAAATGAAAATTAAATCCACAATGAGATATCATCTCACACCAGTAAGGATGGCTACAATCCAAAAGACAAAGAACAAATGTTGGCGAGGTTGTGGAGAAAGGGGAACCCTCCTACACTGCTGTTGGGAATGTAAGTTAGTTCAACCATTGTGGAAAGCATTATGGAGGCTCCTCAAAATGCTCAAAATAGAAATACCATTTGACCCAGGAATTCCACTTCTAGGAATTAACCCCAAGAATGCAGCACTCCAGTTTGAAAAAGACAGATGCACCCCTATGTTTATTGCTGCACTATTTACAATAGCCAAGATATGGAAGCAACCTAAATGTCCATCAGTAGATGATTGGATAAAGAAGATGTGGTACATATACACAATGGAATATTACTCAGTGATAAGAAGAAATCAGATCCTACCATTTGCAGCAACATGGATGGAGCTAGAGGGTATTATGCTCAGTGAAATAAGCCAGGCAGAGAAAGAGAAGTACCAAATGATTTCACTCATATGTGGAGTATAAGAACAAAAGAAAACTGAAGGAACAAAACAGCAGCAGAAGCACAGAACCCAAGAATGGACTAACAGTTACCAAAGGGAAAGGGACTGGGGAGGATGGGTGGGGAGGGAGGGATAACGGCAGGAAAAAAGAAAGGGGCATTACGATTAACATGTACAGTGGGGGGGGCACAGGTAGGGCTGTGCAATGCAGAGGAGACAAGTAGTGATTTTATAGCATCATATTATGTTGATGGACAGTGACTGTGAATGGGTATGTGGGTGGACTTAGTGAAGGGGGGAGCTTAGTAAATGTAATATCCTTCATGTAATTGTAGATTAATTATACCAAAATAAAACTAATAAAAAAAAGAATGAAAGAAAATTGAGAGAACTGTGTGATCAATCCTAGGAGAACAATATTCACATTATAGGGGTACCATAAGAAGAAAAAGAGAGAAAAAGGGATAGAAAGTGTCTTTGAGGAGGTAATTGCTGAAAAATTCCCCAATCTGGGGAAGGAGAGAGTCTCTCAGGCCATGGAGGTGCACAGATCTCCCAACACAAGGAACCCAAGGAAGACAACACCAAGACATAAAGTAATTAAAATGGCAATGAGCAAGGATAAGAACAGACTATTAAAAGCATCCAGAGAGAGAAATAAGATCACATACAAAGGAAAGCCCATCAGGCTAACATCAGACTTCTCAGCAGAAACCTTACAGGCCAGAAGGGAATTGCGTGATGTGTTTCATGCAATGAGGCAGAAGGGCCTGGAACCAAGATTACTTTATCTGGCAAGATTATCATTTAAATTTCAAGGAGGGATTGGACAATTTCCAGTTAAGCAAAACCTGAGAGAATTTACCTCCCACATACCATCTCTTCACCCTATTTTGGAGGGACTGCTATAGATGGAAGTGTTCCTAAGGTTTAATAGCTGTCACCAGAGGAAATAAAGCTACAGTAAAGAAAGTAGAACAGCTAATTACAAAGCAAATGCAAAATTAAATTAACTATCCCCAAAGTCAATCAAGGGATAGAAAAAGAGTATAGAATATGATACCTAATATGCAAAAAATGGAGGAGGAAGAAAAAGAAGGAGAAAAGGAAAAGAACCTTTAGATTGTGTTGGTAATAGCACATTAAGTGAGTTAAGTTAGACTCTTAGATAGTAAGGAAATTAACCTTGGACCTTTGATAACCGTGAATCTAAAGTTTGCAATGACAATAAGTACAGACCTATCGCTAATCACCCTAAATATAAACGGACTGAATGCACCAATCAAAAGACACAGAGTCACTGAATGGATAAAAAAACAAGACCCATCTATATGCTGCTTACAATAGACATACTTTAAACCCAAAGACATACACAGACTAAAAGTGACTGGATGGAAAAAGATATTTCATGCAACTAAAAGAGAAAAAAGCAGGTGCTGCAGTACTTGTATCAGATAAAATAGACTTCAAAACAAAGAGAGTCAAAAGAGACAAAGAAGGACATTACATAACGATAAAGGGGTCAATCCAACAAGAAGATATAACCATTATAAATATCTATGCACCTAACACAGAAGCACCTACATCTGTGAAACAAATTCTAACTGAATTAAAAGGGGAAACAGAATGTAATGCATTCATTCTAGGAAACTTCAACACTCCAGTCACTCCAGAGGACAGATCAAGCAGACAGAAAGTAAGTAAGGACACAGAGACACTGAACAACAACATATTAGAACAGATGGACATAGCAAACATCTACATAATTCTACACCCAAAGGAGCAGAATACACATTCTTCTCAAGTGCACATGGAACATTTTCAAGAATAGATCATATATTAGGCCACAAAAAGAGCCTCAGTAAATTCAAAAAAGATTGAAATTGTACGAACCAGTTTCTCAGATGACAAAGGTATGAAACTAGAGATAAATTATGCAAAGGTTATAAAAAATCCTACAAACACACGGAGGCTTCTCAACATCCTCCTAAATAACAAATGCATCAGTGACCAAATAAAAACAGTGATCGAGCAATATATGGAGACAAATGACAACAACAACTAAAAACCACAAAATCTGTGGGACACAGCGAAGGCCATGCTAAGAGGAAAGTACATTGCAATACAGGCCTACCTCAGGAAAGAACAACAATCCCATATGAACAGTCTAAACTCACAATTAATGAAACTAGAAAAAGAAGAACAAATGAGGCCCAAAATCAGTAGAAGGAGGGACATAATAAAGATTAGAGCAGAAATAAATTAAATTGACAAGAATAAAACCGTAGAAAGAACCAATGAAAGCAAGAGCTGATTCTTTGAGAAAATAAACAAAATAGATTAACCCCCAGCCAGATTTATCAAGAAAAAAAGAGAATCTACACACACAAACATAACCAAAAATGAGAAAGGAAAAAATCACTATGGACACCACAGTAATACAAAGAATTATTAGAGATTACTATGAAAAATTATCTGCTAACGAACTGGATAACCTAGAAGAAATGGACAACTTTCTAGAAAAAAACAATGTTCCAAGGCTGACCAAGGAAGAAACAGAAAATCTGAACAGACTGATTACCATACCAGCAACGAAATTGAACTGGTAATCACGAAACTACCTAAGAACAAAACCCCTGGACCAGATGGCTTCACTGCTGAATTTTATCAAACATTTAGTGAAGACCTAATACCCATTCTCCTTAAAGTTTTCTAAAAAATAGAAGAGGAGGGAATACTTTTAAATTCATTCTATGAGGCCAGCATCACTCTAATACCAAAACCAGGCAAAGACACCACAAAAAAAGAAAATTACAGACCAATATCCCTGATGAACATAGATGCAAAAATACTCAACAAAATATTAGCAAACTGAATTAAAAAATACAACAAAAAGATCAGCCATCATGATCAAGTAGTATTTATTTCAGGGATGCAATGATGGTAAAATATTAAAAAATCCATCAACATCATTCACCATATCAACAACAAAAAAGGACAAAAAACACATGATAATCTCCATTGATGCTGAAAAAGCATTTGACAAAATTCAACATCCATTCATGATAAAAACTCTCAACAAAATGGATATAGAGGGCAAGTACCTCAACATAATAAAGGCCATATATGACAAACCCACAGCCAATATCATACTTAACAGCAAGAAGCTTAAAGTTTTTCCTTTAAGATCAGGAACAAGACAAGGATGCCCACTTTCTCCACTTCTATTCAACATAGTACTGGAGGTCCTAGCCATGGCAATCAGACAACACAAAGAAATAAAAGGCATCCAGATTGGCAAGGAAGAAGTTAAACTCTCCCTGTTTGCAGATGACATGATATTGTACATAAAAAACCCTAAAGAACCCACTCCAAAACTACTAGATCAAATATCTGAATTCAGCAAAGTTGCAGGATACAAAACTAATATAGAGAAATCTGTGGCTTTCCTATACACTAATAATGAACTAGCAGACAGAAAAATCAGAAAAACAATTCCATTCACAGTTGCATCAAAAAGAATAAAATAAACCTAGGAATAAACCTAACCAAGGAAGTGAAAGACATATACTCTGAAAACTACAAGACACTCATGAGAGAAATTAAAGAAGACATCAATAAATGGAAATACATCCCCTTTTCGCACACTTTGATATGACCTTTATACCATTGTGAAGAACCTATTGGAGATCACCACACAGGAACTTCTTTTTTTCTTTTTAAGAGAAAGGAATATTATCAGAAAAATGTACTTCCATAGCTGATCATCTGACACCCTTTAAAAGATCAAAATTAATGATATGTAATGCATGCATTAATCATTGATTTGCAGTTAGTTTTATCCTATCAGGGAGTAATCCCCCTTTTCTTTCTCTTTTTTTTGTTATCATTAATCTACAGTTACATGAAGAATATTATGTTTACTAGGCTTTCCCCTACACCAAGTCCCCCCCACAAACCCCATTACAGTCAACCCCTTTTAAGGACGTTGTTTTTCTAGAAAATTCTCCCCAATATAAAGCTGTTATCTAGCTTTCTTGAACTTCCTTTCCTTTTTCTCCCTTCCAGACAAAATAGAGTTTGTCTAACCCCCTTCAGACTTAAAGACAACCGCCAGCAGCCCCAGGTCCTTTTCTCTCCTGACCAACTGTCGTTCCCTCTTCTCCGCAGGACTCAGAATCCAGTCATCTGGCTGCATTCTAGTCAGGAAATTCTGCTGCCCGAAGGTGGTGCTTAGCCCTGAGCCCTGCCCTCCAGCTGTGTCCTGGTCAAAGATCTTGTGACCGTAATTCATCATTCTCCAGAAACAATTCATCTATTCCTATAGCCTAATGTTGCCTTAGGGTACAGTCACACCTTGCATTGTAAATAAGTAGCAAGCTTGTGATCAACCCAAAACGCTTGTGTCTCTTCCAGCTAAATTTGCGGCTAAGTCAGGTGTCCCCTGCTGGAGCTAAATCACAGATGGGCGATTTGGAGAAGCGGTGAAGGCACTCTGGTTGAGGGGAGAAGCTTGGGCCAGGTGGTGTTCAGGGAAAACTGAGCAGCTACCAGGAAGCAATAGTGGCTGTGATGCTACAGTAATTAAAAGTTTTATATCAGCATGGAGATAGAGCCAAACAGAATACCGAAATGGAGCCATAGAAAGTAAAGAATGTTAAAGATTTCCTTTCAAAATAAGTGGGGCAAATATGGACTACTCAATATGTGGTGTTAGAAAATGTGGCTATCCTTTTGTCTGAAATCATGAGATGATGCATTCTCATCTATCATTATATATATATCCAAATTAATTTCAGATATATTAGATATCTAGATGTTTTATTATATAAATATTACATAAATATCAAATATGTGAAAAAAAGACATCTTTTTAGTTATGGAAAGAATCTTCCTAAAAAAGACCCAAAAATGCCATTTAAAATGTTCTATACAGCAGAAGGCATTAGTTTATTGAAGTGCTAAATGATCCAGCCTCCTTGCTACTCACCAACATAGATTATGGATCTTTGGTTTGTGAGAAGGCTGGACTATAAGAGAGAGGATGACTTTCTTAGGAAGAAAATAGTTAGCATTCTGTAAAGTATTATGAATATATAAAATATTATTTTTACTTAAACTCCCAGATTGCAAGTCTAACTGTACCACTAAGAATATCTATGCATCTATGTAAATGTAAACATGATTGTCTATTTATATGTATAGATGTACATATCTATACATGTATTAAAAACATCTTCATATATAATTATGTATATGGCAGAAAAACAAGTGAATATCACACTTACATATAATACTCACTTTCTCTAAACCTATGCATATATTTCTTGCAGGAAAGCTGCCACCCGCTCAGTGCAGATGAGCTGATGATCCTGGGAGAAATCTTGGCGGTAGAGGAAAGAACTAGTTGCGAAACACAGTTTTCTCAGGAGTGGAAGGGAGGGTTCCAGGCATGTGGCAGCTCTGAAAAGGTTGGCTGACTGAATAAATGCTTGTGTGGACAAATGAGTGAAGGGCCAGTAGCTGAATGGGACATGAAGTGGGGGAGTAAGAACCTGTCACAAGGCCTTGAGAGGAACTGATGTCACAGTCTCAGGCCTACAGGCATGTGACAAGTGACATTTGGGCTCCATTCACTTGTTTTTCTGCCAAGCTCTGAGCTTGAGAATCATTACAATACTGTCTGCGCTAGCTGTAACTCACTTCGGAAGGAGTCAGAGCCTCATTTAAAATGATCTGAATTCAAATACAGAGGTGGTTTCTAGTGAAACTTAAAAATTGAACAAGGAGAGATCATAGGATAGAATCATAAATAACTTTATCTTGTTTCCTAACATCTGTTACAACCCTGTCTCTGGAATAAACACTTGACTACCCTTCTAATAAGAGACAGTCCTTCAACCACCCTAAGACTCACAGTATAACTTCAATAATTTCATGTGTCTAGTGTCTGGTAAAAAGCTTCAAACCTGAGTTACCATTAAACTTGCCTTCCTCGTTAGGACCTCCTGTGAACTGCCTGGATGCTGGACTGTGATGTGAAGAAAGGGTTTTCTTTCTCTTTTTTCCTGCCTGATGGTCTCCCCTGCCCCCTGCCCTAGCTTGCCACCCAGGCAGGGAGACAGCCTACAGTACCAGAAAGTTCTTGCTCAGCTCATATTGGTCTAAGATGGCTCACTCTCTCTGGGCCAGAAGATACCTGAATCTGACTCTCATAAGCCATTTTGTGGGTTATTTGGCAATTCCTTCTCTTTATGTCTTTGGCTGCAATTCCTGCAGTATGGACAACAGTGCTTCATCAACTGGCTCTTCCTCACTCAGCTCTTGTTTTTTTATTGCTTCAGGCAACACAGAATCTCTCCTTTGGTCTCCTCCTCTTGCAGATGGGCCTCTACCTGGATTTTAAAGGTATCCAGGATGATTCCGCTCCCAGGACTTCTTCGGTTCAAAAGGACACATGCATTCTCTGCCCAGGCAGACTCTGGAGGTTCAGAGCAATCCCAAACTGGCAACTCTTCAGCACAAAATACCCAACATTCACCAGCATATCTTGCCTGACTTCCAGATTTCCTGAGCACAGTCAGACGTATATCCATTTTGGCCTCCAACTAAGGAAAACACATTTCAAGCTCTCCAAACAATCCATTAAGTGACTCTTGATGACCTCCTTTAGGTAGAACTATGCATAGCAATAGTACTCACTCCAGAAAACCCTCCTACAACCAGTTTTCAGACATTTCCTTTAAAAAAACTGATGCTCTCTATCTCCCAACTAATTTTGGTACTGGATACTTTTCTTAGTGCTGCACCAGAATATTTCAACTGAACTTATTTCTATACTAGTTCTCCTAATGTTACTTTTTGTCTCAGGTTGACGGCTCTGAGTCTTTGGCTGACTGAAGTCTCTACTGGGAAAACTGGCTTACTTATCTTAATATGAATGTATAAAAAACCACAGGACAAGGATTTGGGGAATATTCACCTGTTTAACTTGTTTTCTGTGGCCACCACCATCCACAAGGCTCCCAAGGATCCCTGCTTCCTGGTATTCAAACCTTGTGTCGTGCCCCAGTATCACATTTCTGGAGGCCAGAAGACTGAAACAAGGGATCAGCAGAGTCGGTTCCTTCCGTGGGCTCTGGGGCAGAGTCCCATGCCTTTCTCCCAGCTCTGGGGAATGCTGGCAGTCCTTGGTGTTCCTTAGCTTGTGGACACATCACTCTAATCCCTGCCATTGACTTCAGTGGCCGCCTTCTCTGTCTCCTGTGTTTCATGTGGCCTTCTTATAAGGATAACGGCCACTGGATTTAGGGCCCACCCTAATCTAGCATGACCTCATTTCAATTAGTTATATCTGCAAATACCCCATTTCCAAATAAGGTCACATTCACAGGAATCAAGGGAACATTAATTTTGGGGGTGGACACTGCTCAACCTGGTACAATACCTAACACATCTTGTGAGTTTCCTCCATCCTATGGGTGTGATTATCTTTTATAGTAGAGTTGAATATCCTCAAAGAATATAATATACACACCTTCTACCTGGAAAGAAAATAAGTCTATTACACACTGTGCTTCCTTCATCTGAAAGCATCCTCTGGCTGCAACCAAACAGCTGCTCATTGCTAGTCACTGAAGCACAAGCTCAGAGCTCTCTTTCCCTGTTTTGAGAGAGTCTCCTAAAACTGAACTAGTAAAAGGAGTTTGCTACCTAACTACATAGAAGGAGATGCTCCATTACATAAAACAACCATAATTTCTGAAAGCCTCTCACAGGGTATCACTCCTTCCTAGGGTTCTGCCACACTATGTCTGTACCTCCAGTAGTATTTATTACATTAACTGCACAGACTATGCTCTTGAGCTTGGCTGTGCTTTCTAGTTATCTTTGCTCAGCACATCGTCTGGTGTTTGCAGACCTTCAGTAAATGTTTGTTGAAAAATTGACCAACTAAATTAACTAATGAATTTTTCATACCTGTAAATGAAGCTATCTTAATCGTCTACATAATTTACTCCAATGAGGGGCTGCTGTTCTCATTCATGCTCAGTACGTTCAGTAAATGACATGTTTTTGTTCTCCTCTCTAGTGATGGCTGTAGTCTTGCTTCACCTATTTTCCATGTAATCTCTAGGCGACCTTTAATGAGAGCCTTATCTATCTAGCACTTTATCTGGTCAACATTCCTTGCATGGTTAACATTCCTGTCTCTCTTGATTCACAGTCAGATCAACTGACAGAGTAGGTATTTAAGCCCTGAAATCAATCTCTCCAGATTCTTAATCATTTGACTTTGCTGGGTCAACTTCCTTCCCTTTGCAGGCACAAGCCTTTGTAACCAGACCTCAACCTCAGCTGCCCAGGGACAGTTTTGCAGACTTAACTGTGAGGTGCCTGAGTCTCAGACCTGATGAGGACCTGGATGTCTTTATCTGTTGGGCATGCTGTCTCTTGCAGCCAAGCAAGGGTTATAAACTCAAGCAGCTTCAGCTGTCCACTCACTGTATATAGCCAGAGAATCTTTCCCTGTGCACCCAGTGCCCACTATTTCAGCCACGTTGACAGATAATTATGGGAAGAAATGCAAAGCCCATTCATTCCCATGTAATTGCCACAGCATGTAATCTGAAGCCAGCCCAGCACATCAGTGAGAGGAATGTACATGAATGGCAGAAATGTCAAAGGGGAAGAAGGCCAACAATGGCATCCTTTCCCCAGTGTGAAATATAGGCCATCAGCTTGCAAAGCCCTGCAGGCTGCCTGAGAGCACCTGCACATGGAGTCAGGATCTCCCTTGGGCTGAAATTTCTACGAGGCCAATATAGACCTTCTGGGAGTCAAACTCTTTCAGCCACTTAATGTAATGCACCCACCCCTGCAGTGATCAGTGGCATCACTACTGTCACTGGCACGGCCAGAGGTAAAGAAAGTAGGAGTTGCAGCCAGCACCACTCAGTGGTCTGGGCAATGTGAGCACTGAGGCTTACCCAGGTGCCAGGACTGGGCTGCATGCTTTAGGTGCAATCGCCCCCTGAATACCTTGAATGATGATATGATGTAGATGATCACAATTTTTCTGATGAACAAATAGAGACTATAAGAAGAGATTTTCATGATCATATTGCTATTAAGCAGCACAGTGAGGGTTTAAGGCCAGCCCTGCCTGACAACAGATCCTGAGAATCAGGAAGGAGGCTGCAGGGGATGGTTTTATCCCAACCAACCTACATGGCCTCAATGACAGTGACTGATCTGGCTTTAATTCCAGAGCTTTGGAAGCAACTCTTCAACCTTCCTGCAAGCTCTGCCCAGTGGAGGAACTGGTATCCTCATGCCATTTTTCTGTCTCCTCACATATACTTATTGAACATGTAAAAGTATGTTTTAAAGGAGTTTAAAGCATGACACTCATAGAAGTATAGAATATATGTCAAAAATGTATCCAACTATTGAGAGACGTAGCATGATAAAGCTGGTTCCAAACACATTTTGAAGAACTAGATATTTATAGCTATTTTGGAAAAAAAAGGAATATGATTTAGAGATTAGATACAACACTGGCTAGAGTCTTACAGGAAATAAAATCATGACCTTGAGTTTATCTTCTCTACCAAATAGAAATCTAGAAAGCAACATGGAACCTCATGGTAGTATCTGGTCCTGATCAAATAGTTAATGGCAAAGCCAGACGCAGGTACATTTTGTTAGATCAGTGGGGCTCCCAAACTTCGCTGCACATGAGGACCATTTGGGGAAATTAAAAAAATTCTGTTGTCCAAGGTCCCACCTGTTCTCATAGTAATAAATTACCAGAAACATAGAGGCTTCACTTCATTCTCTTACACTTCATTCTCTTACAATTCTGGAGGTCAGAGTCTAGAATGGGTTCACAGGGCTGTGTTCCTTCTGGCTCTAGGGGAGAAGCCATTCCTTGCCATTTCCAGGTTTAGAGGCCGCCTATTCCTTGGCTTGTGGCCACTTCCTCTATTTGGTAGAGAAGATAAACTCAAATCTTCAAACCTGCTGCAGAGTGTCCTCTCACCCTTCTCTGACCTCTGCTTCCATCTTCTCTTTCTAATGCTGATCCTCCTGCCTCCCTTTCTTAAGGGCATGTGACTACTCTGCATGTCCCTGGATAACCAGGGCACTCTTCCTGTCTCAAGATCTTGAACTCAATCACATGTGCAAAAATTTTGACCATGTAAGGCAATATATGCACAGGTTCTGAGGATTGGGTCATGGACATCTTTGTGGGGGGGGCTTAGTTGGCCCACCATATCACCCCTTGTCAGTCAATCAGAATGTCCAGGAGGAACCAGGCATCTGTATTTTTTGAAGATCCACAGGTATTTCCAAGGTGATGAGAAGCTTAAAACTTATTGCCCTAAATAATTAAAAACCTTTGGGGGACCATGTTAAATAATGCTCCAAAATGACATGGAGAGTGTATGTTATTGACTTGGGTTTATTTCTAAGTTTGGAATAATTTTTCTCAACTAAAAAAATGTATCAACTAATTCTCGAATTATCACAGGTCTCCTTGATTCACATCTGCAATCACTTACTTCTTTGTGTGTCTGGCCTTGGACTAGATGCTGTTCTCATCGACTCTATACTTGGCAGGCCACTGCTGCCTTTCACCTTCTAAAAAATGGAGTAAATGCAACTCCTTCCTGTCAGAATGGTGGTGACAGTGGAGGAAGGTGTAAGCGATGTGATTGAAATGCCATCTGTAAACATGACTGCTGCACAAGCCTGTGGTCAGCTGCCGGAGGATGGACCAGTGTCAGGTTTCCATAGCCAAGAATCATGCCTTGTGGACAACAGAAGATTGAAGCTTGTAAATGCTGTTCAGATAACTAAAATGAAAATAGCATATATCCTTGCACACCCACCCATCTGTCCTTCAATTATGTCTAATGGCTGAGAGCAAACAGAGGGGAGCTGTGGAAGCAGTTCGTGGCGGGATACCTGGGAACCTTGGGGAAGCTCCAAAGACATAAAACCTCTGGCTCTAAACTTATCATCAATCTGAGTTTACTGCATTTCACCCAGTGCTGATCCCAGGGCCTCAGGGTAAACTCACTGGTTCTGATTTTCAACACAAACACCTACACCTGAGTTCTTTATAGTAGTTCTTATCTTTTAATTGAAATGACAGGATGTTCCCAAGGTTTGTGACAATGTGCAGAATATGCCTGGAGACTCTGAAAGATCTGAAGAATGCTTCTCAGGCTTAAGGAAGAGCAAGGTTAGACTCTTAGGGTCCACCTTATAGGCTTTTTGGAAAAAATGGGATTCTAGAATAAGAATCCTACATTAGATACAAAACTGGTTAATGTCCTATAGGTCAATAAAAACATGACCTTTTGGTTATCTTCTCTATCACCTAGAAATCTACATAATAACATAGCCTCCCTACTTCATGTATAATTCTCATCTGTGGACTATTCTCCCTGTAGACACAAGACTCAACCTGGTTGACAAGTTTCATCAAGTCCTTGTCACTAGACAAGACTGATAATCCAAATTAAATGTACCATGGATCAGGTTTCCTAAAGCACTGGCTTTCAAATCTCCTTCAGATAGCAGAACTGATTTTTCAAATGAAATCATATGCCAAAACGTGTATTATAAAATGTTAAAACTGCTATCTCAAAAGTTGGCACCATTATGCTTCTTAGAAAAGTTGCATCCTATGATCTGCCAATTCCATGTTCGTGAATTCACCTGCTTGCTAAAATGTATTTATAGCTCTAAAATCAATAGCTGGAATGCCCTCGCAGTCCTTCTCAGATGTCTGCAGGGCAGTGGAAGAATGAAGTCACCCAATACATGTGCTTCCAGCTGAGACGGAACAAGGCTATGTGCTCTGCCTTCTTATTTTGGCTCTGATACTATCAACAAGGTGTCCTTTTAGAGGGCTAGTTGGTGCCCCTCCCCCCCTTTTTCCGCATTTTTGTGCTTTTTGTTGGGGATTTTGCTGTTTAAAATGGACCCCAAGCATAGTGCTCAAGTGCTGTCTGTTCCTAGACTCAAGAATCCTGTGATGTGCCTCACAGAGAAAATATATGTTAGACAAGCTTCCTTCAGACATGAGTTACAGTGCTGTTGGCCATGAGTTCAATAGTTAATGAACTGTTAATGAATCATTGGCATCACTTATATGATGTTTTTATAGACACACACATAAAACAAAGTTATGTACTGAATGGTTGACAAACGTGTGACCAGAGGCTTGCAGGAACCTGGCCCTATATTTCTCCTAGGAGCAGTGGTTCAGAGCTCATTAATACTGATTTACAAGGATTTTATAGAATATAACTACTGGGAATGACAAGAATCAACTGTATCTTTGGAAAAATATCTGGATGATGTGTGCCATCAGTTCGGTGGTGAAACTCTAGGGCCGCAGGCAGAAATGTCTGTGTTTCTACAGGACTGGAGTAGACAGGGGGAAGAAGGGAGGAAAGAGAAGGGAAGGAGGGGAGAGAGGAGCCGTTGGTGGGAAGGGACATGATTTCAGTAAAGGGGCTGCTTCAGTAAAGGGCCAGGAGAGCAGATCCCAGCAACAGGGAAACCAAAATGGTGTTTAAAAAACAGGAATGTCTGATATAGAGTTTCAGGATTTCTTACTATGTTGGGTACACTCTTACCTTCTCCTTGTGATTTCCAGCTCTTTCTTAAAATCTGCTGTGCTTACATATGCTTCTCATGGCTGAGGCTTTGGGTTTATTTCTGTTTATTTTTTCCTCATGGAAATCGGAGATGTAACTTACTTTCCTGTCTTCAGCAAAATGACGCAGAACTTTGTAAGGAGGCAGGATCTTACTCAGCAGGGATCTTACACAATACTGCAAATCCTCCAGGGATCTGAACACATCTAGGGGAGAACTTTGCAGAGTTGAAGGCTTTGGAATCCAAAGCCCCTTTCCTAGGGAGTTAGGCAATCTTAGCTAACTCTCAAAGGTCTGAGAGGACCCGGGGGACACCATGGAGCTGTTCTGTCTGAAACAGGGTAGGATGCAGAGCCCTGCTTGAGGGCCCTTTCCCTTGACACCCTCCTTGACTCACAGAACAGAGAATATATAAGATATACCCAGCTAAAAAGCACCATTCTTTCTTGGGCCTGGGCCTAGTATGCTCCCCAACTATGGCCCTAGAAAAGATCACCCAGGGGTTAACTTAACCTGCCTACTCTTAGTTGGCTTTTCACAAGGCTCACAGATTATTCCCAGAGCACAGAGGGAGAACTGAGGACTGGCCTGGGGTTGGAAAGGCTCAGAGCTCTCTGGGGAAAAATGGTAGCAGCAGAACCCAAACCTGTCACTTGTCTTCATGCTTCCCTGTGGAATTCTGCTAACAGTCAGGCTCCCCACTGACCTGGCTCCTTTCCTGGTGGAGCCAGGTGGAGCTTTTAATCAAATGAAACCAGCCTCTTGAACATTCCAGCAAACTTGAGCAGGCAGTGATTTCCCCTGACTCCATGCACGTGCCAGAAATGCTCCTGCCACTTAAATCTGCAATTTCTCAGCTGTGGGGTAAGCGGTGGGAGTGCTGATGAAGTGGGCCAGGAGACCCAGCATTCCTCGGGACCCTCCACAGCCAGAAGAGGGGAAAGAAGCAGAGGGAGGTGGCTGCTGCTCCTGTGGCACCTGCTTATCCAGGAGGAAAGGATGTGTGCAGCAGCTCTTAGTCCTCCGGGCTCTGCTGGTCCCTTTGCTTATGCTCTGTGGTCTGGGAGCCAATGCCCCGGGACCTCTTTGTTTTGTCTCCTGAGCCCAGGGTGTACACTGGCTGCAGTAAGATGCCCAAATCACAAACATGTTTGCATTCCCTTGTCTCATGCTTTTCCCTTACTAAGTTTGTCAAAGCTGGTAACCTGTTTTCTCCTTTTGGCTTACGGACTAACAGATTAGTGAGTTTAAAGCTCTTTGACAAGGAAGATATACTTGCTACACATAAATGTGTTGGATGTAGGCAGTAATAGAAAAGAAAAAAAGATCATTATTAAAAATGTGGTGGTAAGATAGCAAGGTCTGAGTCTTCCTACAGATATTCAGGAAGGTGGAATGTCTGTCTTTCAGTAATAGGACCTGTACAGACAATACGGTAAACTATTTGGTCTGTTCTATAAAATATCTATTAGACCACTTGCTTTACTCAGAAGACTGTTTAATTCAGGCAAAACAGTCTGACTAGTAGACCAAAATGAACACAGACTGGAAGTAACCCTGATTCTTAATATCAAAATGTAGTTTAGTTAAAAGATTTCACACTAAAATGAGAATGTCTCTCTTACCCATCCCAGCCCCATACAACTGTGTGTGTGAGATGGGAGTCGGGTGGGGAAGGGGTGTTAGGACAGGTCCTGCAGCCACAGTAGCCTGGTAACAGGTGCAATCAGCTTCTCATGTGCAGGGAAACAGTAGGTTGGGAGGCCAGGCTCAATAGGACCCGAGGCAGGAATGCTGAGCCTATCACCCTGCAGGAAATGAACTTGCTTTTCATGGGTCTGAGGTCCTATCTGGTTGAATAGGTTCTGGCAAGGTAGATGAAGGCATCTGTGGAATTCCTCACTGTTTTCTTCAAACACACTGTTTTCAATCAGAACTTCTCATCTAACAAAGCCTCATTAAGTACATACCATTGCCAAGCATTGTGTGGTCCAGAGTGGCCTGTCTGCTTTGGGATCACACTGGCTTGGCTGCCTGCCTATGTATACAGGGCCAGGTTCACTGAACAGAGCAGTGATCTTTGGTGGCTTGGTCACATCTTCTGGAAGTCGATCAGGACACCAGAGCTGCTTCCTAACTGAGATGAGTAAATCCTCCTCCCTCTCTGTTCATGACCCATCAGGGCTGCAGACCTTGGATCACCAACCATCCCTCAAGACTTTAGATCATTTTTCATCACTTTTGCCTGAACTATTGCTATTTCTAGGCTCCCCGCCGCTCATCTTCAATACAGCCTACACACTACTGTCAGATTCCTCGTCTTTAAACATGGCTTTGATCCTCATTCCTCCTCTGCCTGAAAAGCTTCAAATAGTTCCCACTGCCTGCAGAGTAAAGGCGACACTGCTTAGGCTGCCACTGCAGTCTCCTACCATATGGCCCCAGCCTGCTGTTTGCACGCCCATCTCCCACTCTCCTAAACACACCTTCCTCTTCAGTCAGCTCCCTGCAGGATGCCAGAGCATGCTGGCCCACCGTTCCCCTGCACCTTTGCTTACAAACAGCTCCTCCAGTACTGGGATGTCTCCCACACTCCACTCTCTCTCTCTGTAAAAATCCTCCCCATTCTTTAAGAACTAGCCAAATAATTCTTAATTAGGTCATCCCAGAGTGACATCTTCCGTGTTTCAAGTTTACTAAGTCAGTTACAGGCATTCGTTTGGTGTCCCTGATTCTTTCCAAATGTATCCCACCAATAAGACATCGGTGAGTGGGTGCTGGCAACTGCAGGGCCATGGCAATGGAATATCCGCAGGGCTGCTCCCCTGTTCCCTTTTAAATGGCAGGCATGATCTGGAGTAGGCAGCAGAGGAGGAATAGGAAAGTTCCAAGGGAAGAAATACCTGACATTTCTCCAACAGAAAGTAAGTTTCATAAGTGGCAAAGCTGTTTTCTGTAGCAAATGGAATTCGTCACTGTTTTCTGTCAAATTCACTTTTTTTCTAAAACACAGGGTCTGATGTTACATCTCTCTTTAAAGCTGATGCTGTTGTCTTCATCTCAACCCCTCTGGGAGCACGCTTTTGCCCTGTGTTCTGAGCAGCAGTCACAGACCTCACTGAGCCATTCACCCACACTTGCCCAGGTACCCCCAACCAGGCCCCATTTGCACAGCATGGCCAATGTTCAGACACTGTGTGACAGAACATGAGCCTAAGTGACTGCTGCTCCCTGACTCTAGCCTATGGCCTTGACTTCATCAATACATTAGCCTATATAAATGAGCCAGGCAGCTGCAGAGCACTGTGGCACTGATACGGAATAAAGCCTTTATATATTGTGAAGAGAGATTCTGTTCTTCCTAGCACCAAGGCATGGGGTATGAGAAACCCTCTTGAATTGAATTCTGAGAAGCTGCTAGCTATGATAAAAAGTCACTTGACTATAAGTTTGAATGCCTGCTGTCTGATCCTCCATAAATGTCTGATATGACTGGTATTTTGTTTTTGGTGGTGGTTTCTTCATCAGTAAATGAAAGGTTTTCTTTATCTCTTGAGCTTTTTCAAGCTCTGGGATTCCATGCATCTGAATCATCTTTGTGCCCAAGACTGAACTAAATGACTGCTTAAGATGTCTTCCAACATTGTGACCCCTGAAAATTGCTATGATTGCTGCTACACAAAGAACATGCATTTGTGGAAATCTTTTTTTTCTTCACAGTTTTTTGTTTGTCCATTTCTTTACTCTGACATGGCATGTAAAGTTTTCCGAAATTGCTGGTTCTGCTGGTATCAATCAAGATCCCTGACTGCAAGCAACAGAAATCAAGTCTGGATAACTTAATATGAAGAGGAATCCAGTGGAAGATTCCTTGAGATCTCACAGACTCTCAGCTCTGTGGACTGGGAACCAGGATGACACAAAGGGCTGGCAATGAAGAAGCTGAGTCCACTGTTTATGTTTGACCACTGCCGACCTTGAGGTCCCCACCCTTCTTTCTTGCCTGCTCCCTATCTGGGCAACCAATTTAAGAAGACCTGTGAGTGTTTCTATGCCTCTGTGGTCAGCCAGGAATCTCAAACAGTACAGCCTCTGGCTCAGTGCATGGTCCCAACCCAGCTCTACCCATCACCCACAATAAAAGCTCAAAGCACCATCTTTACCCCAACCCTCCTGGTCACCTCCTCAACAAACCCAGAGTGAGATTTCTTTTCCTGGGAAACCCCAGCTTGGTGTGAATACTAAATACATTTTATTCATACTCCTTGGTGATGTGTTGTGTCATCGCTCTTGACATACAAATTCCTTGGTGGGCAATCATGCTCACCTCTGGGTGGACTGATTAAAGCAGAAATAGGGAAAACTGGATGGCTGGACCGGAACAGGTATCATGATTTCCTTCTATTCTTTATCCACAAGTATACACAATATATCTGAAACAGGTAACAGTCTCAGATGTGGTTAAGCACAACCAACAACCTTGATGATGGCCTGTTTCATGGTTCTCAAACTTGTATTCCAAGACCCTTAATATAAAGCTAGGGAGTGCTATCTGTAGGTTAGCAATGTCCTACTGTTTCTGTTTTCTGTTGCTCATTTATATTTTTTAACATCAATTTATCCTTTTATCAACTGCAATTGATAAGGTTAAAAACCAGTTTAACAAGTGACTTCACATTTGGGGTTTGCTATTAGTCATTTTCAGTTTGGTGACTATTTTCATAGCTAATAGTCACACTGAATTCAACAGCTGATTAATCCTTTAAAGATTTAATTAGCACTAACAGAGACTTTTGACCTATCCCAGCCTTCATTTCATAATTGTTGAATTGAATTATATTTATGTGTAGACCATTAAAAAAACAATTTACAAGGGTCCAAGTTTCCTTGACATTGGAGGAAGCATTTACCTTCAGTCATATGAGCATCCCCTCTATCTCTTGGGGGAAGTGTACCCTTTTGAGAGGCCCAAGGATAAACTCAAGGTCTAAAGTCATATTCTGTGAAACATTTCTCTAGTCTTTCAGAAAGCCCTCACTATTCGTGGATGCCCATGTATTTTAGGAATTTCTTTCACAGTTATATTCATGCCTTTAAAAATTTTTTTTCCATGGTATTTTGGCTGAAGTTGAAGACTTGGAGTTATCTGAAGGCAGAATTCCCTGTGGAGTCAGCATTCCTAACATCTTGGCATAAATCACCTTATGGTAGGTCCCACTATATCCTTTTATAATTGAAGAGGTTACATTTCTCACATGAGGCCCTGAGAAACTGTATAGAGATTTAAAGCTGATTATTTAGTTTCCCAATCATGTCAAGCTTTGAAATACTATAAGATACTTATAAGCACCATGGGCTGGAACTCCTACCATCCTTTGCAGTGCTCTGAAGGGTCATTTTTAACTGGTTCCTTTACCAGCCAAGTTTCTATTTCAAAGCCCAAATTAGTTTGGACTGCTTCCATACTACCACTTAACATTTCTAACAGTAGAGTAGTTCACAGGCTTACCAGCACGTGCCCACCAGCCTCACCAAGGCTCCAGTGACCCCATACTAACGCTTAGCTTAGATAACCTTTGAAGTTTCTTCCTCCCTGGGAGGCTATGATACAGACTTGACTTCTAGTAATACTGTGAAACTGCATGCCAATCACCTTTCAATATTATCTCAGTCTTCATGATACTGGCTCATAAATTTAGTAACTGTTTGAATTTGTCAAAGCGAAAACATATGCTGAAAAGATAATTGTGCTACTGGCCTAGCTTTGAAGCCTAGCTTAGCCATCTCAAAGGCCCGGTTTCCTCATCAGAAAATAGGGGCATTACGTACCTCCTTCCACAGTTGTCTGGAGCATCAAATAAGACAGAGCAGGTAATAGTGTAGGTTTCCCCTTTTCCCTCCCTCTGGCTGTAGGACCCTTTGTTTTAAATGGAGGACTTAATTACCCAAAGAACTCATTCCCTAAGCCTTCCTTGTCTAGTTGGGTCTAACCCTGTCCTGCTCCTCTGAGAGTTGACAACCTTGCAGTTCCCTTCTCACCTGGAACTACAAGAAGAGCACAGAAATGATTTCACTTCAGGTACATTATGACTGTGTGGCAGGGAGCTAGCCAAGTTGTCACACAATAAGAGAATGAGCTGAATTATTCTCCATTGGGCTCATAGCAAATTTGGTTGGAGCGGGAGTCTACAGAGAGGGAAAATCGTAACATAATGGAATACACATTTGCATAAATGCTTGTGATTTCCCAAATCTCTCTGTGAGGGAAGAAAGTCCATGCATTCAAAAGATCCCTGGTGCTATCAGAGCCCCTGCTCCCCTTCCCCTGTTCTTGAACTGAACAAACATCATAAAAAATCCCATTATGCCCCTGTCTCCAGATGCCTGCAGAGAACTGGAAAGAGACAGTGCTGCTTACAGTCACAGGCAGGAAAGAGCCTGGCCTCACCTGGAACCGCCTACTGTGCCAACCGAGCAAGCAAGGCCTTGGAGGAAGTCTGGGCATGCTGTGAGAAGAGATAAATAGCCAACACCTTTGCTTGGTGCGGTTTTCCTCTCAGCAAGAGGTAAGAAGACCATCTAGCCTTTGGCTTTGTTATGGGCAGCTCAGGCCCCAATTGTTTCTCAAGTCCTGAAAATCCAGGCTGTTTGGCCTGGCAAAGGAGTCCTGCCACCACAGACCTCGACCTTCCCAGTCACCATGCTGCTCTGCCTACAAGCAACTAATGCGCTTCTCCAGGGGCCAGCAAATGATGGCTCCTGGGCCAAATTTTGCCAGCTGCCTGGTTTGGAAATAAAATGTTACTGGCACACTGCAAATGGCTGCTTTCATCTTACACCAACAGAACTGAGTCTGTCAGGAGTGTCAGACCACAAAGCCTGAAGTATTTACTAGCCGGCCCTTTACAGAAAAAGTGCCACCTCATACTCTGCTCACACTAGCCTGCTTGCCTTTCTCTGCAGAGGTGGAGATTTTCCAGACTCTGCCCTGTTCTAGATTTCTCTAGGAAAGTTTTCCCTGGGTTTGTCCATGTGGCTGACTCTTTTTCCTCCTTTAAGTCTCACTGCAGGCATCAGTTTCTCCAGGAAGGTTTCTATGGACCCTAGATTGAACTAAGTGCTCTTAAGGAATAAAGATTACTGGTGATTAACTTAATGGTTTCAGTTAAGTTAATCTGCCTGATGCAAAATAGGTACCCAGTAAAGTTTGCTGGGTTTGTGCAACTAGATGTGCCCTGTTACATCATGCTGCCATCAAGAGCAGGAGAATGATTGCCAATGGTGTAGGGATAGCTTGCTGAGAATCTTACTGGAAAATGCATTGGGGCTTCACTATGACATAACCTGCTACCAAGCAAGTCTTGGACCCCATCCAAGGGAATGTAGTCACTGGTGTCAAGGGAGCCAGATTCTTATTCTTGTTTTAGCTATCACAACCTCTCAAGAAGAACTTCATGGGTCTCCATGATAGAAAGGCCCCAGGACATTGACAGAAATGCGGTGTATTCCCGCTTCAGGAATGCCAAATGCAAGTTCTCTCTTGGGCAACTCTGATTCTGAGAGCAAACTAGGTGCCACTTGCCCTAACCCCCATTTCATACTCTGCAAAGGGGCCCTCTATTTTGGGTTGGATTACCAGAAATACAGCTAATTTGCAAAATTAATTTCATGAGACATTCACCAGGCATGAGTTTCTCAGTGTAAAATGATGGAGCATTTATACATAAATATGACTGAGCACAACTCACCAGAGGGCTAAATGACTAGAAAAACTACCCTTAGCTAAAATGTACCTCAGATTAGAGTAGGAAATTGCAGAAGGTTAGTTCATTATTTTAAAACCTAGTTCAATGATTGTCTACAAAGAGACAATGAGAGAGATGAGAATTCATGCATGAGCATAGAAAATGATCTTGGAAGAAGTTAGATACAGTGATTAACTCTGTGATTGACTTGTGATCCAATCCTGATTGTACCCTGGGATTCCTGCATTATGACTAATTGAAATTTAGCTTTTAAAGAAACTGTAATATTTGATATGGAGTAAGATCTTGTCCTAGCAAGGAAGTGAGTGCTCTCATTTCAGATTAAAATGATGCCAGAGGCAGGATTTCATCTCTCTGGTGCTGCTGACTGCCAACTATACAGGCATGAAGTATCTATTATGTGGCCTATCCCTGCTGTTTTGCTCCTTTCTTCTGCTTTTTTCTTTCCATTTCAGACACAGTGAATGCTAAAAATAGAAGAAAATTTATAGTTTGTTTAATTCAATGCTTTCATTTTACAGACGGAGGAAACAAGATTCAGAGGTAAACTGACTTGTCAGAGGTCCTTAGTCCATTTCAAGTTCAGGAGTTGGCCCCATATGCCCTGGCCCCTAAAACAGTATCCTCTTGATGCCATCGTGCCCCTGACAAAAGGTTGGATTGGATCACTAAGGAGATGAAAAATAAGTCAATCAGAATTACTGATTTGAAGCAATGGGAATATATGTGATTGGCCCAGAGATTGATTTATTGACTGTACCTCCTGATTACCTCCAGGATAACAGAGTTGGAAAAAAAATGGATTTCAATGATCTATAAAGACTAGATTATAGTGGTTCAGCTCCAATGTGTCCCCTAACATTTGTTGTCATCTCTGAAATTAAAGGCCCTCCATGAGAAAGCATTACCACTGATTATCAAAATAATGTAACACTTTCATATACTGATTTTAAGTTCAAGAATTTCTGAACACTGAAAAATGAAAGAAGTACAGAATCATTTGCCTTATTGTATTTCTTAATTCAGGGTGGTATCAGAGGAAGGAATCCATTCCCTTTCACTGCTGCTTATGCTTTTTAAAAAAATTAATGGAATATTTTAATATAAAAAACTGTTAGCAGTAGACATTCTCATTAGGACTCCACAGAAAGAACACTGCTAAGAGAATCCCCTCCAACAATCTGCATCTCTACAAAATCATGTGTAACTTCCTGAAAGCTCTGATAGTCTGTACCCTGGTTTTCAACATGTCACACTTGAACTTGACAAATCACTGTCACTGGTGGGTAATCCACTGAATCGCGGTGGCAGGATGTAATGGGGAACACTAGCAGGGACACATGTGGTTTGGGGGACTGGATTTTTATCCGTTATTGAAAAACGATTTGGTAGCAACAAGCTGTATATCCTACTGATAGCTGCTCCTTTTTCCTTCTTGTAACTCTGTAGAACATTCTCAGTGTGATTTACAGCAAAGAGAGATGCAGATAATGGCTCACAGAGATCCATAATGTTTAAATCATGGCAATAAAACTTGACAGATGGAAAGGTCAGGAGTTTGTCTTGACTATTACAATAGCCATCTAGCTGTTTCTGCCCCAGAATAAAGCTCCCTTCATTAATATTCCTGTGGGTTTCAGCAGACTTAACATTTCAGAGTGTACCTGAGCCCGAGGCACCTCTGCCATTCCTCATCTTTGTCCTCATCATTCTTGATTATTAGAGAGTTTGAATACCTTGTTTCAAAGCCACGTTGCAATTACTGGTCATTGATTGGCTGCAAGGGCCAAGGCCGACAGACAGTCCTACACAAAGCATTTGTACTAATTCTACTTTGGGTTCCCTTGTTTTGGATGCATTTGATTTGGGGAAGGTCATTTTACCGCTTTGGGCCTCTCAAAGGTGCAGGTTGTCCTAGATCACCTCTAAACTCCATCTAGTTGGTGCTGTCTTGAGGAGTACTCACTGGAGTGATGTACATTTCTATTGTAATTCTAAAATATAGGTAAATATCTTACAGGGATTTTTGTGTCTGTATACAGGGAAGAGGGGTGAGGGAAAGAAAATTCATTGCATAAACACAATGCACAAGGAATGACAAAATCCGTGGTTGGGATATGGACATGACAGGGAAAAAGAAGGAGGTGTCTGGAGCTTCCCCGGGAAGGCCTGAAGCCACCAACAGCGCACGATGCAGGTAGCTGTCTTCTCAGATGAAGGCCTGTTGGATCCCCCTTCCTGTCTTTCCTCTTTCCTTGTTTTCTCCCAAGTTTAAACAGGTGAAAGGGTGTGAGAGGAAATGAAGGAATGGTAGTAAACTGGGGATGGGAGAGACCACAGGGAAGCATGATGGGAGTGAAGCCCTCCCCCCAGTTATGTGCTGCATAGCAAGGCTAAATACCAGAACAGCAAGGTCCTGGTGCTTCCATCTATTTCAGGACTTTGGCAGCCGACCCATAGGAAGGGTGGTCTGGTTTCCACAGATGCCACACAACAGACCATCCTGTATAAATATTTCCTGTGGTTCCTGTCTGACTGAGTCACTGCCTTGATGACTGAGTTTGACTGGGTGCCTTTTCCATACAGGCAGGTAAGGAAGAGAGAGCTTTAAGATTCTCTGTGCATTATCACACAGAAGTCTCACTCAATCCCTCTCACATCCCCCCCTCAAACATCTAAACCAGCTGAAAATATCCACCCTATCTCCCACATAACCTACCCAAACAGTACAAAACAGAACACCCAAGGCCATGTCAAAGAAAAGATCGTCCAATGGCACCTCTTCTCTTTGTGCATTTAATACACTTTCACAAGATGTGAGCTCTTTTTTCCTCTCTAGGTCCTGTAAAGACTTCAAGTGGGATTCATGGTAAAATACTAATTTTAATAAAATGTCATTAAATAAACAATTGAGGAGGGGTGGAAGATGGCGGCGTGAGTAGAGGAGCGGAAATCTCCTCCCAAAACAACATATATCTATGAAAATATAACAAAGACAACCCTTCCTAGAATAAAGACCAGAAGACACAGGACAATCTCCAGACCACATCCGCACCTGAGAGAACCCAGTGCCTCGAGAAGGGGGTAAGATACAAGCCCCTCCCCCCAGCTCCCAGTGGGAGAAGAATAGGCAGAGCGGGAGGGAGACGGACCACAGGGCTGCCGAACACCCAGCCCCAGCCATCCGGACCAGAGTGCAGGGCCCTTGATACTAGGAAAACACGACAGCAAGAACAGTGAGCGGGCACGGGAGGTCGGGTGCCGGAGGACATAAGAAAAGCGCGCGACCATTTTTTTTTTGCTTTTTTGCTGTTTTGTTTTGGCGATCGCTTTTTGGAAGTCTTAAAGGGATAGGGACCCCAATACAAGGGAAACAGGGCAGCAAGACCGGTGAGCAGAGGCCTGAGGCTGGCAGCGGAGAATAAAGAAAAACGAGTGACCACCTTTTTTTTTAATTAAAAAAATTTTTTTTCTTTCTTTTTTTTTTTTTTTTTGGTGGTCGTTGTTTTGTTTTGGCGGGTGCTTTTTGGAAGTCTTAAAGGGCAGGGCGGGACACTTAATCCAGAGGTAGGGAATCCGGGGATCTCTGGTCACACTAACCCCTGGGCTGCAGGGAGCAGGGAGGCCCCTTACGGAGATAAATAGCCTCCCAGCAGCTCCTGCTCCAACACGAATCCACCACTTTGGAGCAGAGGCCGGAACCAGGCCACACCCACAGCAAAAGCGGAGATTAACTCCATAGCAGCCGGTCAGGAAGCAGAAACCCTGTCTGCGCGCAGCTGCGCAGCACAAGCCACTAGAGGTCGCTGTTCTCCCAGGAGAGGAGGGCCACAAACCAACAAGAAAGGAAGTCCTTCCAGCCGTCACTCGTCCCAGCTCTGCAAACTATTCCTATCACCATGAAAAGGCAAAGCTACAGGCAGACAAAGATCACAGAGACAACACCAGAGAAGGAGACAGACCTAACCAGTCTTCCTGAAAAAGAATTCAAAATAAGAATCATTAACATGCTGACAGAGATGCAGAGAAATACGCAAGAGAAATGGGATGAAGTCCGGAGGGAGATCACAGATGCCAGAAAGGAGATCGCAGGAATGAAACAAACTCTGGAAGGGTTTATAAGCAGAATGGATAGAATGCAAGAGGCCATTGATGGAATTGAAATCAGAGAACAGGAACGCATAGAAGCTGACATAGAGAGAGACAAAAGGATCTCCAGGAATGAAACAATATTAAGAGAACTGTGTGACCAATCCAAAAGGAACAATATCCGTATTATAGGGGTCCCAGAAAAAGAAGAGAGAGGAAAAGAGATGGAAAGTATCTTAGAAGAAATAATTGCTGAAAACTTCCCCAAACTGGGGGAGGAAATAATCGAACAGACCACGGAAATACACAGAACCCCCAACAGAAAGGATCCAAGAAGGGCAACACCAAGACACATAATAATTAAAATGGCAAAGATCAAGGACAAGGAAAGAGTGTTAAAGGCAGCTAGAGAGAAAAAGGTCACCTATAAAGGGAAACCCATCAGGCTAACATCAGATTTCTCTACAGAAACCCTACAGGCCAGAAGAGAATGGCATGATATATTTAATACAATGAAACAGAAGGGCCTTGAACCAAGGATACTGTATCCAGCACGACTATCATTCAAATATGATGGTGGGATTAAACAATTCCCAGACAAACAAAAGCTGAGGGAATTTGCTTTCCACAAACCACCTCTACAGAACATCTTACAGGGACTGCTCTAGATGGGAGCACTCCTAGAAAGAGCACAGCACAAAACACCCAACATATGAAGAATCGAGGAGGAGGAACAAGAAGGGAGAGAAGAAAAGAATCTCCAGACAGTGTATATAACAGCTCAATAAGCGAGCTAAGTTAGGCAGTAAGATACTAAAGAGGCTAACCTTGAACCTTTGGTAACCACGAATTTAAAGCCTGCAATGGCAATAAGTACATATCTTTCAGTAGTCACCCTAAATGTTAATGGGTTGAATGCACCAATCAAAAGACACAGAGTAACAGAATGGATAAAAAAGCAAGACCCATCTATATGCTGCTTACAAGAAACTCACCTCAAACCCAAAGACATGTACAGACTAAAAGTCAAGGGATGGAAAAACACATTCCATGCAAACAACAGGGAGAAGAAAGCAGGGGTTGCAGTACTAATATCAGACAAAATAGACTTCAAAACAAAGAAAGTAAGAGATAAAGAAGGACACTACATAATGATAAAGGGCTCAGTCAAACAAGAGGATATAACCATTCTAAATATATATGCACCCAACACAGGAGGACCAGCATATGTGAAACAAATACTAACAGAACTAAAGGGGGAAATAGACTGCAATGCATTCATTCTAGGAGACTTCAACACACCACTCACCCCAAAGGATAGATCCACTGGGCAGAAAATAAGTAAGCACACGGAAGCACTGAACAACACAGTAGAGCAGATGGACCTAATAGACATCTACAGAACTCTACATCCAAAAGCAGCGGGATATACATTCTTCTCAAGTGCACATGGAACATTCTCCAGAATAGACCACATACTAGGCCACAAAAAGAGCCTCAGAAAATTCCAAAAGATTGAAATCCTACCAACCAACTTTTCAGACCACAAAGGCATAAAACTAGAAATAAACTGTACAAAGAAAGCAAAGAGGCTCACAAACACATGGAGGCTTAACAACACGCTCCTAAATAATCAATGGATCAATGACCAAATCAAAATGGAGATCCAGCAATATATGGAAACAAATGACAACAACAACACTAAGCCCCAACTTCTGTGGGACACAGCAAAAGCAGTCTTAAGAGGAAAGTATATAGCAATCCAAGCATATTTAAAAAAGGAAGAGCAATCCCAAATGAATGGTCTAATGTCACAATTATCGAAACTGGAAAAAGAAGAACAGATGAGGCCTAAGGTCAGCAGAAGGAGGGACATAATAAAGATCAGAGAAGAAATAAATAAAATTGAGAAGAATAAAACAATAGCAAAAATCAATGAAACCAAGAGCTGGTTCTTCGAGAAAATAAACAAAATAGATAAGCCTCTAGCCAGACTTATTAAGAAGAAAAGAGAGTCAACGCAAATCAACAGTATCAGAAACGAGAAAGGAAAAATCACGACGGACCCCACGGAAATGCAAAGAATTATTGGAGAATACTATGAAAACCTATATGCTAACAAGCTGGGAAACCTAGGAGAAATGGACAACTTCCTAGAAAAATATAACCTTCCAAGATTGACCCAGGAAGAAACAGAAAATCTAAACAGACCAATTACCAGCAACGAAATTGAAGAGGTAATCAAAAAACTACCAAAGAACAAAATCCCCGGGCCAGATGGATTTACCTCGGAATTTTATCAGACATACAGGGAAGACATAATACCCATTCTCTTTAAAGTTTTCCAAAAAATAGAGGAGGAGGGGATACTCCCAAACTCATTCTATGAAGCTAACATCACCCTAATACCAAAACCAGGCAAAGACCCCACCAAAAAAGAAAACTACAGACCAATATCCCTGATGAACGTAGATGCAAAAATACTCAACAAAATATTAGCAAACCGAATTCAAAAATACATCAAAAGGATCATACACCATGACCAAGTGGGATTCATTCCAGGGATGCAAGGATGGTACAACATTCGAAAGTCCATCAACATCATCCACCACATCAACAAAAAGAAAGACAAAAACCACATGATCATCTCCATAGATGCTGAAAAAGCATTTGACAAAGTTCAACATCCATTCATGTTAAAAACTCTCAGCAAAATGGGAATAGAGGGCAAGTATCTCAACATAATAAAGGCCATCTATGATAAACCCACAGCCAACATTATATTGAACAGCGAGAAGCTGAAAGCATTTCCTCTGAGATCGGGAACTAGACAGGGATGCCCACTCTCTCCACTGTTATTTAACATAGTACTGGAGGTCCTAGCCACGGCAATCAGACAAAACAAAGAAATACAAGGAATCCGGATTGGTAAAGAAGAATTTAAACTGTCACTATTTGCAGATGACATGATACTGTACATAAAAAACCCTAAAGACTCCACCCCAAAACTACTAGAACTGATATCGGAATACAGCAAAGTTGCAGGATACAAAATCAACACACAGAAATCGGTGGCTTTCCTATATACTAACAATGAACCAACAGAAAGAGAAATCAGGAAAAGAACTCCATTCACAATTGCATCAAAAAAAATAAAATACCTAGGAATAAACCTAACCAAAGAAGTGAAAGACTTATACTCTGAAAACTACAAGTCACTCTTAAGAGAAATTAAAGGGGACACTAACAGATGGAAACTCATCCCATGCTCGTGGCTAGGAAGAATTAATATCGTCAAAATGGCCATCCTGCCCAAAGCAATATACAGATTTGATGCAATCCCTATGAAACTACCAGCAACATTCTTCAATGAACTGGAACAAATAATTCAAAAATTCATATGGAAACACCAAAGACCCCGAATAGCCAAAGCAATCCTGAGAAAGAAGAATAAAGTAGGGGGGATCTCACTCCCCAACTTCAAGCTCTACTATAAAGCCATAGTAATCAAAACAATTTGGTACTGGCATAAGAGCAGAGCCACAGACCAATGGAACAGACTAGAGAATCCAGACATTAACCCAGACATATACGGTCAATTAATATTTGATAAAGGAGCCATGGACATACAATGGCCAAATGACAGTCTCTTCAACAGGTGGTGCTGGCAAAACTGGACAGCTATATGTAGGAGAATGAAACTGGACCATTGTCTAACCCCATATACAAAAGTAAACTCAAAATGGATCAAAGACCTGAATGTAAGCCATGAAACCATTAAACTCTTGGAAGAAAACATAGGCACAAACCTCTTAGACATAAACATGAGTGACCTCTTCTTGAACATATCTCCCCGGGCAAGGAAAACAACAGCAAAAATGAGTAAGTGGGACTATATTAAGCTGAAAAGCTTCTGTACAGCAAAAGACACCATCAATAGAACAAGAAGGATCCCTACAGTATGGGAGAATATATTTGAAAATGACACATCCGATAAAGGCTTGACGTCCAGAATATATAAGGAGCTCTCACGCCTCAACAAACAAAAAGCAAATAACCCAATTAAAAAATGGGCAGAGGAACTGAACAGACAGTTCTCCAAAAAAGAAATACAGATGGCCAACAGACACATGAAAAGATGCTCCACATCGCTAATTATCAGAGAAATGCAAATTAAAACTACAATGAGGTATCACCTCACACCAGTAAGGATGGCTGCCATCCAAAAGACAAACAACAACCAATGTTGGCGAGGCTGTGGAGAAAGGGGAACCCTCCTACACTGCTGGTGGGAATGTAAGTTAGTTCAACCATTGTGGAAAGCAGTATGGAGGTACATCAAAATGCTCAAAACAGACTTACCATTTGACCCAGGAATTCCACTCCTAGGAATTTACCCTAAGAACGCAGCAATCAAGTTTGAGAAAGACAGATGCACCCCTATGTTTATTGCAGCACTATTTACAATAGCCAAGAATTGGAAGCAACCTAAATGTCCATCAATAGATGAATGGATAAAGAAGATGTGGTACATATACACAATGGAATACTACTCAGCCATAAGAAAAGGGCAAATCCAATCATTTGCAGCAACATGGATGGAGCTGGAGGGTATTATGCTCAGTGAAACAAGCCAAGTGGAGAAAGAGAAATACCAAATGATTTCACTTATCTGTGGAATATAAGAACAAAGGAAAAACTGAAGGAACAAAACAGCAGCAGAATCACAGAACTCAAGAATGGAGTAACAGGTACCAAAGGGAAAGGGACTGGGGAGGATGGGTATGTAGGGAGGGATAAGGGGGGGAGAAGTAGGGGGGTATTAAGATTAACATGCATGGGGGGGTAGGAGAAAAGGGAGGGCTGTACAACACAGAGAAGGCAAGTAGTGATTCTACAACATTTTGCTATGCTGATGGACAGTGACTGTAAAGGGGTTTATAGGGGAGACCTGGTATAGGGGAGAGCCTAGTAAACATAATATTCGTCATGTAAGTGTAGATTAGTGATAGCAAAAAAAAAAAAAAAAGGCAGTTCCTCTGTGGTAACCTCCAACGAGTTCTACACAAGGGTATAAAGGGCATATAAAAGTGTAGGCAAAGGGTCTGTTTGTGTTTATACAGAGGATCAAAGCCTAATTGGGCTACCCCGAAAATGAACTAAGATACGATATGAAAAAGAACTTCCAACATCTGCACTCTCTGGAAGACTCATGCCAGAAGATGATCATCAAAAAACCCCAACAAAGATCCATGCACTGCTACAGCTGTAGATGCACTCATCCCACCAGTTCCTGGACTTGCCATGGGAATGAGGAAGGAGATATCTAAGCTGGCCTGTGCATACAGTAAAACAACAAAATTTGACTGGCTCTATACTGTTGGAACTCAACCAAGAATTTGGAGAAGTGCAAATTGTAGCGCTCCAAAGTCTTACAACTACAAACTATTTACTGTTAAAAGAACATATGGCATGTGAACAGTCCCCAGGAATGGGTTGTTTTAATTTGTCTGATTTCTCTCAGACTGTTCAAGTTCAGTTGGACAATATCCACCATATCATAGATAAGTTTTCACAAATGCCTAAGGTGCCTAACTGGTTTTCTTGGTTTCACTGGAGAGGGCTGGTAATTACAGATATGCTTTGGTTATGTAACTGTACTCCTATTATGTTAATGTGTGTGTGCAATTTAAGTAGTAGCTTAAAACCTATACATGCTGAAGTTACTCTACAAGAAGATATGTCAAAGAAATAATCAATCTTCCCATGTTTTCTTCCGCCTGCTACTTCTATAGCTTTTCTTCTTCCCTCCTAATTACAACCCTTAAATAGAATTCGTGCCTCATATCAAATTTACCGAGTATCATAATTCTTCCAAGTGGTAAAGATACCTCAAGACAAATGCTGGGCATAGAAGCCACAGGGCATAAATATGCAAAGAAGTAAAAAGCTAACTTTTTCAAACAATAAGGCTTCTCTCTCACTTACCAACTTCACATTTCCCTGTATGGCCCCGGAAGATGACTGGTTAGCCAGAGACGGGTAAGATTCCTCAAGGGAGGAACAACCTAAGACAGGCACAGTCGCAGGGGGGCCATCAGGTGAGAAATTGGGGATCAACACAGGTGAGGCTTAGAACCTCACCCCCCCGTTCTGAGAGAAATCTTCTGCATACGTGGATGTTTTATTGCCCTGGTCTAGCTTGGATTAACACATAGTCTACAGGCACACACCTGATCATCTACATGTGCTCTCTTACAACACTAAACTATGTTTTCTACCTTTATCTTGTATCTACCTACCACTTCAGCATTTTATTAAAAATAATAATAATAAAGAGAGAAATGTGGTATCCACATATAAATCAAGTGTAAAAACCAAATGAGTATTCATATTTGAACTGACTGTTTAGAGTTCATAATGCATGAGCAAAACCGAAAGTTTCTGTGATGACTGCCCTTGTACTGTTCACTATGTAACTTATTCATTATGTAAGAATTTGTTCTACATGTAAGAACTTGTTTGTTATGCCTCAGAAGTTTGGAGACTGACGAAAATTAGGCTTGGGGTGGATTAATGATTGTGCATTGAGCATTGACTCCCCTATACAGAATTTTATTGCCGTTAACAACCATTTGATCAATAAATATGAGAGATGCCCTCACAAAAAAAAAAAAAAAAAAAAAAGGACAGACTTCCAATGGTAAAATAAATTAGTAACCGGGATGTAATGTATAGCATAAGGAATATAGTCAAGATATTGTAACAGCCTGGTAGGGTGATAGCTGGAACCTAGAATTATGTATATAAATGTTCTACCACTGTGTTGTACACTTGAAACTCATGTAATGTAATACTGTGTGTCAACTACCCTTTAATAAAAAATAATTATTTAAAAAAAACAAAAGTGTAGGCAAAGGGTCTGTTTGCGTTTATACAGAAGATCAAAGCCTAATTGGGCTACCCCGAAAATGAACTAAGATACGATATGAAAGAGAACTTCCAACATCAGCACTCTCTGGAAGACTCATGCCAGAAGATGATCATCAAAAAACCCCAACAAAGATCCACGCACTGCTACAGCTGTAGATGCACTCATCCCACCAGCTCCTGGACTTGCCAAGGGAATGAAGGAGATATCTAAGCTGGCCTGTGCATACAGTAAAACAACAAATTTGACTGGATCTATACTGTTGGAACTCAACCAAGAATTAGGAGAAATGCAAATTGTAGCGCTCCAAAATCTTACAACTACAGACTATTCACTGTTAAAAGAACATATGGCATGTGAACAGTCCCCAGGAATGGGTTGTTTTAATTTGTCTGATTTCTCTCAGACTGTTCAAGTTCAGTTGGACAATATCCACCATATCGTAGATAAGTTTTCACAAATGCCTAAGGTGCCTAACTGGTTTTTTTGATTTCACTGGAGATGGCTGGTAATTACAGATATGCTTTGGTTATGTAACTATACTCCTATTATGTTAATGTGTGTGCGCAATTTAATTAGTAGCTTAAAACCTATACATGCTGAAGTTACTCTACAAGAAGATATGTCAAAGAAATAATCTTCCCATGTTTTCTTCCTCCTGCTACTTCTATAGCTTTTCTTCTTCCTTCCTAATTACAATCCTTAAATAGAATTCGTGCCTCATATCAAATTTACCGAGTATCATAATTCTTCAAAGTGGTAAACATACCTCAAGACAAATGCTGGGCATAGAAGCTACAGGGCATAAATATGCAAAGAAATCAAAAGCGAACCATTTCAAACAATAAGGCTTCTCTCTCACTTACCAACTTTACATTTCCCTGTATGGCCCCGGAAGATGACTGGTTAGCCAGAGACGGGTAAGATTCCTCAAGGGAGGAACAACCTAAGACATGCACAGTCGCAGGGGGGCCATCAGGTGAGAAATTGGGGATCAACAGAAGTGAGGCTTAGAACCTCACCCCCCCGTTCTGAGAGAAATCTTCTGCATACGTGGATATTTTATTGCCCTTGTCTAGCTTGGATTAACACATAGTCTACAGGCACACACCTGATCATCTACATTTGCTCTCTTACAACACTAAACTATGTTTTCTTCCTTTATCTTGTATCTACCTACCACTTCAGCATTTTATTAAAAATAATAATAGTAAAGAGAGAAATGTGGTATCCACATATAAATCAAGTATAAAAACCAAATGAGTATTCATATTTGAACTGTTTATAGTTCATAATGCATGAGCAAAACCGAAAGTTTCTGTGATGACTGCCCTTGTACTGTTCACTATGTAACTTATTCATTATGTAAGAATTTGTTCTACATGTAAGAACTTGTTTGTTATGCCTCAGAAGATTGGAAACTGATGAAAATTAGGCTTTTGGTGGATTAATGATTGTGCATTGAGCATTGACTCCCCTATACAGAATTTTATTGTCGTTAACAACCATTTGATCAATAAATATGAGAGATGCCCTCACAAAAAAAAAAAAAAAAAAGGACAGACTTCCAATGGTAAAGTAAATAAGTAACCGGGATGTAATATATAGCATAAGGAATATAGTCAAGATATTGTAACAGCTTGGTAGGGTGATAGCTGGAACCTAGAATTATGTATATAAATGTTTTATCACTGTGTTGTACACTTGAAACTAATGTAATGTAATACTGTGCGTCAACTACCCTTCAATAAAAAATAATTATCTAAAAAAAAAAAGTATGTATTTTCATGAACACTAAAAAATGGAGTTGTATTTTCGAATGATTTCTGATACTGAAATAAATGCTTTGTAAAAAGTTTAAAAAAAAAAAAATAAATAAATAAACAATTGAGATGTCCCATGCGTTTTTAAATCCATACGCTGGGGCCTGCTGAGGTCCTTGGCAGAGCCTTCATCTTTCAGGAAAAAGTAGGGAATACGAGAGTAGGGTATAGAATGAATGGAATCCCCTGGGCAAGACTATGTTTATTTGTATTAGTTGATCAGTCAACAAAGTGATGCAATATACAAGGCGTGGCAAACAAAGGCAACAGGAAATAAGACATGTTTCCTCTCTACCATCAAGGATCACACACACACACATTTGTAAACTATAACCATTAGTAAAAAGCAGTATATGTTATGGAGCAAAGGATTAGAACTAATCTGAAGGGAAGTGCTTCACAGATGAGGGGAGGGGAAGGCTCAAACACTCCGGCACTCCTTTAGGGCATGCCTAGGAGGAGCACACCACAGACACTATATCCTCCCAGATCTTTCCTCTCTTGCCTTTGGCTCTGGTTGGAGGAAAATACTTAATTCACTACACAGAAAAAAATATGGCTAAATTGTTTGCATCTTTGGATCCAAAATGTATGGTCAATTCATTCTCCATCCCTCCCAATCTAACTGCAGCTAACAGTTTTGTGAACTTCCTAGGCTCCTTAACGGCCATGCACTGGCACAAATTCCAGCAGATATAATTGTCAATGCAGTTACAATTGGTATCAACCAGTCAGAACAGACTTTTGCCATCAAGATGGAAGCCAGTCATGAGCAAACTAGTTGTGAATGAACCTCAACTTTAATATCTCAGGGATGAGGACTTGACAGGTTCTGCTCTTCTTTACTACCAAGGTCTGCACTGTATTTGTTTCTTAATTGAAGGCTGATTTACTCCCTCTTTAAAGAGAGATGCACAGCAATCAGAAAGTTGATTGTGAATCTCCATTACCCTGATACCCTCCCCTCGGCCCTACCCCATCATTGAGGGCTTCCAGGCTTGAGGAAAGTTGACGTTAGAGGTCTCTTTAACAAGACCTTCCATTTTATTTCCCACAGACAGAAGAACCTGACTTCATCAGAGTCCATCTTGACAAACTCCTCCTAAGAAAGCATATGACCAAAGGACTCCAAGATGCTTTGACTATTTGATATATTCAGACTTCCCCTTGCACAGATGGCCCCATCCTTGTTAACTACTCCCTTCTCAGTGTAAACCCTATGAATGAACTATGCAGAAGTGCAGAACTGGTGTACCAAAGATTCTGCCTGGTCCCAGACATGCTGTGGTACTGGGAAGTGCTGTGGTCTGTGCTGCTCTGTGGTTGTTCTCCCTCTGCACAGACCCGGCTGCCTGCCAGATGACAGCTCCAGAAGGTAACTTATCTAATTTAAAACTATAACCAGTGGGGAAGCTTTAGGACAGTACTTATGATTTGGGTTCTTGAGGAATGAACCTCACACCATTAGTCAATTTTTGTCTTTGCCTCTCTCTCTCTTTCTGTAGAATAACTAAAGCACAAGCTTAGCAGTAACCCTTGTGCATCTCTTCTCTTTATCAGTATGCCTCCCACATCACAAATATAAACAGCCTGTGACTGATTTCATTTATAATCTGGGTTAAGCGGAATGTCTTACTGTACTGTTTATTTAATAACCTTGCTGTACTTTGCAAACTCAGTCAACGACAGCTAATTGCTACCTAAGAGAACAGCTTTCCAAAAGTACCCATTGATACACACACACCATACACAGAATTCAACTCTATTCAATTGAATATAATACATGCATACATTCATTTGTGCCAATCTAATCTCCTTGTGGCTTTTAAATCTGACCTTGCCATTCAGTCTTTGTACGAAATTATGGTCATACTTACTCTATTTGGTATTGGAGCTAAGAATTGTGTCTTTCTTATTATAAGGCAGGAAGAAAGAGGTATTTGATAATAAAAAACAAAATCATACCCTTAAAGTTTACGGTGGTAACTAAATTCAAGACAGTATTCTAAAAGGTCAAAGCCATTTGTATTTTAGGGACTTACAATAACAACCATTTAAGCTTCAAAAGTATTTAGCTAAAAATATAAAGATAGCTTTTTAAAAAGGCATTAAAGTAGTTATGCAGTATTTCCATTATATTTCACCTCCTGCCTTTAACTTTAAATGAAATTGGATTTACTTTTTTAATATTAGATACCTACTAATACCATTGAGACATAAAAATTCTTATAATCCTTTATAAATGCACTGATGACAACTTAAGTGAAGGAAATGATTATTTTTTCTAGTAGTTTAAATATTTGTGTACTCTAGGATGTTTCCATTTCTTATGTCTCTACAGAACTTTTCATAAAGGGCCAAAAAGAATTTTGCAATAATATCTGGTAGCAAATGTGATCATGTCTTATCTTTAGATGGGAATGTAAATAAGTTATTTTTCCAAAGGCACTTGGAGTGGCAGAGTTAGAAGGAGTAAGATTTTTCATTATAGAGTTTAAGTGCCTAGAGGGGCTGATTGATTTCCAAAAAATTTGTTTCCATTGTTATGACGATTCAGTATTATTTCTCATAATCAAAATAAAAACAAAACCAAAAAACCTCATTTCTATTTTGTGCCATCCATTCAATTCCACCACCAAGACTTATTCTACCTCATAAATATTTCTTGATACTATAAATGCTCAGCATTATGTGAAGAGGAATAAGAAGCAGCTTCTATGTTTTTTCATGTGAGTTTAAGGTAGCTTCACTTGCCTCAAACAATCCACTCTATGGTCCTCCACATCTGTTACTTAGCTTGTAAAGCTAAAACAGATTTTATAAGGGAAGATGCTATTTTACAATCAGAACTTACGATCTTTATATTGCTTTTGATAAATATTGCCAGATTCCAATAAAGACTACACTCATTTGGTTATAATGGACAACAGCAGCCTTTAACCCTAACACATATATGATACACATCAAGATCAAGTGAAAAAAACAGTAACTACTGGCAATCCCTTTCACCTCCCACTTCCTTTTATGGTTCAGTTCACCCAGGCACACTTGGCTGAATGACTAAGAGAACTGCTGAGTGGGAAAACTTGGCCCTCCTATGTGCCTTATGATTTTCATAAAATTTATATGAATTGTTATTCCAAAATAGAACATGACTGCACATAAAACTTCATAACATAATGGAGAAAATGGTTTTATGCTAATTATGATTCTAATTTTGTGAAGAATTAACCCAAAATGACCCATAAGTTATAGTACCAGTATACAGAAGTGCTCTAATACATAGGTGTCAATCAACATTTCTCCATTAAATAAAAAATATTTGCTAAAATATGAGGCTAAGTTAGAGTGGTCCAGTGTGAGACAATTAGTGTCTGAACTAAAAACCAGGCAGTAGTAAATTAAAGGACTGATGGCAAAGATGTTGGAAAAAACTTGCCTGTCGTTGGTGACTGAGAGGCCTTGGCAGAGAAGAAAGAATAGAACATGATTTCAGTCTGTGTAACTATCACTGCCAAACAAAACCCCAGGGTGTTCATGTGGTTTTGTGAGGAAAATTCATGAGTCTGGTTTAGACATACTGAGTTTGGCAACATGAGACAAAATTAAAGCCTTAATAAGCAGGTGGAATTGCACACCAAACCTAGGGTCAGCTATTTACTGGATATGAAAAACTGGTAAGTCATTTCTTGATGAAATTGGGCTCTGAGGACATCAAGGCCTGGGATCTGACTACATCAAACTCTCCTTGGAGAGAAGACACCACAAAGCATCCCTCTCTACATGCACACACACACACACACACACACGCATACACATGCATATATACACACACACTTCCCTGTTCTGAATTCTGAAAAACTATTATATTCACGATGCTCAGTACTGTCCCCACCTGAGATAGCATGTACAGTATTTAATGACATTCCTGGAAATTTAAGAATTCCTGATGGCTGCCATGGGGCCATTAGAAGTCATCCCACTGCCCTCTGTAACTTCTAGTCCCTTTCACCTTCCAGGACGTCTTTGAAGCTTCCTGTTTGGTTTATTTTTAGGTTCCCATACTGGTACCCATTGATGCTGGAACTTGACCAAACTCAATGTTATAAGGCCCTACATTGTAGACATTGACCAGGTCACAGTGAGGAGCTGTGTGGCTGCCTATTCCAGTCCAGCTCCTCTGAACTCAGCATTCAGAAGGAATGCCAGGGGATGAGAATGTGGAGGAGGGGCAGTGGGGATGACACATCTGCATCGGTAGAGCTTAGACTGATCCCTAAGTACTACCATGCACACAAGTATGCCTTCCCCCTACATATTTTGTCTGTGAGATAATAGAGCTTTCTACTGAGGTCAAAGAGAGCCTGGGAAGCAAATTCTAGTGGGCACAGCTTTACAGCAAAGAAGGCAGTGCCAGATGTCTGTGACCTACAGAATCTGAGATGGAAAAGGCCTGTCAGAATAGCTCTGGGAACCCTTGAAAGCCAGCTAAGAGGCTTTAAAAAATGCAAAGATTCCAAGCAATGTGTCTTCTTTTGTGACATGTAATAATCAGATTAATATATCAGATCTGCTGACCGCAAGACTGGAATATATTTGTCTTTATTATCCTTTCTTTAATGCCATTCAGGCTGAATATTTCCTCTCCTTTGCTGTTCCTGGTACATGGGAATTTAAACATTCTTTCCCTAATTTAACAAATTATATAGTATATAAGGAGTAATAAGGATAAATGAGAAGTATACAGAGTCTTGTATTATATCTATCAGTCAAGAAATGTTGTTTCTTTATACCTTGATTGGAGTAATACATTTCCACTGGGGTCAGAAGGAATAGGGAATTTTACAAAACATAATGGAGCTCTTACTCTTCCCTTTCGTTTTCCTTCTGTTCTTGAGAAATTCAGCCTCAAAGACATTAGGTAAAGTGTCTGTAGGAGGAGAAACTGTGGGGTGGGGGGTCACAGTAGCCCATAATGGGCTGTCAAAGTTCAAATAAAGAGTGGCAACCTGGTATGGTATGAAGACCAAGCAGGGTGAGGAGGGCAATCAGGAGAGGGGTAGTTCACCACCAGAAGTCAGAGCATAAGCAGGAGAGAAGTGAGTCCTCAAGAATGTGGGGAAATTGGCATGGGGTCTAAGGGCCCAAGAGGGAGAGTAAGCAGTCTTTAGTAATAAGAGAGGATTTGTCTGCAATAACTGAAACTGTGTACATACAGTGAGACTGATCACATATATAAATAGCAAAACATATAAATAGCCCTGTTTCTCACCACCAAAAAAGGGCATTACAAACACAGAAAGGAAGAAAAAAAAATGAATCCTGTGGTGTTGGATTGGAATTAGAGAAATCAGAATGAACTCATAGCTTTCCATATACAAGATAGGTACACAAATAAACATAAAGGTAATTGTCTGTGATAATGTATGCTCTTAGATCTGTCCACTGGGAAGACCTGGGAGCATGATACCACAATAGCAATGAACACCCCCTACTACCCAGATATTGCTTTCTCGACACCACTTTCCATTAAAACAAGTAAGGGCTGGTTCCAAGGCTAAGGCAGGGTAAATACACATTGACTCTAAAATGTACCACAAAACAAACAACAGATAGATAGATACATGCATACATAAATACATACATACATACATAGACAGAGAGACAAATGAATGCATGAATAAATAAATAAATAAATACATACACAAAGAAAGAAAGAAAGCAGCAGACCAGTTTTAAAATGACACGTGCAAACCTATGTTTATCACAGCGCTATTCACTATAACCAATCTACAATTATATGAGCAACATAGTTACTAGACTGCCCAGATCAAGTCCCCCCAACATGCCCCATTACAGTCACTGTACATCAGCATAGTAAGATGCTATACTATCACTACTTGACTTTTCTGTACTATACTGACTTAGCTGTGGGACCTCACCACAACATTATGTGAGCTAATCATAATGCCCCTTTCCACCCTTCTCCCTCCCTTCCCAGTCAGCCTTCCTAGGCCCTTACTCCTTGGTAAATTGGTCACAGGGGGAGTCTAGTAAACATACTGTTACTCAAGTAGTTGTAGACTAATGATAAATAAAAAAAGAAAAAATAAGTAAGTACATAAATGAATACATAAATACATACAAACATTAAAAATAATTGAATGAAGCAGCCCAGTTAATTACAGACATTTGCACCCCTATGTTTATCACAGCACTATTCAAAATAGCCAAGGTAAGTGTCCATCAAAAGATGAACAGTGGAGTATTATTCTGCTAGATGAAGAAAACAAATCCTACCATTTACAACAACATGGATGGAATAGAAGGTATTATGCTCAGTGAAGTAAGCCACACAGAGAAATACAAGTATCAAATGATTTCACTAACATCTGGAGATGGAGAAAGAAGAGAACCTGAATGAAAAAAACAGCACCAGATTCACAGAACCAAAGAATGGACTAACCGTTAACAAAGGGAAAGGGACTGGGGTGGATAGTTGGGAATGGAGGGATAAGGGGAGAGGGAAAGAAAGTGCACATTATGATTGGCATGTATAATGTGGGAGGGCTGTACAACACAGAGAAGACAAGTGATTCTACAGTGTCTTACTATGGTCATGGACAGTGACTGCAAAGGGGTATCTGGGGGCATCTTCGTAATGGGGGGAATCTAATAAACATAATGTTACTCATCTAATTGTATATTAATGACAGAAAGATAGATAGGCATATAGATAGATAGATAACAAATGAATGAATGAATGAATACATACATACACACATACAGAAAGAAAGAAAGAAAGAAAGAAAGAAAGAAAGAAAGAAAGAATGTAGCAGCCCAGTTTAAGAAAGACATGTGCACACCTATGTTTATCACAGCACTATTCACAATAGCCAAGCTAAGTATCCATCAGAAGATGAAGAGGGCAATATTATTCAGCCATAATGAAAAAAACAAATGCTACCATTTACAGCAACACGGAGAGAGCTAGAGGGTATTATACTCAGTGAAATAACAAACGCAGAGAAAGAAAAGCATCAAATGATTTCACTCACCTGTGAAGTATCAGAAAAAAGAGAAAGAGTGAAGGAAAAAGACAGGAGCAGCCTCACTGAACACAAAAATGGACTCACGGTTACAAAAGGGAATGTGACTGAGGAGGATGGGTTGGAAGGGAGGGAAGAGAGGGAAAATGGGGCATTATGAGTAGCACACATAATGTGGGCAGGCGGCAGGTATGGTCAAGGCAGTATAACACAGCCAAGATCAGTAGTGCTTCTACAGCATATTCCTGGGCTGATGGACAGTGACTCTTATGGGCTATGTGGTGGGGAACTGATAATGGGGGTAGTCTTGTAACCATAATGTTGCGCATGGAACTGTTTTGTACTGACACCAACATAAAAAGAAACACACAGTACCTTGTGTCTGGATTCCATTTTTACCTGATGCTGTCAAGTTGGTCAGTGTCCACCTCACCAGAATCACAGCTGCTCCTCTAAGCATATACATTCTGTCTCTAGGAAAGAGGCACCACTGTGACATCATGGAATTTCCAGGCAACAGTGCTGCTCTTGCAAACTCCAACCCCATGGCGGGCACTGCCCAGCCGTGGGGAGCTGCATCACAAGATGAACAGGGAATATTATTCACCATATAAATAATGATTTCACTCGTGATTGGAGTATCAGAACAAAGAAAAAACTGAAGGACAAAACATGAGCAGTCTCAAAGAAACCAGGAAGGGACTACAAGTTACCAAAGGGAAAGAAACCAGGGTGGATAGTTAGGAAAGGAGGGATAAAGGGAGAGGGAAAGAAAGTGTGCTTTACGATTAGTATGTATAATGTGGGAGAGGGGATCACAGGAAGGGCTGTACAACACAGAGAAGACAAGTAGTGATTCTAAAGTGTCTTACTATGCTCATGGACAGTGACTGCCATGGGGTATCTGCAGTGAATCTTCGTGATCGGGGGAGTCAAGTAAATATAATGTTACTCATGCAATTGTATAATAATGACAGATAGATAGGCAGTTAGATAGATGGAAAGACAGATAAATAAATGAATGCATAAATAAATAAATAAATACATACATACATATAAAGGAAGACAGAAAGAAAGTAAGAGTGATAGAGAGACTGAAAAATAGACAGACTGATAGATAGATAGATGGAAAGACAGATGAATGAATACATGACTAAATAAATACATACATGAGAGGTAGGAAGGAAGGAAGGAAGGAAGGAAGGAAGGCACCAGCCCAGATTTAAAAATCTACAATTATATGAGCTACATGATGGTTACTACACTCCCCAGATCAAGTCCACGCAACATACTCCATTACAGTCAGTGTCCATCAGCTTAGCAAGATGCTACAGAATCACTACTTAAACTCTCTGTACTATACTGATTTTCCCGTGGGACCTCCCCACACACAATGTGAGCGGAACATAATACGCTCTGTACAACCTTCTCCCTCCCTTCCCAACCAGCTTTCCTAGTTCTTTACTTTCATAAATAAGTGATGTGGAGGGTCAAGTAAACATAATGCTACTCATGTAGTTGTAGACTAATGATAAATAAACAATAAGTAAGTAAGTACATACATGAATACATACATAACAAATAAATAATAGAAAACAGCAGACCAGTTTAGAAGAGACATGTGCACCCCTATGTTTATCACAGCACTATACACAATAGCCAATTTAAGTGTCCACCAGTAGATGAACAGTGGAATATTATTCAGCCAGATGAAGAAAACCAATCCAACCATTTACAACAACATGGATGGAGCTAGAGGGTATTATGCTCAGTGAAATAAGCCACGCAGAAAACAAAAAATGTCAAATGATTTCACTCACCTATGGAGCATAAAAAAAAGAAAGAGAGTGAAAGAACAAGACAGTAGTAGCCTCACCGAACCCAGGAATGGACTCACGGTTACGAACGGGAATGTGACTGAGGAGGATGGGTTGGAAAGGAGAGAAGAGAGGGAAAATGGGGCATTACGAGTAGCACACATAATGTGGACAGGCGGCAGGTATGGTCAAGGCAGTATAACACAGCAAAGATCAGTAGCACTTATACAGCATATTCCTGGGCTGATGGACATTGACTCTTAAGGGCTATGTGCAGGGGGGACTTGGTAATGGGGGTAGTCTAACAACCATAATGTTGCTCATGGAACTGTTTAGTACTGACACCAAAATAAAAGGAAACACACAGTACCTGGGGTCTGGATTCTATTTTTACCTGATGCTGTCAAGTTGGTCAGTGTCCACCTCACCAGAATCACAGCTGCTCCTCTGAGCATACACATTCTGTCTCTAGGAAAGAGGCACGACTGTGACATCATGGAATTTCCAGGCAACAGTGCTGCTCTTGCAAAGTCCACCCCCATGGCGGGCACTGCCCAGCCGTGGGGAGCTGCATCACAAGATGAACAGGGAATATTATTCACCATATAAATAATGATTTCACTCGTGATTGGAGTATGAGAACAAAGAAAAAACTGAAGGAGTAAACATGAGCAGTCTCACAGAAACCAGGAATGGACTACAAGTTACCAAACGGAAAGAGACCTTTGTGGATAGTTGGGAAAGGAGGGATAAAGGGAGAGGGAAAGAAAGTGTGCTTTACGATTAGTATGTATAATGTGGGAGGGGGGTTCACAGGGAGGGCTGTACAACACAGAGAAGAAAAGTAGTGATTCTACAGTGTCTTACTATGCTCATGGACAGTGACTGCAATGGGGTATCTGCCGTGAATCTTCGTGATCGGAGGAGACAAGTAAATATAATGTTACTCATGCAATTGTATAATAATGACAGATAGATAGGTAGTTAGATAGATGGAAAGACAGACAAATAAATGAATGCATAAATAAATAAATAAATAAATGTATACTTATATAGGAAGACAGAAAGAAAGTTAGAATGATAGAGAGACTGAAAAATAGACAGATAGATAGATGGATAAATAGATAGATACATAGATAGAAAGACACATGAATGAATACATGACTAAATAAATACATACATGAGAGGAAGGAAGGAAGGAAGGAAGGAAGAAAGGCACCAGCCCAGATTTAAAAATCTACAATTATATGAGCTACATGATGGTTACTACACTACCCAGATCAAGTCCACGCAACATTCTCCATTACAGTCAGTGTCCATCAGCTTAGCAAGAAGCTACAGAATCACTACTTAAACTCTCTGTACTATACTGACTTTCCCGTGGGACCTCCCCACACATAATGTGAGCTGAACATAATGCCCCCTGTACACCCTTCTCCCTCCCTTCCCAACCAGCCTTCCTAGTTCCTTACTTTCATAATTTAGTGATGGGGAGCATCAAGTAAACATAATGTTACTCATGTAGTTGTAGACTAATGATAAATAAACAATAAGTAAGTACGTACATGAATACATACATAAAAAATAAATAATAGAATACAGCAGACCAGTTTAGAAGAGACATGTGCACCCCTATGTTTATCACAGCCCCATACACAATAGCCAAGGTAAGTGTCCATCAGTAGATGAACAGTGGAATATTATTCAGCCAGATGAAGAAAACCAATCCTACCATTTACAACAACATGGATGGAGCTAGAGGGTATTATGCTGAGTGAAATAAGCCACGCAGAAAACAAAAAGTGTCAAATGATTTCACTCAACTATGGAGTATAAAAAAAAGAAGGAGAGTGAAAGAACAAGACAGTAGTAGCCTCACCGAACCCAGGAATGGACTCACGGTTACGAACGGGAATGTGACTGAGGAGGATGGGTTGGAAAGGAGAGAAGAGAGGGAAAATGGGGCATTACGAGTAGCACACATAATGTGGGCAGGCGGCAGGTATGGTCAAGGCAGTATAACACAGCAAAGATCAGTAGCACTTCTACAGCATATTCCTGGGCTGATGGACATTGACTCTTAAGGGCTATGTGCGGGTAATGGGGGTAGTCTAACAACCATAATGATGCTAATGGAACTGTTTAGTACTGACACCAAAGTAAAAGGAAACACACAGTACCTGGGGTCTGGATTCCATTTTTACCTGATGCTGTCAAGTTGGTCAGTGTCTACTTCTCCAGAATCACAGCTGCTCCTCTAAGCATACACATTCTGTCTCTAGGAAAGAGGCACGACTGTGACATCATGGAATTTCCAGGCAACAGTGCTGCTCTTGCAAACTCCACCCCCATGGCGGGCACTGCCCAGCCGTGGGGAGCTGCATCACAAGATGAACAGGGAATATTATTCACCATATAAATAATGATTTCACTCGTGATTGGAGTATCAGAACAAAGAAAAAACTGAAGGAGAAAACATGAGCAGTCTCACAGAAACCAGGAATGGACTACAAGTTACCAAACGGAAAGAGACCTTTGTGGATAGTCGGCAAAGAAGGGAAAAAGGGAGAGGGAAAGAATGTGTGCTTTACGATTAGCATGTATAATGTGGGAGGTTGGGTCACAGGGAGGGCTGTACAACACAGAGAAGACAAGTAGTGATTCTACAGTGTCTTACTATGATCATGGACAGGGACTGCAATGGGGTATCTGCCGTAAATCTTCGTGATCGGGGGAGACAAGTAAATATAATGTTACTCATGCAATTGTATAATAATGACAGATAGATAGGTAGTTAGATAGATGGAAAGACAGATAAATAAATGAAAGCATAAATAAATAAATAAATGAATACTTATAAAGGAAGACAGAAAGAAAGTTAGATTGATAGAGAGACTGAAAAATAGACAGATAGATGGATAAATAGATAGATACATAGATAGAAAGACAGATGAATGAATACATGACTAAATAAATACATACATGAGAGGAAGGAAGGAAGGAAGAAAGGCACCAGCCCAGATTTAAAAATCTACAATTATATGAGCTACATGATGGTTACTACACTCCCCAGATCAAGTCCACGCAACATACTCCATTACAGTCAGTGTCCATCAGCTTAGCAAGATGCTACAGAATCACTACTTAAACTCTCTGTACTATACTGACTTTCCGTGGGACCTCCCCACACAAAATGTGAGCTGAACATAATACCCCCTGTACACCCTTTTCTCTCCCTTCCCAACCAGCCTTCCTAGTTCCTTACTTTCATAATTCAGTGATGGGGAGCGTCAAGTAAACATAATGTTACTCATGTAGTTGTAGACTAATGATAAATAGACAATAAGTAAGTACATACATGAATACATACATAAAAAATAAATAAAAGAATACAGCAGACCTGTTTAGAACAGAGATGTGCACCCCTATGTTTATCACAGCACTATACACAATAGCCAAGGTAAGTGTCCATCAGTAGATGAACAGTGGAATATTATTCAGCCAGATGAAGAAAACCAATCCTACCATTTACAACAACATGGATGGAGCTAGAGGGTATTATGCTCAGTGAAATAAGCCACGCAGAAAACAAAAAGTGTCAAATGATTTCACTCACCTATGGAGTATAAAAAAAAGAAAGAGAGTGAAAGAACAAGACAGTAGTAGCCTCACCGAACCCAGGAATGGACTCATGGTTACGAACGGGAATGTGACTGAGGAGGATGGGTTGGAAAGGAGAGAAGAGAGGGAAAATGGGGCATTACGAGTAGCACACATAATGTGGACAGGCGGCAGGTATGGTCAAGGCAGTATAACACAGCAAAGATCAGTAGCACTTCTACAGCATATTCCTGGGCTGATGGACATTGACTCTTAATGGCTATGTGCGGGGGGGACTTGGTAATGGGGGTAGTCTAACAACCACAATGTTGCTCATGGAACTGTTTAATACTGACACCAAAGTAAAAGGAAACACACAGTACCTGGGGTCTGGATTCCATTTTTACCTGATGCTGTCAAGTTGGTCAGTGTCCACCTCACCAGAATCACAGCTGCTCCTCTAAGCATACACATTCTGTCTCTAGGAAAGAGGCACCACTGTGACATCATGGAATTTCCAGGCAACAGTGCTGCTCTTGCAAACTCCACCCCCATGGCGGGCACTGCCCAGCCGTGGGGAGCTGCATCACAAGATGAACAGGGAATATTATTCACCATATAAATAATGATTTCACTCATGATTGGAGTATCAGAAGAATGAAAAAACTGAAGGAGAAAACATGAGCAGTCTCACAGAAACCAGGAATGGACTACAAGTTACCAAACGGAAAGAGACCTTTGTGGATAGTTGGGAAAGGAGGGATAAAGGGAGAGGGATAGAAAGTGTGCTTTACGATTAGCATGTATAATGTGGGAGGGGGGGTCACAGGGAGGGCTGTACAACACAGAGAAGACAAGTAGTGATTCTACAGTGTCTTACTATGATCATGGACAGTGACTGCAAAGAGGTATCTGCCGTGAATCTTCGTGATCGGGGGAGACAAGTAAATATAATGTTACTCATGCAATTGTATAATAATGACAAATAGATAGGTAGTTAGATAGATGGAAAGACAGATAAATAAATGAAAGCATAAATAAATAAATAAATGAATACTTTTAAAGGAAGACAGAAAGAAACTTAGAATGATAGAGAGACTGAAAAATAGACAGATAGATAGATGGATAAATAGATAGATACATAGATAGAAAGACAGATGAATGAATACTTGACTAAATAAATACATACATAAGAGGAAGGAAGGAAGGAAGAAAGGCACCAGCCCAGATTTAAAAATCTACAATTATATGAGCTACATGATGGTTACTACACTCCCCAGATCAAGTCCACGCAACATACTCCATTACAGTCAGTGTCCATCAGCTTAGCAAGATGCTACAGAATCACTACTTAAACTCTCTGTACTATACTGACTTTCCCGTGCTACCTACCCACATATAATGTGAGCTGAACATAATGCCCCCTGTACACCCTTCTCACTCCCTTCCCAACCAGCTTTCCTAGTTCCTTACTTTCATAATTCAGTGATGGGGAGCGTCAAGTAAACATAATGTTACTCATGTAGTTGTAGACTAATGATAAATAAACAATAAGTAAGTACGTACATGAATATATACATAAAAAATAAATAATAGAATACAGCAGACCAGTTTAGAAGAGACATGTGCACCCCTATGTTTATCACAGCCCCATACACAATAGCCAAGTTAAGTGTCCATCAGGAGATGAACAGTGGAATATTATTCAGCCAGATGAAGAAAACCAATCCTACCATTGACAACAACATGGATGGAGCTAGAGGGTATTATGCTCAGTGAAATAAGCCACGCAGAAAACAAAAAGTGTCAAATGATTTCACTCACCTATGGAGTATAGAAAAAAGAAAGAGAGTGAAAGAACAAGACAGTAGTAGCCTCACCGAACCCAGGAATGGACTCACGGTTACGAACGGGAATGTGACTGAGGAGGATGGGTTGGAAAGGAGAGAAGAGAGGGAAAATGGGGCATTACGAGCAGCACACATAAAGTGGGCAGGCGGCAGGTATGGTCAAGGCAGTATAACACAGCAAAGATCAGTAGCACTTCTACAGCATATTCCTGGGCTGATGGACATTGACTCTTAAGGGCTATGTGCGGGGAGGACTTGGTAATTGGGGTAGTCTAACAACCACAATGTTGCTCATGGAACTGTTTAGTACTGACACCAAAATAAAAGGAAACACACAGTACCTGGTGTCTGGATTCCATTATTACCTGATGCTGTCAAGTTGGTCAGTGTCCACCTCACCAGAATCACAGCTGCTCCTCTAAGCATACACATTCTGTCTCTAGGAAAGAGGCACCACTGTGACATCATGGAATTTCCAGGCAACAGTGCTGCTCTTGCAAACTCCACCCCATTGGTGGGCACTGCCCAGCCGTGGGGAGCTGCATCACAAGATGAACAGGGAATATTATTCACCATGTAAATAATGATTTCACTCGTGATTGGAGTATCAGAACAAAGAAAAAACTGAAGGAGAAAACATGAGCAGTCTCACAGAAATCAGGAATGGACTACAAGTTACCAAACGGAAAGAGACCTTTGTGGATAGTTGTGAAAGGAGGGATAAAGGGAGAGGGAAAGAAAGTGTGCTTTACGATTAGCATGTATAATGTGGGAGAGAGGGTCACAGGGAGGGCTGTACAACACAGAGAAGACAAGTAGTGATTCTACAGTGTCTTACTATGATCATGGACAGTGACTGCAATGGGGTATCTGCCGTAAATCTTCGTGATCGGGGGAGACAAGTAAATATAATGTTACTCATGCAATTGTATAATAAAGACAGATAGATAGGTAGTTAGATAGATGGAAAGACAGATAAATAAATGAATGTATAAATAAATAAATAAATAAATGTATACTTATAAAGGAAGACAGAAAGAAAGTTAGAATGATAGAGAGACTGAAAAATAGACAGATAGATAGATGGATAAATAGATAGATACATAGATAGAAAGACAGATGAATGAATACATGACTAAATAAATACATACATGAGAGGAAGGAAGGAAGGAAGGAAGGAAGAAAGGCACCAGCCCAGATTTAAAAATCTACAATTATATGAGCTACATGATGGTTACTACACTCCCCAGATCAAGTCCACGCAACATATTCCATTACAGTCAGTGTCCATCAGCTTAGCAAGATGCTATAGAATCAATACTTAAACTCTCTGTACTATACTGACTTTACCGTGGGACCTCCCCACACATAATGTGAGCTGAACATAATGCCCCCTGTAGACCCTTCTCCCTCCCTTCCCAACCAGCCTTCCTAAATCCTTACTTACATAATTCAGTGATGGGGAGCGTCAAGTAAACATAATGATACTCATGTAGTTGTAGACTAATGATAAATAAACAATAAGTAAGGAAGTACATACATGAATACATACATAAAAAATAAATAATAGAATACAGCAGACCAGTTTAGAAGAGACATGTGCACCCCTATGTTTATCACAGCACTATACACAATAGCCAAGGTAAGTGTCCATCAGTAGATGAACAGTGGAATATTATTCAGCCAGATGAAGAAAACCAATCCTACCATTGACAACAACATGGATGGAGCTAGAGGGTATTATGCTCAGTGAAATAAGCCACGCAGAAAACAAAAAGTGTCAAATGATTTCACTCACCTATGGAGTATAAAAAAAAGAAAGAGAGTGAAAGAACAAGACAGTACTAGCCTCACCGAACCCAGGAATGGACTCACGGCTACGAACGGGAATGTGACTGAGGAGGATGGGTTGGAAAGGAGAGAAGAGAGGGAAAATGGGGCATTACGAGTAGCACACATAATGTGGACAGGCGGCAGGTATGGTCAAGGCAGTATAACACAGCAAAGATCAGTAGCACTTCTACAGCATATTCCTGGGCTGATGGACATTGACTCTTAAGGGCTATGTGCGGGGGGGACTTGGTAATGGGGGTAGTCTAACAACCACAATGTTGCTCATGGAACTGTTTACTACTGACACCAAAATAAAAGGAAACACACAGTACCTGGGGTATGGATTCCATTTTTACCTGATGCTGTCAAGTTGGTCAGTGTCCACCTCACCAGAATCACAGTTGCTACTTTTAGCATAAACATTCTGTCTCTAGGAAAGAGGCACCACTGTGACATCATGGAATTTCTAGGCAACAGAGCTGCTCTTTGCAAACTCCACCCCCATGGCGGGCACTGCCCAGCCGTGGGGAGCTGCATCACAAGATGAACAGGGAATATTATTCACCATATAAATAATGATTTCACTCGTGATTGGAGTATCAGAACAAAGAAAAAACTGAAGGAGAAAACATGAGCAGTCTCACAGAAACCAGGAATGGACTACAAGTTACCAAACGGAAAGAGACCTTTGTGGATAGTTGGGAAAGGAGGGATAAAGGGAGAGGGAAAGAAAGTGTGCTTTACGATTAGCATGTATAATGTGGGAGGTTGGGTCACAGGGAGGGCTGTACAACACAGAGAAGACAAGTAGTGATTCTACAGTGTCTTACTATGATCATGGACAGTGACTGCAATGAATCTTCGTGATCGGGGGAGACAAGTAAATATAATGTTACTCATGCAATTGTATAATAATGACAGATAGATAGGTAGTTAGATAGATGGAAAGACAGATAAATAAATGAAAGCATAAATAAATAAATAAATGAATACTTTTAAAGGAAGACAGAAAGAAAGTTAGAATGATAGAGAGACTGAAAAATAGACAGATAGATAGATGGATAAATAGATAGATACATAGATAGAAAGACAGATGAATGAATACTTGACTAAATAAATACATACATGAGAGGAAGGAACGAAGGAAGGAAGGAAGAAAGGCACCAGCCCAGATTTAAAAATCTACAATTATATGAGCTACATGATGGTTACTACACTCCCCAGATCAAGTCCACGCAACATACTAAATTACAGTCACTGTCCATCAGCTTAGAAAGATGCTACAGAATCACTACTTAAACTCTCTGTACTATACTGACTTTCCCGTGCGACCTCCCCACACATAATGTGAGCTGAACATAATGACCCCTGTACACCCTTCTCCCTCCCTTCCCAACCAGCCTTCCTAGTTCCTTACTTTCATAATTCAGTGATGGGGAGCGTCAAGTAAACATAATGTTACTCATGTAGTTGTAGACTAATGATAAATAAACAATAAGTAAGTACATACATGAATACATACATAAAAAATAAATAATAGAATACAGCAGACCAGTTTAGAAGAGACATGTGCACCCCTATGTTTATCACAGCACTATACACAATAGCCAAGGTAAGTGTCCATCAGTAGATGAACAGTGGAATATTATTCAGCCAGATGAAGAAAACCAATCCTACCATTGACAACAACATGGATGGAGCTAGAGGGTATTATGCTCAGTGAAATAAGCCACGCAGAAAACAAGTGTCAAATGATTTCACTCACCTATGGAGTATAAAAAAAAGAAAGAGAGTGAAAGAACAAGACAGTAGTAGCCTCACCGAACCCAGGAATGGACTCACGGTTACGAACGGGAATGTGACTGAGGAGGATGGGTTGGAAAGGAGAGAAGAGAGGGAAAATGGGGCATTACGAGTAGCACACATAATGTGGGCAGGCGGCAGGTATGGTCAAGGCAGTATAACACAGCAAAGATCAATAGCAATTCTACAGCATATTCCTGGGCTGCTGGACATTGACTCTTAAGGGCTATGTGCAGGGGGGACTTGGTAATGGGGGTAGTCTAACAACCACAATGTTGCTCAAGGAACTGTTTAGTACTGACACCAAAATAAAAGGAAACACACAGTACCTGGGGTCTGGATTCCAATTTTACCTGATGCTGTCAAGTTGGTCAGTGTCCACCTCACCAGAATCACATCTGCTCCTCTAAGCATACACATTCTGCCTCTAGGAAAGAGGCACCACTGTGACATCATGGAATTTCCAGGCAACAGTGCTGCTCTTGCAAACTCCACCCCCATGGCGGGCACTGCCCAGCCGTGGGGAGCTGCATCACAAGATGAACAGGGAATATTATTCACCATGTAAATAATGATTTCACTCGTGATTGGAGTATCAGAACAAAGAAAAAACTGAAGGAGAAAACATGAGCAGTCTCACAGAAACCAGGAATGGACTACAAGTTACCAAACGGAAAGAGACCTTTGTGGATAGTTGGGAAAGGAGGGAAAAAGGGAGAGGGAAAGAAAGTGTGCTTTACGATTAGCATGTATAATGTGGGAGGTTGGGTCACAGGGAGGGCTGTACAACACAGAGAAGACAAGTAGTGATTCTACAGTGTCTTACTATGCTCATGGACAGTGACTGCAATGGGGTATCTGCCGTGAATCTTCGTGATCGGGGAAGACAAGTAAATATAATGTTACTCATGCAATTGTATAATAATGACAGATAGATAGGTAGTTAGATAGATGGAAAGACAGATAAATAAATGAAAGCATAAATAAATAAATAAATAAATACTTATAAAGGAAGACAGAAAGAAAGTTAGAATGATAGAGAGACTAAAAAATAGACAGATAGATAGATGGATAAATAGGTAGATACATAGATAGAAAGACAGATGAATGAATACATGACTAAATAAATACATACATGAGAGGAAGGAAGGAAGGAAGGAAGGCACCAGCCCAGATTTAAAAATCTACAATTATATGAGCTACATGATGGTTACTACACTCCCCAGATCAAGTCCACGCAACATACTCCATTACAGTCACTGTCCATCAGCTTAGAAAGATGCTACAGAATCACTACTTAAACTCTCTGTACTATACTGACTTTCCCGTGGGACCACCCCACATATAATGTGAGCTGAACATAATGCCCCCTGTATACCCTTCTCCCTCCCTTCCCAACCAGCCTTCCTAGTTCCTTACTTTCATAATTCAGTGATGGGGAGCGTCAAGTAAACATAATGTTACTCATGTAGTTGTAGACTAATGATAAATAAACAATAAGTAAGTACATACATGAATACATACATAAAAAATAAATAATAGAATACAGCAGACCAGTTTAGAAGAGATATGTGCACCCCTATGTTTATCACAGCACTATACACAATAGCCAAGGTAAGTGTCCATCAGTAGATGAACAGTGGAATATTATTCAGCCAGATGAAGAAAACCAATCCTACCATTGACAACAACATGGATGGAGCTAGAGGGTATTATGCTCAGTGAAATAAGCCACGCAGAAAACAAAAAGAGTCAAATGATTTCACTCACTTATGGAGTATAAAAAAAAGAAAGAGAGTGAAAGAACAAGACAGTAGTAGCCTCACCGAACCCAGGAATGGACTCACGGTTACGAACGGGAATGTGACTGAGGAGGATGGGTTGGAAAGGAGAGAAGAGAGGGAAAATGAGGCATTACGAGTAGCACACATAAAGTGGGCAGGCAGCAGGTATGGTCAAGGCAGTATAACACAGCAAAGATCAGTAGCACTTCTACAGCATATTCCTGGGCTGATGGACATTGACTCTTAAGGGCTATGTGCGGGTGGGACTTGGTAATGGGGGTAGTCTAACAACCATAATGTTGCTAATGGAACTGTTTAGTACTGACACCAAAATAAAAGGAAACACACAGTACCTGGGGTCTGGATTCCATTTTTACCTGATGCTGTCAAGTTGGTCAGTGTCCACCTCACCAGAATCACAGCTGCTCCTCTAAGCATACACATTCTGCCTCTATTAAAGAGGCACCACTGTGACATCATGGAATTTCCAGGCAACAGTGCTGCTCTTGCAAACTCCACCCCCATGGCGGGCACTGCCCAGCCATGGGGAGCTGCATCACAAGATGAACAGGGAATATTATTCACCATGTAAATAATGATTTCACTCGTGATTGGAGTATCAGAACAAAGAAAAAACTGAAGGAGAAAACATGAGCAGTCTCACAGAAACCAGGAATGGACTACAAGTTACCAAACGGAAAGAGACCTTTGTGGATAGTTGGGAAAGGAGGAAAAAAGGGAGAGGGAAAGAAAGTGTGCTTTATGATTAGCATGTATAATGTGGGAGGTTGGGTCACAGGGAGGGCTGTACAACACAGAGAAGACAAGTAGTGATTCTACAGTGTCTTACTATGTTCATGGACAGTGACTGCAATGGGGTATCTGCCGTGAATCTTCGTGATCGGGGAAGACAAGTAAATATAATGTTACTCATGCAATTGTATAATAATGACAGATAGATAGGTAGTTAGATAGATGGAAAGACAGATAAATAAATGAAAGCATAAATAAATAAATAAATAAATAAATACTTATAAAGGAAGACAGAAAGAAAGTTAGAATGATAGAGAGACTAAAAAATAGACAGATAGATAGATGGATAAATAGGTAGATACATAGATAGAAAGACAGATGAATGAATACATGACTAAATAAATACATACATGAGAGGAAGGAAGGAAGGAAGGAAGGAAGGAAGGCACCAGCCCAGATTTAAAAATCTACAATTATATGAGCTACATGATGGTTACTACACTCCCCAGATCAAGTCCACGCAACATACTCCATTACAGTCACTGTCCATCAGCTTAGAAAGATGCTACAGAATCACTACTTAAACTCTCTGTACTATACTGACTTTACCGTGGGACCACCCCACATATAATGTGAGCTGAACATAATGCCCCCTGTATACCCTTCTCCCTCCCTTCCCAACCAGCCTTCCTAGTTCCTTACTTTCATAATTCAGTGATGGGGAGCGTCAAGTAAACATAATGTTACTCATGTAGTTGTAGACTAATGATAAATAAACAATAAGTAAGTACATACATGAATACATACATAAAAAATAAATAATAGAATACAGCAGACCAGTTTAGAAGAGACATGTGCACCCCTATGTTTATCACAGCACTGTACACAATAGCCAAGGTAAGTGTCCATCAGTAGATGAACAGTGGAATATTATTCAGCCAGATGAAGAAAACCAATCCTACCATTGACAACAACATGGATGGAGCTAGAGGGTATTATGCTCAGTGAAATAAGGCACGCAGAAAACAAAAAGTGTCAAATGATTTCACTCACCTATGGAGTATAAAAAAAAGAAAGAGAGTGAAAGAACAAGACAGTAGTAGCCTCACCGAACCCAGGAATGGACTCACGGTTACGAACGGGAATGTGACTGAGGAGGATGGGTTGGAAAGGAGAGAAGAGAGGGAAAATGAGGCATTACGAGTAGCACACATAAAGTGGGCAGGCAGCAGGTATGGTCAAGGCAGTATAACACAGCAAAGATCAGTAGCACTTCTACAGCATATTCCTGGGCTGATGGACATTGACTCTTAAGGGCTATGTGCGGGTGGGACTTGGTAATGGGGGTAGTCTAACAACCATAGTGTTGCTAATGGAACTGTTTAGTACTGACACCAAAATAAAATGAAACACACAGTACCTGGGGTCTGGATTCCATTTTTACCTGATGCTGTCAAGTTGGTCAGTGTCCACCTCACCAGAATCACAGCTGCTCCTCTAAGCATACACATTCTGCCTCTAGGAAAGAGGCACCACTGTGACATCATGGAATTTCCAGGCAACAGTGCTGCTCTTGCAAACTCCACCCCCATGGCGGGCACTGCCCAGCCGTGGGGAGCTGCATCACAAGATGAACAGGGAATATTATTCACCATGTAAATAATGATTTCACTCGTGATTGGAGTATCAGAACAAAGAAAAAACTGAAGGAGAAAACATGAGCAGTCTCACAGAAACCAGGAATGGACTACAAGTTACCAAACGGAAAGAGACCTTTGTGGATAGTTGGGAAAGGAGGGAAAAAGGGAGAGGGAAAGAAAGTGTGCTTTACGATTAGCATGTATAATGTGGGAGGTTGGGTCACAGGGAGGGCTGTACAACACAGAGAAGACAAGTAGTGATTCTACAGTGTCTTACTATGCTCATGGACAGTGACTGCAATGGGGTATCTGCCGTAAATCTTCGTGATCGGGGGAGACAAGTAAATATAATGTTACTCATGCAATTGTATAATAAAGACAGATAGATAGGTAGTTAGATAGATGGAAAGACGGATAAATAAATGAATGTATAAATAAATAAATAAATGTATACTTATAAAGGAAGACAGAAAGAAAGTTAGAATGATAGAGAGACTGAAAAATAGACAGATAGATAGATGGATAAATAGATAGATACATAGATAGAAAGACAGATGAATGAATACATGACTAAATTAATACATACATGAGAGGAAGGAAGGAAGGAAGGAAGGAAGAAAGCACCAGCCCAGATTTAAAAATCTACAATTATATGAGCTACATGATGGTTATTACACTCCCCAGAGGAAGTCAACGCAACATATTCCATTACAGTCAGTGTCCATCAGCTTAGCAAGATGCTACAGAATCACTACTTAAACTCTCTGTACTATACTGACTTTCCCGTGGGACCTCCCCACACATAATGTGAGCTGAACATAATGCCCCCTGTAGACCCTTCTCCCTCCCTTCCCAACCAGCCTTCCTAAATCCTTACTTACATAATTCAGTGATGGGGAGCGTCAAGTAAACATAATGATACTCATGTAGTTGTAGACTAATGATAAATAAACAATAAGTAAGGAAGTACATACATGAATACATACATAAAAAATAAATAATAGAATACAGCAGACCAGTTTAGAAGAGACATGTGCACCCCTATGTTTATCACAGCACTATACACAATAGCCAAGGTAAGTGTCCATCAGTAGATGAACAGTGGAATATTATTCAGCCAGATGAAGAAAACCAATCCTACCATTGACAACAACATGGATGGAGCTAGAGGGTATTATGCTCAGTGAAATAAGCCACGCAGAAAACAAAAAGTGTCAAATGATTTCACTCACCTATGGAGTATAAAAAAAAGAAAGAGAGTGAAAGAACAAGACAGTAGTAGCCTCACCGAACCCAGGAATGGACTCACGGTTACGAACGGGAATGTGACTGAGGAGGATGGGTTGGAAAGGAGAGAAGAGAGGGAAAATGGGGCATTACGAGTAGCACACATAATGTGGACAGGCGGCAGGTATGGTCAAGGCAGTATAACACAGCAAAGATCAGTAGCACTTCTACAGCATATTCCTGGGCTGATGGACATTGACTCTTAAGGGCTATGTGCGGGGGGGACTTGGTAATGGGGGTAGTCTAACAACCACAATGTTGCTCATGGAACTGTTTAGTACTGACACCAAAATAAAAGGAAACACACAGTACCTGGGGTCTGGATTCCATTTTTACCTGATGCTGTCAAGTTGGTCAGTGTCCACCTCACCAGAATCACAGTTGCTACTTTTAGCATACACATTCTGTCTCTAGGAAAGAGGCACCACTGTGACATCATGGAATTTCCAGGCAACAGTGCTGCTCTTGCAAACTCCACCCCCATGGCGGGCACTGCCCAGCCGTGGGGAGCTGCATCACAAGATGAACAGGGAATATTATTCACCATATAAATAATGATTTCACTCGTGATTGGAGTATCAGAACAAAGAAAAAACTGAAGGAGAAAACATGAGCATTCTCACAGAATCCAGGAATGGACTACAAGTTACCAAACGGAAAGAGACCTTTGTGGATAGTTGGGAAAGGAGGGATAAAGGGAGAGGGAAAGAAAGTGTGCTTTACGATTAGTATGTATAATGTGGGAGGGGGGTTCACAGGGAGGGCTGTACAACACAGAGAAGACAAGTAGTGATTCTACAGTGTCTTACTATGATCATGGACAGTGACTGCAATGGGGTATCTGCCGTGAATCTTCGTGATCGGGGGAGACAAGTAAATATAATGTTACTCATGCAATTGTATAATAATGACAGATAGATAGGTAGTTAGATAGATGGAAAGACAGATAAATAAATGAAAGCATAAATAAATAAATAAATGAATACTTTTAAAGGAAGACAGAAAGAAAGTTAGAATGATAGAGAGACTGAAAAATAGACAGATAGATAGATGGATAAATAGATAGATACATAGATAGAAAGACAGATGAATGAATACTTGACTAAATAAATACATACATAAGAGGAAGGAAGGACGGAAGAAAGGCACCAGACCAGATTTAAAAATCTACAATTATATGAGCTACATGATGGTTACTACACTCCCCAGATCAAGTCCACGCAACATACTCCATTACAGTCAGTGTCCATCAGCTTAGCAAGATGCTACAGAATCACTACTTAAACTCTCTGTACTATACTGACTTTCCCGTGCGACCTCCCCACACATAATGTGAGCTGAACATAATGACCCCTGTACACCCTTCTCCCTCCCTTCCCAACCAGCCTTCCTAGTTCCTTACTTTCATAATTCAGTGATGGGGAGCGTCAAGTAAACATAATGTTACTCATGTAGTTGTAGACTAATGATAAATAAACAATAAGTAAGTACATACATGAATACATACATAAAAAATAAATAATAGAATACAGCAGACCAGTTTAGAAGAGACATGTGCACCCCTATGTTTATCACAGCACTATACACAATAGCCAAGGTAAGTGTCCATCAGTAGATGAACAGTGGAATATTATTCAGCCAGATGAAGAAAACCAATCCTACCATTGACAACAACATGGATGGAGCTAGAGGGTATTATGCTCAGTGAAATAAGCCACGCAGAAAACAAAAGTGTCAAATGATTTCACTCACCTATGGAGTATAAAAAAAAGAAAGAGAGTGAAAGAACAAGACAGTAGTAGCCTCACCGAACCCAGGAATGGACTCACGGTTACGAACGGGAATGTGACTGAGGAGGATGGGTTGGAAAGGAGAGAAGAGAGGGAAAATGAGGCATTACGAGTAGCACACATAAAGTGGGCAGGCAGCAGGTATGGTCAAGGCAGTATAACACAGCAAAGATCAGTAGCACTTCTACAGCATATTCCTGGGCTGATGGACATTGACTCTTAAGGGCTATGTGCGGGTGGGACTTGGTAATGGGGGTAGTCTAACAACCATAATGTTGCTAATGGAACTGTTTAGTACTGACACCAAAATAAAAGGAAACACACAGTACCTGGGGTCTGGATTCCATTTTTACCTGATGCTGTCAAGTTGGTCAGTGTCCACCTCACCAGAATCACAGCTGCTCCTCTAAGCATACACATTCTGCCTCTAGGAAAGAGGCACCACTGTGACATCATGGAATTTCCAGGCAACAGTGCTGCTCTTGCAAACTCCACCCCCATGGCGGGCACTGCCCAGCCGTGGGGAGCTGCATCACAAGATGAACAGGGAATATTATTCACCATGTAAATAATGATTTCACTCGTGATTGGAGTATCAGAACAAAGAAAAAACTGAAGGAGAAAACATGAGCAGTCTCACAGAAACCAGGAATGGACTACAAGTTACCAAACGGAAAGAGACCTTTGTGGATAGTTGGGAAAGGAGGGAAAAAGGGAGAGGGAAAGAAAGTGTGCTTTACGATTAGCATGTATAATGTGGGAGGTTGGGTCACAGGGAGGGCTGTACAACACAGAGAAGACAAGTAGTGATTCTACAGTGTCTTACTATGCTCATGGACAGTGACTGCAATGGGGTATCTGCCGTAAATCTTCGTGATCGGGGGAGACAAGTAAATATAATGTTACTCATGCAATTGTATAATAAAGACAGATAGATAGGTAGTTAGATAGATGGAAAGACAGATAAATAAATGAATGTATAAATAAATAAATAAATGTATACTTATAAAGGAAGACAGAAAGAAAGTTAGAATGATAGAGAGACTGAAAAATAGACAGATAGATAGATGGATAAATAGATAGATACATAGATAGAAAGACAGATGAATGAATACATGACTAAATTAATACATACATGAGAGGAAGGAAGGAAGGAAGGAAGGAAGAAAGCACCAGCCCAGATTTAAAAATCTACAATTATATGAGCTACATGATGGTTATTACACTCCCCAGAGGAAGTCAACGCAACATATTCCATTACAGTCAGTGTCCATCAGCTTAGCAAGATGCTACAGAATCACTACTTAAACTCTCTGTACTATACTGACTTTCCCGTGGGACCTCCCCACACATAATGTGAGCTGAACATAATGCCCCCTGTAGACCCTTCTCCCTCCCTTCCCAACCAGCCTTCCTAAATCCTTACTTACATAATTCAGTGATGGGGAGCGTCAAGTAAACATAATGATACTCATGTAGTTGTAGACTAATGATAAATAAACAATAAGTAAGGAAGTACATACATGAATACATACATAAAAAATAAATAATAGAATACAGCAGACCAGTTTAGAAGAGACATGTGCACCCCTATGTTTATCACAGCACTATACACAATAGCCAAGGTAAGTGTCCATCAGTAGATGAACAGTGGAATATTATTCAGCCAGATGAAGAAAACCAATCCTACCATTGACAACAACATGGATGGAGCTAGAGGGTATTATGCTCAGTGAAATAAGCCACGCAGAAAACAAAAAGTGTCAAATGATTTCACTCACCTATGGAGTATAAAAAAAAGAAAGAGAGTGAAAGAACAAGACAGTAGTAGCCTCACCGAACCCAGGAATGGACTCACGGTTACGAACGGGAATGTGACTGAGGAGGATGGGTTGGAAAGGAGAGAAGAGAGGGAAAATGGGGCATTACGAGTAGCACACATAATGTGGACAGGCGGCAGGTATGGTCAAGGCAGTATAACACAGCAAAGATCAGTAGCACTTCTACAGCATATTCCTGGGCTGATGGACATTGACTCTTAAGGGCTATGTGCGGGGGGGACTTGGTAATGGGGGTAGTCTAACAACCACAATGTTGCTCATGGAACTGTTTAGTACTGACACCAAAATAAAAGGAAACACACAGTACCTGGGGTCTGGATTCCATTTTTACCTGATGCTGTCAAGTTGGTCAGTGTCCACCTCACCAGAATCACATCTGCTCCTCTAAGCATACACATTCTGCCTCTAGGAAAGAGGCACCACTGTGACATCATGGAATTTCCAGGCAACAGTGCTGCTCTTGCAAACTCCACCCCCATGGCGGGCACTGCCCAGCCGTGGGGAGCTGCATCACAAGATGAACAGGGAATATTATTCACCATGTAAATAATGATTTCACTCGTGATTGGAGTATCAGAACAAAGAAAAAACTGAAGGAGAAAACATGAGCAGTCTCACAGAAACCAGGAATGGACTACAAGTTACCAAACGGAAAGAGACCTTTGTGGATAGTTGGGAAAGGAGGGAAAAAGGGAGAGGGAAAGAAAGTGTGCTTTACGATTAGCATGTATAATGTGGGAGGTTGGGTCACAGGGAGGGCTGTACAACACAGAGAAGACAAGTAGTGATTCTACAGTGTCTTACTATGCTCATGGACAGTGACTGCAATGGGGTATCTGCCGTAAATCTTCGTGATCGGGGGAGACAAGTAAATATAATGTTACTCATGCAATTGTATAATAAAGACAGATAGATAGGTAGTTAGATAGATGGAAAGACAGATAAATAAATGAATGTATAAATAAATAAATAAATGTATACTTATAAAGGAAGACAGAAAGAAAGTTAGAATGTTAGAGAGACTGAAAAATTGACAGATAGATAGATGGATAAATAGATAGATACATAGATAGAAAGACAGATGAATGAATACATGACTAAATTAATACATACATGAGAGGAAGGAAGGAAGGAAGGAAGGAAGAAAGCACCAGCCCAGATTTAAAAATCTACAATTATATGAGCTACATGATGGTTATTACACTCCCCAGAGGAAGTCAACGCAACATATTCCATTACAGTCAGTGTCCATCAGCTTAGCAAGATGCTACAGAATCACTACTTAAACTCTCTGTACTATACTGACTTTCCCGTGGGACCTCCCCACACATAATGTGAGCTGAACATAATGCCCCCTGTAGACCCTTCTCCCTCCCTTCCCAACCAGCCTTCCTAAATCCTTACTTACATAATTCAGTGATGGGGAGCGTCAAGTAAACATAATGATACTCATGTAGTTGTAGACTAATGATAAATAAACAATAAGTAAGGAAGTACATACATGAATACATACATAAAAAATAAATAATAGAATACAGCAGACCAGTTTAGAAGAGACATGTGCACCCCTATGTTTATCACAGCACTATACACAATAGCCAAGGTAAGTGTCCATCAGTAGATGAACAGTGGAATATTATTCAGCCAGATGAAGAAAATCAATCCTACCATTGACAACAACATGGATGGAGCTAGAGGGTATTATGCTCAGTGAAATAAGCCACGCAGAAAACAAAAAGTGTCAAATGATTTCACTCACCTATGGAGTATAAAAAAAAGAAAGAGAGTGAAAGAACAAGACAGTAGTAGCCTCACCGAACCCAGGAATGGACTCACGGTTACGAACGGGAATGTGACTGAGGAGGATGGGTTGGAAAGGAGAGAAGAGAGGGAAAATGGGGCATTACGAGTAGCACACATAATGTGGACAGGCGGCAGGTATGGTCAAGGCAGTATAACACAGCAAAGATCAGTAGCACTTCTACAGCATATTCCTGGGCTGATGGACATTGACTCTTAAGGGCTATGTGCGGGGGGGACTTGGTAATGGGGGTAGTCTAACAACCACAATGTTGCTCATGGAACTGTTTAGTACTGACACCAAAATAAAAGGAAACACACAGTACCTGGGGTCTGGATTCCATTTTTACCTGATGCTGTCAAGTTGGTCAGTGTCCACCTCACCAGAATCACAGTTGCTACTTTTAGCATACACATTCTGTCTCTAGGAAAGAGGCACCACTGTGACATCATGGAATTTCCAGGCAACAGTGCTGCTCTTGCAAACTACACCCCCATGGCGGGCACTGCCCAGCCGTGGTTAGCTGCATCACAAGATGAACAGGGAATATTATTCACCATATAAATAATGATTTCACTCGTGATTGGAGTATCAGAACAAAGAAAAAACTGAAGGAGAAAACATGAGCATTCTCACAGAATCCAGGAATGGACTACAAGTTACCAAACGGAAAGAGACCTTTGTGGATAGTTGGGAAAGGAGGGATAAAGGGAGAGGGAAAGAAAGTGTGCTTTACGATTAGTATGTATAATGTGGGAGGGGGGTTCACAGGGAGGGCTGTACAACACAGAGAAGACAAGTAGTGATTCTACAGTGTCTTACTATGATCATGGACAGTGACTGCAATGGGGTATCTGCCGTGAATCTTCGTGATCGGGGGAGACAAGTAAATATAATGTTACTCATGCAATTGTATAATAATGACAGATAGATAGGTAGTTAGATAGATGGAAAGACAGATAAATAAATGAATGTATAAATAAATAAATAAATGTATACTTATAAAGGAAGACATAAAGAAAGTTAGAATGATAGAGCGACTGAAAAATAGACAGATAGATAGATGGATAAATAGATAGATACATAGATAGAAAGACAGATGAATGAATACTTGACTAAATAAATACATACATAAGAGGAAGGAAGGAAGGAAGAAAGGCACCAGCCCAGATTTAAAAATCTACAATTATATGAGCTACATGATGGTTACTACACTCCCCAGATCAAGTCCACGCAACATACTCCATTTCAGTCAGTGTCCATCAGCTTAGCAAGATGCTACAGAATCACTACTTAAACTCTCTGTACTATACTGACTTTCCCGTGCTACCTACCCACATATAATGTGAGCTGAACATAATGCCCCCTGTACACCCTTCTCACTCCCTTCCCAACCAGCTTTCCTAGTTCCTTACTTTCATAATTCAGTGATGGGGAGCGTCAAGTAAACATAATGTTACTCATGTAGTTGTAGACTAATGATAAATAAACAATAAGTAAGTACGTACATGAATATATACATAAAAAATAAATAATAGAATACAGCAGACCAGTTTAGAAGAGACATGTGCACCCCTATGTTTATCACAGCACTATACACAGTAGCCATGTTAAGTGTCCATCAGGAGATGAACAGTGGAATATTATTCAGCCAGATGAAGAAAACCAATCCTACCATTGACAAAAACATGGATGGAGCTAGAGGGTATTATGCTCAGTGAAATAAGCCACGCAGAAAACAAAAAGTGTCAAATGATTTCACTCACCTATGGAGTATAGAAAAAAGAAAGAGAGTGAAAGAACAAGACAGTAGTAGCCTCACCGAACCCAGGAATGGACTCACGGTTACGAACGGGAATGTGACTGAGGAGGATGGGTTGGAAAGGAGAGAAGAGAGGGAAAATGGGGCATTACGAGCAGCACACATAAAGTGGGCAGGCGGCAGGTATGGTCAAGGCAGTATAACACAGCAAAGATCAGTAGCACTTCTACAGCATATTCCTGGGCTGATGGACATTGACTCTTAAGGGCTATGTGCGGGGAGGACTTGGTAATTGGGGTAGTCTAACAACCACAATGTTGCTCATGGAACTGTTTAGTACTGACACCAAAGTAAAAGGAAACACACAGTACCTGGGGTCTGGATTCCATTTTTACCTGATGCTGTCAAGTTGGTCAGTGTCTACCTCACCAGAATCACAGCTGCTCCTCTAAGCATACACATTCTGTCTCTAGGAAAGAGGCACCACTGTGACATCATGGAATTTCCAGGCAACAGTGCTGCTCTTGCAAACTCCACCCCCATGGCGGGCACTGCCCAGCCGTGGGGAGCTGCATCACAAGATGAACAGGGAATATTATTCACCATGTAAATAATGATTTCACTCGTGATTGGAGTATCAGAACAAAGAAAAAACTGAAGGAGAAAACATGAGCAGTCTCACAGAAATCAGGAATGGACTACAAGTTACCAAACGGAAAGAGACCTTTGTGGATAGTTGTGAAAGGAGGGATAAAGGGAGAGGGAAAGAAAGTGTGCTTTACGATTAGCATGTATAATGTGGGAGAGAGGGTCACAGGGAGGGCTGTACAACACAGAGAAGACAAGTATTGATTCTACAGTGTCTTACTATGATCATGGACAGTGACTGCAATGGGGTATCTGCCGTAAATCTTCGTGATCGGGGGAGACAAGTAAATATAATGTTACTCATGCAATTGTATAATAAAGACAGATAGATAGGTAGTTAGATAGATGGAAAGACAGATAAATAAATGAATGTATAAATAAATAAATAAATAAATGTATACTTATAAAGGAAGACAGAAAGAAAGTTAGAATGATAGAGAGACTGAAAAATAGACAGATAGATAGATGGATAAATATATAGATACATAGATAGAAAGACAGATGAATGAATACATGACTAAATAAATACATACATGAGAGGAAGGAAGGAAGGAAGGAAGGAAGAAAGGAACCAGCCCAGATTTAAAAATCTACAATTATATGAGCTACATGATCGTTACTACACTCCCCAGATCAAGTCAACGCAACATATTCCATTACAGTCAGTGTCCATCAGCTTAGCCAGATGCTATAGAATCAATACTTAAACTCTCTGTACTATACTGACTTTACCGTGGGACCTCCCCACACATAATGTGAGCTGAACATAATGCCCCCTGTAGACCTTTCTCCCTCCCTTCCCAACCAGCCTTCCTAAATCCTTACTTACATAATTCAGTGATGGGGAGCGTCAAGTAAACATAATGATACTCATGTAGTTGTAGACTAATGATAAATAAACAATAAGTAAGGAAGTACATACATGAATACATACATAAAAAATAAATAATAGAATACAGCAGACCAGTTTAGAAGAGACATGTGCACCCCTATGTTTATCACAGCACTATACACAATAGCCAAGGTAAGTGTCCATCAGTAGATGAACAGTGGAATATTATTCAGCCAGATGAAGAAAACCAATCCTACCATTGACAACAACATGGATGGAGCTAGAGGGTATTATGCTCAGTGAAATAAGCCACGCAGAAAACAAAAAGTGTCAAATGATTTCACTCACCTATGGAGTATAAAAAAAAGAAAGAGAGTGAAAGAACAAGACATAGTAGCCTCACCGAACCCAGGAAGGGACTCACGGCTACGAACGGGAATGTGACTGAGGAGGATGGGTTGGAAAGGAGAGAAGAGAGGGAAAATGGGGCATTACGAGTAGCACACATAATGTGGACAGGCGGCAGGTATGGTCAAGGCAGTATAACACAGCAAAGATCAGTAGCACTTCTACAGCATATTCCTGGGCTTATGGACATTGACTCTTAAGGGCTATGTGCGGGGGGGACTTGGTAATGGGGGTAGTCTAACAACCACAATGTTGCTCATGGAACTGTTTACTACTGACACCAAAATAAAAGGAAACACACAGTACCTGGGGTATGGATTCCATTTTTACCTGATGCTGTCAAGTTGGTCAGTGTCCACCTCACCAGAATCACAGTTGCTACTTTTAGCATACACATTCTGTCTCTAGGAAAGAGGCACCACTGTGACATCATGGAATTTCTAGGCAACAGTGCTGCTCTTTGCAAACTCCACCCCCATGGCGGGCACTGCCCAGCCGTGGGGAGCTGCATCACAAGATGAACAGGGAATATTATTCACCATATAAATAATGATTTCACTCGTGATTGGAGTATCAGAACAAAGAAAAAACTGAAGGAGAAAACATGAGCATTCTCACAGAATCCAGGAATGGACTACAAGTTACCAAACGGAAAGAGACCTTTGTGGATAGTTGGGAAAGGAGGGATAAAGGGCGAGGGAAAGAAAGTGTGCTTTACGATTAGCATGTATAATGTGGGAGGTTGGGTCACAGGGAGGGCTGTACAACACAGAGAAGACAAGTAGTGATTCTACAGTGTCTTACTATGATCATGGACAGTGACTGCAATGGGGTATCTGCCGTGAATCTTCGTGATCGGGGGAGACAAGTAAATATAATGTTACTCATGCAATTGTATAATAATGACAGATAGATAGGTAGTTAGATAGATGGAAAGACAGATAAATAAATGAAAGCATAAATAAATAAATAAATGAATACTTTTAAAGGAAGACAGAAAGAAAGTTAGAATGATAGAGAGACTGAAAAATAGACAGATAGATAGATGGATAAATAGATAGATACATAGATAGAAAGACAGATGAATGAATACTTTACTAAATAAATACATACATGAGAGGAAGGAATGAAGGAAGGAAGGAAGAAAGGCACCAGCCCAGATTTAAAAATCTACAATTATATGAGCTACATGATGGTTACTACACTCCCCAGATCAAGTCCACGCAACATACTAAATTACAGTCACTGTCCATCAGCTTAGAAAGATGCTACAGAATCACTACTTAAACTCTCTGTACTATACTGACTTTCCCGTGCGACCTCCCCACACATAATGTGAGCTGAACATAATGACCCCTGTACACCCTTCTCCCTCCCTTCCCAACCAGCCTTCCTAGTTCCTTACTTTCATAATTCAGTGATGGGGAGCGTCAAGTAAACATAATGTTACTCATGTAGTTGTAGACTAATGATAAATAAACAATAAGTAAGTACATACATGAATACATACATAAAAAATAAATAATAGAATACAGCAGACCAGTTTAGAAGAGACATGTGCACCCCTATGTTTATCACAGCACTATACACAATAGCCAAGGTAAGTGTCCATCAGTAGATGAACAGTGGAATATTATTCAGCCAGATGAAGAAAACCAATCCTACCATTGACAACAACATGGATGGAGCTAGAGGGTATTATGCTCAGTGAAATAAGCCACGCAGAAAACAAAAGTGTCAAATGATTTCACTCACCTATGGAGTATAAAAAAAAGAAAGAGAGTGAAAGAACAAGACAGTAGTAGCCTCACCGAACCCAGGAATGGACTCACGGTTACGAACGGGAATGTGACTGAGGAGGATGGGTTGGAAAGGAGAGAAGAGAGGGAAAATGGGGCATTACGAGTAGCACACATAATGTGGGCAGGCGGCAGGTATGGTCAAGGCAGTATAACACAGCAAAGATCAATAGCAATTCTACAGCATATTCCTGGGCTGCTGGACATTGACTCTTAAGGGCTATGTGCAGGGGGGACTTGGTAATGGGGGTAGTCTAACAACCACAATGTTGCTCAAGGAACTGTTTAGTACTGACACCAAAATAAAAGGAAACACACAGTACCTGGGGTCTGGATTCCAATTTTACCTGATGCTGTCAAGTTGGTCAGTGTCCACCTCACCAGAATCACATCTGCTCCTCTAAGCATACACATTCTGCCTCTAGGAAAGAGGCACCACTGTGACATCATGGAATTTCCAGGCAACAGTGCTGCTCTTGCAAACTCCACCCCCATGTCGGGCACTGCCCAGCCGTGGGGAGCTGCATCACAAGATGAACAGGGAATATTATTCACCATGTAAATAATGATTTCACTCGTGATTGGAGTATCAGAACAAAGAAAAAACTGAAGGAGAAAACATGAGCAGTCTCACAGAAACCAGGAATGGACTACAAGTTACCAAACGGAAAGAGACCTTTGTGGATAGTTGGGAAAGGAGGGAAAAAGGGAGAGGGAAAGAAAGTGTGCTTTACGATTAGCATGTATAATGTGGGAGGTTGGGTTACAGGGAGGGCTGTACAACACAGAGAAGACAAGTAGTGATTCTACAGTGTCTTACTATGCTCATGGACAGTGACTGCAATGGGGTATCTGCCGTGAATCTTCGTGATCGGGGAAGACAAGTAAATATAATGTTACTCATGCAATTGTATAATAATGACAGATAGATAGGTAGTTAGATAGATGGAAAGACAGATAAATAAATGAAAGCATAAATAAATAAATAAATAAATACTTATAAAGGAAGACAGAAAGAAAGTTAGAATGATAGAGAGACTAAAAAATAGACAGATAGATAGATGGATAAATAGGTAGATACATAGATAGAAAGACAGATGAATGAATACATGACTAAATAAATACATACATGAGAGGAAGGAAGGAAGGAAGGAAGGAAGGAAGGCACCAGCCCAGATTTAAAAATCTACAATTATATGAGCTACATGATGGTTACTACACTCCCCAGATCAAGTCCACGCAACATACTCCATTACAGTCACTGTCCATCAGCTTAGAAAGATGCTACAGAATCACTACTTAAACTCTCTGTACTATACTGACTTTCCCGTGGGACCACCCCACATATAATGTGAGCTGAACATAATGCCCCCTGTATACCCTTCTCCCTCCCTTCCCAACCAGCCTTCCTAGTTCCTTACTTTAATAATTCAGTGATGGGGAGCGTCAAGTAAACATAATGTTACTCATGTAGTTGTAGACTAATGATAAATAAACAATAAGTAAGTACATACATGAATACATACATGAAAAATAAATAATAGAATACAGCAGACCAGTTTAGAAGAGACATGTGCACCCCTATGTTTATCACAGCACTATACACAATAGCCAAGGTAAGTGTCCATCAGTAGATGAACAGTGGAATATTATTCAGCCAGATGAAGAAAACCAATCCTACCATTGACAACAACATGGATGGAGCTAGAGGGTATTATGCTCAGTGAAATAAGCCACGCAGAAAACAAAAAGTGTCAAATGATTTCACTCACCTATGGAGTATAAAAAAAAGAAAGAGAGTGAAAGAACAAGACAGTAGTAGCCTCACCGAACCCAGGAATGGACTCACGGTTACGAACGGGAATGTGACTGAGGAGGATGGGTTGGAAAGGAGAGAAGAGAGGGAAAATGAGGCATTACGAGTAGCACACATAAAGTGGGCAGGCAGCAGGTATGGTCAAGGCAGTATAACACAGCAAAGATCAGTAGCACTTCTACAGCATATTCCTGGGCTGATGGACATTGACTCTTAAGGGCTATGTGCGGGTGGGACTTGGTAATGGGGGTAGTCTAACAACCATAATGTTGCTAATGGAACTGTTTAGTACTGACACCAAAATAAAAGGAAACACACAGTACCTGGGGTCTGGATTCCATTTTTACCTGATGCTGTCAAGTTGGTCAGTGTCCACCTCACCAGAATCACAGCTGCTCCTCTAAGCATACACATTCTGCCTCTAGGAAAGAGGCACCACTGTGACATCATGGAATTTCCAGGCAACAGTGCTGCTCTTGCAAACTCCACCCCCATAGCGGGCACTGCCCAGCCGTGGGGAGCTGCATCACAAGATGAACAGGGAATATTATTCACCATGTAAATAATGATTTCACTCGTGATTGGAGTATCAGAACAAAGAAAAAACTGAAGGAGAAAACATGAGCAGTCTCACAGAAACCAGGAATGGACTACAAGTTACCAAACGGAAAGAGACCTTTGTGGATAGTTGGGAAAGGAGGGAAAAAGGGAGAGGGATAGAAAGTGTGCTTTACGATTAGCATGTATAATGTGGGAGGTTGGGTCACAGGGAGGGCTGTACAACACAGAGAAGACAAGTAGTGATTCTACAGTGTCTTACTATGATCATGGACAGTGACTGCAATGGGGTATCTGCCGTAAATCTTCGTGATCGGGGGAGACAAGTAAATATAATGTTACTCATGCAATTGTATAATAAAGACAGATAGATAGGTAGTTAGATAGATGGAAAGACAGATAAATAAATGAATGTATAAATAAATAAATAAATGTATACTTATAAAGGAAGACAGAAAGAAAGTTAGAATGATAGAGAGACTGAAAAATAGACAGATAGATAGATGGATAAATAGATAGATACATAGATAGAAAGACAGATGAATGAATACATGACTAAATAAATACATACATGAGAGGAAGGAAGGAAGGAAGGAAGGAAGAAAGCACCAGCCCAGATTTAAAAATCTACAATTATATGAGCTACATGATGGTTACTACACTCCCCAGATCAAGTCAACGCAACGTATTCCATTACAGTCAGTGTCCATCAGCTTAGCAAGATGCTACAGAATCACTACTTAAACTCTCTGTACTATACTGACTTTCCCGTGGGACCTCCCCACACATAATGTGAGCTGAACATAATGCCCCCTGTAGACCCTTCTCCCTCCCTTCCCAACCAGCCTTCCTAAATCCTTACTTACATAATTCAGTGATGGGGAGCGTCAAGTAAACATAATGATACTCATGTAGTTGTAGACTAATGATAAATAAACAATAAGTAAGGAAGTACATACATGAATACATACATAAAAAATAAATAATAGAATACAGCAGACCAGTTTAGAAGAGACATGTGCACCCCTATGTTTATCACAGCACTGTACACAATAGCCAAGGTAAGTGTCCATCAGTAGATGAACAGTGGAATATTATTCAGCCAGATGAAGAAAACCAATCCTACCATTGACAACAACATGGATGGAGCTAGAGGGTATTATGCTCAGTGAAATAAGCCACGCAGAAAACAAAAAGTGTCAAATGATTTCACTCACCTATGGAGTATAAAAAAAAGAAAGAGAGTGAAAGAACAAGACAGTAGTAGCCTCACCGAACCCAGGAATGGACTCACGGTTACGAACGGGAATGTGACTGAGGAGGATGGGTTGGATAGGAGAGAAGAGAGGGAAAATGGGGCATTACGAGTAGCACACATAATGTGGACAGGCGGCAGGTATGGTCAAGGCAGTATAACACAGCAAAGATCAGTAGCACTTCTACAGCATATTCCTGGGCTGATGGACATTGACTCTTAAGGGCTATGTGCGGGGGGGACTTGGTAATGGGGGTAGTCTAACAACCACAATGTTGCTCATGGAACTGTTTAGTACTGACACCAAAATAAAAGGAAACACACAGTACCTGGGGTCTGGATTCCATTTTTACCTGATGCTGTCAAGTTGGTCAGTGTCCACCTCACCAGAATCACATCTGCTCTACTAAGCATACACATTCTGTCTCTAGGAAATAGGCAACACTGTGACATCATGGAATTTCCAGGCAACAGTGCTGCTCTTGCAAACTCCACCTCCATGGTGGGCACTGCCCAGCCGTGGGGAGGTGCATCACAAGATGAACAGGGAATATTATTCACCATATAAATAATGATTTCACTCGTGATTGGAGTATCAGAACAAAGAAAAAACTGAAGGAGAAAACATGAGCATTCTCACAGAATCCAGGAATGGACTACAAGTTACCAAACGGAAAGAGACCTTTGTGGAAGGTTGGGAAAGGAGGGATAAAGGGAGAGGGATAGAAAGTGTGCTTTACGATTAGCATGTATAATGTGGGACGGGGGGTCACAGGGAGGGCTGTACAACACAGAGAAGACAAGTAGTGATTCTACAGTGTCTTACTATGACCATGGACAGTGACTGCAATGGGGTAACTGCCGTGAATCTTCGTGATCGGGGGAGACAAGTAAATATAATGTTACTCATGCAATTGTATAATAATGACAGATAGATAGGTAGTTAGATAGATGGAAAGACAGATAAATAAATGAAAGCATAAATAAATAAATAAATAAATACTTTTAAAGGAAGACAGAAAGAAAGTTAGAATGATAGAGAGACTGAAAAATAGACAGATAGATTGATGGATAAATAGATAGATACATAGATAGAAAGACAGATGAATGAATACATGACTAAATAAATACATACATGAGAGGAAGGAAGGAAGGAAGGAAGGAAGGAAGGCACCAACCCAGATTTAAAAATCTACAATTATATGAGCTACATGATGGTTACTACACTCCCCAGATCAAGTCCACGCAACATACTCCATTACAGTCATTGTCCATCAGCTTAGAAAGATGCTACAGAATCACTACTTAAACTCTCTGTACTATACTGACTTTCCCGTGCGACCTCCCCACACATAATGTGAGCTGAACATAATGACCCCTGTAGCCCCTTCTACCTCCCTTCCCAACCAGCCTTCCTAGTTCCTTACTTTCATAATTCAGTGATGGGGAGCGTCAAGTAAACATAATGTTACTCATGTAGTTGTAGACTAATGATAAATAAACAATAAGTAAGTACATACATGAATACATACATAAAAAATAAATAATAGAATACAGCAGACCAGTTGAGAAGAGACATGTGCACCCCTATGTTTATCACAGCACTATACACAATAGCCAATGTAAGTGTCCATCAGTAGATGATCAGTGTAATATTATTCAGCCAGATGAAGAAAACCAATCCTACCATTTACAACAACATGGATGGAGCTAGAGGGTATTATGCTCAGTGAAATAAGCCACGCAGAAAACAAAAAGTGTCAAATGATTTCACTCACCTATGGAGTATAAAAAAAAGAAAGAGAGTGAAAGAACAAGACAGTAGTAGCCTCACCGAACCCAGGAATGGACTCACGGTTACGAACGGGAATGTGACTGAGGAGGATGGTTTGGAAAGGAGAGAAGAGAGGGAAAATGGGGCCTTACGAGTAGCACACATAATGTGGGCAGGCGGCAGGTATGGTCAAGGCAGTATAACACAGCAAAGATCAGTAGCACTTCTACAGCATATTCCTGGGCTGATGGACATTGACTCTTAAGGGCTATGTGCGGGGGAGACTTGGTAATGGGGGTAGTCTAACAACCATAATGTTGCTAATGGAACTGTTTAGTACTGACACCAAAGTAAAAGGAAACACACAGTACCTGGGTTCTGGATTCCAATTTTACCTGATGCTGTCAAGTTGGTCAGTGTCTACCTCACCAGAATCACAGCTGCTCCTCTAAGCATACACATTCTGTCTCTAGGAAAGAGGCACCACTGTGACATCATGGAATTTCCAGGCAACAGTGCTGCTCTTGCAAACTCCACCCCCATGGCGGGCACTGCCCAGCCGTGGGGAGCTGCATCACAAGATGAACAGGGAATATTATTCACCATATAAATAATGATTTCACTCGTGATTGGAGTATCAGAACAAAGAAAAAACTGAAGGAGAAAACATGAGCAGTCTCACAGAAACCAGGAATGGACTACAAGTTACCAAACGGAAAGAGACCTTTGTGGATAGTTGGGAAAGAAGGGAAAAAGGGAGAGGGATAGAAAGTGTGCTTTACGATTAGCATGTATAATGTGGGAGGTTGGGTCACAGGGAGGGCTGTACAACACAGAGAAGACAAGTAGTGATTCTACAGTGTCTTACTATGATCATGGACAGTGACTGCAATGGGGTATCTGCCGTAAATCTTCGTGATCGGGGGAGACAAGTAAATATAATGTTACTCATGCAATTGTATAATAATGACAGATAGATAGGTAGTTAGATAGATGGAAAGACAGATAAATAAATGAATGCATAAATAAATAAATAAATGTATACTTATAAAGGAAGACATAAAGAAAGTTAGAATGATAGAGCGACTGAAAAATAGACTGATAGATAGATGGATAAATAGATAGATACATAGATAGAAAGACAGATGAATGAATACATGACTAAATAAATACATACATGAGAGGAAGGAAGGAAGGAAGGAAGGAAGAAAGGCACCAGCCCAGATTTAAAAATCTACAATTATATGAGCTACATGATGGTTACTACACTCCCCAGATCAAGTCCACGCAACATACTAAATTACAGTCAGTGTCCATCAGCTTAGCAAGATGCTACAGAATCACTACTTAAACTCTCTGTACTATACTGACTTTCCCGTGGGACCTCCCCACACATAATGTGAGCTGAACATAATACCCCCTGTACACCCTTCTCCCTCCCTTCCCAACCAGCCTTCCTAGTTCCTTACTTTCATAATTCAGTGATGGGGAGCATCAAGTAAACATAATGTTACTCATGTAGTTGTAGACTAATGATAAATAAACAATAAGTAAGTACATACATGAATACATACATAAAAAATAAGTAATAGAATACAGCAGACCAGTTTAGAAGAGACATGTGCACCCCTATGTTTATCACAGCACTATACACAATAGCCAAGGTAAGTGTCCATCAGTAGATGAACAGTGGAATATTATTCAGCCAGATGAAGAAAACCAATCCTACCATTGACAACAACATGGATGGAGCTAGAGGGTATTATGCTCAGTGAAATAAGCCACGCAGAAAACAAAAAGTGTCAAATGATTTCACTCACCTATGGAGTATAAAAAAAAGAAAGAGAGTGAAAGAACAAGACAGTAGTAGCCTCACCGAACCCAGGAATGGACTCACGGTTACGAACGGGAATGTGACTGAGGAGGATGGTTTGGAAAGGAGAGAAGAGAGGGAAAATGGGGCCTTACGAGTAGCACACATAATGTGGGCAGGCGGCAGGTATGGTCAAGGCAGTATAACACAGCAAAGATCAGTAGCACTTCTACAGCATATTCCTGGGCTGATGGACATTGACTCTTAAGGGCTATGTGCGGGGGAGACTTGGTAATGGGGGTAGTCTAACAACCATAATGTTGCTAATGGAACTGTTTAGTACTGACACCAAAGTAAAAGGAAACACACAGTACCTGGGGTCTGGATTCCATTTTTACCTGATGCTGTCAAGTTGGTCAGTGTCTACCTCACCAGAATCACAGCTGCTCCTCTAAGCATACACATTCTGTCTCTAGGAAAGAGGCACCACTGTGACATCATGGAATTTCCAGGCAACAGTGCTGCTCTTGCAAACTCCACCCCCATGGCGGGCACTGCCCAGCCGTGGGGAGCTGCATCACAAGATGAACAGGGAATATTATTCACCATATAAATAATGATTTCACTCGTGATTGGAGTATCAGAACAAAGAAAAAACTGAAGGAGAAAACATGAGCAGTCTCACAGAAACCAGGAATGGACTACAAGTTACCAAACGGAAAGAGACCTTTGTGGATAGTTGGGAAAGAAGGGAAAAAGGGAGAGGGATAGAAAGTGTGCTTTACGATTAGCATGTATAATGTGGGAGGTTGGGTCACAGGGAGGGCTGTACAACACAGAGAAGACAAGTAGTGATTCTACAGTTTCTTACTATGATCATGGACAGTGACTGCAATGGGGTATCTGCCGTAAATCTTCGTGATTGGGGGAGACAAGTAAATATAATGTTACTCATGCAATTGTATAATAATGACAGATAGATAGGTAGTTAGATAGATGGAAAGACAGATAAATAAATGAATGCATAAATAAATAAATAAATGTATACTTATAAAGGAAGACAGAAAGAAAGTTAGAATGATAGAGCGACTGAAAAATAGACTGATAGATAGATGGATAAATAGATAGATACATAGATAGAAAGACAGATGAATGAATACATGACTAAATAAATACATACATGAGAGGAAGGAAGGAAGGAAGGAAGGAAGAAAGGCACCAGCCCAGATTTAAAAATCTACAATTATATGAGCTACATGATGGTTACTACACTCCCCAGATCAAGTAAACGCAACATACTAAATTACAGTCAGTGTCCATCAGCTTAGCAAGAAGCTACAGAATCACTACTTAAACTCTCTGTACTATACTGACTTTCCCGTGGGACCTCCCCACACATAATGTGAGCTGAACATAATGCCCCCTGTACACCCTTCTCCCTCCCTTCCCAACCAGCCTTCCTAGTTCCTTACTTTCATAATTCAGTGATGGGGAGCGTCAAGTAAACATAATGTTACTCATGTAGTTGTAGACTAATGATAAATAAACAATAAGTAAGTACATACATGAATACATACATAAAAAATAAATAATAGAATACAGCAGACCAGTTTAGAAGAGACATGTGCACCCCTATGTTTATCACAGCACTATACACAATAGCCAAGGTAAGTGTCCATCAGTAGATGAACAGTGGAATATTATTCAGCCAGATGAAGAAAACCAATCCTACCATTTACAACAACATGGATGGAGCTAGAGGGTATTATGCTCTGTGAAATAAGCCACGCAGAAAACAAAAAGTGTCAAATGATTTCACTCACCTATGGAGTATAAAAAAAAGAAAGAGAGTGAAAGAACAAGACAGTAGTAGCCTCACCGAACCCAGGAATGGACTCACGGTTACGAACGGGAATGTGACTGAGGAGGATGGGTTGGAAAGGAGAGAAGAGAGGGAAAATGGGGCATTACGAGTAGCACACATAATGTGGGCAGGCGGCAGGTATGGTCAAGGCAGTATAACACAGCAAAGATCAGTAGCACTTCTACAGCATATTCCTGGGCTGATGGACATTGACTCTTAAGGGCTATGTGAGGGGGGAACTTGGTAATGGGGGTAGTCTAACAACCACAATGTTGCTCATGGAACTGTTTAGTACTGACACCAAAATAAAAGGAAACACACAGTACCTGGGGTCTGGATTCCATTTTTACCTGATGCTGTCAAGTTGGTCAGTGTCCACCTCACCAGAATCACAGCTGCTCCTCTAAGCATACACATTCTGTCTCTAGGAAAGAGGCACCACTGTGACATCATGGAATTTCCAGGCAACAGGGCTGCTCTTGCAAACTCCACCCCCATGGCGGGCACTGCCCAGCCGTGGGGAGCTGCATCACAAGATGAACAGGGAATATTATTCACCATATAAATAATGATTTCACTCGTGATTGGAGTATCAGAACAAAGAAAAAACTGAAGGAGAAAACATGAGCAGTCTCACAGAAACCAGGAATGGACTACAAGTTACCAAACGGAAAGAGACCTTTGTGGATAGTTGGGAAAGGAGGGATAAAGGGAGAGGGAAAGAAAGTGTGCTTTACGATTAGCATGTATAATGTGGGAGGGAGGGTCACAGGGAGGGCTGTACAACACAGAGAACACAAGTAGTGATTCTACAGTGTCTTACTATGCTCATGGACAGTGACTGCAATGGGGTATCTGCCATGAGTCTTCGTGATCGGAGGAGTCAAGTAAATATAATGTTACTCATGCAATTGTATAATAATGACAGATAGATAGGTAGTTAGATAGATGGAAAGACAGATAAATAAATGAATGCATAAATAAATAAATAAATGAATACTTATAAAGGAAGACAGAAAGAAAGTTAGAATGATAGAGAGACTGAAAAATAGACAGATAGATAGATGGATAAATAGATAGATACATAGATAGAAAGACAGATGAATGAATATATGACTAAATAAATACATACATGAGAAGAAGGAAGGAAGGAAGGAAGGAAGGAAGGAAGAAAGGCATCAGCCCAGATTTAAAAATCTACAATTATATGAGCTACATGATGGTTACTACACTCCCCAGATCAAGTCCACGCAACATACTCCATTACAGTCAGTGTCCATCAGCTTAGCAAGATGCTGCAGAATCACTACTAAACTCTCTGTACTATACTGACTTTCCCGTGGGACCTCCCCACACATAATGTGAGCTGAACATATTGCCCCCTGTACACCCTTCTCCCTCCCTTCCCAACCAGCCTTCCTAGTTCCTTACTTTCATAATTCAGTGATGGGGAGCGTCAAGTAAACATAATGTTACTCATGTAGTTGTAGACTAATGATAAATAAACAATAAGTAGGTACATACATGAATACATACATAAAAAATAAATAATAGAATACAGCAGACCAGTTTAGAAGAGACATGTGCACCCCTATGTTTATCACAGCACTATACACAATAGCCAAGGTAAGTGTCCATCAGTAGATGAACAGTGGAATATTATTCAGCCAGATGAAGAAAACCAATCCTACCATTTACAACAACATGGATGGAGCTAGAGGGTATTATGCTCTGTGAAATAAGCCACGCAGAAAACAAAAAGTGTCAAATGATTTCACTTACCTATGGAGTATAAAAAAAAGAAAGAGAGTGAAAGAACAAGACAGTAGTAGCCTCACCGAACCCAGGAATGGACTCACGGTTACGAACGGGAATGTGACTGAGGAGGATGGGTTGGAAAGGAGAGAAGAGAGGGAAAATGGGGCATTACGAGTAGCACACATAATGTGGGCAGGCGGAAGGTATGGTCAAGGCAGTATAACACAGCAAAGATCAGTAGCACTTCTACAGCATATTCCTGGGCTGATGGACATTGACTCTTAAGGGCTATGTGAGGGGGGGACTTGGTAATGGGGGTAGTCTAACAACCACAATGTTGCTCATGGAACTGTTTAGTACTGACACCAAAATAAAAGGAAACACACAGTACCTGGGGTCTGGATTCCATTTTTACCTGATGCTGTCAAGTTGGTCAGTGTCCACCTCACCAGAATCACAGCTGCTCATCTAAGCATACACATTCTGTCTCTAGGAAAGAGGCACCACTGTGACATCATGGAATTTCCAGGCAACAGGGCTGCTCTTGCAAACTCCACCCCCATGGCGGGCACTGCCCAGCCGTGGGGAGCTGCATCACAAGATGAACAGGGAATATTATTCACCATATAAATAATGATTTCACTCGTGATTGGAGTATCAGAACAAAGAAAAAACTGAAGGAGAAAACATGAGCAGTCTCACAGAAACCAGGAATGGACTACAAGTTACCAAACGGAAAGAGACCTTTGTGGATAGTTGGGAAAGGAGGGATAAAGGGAGAGGGAAAGAAAGTGTGCTTTACGATTAGCATGTATAATGTGGGAGGGAGGGTCACAGGGAGGGCTGTACAACACAGAGAACACAAGTAGTGATTCTACAGTGTCTTACTATGCTCATGGACAGTGACTGCAATGGGGTATCTGCCATGAATCTTCGTGATCGGAGGAGTCAAGTAAATATAATGTTACTCATGCAATTGTATAATAATGACAGAGAGATAGGTAGTTAGATAGATGGAAAGACAGATAAATAAATGAATGCATAAATAAATAAATAAATGAATACTTATAAAGGAAGATAGAAAGAAAGTTAGAATGATAGAGAGACTGAAAAATAGACAGATAGATAGATGGATAAATAGATAGATACATAGATAGAAAGACAGATGAATGAATACATGACTAAATAAATACATACATGAGAAGAAGGAAGGAAGGAAGGAAGGAAGGAAGAAAGGCATCAGCCCAGATTTAAAAATCTACAATTATATGAGCTACATGATGGTTACTACACTCCCCAGATCAAGTCCACGCAACATACTCCATTACAGTCAGTGTCCATCAACTTAGCAAGATGCTACAGAATCACTACTTAAACTCTCTGTACTATACTGACTTTCCCGTGGGACCTCCCCACACATAATGTGAGCTGAACATAATGCCCCCTGTACACCCTTCTCCCTCCCTTCCCAACCAGCCTTCCTAGTTCCTTACTTTCATAATTCAGTGATGGGGAGCGTCAAGTAAACATAATGTTACTCATGTAGTTGTAGACTAATGATAAATAAACAATAAGTAGGTACATACATGAATACATACATAAAAAATAAATAATAGAATACAGCAGACCAGTTTAGAAGAGACATGTGCACCCCTATGTTTATCACAGCACTATACACAATAGCCAAGGTAAGTGTCCATCAGTAGATGAACAGTGGAATATTATTCAGCCGGATGAAGAAAACCAATCCTACCATTTACAACAACATGGATGGAGCTAGAGGGTATTATGCTCAGTGAAATAAGCCACGCAGAAAACAGTGTCAAATGATTTCACTCACCTATGGAGTATAAAAAAAAGAAAGAGAGTGAAAGAACAAGACAGTAGTAGCCTCACCGAACCCAGGAATGGACTCACGGTTACGAACGGGAATGTGACTGAGGAGGATGGGTTGGAAAGGAGAGAAGAGAGGGAAAATGGGGCATTACGAGTAGCACACATAATGTGGGCAGGCGGCAGGTATGGTCAAGGCAGTATAACACAGCAAAGATCAGTAGCACTTCTACAGCATATTCCTGGGCTGATGGACATTGACTCTTAAGGGCTATGTGCGGGGGGGACTTGGTAATGGGGGTAGTCTAACAACCACAATGTTGCTCATGGAAATGTTTAGTACTGACACCAAAATAAAAGGAAACACACAGTACCTGGGGTCTGGATTCCATTTTTACCTGATGCTGTCAAGTTGGTCAGTGTCCACCTCACCAGAATCACAGCTGCTCCTCTAAGCATACACATTCTGTCTCTAGGAAAGAGGCACCACTGTGACATCATGGAATTTCCAGGCAACAGGGCTGCTCTTGCAAACTCCACCCCCATGGCGGGCACTGCCCAGCCGTGGGGAGCTGCATCACAAGATGAACAGGGAATATTATTCACCATATAAATAATGATTTCACTCGTGATTGGAGTATCAGAACAAAGAAAAAACTGAAGGAGAAAACATGAGCAGTCTCACAGAAACCAGGAATGGACTACAAGTTACCAAACGGAAAGAGACCTTTGTGGATAGTTGGGAAAGGAGGGATAAAGGGAGAGGGAAAGAAAGTGTGCTTTACGATTAGCATGTATAATGTGGGAGGGAGGGTCACAGGGAGGGCTGTACAACACAGAGAACACAAGTAGTGATTCTACAGTGTCTTACTATGCTCATGGACAGTGACTGCAATGGGGTATCTGCCATGAATCTTCGTGATCGGAGGAGTCAAGTAAATATAATGTTACTCATGCAATTGTATAATAATGACAGATAGATAGGTAGTTAGATAGATGGAAAGACAGATAAATAAATGAATGTATAAATAAATAAATAAATGAATACTTATAAAGGAAGACAGAAAGAAAGTTAGAATGATAGAGAGACTGAAAAATAGACAGATAGATAGATGGATAAATAGATAGATACATAGATAGAAAGACAGATGAATGAATACATGACTAAATAAATACATACATGAGAAGAAGGAAGGAAGGAAGGAAGGAAGGAAGGAAGGAAGAAAGGCATCAGCCCAGATTTAAAAATCTACAATTATATGAGCTACATGATGGTTACTACATTCCCCAGATCAAGTCCACGCAACATACTCCATTACAGTCAGTGTCCATCAGCTTAGCAAGATGCTACAGAATCACTACTTAAACTCTCTGTACTATACTGACTTTCCCGTGGGACCTCCCCACACATAATGTGAGCTGAACATAATGCCCCCTGTACAGCCTTCTCCCTCCCTTCCCAACCAGCCTTCCTAGTTCCTTACTTTCATAATTCAGTGATGGGGAGCGTCAAGTAAACATAATGTTACTCATGTAGTTGTAGACTAATGATAAATAAACAATAAGTAGGTACATACATGAATACATACATAAAAAATAAATAATAGAATACAGCAGACCAGTTTAGAAGAGACATGTGCACCCCTATGTTTATCACAGCACTATACACAATAGCCAAGGTAAGTGTCCATCAGTAGATGAACAGTGGAATATTATTCAGCCAGATGAAGAAAACCAATCCTACCATTTACAACAACATGGATGGAGCTAGAGGGTATTATGCTCAGTGAAATAAGCCACGCAGAAAACAGTGTCAAATGAGTTCACTCACCTATGGAGTATAAAAAAAAGAAAGAGAGTGAAAGAACAAGACAGTAGTAGCCTCACCGAACCCAGGAATGGACTCACGGTTACGAACGGGAATGTGACTGAGGAGGATGGGTTGGAAAGGAGAGAAGAGAGGGAAAATGGGGCATTACGAGTAGCACACATAATGTGGGCAGGCGGCAGGTATGGTCAAGGCAGTATAACACAGCAAAGATCAGTAGCACTTCTACAGCATATTCCTGGGCTGATGGACATTGACTCTTAAGGGCTATGTGCGGGGGGGACTTGGTAATGGGGGTAGTCTAACAACCACAATGTTGCTCATGGAACTGTTTAGTACTGACACCAAAATAAAAGGAAACACACAGTACCTGGGGTCTGGATTCCATTTTTACCTGATGCTGTCAAGTTGGTCAGTGTCCACCTCACCAGAATCACAGCTGCTCCTCTAAGCATACACATTCTGTCTCTAGGAAAGAGGCACCACTGTGACATCATGGAATTTCCAGGCAACAGGGCTGCTCTTGCAAACTCCACCCCCATGGCGGGCACTGCCCAGCCGTGGGGAGCTGCATCACAAGATGAACAGGGAATATTATTCACCATATAAATAATGATTTCACTCGTGATTGGAGTATCAGAACAAAGAAAAAACTGAAGGAGAAAACATGAGCAGTCTCACAGAAACCAGGAATGGACTACAAGTTACCAAACGGAAAGAGACCTTTGTGGATAGTTGGGAAAGGAGGGATAAAGGGAGAGGGAAAGAAAGTGTGCTTTATGATTAGCATGTATAATGTGGGAGGGAGGGTCACAGGGAGAGCTGTACAACACAGAGAACACAAGTAGTGATTCTACAGTGTCTTACTATGCTCATGGACAGTGACTGCAATGGGGTATCTGCCGTGAATCTTCGTGATCAGAGGAGTCAAGTAAATATAATGTTACTCATGCAATTGTATAATAATGACAGATAGATAGGTAGTTAGATAGATAGAAAGACAGATAAATAAATGAATGCATAAATAAATAAATAAATGAATACTTATAAAGGAAGACAGAAAGAAAGTTAGAATGATAGAGAGACTGAAAAATAGACAGATAGATGGATAAATAGTTAGATACATAGAAAGAAAGACATATGAATGAATACATGACAAAATAAATACATACATGAGAGGAAGGAAGGAAGGAAGAAAGGCAACAGCCCAGATTTAAAAATCTACAATTATATGAGCTACGTGATGGTTACTACACTCCCCAGATCAAGTCCACGCAACATACTCCATTACAGTCAGTGTCCATCAGCTTAGCAAGATGCTACAGAATCACTACTTAAACTCTCTGTACTATACTGACTTTCCCGTGGGACCTCCCCACACATAATGTGAGCTGAACATAATGCCCCCTGTACACCCTTCTCCCTCCCTTCCCAACCAGCCTTCCTAGTTCCTTACTTTCATAATTCAGTGATGGGGAGCGTCAATTAAACATAATGTTACTCATGTAGTTGTAGACTAATGATAAATAAACAATAAGTAAGTACATACATGAATACATACATAAAAAATAAATAATAGAATACAGCAGACCAGTTTAGAAGAGACATGTGCACCCCTATGTTTATCACAGCACTATACACAATAGCCAAGGTAAGTGTCCATCAGTAGATGAACAGTGGAATATTATTCAGCCAGATGAAGAAAACCAATCCTACCATTTACAACAACATGGATGGAGCTAGAGGGTATTATGCTCAGTGAAATAAGCCACGCAGAAAACAAAAAGTGTCAAATGATTTCACTCACCTATGGAGTATAAAAAAAAGAAAGAGAGTGAAAGAACAAGACAGTAGTAGCCTCACCGAACCCAGGAATGGACTCACGGTTACGAACGGGAATGTGACTGAGGAGGATGGGTTGGAAAGGAGAGAAGAGAGGGAAAATGGGGCATTACGAGTAGCACACATAATGTGGGCAGGCGGCAGGTATGGTCAAGGCAGTATAACACAGCAAAGATCAGTAGCACTTCTACAGCATATTCCTGGGCTGATGGACATTGACTCTTAAGGGCTATGTGCGGGGGGGACTTGGTAATGGGGGTAGTCTAACAACCACAATGTTGCTCATGGAACTGTTTAGTACTGACACCAAAATAAAAGGAAACACACAGTACCTGGGGTCTGGATTCCATTTTTACCTGATGCTGTCAAGCGGTCAGTGTCCACCTCACCAGAATCACAGCTGCTCCTCTAAGCATACACATTCTGTCTCTAGGAAAGAGGCACCACTGTGACATCATTGAATTTCCAGGCAACAGTGCTGCTCTTGCAAACTCCACCCCCATGGCGGGCACTGCCCAGCCGTGGGGAGCTGCATCACAAGATGAACAGGGAATATTATTCACCATATAAATAATGATTTCACTCGTGATTGGAGTATCAGAACAAAGAAAAAACTGAAGGAGAAAACATGAGCAGTCTCACAGAAACCAGGAATGGACTACAAGTTACCAAACGGAAAGAGACCTTTGTGGATAGTTGGGAAAGGAGGGATAAAGGGAGAGGGAAAGAAAGTGTGCTTTACGATTAGCATGTATAATGTGGGAGGGAGGGTCACAGGGAGGGCTGTACATCACAGAGAACACAAGTAGTGATTCTACAGTGTCTTACTATGCTCATGGACAGTGACTGCAATGGGGTATCTGCCATGAATCTTCGTGATCCGAGGAGTCAAGTAAATATAATGTTACTCATGCAATTGTATAATAATGACAGATAGATAGGTAGTTAGATAGATGGAAAGACAGATAAATAAATGAAAGCATAAATAAATAAATAAATAAATAAATACTTATAAAGGAAGAGAGAAAGAAAGTTAGAATGATAGAGAGACTGAAAAATAGACAGATAGATAGATGGATAAATAGATAGATACATAGATAGAAAGACAGATGAATGAATACATGACTAAATAAATACATACATGAGAGGAAGGAAGGAAGGAAGGAAGGAAGAAAGGCACAAGCCCAGATTTAAAAATCTACAATTATATGAGCAACATGATGGTTACTACACACCCTAGATCAAGTGCACGCAACATACTCCTTTACAGTCAGTGTCCATCAGCTTAGCAAGATGCTACAGAATCACTACTTAAACTCTCTGTACTATACTGACTTTCCCGTGGGACCTCCCCACACATAATGTGAGCTGAACATAATGCCCCCTGTACACCCTTCTCCCTCCCTTCCCAACCAGCCTTCCTAGTTCCTTACTTTCATAATTCAGTGATGGGGAGCGTCAAGTAAACATAATGTTACTCATGTAGTTGTAGACTAATGATAAATAAACAATAAGTAAGTAAGTACATATATGAATACATACATAAAAAATAAATAATAGAATACAGCAGACCAGTTTAGAAGAGACATGTGCACCCCTATGTTTATCACAGCACTATACACAATAGCCAAGGTAAGTGTCCATCAGTAGATGAACAGTGGAATATTATTCAGCCAGATGAAGAAAACCAATCCTACCATTAACAACAACATGGATGGAGCTAGAGGGTATTATGCTCAGAGAAATAAGCCAAGCAGAAAACAAAAAGTGCCAAATGATTTCACTCACCTATGGAGTATAAAAATAAAAAGAGAGTGAAAGAACAAGACAGTAGTAGCCTCACCGAACCCAGGAATGGACTCACGGTTACGAACGGGAATGTGACTGAGGAGGATGGGTTGGAAAGGAGAGAAGAGAGGGAAAATGGGGCATTACGAGTAGCACACATAATGTGGGCAGGCGGCAGGTATGGTCAAGGCAGTATAACACAGCAAAGATCAGTAGCACTTCTACAGCATATTCCTGGGCTGATGGACATTGACTCTTAAGGGCTATGTGCGGGGGGGACTTGGTAATGGGGGTAGTCTAACAACCACAATGTTGCTCATGGAACTGTTTAGTACTGACACCAAAATAAAAGGAAACACACAGTACCTGGGGTCTGGATTCCATTTTTACCTGATGCTGTCAAGTTGGTCAGTGTCCACCTCACCAGAATCACAGCTGCTCCTCTAAGCATACACATTCTGTCTCTAGGAAAGAGGCACCACTGTGACATCATGGAATTTCCAGGCAACAGTGCTGCTCTTGCAAACTCCACCCCCATGGCGGGCACTGCCCAGCCGTGGGGAGCTGCATCACAAGATGAACAGGGAATATTATTCACCATATAAATAATGATTTCACTCGTGATTGGAGTATCAGAACAAAGAAAAAACTGAAGGAGAAAACATGAGCAGTCTCACAGAAACCAGGAATGGACTACAAGTTACCAAACGGAAAGAGACCTTTGTGGATAGTTGGGAAAGAAGGGAAAAAGGGAGAGGGATAGAAAGTGTGCTTTACGATTAGCATGTATAATGTGGGAGGGAGGGTCACAGGGAGGGCTGTACAACACAGAGAACACAAGTAGTGATTCTACAGTGTCATACTATGCTCATGGACAGTGACTGCAATGGGGTATCTGCCATGAATCTTCGTGATCGGAGGAGTCAAGTAAATATAATGTTACTCATGCAATTGTATAATAATGACAGATAGATAGGTAGGTAGATAGATGGAAGGACAGATAAATAAATGAAAGGATAAATAAATAAATAAATGAATACCTATAAAGGAAGACAGAAAGAAAGTTAAAATGATAGAGAGACTGAAAAATAGACAGATAGATAGATGGATAAATAGATAGATACATAGATAGAAAGACAGATGAATGAATACATGACTAAATAAATACATACATGAGAGGAAGGAAGGAAGGAAGGAAGGAAGGAAGAAAGGCACCAGCCCAGATTTAAAAATCTACAATTATATGAGCTACATGATGGTTACTACACACCCCAGATCAAGTCCACGTAACATACTCCATTACAGTCAGTGTCCATCAGCTTAGCAAGATGCTACAGAATCACTACTAAACTCTCTGTACTATACTGACTTTCCCGTGGGACCTCCCCACACATAATGTGAGCTGAACATAATGCCCCCTGTACACCCTTCTCCCTCCCTTCCCAAACAGCCTTCCTAGTTCCTTACTTTCATAATTCAGTGATGGGGAGCGTCAAGTAAACATAATGTTACTCATGTAGTTGTAGACTAATGATAAATAAACAATAAGTAGGTACATACATGAATACATACATAAAAAATAAATAATAGAATACAGCAGACCAGTTTAGAAGAGACATGTGCACCCCTATGTTTATCACAGCACTATACACAATAGCCAAGGTAAGTGTCCATCAGTAGATGAACAGTGGAATATTATTCAGCCAGATGAAGAAAACCAATCCTACCATTTACAACAACATGGATGGAGCTAGAGGGTATTATGCTCTGTGAAATAAGCCACGCAGAAAACAAAAAGTGTCAAATGATTTCACTCACCTATGGAGTATAAAAACAAGAAAGAGAGTGAAAGAACAAGACAGTAGTAGCCTCACCGAACCCAGGAAGGGACTCACGGTTACGAACGGGAATGTGACTGAGGAGGATGGGTTGGAAAGGAGAGAAGAGAGGGAAAATGGGGCATTACGAGTAGCACACATAATGTGGGCAGGCGGCAGGTATGGTCAAGGCAGTATAACACAGCAAAGATCAGTAGCACTTCTACAGCATATTCCTGGGCTGATGGACATTGACTCTTAAGGGCTATGTGCGGGGGGGACTTGGTAATGGGGGTAGTCTAAGAACCACAATGTTGCTCATGGAACTGTTTAGTACTGACACCAAAATAAAAGGAAACACACAGTACCTGGGGTCTGGATTCCATTTTTACCTGATGCTGTCAAGTTGGTCAGTGTCCACCTCACCAGAATCACAGCTGCTCCTCTAAGCATACACACTCTGTCTCTAGGAAAGAGGCACCACTGTGACATCATGGAATTTCCAGGCAACAGTGCTGCTCTTGCAAACTCCACCCCCATGGCGGGCACTGCCCAGCCGAGGGGAGCTGCATCACAAGATGAACAGGGAATATTATTCACCATATAAATAATGATTTCACTCGTGATTGGAGTATCAGAACAAAGAAAAAACTGAAGGAGAAAACAATGAGCAGTGTCACAGAAACCAGGAATGGACTACAAGTTACCAAACGGAAAGAGACCTATGTGGATAGTTGGGAAAGGAGGGATAAAGGGAGAGGGAAAGAAAGTGTGCTTTACGATTAGCATGTGTAATGTGGGAGGGAGGGTCACAGGGAGGGCTGTACAACACAGAGAACACAAGTAGTGATTCTACAGTGTCTTACTATGCTCATGGACAGTGACTGCAATGGGGTATCTGCCGTGAATCTTCGTGATCGGAGGAGTCAAGTAAATATAATGTTACTCATGCAATTGTATAATAATGACAGATAGATAGGTAGTTAGATAGATGGAAAGACAGATAAATAAATGAATGCATAAATAAATAAATAAATGAATACTTATAAAGGAAGACAGAAAGAAAGTTAGAATGATAGAGAGACTGAAAAACAGACAGATAGATAGATGGATAAATAGATAGATACATAGATAGAAAGACAGATGAATGAATACATGACTAAATCAATACATACATGAGAGGAAGGAAGGAAGGAAGGAAGGAAGGAAGAAAGGCACCAGCCCAGATTTAAAAATCTACAATTATATGAGCTACGTGATGGTTACTACACTCCCCAGATCAAGTCCACGCAACATACTCCATTACAGTCAGTGTCCATCAGCTTAGCAAGATGCTACAGAATCACTACTTAAACTCTCTGTACTATACTGACTTTCCCGTGGGACCTCCCCACACATAATGTGAGCTGAACATAATGCCCCCTGTACACCCTTCTCCCTCCCTTCCCAACCAGCCTTCCTAGTTCCTTACTTTCATAATTCAGTGATGGGGAGCGTCAAGTAAACATAATGTTACTCATGTAGTTGTAGACTAATGATAAATAAGCAATAAGTAGGTACATACATGAATACATGCATAAAAAATAAATAATAGAATACAGCAGACCAGATTAGAAGAGACATGTGCACCCCTATGTTTATCAGAGCACTATACACAATAGCCAAGGTAAGTGTCCATCAGTAGATGAACACTGGAATATTATTCAGCCAGACGAAGAAAACCAATCCTACCATTTACAACAACATGGATGGAGCTAGAGGGTATTATGCTCTGTGAAATAAGCCACGCAGAAAACAAAAAGTGTCAAATGATTTCACTCACCTATGGAGTATAAAAAAAAGAAAGAGAGTGAAAGAACAAGAGAGTAGTAGCCTCACCGAACCCAGGAATGGACTCACGGTTACGAACGGGAATGTGACTGAGGAGGATGGGTTGGAAAGGAGAGAAGAGAGGGAAAATGGGGCATTACGAGTAGAACACATAATGTGGGCAGGCGGCAGGTATGGTCAAGGCAGTATAACACAGCAAAGATCAGTAGCACTTCTACAGCATATTATTGGGCTGATGGACATTGACTCTTAAGGGCTATGTGCGGGTGGCACTTGGTAAAGGGGGTAGTCTAACAACCACAATGTTGCTCATGGAACTGTTTAGTACTGACACCAAAATAAAAGGAAACACACAGTACCTGGGGTCTGGATTCCATTTTTACCTGATGCTGTCAATTTGGTCAGTGTCCACCTCACCAGAATCACAGCTGCTCCTCTAAGCATACAGATTCTGTCTCTAGGAAAGAGGCACCACTGTGACATCATGGAATTTCCAGTCAACAGGGCTGCTCTTGCAAACTCCACCCCCATGGCGCGCACTCCCCAGCCGTGGGTAGCTGCATCACAAGATGAACAGGGAATATTATTCACCATATAAATAATGATTTCACTCGTGATTGGAGTATCAGAACAAAGAAAAAACTGAAGGAGAAAATATGAGCAGTCTCACAGAAACCAGGAATGGACTACAACTTACCAAACGGAAAGAGACCTTTGTGGATAGTTGGGAAAGGAGGGATAAAGGGAGAGGGAAAGAAAGTGTGCTTTATGATTAGCATGTATAATGTGGGAGGGAGGGTCACAGGGAGAGCTGTACAACACAGAGAATACAAGTAGTGATTCTACAGTGTCTTACTATGCTCATGGACAGTGACTGCAATGGGGTATCTGCCGTGAATCTTCGTGATCGGAGGAGTCAAGTAAATATAATGTTACTCATGCAATTGTATAATAATGACAGATAGATAGGTAGTTAGATAGATGGAAAGACAGATAAATAAATGAATGCATAAATAAATAATAAATGAATACTTATAAAGGAAGACAGAAAGAAAGTTAGAATGATAGAGAGACTGAAAAATAGACAGATAGATAGATGGATAAATAGATAGATACATAGATAGAAAGACAGATGAATGAATACATGACTAAATCAATACATACATGAGAGGAAGGAAGGAAGGAAGAAAGGCAACAGCCCAGATTTAAAAATCTACAATTATATGAGCTACATGATGGTTACTACACTCCCCAGATCAAGTCCACGCAACATACTCCATTACAGTCAGTGTCCATCAGCTTAGCAAGATGCTACAGAATCACTACTTAAACTCTCTGTACTATACTGACTTTCCCGTGGGACCTCCCCACACATAATGTGAGCTGAACATAATGCCCCCTGTACACCCTTCTCCCTCCCTTCCCAACCAGCCTTCCTAGTTCCTTACTTTCATAATTCAGTGATGGGGAGCGTCAAGTAAACATAATGTTACTCATGTAGTTGTAGACTAATGATAAATAAACAATAAGTAAGTACATACATGAATACATACATAAAAAATAAATAATAGTATACAGCAGACCAGTTTAGAAGAGACATGTGCACCCCTATGTTTATCACAGCACTATACACAATAGCCAAGGTAAGTGTCCATCAGTAGATGAACACCGGAATATTATTCAGCCAGATGAAGAAAACCAATCCTACCATTTACAACAACATGGATGGAGCTAGAGGGTATTATGCTCAGTGAAATAAGCCACGCAGAAAACAAAAAGTGTCAAATGATTTCACTCACCTATGGAGTATAAAAAAAAGAAAGAGAGTGAAAGAACAAGACAGTAGTAGCCTCACCGAACCCAGTAATGGACTCACGGTTACGAACGGGAATGTGCCTGAGGAGGATGGGTTGGAAAGGAGAGAAGAGAGGGAAAATGGGGCATTACGAGTAGCACACATAATGTGGGCAGGCGGCAGGTATGGTCAAGGCAGTATAACACAGCAAAGATCAGTAGCACTTCTACAGCATATTCCTGGGCTGATGGACATTGACTCTTAAGGGCTATGTGAGGGGGGGACTTGGTAATGGGGGTAGTCTAACAACCACAATGTTGCTCATGGAACTGTTTAGTACTGACACCAAAATAAAAGGAAACACACAGTACCTGGGGTCTGGATTCCATTTTTACCTGATGCTGTCAAGTTGGTCAGTGTCCACCTCACCAGAATCACAGCTGCTCCTCTAAGCATACACATTCTGTCTCTAGGAAAGAGGCACCACTGTGACATCATGGAATTTCCAGGCAACAGTGCTGCTCTTGCAAACTCCACCCCCATGGCGGGCACTGCCCAGCCGTGGGGAGCTGCATCACAAGATGAACAGGGAATATTATTCACCATATAAATAATGATTTCACTCGTGATTGGAGTATCAGAACAAAGAAAAAACTGAAGGAGAAAACATGAGCATTCTCACAGAATCCAGGAATGGACTACAAGTTACCAAACGGAAAGAGACCTTTGTGGATAGTTGGGAAAGGAGGGATAAAGGGAGAGGGAAAGAAAGTGTGCTTTACGATTAGCATGTATAATGTGGGAGGGAGGGTCACAGGGAGGGCAGTACAACACAGAGAACACAAGTAGTGATTCTACAGTGTCATACTATGCTCATGGACAGTGACTGCAATGGGGTATCTGCCGTGAATCTTCGTGATCGGAGGAGTCAAGTAAATATAATGTTACTCATGCAATTGTATAATAATGACAGATAGATAGGTAGATAGATAGATGGAAAGACAGATAAATAAATGAATGCATAAATAAATAAATAAATGAATACTTATAAAGGAAGATAGAAAGAAAGTTAGAATGATAGAGAGACTGAAAAATAGACAGATAGATAGATGGATAAATAGATAGATACATAGATAGAAAGACAGATGAATGAATACATGACTAAATAAATACATACATGAGAAGAAAGAAGGAAGGAAGGAAGGAATGAAGGAAGAAAGGCATCAGCCCAGATTTAAAAATCTACAATTATATGAGCTACATGATGGTTACTACACTCCCCAGATCAAGTCCACGCAACATACTCCATTACAGTCAGTGTCCATCAGCTTAGCAAGATGCTACAGAATCACTACTTAAACTCTCTGTACTATACTGACTTTCCCGTGGGACCTCCCCACACATAATGTGGGCCTAACATAATGCCCCCTGTACACCCTTCTCCCTCCCTTCCCAACCAGCCTTCCTAGTTCCTTACTTTCATAATTCAGTGATGGGGAGCGTCAAGTAAACATAATGTTACTCATGTAGTTGTAGACTAATGATAAATAAACAATAAGTAAGGAAGTACATACATGAATACATACATAAAAAATAAATAATAGAATACAGCAGACCAGTTTAGAAGAGACATGTGCACCCCTATGTTTATCACAGCACTATACACAATAGCCAAGGTAAGTGTCCATCAGTAGATGAACAGTGGAATATTATTCAGCCAGATGAAGAAAACCAATCCTACCATTTACAACAACATGGATGGAGCTAGAGGGTATTATGCTCAGTGAAATAAGCCACGCAGAAAACAGTGTCAAATGATTTCACTCACCTATGGAGTATAAAAAAAAGAAAGAGAGTGAAAGAACAAGACAGTAGTAGCCTCACCGAAACCAGGAATGGACTCACGGTTACGAACGGGAATGTGACTGAGGAGGATGGGTTGGAAAGGAGAGAAGAGAGGGAAAATGGGGCATTACGAGTAGCACACATAATGTGGGCAGGCGGCAGGTATGGTCAAGGCAGTATAACACAGCAAAGATCAGTAGCACTTCTACAGCATATTCCTGGGCTGATGGACATTGACTCTTAAGGGCTATGTGAGGGGGGGACGTGGTAATGGGGGTAGTCTAACAACCACAATGTTGCTCATGGAACTGTTTAGTACTGACACCAAAATAAAAGGAAACACACAGTACCTGGGTCTGGATTCCATTTTTACCTGATGCTGTCAAGTTGGTCAGTGTCCACCTCACCAGAATCACAGCTGCTCCTCTAAGCATACACATTCTGTCTCTAGGAAAGAGGCACCACTGTGACATCATGGAATTTCCAGGCAACAGGGCTGCTCTTGCAAACTCCACCCCCATGGCGGGCACTGCCCAGCCGTGGGGAGCTGCATCACAAGATGAACAGGGAATATTATTCACCATATAAATAATGATTTCACTCGTGATTGGAGTATCAGAACAAAGAAAAAACTGAAGGAGAAAACATGAGCAGTCTCACAGAAACCAGGAATGGACTACAAGTTACCAAACGGAAAGAGACCTTTGTGGATAGTTGGGAAAAGAGGGATAAAGGGAGAGGGAAAGAAAGTGTGCTTTACGATTAGCATGTATAATGTGGGAGGGAGAGTCACAGGGAGGGCTGTACAACACAGAGAACACAAGTAGTGATTCTACAGTGTCTTACTATGCTCATGGACAGTGACTGCAAAGGGGTATGTGGGGGAATCTTCATGATGGGGGGAGTCTAATAAACATAATGGTACTCATGGAATTGTGTATTAATGACAGAAAGATAGACAGGAAGATAGACTAATAGATATAGATAGACAAGAAATGAATTAATGCATGAATAAATAAATATATATGTACATAAACACATACATAAAGAAAGAAAGCAGAAGCCCAGCTGAAAAAGGACACACAAACCCCTGTGTTTACCACAGCACTATTAACAACAGCCAATCTACAATAACAGGAGCTACATTAAGGTTACTACATGCCCCAGATAAAGTCCACCAAACATACCACATGACAGTCACTGTCCGTCAGCATGGTAAGATGCTATAGAATTACTATTTGAACTCTCTGTACTATACAGACTACCGCACGGGAGGTACCCACACACTATGTGAGCTAATCATAATGCCCCCTGTTCACCCTTCTCCCTCCCTTCACAACCAGTCTTTCTAGTCCCTTAAGCTTTGGTAAATTGGTGATGGATGGAGTCTACTAAACATAATGTTACTCATGTAGTTGTTGACTAATGACAAATGAGTAAATAATAAATAAGCAAGTACATAAATGAATACATACATAAAAAAATAATAAAATGCAGCAGTCCAGTTTAAAACAGACATGTGCACCCCTATGTTTAACACACCACTATTTATAATAACCAAGCTAAGTGTCCAACAGAAGATGAAAAGTGCAATTTTATTCAGCCAAAACAAAACAAGAAATCCTACCATTTACAACAACATGGATGGAGCTAGAGGGTAATATGCACAGTGAAATAACCCAGGCGCAGAAAGACAGGTATCAAATGATATCACTAACCTCTCAGAAGGAGAAGCAAGAGAAACTGAGTGAGCAAAACAGCACCAGATTCATAGAAGCCAAGAATGGACTAACATTTACCAAAGGGAAAGAGACCGGTGTGGATAGCTGGGACTGGACGGATAAGGGGAGAGGGAAAGAAAGCGTGCATTGCGATTAGCACGTATAATGTGGGGGGGGGGGCCCAGAGAGGCCTGTACATCACAGAGAAGACAAGTAGTGATCTTACAGCATCTTACTATGCTGATGGACAGTGACTGTGAAGGGGTATGTGGGGAGATCTTGGTGAAGGGGGGAGCCTAGTAAACATGATGTCCTCCATGTAATTGTAGATTAATGATATCAAAATATTTTTAAAAATTATAAATTGAATTAAGGAATGCAGAAAAGTGGAGACGTTTCATAAAAGAAGAGATACAAATGGCCAAAGAGTCCATGGAAAAATATTCAGCAACAGTAGTCATCAAAGAAGAGCAAATTAAAATAACAGTGTGACATCCCAAATATGCTAGAATGATTAAAAAAAACAAAACCTGACACTGCCAGACCTCAACTGTTGATCAATCTGGTGGGCATGTAAAATGGTATACCATTTTGGGAAAAAGATCTGGCAGTTTGGATAAACTTAAAAACATACTGACCTTATGGCCCTGCAATTCCACTTGTAAGCTTTTACTCAAATGAAAATGGGTGCTTATGCTTACAAAAAGACCTATACACAAACCTTCTCAGAGACTATATTCACAGTAGGCCAAACTAAAAACAGGCTTCTTAAAACATCTGTGGTTTATTCATAGAAAGAAGTACTACTCATCAATAGAAAGGACTGAATCACCAATACAAGGTGACTGAATCTCACAGACATGTTGTGTAAAAAACCTTATGCAAAAACAAACCGACAATTGCAGGCGCGCCGGTCGGGCGGTGGGCAGGGGCGTTGGGCATGGGCGGGGCCGTAGGCGCCGCGGGGCGGAGCCAGGAAGTGGCGAGGGGTGGGCGCGCCGGGCGCGGGGAGCTGTCAGCGGCCGCTCTCACAGGGCCGCGTCGCTGGCTGCACCCTTCCGCCAGGAGGAGGCCTTCAGGGAACTTGGGCGGCGGCGGCGGTTCGCTGCTTCCTGGGGAGGGAGGAGCGTTCGTGTGAGCGAGGCCAGGCAGGAGGCCTACACTCGAGCGCCTCCCGAGCCCGTGCCCGCGCCCACACCCGCAGCCGCTGGTCCCCAGCCCGGAGGTTCCTCGAGGTCGCCTCGGAGGCGGGCCCCGGCGGCGGCGGGCCCTGGCGGAAGCGGCTCAGCAGACAAGCGGCCTCAGGGTACCGGGCGCCGCCAGGGTCGCCGCGCAGGTGCCTTGGCAAAATGACCCCGGGTTCACCGCGGCGCGGTGCCTGATGTGGGAGGCCGGGGAGCCCCTGCGGACCAACCGAGAGAGCTCAGCAGCTTGCAGGGACAGGCGGGACGCCCGCTGGGAGCTCACCCTGCTGCAACCCTCGCCTCCCTTTTTTATTTTTCCTGGCTTTCATCGTTATCTAGTCAGGAATCCGCGGGTTTCTTTTCACTCTCATTGATCAACAGTTATATGAGCAATATTAGAGTTAGTAGACTCCCCAGATCATCAAGTTCCCTCCCTACCACATACCCTACTAGAGTCACTATCCGTCAGCATAGTACGATTCTATAGAATCACTACTTGACTTCTCTGTATTACACTGACTTCCACGTGGAACCCCTCCCACATTATGGGAGCTAATCTTAATGCCCCCTTTCCACCCTTCTGCTTCCCTTCCCAACCAGCCTTCCTAGACGCTTACCTTTGGAAAATTGGTGATGGGGGGAGTCTAGTAAACATAATGTTACCCATGTAATTGGAGATTAATGACAAGTAACTAAATAAATAAATGATAGAATGCAGCAGCCCAGTTTTCAAAAGACATGTGCGCCCCTATGTCTATCACAGCACTATTCACAATAGCCAAGCTAACTGTCCATCAGAAGATGAGCAGTGGAATATTATTAGGCCCTATGAAGAACAGAAATCCCATCACTTGCAACAACATGGATGGAGCTAGAGGGTATTATGCACAGTGAAATAAACCCAGTGGAGAAAGACAAGTATGAAGTGATTTCACCAACCTTTGGAAAAGGAAATCCAAGAGAAACTGCATGAACCAAAGGGCACTAGATTCACAGAACCCAAGAAGACACTGACAGTTTCCAAAGGGCAAGGGACTGTGGTGGATAGTTGAGAATGGAGGGATAATGGGAGAGGGAAAGAAAGCGTGCATTACGATTAGCACGTATAATGTGGGAGCGGGGTCACAGGGAGGGCTGTACAACACAGAGAAGACAAGTAGTGATTCTACAGTATCTTTTTATGCTCATGGACAGTGACTGCAATGGGGTATCTTCCGGGAGTCTTCGTGATTAGGGGAGTCAATTAAATATAATGTTACTCATGCAATTGTATAATAATGACAGATAGATAGGTAGTTAGCTAGATGGAAAGACAGATAAATGAATGAATGCATAAATAAATAAATCCATATAAAGGAAGACAGAAAGAAAGTTAGATAGAATGTTAGAGAGACGGAAAAATAGATGGATAGATAGATAGATAGATAGATGGATAAATAGATAGATACGTAGATAGAAAGACAGATGAATGAATACATGACTAAATAAATACATACATGAGAGGGAAGGAAGGAAGGAAGGAGGGAGGGAGGAAGAAAGGAAGGAAGGAAGGAAGGAAGGAAGGAGCAAAGCACCAGCCCAGTTTTAAAAATCTACAATGATATGAGCTACATGATGGTTACTACATTCCCCAGATCAAGTCCACGCAACATACTCCATTACAGTCAGTGTCCATCAGCTTAGCAAGATGCTACAGAATCACGACTTAAACTCTCTGTACTATACTGACTTTCCCGTGGGACCTCCCCACACATAATGTGAGCTGGTCGTAATGCCCCCTGTACACCCTTCTCCCTCCCTTCCCAACCAGCATTCCTAGTCCCTTACTTCCATAAATTAGTGATGGGGAGGGTCAAGTAAACATAATGTTACTCATGTAGTTGTAGACTAATGATAAATAAACAATAAGTAAGTAAGTACATATATGAATACATACATAAAAAATAAAGAATAGAATACAGCAGACCAGTTTAGAAGAGACATGTGCACCCCTATGTTTATCACAGCACTATACACAATAGCCAAGGTAAGTGTCCATCAGTAGATGAACAGTGGAATATTATTCAGCCAGATGAAGAAAACCAACCCTACCATTTCAACAACATGGATGGAGCTAGAGGGTATTATGCTCAGTGAAATAAGCCACGCAGAAAACAAAAAGTGTCAAATGATTTCACTCACCTATGGAGTATAAAAGAAAGAAAGAGAGTGAAAGAACAAGACAGTAGTAGCCTCACCGAACCCAGGAAGGGACTCACGCTTACGAACGGGAATGTGACTGAGGAGGATGGGTTGGAAAGGAGAGAAGAGAGGGAAAATGGGGCATTACGAGTAGCACACATAGTGTGGGCAGGCGGCAGGTATGGTCAAGGCAGTGTAACACAGCAAAGATCAGTAGCACTTCTACAGCATATTCCTGGGCTGATGGACATTGACTCTTAAGGGCTATGTGTGGGGGGGACTTGGTAATGGGGGTAGTCTAACAACCATAATGTTGCTCATGGAACTGTTTAGTACTGACACCAAAATAAAAGGAAACACACAGTACCTTGGGTCTGGATTCCAAGTTTACCTGATGCTCTCAAGTTGGTCAGTGTCCACCTCACCAGAATCACAGCTGCTCCTCTAAGCATACACATTCTGTCTCTAGGAAAGAGGCACCACTGTGACATCATGGAATTTCCAGGCAACAGTGCTGCTCTTGCAAACTCCACCCCCATGGCGGGCACTGCCCAGCCGTGGGGAGCTGCATCACAAGATGAACAGGGAATATTATTCACCATATAAATAATGATTTCACTCGTGATTGGAGTATCAGAACAAAGAAAATACTGAAGGATAAAACATGAGCAGCCTCACAGAAACCAGGAATGGACTACAAGTTACCAAAGGGAAAGAGACCGGGGTGGATAGTTGGGACAGGAGGGATAAAGGGAGAGGGAAAGAAAGTGTGCTTTACGATTAGCATGTATAATGTGGGAGGGGGGGTCACAGGGAGGGCTGTACAACACAGAGAAGACAAGTAGTGATTCTACAGTGTCTTACTATGCTCATGGACAGTGACTGCTAAGGGGTATGTGGGGGAATCTTCATGATGGGGCGAGTCTAATAAACATAATGTTACTCATGGAATTGTGTATTAATGACAGAAAGATAGACAGGAAGATAGATTAATAGATATAGATAGACAAGAAATGAATTAATGCATGAATAAATAAATATATATGTACATAAACACATACATTAAAAGAAAGAAAGCAGAAGCCCAGCTGAAAAAAGACACACAAACCCCTGTGTTTACCACAGCACTATTAACAACAGCCAATCTACAATAACAGGAGCTACATTAAGGTTACTACATGCCCCAGATAAAGTCCACCAAACATACCACATTACAGTCACTGTCTGTCAGCATAGTAAGATGCTATAGAATTACTATTTGAACTCTCTGTACTAGACAGACTTCCGCACGGGAGGTACCCACACACTATGTGAGCTAATCATAATGCCCCCTGTTCTCCCTTCTCCCTCCCTTCACAACCAGTCTTTCTAGTCCCTTAAGCTTTGGTAAATTGGTGATGGATGGAGTCTACTAAACATAATGATACTCATGTAGTTGTTGACTAATGACAAATGAGTAAATAATAAATAAGCAACTACATAAATGAATACATACATAAAAAAATAAATAATAAAATGCAGCAGTTCAGTTTAAAACAGACATGTGCACCCCTATGTTTAACACACCACTATTTATAATAACCAAGCTAAGTGTCCAACAGAAGATGAAAAGTGCAATTTTATTCAGCCAAAACAAAACAAGAAATCCTACCATTTACAACAACATGGATGGAGCTAGAGGGTAATATGTACAGTGAAATAAGCCAGGCGCAGAAAGACAGGTATCAAATGATATCACTAACCTCTCAGAAGGAGAAGCAAGAGAAACTGAGTGAACAAAACAGCACCAGATTCATAGAAGCCAAGATTGGACTAACATTTACCAAAGGGAAAGAGACCGGTGTGGATAGCTGGGACTGGACGGATAAGGGGAGAGGGAAAGAAAGCGTGCATTGCGATTAGCACGTATAATGTGGGGGTCGGGGTCCCAGAGAGGCCTGTACATCACAGAGAAGACAAGTAGTGATCTTACAGCATCTTACTATGCTGATGGACAGTGACTGTGAAGGGGTATGTGGGGAGATCTTGGTGAAGGGGGGAGCCTAGTAAACATAATGTCCTCCATGTAATTGTAGATTAATGATACCAAAATATTTAAAAAAATTATAAATTGAATTAAGGAATGCAGAAAAGTGGAGACGTTTCATAAAAGAAGAGATACAAATGGCCAAAGAGTCCATGGAAAATATTCAGCAACAGTAGTCATCATAGAAGAGCAAATTAAAATAACAGAGTGACATCCCAAATATGCTAGAATGATTAAAAAAAACAAAACCTGACACTGCCAGACCTCAACTGTTGATCAATCTGGTGGGCATGTAAAATGGTACACCATTTTGGGAAAAAGATCTGGCAGTTTGGATAAACTTAAAAACATACTGCCCTCATGGCCCTGCAATTCCACTTGCAGGCTTTTACTCAAATGAAAATGGGTGCTTATGCTTACAAAAAGACCTATACACAAACCTTCTCAGAGACTATATTCACAGTAGGCCAAACTAAAAACAGGCTTCTTAAAACATCTGTGGTTTATTCATAGAAAGAAGTACTACTCATCAATAGAAAGGACTGAATCACCAATACAAGATGATTGAATCTCACAGACATGTTGTGTAAAAAACCTTATGCAAAAACAAACCGACAATTGCAGGCGCGCCGGTCGGGCGGTGGGCAGGGGCGTTGGGCATGGGCGGGGCCGAAGGTGCCGCGGGGCGGAGCCAGGAGGTGGCGAGGGGTGGGCGCGCCGGGCGCGGGGAGCTGTCAGCGGCCGCTCTCACAGGGCCGCGTCGCTGGCTACACCCTTCCGCCAGGAGGAGGCCTTCAGGGAACTTGCGCGGCGGCGGCGGTTCGCTGCTTCCTGGGGAGGGAAGAGCGTTCGTATGAGCGAGGCCAGGCAGGAGGCCTACACTCGAGCGCCTCCCGAGCCCGTGCCCGCGCCCACACCCGCACCCGCTGGTCCCCAGCCCGGAGGTTCCTCGAGGTCGCCTCGGAGGCGGGCCCCGGCGGCGGCGGGCCCTGGCGGAAGCGGCTCAGCAGACAAGCGGCCTCAGGGTACCGGGCGCCGCCGGGGCCGCCGCGCAGGTGCCTTGGCAAAATGACCCCGGGGTCACCGCGGCGCGGTGCCTGATGGGGGAGGCCGGGGAGCCCCTGCGGACCAACCGAGAGAGCTCAGCAGCTTGCAGGGACAGGCGGGACGCCCGCTGGGAGCTCACCCTGCTGCAACCCTCGCCTCCCTTTTTTATTTTTCCTGGCTTTCATCGTTATCTAGTCAGGAATCCGCGGGTTTCTTTTCACTATCATTGATCAACAATTATATGAGCAATATTAGAGTTAGTAGACTCCCCAGATCATCAAGTTCCCTCCCTACCACATACCCTATTAGAGTCACTATCCGTCAGCATAGTACGATTCTATAGAATCACTACTTGACTTCTCTGTATTACACTGACTTCCACGTGGAACCCCTCCCACATTATGGGAGCTAATCTTAATGCCCCCTTTCCACCCTTCTGCTTCCCTTCCCAACCAGCCTTCCTAGACGCTTACCTTTGGAAAATTGGTGATGGGGGGAGTCTAGTAAACATAATGTTACCCATGTAATTGGAGATTAATGACAAGTAACTAAATAAATAAATGATAGAATGCAGCAGCCCAGTTTTCAAAAGACATGTGCGCCCCTATGTCTATCACAGCACTATTCACAATAGCCAAGCTAACTGTCCATCAGAAGATGAGCAGTGGAATATTATTAGGCCCTATGAAGAACAGAAATCCCATCACTTGCAACAACATGGATGGAGCTAGAGGGTATTATGCACAGTGAAATAAACCCAGTGGAGAAAGACAAGTATGAAGTGATTTCACCAACATTTGGAAAAGGAAATCCAAGAGAAACTGCATGAACAAAAGGGCACTAGATTCACAGAACCCAAGAAGACACTGACAGTTACCAAAGGGCAAGGGACTGTGGTGGATAGTTGAGAATGGAGGGATAATGGGAGAGGGAAAGAAAGCGTGCATTACGATTAGCACGTATAATGTGGGAGCGGGGTCACAGGGAGGGCTGTACAACACAGAGAAGACAAGTAGTGATTCTACAGTATCTTTTTATGCTCATGGAGAGTGACTGCAATGGGGTATCTTCCGGGAATCTTAGTGATCGGGGGAGTCAAGTAAATATAATGTTACTCATGCAATTGTATAATAATGACAGATATATAGGTAGTTAGCTAGATGGAAAGACAGATAAATGAATGAATGCATAAATAAATAAATCCATATAAAGGAAGACAGAAAGAAAGTTAGATAGAATGTTAGAGAGACTGAAAAATAGATGGATAGATAGATAGATAGATGGATAAATAGATAGATACGTAGATAGAAAGAAAGATGAATGAATACATGACTAAATAAATACATACATGAGAGGGAAGGAAGGAAGGAAGGAGGGAGGGAGGGAGGGAGGGAGGAAGAAAGGAAGGAAGGAAGGAAGGAAGGAAGGAGCAAAGCACCAGCCCAGTTTTAAAAATCTACAATGATATGAGCTACATGATGGTTACTACACTCCCCAGATCAAGTCCACGCAACATACTCCATTACAGTCAGTGTCCATCAGCTTAGCAAGATGCTACAGAATCACGACTTAAACTCTCTGTACTATACTGACTTTCCCGTGGGACCTCCCCACACATAATGTGAGCTGGTCGTAATGCCCCCTGTACACCCTTCTCCCTCCCTTCCCAACCAGCCTTCCTAGTCCCTTACTTCCATAAATTAGTGATGGGGAGGGTCAAGTAAACATAATGTTACTCATGTAGTTGTAGACTAATGATAAATAAACAATAAGTAAGTAAGTACATATATGAATACATACATAAAAAATAAAGAATAGAATACAGCAGACCAGTTTAGAAGAGACATGTGCACCCCTATGTTTATCACAGCACTATACACAATAGCCAAGGTAAGTGTCCATCAGTAGATGAACAGTGGAATATTATTCAGCCAGATGAAGAAAACCAACCCTACCATTTCAACAACATGGATGGAGCTAGAGGGTATTATGCTCAGTGAAATAAGCCACGCAGAAAACAAAAAGTGTCAAATGATTTCACTCACCTATGGAGTATAAAAAAAAGAAAGAGAGTGAAAGAACAAGACAGTAGTAGCCTCACCGAACCCAGGAAGGGACTCACGCTTACGAACGGGAATGTGACTGAGGAGGATGGGTTGGAAAGGAGAGAAGAGAGGGAAAATGGGGCATTACGAGTAGCACACATAATGTGGGCAGGCGGCAGGTATGGTCAAGGCAGTATAACACAGCAAAGATCAGTAGCACTTCTACAGCATATTCCTGGGCTGATGGACATTGACTCTTAAGGGCTATGTGTGGGGGGGACTTGGTAATGTGGGTAGTCTAACAACCATAATGTTGCTCATGGAACTGTTTAGTACTGACACCAAAATAAAAGGAAACACACAGTACCTTGGGTCTGGATTCCAAGTTTACCTGATGCTGTCAAGTTGGTCAGTGTCCACCTCACCAGAATCACAGCTGCTCCTCTAAGTATACACATTCTGTCTCTAGGAAAGAGGCACCACTGTGACATCATGGAATTTCCAGGCAACAGTGCTGCTCTTGCAAACTCCACCCCCATGGCGGGCACTGCCCAGCCGTGGGGAGCTGCATCACAAGATGAACAGGGAATATTATTCACCATATAAATAATGATTTCACTCGTAATTGGAGTATCAGAACAAAGAAAATACTGAAGGATAAAACATGAGCAGCCTCACAGAAACCAGGAATGGACTACAAGTTACCAAAGGGAAAGAGACCGGGGTGGATAGTTGGGACAGGAGGGATAAAGGGAGAGGGAAAGAAAGTGTGCTTTACGATTAGCATGTATAATGTGGGAGGGGGGGTCACAGGGAGGGCTGTACAACACAGAGAAGACAAGTAGTGATTCTACAGTGTCTTACTATGCTCATGGACAGTGACTGCTAAGGGGTATGTGGGGGAATCTTCATGATGGGGCGAGTCTAATAAACATAATGTTACTCATGGAATTGTGTATTAATGACAGAAAGATAGACAGGAAGATAGATTAATAGATATAGATAGACAAGAAATGAATTAATGCATGAATAAATAAATATATATGTACATAAACACATACATTAAAAGAAAGAAAGCAGAAGCCCAGCTGAAAAAAGACACACAAACCCCTGTGTTTACCACAGCACTATTAACAACAGCCAATCTACAATAACAGGAGCTACATTAAGGTTACTACATGCCCCAGATAAAGTCCACCAAACATACCACATTACAGTCACTGTCTGTCAGCATAGTAAGATGCTATAGAATTACTATTTGAACTCTCTGTACTAGACAGACTTCCGCACGGGAGGTACCCACACACTATGTGAGCTAATCATAATGCCCCCTGTTCTCCCTTCTCCCTCCCTTCACAACCAGTCTTTCTAGTCCCTTAAGCTTTGGTAAATTGGTGATGGATGGAGTCTACTAAACATAATGATACTCATGTAGTTGTTGACTAATGACAAATGAGTAAATAATAAATAAGCAACTACATAAATGAATACATACATAAAAAAATAAATAATAAAATGCAGCAGTTCAGTTTAAAACAGACATGTGCACCCCTATGTTTAACACACCACTATTTATAATAACCAAGCTAAGTGTCCAACAGAAGATGAAAAGTGCAATTTTATTCAGCCAAAACAAAACAAGAAATCCTACCATTTACAACAACATGGATGGAGCTAGAGGGTAATATGTACAGTGAAATAACCCAGGCGCAGAAAGACAGGTATCAAATGATATCACTAACCTCTCAGAAGGAGAAGCAAGAGAAACTGAGTGAACAAAACAGCACCAGATTCATAGAAGCCAAGATTGGACTAACATTTACCAAAGGGAAAGAGACCGGTGTGGATAGCTGGGACTGGACGGATAAGGGGAGAGGGAAAGAAAGCGTGCATTGCGATTAGCACGTATAATGTGGGGGTCGGGGTCCCAGAGAGGCCTGTACATCACAGAGAAGACAAGTAGTGATCTTACAGCATCTTACTATGCTGATGGACAGTGACTGTGAAGGGGTATGTGGGGAGATCTTGGTGAAGGGGGGAGCCTAGTAAACATAATGTCCTCCATGTAATTGTAGATTAATGATACCAAAATATTAAAAAAAATTATAAATTGAATTAAGGAATGCAGAAAAGTGGAGACGTTTCATAAAAGAAGAGATACAAATGGCCAAAGAGTCCATGGAAAATATTCAGCAACAGTAGTCATCAAAGAAGAGCAAATTAAAATAACAGAGTGACATCCCAAATATGCTAGAATGATTAAAAAAAACAAAACCTGACACTGCCAGACCTCAACTGTTGATCAATCTGGTGGGCATGTAAAATGGTACACCATTTTGGGAAAAAGATCTGGCAGTTTGGATAAACTTAAAAACATACTGCCCTCATGGCCCTGCAATTCCACTTGCAGGCTTTTACTCAAATGAAAATGGGTGCTTATGCTTACAAAAAGACCTATACACAAACCTTCTCAGAGACTATATTCACAGTAGGCCAAACTAAAAACAGGCTTCTTAAAACATCTGTGGTTTATTCATAGAAAGAAGTACTACTCATCAATAGAAAGGACTGAATCACCAATACAAGATGATTGAATCTCACAGACATGTTGTGTAAAAAACCTTATGCAAAAACAAACCGACAATTGCAGGCGCGCCGGTCGGGCGGTGGGCAGGGGCGTTGGGCATGGGCGGGGCCGAAGGTGCCGCGGGGCGGAGCCAGGAGGTGGCGAGGGGTGGGCGCGCCGGGCGCGGGGAGCTGTCAGCGGCCGCTCTCACAGGGCCGCGTCGCTGGCTGCACCCTTCCGCCAGGAGGAGGCCTTCAGGGAACTTGCGCGGCGGCGGCGGTTCGCTGCTTCCTGGGGAGGGAAGAGCGTTCGTATGAGCGAGGCCAGGCAGGAGGCCTACACTCGAGCGCCTCCCGAGCCCGTGCCCGCGCCCACACCCGCACCCGCTGGTCCCCAGCCCGGAGGTTCCTCGAGGTCGCCTCGGAGGCGGGCCCCGGCGGCGGCGGGCCCTGGCGGAAGCGGCTCAGCAGACAAGCGGCCTCAGGGTACCGGGCGCCGCCGGGGCCGCCGCGCAGGTGCCTTGGCAAAATGACCCCGGGGTCACCGCGGCGCGGTGCCTGATGGGGGAGGCCGGGGAGCCCCTGCGGACCAACCGAGAGAGCTCAGCAGCTTGCAGGGACAGGCGGGACGCCCGCTGGGAGCTCACCCTGCTGCAACCCTCGCCTCCCTTTTTTATTTTTCCTGGCTTTCATCGTTATCTAGTCAGGAATCCGCGGGTTTCTTTTCACTATCATTGATCAACAATTATATGAGCAATATTAGAGTTAGTAGACTCCCCAGATCATCAAGTTCCCTCCCTACCACATACCCTATTAGAGTCACTATCCGTCAGCATAGTACGATTCTATAGAATCACTACTTGACTTCTCTGTATTACACTGACTTCCACGTGGAACCCCTCCCACATTATGGGAGCTAATCTTAATGCCCCCTTTCCACCCTTCTGCTTCCCTTCCCAACCAGCCTTCCTAGACGCTTACCTTTGGAAAATTGGTGATGGGGGGAGTCTAGTAAACATAATGTTACCCATGTAATTGGAGATTAATGACAAGTAAATAAATAAATAAATGATAGAATGCAGCAGCCCAGTTTTCAAAAGACATGTGCGCCCCTATGTCTATCACAGCACTATTCACAATAGCCAAGCTAACTGTCCATCAGAAGATGAGCAGTGGAATATTATTAGGCCCTATGAAGAACAGAAATCCCATCACTTGCAACAACATGGATGGAGCTAGAGGGTATTATGCACAGTGAAATAAACCCAGTGGAGAAAGACAAGTATGAAGTGATTTCACCAACCTTTGGAAAAGGAAATCCAAGAGAAACTGCATGAACAAAAGGGCACTAGATTCACAGAACCCAAGAAGACACTGACAGTTACCAAAGGGCAAGGGACTGTGGTGGATAGTTGAGAATGGAGGGATAATGGGAGAGGGAAAGAAAGCGTGCATTACGATTAGCACGTATAATGTGGGAGCGGGGTCACAGGGAGGGCTGTACAACACAGAGAAGACAAGTAGTGATTCTACAGTATCTTTTTATGCTCATGGAGAGTGACTGCAATGGGGTATCTTCCGGGAATCTTAGTGATCGGGGGAGTCAAGTAAATATAATGTTACTCATGCAATTGTATAATAATGACAGATAGATAGGTAGTTAGCTAGATGGAAAGACAGATAAATGAATGAATGCATAAATAAATAAATCCATATAAAGGAAGACAGAAAGAAAGTTAGATAGAATGTTAGAGAGACTGAAAAATAGATGGATAGATAGATAGATAGATGGATAAATAGATAGATACGTAGATAGAAAGAAAGATGAATGAATACATGACTAAATAAATACATACATGAGAGGGAAGGAAGGAAGGAAGGAGGGAGGGAGGGAGGGAGGGAGGAAGAAAGGAAGGAAGGAAGGAAGGAAGGAAGGAGCAAAGCACCAGCCCAGTTTTAAAAATCTACAATGATATGAGCTACATGATGGTTACTACACTCCCCAGATCAAGTCCACGCAACATACTCCATTACAGTCAGTGTCCATCAGCTTAGCAAGATGCTACAGAATCACGACTTAAACTCTCTGTACTATACTGACTTTCCCGTGGGACCTCCCCACACATAATGTGAGCTGGTCGTAATGCCCCCTGTACACCCTTCTCCCTCCCTTCCCAACCAGCCTTCCTAGTCCCTTACTTCCATAAATTAGTGATGGGGAGGGTCAAGTAAACATAATGTTACTCATGTAGTTGTAGACTAATGATAAATAAACAATAAGTAAGTAAGTACATATATGAATACATACATAAAAAATAAAGAATAGAATACAGCAGACCAGTTTAGAAGAGACATGTGCACCCCTATGTTTATCACAGCACTATACACAATAGCCACGGTAAGTGTCCATCAGTAGATGAACAGTGGAATATTATTCAGCCAGATGAAGAAAACCAACCCTACCATTTCAACAACATGGATGGAGCTAGAGGGTATTATGCTCAGTGAAATAAGCCACGCAGAAAACAAAAAGTGTCAAATGATTTCACTCACCTATGGAGTATAAAAGAAAGAAAGAGAGTGAAAGAACAAGACAGTAGTAGCCTCACCGAACCCAGGAAGGGACTCACGCTTACGAACGGGAATGTGACTGAGGAGGATGGGTTGGAAAGGAGAGAAGAGAGGGAAAATGGGGCATTACGAGTAGCACACATAATGTGGGCAGGCGGCAGGTATGGTCAAGGCAGTATAACACAGCAAAGATCAGTAGCACTTCTACAGCATATTCCTGGGCTGATGGACATTGACTCTTAAGGGCTATGTGCGGGGGGGACTTGGTAATGGGGGTAGTCTAAGAACCACAATGTTGCTCATGGAACTGTTTAGTACTGACACCAAAATAAAAGGAAACACACAGTACCTGGGGTCTGGATTCCATTTTTACCTGATGCTGTCAAGTTGGTCAGTGTCCACCTCACCAGAATCACAGCTGCTCCTCTAAGCATACACACTCTGTCTCTAGGAAAGAGGCACCACTGTGACATCATGGAATTTCCAGGCAACAGTGCTGCTCTTGCAAACTCCACCCCCATGGCGGGCACTGCCCAGCCGAGGGGAGCTGCATCACAAGATGAACAGGGAATATTATTCACCATATAAATAATGATTTCACTCGTGATTGGAGTATCAGAACAAAGAAAAAACTGAAGGAGAAAACAATGAGCAGTGTCACAGAAACCAGGAATGGACTACAAGTTACCAAACGGAAAGAGACCTATGTGGATAGTTGGGAAAGGAGGGATAAAGGGAGAGGGAAAGAAAGTGTGCTTTACGATTAGCATGTATAATGTGGGAGGGGGGGTCACAGGGAGGGCTGTACAACACAGAGAAGACAAGTAGTGATTCTACAGTGTCTTACTATGCTCATGGACAGTGACTGCTAAGGGGTATGTGGGGGAATCTTCATGATGGGGCGAGTCTAATAAACATAATGTTACTCATGGAATTGTGTATTAATGACAGAAAGATAGACAGGAAGATAGATTAATAGATATAGATAGACAAGAAATGAATTAATGCATGAATAAATAAATATATATGTACATAAACAAATACATTAAAAGAAAGAAAGCAGAAGCCCAGCTGAAAAAAGACACACAAACCCCTGTGTTTACCTCAGCACTATTAACAACAGCCAATCTACAATAACAGGAGCTACATTAAGGTTACTACATGCCCCAGATAAAGTCCACCAAACATACCACATTACAGTCACTGTCTGTCAGCATAGTAAGATGCTATAGAATTACTATTTGAACTCTCTGTACTAGACAGACTTCCGCACGGGAGGTACCCACACACTATGTGAGCTAATCATAATGCCCCCTGTTCTCCCTTCTCCCTCCCTTCACAACCAGTCTTTCTAGTCCCTTAAGCTTTGGTAAATTGGTGATGGATGGAGTCTACTAAACATAATGATACTCATGTAGTTGTTGACTAATGACAAATGAGTAAATAATAAATAAGCAACTACATAAATGAATACATACATAAAAAAATAAATAATAAAATGCAGCAGTTCAGTTTAAAACAGACATGTGCACCCCTATGTTTAACACACCACTATTTATAATAACCAAGCTAAGTGTCCAACAGAAGATGAAAAGTGCAATTTTATTCAGCCAAAACAAAACAAGAAATCCTACCATTTACAACAACATGGATGGAGCTAGAGGGTAATATGTACAGTGAAATAAGCCAGGCGCAGAAAGACAGGTATCAAATGATATCACTAACCTCTCAGAAGGAGAAGCAAGAGAAACTGAGTGAACAAAACAGCACCAGATTCATAGAAGCCAAGATTGGACTAACATTTACCAAAGGGAAAGAGACCGGTGTGGATAGCTGGGACTGGACGGATAAGGGGAGAGGGAAAGAAAGCGTGCATTGCGATTAGCACGTATAATGTGGGGGTCGGGGTCCCAGAGAGGCCTGTACATCACAGAGAAGACAAGTAGTGATCTTACAGCATCTTACTATGCTGATGGACAGTGACTGTGAAGGGGTATGTGGGGAGATCTTGGTGAAGGGGGGAGCCTAGTAAACATAATGTCCTCCATGTAATTGTAGATTAATGATACCAAAATATTAAAAAAAATTATAAATTGAATTAAGGAATGCAGAAAAGTGGAGACGTTTCATAAAAGAAGAGATACAAATGGCCAAAGAGTCCATGGAAAATATTCAGCAACAGTAGTCATCAAAGAAGAGCAAATTAAAATAACAGAGTGACATCCCAAATATGCTAGAATGATTAAAAAAAACAAAACCTGACACTGCCAGACCTCAACTGTTGATCAATCTGGTGGGCATGTAAAATGGTACACCATTTTGGGAAAAAGATCTGGCAGTTTGGATAAACTTAAAAACATACTGCCCTCATGGCCCTGCAATTCCACTTGCAGGCTTTTACTCAAATGAAAATGGGTGCTTATGCTTACAAAAAGACCTATACACAAACCTTCTCAGAGACTATATTCACAGTAGGCCAAACTAAAAACAGGCTTCTTAAAACATCTGTGGTTTATTCATAGAAAGAAGTACTACTCATCAATAGAAAGGACTGAATCACCAATACAAGATGATTGAATCTCACAGACATGTTGTGTAAAAAACCTTATGCAAAAACAAACCGACAATTGCAGGCGCGCCGGTCGGGCGGTGGGCAGGGGCGTTGGGCATGGGCGGGGCCGAAGGTGCCGCGGGGCGGAGCCAGGAGGTGGCGAGGGGTGGGCGCGCCGGGCGCGGGGAGCTGTCAGCGGCCGCTCTCACAGGGCCGCGTCGCTGGCTGCACCCTTCCGCCAGGAGGAGGCCTTCAGGGAACTTGCGCGGCGGCGGCGGTTCGCTGCTTCCTGGGGAGGGAAGAGCGTTCGTATGAGCGAGGCCAGGCAGGAGGCCTACACTCGAGCGCCTCCCGAGCCCGTGCCCGCGCCCACACCCGCACCCGCTGGTCCCCAGCCCGGAGGTTCCTCGAGGTCGCCTCGGAGGCGGGCCCCGGCGGCGGCGGGCCCTGGCGGAAGCGGCTCAGCAGACAAGCGGCCTCAGGGTACCGGGCGCCGCCGGGGCCGCCGCGCAGGTGCCTTGGCAAAATGACCCCGGGGTCACCGCGGCGCGGTGCCTGATGGGGGAGGCCGGGGAGCCCCTGCGGACCAACCGAGAGAGCTCAGCAGCTTGCAGGGACAGGCGGGACGCCCGCTGGGAGCTCACCCTGCTGCAACCCTCGCCTCCCTTTTTTATTTTTCCTGGCTTTCATCGTTATCTAGTCAGGAATCCGCGGGTTTCTTTTCACTATCATTGATCAACAATTATATGAGCAATATTAGAGTTAGTAGACTCCCCAGATCATCAAGTTCCCTCCCTACCACATACCCTATTAGAGTCACTATCCGTCAGCATAGTACGATTCTATAGAATCACTACTTGACTTCTCTGTATTACACTGACTTCCACGTGGAACCCCTCCCACATTATGGGAGCTAATCTTAATGCCCCCTTTCCACCCTTCTGCTTCCCTTCCCAACCAGCCTTCCTAGACGCTTACCTTTGGAAAATTGGTGATGGGGGGAGTCTAGTAAACATAATGTTACCCATGTAATTGGAGATTAATGACAAGTAAATAAATAAATAAATGATAGAATGCAGCAGCCCAGTTTTCAAAAGACATGTGCGCCCCTATGTCTATCACAGCACTATTCACAATAGCCAAGCTAACTGTCCATCAGAAGATGAGCAGTGGAATATTATTAGGCCCTATGAAGAACAGAAATCCCATCACTTGCAACAACATGGATGGAGCTAGAGGGTATTATGCACAGTGAAATAAACCCAGTGGAGAAAGACAAGTATGAAGTGATTTCACCAACATTTGGAAAAGGAAATCCAAGAGAAACTGCATGAACAAAAGGGCACTAGATTCACAGAACCCAAGAAGACACTGACAGTTACCAAAGGGCAAGGGACTGTGGTGGATAGTTGAGAATGGAGGGATAATGGGAGAGGGAAAGAAAGCGTGCATTACGATTAGCACGTATAATGTGGGAGCGGGGTCACAGGGAGGGCTGTACAACACAGAGAAGACAAGTAGTGATTCTACAGTATCTTTTTATGCTCATGGAGAGTGACTGCAATGGGGTATCTTCCGGGAATCTTAGTGATCGGGGGAGTCAAGTAAATATAATGTTACTCATGCAATTGTATAATAATGACAGATAGATAGGTAGTTAGCTAGATGGAAAGACAGATAAATGAATGAATGCATAAATAAATAAATCCATATAAAGGAAGACAGAAAGAAAGTTAGATAGAATGTTAGAGAGACTGAAAAATAGATGGATAGATAGATAGATAGATGGATAAATAGATAGATACGTAGATAGAAAGAAAGATGAATGAATACATGACTAAATAAATACATACATGAGAGGGAAGGAAGGAAGGAAGGAGGGAGGGAGGGAGGGAGGGAGGAAGAAAGGAAGGAAGGAAGGAAGGAAGGAAGGAAGGAAGGAGCAAAGCACCAGCCCAGTTTTAAAAATCTACAATGATATGAGCTACATGATGGTTACTACACTCCCCAGATCAAGTCCACGCAACATACTCCATTACAGTCAGTGTCCATCAGCTTAGCAAGATGCTACAGAATCACTACTTAAACTCTCTGTACTATACTGACTTTCCCGTGGGACCTCCCCACACATAATGTGAGCTGGTCGTAATGCCCCCTGTACACCCTTCTCCCTCCCTTCCCAACCAGCCTTCCTAGTCCCTTACTTCCATAAATTAGTGATGGGGAGGGTCAAGTAAACATAATGTTACTCATGTAGTTGTAGACTAATGATAAATAAACAATAAGTAAGTAAGTACATATATGAATACATACATAAAAAATAAAGAATAGAATACAGCAGACCAGTTTAGAAGAGACATGTGCACCCCTATGTTTATCACAGCACTATACACAATAGCCACGGTAAGTGTCCATCAGTAGATGAACAGTGGAATATTATTCAGCCAGATGAAGAAAACCAACCCTACCATTTCAACAACATGGATGGAGCTAGAGGGTATTATGCTCAGTGAAATAAGCCACGCAGAAAACAAAAAGTGTCAAATGATTTCACTCACCTATGGAGTATAAAAAAAAGAAAGAGAGTGAAAGAACAAGACAGTAGTAGCCTCACCGAACCCAGGAAGGGACTCACGCTTACGAACGGGAATGTGACTGAGGAGGATGGGTTGGAAAGGAGAGAAGAGAGGGAAAATGGGGCATTACGAGTAGCACACATAATGTGGGCAGGCGGCAGGTATGGTCAAGGCAGTATAACACAGCAAAGATCAGTAGCACTTCTACAGCATATTCCTGGGCTGATGGACATTGACTCTTAAGGGCTATGTGTGGGGGGGACTTGGTAATGTGGGTAGTCTAACAACCATAATGTTGCTCATGGAACTGTTTAGTACTGACACCAAAATAAAAGGAAACACACAGTACCTTGGGTCTGGATTCCAAGTTTACCTGATGCTGTCAAGTTGGTCAGTGTCCACCTCACCAGAATTACAGCTGCTCCTCTAAGCATACACATTCTGTCTCTAGGAAAGAGGCACCACTGTGACATCATGGAATTTCCAGGCAACAGTGCTGCTCTTGCAAACTCCACCCCCATGGCGGGCACTGCCCAGCCGTGGGGAGCTGCATCACAAGATGAACAGGGAATATTATTCACCATATAAATAATGATTTCACTCGTAATTGGAGTATCAGAACAAAGAAAATACTGAAGGATAAAACATGAGCAGCCTCACAGAAACCAGGAATGGACTACAAGTTACCAAAGGGAAAGAGACCGGGGTGGATAGTTGGGACAGGAGGGATAAAGGGAGAGGGAAAGAAAGTGTGCTTTACGATTAGCATGTATAATGTGGGAGGGGGGGTCACAGGGAGGGCTGTACAACACAGAGAAGACAAGTAGTGATTCTACAGTGTCTTACTATGCTCATGGACAGTGACTGCTAAGGGGTATGTGGGGGAATCTTCATGATGGGGCGAGTCTAATAAACATAATGTTACTCATGGAATTGTGTATTAATGACAGAAAGATAGACAGGAAGATAGATTAATAGATATAGATAGACAAGAAATGAATTAATGCATGAATAAATAAATATATATGTACATAAACACATACATTAAAAGAAAGAAAGCAGAAGCCCAGCTGAAAAAAGACACACAAACCCCTGTGTTTACCACAGCACTATTAACAACAGCCAATCTACAATAACAGGAGCTACATTAAGGTTACTACATGCCCCAGATAAAGTCCACCAAACATACCACATTACAGTCACTGTCTGTCAGCATAGTAAGATGCTATAGAATTACTATTTGAACTCTCTGTACTAGACAGACTTCCGCACGGGAGGTACCCACACACTATGTGAGCTAATCATAATGCCCCCTGTTCTCCCTTCTCCCTCCCTTCACAACCAGTCTTTCTAGTCCCTTAAGCTTTGGTAAATTGGTGATGGATGGAGTCTACTAAACATAATGATACTCATGTAGTTGTTGACTAATGACAAATGAGTAAATAATAAATAAGCAACTACATAAATGAATACATACATAAAAAAATAAATAATAAAATGCAGCAGTTCAGTTTAAAACAGACATGTGCACCCCTATGTTTAACACACCACTATTTATAATAACCAAGCTAAGTGTCCAACAGAAGATGAAAAGTGCAATTTTATTCAGCCAAAACAAAACAAGAAATCCTACCATTTACAACAACATGGATGGAGCTAGAGGGTAATATGTACAGTGAAATAAGCCAGGCGCAGAAAGACAGGTATCAAATGATATCACTAACCTCTCAGAAGGAGAAGCAAGAGAAACTGAGTGAACAAAACAGCACCAGATTCATAGAAGCCAAGATTGGACTAACATTTACCAAAGGGAAAGAGACCGGTGTGGATAGCTGGGACTGGACGGATAAGGGGAGAGGGAAAGAAAGCGTGCATTGCGATTAGCACGTATAATGTGGGGGTCGGGGTCCCAGAGAGGCCTGTACATCACAGAGAAGACAAGTAGTGATCTTACAGCATCTTACTATGCTGATGGACAGTGACTGTGAAGGGGTATGTGGGGAGATCTTGGTGAAGGGGGGAGCCTAGTAAACATAATGTCCTCCATGTAATTGTAGATTAATGATACCAAAATATTTAAAAAAATTATAAATTGAATTAAGGAATGCAGAAAAGTGGAGACGTTTCATAAAAGAAGAGATACAAATGGCCAAAGAGTCCATGGAAAATATTCAGCAACAGTAGTCATCAAAGAAGAGCAAATTAAAATAACAGAGTGACATCCCAAATATGCTAGAATGATTAAAAAAAACAAAACCTGACACTGCCAGACCTCAACTGTTGATCAATCTGGTGGGCATGTAAAATGGTACACCATTTTGGGAAAAAGATCTGGCAGTTTGGATAAACTTAAAAACATACTGCCCTCATGGCCCTGCAATTCCACTTGCAGGCTTTTACTCAAATGAAAATGGGTGCTTATGCTTACAAAAAGACCTATACACAAACCTTCTCAGAGACTATATTCACAGTAGGCCAAACTAAAAACAGGCTTCTTAAAACATCTGTGGTTTATTCATAGAAAGAAGTACTACTCATCAATAGAAAGGACTGAATCACCAATACAAGATGATTGAATCTCACAGACATGTTGTGTAAAAAACCTTATGCAAAAACAAACCGACAATTGCAGGCGCGCCGGTCGGGCGGTGGGCAGGGGCGTTGGGCATGGGCGGGGCCGAAGGTGCCGCGGGGCGGAGCCAGGAGGTGGCGAGGGGTGGGCGCGCCGGGCGCGGGGAGCTGTCAGCGGCCGCTCTCACAGGGCCGCGTCGCTGGCTGCACCCTTCCGCCAGGAGGAGGCCTTCAGGGAACTTGCGCGGCGGCGGCGGTTCGCTGCTTCCTGGGGAGGGAAGAGCGTTCGTATGAGCGAGGCCAGGCAGGAGGCCTACACTCGAGCGCCACCCGAGCCCGTGCCCGCGCCCACACCCGCACCCGCTGGTCCCCAGCCCGGAGGTTCCTCGAGGTCGCCTCGGAGGCGGGCCCCGGCGGCGGCGGGCCCTGGCGGAAGCGGCTCAGCAGACAAGCGGCCTCAGGGTACCGGGCGCCGCCGGGGCCGCCGCGCAGGTGCCTTGGCAAAATGACCCCGGGGTCACCGCGGCGCGGTGCCTGATGGGGGAGGCCGGGGAGCCCCTGCGGACCAACCGAGAGAGCTCAGCAGCTTGCAGGGACAGGCGGGACGCCCGCTGGGAGCTCACCCTGCTGCAACCCTCGCCTCCCTTTTTTATTTTTCCTGGCTTTCATCGTTATCTAGTCAGGAATCCGCGGGTTTCTTTTCACTATCATTGATCAACAATTATATGAGCAATATTAGAGTTAGTAGACTCCCCAGATCATCAAGTTCCCTCCCTACCACATACCCTATTAGAGTCACTATCCGTCAGCATAGTACGATTCTATAGAATCACTACTTGACTTCTCTGTATTACACTGACTTCCACGTGGAACCCCTCCCACATTATGGGAGCTAATCTTAATGCCCCCTTTCCACCCTTCTGCTTCCCTTCCCAACCAGCCTTCCTAGACGCTTACCTTTGGAAAATTGGTGATGGGGGGAGTCTAGTAAACATAATGTTACCCATGTAATTGGAGATTAATGACAAGTAAATAAATAAATAAATGATAGAATGCAGCAGCCCAGTTTTCAAAAGACATGTGCGCCCCTATGTCTATCACAGCACTATTCACAATAGCCAAGCTAACTGTCCATCAGAAGATGAGCAGTGGAATATTATTAGGCCCTATGAAGAACAGAAATCCCATCACTTGCAACAACATGGATGGAGCTAGAGGGTATTATGCACAGTGAAATAAACCCAGTGGAGAAAGACAAGTATGAAGTGATTTCACCAACATTTGGAAAAGGAAATCCAAGAGAAACTGCATGAACAAAAGGGCACTAGATTCACAGAACCCAAGAAGACACTGACAGTTACCAAAGGGCAAGGGACTGTGGTGGATAGTTGAGAATGGAGGGATAATGGGAGAGGGAAAGAAAGCGTGCATTACGATTAGCACGTATAATGTGGGAGTGGGGTCACAGGGAGGGCTGTACAACACAGAGAAGACAAGTAGTGATTCTACAGTATCTTTTTATGCTCATGGAGAGTGACTGCAATGGGGTATCTTCCGGGAATCTTAGTGATCGGGGGAGTCAAGTAAATATAATGTTACTCATGCAATTGTATAATAATGACAGATAGATAGGTAGTTAGCTAGATGGAAAGACAGATAAATGAATGAATGCATAAATAAATAAATCCATATAAAGGAAGACAGAAAGAAAGTTAGATAGAATGTTAGAGAGACTGAAAAATAGATGGATAGATAGATAGATAGATGGATAAATAGATAGATACGTAGATAGAAAGAAAGATGAATGAATACATGACTAAATAAATACATACATGAGAGGGAAGGAAGGAAGGAAGGAGGGAGGGAGGGAGGGAGGGAGGAAGAAAGGAAGGAAGGAAGGAAGGAGCAAAGCACCAGCCCAGTTTTAAAAATCTACAATGATATGAGCTACATGATGGTTACTACACTCCCCAGATCAAGTCCACGGAACATACTCCATTACAGTCAGTGTCCATCAGCTTAGCAAGATGCTACAGAATCACTACTTAAACTCTCTGTACTATACTGACTTTCCCGTGGGACCTCCCCACACATAATGTGAGCTGGTCGTAATGCCCCCTGTACACCCTTCTCCCTCCCTTCCCAACCAGCCTTCCTAGTCCCTTACTTCCATAAATTAGTGATGGGGAGGGTCAAGTAAACATAATGTTACTCATGTAGTTGTAGACTAATGATAAATAAACAATAAGTAAGTAAGTACATATATGAATACATACATAAAAAATAAAGAATAGAATACAGCAGACCAGTTTAGAAGAGACATGTGCACCCCTATGTTTATCACAGCACTATACACAATAGCCACGGTAAGTGTCCATCAGTAGATGAACAGTGGAATATTATTCAGCCAGATGAAGAAAACCAACCCTACCATTTCAACAACATGGATGGAGCTAGAGGGTATTATGCTCAGTGAAATAAGCCACGCAGAAAACAAAAAGTGTCAAATGATTTCACTCACCTATGGAGTATAAAAAAAAGAAAGAGAGTGAAAGAACAAGACAGTAGTAGCCTCACCGAACCCAGGAAGGGACTCACGCTTACGAACGGGAATGTGACTGAGGAGGATGGGTTGGAAAGGAGAGAAGAGAGGGAAAATGGGGCATTACGAGTAGCACACATAATGTGGGCAGGCGGCAGGTATGGTCAAGGCAGTATAACACAGCAAAGATCAGTAGCACTTCTACAGCATATTCCTGGGCTGATGGACATTGACTCTTAAGGGCTATGTGTGGGGGGGACTTGGTAATGGGGGTAGTCTAACAACCATAATGTTGCTCATGGAACTGTTTAGTACTGACACCAAAATAAAAGGAAACACACAGTACCTTGGGTCTGGATTCCAAGTTTACCTGATGCTGTCAAGTTGGTCAGTGTCCACCTCACCAGAATCACAGCTGCTCCTCTAAGCATACACATTCTGTCTCTAGGAAAGAGGCACCACTGTGACATCATGGAATTTCCAGGCAACAGTGCTGCTCTTGCAAACTCCACCCCCATGGCGGGCACTGCCCAGCCGTGGGGAGCTGCATCACAAGATGAACAGGGAATATTATTCACCATATAAATAATGATTTCACTCGTAATTGGAGTATCAGAACAAAGAAAATACTGAAGGATAAAACATGAGCAGCCTCACAGAAACCAGGAATGGACTACAAGTTACCAAAGGGAAAGAGACCGGGGTGGATAGTTGGGACAGGAGGGATAAAGGGAGAGGGAAAGAAAGTGTGCTTTACGATTAGCATGTATAATGTGGGAGGGGGGGTCACAGGGAGGGCTGTACAACACAGAGAAGACAAGTAGTGATTCTACAGTGTCTTACTATGCTCATGGACAGTGACTGCTAAGGGGTATGTGGGGGAATCTTCATGATGGGGCGAGTCTAATAAACATAATGTTACTCATGGAATTGTGTATTAATGACAGAAAGATAGACAGGAAGATAGATTAATAGATATAGATAGACAAGAAATGAATTAATGCATGAATAAATAAATATATATGTACATAAACACATACATTAAAAGAAAGAAAGCAGAAGCCCAGCTGAAAAAAGACACACAAACCCCTGTGTTTACCACAGCACTATTAACAACAGCCAATCTACAATAACAGGAGCTACATTAAGGTTACTACATGCCCCAGATAAAGTCCACCAAACATACCACATTACAGTCACTGTCTGTCAGCATAGTAAGATGCTATAGAATTACTATTTGAACTCTCTGTACTAGACAGACTTCCGCACGGGAGGTACCCACACACTATGTGAGCTAATCATAATGCCCCCTGTTCTCCCTTCTCCCTCCCTTCACAACCAGTCTTTCTAGTCCCTTAAGCTTTGGTAAATTGGTGATGGATGGAGTCTACTAAACATAATGATACTCATGTAGTTGTTGACTAATGACAAATGAGTAAATAATAAATAAGCAACTACATAAATGAATACATACATAAAAAAATAAATAATAAAATGCAGCAGTTCAGTTTAAAACAGACATGTGCACCCCTATGTTTAACACACCACTATTTATAATAACCAAGCTAAGTGTCCAACAGAAGATGAAAAGTGCAATTTTATTCAGCCAAAACAAAACAAGAAATCCTACCATTTACAACAACATGGATGGAGCTAGAGGGTAATATGTACAGTGAAATAAGCCAGGCGCAGAAAGACAGGTATCAAATGATATCACTAACCTCTCAGAAGGAGAAGCAAGAGAAACTGAGTGAACAAAACAGCACCAGATTCATAGAAGCCAAGATTGGACTAACATTTACCAAAGGGAAAGAGACCGGTGTGGATAGCTGGGACTGGACGGATAAGGGGAGAGGGAAAGAAAGCGTGCATTGCGATTAGCACGTATAATGTGGGGGTCGGGGTCCCAGAGAGGCCTGTACATCACAGAGAAGACAAGTAGTGATCTTACAGCATCTTACTATGCTGATGGACAGTGACTGTGAAGGGGTATGTGGGGAGATCTTGGTGAAGGGGGGAGCCTAGTAAACATAATGTCCTCCATGTAATTGTAGATTAATGATACCAAAATATTAAAAAAAATTATAAATTGAATTAAGGAATGCAGAAAAGTGGAGACGTTTCATAAAAGAAGAGATACAAATGGCCAAAGAGTCCATGGAAAATATTCAGCAACAGTAGTCATCAAAGAAGAGCAAATTAAAATAACAGAGTGACATCCCAAATATGCTAGAATGATTAAAAAAAACAAAACCTGACACTGCCAGACCTCAACTGTTGATCAATCTGGTGGGCATGTAAAATGGTACACCATTTTGGGAAAAAGATCTGGCAGTTTGGATAAACTTAAAAACATACTGCCCTCATGGCCCTGCAATTCCACTTGCAGGCTTTTACTCAAATGAAAATGGGTGCTTATGCTTACAAAAAGACCTATACACAAACCTTCTCAGAGACTATATTCACAGTAGGCCAAACTAAAAACAGGCTTCTTAAAACATCTGTGGTTTATTCATAGAAAGAAGTACTACTCATCAATAGAAAGGACTGAATCACCAATACAAGATGATTGAATCTCACAGACATGTTGTGTAAAAAACCTTATGCAAAAACAAACCGACAATTGCAGGCGCGCCGGTCGGGCGGTGGGCAGGGGCGTTGGGCATGGGCGGGGCCGAAGGTGCCGCGGGGCGGAGCCAGGAGGTGGCGAGGGGTGGGCGCGCCGGGCGCGGGGAGCTGTCAGCGGCCGCTCTCACAGGGCCGCGTCGCTGGCTGCACCCTTCCGCCAGGAGGAGGTCTTCAGGGAACTTGCGCGGCGGCGGCGGTTCGCTGTTTCCTGGGGAGGGAAGAGCGTTCGTATGAGCGAGGCCAGGCAGGAGGCCTACACTCGAGCGCCTCCCGAGCCCGTGCCCGCGCCCACACCCGCACCCGCTGGTCCCCAGCCCGGAGGTTCCTCGAGGTCGCCTCGGAGGCGGGCCCCGGCGGCGGCGGGCCCTGGCGGAAGCGGCTCAGCAGACAAGCGGCCTCAGGGTACCGGGCGCCGCCGGGGCCGCCGCGCAGGTGCCTTGGCAAAATGACCCCGGGGTCACCGCGGCGCGGTGCCTGATGGGGGAGGCCGGGGAGCCCCTGCGGACCTACCGAGAGAGCTCAGCAGCTTGCAGGGACAGGCGGGACGCCCGCTGGGAGCTCACCCTGCTGCAACCCTCGCCTCCCTTTTTTATTTTTCCTGGCTTTCATCGTTATCTAGTCAGGAATCCGCGGGTTTCTTTTCACTATCATTGATCAACAATTATATGAGCAATATTAGAGTTAGTAGACTCCCCAGATCATCAAGTTCCCTCCCTACCACATACCCTATTAGAGTCACTATCCGTCAGCATAGTACGATTCTATAGAATCACTACTTGACTTCTCTGTATTACACTGACTTCCACGTGGAACCCCTCCCACATTATGGGAGCTAATCTTAATGCCCCCTTTCCACCCTTCTGCTTCCCTTCCCAACCAGCCTTCCTAGACGCTTACCTTTGGAAAATTGGTGATGGGGGGAGTCTAGTAAACATAATGTTACCCATGTAATTGGAGATTAATGACAAGTAACTAAATAAATAAATGATAGAATGCAGCAGCCCAGTTTTCAAAAGACATGTGCGCCCCTATGTCTATCACAGCACTATTCACAATAGCCAAGCTAACTGTCCATCAGAAGATGAGCAGTGGAATATTATTAGGCCCTATGAAGAACAGAAATCCCATCACTTGCAACAACATGGATGGAGCTAGAGGGTATTATGCACAGTGAAATAAACCCAGTGGAGAAAGACAAGTATGAAGTGATTTCACCAACATTTGGAAAAGGAAATCCAAGAGAAACTGCATGAACAAAAGGGCACTAGATTCACAGAACCCAAGAAGACACTGACAGTTACCAAAGGGCAAGGGACTGTGGTGGATAGTTGAGAATGGAGGGATAATGGGAGAGAGAAAGAAAGCGTGCATTACGATTAGCACGTATAATGTGGGAGCGGGGTCACAGGGAGGGCTGTACAACACAGAGAAGACAAGTAGTGATTCTACAGTATCTTATTATGCTCATGGAGAGTGACTGCAATGGGGTATCTTCCGGGAATCTTAGTGATCGGGGGAGTCAAGTAAATATAATGTTACTCATGCAATTGTATAATAATGACAGATAGATAGGTAGTTAGCTAGATGGAAAGACAGATAAATGAATGAATGCATAAATAAATAAATCCATATAAAGGAAGACAGAAAGAAAGTTAGATAGAATGTTAGAGAGACTGAAAAATAGATGGATAGATAGATAGATAGATGGATAAATAGATAGATACGTAGATAGAAAGAAAGATGAATGAATACATGACTAAATAAATACATACATGAGAGGGAAGGAAGGAAGGAAGGAGGGAGGGAGGGAGGGAGGGAGGAAGAAAGGAAGGAAGGAAGGAAGGAAGGAAGGAGCAAAGCACCAGCCCAGTTTTAAAAATCTACAATGATATGAGCTACATGATGGTTACTACACTCCCCAGATCAAGTCCACGCAACATACTCCATTACAGTCAGTGTCCATCAGCTTAGCAAGATGCTACAGAATCACGACTTAAACTCTCTGTACTATACTGACTTTCCCGTGGGACCTCCCCACACATAATGTGAGCTGGTCGTAATGCCCCCTGTACACCCTTCTCCCTCCCTTCCCAACCAGCATTCCTAGTCCCTTACTTCCATAAATTAGTGATGGGGAGGGTCAAGTAAACATAATGTTACTCATGTAGTTGTAGACTAATGATAAATAAACAATAAGTAAGTAAGTACATATATGAATACATACATAAAAAATAAAGAATAGAATACAGCAGACCAGTTTAGAAGAGACATGTGCACCCCTATGTTTATCACAGCACTATACACAATAGCCACGGTAAGTGTCCATCAGTAGATGAACAGTGGAATATTATTCAGCCAGATGAAGAAAACCAACCCTACCATTTCAACAACATGGATGGAGCTAGAGGGTATTATGCTCAGTGAAATAAGCCACGCAGAAAACAAAAAGTGTCAAATGATTTCACTCACCTATGGAGTATAAAAAAAAGAAAGAGAGTGAAAGAACAAGACAGTAGTAGCCTCACCGAACCCAGGAAGGGACTCACGGTTACGAACGGGAATGTGACTGAGGAGGATGGGTTGGAAAGGAGAGAAGAGAGGGAAAATGGGGCATTACGAGTAGCACACATAATGTGGGCAGGCGGCAGGTATGGTCAAGGCAGTATAACACCGCAAAGATCAGTCGCACTTCTACAGCATATTCCTGGGCTGGCGGACATTGACTCTTAAGGGCTATGTGTGGTGGGGACTTGGTAATGGGGGTAGTCTAACAACCATAATGTTGCTCATGGAACTGTTTAGTACTGACACCAAAATAAAAGGAAACACACAGTACCTTGGGTTTGGATTCCAAGTTTACCTGATGCTGTCAAGTTGGTCAGTGTCCACCTCACCAGAATCACAGCTGCTCCTCTAAGCATACACATTCTGTCTCTAGGAAAGAGGCACCACTGTGACATCATGGAATTTCCAGGCAACAGTGCTGCTCTTGCAAACTCCACCCCCATGGCGGGCACTGCCCAGCCGTGGGGAGCTGCATCACAAGATGAACAGGGAATATTATTCACCATATAAATAATGATTTCACTCGTAATTGGAGTATCAGAACAAAGAAAATACTGAAGGAGAAAACATGAGCAGCCTCACAGAAACCAGGAATGGACTACAAGTTACCAAAGGGAAAGAGACCGGGGTGGATAGTTGGGACAGGAGGGATAAAGGGAGAGGGAAAGAAAGTGTGCTTTACGATTAGCATGTATAATGTGGGAGGGGGGGTCACAGGGAGGGCTGTACAACACAGAGAAGACAAGTAGTGATTCTACAGTGTCTTACTATGCTCATGGACAGTGACTGCTAAGGGGTATGTGGGGGAATCTTCATGATGGGGGGACTCTAATAAACATAATGGTACTCATGGTATTGTGTATTAATGACAGAAAGATAGACAGGAAGATAGATTAATAGATATAGATAGACAAGAAATGAATTAATGCATGAATAAATAAATATATATGTACATAAACACATACATAAAAAGAAAGAAAGCAGAAGCCCAGCTGAAAAAAGACACACAAACCCCTGTGTTTACCACAGCACTATTAACAACAGCCAATCTACAAAAACAGGAGCTACATTAAGGTTACTACATGCCCCAGATAAAGTCCACCAAACATACCACATTACAGTCACTGTCTGTCAGCATAGTAAGATGCTATAGAATTACTATTTGAACTCTCTGTACTAGACAGACTTCCGCACGGGAGGTACCCACACACTATGTGAGCTAATCATAATGCCCCCTGTTCTCCCTTCTCCCTCCCTTCACAACCAGTCTTTCTAGTCCCTTAAGCTTTGGTAAATTGGTGATGGATGGAGTCTACTAAACATAATGATACTCATGTAGTTGTTGACTAATGACAAATGAGTAAATAATAAATAAGCAACTACATAAATGAATACATACATAAAAAAATAAATAATAAAATGCAGGAGTCCAGTTTAAAACAGACATGTGCACCCCTATGTTTAACACACCACTATTTATAATAACCAAGCTAAGTGTCCAACAGAAGATGAAAAGTGCAATTTTATTCAGCCAAAACAAAACAAGAAATCCTACCATTTACAACAACATGAATGGAGCTAGAGGGTAATATGTACAGTGAAATAACCCAGGCGCAGAAAGACAGGTATCAAATGATATCACTAACCTCTCAGAAGGAGAAGCAAGAGAAACTGAGTGAACAAAACAGCACCAGATTCATAGAAGCCAAGAATGGACTAACATTTACCAAAGGGAAAGAGACCGGTGTGGATAGCTGGGACTGGACGGATAAGGGGAGAGGGAAAGAAAGCGTGCATTGCGATTAGCACGTATAATGTGGGGGTCGGGGTCCCAGAGAGGCCTGTACATCACAGAGAAGACAAGTAGTGATCTTACAGCATCTTACTATGCTGATGGACAGTGACTGTGAAGGGGTATGTGGGGAGATCTTGGTGAAGGGGGGAGCCTAGTAAACATAATGTCCTCCATGTAATTGTAGATTAATGATACCAAAATATTTAAAAAAATTATAAATTGAATTAAGGAATGCAGAAAAGTGGAGACGTTTCATAAAAGAAGAGATACAAATGGCCAAAGAGACCATGGAAAAATATTCAGCAACAGTAGTCATCAAAGAAGAGCAAATTAAAATAACAGTGTGACATCCCAAATATGCTAGAATGATTAAAAAAAACAAAACCTGACACTGCCAGACCTCAACTGTTGATCAATCTGGTGGGCATGTAAAATGGTATACCATTTTGGGAAAAAGATCTGGCAGTTTGGATAAACTTAAAAACATACTGACCTTATGGCCCTGCAATTCCACTTGTAAGCTTTTACTCAAATGAAAATGGGTGCTTATGCTTACAAAAAGACCTATACACAAACCTTCTCAGAGACTATATTCACAGTAGGCCAAACTAAAAACAGGCTTCTTAAAACATCTGTGGTTTATTCATAGAAAGAAGTACTACTCATCAATAGAAAGGACTGAATCACCAATACAAGGTGATTGAATCTCACAGACATGTTGTGTAAAAAACCTTATGCAAAAACAAACCGACAATTGCAGGCGCGCCGGTCGGGCGGTGGGCAGGGGCGTTGGGCATGGGCGGGGCCGAAGGCGCCGCGGGGCGGAGCCAGGAGGTGGCGAGGGGTGGGCGCGCCGGGCGCGGGGAGCTGTCAGCGCCGCTCTCACAGGGCCGCGTCGCTGGCTGCACCCTTCCGCCAGGAGGAGGCCTTCAGGGAACTTGCGCGGCGGCGGCGGTTCGCTGCTTCCTGGGGAGGGAGGAGCGTTCGTGTGAGCGAGGCCAGGCAGGAGGCCTACACTCGAGCGCCTCCCGAGCCCGTGCCCGCGCCCACACCCGCAGCCGCTGGTCCCCAGCCCGGAGGTTCCTCGAGGTCGCCTCGGAGGCGGGCCCCGGCGGCGGCGGGCCCTGGCGAAAGCGGCTCAGCAGACAAGCGGCCTCAGGGTACCGGGCGCCGCCTGGGCCGCCGCGCAGGTGCCTTGGCAAAATGACCCCGGGGTCACCGCGGCGCGGTGCCTGATGGGGGAGGCCGGGGAGCCCCTGCGGACCTACCGAGAGAGCTCAGCAGCTTGCAGGGACAGGCGGGACGCCCGCTGGGAGCTCACCCTGCTGCAACCCTCGCCTCCCTTTTTTATTTTTCCTGGCTTTCATCGTTATCTAGTCAGGAATCCGCGGGTTTCTTTTCACTATCATTGATCAACAATTATATGAGCAATATTAGAGTTAGTAGACTCCCCAGATCATCAAGTTCCCTCCCTACCGCATACCCTATTAGAGTCACTATCCGTCAGCATAGTACGATTCTATAGAATCACTACTTGACTTCTCTGTATTACACTGACTTCCACGTGGAACCCCTCCCACATTATGGGAGCTAATCTTAATGCCCCCTTTCCACCCTTCTGCTTCCCTTCCCAACCAGCCTTCCTAGACGCTTACCTTTGGAAAATTGGTGATGGGGGGAGTCTAGTTAACATAATGTTACCCATGTAATTGGAGATTAATGACAAGTAACTAAATAAATAAATGATAGAATGCAGCAGCCCAGTTTTCAAAAGACATGTGCGCCCCTATGTCTATCACAGCACTATTCACAATAGCCAAGCTAACTGTCCATCAGAAGATGAGCAGTGGAATATTATTAGGCCCTATGAAGAACAGAAATCCCATCACTTGCAACAACATGGATGGAGCTAGAGGGTATTATGCATAGTGAAATAAACCCAGTGGAGAAAGACAAGTATGAAGTGATTTCACCAACCTTTGGAAAAGGAAATCCAAGAGAAACTGCATGAACAAAAGGGCACTAGATTCACAGAACCCAAGAAGACACTGACAGTTACCAAAGGGCAAGGGACTGTGGTGGATAGTTGAGAATGGAGGGATAATGGGAGAGGGAAAGAAAGCGTGCATTACGATTAGCACGTATAATGTGGGAGCGGGGTCACAGGGAGGGCTGTACAACACAGAGAAGACAAGTAGTGATTCTACAGTATCTTTTTATGCTCATGGACAGTGACTGCAATGGGGTATCTTCCGGGAATCTTCGTGATCGGGGGAGTCAAGTAAATATAATGTTACTCATGCAATTGTATAATAATGACAGATAGATAGGTAGTTAGCTAGATGGAAAGACAGATAAATGAATGAATGCATAAATAAATAAATCCATATAAAGGAAGACAGAAAGAAAGTTAGATAGAATGTTAGAGAGACTGAAAAATAGATGGATAGATAGATAGATAGATGGATAAATAGATAGATACGTAGATAGAAAGAAAGATGAATGAATACATGACTAAATAAATACATACATGAGAGGGAAGGAAGGAAGGAAGGAGGGAGGGAGGGAGGGAGGGAGGAAGAAAGGAAGGAAGGAAGGAAGGAAGGAAGGAGCAAAGCACCAGCCCAGTTTTAAAAATCTACAATGATATGAGCTACATGATGGTTACTACACTCCCCAGATCAAGTCCACGCAACATACTCCATTACAGTCAGTGTCCATCAGCTTAGCAAGATGCTACAGAATCACGACTTAAACTCTCTGTACTATACTGACTTTCCCGTGGGACCTCCCCACACATAATGTGAGCTGGTCGTAATGCCCCCTGTACACCCTTCTCCCTCCCTTCCCAACCAGCCTTCCTAGTCCCTTACTTCCATAAATTAGTGATGGGGAGGGTCAAGTAAACATAATGTTACTCATGTAGTTGTAGACTAATGATAAATAAACAATAAGTAAGTAAGTACATATATGAATACATACATAAAAAATAAAGAATAGAATACAGCAGACCAGTTTAGAAGAGACATGTGCACCCCTATGTTTATCACAGCACTATACACAATAGCCACGGTAAGTGTCCATCAGTAGATGAACAGTGGAATATTATTCAGCCAGATGAAGAAAACCAACCCTACCATTTCAACAACATGGATGGAGCTAGAGGGTATTATGCTCAGTGAAATAAGCCACGCAGAAAACAAAAAGTGTCAAATGATTTCACTCACCTATGGAGTATAAAAAAAAGAAAGAGAGTGAAAGAACAAGACAGTAGTAGCCTCACCGAACCCAGGAAGGGACTCACGGTTACGAACGGGAATGTGACTGAGGAGGATGGGTTGGAAAGGAGAGAAGAGAGGGAAAATGGGGCATTACGAGTAGCACACATAATGTGGGCAGGCGGCAGGTATGGTCAAGGCAGTATAACACCGCAAAGATCAGTCGCACTTCTACAGCATATTCCTGGGCTGGCGGACATTGACTCTTAAGGGCTATGTGTGGTGGGGACTTGGTAATGGGGGTAGTCTAACAACCATAATGTTGCTCATGGAACTGTTTAGTACTGACACCAAAATAAAAGGAAACACACAGTACCTTGGGTTTGGATTCCAAGTTTACCTGATGCTGTCAAGTTGGTCAGTGTCCACCTCACCAGAATCACAGCTGCTCCTCTAAGCATACACATTCTGTCTCTAGGAAAGAGGCACCACTGTGACATCATGGAATTTCCAGGCAACAGTGCTGCTCTTGCAAACTCCACCCCCATGGCGGGCACTGCCCAGCCGTGGGGAGCTGCATCACAAGATGAACAGGGAATATTATTCACCATATAAATAATGATTTCACTCGTAATTGGAGTATCAGAACAAAGAAAATACTGAAGGAGAAAACATGAGCAGCCTCACAGAAACCAGGAATGGACTACAAGTTACCAAAGGGAAAGAGACCGGGGTGGATAGTTGGGACAGGAGGGATAAAGGGAGAGGGAAAGAAAGTGTGCTTTACGATTAGCATGTATAATGTGGGAGGGGGGGTCACAGGGAGGGCTGTACAACACAGAGAAGACAAGTAGTGATTCTACAGTGTCTTACTATGCTCATGGACAGTGACTGCTAAGGGGTATGTGGGGGAATCTTCATGATGGGGGGACTCTAATAAACATAATGGTACTCATGGTATTGTGTATTAATGACAGAAAGATAGACAGGAAGATAGATTAATAGATATAGATAGACAAGAAATGAATTAATGCATGAATAAATAAATATATATGTACATAAACACATACATAAAAAGAAAGAAAGCAGAAGCCCAGCTGAAAAAAGACACACAAACCCCTGTGTTTACCACAGCACTATTAACAACAGCCAATCTACAAAAACAGGAGCTACATTAAGGTTACTACATGCCCCAGATAAAGTCCACCAAACATACCACATTACAGTCACTGTCTGTCAGCATAGTAAGATGCTATAGAATTACTATTTGAACTCTCTGTACTAGACAGACTTCCGCACGGGAGGTACCCACACACTATGTGAGCTAATCATAATGCCCCCTGTTCTCCCTTCTCCCTCCCTTCACAACCAGTCTTTCTAGTCCCTTAAGCTTTGGTAAATTGGTGATGGATGGAGTCTACTAAACATAATGATACTCATGTAGTTGTTGACTAATGACAAATGAGTAAATAATAAATAAGCAACTACATAAATGAATACATACATAAAAAAATAAATAATAAAATGCAGGAGTCCAGTTTAAAACAGACATGTGCACCCCTATGTTTAACACACCACTATTTATAATAACCAAGCTAAGTGTCCAACAGAAGATGAAAAGTGCAATTTTATTCAGCCAAAACAAAACAAGAAATCCTACCATTTACAACAACATGAATGGAGCTAGAGGGTAATATGTACAGTGAAATAACCCAGGCGCAGAAAGACAGGTATCAAATGATATCACTAACCTCTCAGAAGGAGAAGCAAGAGAAACTGAGTGAACAAAACAGCACCAGATTCATAGAAGCCAAGAATGGACTAACATTTACCAAAGGGAAAGAGACCGGTGTGGATAGCTGGGACTGGACGGATAAGGGGAGAGGGAAAGAAAGCGTGCATTGCGATTAGCACGTATAATGTGGGGGTCGGGGTCCCAGAGAGGCCTGTACATCACAGGGAAGACAATTAGTGATCTTACAGCATCTTACTATGCTGATGGACAGTGACTGTGAAGCGGTATGTGGGGAGATCTTGGTGAAGGGGGGAGCCTAGTAAACATAATGTCCTCCATGTAATTGTAGATTAATGATACCAAAATATTTAAAAAAATTATAAATTGAATTAAGGAATGCAGAAAAGTGGAGACGTTTCATAAAAGAAGAGATACAAATGGCCAAAGAGACCATGGAAAAATATTCAGCAACAGTAGTCATCAAAGAAGAGCAAATTAAAATAACAGTGTGACATCCCAAATATGCTAGAATGATTAAAAAAAACAAAACCTGACACTGCCAGACCTCAACTGTTGATCAATCTGGTGGGCATGTAAAATGGTATACCATTTTGGGAAAAAGATCTGGCAGTTTGGATAAACTTAAAAACATACTGACCTTATGGCCCTGCAATTCCACTTGTAAGCTTTTACTCAAATGAAAATGGGTGCTTATGCTTACAAAAAGACCTATACACAAACCTTCTCAGAGACTATATTCACAGTAGGCCAAACTAAAAACAGGCTTCTTAAAACATCTGTGGTTTATTCATAGAAAGAAGTACTACTCATCAATAGAAAGGACTGAATCACCAATACAAGGTGATTGAATCTCACAGACATGTTGTGTAAAAAACCTTATGCAAACACAAACCGACAATTGCAGGCGCGCCGGTCGGGCGGTGGGCAGGGGCGTTGGGCATGGGCGGGGCCGAAGGCGCCGCGGGGCGGAGCCAGGAGGTGGCGAGGGGTGGGCGCGCCGGGCGCGGGGAGCTGTCAGCGGCCGCTCTCACAGGGCCGCGTCGCTGGCTGCACCCTTCCGCCAGGAGGAGGCCTTCAGGGAACTTGCGCGGCGGCGGCGGTTCGCTGCTTCCTGGGGAGGGAGGAGCGTTCGTGTGAGCGAGGCCAGGCAGGAGGCCTACACTCGAGCGCCTCCCGAGCCCGTGCCCGCGCCCACACCCGCAGCCGCTGGTCCCCAGCCCGGAGGTTCCTCGAGGTCGCCTCGGAGGCGGGCCCCGGCGGCGGCGGGCCCTGGCGAAAGCGGCTCAGCAGACAAGCGGCCTCAGGGTACCGGGCGCCGCCTGGGCCGCCGCGCAGGTGCCTTGGCAAAATGACCCCGGGGTCACCGCGGCGCGGTGCCTGATGGGGGAGGCCGGGGAGCCCCTGCGGACCTACCGAGAGAGCTCAGCAGCTTGCAGGGACAGGCGGGACGCCCGCTGGGAGCTCACCCTGCTGCAACCCTCGCCTCCCTTTTTAATTTTCCTGGCTTTCATCGTTATCTAGTCAGGAATCCGCGGGTTTCTTTTCACTATCATTGATCAACAATTATATGAGCAATATTAGAGTTAGTAGACTCCCCAGATCATCAAGTTCCCTCCCTACCGCATACCCTATTAGAGTCACTATCCGTCAGCATAGTACGATTCTATAGAATCACTACTTGACTTCTCTGTATTACACTGACTTCCACGTGGAACCCCTCCCACATTATGGGAGCTAATCTTAATGCCCCCTTTCCACCCTTCTGCTTCCCTTCCCAACCAGCCTTCCTAGACGCTTACCTTTGGAAAATTGGTGATGGGGGGAGTCTAGTTAACATAATGTTACCCATGTAATTGGAGATTAATGACAAGTAACTAAATAAATAAATGATAGAATGCAGCAGCCCAGTTTTCAAAAGACATGTGCGCCCCTATGTCTATCACAGCACTATTCACAATAGCCAAGCTAACTGTCCATCAGAAGATGAGCAGTGGAATATTATTAGGCCCTATGAAGAACAGAAATCCCATCACTTGCAACAACATGGATGGAGCTAGAGGGTATTATGCATAGTGAAATAAACCCAGTGGAGAAAGACAAGTATGAAGTGATTTCACCAACCTTTGGAAAAGGAAATCCAAGAGAAACTGCATGAACAAAAGGGCACTAGATTCACAGAACCCAAGAAGACACTGACAGTTACCAAAGGGCAAGGGACTGTGGTGGATAGTTGAGAATGGAGGGATAATGGGAGAGGGAAAGAAAGCGTGCATTACGATTAGCACGTATAATGTGGGAGCGGGGTCACAGGGAGGGCTGTACAACACAGAGAAGACAAGTAGTGATTCTACAGTATCTTTTTATGCTCATGGACAGTGACTGCAATGGGGTATCTTCCGGGAATCTTCGTGATCGGGGGAGTGAAGTAAATATAATGTTACTCATGCAGTTGTATAATAATGACAGATAGATAGGTAGTTAGCTAGATGGAAAGACAGATAAATGAATGAATGCATAAATAAATAAATCCATATAAAGGAAGACAGAAAGAAAGTTAGATAGAATGTTAGAGAGACTGAAAAATAGATGGATAGATAGATAGATAGATGGATAAATAGATAGATACGTAGATAGAAAGACAGATGAATGAATACATGACTAAATAAATACATACATGAGAGGGAAGGAAGGAAGGAAGGAGGGAGGGAGGGAGGGAGGGAGGAAGAAAGGAAGGAAGGAAGGAAGGAAGGAGCAAAGCACCAGCCCAGTTTTAAAAATCTACAATGATATGAGCTACATGATGGTTACTACACTCCCCAGATCAAGTCCACGCAACATACTCCATTACAGTCAGTGTCCATCAGCTTAGCAAGATGCTACAGAATCACGACTTAAACTCTCTGTACTATACTGACTTTCCCGTGGGACCTCCCCACACATAATGTGAGCTGGTCGTAATGCACCCTGTACACCCTTCTCCCTCCCTTCCCAACCAGCCTTCCTAGTCCCTTACTTCCATAAATTAGTGAAGGGGAGGGTCAAGTAAACATAATATTACTCATGTAGTTGTAGACTAATGATAAATAAACAATAAGTAAGGAAGAGTACATACATGGATACATACATAAAAAATAAAGAATAGAATACAGCAGACCAGTTTAGAAGAGACATGTGCACCCCTATGTTTATCACAGCACTATACACAATAGCCAAGGTAAGTGTCCATCAGTAGATGAACAGTGGAATATTATTCAGCCAGATGAAGAAAACCAATCCTACCATTTACAACAACATGGATGGAGCTAGAGGGTATTATGCTCAGTGAAATAAGCCACGCAGAAAACAAAAAGTGTCAAATGATTTCACTCACCTATGGAGTATAAAGAAAAGAAAGAGTGTGAAAGAACAAGACAGTAGTAGCCTCAACGAACACAGGAAGGGACTCACGCTTACGAACGGGAATGTGACTGAGGAGGATGGGTTGGAAAGGAGAGAAGAGAGGGAAAATGGGGCATTACGAGTAGCACACATAATGTGGGCAGGCGGCAGGTATGGTCAAGGCAGTATAACACAGCAAAGATCAGTAGCACTTCTACAGCATATTCCTGGGATGATGGACATTGACTCTTAAGGGCTATGTGTGGGGAGGAATTGGTAATGGGGGTAGTCTAACAACCATAATGTTGCTCATGGAACTGTTTAGTACTGACACCAAAATAAAAGGAAACACACAGTACCTTGGGTCTGGATTCCAAGTTTACCTGATGCTGTCAAGTTGGTCAGTGTCCACCTCACCAGAATCACAGCTGCTCCTCTAAGCATACACATTCTGTCTCTAGGAAAGGGGCACCACTGTGACATCATGGAATTTCCAGGCAACAGTGCTGCTCTTGCAAACTCCACCCCCATGGCGGGCACTGCCCAGCCGTGGGGAGCTGCATCACAAGATGAACAGGGAATATTATTCACCATATAAATAATGATTTCACTTGAGATTGGAGTATCAGAACAAAGAAAATACTGAAGGAGAAAAAATGAGCAGTCTCACAGAAACCAGGAATGGACTACAAGTTAACAAAGGGAAAGAGACCGGGGTGGATAGTTGGGAAAGGAGGGATAAAGGGAGAGGGAAAGAAAGTGTGCTTTACGATTAGCATATATAATGTGGGAGGGGGGGTCACAGGGAGGGCTGTACAACACAGAGAAGACAAGTAGTGATTCTATAGTGTCTTACTATGCTCATGGACAGTGACTGCTAAGGGGTATGTGGGGGAATCTTCATGATGGGGCGAGTCTAATAAACATAACGTTACTCATGGAATTGTGTATTAATGACAGAAAGATAGACAGGAAGATAGATTAATAGATATAGATAGACAAGAAATGAATTAATGCATGAATAAATAAATATATATGTACATAAACACATACATAAAGAAAGAAAGCAGTAGCCCAGCTGAAAAAAGACACACAAACCCCTGTGTTTACCACAGCACTATTAACAACAGCCAATCTACAATAACAGGAGCTACATTAAGGTTACTACATGCCCCAGATAAAGTCCACCAAACATACCACATTACAGTCACTGTCCGTCAGCATAGTAAGATGCTATAGAATTACTATTTGAACTCTCTGTACTAGACAGACTTCCGCACGGGAGGTACCCACACACTATGTGAGCTTATCATAATGCCCCCTGTTCACCCTTCTCCCTCCCTTCACAACCAGTCTTTCTAGTCCCTTAAGCTTTGGTAAATTGGTGATGGATGGAGTCTACTAAACATAATGTTTCTCATGTAGTTGTTGACTAATGACAATTGAGTAAATAATAAATAAGCAAGTACATAAATGAATACATACATAAAATAAATAATAAAATGAAGCAGTCCAGTTTAAAACAGACATGTGCACCCCTATGTTTAACACACCACTATTTATAATAACCAAGGTAAGTGTCCAACAGAAGATGAAAAGTGCAATTTTATTCAGCCAAAACAAAACAAGAAATCCTACCATTTACAACAACATGGATGGAGCTAGAGGGTAATATGCACAGTGAAATAACCCAGGCGCAGAAAGACAGGTATCAAATGATATCACTAACCTCTCAGAAGGAGAAGCAAGAGAAACTGAGTGAGCAAAACAGCACCAGATTCATAGAAGCCAAGAATGGACTAACATTTACCAAAGGGAAAGAGACCGGTGTGGATAGCTGGGACTGGACGGATAAGGGGAGACGGAAAGAAAGCGTGCATTGCGATTAGCACGTATAATGTGGGGGTCGGGGTCCCAGAGAGGCCTGTACATCACAGGGAAGACAAGTAGTGATCTTACAGCATCTTACTATGCTGATGGACAGTGACTGTGAAGGGGTATGTGGGGAGATCTTGGTGAAGGGGGGAGCCTAGTAAACATAATGTCCTCCATGTAATTGTAGATTAATGATAACAAAATATTAAAAAAATATATAAATTGAATTAAGGAATGCAGAAAAGTGGAGACGTTTTATAAAAGAAGAGATACAAATGGCCAAAGAGTCCATGGAAAAATATTCAGCAACAGTAGTCATCAAAGAAGAGCAAATTAAAATAACAGTGTGACATCCCAAATATGCTAGAATGATTAAAAAAAACAAAACCTGACACTGCCAGACCTCAACTGTTGATCAATCTGGTGGGCATGTAAAATGGTACACCATTTTGGGAAAAAGATCTGGCAGTTTGGATAAACTTAAAAACATACTGCCCTCATGGCCCTGCAATTCCACTTGCAGGCTTTTACTCAAATGAAAATGGGTGCTTATGCTTACAAAAAGACCTATACACAAACCTTCTCAGAGACTATATTCACAGTAGGCCAAACTAAAAACAGGCTTCTTAAAACTTCTGTGGTTTATTCATAGAAAGAAATACTACTCATCAATAGAAAGGACTGAATCACCAATACAAGATGATTGAATCTCACAGACATGTTGTGTAAAAAACCTTATGCAAAAACAAACCGACAATTGCAGGCGCGAAGGTCGGGCGGTGGGCAGGGGCGTTGGGCATGGGCGGGGCCGAAGGCGCCGCGGGGCGGAGCCAGGAGGTGGTGAGGGGTGGGCGCGCCGGGCGCGGGGAGCTGTCAGCGGCCGCTCTCACAGGGCCGCGTCGCTGGCTGCACCCTTCCGCCAGGAGGAGGCCTTCAGGGAACTTGCGCGGCGGCGGCGGTTCGCTGCTTCCTGGGGAGGGAGGAGCGTTCGTGTGAGCGAGGCCAGGCAGGAGGCCTACACTCGAGCGCCTCCCGAGCCCGTGCCCGCGCCCACACCCGCAGCCGCTGGTCCCCAGCCCGGAGGTTCCTCGAGGTCGCCTCGGAGGCGGGCCCCGGCGGCGGCGTGCCCTGGCGGAAGCGGCTCAGCAGACAAGCGGCCTCAGGGTACCGGGCGCCGCCGGGGCCGCCGCGCAGGTGCCTTGGCAAAATGACCCCGGGGTCACCGCGGCGCGGTGCCTGATGGGGGAGGCCGGGGAGCCCCTGCGGACCAACCGAGAGAGCTCAGCAGCTTGCAGGGACAGGCGGGACGCCCGCTGGGAGCTCACCCTGCTGCAACCCTCGGCTCCCTTTTTTATTTTTCCTGGCTTTCATCGTTATCTAGTCAGGAATCCGCGGGTTTCTTTTCACTATCATTGATCAACAATTATATGAGCAATATTAGAGTTAGTAGACTCCCCAGATCATCAAGTTCCCTCCCTACCACATACCCTATTAGAGTCACTATCCGTCAGCATAGTACGATTCTATAGAATCACTACTTGACTTCTCTGTATTACACTGACTTCCACGTGGAACCCCTCCCACATTATGGGAGCTAATCTTAATGCCCCCTTTCCACCCTTCTGCTTCCCTTCCCAACCAGCCTTCCTAGACGCTTACCTTTGGAAAATTGGTGATGGGGGTGTCTAGTAAACGTAATGTTACCCATGTAATTGGAGATTAATGACAAGTAAATAAATAAATAAATGATAGAATGCAGCAGCCCAGTTTTCATAAGACATGTGCGCCCCTATGTCTATCACAGCACTATTCACAATAGCCAAGCTAACTGTCCATCAGAAGATGAGCAGTGGAATATTATTAGGCCCTATGAAGAACAGAAATCCCATCACTTGCAACAACATGGATGGAGCTAGAGGGTATTATGCACAGTGAAATAAACCCAGTGGAGAAAGACAAGTATGAAGTGATTTCACCAACCTTTGGAAAAGGAAATCCAAGAGAAACTGCATGAACAAAAGGGCACTAGATTCACAGAACCCAAGAAGACACTGACAGTTACCAAAGGGCAAGGGACTGTGGTGGATAGTTGAGAATGGAGGGATAATGGGAGAGGGAAAGAAAGCGTGCATTACGATTAGCACGTATAATGTGGGAGCGGGGTCACAGGGAGGGCTGTACAACACAGAGAAGACAAGTAGTGATTCTACAGTATCTTTTTATGCTCATGGACAGTGACGGCAATGGGGTATCTTCCGGGAATCTTCGTGATCGGGGGAGTGAAGTAAATATAATGTTACTCATGCAATTGTATAATAATGACAGATAGATAGGTAGTTAGCTAGATGGAAAGACAGATAAATGAATGAATGCATAAATAAATAAATCCATAAAAAGGAAGACAGAAAGAAAGTTAGATAGAATGTTAGAGAGACTGAAAAATGGATGGATAGATAGATAGATAGATGGATAAATAATAGATACGTAGATAGAAAGACAGATGAATGAATACATGACTAAATAAATACATACATGAGAGGGAAGGAAGGAAGGAAGGAGGGAGGAAGGGAGGGAGGGAGGAAGAAAGGAAGGAAGGAAGGAAGGAAGGAGTAAAGCACCAGCCCAGTTTTAAAAATCTACAATGATATGAGCTACATGATGGTTACTACACTCCCCAGATCAAGTCCACGCAACATACTCCATTACAGTCAGTGTCCATCAGCTTAGCAAGATGCTACAGAATCACGACTTAAACTCTCTGTACTATACTGACTTTCCCGTGGGACCTCCCCACACATAATGTGAGCTGGTCGTAATGCCCCCTGTACACCCTTCTCCCTCCCTTCCCAACCAGCCTTCCTAGTCCCTTACTTTCATAAATTAGTGATGGGGAGGGTCAAGTAAACATAATGTTACTCATGTAGTTGTAGACTAATGATAAATAAACAATAAGTAAGTAAGTACATATATGAATACATACATAAAAAATAAAGAATAGAATACAGCAGACCAGTTTAGAAGAGACATGTGCACCCCTATGTTTATCACAGCACTATACACAATAGCCAAGGTAAGTGTCCATCAGTAGATGAACAGTGGAATATTATTCAGCCAGATGAAGAAAACCAATCCTACCATTTACAACAACATGGATGGAGCTAGAGGGTATTATGCTCAGTGAAATAAGCCACGCAGAAAACAAAAAGTGTCAAATGATTTCACTCACCTATGGAGTATAAACAAAAGAAAGAGAGTGAAAGAACAAGACAGTAGTAGCCTCACCGAACCCAGGAAGGGACTCACGGTTACGAACGGGAATGTGACTGAGGAGGATGGGTTGGAAAGGAGAGAAGAGAGGGAAAATGGGGCATTACGAGTAGCACACATAATGTGGGCAGGCGGCAGGTATGGTCAAGGCAGTATAACACAGCAAAGATCAGTAGCACTTCTACAGCATATTCCTGGGCTGATGGACATTGACTCTTAAGGGCTATGTGTGGGGGGGACTTGGTAATGGGGGTAGTCTAACAACCATAATGTTGCTCATGGAACTGTTTAGTACTGACACCAAAATAAAAGGAAACACACAGTACCTTGGGTCTGGATTCCAAGTTTACCTGATGCTGTCAAGTTGGTCAGTGTCCACCTCACCAGAATCACAGCTGCTCCTCTAAGCATACACATTCTGTCTCTAGGAAAGAGGCACCACTGTGACATCATGGAATTTCCAGGCAACAGTGCTGCTCTTGCAAACTCCACCCCCATGGCGGGCACTGCCCAGCCGTGGGGAGCTGCATCACAAGATGAACAGGGAATATTATTCACCATATAAATAATGATTTCACTCGTAATTGGAGTATCAGAACAAAGAAAATACTGAAGGAGAAAACATGAGCAGCCTCACAGAAACCAGGAATGGACTACAAGTTACCAAAGGGAAAGAGACCGGGGTGGATAGTTGGGACAGGAGGGATAAAGGGAGAGGGAAAGAAAGTGTGCTTTACGATTAGCATGTATAATGTGGGAGGGGGGGTCACAAGGAGGGCTGTACAACACAGAGAAGACAAGTAGTGATTCTACAGTGTCTTACTATGCTCATGGACAGTGACTGCTAAGGGGTATGTGGGGGAATCTTCATGATGGGGGGACTCTAATAAACATAATGGTACTCATGGTATTGTGTATTAATGACAGAAAGATAGACAGGAAGATAGATTAATAGATATAGATAGACAAGAAATGAATTAATGCATGAATAAATAAATATATATGTACATAAACACATACATAAAAAGAAAGAAAGCAGAAGCCCAGCTGAAAAAAGACACACAAACCCCTGTGTTTACCACAGCACTATTAACAACAGCCAATCTACAATAACAGGAGCTACATTAAGGTTACTACATGCCCCAGATAAAGTCCACCAAACATACCACATGACAGTCACTGTCCGTCAGCATAGTAAGATGCTATAGAATTACTATTTGAACTCTCTGTACTATACAGACTTCCGCACGGGAGGTACCCACACACTATGTTAGCTAATCATAATGCCCCCTGTTCTCCCTTCTCCCTCCCTTCACAACCAGTCTTTCTAGTCCCTTAAGCTTTGGTAAATTGGTGATGGATGGAGTCTACTAAACATAATGATACTCATGTAGTTGTTGACTAATGACAAATGAGTAAATAATAAATAAGCAACTACATAAATGAATACATACATAAAAATATAAATAATAAAATGCAGCAGTTCAGTTTAAAACAGACATGTGCACCCCTATGTTTAACACACCACTATTTATAATAACCAAGCTAAGTGTCCAACAGAAGATGAAAAGTGCAATTTTATTCAGCCAAAACAAAACAAGAAATCCTACCATTTACAACAACATGGATGGAGCTAGAGGGTAATATGTACAGTGAAATAAGCCAGGCGCAGAAAGACAGGTATCAAATGATATCACTAACCTCTCAGAAGGAGAAGCAAGAGAAACTGAGTGAACAAAACAGCACCAGATTCATAGAAGCCAAGAATGGACTAACATTTAACAAAGGGAAAGAGACCGGTGTGGATAGCTGGGACTGGATGGATAAGGGGAGAGGGAAAGAAAGCGTGCATTGCGATTAGCACGTATAATGTGGGGGTCGGGGTCCCAGAGAGGCCTGTACATCACAGAGAAGACAAGTAGTGATCTCACAGCATCTAACTATGCTGATGGACAGTGACTGTGAAGGGGTATGTGGGGAGATCTTGGTGAAGGGGGGAGCCTAGTAAACATAATGTCCTCCATGTAATTGTAGATTAATGATACCAAAATATTAAAAAAAATTATAAATTGAATTAAGGAATGCAGAAAAGTGGAGACGTTTCATAAAAGAAGAGATACAAATGGCCAAAGAGTCCATGGAAAAATATTCAGCAACAGTAGTCATCAAAGAAGAGCAAATTAAAATAACAGTGTGACATCCCAAATATGCTAGAATGATTTAAAAAAACAAAACCTGACACTGCCAGACCTCAACTGTTGATCAATCTGGTGGGCATGTAAAATGGTACACCATTTTGGGAAAAAGATCTGGCAGTTTGGATAAACTTAAAAACATACTGCCCTCATGGCCCTGCAATTCCACTTGCAGGCTTTTACTCAAATGAAAATGGGTGCTTATGCTTACAAAAAGACCTATACACAAACCTTCTCAGAGACTATATTCACAGTAGGCCAAACTAAAAACAGGCTTCTTAAAACATCTGTGGTTTATTCATAGAAAGAAGTACTACTCATCAATAGAAAGGACTGAATCACCAATACAAGGTGATTGAATCTCACAGACATGTTGTGTAAAAAACCTTATGCAAAAACAAACCGACAATTGCAGGCGCGCCGGTCGGGCGGTGGGCAGGGGCGTTGGGCATGGGCGGGGCCGAAGGCGCCGCGGGGCGGAGCCAGGAGGTGGCGAGGGGTGGGCGCGCCGGGCGCGGGGAGCTGTCAGCGGCCGCTCTCACAGGGCCGCGTCGCTGGCTGCACCCTTCCGCCAGGAGGAGGCCTTCAGGGAACTTGCGCGGCGGCGGCGGTTCGCTGCTTCCTGGGGAGGGAGGAGCGTTCGTGTGAGCGAGGCCAGGCAGGAGGCCTACACTCGAGCGCCTCCCGAGCCCGTGCCCGCGCCCACACCCGCACCCGCTGGTCCCCAGCCCGGAGGTTCCTCGAGGTCGCCTCGGAGGCGGGCCCCGGTGGCGGCGGCGGGCCCTGGCGGAAGCGGCTCAGCAGACAAGCGGCCTCAGGGTACCGGGCGCCGCCGGGGCCGCCGCGCAGGTGCCTTGGCAAAATGACCCCGGGGTCACCGCGGCGCGGTGCCTGATGGGGGAGGCCGGGGAGCCCCTGCGGACCAACCGAGAGAGCTCAGCAGCTTGCAGGGACAGGCGGGACGCCCGCTGGGAGCTCACCCTGCTGCAACCCTCGCCTCCCTTTTTTATTTTTCCTGGCTTTCATCGTTATCTAGTCAGGAATCCGCGGGTTTCTTTTCACTATCATTGATCAACAATTATATGAGCAATATTAGAGTTAGTAGACTCCCCAGATCATCAAGTTCCCTCCCTACCACATACCCTATTAGAGTCACTATCCGTCAGCATAGTACGATTCTATAGAATCACTACTTGACTTCTCTGTATTACACTGACTTCCACGTGGAACCCCTCCCACATTATGGGAGCTAATCTTAATGCCCCCTTTCCACCCTTCTGCTTCCCTTCCCAACCAGCCTTCCTAGACGCTTACCTTTGTAAAATTGGTGATGGGGGGAGTCTAGTAAACATAATGTTACCCATGTAATTGGAGATTAATGACAAGTAAATAAATAAATAAATGATAGAATGCAGCAGCCCAGTTTTCAAAAGACATGTGCGCCCCTATGTCTATCACAGCACTATTCACAATAGCCAAGCTAACTGTCCATCAGAAGATGAGCAGTGGAATATTATTAGGCCCTATGCAGAACAGAAATCCCATCACTTGCAACAACATGGATGGAGCTAGAGGGTATTATGCACAGTGAAATAAACCCAGTGGAGAAAGACAAGTATGAAGTGATTTCACCAACCTTTGGAAAAGGAAATCCAAGAGAAACTGCATGAACAAAAGGGCACTAGATTCACAGAACCCAAGAAGACACTGACAGTTACCAAAGGGCAAGGGACTGTGGTGGATAGTTGAGAATGGAGGGATAATGGGAGAGGGAAAGAAAGCGTGCATTACGATTAGCACGTATAATGTGGGAGCGGGGTCACAGGGAGGGCTGTACAACACAGAGAAGACAAGTAGTGATTCTACAGTATCTTTTTATGCTCATGGACAGTGATGGCAATGGGGTATCTTCTGGGAATCTTCGTGATCGGGGGAGTGAAGTAAATATAATGTTACTCATGCAATTGTATAATAATGACAGATAGATAGGTAGTTAGCTAGATGGAAAGACAGATAAATGAATGAATGCATAAATAAATAAATCCATATAAAAGAAGACAGAAAGAAAGTTAGATAGAACGTTAGAGAGACTGAAAAATGGATGGATAGATAGATAGATAGATGGATAAATAGATAGATACGTAGATAGAAAGACAGATGAATGAATACATGACTAAATAAATACATACATGAGAGGGAAGGAAGGAAGGAAGGAGGGAGGGAGGGAGGGAGGGAGGAAGAAAGGAAGGAAGGAAGGAAGGAAGGAGTAAAGCACCAGCCCAGTTTTAAAAATCTACAATGATATGAGCTACATGATGGTTACTACACTCCCCAGATCAAGTCCACGCAACATACTCCATTACAGTCAGTGTCCATCAGCTTAGCAAGATGCTACAGAGTCACGACTTAAACTCTCTGTACTATACTGACTTTCCCGTGGGACCTCCCCACACATAATGTGAGCTGGTCGTAATGCCCCCTGTACACCCTTCTCCCTCCCTTCCCAACCAGCCTTCCTAGTCCCTTACTTCCATAAATTAGTGATGGGGAGGGTCAAGTAAACATAATGTTACTCATGTAGATGTAGACTAATGATAAGAAAACAATAAGTAAGGAAGAGTACATACATGGATACATACATAAAAAATAAAGAATAGAATACAGCAGACCAGTTTAGAAGAGACATGTGCACCCCTATGTTTATCACAGCACTATACACAATAGCCAAGGTAAGTGTCCATCAGTAGATGAACAGTGGAATATTATTCAGCCAGATGAAGAAAACCAATCCTACCATTTACAACAACATGGATGGAGCTAGAGGGTATTATGCTCAGTGAAATAAGCCACGCAGAAAACAAAAAGTGTCAAATGATTTCACTCACCTATGGAGTATAAACAAAAGAAAGAGAGTGAAAGAACAAGACAGTAGTAGCCTCACCGAACCCAGGAAGGGACTCACGCTTACGAACGGGAATGTGACTGAGGAGGATGGGTGGGAAAGGAGAGAAGAGAGGGAAAATGGGGCATTACGAGTAGCACACATAATGTGGGCAGGTGGCAGGTATGGTCAAGGCAGTATAACACAGCAAAGATCAGTAGCACTTCTACAGCATATTCCTGGGCTGATGGACATTGACTCTTAAGGGCTATGTGTGGGGGGGACTTGGTAATGGGGGTAGTCTAACAACCATAATGTTGCTCATGGAACTGTTTAGTACTGACACCAAAATAAAAGGAAACACACAGTACCTTGGGTCTGGATTCCAAGTTTACCTGATGCTGTCAAGTTGGTCAGTGTCCACCTCACCAGAATCACAGCTGCTCCTCTAAGCATACACATTCTGTCTCTAGGAAAGAGGCACCACTGTGACATCATGGAATTTCCAGGCAACAGTGCTGCTCTTGCAAACTCCACCCCCATGGCGGGCACTGCCCAGCCGTGGGGAGCTGCATCACAAGATGAACAGGGAATATTATTCACCATATAAATAATGATTTCACTCGTAATTGGAGTATCAGAACAAAGAAAATACTGAAGGAGAAAACATGAGCAGCCTCACAGAAACCAGGAATGGACTACAAGTTACCAAAGGGAAAGAGACCGGGGTGGATAGTTGGGACAGGAGGGATAAAGGGAGAGGGAAAGAAAGTGTGCTTTACGATTAGCATGTATAATGTGGGAGGGGGGGTCACAGGGAGGGCTGTACAACACAGAGAAGACAAGTAGTGATTCTACAGTGTCTTACTATGCTCATGGACAGTGACTGCTAAGGGGTATGTGGGGGAATCTTCATGATGGGGCGAGTCTAATAAACATAATGTATCTCATGGAATTGTGTATTAATGACAGAAAGATAGACAGGAAGATAGATTAATAGATATAGATAGACAAGAAATGAATTAATGCATGAATAAATAAATATATATGTACATAAACACATACATAAAAAGAAAGAAAGCAGAAGCCCAGCTGAAAAAAGACACACAAACCCCTGTGTTTACCACAGCACTATTAACAACAGCCAATCTACAATAACAGGAGCTACATTAAGGTTACTACATGGCCCAGATAAAGTCCACCAAACATACCACATGACAGTCACTGTCCGTCAGCATAGTAAGATGCTATAGAATTACTATTTGAACTCTCTGTACTATACAGACTTCCGAACGGGAGGTACCCACACACTATGTGAGCTAATCATAATGCCCGCTGTTCTCCCTTCTCCCTCCCTTCACAACCAGTCTTTCTAGTCCCTTAAGCTTTGGTAAATTGGTGATGGATGGAGTCTACTAAACATAATGATACTCATGTAGTTGTTGACTAATGACAAATGAGTAAATAATAAATAAGCAACTACATAAATGAATACATACATAAAAAAATAAATAATAAAATGCAGCAGTTCAGTTTAAAACAGACATGTGCACCCCTATGTTTAACACACCACTATTTATAATAACCAAGCTAAGTGTCCAACAGAAGATGAAAAGTGCAATTTTATTCAGCCAAAACAAAACAAGAAATCCTACCATTTACAACAACATGGATGGAGCTAGAGGGTAATATGTACAGTGAAATAAGCCAGGCGCAGAAAGACAGGTATCAAATGATATCACTAACCTCTCAGAAGGAGAAGCAAGAGAAACTGAGTGAACAAAACAGCACCAGATTCATAGAAGCCAAGAATGGACTAACATTTAACAAAGGGAAAGAGACCGGTGTGGATAGCTGGGACTGGACGGATAAGGGGAGAGGGAAAGAAAGCGTGCATTGCGATTAGCACGTATAATGTGGGGGTCGGGGTCCCAGAGAGGCCTGTACATCACAGAGAAGACAAGTAGTGATCTCACAGCATCTAACTATGCTGATGGACAGTGACTGTGAAGGGGTATGTGGGGAGATCTTGGTGAAGGGGGGAGCCTAGTAAACATAATGTCCTCCATGTAATTGTAGATTAATGATACCAAAATATTTAAAAAAATTATAAATTGAATTAAGGAATGCAGAAAAGTGGAGACGTTTCATAAAAGAAGAGATACAAATGGCCAAAGAGTCCATGGAAAAATATTCAGCAACAGTAGTCATCAAAGAAGAGCAAATTAAAATAACAGTGTGACATCCCAAATATGCTAGAATGATTAAAAAAAACAAAACCTGACACTGCCAGACCTCAACTGTTGATAAATCTGGTGGGCATGTAAAATGGTACACCATTTTGGGAAAAATATCTGGCAGTTTGGATATACTTAAAAACATACTGACCTTATGGCCCTGCAATTCCACTTGTTAGCTTTTACTCAAATGAAAATGGGTGCTTATGCTTACAAAAAGACCTATACACAAACCTTCTCAGAGACTATATTCACAGTAGGCCAAACTAAAAACAGGCTTCTTAAAACATCTGTGGTTTATTCATAGAAAGAAGTACTACTCATCAATAGAAAGGACTGAATCACCAATACAAGGTGATTGAATCTCACAGACATGTTGTGTAAAAAACCTTATGCAAAAACAAACCGACAATTGCAGGCGCGCCGGTCGGGCGGTGGGCAGGGGCGTTGGGCATGGGCGGGGCCGAAGGCGCCGCGGGGCGGAGCCAGGAGGTGGCGAGGGGTGGGCGCGCCGGGCGCGGGGAGCTGTCAGCGGCCGCTCTCACAGGGCCGCGTCGCTGGCTGCACCCTTCCGCCAGGAGGAGGCCTTCAGGGAACTTGCGCGGCGGCGGCGGTTCGCTGCTTCCTGGGGAGGGAGGAGCGTTCGTGTGAGCGAGGCCAGGCAGGAGGCCTACACTCGAGCGCCTCCCGAGCCCGTGCCCGCGCCCACACCCGCACCCGCTGGTCCCCAGCCCGGAGGTTCCTCGAGGTCGCCTCGGAGGCGGACCCCGGTGGCGGCGGCGGGCCCTGGCGGAAGCGGCTCAGCAGACAAGCGGCCTCAGGGTACCGGGCGCCGCCGGGGCCGCCGCGCAGGTGCCTTGGCAAAATGACCCCGGGGTCACCGCGGCGCGGTGCCTGATGGGGGAGGCCGGGGAGCCCCTGCGGACCAACCGAGAGAGCTCAGCAGCTTGCAGGGACAGGCGGGACGCCCGCTGGGAGCTCACCCTGCTGCAACCCTCGCCTCCCTTTTTTATTTTTCCTGGCTTTCATCGTTATCTAGTCAGGAATCCGCGGGTTTCTTTTCACTATCATTGATCAACAATTATATGAGCAATATTAGAGTTAGTAGACTCCCCAGATCATCAAGTTCCCTCCCTACCACATACCCTATTAGAGTCACTATCCGTCAGCATAGTACGATTCTATAGAATCACTACTTGACTTCTCTGTATTACACTGACTTCCACGTGGAACCCCTCCCACATTATGGGAGCTAATCTTAATGCCCCCTTTCCACCCTTCTGCTTCCCTTCCCAACCAGCCTTCCTAGACGCTTACCTTTGTAAAATTGGTGATGGGGGGAGTCTAGTAAACATAATGTTACCCATGTAATTGGAGATTAATGACAAGTAAATAAATAAATAAATGATAGAATGCAGCAGCCCAGTTTTCAAAAGACATGTGCGCCCCTATGTCTATCACAGCACTATTCACAATAGCCAAGCTAACTGTCCATCAGAAGATGAGCAGTGGAATATTATTAGGCCCTATGAAGAACAGAAATCCCATCACTTGCAACAACATGGATGGAGCTAGAGGGTATTATGCACAGTGAAATAAACCCAGTGGAGAAAGACAAGTATGAAGTGATTTCACCAACCTTTGGAAAAGGAAATCCAAGAGAAACTGCATGAACAAAAGGGCACTAGATTCACAGAACCCAAGAAGACACTGACAGTTACCAAAGGGCAAGGGACTGTGGTGGATAGTTGAGAATGGAGGGATAATGGGAGAGGGAAAGAAAGCGTGCATTACGATTAGCACGTAAAATGTGGGAGCGGGGTCACAGGGAGGGCTGTACAACACAGAGAAGACAAGTAGTGATTCTACAGTATCTTTTTATGCTCATGGACAGTGACGGCAATGGGGTATCTTCCGGGAATCTTCGTGATCGGGGGAGTCAAGTAAATATAATGTTACTCATGCAATTGTATAATAATGACAGATAGATAGGTAGTTAGCTAGATGGAAAGACAGATAAATGAATGAATGCATAAATAAATAAATCCATATAAAGGAAGACAGAAAGAAAGTTAGATAGAATGTTAGAGAGACTGGAAAATAGATGGATAGATAGATAGATAGATGGATAAATAGATAGATACATAGATAGAAAGACAGATGAATGAATACATGATTAAATAAATACATACATGAGAGGGAAGGAAGGAAGGAAGGAGGGAGGGAGGGAGGGAGGGAGGAAGAAAGGAAGGAAGGAAGGAAGGAAGGAGTAAAGCACCAGCCCAGTTTTAAAAATCTACAATGATATGAGCTACATGATGGTTACTACACTCCCCAGATCAAGTCCACGCAACATACTCCATTACAGTCAGTGTCCATCAGCTTAGCAAGATGCTACAGAATCACGACTTAAACTCTCTGTACTATACTGACTTTCCCGTGGGACCTCCCCACACATAATGTGAGCTGGTCGTAATGCCCCCTGTACACCCTTCTCCCTCCCTTCCCAACCAGCCTTCCTAGTCCCTTACTTTCATAAATTAGTGATGGGGAGGGTCAAGTAAACATAATGTTACTCATGTAGTTGTAGACTAATGATAAATAAACAATAAGTAAGTAAGTACATATATGAATACATACATAAAAAATAAATAATAGAATACAGCAGACCAGTTTAGAAGAGACATGTGCACCCCTATGTTTATCACAGCACTATACACAATAGCCAAGGTAAGTGTCCATCAGTAGATGAACACTGGAATATTATTCAGCCAGATGAAGAAAACCAACCCTACCATTTACAACAACATGGATGGAGCTAGAGGGTATTATGCTCAGTGAAATAAGCCACGCAGAAAACAAAAAGTGTCAAATGATTTCACTCACCTATGGAGTATAAAAAAAAGAAAGAGAGTGAAAGAACAAGACAGTAGTAGCCTCACCGAACCCAGGAAGGGACTCACGCTTACGAACGGGAATGTGACTGAGGAGGATGGGTTGGAAAGGAGAGAAGAGAGGGAAAATGGGGCATTACGAGTAGCACACATAATGTGGGCAGGCGGCAGGTATGGTCAAGGCAGTATAACACAGCAAAGATCAGTAGCAATTCTACAGCATATTCCTGGGATGATGGACATTGACTCTTAAGGGCTATGTGTGGGGAGGAATTGGTAATGGGGGTAGTCTAACAACCATAATGTTGCTCATGGAACTGTTTAGTACTGACACCAAAATAAAAGGAAACACACAATAGCTTGGGTTTGGATTCCAAGTTTACCTGACGCTGTCAAGTTGGTCAGTGTCCACCTCACCAGAATCACAGCTGCTCCTCTAAGCATACACATTCTGTCTCTAGGAAAGAGGCACCACTGTGACATCATGGAATTTCCAGGCAACAGTGCTGCTCTTGCAGACTCCACCCCCATGGCGGGCACTGCCCAGCCGTGGGGAGCTGCATCACAAGATGAACAGGGAATATTATTCACCATATAAATAATGATTTCACTCGTAATTGGAGTATCAGAACAAAGAAAATACTGAAGGAGAAAACATGAGCAGCCTCACAGAAACCAGGAATGGACTACAAGTTACCAAAGGGAAAGAGACCGGGGTGGATAGTTGGGACAGGAGGGATAAAGGGAGAGGGAAAGAAAGTGTGCTTTACGATTAGCATGTATAATGTGGGAGGTTGGGTCACAGGGAGGGCTGTACAACACAGAGAAGACAAGTAGTGATTCTACAGTGTCTTACTATGCTCATGGACAGTGACTGCTAAGGGGTATGTGGGGGAATCTTCATGATGGGGCGAGTCTAATAAACATAATGTATCTCATGGAATTGTGTATTAATGACAGAAAGATAGACAGGAAGATAGATTAATAGATATAGATAGACAAGAAATGAATTAATGCATGAATAAATAAATATATATGTACATAAACACATACATAAAAAGAAAGAAAGCAGAAGCCCAGCTGAAAAAAGACACACAAACCCCTGTGTTTACCACAGCACTATTAACAACAGCCAATCTACAATAACAGGAGCTACATTAAGGTTACTACATGGCCCAGATAAAGTCCACCAAACATACCACATGACAGTCACTGTCCGTCAGCATAGTAAGATGCTATAGAATTACTATTTGAACTCTCTGTACTAGACAGACTTCCGCACGGGAGGTACCCACACACTATGTGAGCTAATCATAATGCCCCCTGTTCTCCCTTCTCCCTCCCTTCACAACCAGTCTTTCTAGTCCCTTAAGCTTTGGTAAATTGGTGATGGATGGAGTCTACTAAACATAATGATACTCATGTAGTTGTTGACTAATGACAAATGAGTAAATAATAAATAAGCAACTACATAAATGAATACATACATAAAAAAATAAATAATAAAATGCAGCAGTCCAGTTTAAAACAGACATGTGGACCCCTATGTTTAACACACCACTATTTATAATAACCAAGCTAAGTGTCCAACAGAAGATGAAAAGTGCAATTTTATTCAGCCAAAACAAAACAAGAAATCCTACCATTTACAACAACATGGATGGAGCTAGAGGGTAATATGTACAGTGAAATAACCCAGGCGCAGAAAGACAGGTATCAAATGATATCACTAACCTCTCAGAAGGAGAAGCAAGAGAAACTGAGTGAACAAAACAGCACCAGATTCATAGAAGCCAAGAATGGACTAACATTTACCAAAGGGAAAGAGACCGGTGTGGATAGCTGGGACTGGACGGATAAGGGGAGAGGGAAAGAAAGCGTGCATTGCGATTAGCACGTATAATGTGGGGGGGGGTCCCAGAGAGGCCTGTACATCACAGAGAAGACAAGTAGTGATCTTACAGCATCTTACTATGCTGATGGCCAGTGACTGTGAAGGGGTGTGTGGGGAGATCTTGGTGAAGGGGGGAGCCTAGTAAACATAATGTCCTCCATGTAATTGTAGATTAATGATACCAAAATATTTAAAAAATTATAAATTGAATTAAGGAATGCAGAAAAGTGGAGACGTTTCATAAAAGAAGAGATACAAATGGCCAAAGAGTCCATGGAAAAATATTCAGCAACAGTAGTCATCAAAGAAGAGCAAATTAAAATAACAGTGTGACATCCCAAATATGCTAGAATGATTAAAAAAAACAAAACCTGACACTGCCAGACCTCAACTGTTGATCAATCTGGTGGGCATGTAAAATGGTACACCATTTTGGGAAAAAGATCTGGCAGTTTGGATAAACTTAAAAACATACTGCCCTCATGGCCCTGCAATTCCACTTGCAGGCTTTTACTCAAATGAAAATGGGTGCTTATGCTTACAAAAAGACCTATACACAAACCTTCTCAGAGACTATATTCACAGTAGGCCAAACTAAAAACAGGCTTCTTAAAACATCTGTGGTTTATTCATAGAAAGAAGTACTACTCATCAATAGAAAGGACTGAATCACCAATACAAGGTGATTGAATCTCACAGACATGTTGTGTAAAAAACCTTATGCAAACACAAACCGACAATTGCAGGCGCGCCGGTCGGGCGGTGGGCAGGGGCGTTGGGCATGGGCGGGGCCGAAGGCGCCGCGGGGCGGAGCCAGGAGGTGGCGAGGGGTGGGCGCGCCGGGCGCGGGGAGCTGTCAGCGGCCGCTCTCACAGGGCCGCGTCGCTGGCTGCACCCTTCCGCCAGGAGGAGGCCTTCAGGGAACTTGGGCGGCGGCGGCGGTTCGCTGCTTCCTGGGGAGGGAGGAGCGTTCGTGTGAGCGAGGCCAGGCAGGAGGCCTACACTCGAGCGCCTCCCGAGCCCGTGCCCGCGCCCACACCCGCACCCGCTGGTCCCCAGCCCGGAGGTTCCTCGAGGTCGCCTCGGAGGCGGGCCCCGGCGGCGGCGGGCCCTGGCAGAAGCGGCTCAGCAGACAAGCGGCCTCAGGGTACCGGGCGCCGCCGGGGCCGCTGCGCAGGTGCCTTGGCAAAATGACCCCGGGGTCACCGCGGCGCGGTGCCTGATGGGGGAGGCCGGGGAGCCCCTGCGGACCAACCGAGAGAGCTCAGCAGCTTGCAGGGACAGGCGGGACGCCCGCTGGGAGCTCACCCTGCTGCAACCCTCGCCTCCCTTTTTTATTTTTCCTGGCTTTCATCGTTATCTAGTCAGGAATCCGCGGGTTTCTTTTCACTATCATTGATCAACAATTATATGAGCAATATTAGAGTTAGTAGACTCCCCAGATCATCAAGTTCCCTCCCTACCACATACCCTATTAGAGTCACTATCCGTCAGCATAGTACGATTCTATAGAATCACTACTTGACTTCTCTGTATTACACTGACTTCCACGTGGAACCCCTCCCACATTATGGGAGCTAATCTTAATGCCCCCTTTCCACCCTTCTGCTTCCCTTCCCAACCAGCCTTCCTAGACGCTTACCTTTGGAAAATTGGTGATGGGGGGAGTCTAGTAAACATAATGTTACCCATGTAATTGGAGATTAATGACAAGTAAATAAATAAATAAATGATAGAATGCAGCAGCCCAGTTTTCAAAAGACATGTGCGCCCCTATGTCTATCACAGCACTATTCACAATAGCCAAGCTAACTGTCCATCAGAAGATGAGCAGTGGAATATTATTAGGCCCTATGCAGAACAGAAATCCCATCACTTGCAACAACATGGATGGAGCTAGAGGGTATTATGCACAGTGAAATAAACCCAGTGGAGAAAGACAAGTATGAAGTGATTTCACCAACATTTGGAAAAGGAAATCCAAGAGAAACTGCATGAACAAAAGGGCACTAGATTCACAGAACCCAAGAAGACACTGACAGTTACCAAAGGGCAAGGGACTGTGGTGGATAGTTGAGAGTGGAGGGATAATGGGAGAGGGAAAGAAAGCGTGCATTACGATTAGCACGTATAATGTGGGAGCGGGGTCACAGGGAGGGCTGTACAACACAGAGAAGACAAGTAGTGATTCTACAGTATCTTTTTATGCTCATGGACAGTGACTGCAATGGGGTATCTTCCGGGAATCTTCGTGATCGGGGGAGTCAAGTAAATATAATGTTACTCATGCAATTGTATAATAATGACAGATAGATAGGTAGTTAGCTAGATGGAAAGACAGATAAATGAATGAATGCATAAATAAATAAATCCATATAAAGGAAGACAGAAAGAAAGTTAGATAGAATGTTAGAGAGACTGAAAAATAGATGGATAGATAGATAGATAGATGGATAAATAGATAGATATGTAGATAGAAAGACAGATGAATGAATACATGACTAAATAAATACATACATGAGAGGGAAGGAAGGAAGGAAGGAGGGAGGGAGGGAGGGAGGGAGGGAGGAAGAAAGGAAGGAAGGAAGGAAGGAGTAAAGCACCAGCCCAGTTTTAAAAATCTACAATGATATGAGCTACATGATGGTTACTACACTCCCCAGATCAAGTCCACGCAACATACTCCATTACAGTCAGTGTCCATCAGCTTAGCAAGATGCTACAGAGTCACGACTTAAACTCTCTGTACTATACTGACTTTCCCGTGGGACCTCCCCACACATAATGTGAGCTGGTCGTAATGCCCCCTGTACACCCTTCTCCCTCCCTTCCCAACCAGCCTTCCTAGTCCCTTACTTCCATAAATTAGTGATGGGGAGGGTCAAGTAAACATAATGTTACTCATGTAGATGTAGACTAATGATAAGAAAACAATAAGTAAGGAAGAGTACATACATGGATACATACATAAAAAATAAAGAATAGAATACAGCAGACCAGTTTAGAAGAGACATGTGCACCCCTATGTTTATCACAGCACTATACACAATAGCCAAGGTAAGTGTCCATCAGTAGATGAACAGTGGAATATTATTCAGCCAGATGAAGAAAACCAATCCTACCATTTACAACAACATGGATGGAGCTAGAGGGTATTATGCTCAGTGAAATAAGCCACGCAGAAAACAAAAAGTGTCAAATGATTTCACTCACCTATGGAGTATAAAAAAAAGAAAGAGAGTGAAAGAACAAGACAGTAGTAGCCTCACCGAACCCAGGAAGGGACTCACGCTTACGAACGGGAATGTGACTGAGGAGGATGGGTGGGAAAGGAGAGAAGAGAGGGAAAATGGGGCATTACGAGTAGCACACATAATGTGGGCAGGCGGCAGGTATGGTCAAGGCAGTATAACACAGCAAAGATCAGTAGCACTTCTACAGCATATTCCTGGGCTGATGGACATTGACACTTAAGGGCTATGTGTGGGGGGGACTTGGTAATGGGGGTAGTCTAACAACCATAATGTTGCTCATGGAACTGTTTAGTACTGACACCAAAATAAAAGGAAACACACAGTACCTTGGGTCTGGATTCCAAGTTTACCTGATGCTGTCAAGTTGGTCAGTGTCCACCTCACCAGAATCACAGCTGCTCCTCTAAGCATACACATTCTGTCTCTAGGAAAGAGGCACCACTGTGACATCATGGAATTTCCAGGCAACAGTGCTGCTCTTGCAAACTCCACCCCCATGGCGGGCACTGCCCAGCCGTGGGGAGCTGCATCACAAGATGAACAGGGAATATTATTCACCATATAAATAATGATTTCACTCGTAATTGGAGTATCAGAACAAAGAAAATACTGAAGGAGAAAACATGAGCAGCCTCTCAGAAACCAGGAATGGACTACAAGTTACCAAAGGGAAAGAGACCGGGGTGGATAGTTGGGACAGGAGGGATAAAGGGAGAGGGAAAGAAAGTGTGCTTTACGATTAGCATGTATAATGTGGGAGGGGGGGTCACAGGGAGGGCTGTACAACACAGAGAAGACAAGTAGTGATTCTACAGTGTCTTACTATGCTCATGGACAGTGACTGCTAAGGGGTATGTGGGGGAATCTTCATGATGGGGCGAGTCTAATAAACATAATGGTACTCATGGAATTGTGTATTAATGACAGAAAGATAGACAGGAAGAGAGATTAATAGATATAGATAGACAAGAAATGAATTAATGCATGAATAAATAAATATATATGTACATAAACACATACATAAAAAGAAAGAAAGCAGAAGCCCAGCTGAAAAAAGACACACAAACCCCTGTGTTTACCACAGCACTATTAACAACAGCCAATCTACAATAACAGGAGCTACATTAAGGTTACTACATGGCCCAGATAAAGTCCACCAAACATACCACATGACAGTCACTGTCCGTCAGCATAGTAAGATGCTATAGAATTACTATTTGAACTCTCTGTACTAGACAGACTTCCGCACGGGAGGTACCCACACACTATGTGAGCTAATCATAATGCCCCCTGTTCTCCCTTCTCCCTCCCTTCACAACCAGTCTTTCTAGTCCCTTAAGCTTTGGTAAATTGGTGATGGATGGAGTCTACTAAACATAATGATACTCATGTAGTTGTTGACTAATGACAAATGAGTAAATAATAAATAAGCAACTACATAAATGAATACATACATAAAAAAATAAATAATAAAATGCAGCAGTCCAGTTTAAAACAGACATGTGGACCCCTATGTTTAACACACCACTATTTTTAATAACCAAGCTAAGTGTCCAACAGAAGATGAAAAGTGCAATTTTATTCAGCCAAAACAAAACAAGAAATCCTACCATTTACAACAACATGGATGGAGCTAGAGGGTAATATGTACAGTGAAATAACCCAGGCGCAGAAAGACAGGTATCAAATGATATCACTAACCTCTCAGAAGGAGAAGCAAGAGAAACTGAGTGAACAAAACAGCACCAGATTCATAGAAGCCAAGAATGGACTAACATTTACCAAAGGGAAAGAGACCGGTGTGGATAGCTGGGACTGGACGGATAAGGGGAGAGGGAAAGAAAGCGTGCATTGCGATTAGCACGTATAATGTGGGGGGGGAGGGGTCCCAGAGAGGCCTGTACATCACAGAGAAGACAAGTAGTGATCTTACAGCATCTTACTATGCTGATGGCCAGTGACTGTGAAGGGGTATGTGGGGAGATCTTGGTGAAGGGGGGAGCCTAGTAAACATAATGTCCTCCATGTAATTGTAGATTAATGATACCAAAATATTTAAAAAATTATAAATTGAATTAAGGAATGCAGAAAAGTGGAGACGTTTCATAAAAGAAGAGATACAAATGGCCAAAGAGTCCATGGAAAAATATTCAGCAACAGTAGTCATCAAAGAAGAGCAAATTAAAATAACAGTGTGACATCCCAAATATGCTAGAATGATTAAAAAAAACAAAACCTGACACTGCCAGACCTCAACTGTTGATCAATCTGGTGGGCATGTAAAATGGTACACCATTTTGGGAAAAATATCTGGCAGTTTGGATAAACTTAAAAACATACTGCCCTCATGGCCCTGCAATTCCACTTGCAGGCTTTTACTCAAATGAAAATGGGTGCTTATGCTTACAAAAAGACCTATACACAAACCTTCTCAGAGACTATATTCACAGTAGGCCAAACTAAAAACAGGCTTCTTAAAACATCTGTGGTTTATTCATAGAAAGAAGTACTACTCATCAATAGAAAGGACTGAATCACCAATACAAGGTGATTGAATCTCACAGACATGTTGTGTAAAAAACCTTATGCAAACACAAACCGACAATTGCAGGCGCGCCGGTCGGGCGGTGGGCAGGGGCGTTGGGCATGGGCGGGGCCGAAGGCGCCGCGGGGCGGAGCCAGGAGGTGGCGAGGGGTGGGCGCGCCGGGCGCGGGGAGCTGTCAGCGGCCGCTCTCACAGGGCCGCGTCGCTGGCTGCACCCTTCCGCCAGGAGGAGGCCTTCAGGGAACTTGGGCGGCGGCGGCGGTTCGCTGCTTCCTGGGGAGGGAGGAGCGTTCGTGTGAGCGAGGCCAGGCAGGAGGCCTACACTCGAGCGCCTCCCGAGCCCGTGCCCGCGCCCACACCCGCACCCGCTGGTCCCCAGCCCGGAGGTTCCTCGAGGTCGCCTCGGAGGCGGGCCCCGGCGGCGGCGGCGCGCCCTGGCGGAAGCGGCTCAGCAGACAAGCGGCCTCAGGGTACCGGGCGCCGCCGGGGCCGCCGCGCAGGTGCCTTGGCAAAATGACCCCGGGGTCACCGCGGCGCGGTGCCTGATGGGGGAGGCCGGGGAGCCCCTGCGGACCAACCGAGAGAGCTCAGCAGCTTGCAGGGACAGGCGGGACGCCCGCTGGGAGCTCACCCTGCTGCAACCCTCGCCTCCCTTTTTTATTTTTCCTGGCTTTCATCGTTATCTAGTCAGGAATCCGCGGGTTTCTTTTCACTATCATTGATCAACAATTATATGAGCAATATTAGAGTTAGTAGACTCCCCAGATCATCAAGTTCCCTCCCTACCACATACCCTATTAGAGTCACTATCCGTCAGCATAGTACGATTCTATAGAATCACTACTTGACTTCTCTGTATTACACTGACTTCCACGTGGAACCCCTCCCACATTATGGGAGCTAATCTTAATGCCCCCTTTCCACCCTTCTGCTTCCCTTCCCAACCAGCCTTCCTAGACGCTTACCTTTGGAAAATTGGTGATGGGGGGAGTCTAGTAAACATAATGTTACCCATGTAATTGGAGATTAATGACAAGTAAATAAATAAATAAATGATAGAATGCAGCAGCCCAGTTTTCAAAAGACATGTGCGCCCCTATGTCTATCACAGCACTATTCACAATAGCCAAGCTAACTGTCCATCAGAAGATGAGCAGTGGAATATTATTAGGCCCTATGCAGAACAGAAATCCCATCACTTGCAACAACATGGATGGAGCTAGAGGGTATTATGCACAGTGAAATAAACCCAGTGGAGAAAGACAAGTATGAAGTGATTTCACCAACATTTGGAAAAGGAAATCCAAGAGAAACTGCATGAACAAAAGGGCACTAGATTCACAGAACCCAAGAAGACACTGACAGTTACCAAAGGGCAAGGGACTGTGGTGGATAGTTGAGAATGGAGGGATAATGGGAGAGGGAAAGAAAGCGTGCATTACGATTAGCACGTATAATGTGGGAGCGGGGTCACAGGGAGGGCTGTACAACACAGAGAAGACAAGTAGTGATTCTACAGTATCTTTTTATGCTCATGGACAGTGACTGCAATGGGGTATCTTCCGGGAATCTTCGTGATCGGGGGAGTCAAGTAAATATAATGTTACTCATGCAATTGTATAATAATGACAGATAGATAGGTAGTTAGCTAGATGGAAAGACAGATAAATGAATGAATGCATAAATAAATAAATCCATATAAAGGAAGACAGAAAGAAAGTTAGATAGAATGTTAGAGAGACTGAAAAATAGATGGATAGATAGATAGATAGATGGATAAATAGATAGATATGTAGATAGAAAGACAGATGAATGAATACATGACTAAATAAATACATACATGAGAGGGAAGGAAGGAAGGAAGGAGGGAGGGAGGGAGGGAGGGAGGAAGAAAGGAAGGAAGGAAGGAAGGAAGGAGTAAAGCACCAGCCCAGTTTTAAAAATCTACAATGATATGAGCTACATGATGGTTACTACACTCCCCAGATCAAGTCCACGCAACATACTCCATTACAGTCAGTGTCCATCAGCTTAGCAAGATGCTACAGAGTCACGACTTAAACTCTCTGTACTATACTGACTTTCCCGTGGGACCTCCCCACACATAATGTGAGCTGGTCGTAATGCCCCCTGTACACCCTTCTCCCTCCCTTCCCAACCAGCCTTCCTAGTCCCTTACTTCCATAAATTAGTGATGGGGAGGGTCAAGTAAACATAATGTTACTCATGTAGATGTAGACTAATGATAAGAAAACAATAAGTAAGGAAGAGTACATACATGGATACATACATAAAAAATAAAGAATAGAATACAGCAGACCAGTTTAGAAGAGACATGTGCACCCCTATGTTTATCACAGCACTATACACAATAGCCAAGGTAAGTGTCCATCAGTAGATGAACAGTGGAATATTATTCAGCCAGATGAAGAAAACCAATCCTACCATTTACAACAACATGGATGGAGCTAGAGGGTATTATGCTCAGTGAAATAAGCCACGCAGAAAACAAAAAGTGTCAAATGATTTCACTCACCTATGGAGTATAAAAAAAAGAAAGAGAGTGAAAGAACAAGACAGTAGTAGCCTCACCGAACCCAGGAAGGGACTCACGGTTACGAACGGGAATGTGACTGAGGAGGATGGGTTGGAAAGGAGAGAAGAGAGGGAAAATGGGTCATTACGAGTAGCACACATAATGTGGGCAGGCGGCAGGTATGGTCAAGGCAGTATAACACCGCAAAGATCAGTAGCACTTCTACAGCATATTCCTGGGCTGATGGACATTGACTCTTAAGGGCTATGTGTGGGGGGGAATTGGTAAAGGGGGTAGTCTAACAACCATAATGTTGCTCATGGAACTGTTTAGTACTGACACCAAAATAAAAGGAAACACACAGTACCTTGGGTCTGGATTCCAAGTTTACCTGATGCTGTCAAGTTGGTCAGTGTCCACCTCACCAGAATCACAGCTGCTCCTCTAAGCATACACATTCTGTCTCTAGGAAAGAGGCACCACTGTGACATCATGGAATTTCCAGGCAACAGTGCTGCTCTTGCAAACTCCACCCCCATGGCGGGCACTGCCCAGCCGTGGGGAGCTGCATCACAAGATGAACAGGGAATATTATTCACCATATAAATAATGATTTCACTCGTGATTGGAGTATCAGAACAAAGAAAATACTGAAGGAGAAAACATGAGCAGTCTCACAGAAACCAGGAATGGACTACAAGTTACCAAAGGGAAAGAGACCGGGGTGGATAGTTGGGACAGGAGGGATAAAGGGAGAGGGAAAGAAAGTGTGCTTTACGATTAGCATGTATAATGTGGGAGGGGGGGTCACAGGGAGGGCTGTACAACACAGAGAAGACAAGTAGTGATTCTACAGTGTCTTACTATGCTCATGGACAGTGACTGCTAAGGGGTATGTGGGGGAATCTTCATGATGGGGCGAGTCTAATAAACATAATGTTACTCATGGAATTGTGTATTAATGACAGAAAGATAGACAGGAAGAGAGATTAATAGATATAGATAGACAAGAAATGAATTAATGCATGAATAAATAAATATATATGTACATAAACACATACATAAAAAGAAAGAAAGCAGAAGCCCAGCTGAAAAAAGACACACAAACCCCTGTGTTTACCACAGCACTATTAACAACAGCCAATCTACAATAACAGGAGCTACATTAAGGTTACTACATGCCCCAGATAAAGTCCACCAAACATACCACATGACAGTCACTGTCCGTCAGCATAGTAAGATGCTATAGAATTACTATTTGAACTCTCTGTACTAGACAGACTTCCGCACGGGAGGTACCCACACACTATGTGAGCTAATCATAATGCCCCCTGTTCTCCCTTCTCCCTCCCTTCACAACCAGTCTTTCTAGTCCCTTAAGCTTTGGTAAATTGGTGATGGATGGAGTCTACTAAACATAATGATACTCATGTAGTTGTTGACTAATGACAAATGAGTAAATAATAAATAAGCAACTACATAAATGAATACATACATAAAAAAATAAATAATAAAATGCAGCAGTCCAGTTTAAAACAGACATGTGGACCCCTATGTTTAACACACCACTATTTATAATAACCAAGCTAAGTGTCCAACAGAAGATGAAAAGTGCAATTTTATTCAGCCAAAACAAAACAAGAAATCCTACCATTTACAACAACATGGATGGAGCTAGAGGGTAATATGTACAGTGAAATAACCCAGGCGCAGAAAGACAGGTATCAAATGATATCACTAACCTCTCAGAAGGAGAAGCAAGAGAAACTGAGTGAACAAAACAGCACCAGATTCATAGAAGCCAAGAATGGACTAACATTTACCAAAGGGAAAGAGACCGGTGTGGATAGCTGGGACTGGACGGATAAGGGGAGAGGGAAAGAAAGCGTGCATTGCGATTAGCACGTATAATGTGGGGGGGAGGGGTCCCAGAGAGGCCTGTACATCACAGAGAAGACAAGTAGTGATCTTACAGCATCTTACTATGCTGATGGCCAGTGACTGTGAAGGGGTATGTGGGGAGATCTTGGTGAAGGGGGGAGCCTAGTAAACATAATGTCCTCCATGTAATTGTAGATTAATGATACCAAAATATTTAAAAAATTATAAATTGAATTAAGGAATGCAGAAAAGTGGAGACGTTTCATAAAAGAAGAGATACAAATGGCCAAAGAGTCCATGGAAAAATATTCAGCAACAGTAGTCATCAAAGAAGAGCAAATTAAAATAACAGTGTGACATCCCAAATATGCTAGAATGATTAAAAAAAACAAAACCTGACACTGCCAGACCTCAACTGTTGATCAATCCGGTGGGCATGTAAAATGGTACACCATTTTGGGAAAAAGATCTGGCAGTTTGGATAAACTTAAAAACATACTGCCCTCATGGCCCTGCAATTCCACTTGCAGGCTTTTACTCAAATGAAAATGGGTGCTTATGCTTACAAAAAGACCTATACAGAAACCTTCTCAGAGACTATATTCACAGTAGGCCAAACTAAAAACAGGCTTCTTAAAACATCTGTGGTTTATTCATAGAAAGAAGTACTACTCATCAATAGAAAGGACTGAATCACCAATACAAGGTGATTGAATCTCACAGACATGTTGTGTAAAAAACCTTATGCAAACACAAACCGACAATTGCAGGCGCGCCGGTCGGGCGGTGGGCAGGGGCGTTGGGCATGGGCGGGGCCGAAGGCGCCGCGGGGCGGAGCCAGGAGGTGGCGAGGGGTGGGCGCGCCGGGCGCGGGGAGCTGTCAGCGGCCGCTCTCACAGGGCCGCGTCGCTGGCTGCACCCTTCCGCCAGGAGGAGGCCTTCAGGGAACTTGGGCGGCGGCGGCGGTTCGCTGCTTCCTGGGGAGGGAGGAGCGTTCGTGTGAGCGAGGCCAGGCAGGAGGCCTACACTCGAGCGCCTCCCGAGCCCGTGCCCGCGCCCACACCCGCACCCGCTGGTCCCCAGCCCGGAGGTTCCTCGAGGTCGCCTCGGAGGCGGGCCCCGGCGGCGGCGGCGTGCCCTGGCGGAAGCGGCTCAGCAGACAAGCGGCCTCAGGGTACCGGGCGCCGCCGGGGCCGCCGCGCAGGTGCCTTGGCAAAATGACCCCGGGGTCACCGCGGCGCGGTGCCTGATGGGGGAGGCCGGGGAGCCCCTGCGGACCAACCGAGAGAGCTCAGCAGCTTGCAGGGACAGGCGGGACGCCCGCTGGGAGCTCACCCTGCTGCAACCCTCGCCTCCCTTTTTTATTTTTCCTGGCTTTCATCGTTATCTAGTCAGGAATCCGCGGGTTTCTTTTCACTATCATTGATCAACAATTATATGAGCAATATTAGAGTTAGTAGACTCCCCAGATCATCAAGTTCCCTCCCTACCACATACCCTATTAGAGTCACTATCCGTCAGCATAGTACGATTCTATAGAATCACTACTTGACTTCTCTGTATTACACTGACTTCCACGTGGAACCCCTCCCACATTATGGGAGCTAATCTTAATGCCCCCTTTCCACCCTTCTGCTTCCCTTCCCAACCAGCCTTCCTAGACGCTTACCTTTGGAAAATTGGTGATGGGGGGAGTCTAGTAAACATAATGTTACCCATGTAATTGGAGATTAATGACAAGTAAATAAATAAATAAATGATAGAATGCAGCAGCCCAGTTTTCAAAAGACATGTGCGCCCCTATGTCTATCACAGCACTATTCACAATAGCCAAGCTAACTGTCCATCAGAAGATGAGCAGTGGAATATTATTAGGCCCTATGCAGAACAGAAATCCCATCACTTGCAACAACATGGATGGAGCTAGAGGGTATTATGCACAGTGAAATAAACCCAGTGGAGAAAGACAAGTATGAAGTGATTTCACCAACATTTGGAAAAGGAAATCCAAGAGAAACTGCATGAACAAAAGGGCACTAGATTCACAGAACCCAAGAAGACACTGACAGTTACCAAAGGGCAAGGGACTGTGGTGGATAGTTGAGAATGGAGGGATAATGGGAGAGGGAAAGAAAGCGTGCATTACGATTAGCACGTATAATGTGGGAGCGGGGTCACAGGGAGGGCTGTACAACACAGAGAAGACAAGTAGTGATTCTACAGTATCTTTTTATGCTCATGGACAGTGACTGCAATGGGGTATCTTCCGGGAATCTTCGTGATCGGGGGAGTCAAGTAAATATAATGTTACTCATGCAATTGTATAATAATGACAGATAGATAGGTAGTTAGCTAGATGGAAAGACAGATAAATGAATGAATGCATAAATAAATAAATCCATATAAAGGAAGACAGAAAGAAAGTTAGATAGAATGTTAGAGAGACTGAAAAATAGATGGATAGATAGATAGATAGATGGATAAATAGATAGATATGTAGATAGAAAGACAGATGAATGAATACATGACTAAATAAATACATACATGAGAGGGAAGGAAGGAAGGAAGGAGGGAGGGAGGGAGGGAGGGAGGAAGAAAGGAAGGAAGGAAGGAAGGAAGGAGTAAAGCACCAGCCCAGTTTTAAAAATCTACAATGATATGAGCTACATGATGGTTACTACACTCCCCAGATCAAGTCCACGCAACATACTCCATTACAGTCAGTGTCCATCAGCTTAGCAAGATGCTACAGAGTCACGACTTAAACTCTCTGTACTATACTGACTTTCCCGTGGGACCTCCCCACACATAATGTGAGCTGGTCGTAATGCCCCCTGTACACCCTTCTCCCTCCCTTCCCAACCAGCCTTCCTAGTCCCTTACTTCCATAAATTAGTGATGGGGAGGGTCAAGTAAACATAATGTTACTCATGTAGATGTAGACTAATGATAAGAAAACAATAAGTAAGGAAGAGTACATACATGGATACATACATAAAAAATAAAGAATAGAATACAGCAGACCAGTTTAGAAGAGACATGTGCACCCCTATGTTTATCACAGCACTATACACAATAGCCAAGGTAAGTGTCCATCAGTAGATGAACAGTGGAATATTATTCAGCCAGATGAAGAAAACCAATCCTACCATTTACAACAACATGGATGGAGCTAGAGGGTATTATGCTCAGTGAAATAAGCCACGCAGAAAACAAAAAGTGTCAAATGATTTCACTCACCTATGGAGTATAAAAAAAAGAAAGAGAGTGAAAGAACAAGACAGTAGTAGCCTCACCGAACCCAGGAAGGGACTCACGCTTACGAACGGGAATGTGACTGAGGAGGATGGGTTGGAAAGGAGAGAAGAGAGGGAAAATGGGGCATTACGAGTAGCACACATAATGTGGGCAGGCGGCAGGTATGGTCAAGGCAGTATAACACCGCAAAGATCAGTAGCACTTCTACAGCATATTCCTGGGCTGATGGACATTGACTCTTAAGGGCTATGTGTGGGGGGGAATTGGTAAAGGGGGTAGTCTAACAACCATAATGTTGCTCATGGAACTGTTTAGTACTGACACCAAAATAAAAGGAAACACACAGTACCTTGGGTCTGGATTCCAAGTTTACCTGATGCTGTCAAGTTGGTCAGTGTCCACCTCACCAGAATCACAGCTGCTCCTCTAAGCATACACATTCTGTCTCTAGGAAAGAGGCACCACTGTGACATCATGGAATTTCCAGGCAACAGTGCTGCTCTTGCAAACTCCACCCCCATGGCGGGCACTGCCCAGCCGTGGGGAGCTGCATCACAAGATGAACAGGGAATATTATTCACCATATAAATAATGATTTCACTCGTGATTGGAGTATCAGAACAAAGAAAATACTGAAGGAGAAAACATGAGCAGTCTCACAGAAACCAGGAATGGACTACAAGTTACCAAAGGGAAAGAGACCGGGGTGGATAGTTGGGACAGGAGGGATAAAGGGAGAGGGAAAGAAAGTGTGCTTTACGATTAGCATGTATAATGTGGGAGGGGGGGTCACAGGGAGGGCTGTACAACACAGAGAAGACAAGTAGTGATTCTACAGTGTCTTACTATGCTCATGGACAGTGACTGCTAAGGGGTATGTGGGGGAATCTTCATGATGGGGCGAGTCTAATAAACATAATGTTACTCATGGAATTGTGTATTAATGACAGAAAGATAGACAGGAAGAGAGATTAATAGATATAGATAGACAAGAAATGAATTAATGCATGAATAAATAAATATATATGTACATAAACACATACATAAAAAGAAAGAAAGCAGAAGCCCAGCTGAAAAAAGACACACAAACCCCTGTGTTTACCACAGCACTATTAACAACAGCCAATCTACAATAACAGGAGCTACATTAAGGTTACTACATGCCCCAGATAAAGTCCACCAAACATACCACATGACAGTCACTGTCCGTCAGCATAGTAAGATGCTATAGAATTACTATTTGAACTCTCTGTACTAGACAGACTTCCGCACGGGAGGTACCCACACACTATGTGAGCTAATCATAATGCCCCCTGTTCTCCCTTCTCCCTCCCTTCACAACCAGTCTTTCTAGTCCCTTAAGCTTTGGTAAATTGGTGATGGATGGAGTCTACTAAACATAATGATACTCATGTAGTTGTTGACTAATGACAAATGAGTAAATAATAAATAAGCAACTACATAAATGAATACATACATAAAAAAATAAATAATAAAATGCAGCAGTCCAGTTTAAAACAGACATGTGGACCCCTATGTTTAACACACCACTATTTATAATAACCAAGCTAAGTGTCCAACAGAAGATGAAAAGTGCAATTTTATTCAGCCAAAACAAAACAAGAAATCCTACCATTTACAACAACATGGATGGAGCTAGAGGGTAATATGTACAGTGAAATAACCCAGGCGCAGAAAGACAGGTATCAAATGATATCACTAACCTCTCAGAAGGAGAAGCAAGAGAAACTGAGTGAACAAAACAGCACCAGATTCATAGAAGCCAAGAATGGACTAACATTTACCAAAGGGAAAGAGACCGGTGTGGATAGCTGGGACTGGACGGATAAGGGGAGAGGGAAAGAAAGCGTGCATTGCGATTAGCACGTATAATGTGGGGGGGAGGGGTCCCAGAGAGGCCTGTACATCACAGAGAAGACAAGTAGTGATCTTACAGCATCTTACTATGCTGATGGCCAGTGACTGTGAAGGGGTATGTGGGGAGATCTTGGTGAAGGGGGGAGCCTAGTAAACATAATGTCCTCCATGTAATTGTAGATTAATGATACCAAAATATTTAAAAAATTATAAATTGAATTAAGGAATGCAGAAAAGTGGAGACGTTTCATAAAAGAAGAGATACAAATGGCCAAAGAGTCCATGGAAAAATATTCAGCAACAGTAGTCATCAAAGAAGAGCAAATTAAAATAACAGTGTGACATCCCAAATATGCTAGAATGATTAAAAAAAACAAAACCTGACACTGCCAGACCTCAACTGTTGATCAATCCGGTGGGCATGTAAAATGGTACACCATTTTGGGAAAAAGATCTGGCAGTTTGGATAAACTTAAAAACATACTGCCCTCATGGCCCTGCAATTCCACTTGCAGGCTTTTACTCAAATGAAAATGGGTGCTTATGCTTACAAAAAGACCTATACACAAACCTTCTCAGAGACTATATTCACAGTAGGCCAAACTAAAAACAGGCTTCTTAAAACATCTGTGGTTTATTCATAGAAAGAAGTACTACTCATCAATAGAAAGGACTGAATCACCAATACAAGGTGATTGAATCTCACAGACATGTTGTGTAAAAAACCTTATGCAAACACAAACCGACAATTGCAGGCGCGCCGGTCGGGCGGTGGGCAGGGGCGTTGGGCATGGGCGGGGCCGAAGGCGCCGCGGGGCGGAGCCAGGAGGTGGCGAGGGGTGGGCGCGCCGGGCGCGGGGAGCTGTCAGCGGCCGCTCTCACAGGGCCGCGTCGCTGGCTGCACCCTTCCGCCAGGAGGAGGCCTTCAGGGAACTTGGGCGGCGGCGGCGGTTCGCTGCTTCCTGGGGAGGGAGGAGCGTTCGTGTGAGCGAGGCCAGGCAGGAGGCCTACACTCGAGCGCCTCCCGAGCCCGTGCCCGCGCCCACACCCGCACCCGCTGGTCCCCAGCCCGGAGGTTCCTCGAGGTCGCCTCGGAGGCGGGCCCCGGCGGCGGCGGCGTGCCCTGGCGGAAGCGGCTCAGCAGACAAGCGGCCTCAGGGTACCGGGCGCCGCCGGGGCCGCCGCGCAGGTGCCTTGGCAAAATGACCCCGGGGTCACCGCGGCGCGGTGCCTGATGGGGGAGGCCGGGGAGCCCCTGCGGACCAACCGAGAGAGCTCAGCAGCTTGCAGGGACAGGCGGGACGCCCGCTGGGAGCTCACCCTGCTGCAACCCTCGCCTCCCTTTTTTATTTTTCCTGGCTTTCATCGTTATCTAGTCAGGAATCCGCGGGTTTCTTTTCACTATCATTGATCAACAATTATATGAGCAATATTAGAGTTAGTAGACTCCCCAGATCATCAAGTTCCCTCCCTACCACATACCCTATTAGAGTCACTATCCGTCAGCATAGTACGATTCTATAGAATCACTACTTGACTTCTCTGTATTACACTGACTTCCACGTGGAACCCCTCCCACATTATGGGAGCTAATCTTAATGCCCCCTTTCCACCCTTCTGCTTCCCTTCCCAACCAGCCTTCCTAGACGCTTACCTTTGGAAAATTGGTGATGGGGGGAGTCTAGTAAACATAATGTTACCCATGTAATTGGAGATTAATGACAAGTAAATAAATAAATAAATGATAGAATGCAGCAGCCCAGTTTTCAAAAGACATGTGCGCCCCTATGTCTATCACAGCACTATTCACAATAGCCAAGCTAACTGTCCATCAGAAGATGAGCAGTGGAATATTATTAGGCCCTATGCAGAACAGAAATCCCATCACTTGCAACAATATGGATGGAGCTAGAGGGTATTATGCACAGTGAAATAAACCCAGTGGAGAAAGACAAGTATGAAGTGATTTCACCAACATTTGGAAAAGGAAATCCAAGAGAAACTGCATGAACAAAAGGGCACTAGATTCACAGAACCCAAGAAGACACTGACAGTTACCAAAGGGCAAGGGACTGTGGTGGATAGTTGAGAATGGAGGGATAATGGGAGAGGGAAAGAAAGCGTGCATTACGATTAGCACGTATAATGTGGGAGCGGGGTCACAGGGAGGGCTGTACAACACAGAGAAGACAAGTAGTGATTCTACAGTATCTTTTTATGCTCATGGACAGTGACTGCAATGGGGTATCTTCCGGGAATCTTCGTGATCGGGGGAGTCAAGTAAATATAATGTTACTCATGCAATTGTATAATAATGACAGATAGATAGGTAGTTAGCTAGATGGAAAGACAGATAAATGAATGAATGCATAAATAAATAAATCCATATAAAGGAAGACAGAAAGAAAGTTAGATAGAATGTTAGAGAGACTGAAAAATAGATGGATAGATAGATAGATAGATGGATAAATAGATAGATATGTAGATAGAAAGACAGATGAATGAATACATGACTAAATAAATACATACATGAGAGGGAAGGAAGGAAGGAAGGAGGGAGGGAGGGAGGGAGGGAGGAAGAAAGGAAGGAAGGAAGGAAGGAAGGAGTAAAGCACCAGCCCAGTTTTAAAAATCTACAATGATATGAGCTACATGATGGTTACTACACTCCCCAGATCAAGTCCACGCAACATACTCCATTACAGTCAGTGTCCATCAGCTTAGCAAGATGCTACAGAGTCACGACTTAAACTCTCTGTACTATACTGACTTTCCCGTGGGACCTCCCCACACATAATGTGAGCTGGTCGTAATGCCCCCTGTACACCCTTCTCCCTCCCTTCCCAACCAGCCTTCCTAGTCCCTTACTTCCATAAATTAGTGATGGGGAGGGTCAAGTAAACATAATGTTACTCATGTAGATGTAGACTAATGATAAGAAAACAATAAGTAAGGAAGAGTACATACATGGATACATACATAAAAAATAAAGAATAGAATACAGCAGACCAGTTTAGAAGAGACATGTGCACCCCTATGTTTATCACAGCACTATACACAATAGCCAAGGTAAGTGTCCATCAGTAGATGAACAGTGGAATATTATTCAGCCAGATGAAGAAAACCAATCCTACCATTTACAACAACATGGATGGAGCTAGAGGGTATTATGCTCAGTGAAATAAGCCACGCAGAAAACAAAAAGTGTCAAATGATTTCACTCACCTATGGAGTATAAAAAAAAGAAAGAGAGTGAAAGAACAAGACAGTAGTAGCCTCACCGAACCCAGGAAGGGACTCACGGTTACGAACGGGAATGTGACTGAGGAGGATGGGTTGGAAAGGAGAGAAGAGAGGGAAAATGGGGCATTACGAGTAGCACACATAATGTGGGCAGGCGGCAGGTATGGTCAAGGCAGTATAACACCGCAAAGATCAGTAGCACTTCTACAGCATATTCCTGGGCTGATGGACATTGACTCTTAAGGGCTATGTGTGGGGGGGAATTGGTAAAGGGGGTAGTCTAACAACCATAATGTTGCTCATGGAACTGTTTAGTACTGACACCAAAATAAAAGGAAACACACAGTACCTTGGGTCTGGATTCCAAGTTTACCTGATGCTGTCAAGTTGGTCAGTGTCCACCTCACCAGAATCACAGCTGCTCCTCTAAGCATACACATTCTGTCTCTAGGAAAGAGGCACCACTGTGACATCATGGAATTTCCAGGCAACAGTGCTGCTCTTGCAAACTCCACCCCCATGGCGGGCACTGCCCAGCCGTGGGGAGCTGCATCACAAGATGAACAGGGAATATTATTCACCATATAAATAATGATTTCACTCGTGATTGGAGTATCAGAACAAAGAAAATACTGAAGGAGAAAACATGAGCAGTCTCACAGAAACCAGGAATGGACTACAAGTTACCAAAGGGAAAGAGACCGGGGTGGATAGTTGGGACAGGAGGGATAAAGGGAGAGGGAAAGAAAGTGTGCTTTACGATTAGCATGTATAATGTGGGAGGGGGGGTCACAGGGAGGGCTGTACAACACAGAGAAGACAAGTAGTGATTCTACAGTGTCTTACTATGCTCATGGACAGTGACTGCTAAGGGGTATGTGGGGGAATCTTCATGATGGGGCGAGTCTAATAAACATAATGTTACTCATGGAATTGTGTATTAATGACAGAAAGATAGACAGGAAGAGAGATTAATAGATATAGATAGACAAGAAATGAATTAATGCATGAATAAATAAATATATATGTACATAAACACATACATAAAAAGAAAGAAAGCAGAAGCCCAGCTGAAAAAAGACACACAAACCCCTGTGTTTACCACAGCACTATTAACAACAGCCAATCTACAATAACAGGAGCTACATTAAGGTTACTACATGCCCCAGATAAAGTCCACCAAACATACCACATGACAGTCACTGTCCGTCAGCATAGTAAGATGCTATAGAATTACTATTTGAACTCTCTGTACTAGACAGACTTCCGCACGGGAGGTACCCACACACTATGTGAGCTAATCATAATGCCCCCTGTTCTCCCTTCTCCCTCCCTTCACAACCAGTCTTTCTAGTCCCTTAAGCTTTGGTAAATTGGTGATGGATGGAGTCTACTAAACATAATGATACTCATGTAGTTGTTGACTAATGACAAATGAGTAAATAATAAATAAGCAACTACATAAATGAATACATACATAAAAAAATAAATAATAAAATGCAGCAGTCCAGTTTAAAACAGACATGTGGACCCCTATGTTTAACACACCACTATTTATAATAACCAAGCTAAGTGTCCAACAGAAGATGAAAAGTGCAATTTTATTCAGCCAAAACAAAACAAGAAATCCTACCATTTACAACAACATGGATGGAGCTAGAGGGTAATATGTACAGTGAAATAACCCAGGCGCAGAAAGACAGGTATCAAATGATATCACTAACCTCTCAGAAGGAGAAGCAAGAGAAACTGAGTGAACAAAACAGCACCAGATTCATAGAAGCCAAGAATGGACTAACATTTACCAAAGGGAAAGAGACCGGTGTGGATAGCTGGGACTGGACGGATAAGGGGAGAGGGAAAGAAAGCGTGCATTGCGATTAGCACGTATAATGTGGGGGGGGAGGGGTCCCAGAGAGGCCTGTACATCACAGAGAAGACAAGTAGTGATCTTACAGCATCTTACTATGCTGATGGCCAGTGACTGTGAAGGGGTATGTGGGGAGATCTTGGTGAAGGGGGGAGCCTAGTAAACATAATGTCCTCCATGTAATTGTAGATTAATGATACCAAAATATTTAAAAAATTATAAATTGAATTAAGGAATGCAGAAAAGTGGAGACGTTTCATAAAAGAAGAGATACAAATGGCCAAAGAGTCCATGGAAAAATATTCAGCAACAGTAGTCATCAAAGAAGAGCAAATTAAAATAACAGTGTGACATCCCAAATATGCTAGAATGATTAAAAAAAACAAAACCTGACACTGCCAGACCTCAACTGTTGATCAATCTGGTGGGCATGTAAAATGGTACACCATTTTGGGAAAAAGATCTGGCAGTTTGGATAAACTTAAAAACATACTGCCCTCATGGCCCTGCAATTCCACTTGCAGGCTTTTACTCAAATGAAAATGGGTGCTTATGCTTACAAAAAGACCTATACACAAACCTTCTCAGAGACTATATTCACAGTAGGCCAAACTAAAAACAGGCTTCTTAAAACATCTGTGGTTTATTCATAGAAAGAAGTACTACTCATCAATAGAAAGGACTGAATCACCAATACAAGGTGATTGAATCTCACAGACATGTTGTGTAAAAAACCTTATGCAAACACAAACCGACAATTGCAGGCGCGCCGGTCGGGCGGTGGGCAGGGGCGTTGGGCATGGGCGGGGCCGAAGGCGCCGCGGGGCGGAGCCAGGAGGTGGCGAGGGGTGGGCGCGCCGGGCGCGGGGAGCTGTCAGCGGCCGCTCTCACAGGGCCGCGTCGCTGGCTGCACCCTTCCGCCAGGAGGAGGCCTTCAGGGAACTTGCGCGGCGGCGGCGGTTCGCTGCTTCCTGGGGAGGGAGGAGCGTTCGTGTGAGCGAGGCCAGGCAGGAGGCCTACACTCGAGCGCCTCCCGAGCCCGTGCCCGCGCCCACACCCGCACCCGCTGGTCCCCAGCCCGGAGGTTCCTCGAGGTCGCCTCGGAGGCGGGCCCCGGCGGCGGCGGGCCCTGGCGGAAGCGGCTCAGCAGACAAGCGGCCTCAGGGTACCGGGCGCCGCCGGGGCCGCCGCGCAGGTGCCTTGGCAAAATGACCCCGGGGTCACCGCGGCGCGGTGCCTGATGGGGGAGGCCGGGGAGCCCCTGCGGACCAACCGAGAGAGCTCAGCAGCTTGCAGGGACAGGCGGGACGCCCGCTGGGAGCTCACCCTGCTGCAACTCTCGCCTCCCTTTTTTATTTTTCCTGGCTTTCATCGTTATCTAGTCAGGAATCCGCGGGTTTCTTTTCACTATCATTGATCAACAATTATATGAGCAATATTAGAGTTAGTAGACTCCCCAGATCATCAAGTTCCCTCCCTACCACATACCCTATTAGAGTCACTATCCGTCAGCATAGTACGATTCTATAGAATCACTACTTGACTTCTCTGTATTACACTGACTTCCACGTGGAACCCCTCCCACATTATGGGAGCTAATCTTAATGCCCCCTTTCCACCCTTCTGCTTCCCTTCCCAACCAGCCTTCCTAGACGCTTACCTTTGGAAAATTGGTGATGGGGGGAGTCTAGTAAACATAATGTTACCCATGTAATTGGAGATTAATGACAAGTAAATAAATAAATAAATGATAGAATGCAGCAGCCCAGTTTTCAAAAGACATGTGCGCCCCTATGTCTATCACAGCACTATTCACAATAGCCAAGCTAACTGTCCATCAGAAGATGAGCAGTGGAATATTATTAGGCCCTATGCAGAACAGAAATCCCATCACTTGCAACAATATGGATGGAGCTAGAGGGTATTATGCACAGTGAAATAAACCCAGTGGAGAAAGACAAGTATGAAGTGATTTCACCAACATTTGGAAAAGGAAATCCAAGAGAAACTGCATGAACAAAAGGGCACTAGATTCACAGAACCCAAGAAGACACTGACAGTTACCAAAGGGCAAGGGACTGTGGTGGATAGTTGAGAATGGAGGGATAATGGGAGAGGGAAAGAAAGCGTGCATTACGATTAGCACGTATAATGTGGGAGCGGGGTCACAGGGAGGGCTGTACAACACAGAGAAGACAAGTAGTGATTCTACAGTATCTTTTTATGCTCATGGACAGTGACTGCAATGGGGTATCTTCCGGGAATCTTCGTGATCGGGGGAGTCAAGTAAATATAATGTTACTCATGCAATTGTATAATAATGACAGATAGATAGGTAGTTAGCTAGATGGAAAGACAGATAAATGAATGAATGCATAAATAAATAAATCCATATAAAGGAAGACAGAAAGAAAGTTAGATAGAATGTTAGAGAGACTGAAAAATAGATGGATAGATAGATAGATAGATGGATAAATAGATAGATATGTAGATAGAAAGACAGATGAATGAATACATGACTAAATAAATACATACATGAGAGGGAAGGAAGGAAGGAAGGAGGGAGGGAGGGAGGAAGAAAGGAAGGAAGGAAGGAAGGAGTAAAGCACCAGCCCAGTTTTAAAAATCTACAATGATATGAGCTACATGATGGTTACTACACTCCCCAGATCAAGTCCACGCAACATACTCCATTACAGTCAGTGTCCATCAGCTTAGCAAGATGCTACAGAGTCACGACTTAAACTCTCTGTACTATACTGACTTTCCCGTGGGACCTCCCCACACATAATGTGAGCTGGTCGTAATGCCCCCTGTACACCCTTCTCCCTCCCTTCCCAACCAGCCTTCCTAGTCCCTTACTTCCATAAATTAGTGATGGGGAGGGTCAAGTAAACATAATGTTACTCATGTAGATGTAGACTAATGATAAAAAAACAATAAGTAAGGAAGAGTACATACATGGATACATACATAAAAAATAAAGAATAGAATACAGCAGACCAGTTTAGAAGAGACATGTGCACCCCTATGTTTATCACAGCACTATACACAATAGCCAAGGTAAGTGTCCATCAGTAGATGAACAGTGGAATATTATTCAGCCAGATGAAGAAAACCAATCCTACCATTTACAACAACATGGATGGAGCTAGAGGGTATTATGCTCAGTGAAATAAGCCACGCAGAAAACAAAAAGTGTCAAATGATTTCACTCACCTATGGAGTATAAAAAAAAGAAAGAGAGTGAAAGAACAAGACAGTAGTAGCCTCACCGAACCCAGGAAGGGACTCACGGTTACGAACGGGAATGTGACTGAGGAGGATGGGTTGGAAAGGAGAGAAGAGAGGGAAAATGGGGCATTACGAGTAGCACACATAATGTGGGCAGGCGGCAGGTATGGTCAAGGCAGTATAACACCGCAAAGATCAGTAGCACTTCTACAGCATATTCCTGGGCTGATGGACATTGACTCTTAAGGGCTATGTGTGGGGGGGAATTGGTAATGGGGGTAGTCTAACAACCGTAATGTTGCTCATGGAACTGTTTAGTACTGACACCAAAATAAAAGGAAACACACAGTACCTTGGGTCTGGATTCCAAGTTTACCTGATGCTGTCAAGTTGGTCAGTGTCCACCTCACCAGAATCACAGCTGCTCCTTAAAGCATACACATTCTGTCTCTAGGAAAGAGGCACCACTGTGACATCATGGAATTTCCAGGCAACAGTGCTGCTCTTGCAAACTCCACCCCCATGGCGGGCACTGCCCAGCCGTGGGGAGCTGCATCACAAGATGAATAGGGAATATTATTCACCATATAAATAATGATTTCACTCGTGATTGGAGTATCAGAACAAAGAAAATACTGAAGGAGAAAACATGAGCAGTCTCACAGAAACCAGGAATGGACTACAAGTTACCAAAGGGAAAGAGACCGGGGTGGATAGTTGGGACAGGAGGGATAAAGGGAGAGGGAAAGAAAGTGTGCTTTACGATTAGCATGTATAATGTGGGAGGGGGGGTCACAGGGAGGGCTGTACAACACAGAGAAGACAAGTAGTGATTCTACAGTGTCTTACTATGCTCATGGACAGTGACTGCTAAGGGGTATGTGGGGGAATCTTCATGATGGGGCGAGTCTAATAAACATAATGTTACTCATGGAATTGTGTATTAATGACAGAAAGATAGACAGGAAGATAGATTAATAGATATAGATAGACAAGAAATGAATTAATGCATGAATAAATAAATATATATGTACATAAACACATACATAAAAAGAAAGAAAGCAGAAGCCCAGCTGAAAAAAGACACACAAACCCCTGTGTTTACCACAGCACTATTAACAACAGCCAATCTACAATAACAGGAGCTACATTAAGGTTACTACATGCCCCAGATAAAGTCCACCAAACATACCACATGACAGTCACTGTCCGTCAGCATAGTAAGATGCTATAGAATTACTATTTGAACTCTCTGTACTATACAGACTTCCGCACGGGAGGTACCCACACACTATGTGAGCTAATCATAATGCCCCCTGTTCTCCCTTCTCCCTCCCTTCACAACCAGTCTTTCTAGTCCCTTAAGCTTTGGTAAATTGGTGATGGATGGAGTCTACTAAACATAATGATACTCATGTAGTTGTTGACTAATGACAAATGAGTAAATAATAAATAAGCAACTACATAAATGAATACATACATAAAAAAATAAATAATAAAATGCAGCAGTCCAGTTTAAAACAGACATGTGCACCCCTATGTTTAACACACCACTATTTATAATAACCAAGCTAAGTGTCCAACAGAAGATGAAAAGTGCAATTTTATTCAGCCAAAACAAAACAAGAAATCCTACCATTTACAACAACATGGATGGAGCTAGAGGGTAATATGTACAGTGAAATAACCCAGGCGCAGAAAGACAGGTATCAAATGATATCACTAACCTCTCAGAAGGAGAAGCAAGAGAAACTGAGTGAACAAAACAGCACCAGATTCATAGAAGCCAAGATTGGACTAACATTTACCAAAGGGAAAGAGACCGGTGTGGATAGCTGGGACTGGACGGATAAGGGGAGAGGGAAAGAAAGTGTGCATTGCGATTAGCACGTATAATGTGGGGGTGGGGGTCCCAGAGAGGCCTGTACATCACAGAGAAGACAAGTAGTGATCTTACAGCATCTTACTATGCTGATGGACAGTGACTGTGAAGGGGTATGTGGGGAGATCTTGGTGAAGGGGGGAGCCTAGTAAACATAATGTCCTCCATGTAATTGTAGATTAATGATACCAAAATATTTAAAAAATTATAAATTGAATTAAGGAATGCAGAAAAGTGGAGACGTTTCATAAAAGAAGAGATACAAATGGCCAAAGAGTCCATGGAAAAATATTCAGCAACAGTAGTCATCAAAGAAGAGCAAATTAAAATAACAGTGTGACATCCCAAATATGCTAGAATGATTAAAAAAAACAAAACCTGACACTGCCAGACCTCAACTGTTGATCAATCTGGTGGGCATGTAAAATGGTACACCATTTTGGGAAAAAGATCTGGCAGTTTGGATAAACTTAAAAACATACTGACCTCATGGCCCTGCAATTCCACTTGTTAGCTTTTACTCAAATGAAAATGGGTGCTTATGCTTACAAAAAGACCTATACACAAACCTTCTCAGAGACTATATTCACAGTAGGCCAAACTAAAAACAGGCTTCTTAAAACATCTGTGGTTTATTCATAGAAAGAAGTACTACTCATCAATAGAAAGGGCTGAATCACCAATACAAGGTGATTGAATCTCACAGACATGTTGTGTAAAAAACCTTATGCAAAAACAAACCGACAATTGCAGGCGCGCCGGTCGGGCGGTGGGCAGGGGCGTTGGGCATGGGCGGGGCCGAAGGCGCCGCGGGGCGGAGCCAGGAGGTGGCGAGGGGTGGGCGCGCCGGGCGCGGGGAGCTGTCAGCGGCCGCTCTCACAGGGCCGCGTCGCTGGCTGCACCCTTCCGCCAGGAGGAGGCCTTCAGGGAACTTGGGCGGCGGCGGCGGTTCGCTGCTTCCTGGGGAGGGAGGAGCGTTCGTGTGAGCGAGGCCATGCAGGAGGCCTACACTTGAGCGCCTCCCGAGCCCGTGCCCGCTCCCACACCCGCACCCGCTGGTCCCCAGCCCGGAGGTTCCTCGAGGTCGCCTCGGAGGCGGGCCCAGGCGGCGGCGGGCCCTGGCGGAAGCGGCTCAGCAGACAAGCGGCCTCAGGGTACCGGGCGCCGCCGGGGCCGCCGCGCAGGTGCCTTGGCAAAATGACCCCGGGGTCACCGCGGCGCGGTGCCTGATGGGGGAGGCCGGGGAGCCCCTGCGGACCAACCGAGAGAGCTCAGCAGCTTGCAGGGACAGGCGGGACGCCCGCTGGGAGCTCACCCTGCTGCAACCCTCGCCTCCCTTTTTTATTTTTCCTGGCTTTCATCGTTATCTAGTCAGGAATCCGCGGGTTTCTTTTCACTATCATTGATCAACAATTATATGAGCAATATTAGAGTTAGCAGACTCCCCAGATCATCAAGTTCCCTCCCTACCACATACCCTATTAGAGTCACTATCCGTCAGCATAGTACGATTCTATAGAATCACTACTTGACTTCTCTGTATTACACTGACTTCCACGTGGAACCCCTCCCACATTATGGGAGCTAATCTTAATGCCCCCTTTCCACCCTTCTGCTTCCCTTCCCAACCAGCCTTCCTAGACGCTTACCTTTGGAAAATTGGTGATGGGGGGAGTCTAGTAAACATAATGTTACCCATGTAATTGGAGATTAATGACAAGTAAATAAATAAATAAATGATAGAATGCAGCAGCCCAGTTTTCAAAAGACATGTGCGCCCCTATGTCTATCACAGCACTATTCACAATAGCCAAGCTAACTGTCCATCAGAAGATGAGCAGTGGAATATTATTAGGCCCTATGCAGAACAGAAATCCCATCACTTGCAACAACATGGATGGAGCTAGAGGGTATTATGCACAGTGAAATAAACCCAGTGGAGAAAGACAAGTATGAAGTGATTTCACCAACATTTGGAAAAGGAAATCCAAGAGAAACTGCATGAACAAAAGGGCACTAGATTCACAGAACCCAAGAAGACACTGACAGTTACCAAAGGGCAAGGGACTGTGGTGGATAGTTGAGAATGGAGGGATAATGGGAGAGGGAAAGAAAGCGTGCATTACGATTAGCACGTATAATGTGGGAGCGGGGTCACAGGGAGGGCTGTACAACACAGAGAAGACAAGTAGTGATTCTACAGTATCTTTTTATGCTCATGGACAGTGACTGCAATGGGGTATCTTCCGGGAATCTTCGTGATCGGGGGAGTCAAGTAAATATAATGTTACTCATGCAATTGTATAATAATGACAGATAGATAGGTAGTTAGCTAGATGGAAAGACAGATAAATGAATGAATGCATAAATAAATAAATCCATATAAAGGAAGACAGAAAGAAAGTTAGATAGAATGTTAGAGAGACTGAAAAATAGATGGATAGATAGATAGATAGATGGATAAATAGATAGATATGTAGATAGAAAGACAGATGAATGAATACATGACTAAATAAATACATACATGAGAGGGAAGGAAGGAAGGAAGGAGGGAGGGAGGGAGGGAGGGAGGAAGAAAGGAAGGAAGGAAGGAAGGAAGGAGTAAAGCACCAGCCCAGTTTTAAAAATCTACAATGATATGAGCTACATGATGGTTACTACACTCCCCAGATCAAGTCCACGCAACATACTCCATTACAGTCAGTGTCCATCAGCTTAGCAAGATGCTACAGAGTCACGACTTAAACTCTCTGTACTATACTGACTTTCCCGTGGGACCTCCCCACACATAATGTGAGCTGGTCGTAATGCCCCCTGTACACCCTTCTCCCTCCCTTCCCAACCAGCCTTCCTAGTCCCTTACTTCCATAAATTAGTGATGGGGAGGGTCAAGTAAACATAATGTTACTCATGTAGATGTAGACTAATGATAAAAAAACAATAAGTAAGGAAGAGTACATACATGGATACATACATAAAAAATAAAGAATAGAATACAGCAGACCAGTTTAGAAGAGACATGTGCACCCCTATGTTTATCACAGCACTATACACAATAGCCAAGGTAAGTGTCCATCAGTAGATGAACAGTGGAATATTATTCAGCCAGATGAAGAAAACCAATCCTACCATTTACAACAACATGGATGGAGCTAGAGGGTATTATGCTCAGTGAAATAAGCCACGCAGAAAACAAAAAGTGTCAAATGATTTCACTCACCTATGGAGTATAAAAAAAAGAAAGAGAGTGAAAGAACAAGACAGTAGTAGCCTCACCGAACCCAGGAAGGGACTCACGGTTACGAACGGGAATGTGACTGAGGAGGATGGGTTGGAAAGGAGAGAAGAGAGGGAAAATGGGGCATTACGAGTAGCACACATAATGTGGGCAGGCGGCAGGTATGGTCAAGGCAGTATAACACAGCAAAGATCAGTAGCACTTCTACAGCATATTCCTGGGCTGATGGACATTGACTCTTAAGGGCTATGTGTGGGGGGGAATTGGTAATGGGGGTAGTCTAACAACCATAATGTTGCTCATGGAACTGTTTAGTACTGACACCAAAATAAAAGGAAACACACAGTACCTTGGGTCTGGATTCCAAGTTTACCTGATGCTGTCAAGTTGGTCAGTGTCCACCTCACCAGAATCACAGCTGCTCCTTAAAGCATACACATTCTGTCTCTAGGAAAGAGGCACCACTGTGACATCATGGAATTTCCAGGCAACAGTGCTGCTCTTGCAAACTCCACCCCCATGGCGGGCACTGCCCAGCCGTGGGGAGCTGCATCACAAGATGAATAGGGAATATTATTCACCATATAAATAATGATTTCACTCGTGATTGGAGTATCAGAACAAAGAAAATACTGAAGGAGAAAACATGAGCAGTCTCACAGAAACCAGGAATGGACTACAAGTTACCAAAGGGAAAGAGACCGGGGTGGATAGTTGGGACAGGAGGGATAAAGGGAGAGGGAAAGAAAGTGTGCTTTACGATTAGCATGTATAATGTGGGAGGGGGGGTCACAGGGAGGGCTGTACAACACAGAGAAGACAAGTAGTGATTCTACAGTGTCTTACTATGCTCATGGACAGTGACTGCTAAGGGGTATGTGGGGGAATCTTCATGATGGGGGGAGTCTAATAAACATAATGTTACTCATGGAATTGTGTATTACTGACAGAAAGATAGACAGGAAGATAGATTAATAGATATAGATAGACAAGAAATGAATTAATGCATGAATAAATAAATATATATGTACATAAACACATACATAAAAAGAAAGAAAGCAGAAGCCCAGCTGAAAAAAGACACACAAACCCCTGTGTTTACCACAGCACTATTAACAACAGCCAATCTACAATAACAGGAGCTACATTAAGGTTACTACATGCCCCAGATAAAGTCCACCAAACATACCACATGACAGTCACTGTCCGTCAGCATAGTAAGATGCTATAGAATTACTATTTGAACTCTCTGTACTATACAGACTTCCGCACGGGAGGTACCCACACACTATGTGAGCTAATCATAATGCCCCCTGTTCTCCCTTCTCCCTCCCTTCACAACCAGTCTTTCTAGTCCCTTAAGCTTTGGTAAATTGGTGATGGATGGAGTCTACTAAACATAATGATACTCATGTAGTTGTTGACTAATGACAAATGAGTAAATAATAAATAAGCAACTACATAAATGAATACATACATAAAAAAATAAATAATAAAATGCAGCAGTCCAGTTTAAAACAGACATGTGCACCCCTATGTTTAACACACCACTATTTATAATAACCAAGCTAAGTGTCCAACAGAAGATGAAAAGTGCAATTTTATTCAGCCAAAACAAAACAAGAAATCCTACCATTTACAACAACATGGATGGAGCTAGAGGGTAATATGTACAGTGAAATAACACAGGCGCAGAAAGACAGGTATCAAATGATATCACTAACCTCTCAGAAGGAGAAGCAAGAGAAACTGAGTGAACAAAACAGCACCAGATTCATAGAAGCCAAGATTGGACTAACATTTACCAAAGGGAAAGAGACCGGTGTGGATAGCTGGGACTGGACGGATAAGGGGAGAGGGAAAGAAAGTGTGCATTGCGATTAGCACGTATAATGTGGGGGTGGGGGTCCCAGAGAGGCCTGTACATCACAGAGAAGACAAGTAGTGATCTTACAGCATCTTACTATGCTGATGGACAGTGACTGTGAAGGGGTATGTGGGGAGATCTTGGTGAAGGGGGGAGCCTAGTAAACATAATGTCCTCCATGTAATTGTAGATTAATGATACCAAAATATTTAAAAAATTATAAATTGAATTAAGGAATGCAGAAAAGTGGAGACGTTTCATAAAAGAAGAGATACAAATGGCCAAAGAGTCCATGGAAAAATATTCAGCAACAGTAGTCATCAAAGAAGAGCAAATTAAAATAACAGTGTGACATCCCAAATATGCTAGAATGATTAAAAAAAACAAAACCTGACACTGCCAGACCTCAACTGTTGATCAATCTGGTGGGCATGTAAAATGGTACACCATTTTGGGAAAAAGATCTGGCAGTTTGGATAAACTTAAAAACATACTGACCTCATGGCCCTGCAATTCCACTTGTTAGCTTTTACTCAAATGAAAATGGGTGCTTATGCTTACAAAAAGACCTATACACAAACCTTCTCAGAGACTATATTCACAGTAGGCCAAACTAAAAACAGGCTTCTTAAAACATCTGTGGTTTATTCATAGAAAGAAGTACTACTCATCAATAGAAAGGACTGAATCACCAATACAAGGTGATTGAATCTCACAGACATGTTGTGTAAAAAACCTTATGCAAAAACAAACCGACAATTGCAGGCGCGCCGGTCGGGCGGTGGGCAGGGGCGTTGGGCATGGGCGGGGCCGAAGGCGCCGCGGGGCGGAGCCAGGAGGTGGCGAGGGGTGGGCGCGCCGGGCGCGGGGAGCTGTCAGCGGCCGCTCTCACAGGGCCGCGTCGCTGGCTGCACCCTTCCGCCAGGAGGAGGCCTTCAGGGAACTTGCGCGGCGGCGGCGGTTCGCTGCTTCCTGGGGAGGGAGGAGCGTTCGTGTGAGCGAGGCCAGGCAGGAGGCCTACACTCGAGCGCCTCCCGAGCCCGTGCCCGCGCCCACACCCGCACCCGCTGGTCCCCAGCCCGGAGGTTCCTCGAGGTCGCCTCGGAGGCGGGCCCCGGCGGCGGCGGGCCCTGGCGGAAGCGGCTCAGCAGACAAGCGGCCTCAGGGTACCGGGCGCCGCCGGGGCCGCCGCGCAGGTGCCTTGGCAAAATGACCCCGGGGTCACCGCGGCGCGGTGCCTGATGGGGGAGGCCGGGGAGCCCCTGCGGACCAACCGAGAGAGCTCAGCAGCTTGCAGGGACAGGCGGGACGCCCGCTGGGAGCTCACCCTGCTGCAACCCTCGCCTCCCTTTTTTATTTTTCCTGGCTTTCATCGTTATCTAGTCAGGAATCCGCGGGTTTCTTTTCACTATCATTGATCAACAATTATATGAGCAATATTAGAGTTAGTAGACTCCCCAGATCATCAAGTTCCCTCCCTACCACATACCCTATTAGAGTCACTATCCGTCAGCATAGTACGATTCTATAGAATCACTACTTGACTTCTCTGTATTACACTGACTTCCACGTGGAACCCCTCCCACATTATGGGAGCTAATCTTAATGCCCCCTTTCCACCCTTCTGCTTCCCTTCCCAACCAGCCTTCCTAGACGCTTACCTTTGGAAAATTGGTGATGGGGGGAGTCTAGTAAACATAATGTTACCCATGTAATTGGAGATTAATGACAAGTAAATAAATAAATAAATGATAGAATGCAGCAGCCCAGTTTTCAAAAGACATGTGCGCCCCTATGTCTATCACAGCACTATTCACAATAGCCAAGCTAACTGTCCATCAGAAGATGAGCAGTGGAATATTATTAGGCCCTATGCAGAACAGAAATCCCATCACTTGCAACAACATGGATGGAGCTAGAGGGTATTATGCACAGTGAAATAAACCCAGTGGAGAAAGACAAGTATGAAGTGATTTCACCAACCTTTGGAAAAGGAAATCCAAGAGAAACTGCATGAACAAAAGGGCACTAGATTCACAGAACCCAAGAAGACACTGACAGTTACCAAAGGGCAAGGGACTGTGGTGGATAGTTGAGAATGGAGGGATAATGGGAGAGGGAAAGAAAGCGTGCATTACGATTAGCACGTATAATGTGGGAGCGGGGTCACAGGGAGGGCTGTACAACACAGAGAAGACAAGTAGTGATTCTACAGTATCTTTTTATGCTCATGGACAGTGACTGCAATGGGGTATCTTCCGGGAATCTTCGTGATCGGGGGAGTCAAGTAAATATAATGTTACTCATGCAATTGTATAATAATGACAGATAGATAGGTAGTTAGCTAGATGGAAAGACAGATAAATGAATGAATGCATAAATAAATAAATCCATATAAAGGAAGACAGAAAGAAAGTTAGATAGAATGTTAGAGAGACTGAAAAATAGATGGATAGATAGATAGATAGATGGATAAATAGATAGATATGTAGATAGAAAGACAGATGAATGAATACATGACTAAATAAATACATACATGAGAGGGAAGGAAGGAAGGAAGGAGGGAGGGAGGGAGGGAGGGAGGAAGAAAGGAAGGAAGGAAGGAAGGAAGGAGTAAAGCACCAGCCCAGTTTTAAAAATCTACAATGATATGAGCTACATGATGGTTACTACACTCCCCAGATCAAGTCCACGCAACATACTCCATTACAGTCAGTGTCCATCAGCTTAGCAAGATGCTACAGAGTCACGACTTAAACTCTCTGTACTATACTGACTTTCCCGTGGGACCTCCCCACACATAATGTGAGCTGGTCGTAATGCCCCCTGTACACCCTTCTCCCTCCCTTCCCAACCAGCCTTCCTAGTCCCTTACTTCCATAAATTAGTGATGGGGAGGGTCAAGTAAACATAATGTTACTCATGTAGATGTAGACTAATGATAAAAAAACAATAAGTAAGGAAGAGTACATACATGGATACATACATAAAAAATAAAGAATAGAATACAGCAGACCAGTTTAGAAGAGACATGTGCACCCCTATGTTTATCACAGCACTATACACAATAGCCAAGGTAAGTGTCCATCAGTAGATGAACAGTGGAATATTATTCAGCCAGATGAAGAAAACCAATCCTACCATTTACAACAACATGGATGGAGCTAGAGGGTATTATGCTCAGTGAAATAAGCCACGCAGAAAACAAAAAGTGTCAAATGATTTCACTCACCTATGGAGTATAAAAAAAAGAAAGAGAGTGAAAGAACAAGACAGTAGTAGCCTCACCGAACCCAGGAAGGGACTCACGGTTACGAACGGGAATGTGACTGAGGAGGATGGGTTGGAAAGGAGAGAAGAGAGGGAAAATGGGGCATTACGAGTAGCACACATAATGTGGGCAGGCGGCAGGTATGGTCAAGGCAGTATAACACAGCAAAGATCAGTAGCACTTCTACAGCATATTCCTGGGCTGATGGACATTGACTCTTAAGGGCTATGTGTGGGGGGGAATTGGTAATGGGGGTAGTCTAACAACCATAATGTTGCTCATGGAACTGTTTAGTACTGACACCAAAATAAAAGGAAACACACAGTACCTTGGGTCTGGATTCCAAGTTTACCTGATGCTGTCAAGTTGGTCAGTGTCCACCTCACCAGAATCACAGCTGCTCCTTAAAGCATACACATTCTGTCTCTAGGAAAGAGGCACCACTGTGACATCATGGAATTTCCAGGCAACAGTGCTGCTCTTGCAAACTCCACCCCCATGGCGGGCACTGCCCAGCCGTGGGGAGCTGCATCACAAGATGAACAGGGAATATTATTCACCATATAAATAATGATTTCACTCGTGATTGGAGTATCAGAACAAAGAAAATACTGAAGGAGAAAACATGAGCAGTCTCACAGAAACCAGGAATGGACTACAAGTTACCAAAGGGAAAGAGACCGGGGTGGATAGTTGGGACAGGAGGGATAAAGGGAGAGGGAAAGAAAGTGTGCTTTACGATTAGCATGTATAATGTGGGAGGGGGGGTCACAGGGAGGGCTGTACAACACAGAGAAGACAAGTAGTGATTCTACAGTGTCTTACTATGCTCATGGACAGTGACTGCTAAGGGGTATGTGGGGGAATCTTCATGATGGGGGGAGTCTAATAAACATAATGTTACTCATGGAATTGTGTATTAATGACAGAAAGATAGACAGGAAGATAGATTAATAGATATAGATAGACAAGAAATGAATTAATGCATGAATAAATAAATATATATGTACATAAACACATACATAAAAAGAAAGAAAGCAGAAGCCCAGCTGAAAAAAGACACACAAACCCCTGTGTTTACCACAGCACTATTAACAACAGCCAATCTACAATAACAGGAGCTACATTAAGGTTACTACATGCCCCAGATAAAGTCCACCAAACATACCACATGACAGTCACTGTCCGTCAGCATAGTAAGATGCTATAGAATTACTATTTGAACTCTCTGTACTATACAGACTTCCGCACGGGAGGTACCCACACACTATGTGAGCTAATCATAATGCCCCCTGTTCTCCCTTCTCCCTCCCTTCACAACCAGTCTTTCTAGTCCCTTAAGCTTTGGTAAATTGGTGATGGATGGAGTCTACTAAACATAATGATACTCATGTAGTTGTTGACTAATGACAAATGAGTAAATAATAAATAAGCAACTACATAAATGAATACATACATAAAAAAATAAATAATAAAATGCAGCAGTCCAGTTTAAAACAGACATGTGCACCCCTATGTTTAACACACCACTATTTATAATAACCAAGCTAAGTGTCCAACAGAAGATGAAAAGTGCAATTTTATTCAGCCAAAACAAAACAAGAAATCCTACCATTTACAACAACATGGATGGAGCTAGAGGGTAATATGTACAGTGAAATAACCCAGGCGCAGAAAGACAGGTATCAAATGATATCACTAACCTCTCAGAAGGAGAAGCAAGAGAAACTGAGTGAACAAAACAGCACCAGATTCATAGAAGCCAAGATTGGACTAACATTTACCAAAGGGAAAGAGACCGGTGTGGATAGCTGGGACTGGACGGATAAGGGGAGAGGGAAAGAAAGTGTGCATTGCGATTAGCACGTATAATGTGGGGGTGGGGGTCCCAGAGAGGCCTGTACATCACAGAGAAGACAAGTAGTGATCTTACAGCATCTTACTATGCTGATGGACAGTGACTGTGAAGGGGTATGTGGGGAGATCTTGGTGAAGGGGGGAGCCTAGTAAACATAATGTCCTCCATGTAATTGTAGATTAATGATACCAAAATATTTAAAAAATTATAAATTGAATTAAGGAATGCAGAAAAGTGGAGACGTTTCATAAAAGAAGAGATACAAATGGCCAAAGAGTCCATGGAAAAATATTCAGCAACAGTAGTCATCAAAGAAGAGCAAATTAAAATAACAGTGTGACATCCCAAATATGCTAGAATGATTAAAAAAAACAAAACCTGACACTGCCAGACCTCAACTGTTGATCAATCTGGTGGGCATGTAAAATGGTACACCATTTTGGGAAAAAGATCTGGCAGTTTGGATAAACTTAAAAACATACTGACCTCATGGCCCTGCAATTCCACTTGTTAGCTTTTACTCAAATGAAAATGGGTGCTTATGCTTACAAAAAGACCTATACACAAACCTTCTCAGAGACTATATTCACAGTAGGCCAAACTAAAAACAGGCTTCTTAAAACATCTGTGGTTTATTCATAGAAAGAAGTACTACTCATCAATAGAAAGGACTGAATCACCAATACAAGGTGATTGAATCTCACAGACATGTTGTGTAAAAAACCTTATGCAAAAACAAACCGACAATTGCAGGCGCGCCGGTCGGGCGGTGGGCAGGGGCGTTGGGCATGGGCGGGGCCGAAGGCGCCGCGGGGCGGAGCCAGGAGGTGGCGAGGGGTGGGCGCGCCGGGCGCGGGGAGCTGTCAGCGGCCGCTCTCACAGGGCCGCGTCGCTGGCTGCACCCTTCCGCCAGGAGGAGGCCTTCAGGGAACTTGCGCGGCGGCGGCGGTTCGCTGCTTCCTGGGGAGGGAGGAGCGTTCGTGTGAGCGAGGCCAGGCAGGAGGCCTACACTCGAGCGCCTCCCGAGCCCGTGCCCGCGCCCACACCCGCACCCGCTGGTCCCCAGCCCGGAGGTTCCTCGAGGTCGCCTCGGAGGCGGGCCCCGGCGGCGGCGGGCCCTGGCGGAAGCGGCTCAGCAGACAAGCGGCCTCAGGGTACCGGGCGCCGCCGGGGCCGCCGCGCAGGTGCCTTGGCAAAATGACCCCGGGGTCACCGCGGCGCGGTGCCTGATGGGGGAGGCCGGGGAGCCCCTGCGGACCAACCGAGAGAGCTCAGCAGCTTGCAGGGACAGGCGGGACGCCCGCTGGGAGCTCACCCTGCTGCAACCCTCGCCTCCCTTTTTTATTTTTCCTGGCTTTCATCGTTATCTAGTCAGGAATCCGCGGGTTTCTTTTCACTATCATTGATCAACAATTATATGAGCAATATTAGAGTTAGTAGACTCCCCAGATCATCAAGTTCCCTCCCTACCACATACCCTATTAGAGTCACTATCCGTCAGCATAGTACGATTCTATAGAATCACTACTTGACTTCTCTGTATTACACTGACTTCCACGTGGAACCCCTCCCACATTATGGGAGCTAATCTTAATGCCCCCTTTCCACCCTTCTGCTTCCCTTCCCAACCAGCCTTCCTAGACGCTTACCTTTGGAAAATTGGTGATGGGGGGAGTCTAGTAAACATAATGTTACCCATGTAATTGGAGATTAATGACAAGTAAATAAATAAATAAATGATAGAATGCAGCAGCCCAGTTTTCAAAAGACATGTGCGCCCCTATGTCTATCACAGCACTATTCACAATAGCCAAGCTAACTGTCCATCAGAAGATGAGCAGTGGAATATTATTAGGCCCTATGCAGAACAGAAATCCCATCACTTGCAACAACATGGATGGAGCTAGAGGGTATTATGCACAGTGAAATAAACCCAGTGGAGAAAGACAAGTATGAAGTGATTTCACCAACATTTGGAAAAGGAAATCCAAGAGAAACTGCATGAACAAAAGGGCACTAGATTCACAGAACCCAAGAAGACACTGACAGTTACCAAAGGGCAAGGGACTGTGGTGGATAGTTGAGAATGGAGGGATAATGGGAGAGGGAAAGAAAGCGTGCATTACGATTAGCACGTATAATGTGGGAGCGGGGTCACAGGGAGGGCTGTACAACACAGAGAAGACAAGTAGTGATTCTACAGTATCTTTTTATGCTCATGGACAGTGACTGCAATGGGGTATCTTCCGGGAATCTTCGTGATCGGGGGAGTCAAGTAAATATAATGTTACTCATGCAATTGTATAATAATGACAGATAGATAGGTAGTTAGCTAGATGGAAAGACAGATAAATGAATGAATGCATAAATAAATAAATCCATATAAAGGAAGACAGAAAGAAAGTTAGATAGAATGTTAGAGAGACTGAAAAATAGATGGATAGATAGATAGATAGATGGATAAATAGATAGATATGTAGATAGAAAGACAGATGAATGAATACATGACTAAATAAATACATACATGAGAGGGAAGGAAGGAAGGAAGGAGGGAGGGAGGGAGGGAGGGAGGAAGAAAGGAAGGAAGGAAGGAAGGAAGGAGTAAAGCACCAGCCCAGTTTTAAAAATCTACAATGATATGAGCTACATGATGGTTACTACACTCCCCAGATCAAGTCCACGCAACATACTCCATTACAGTCAGTGTCCATCAGCTTAGCAAGATGCTACAGAGTCACGACTTAAACTCTCTGTACTATACTGACTTTCCCGTGGGACCTCCCCACACATAATGTGAGCTGGTCGTAATGCCCCCTGTACACCCTTCTCCCTCCCTTCCCAACCAGCCTTCCTAGTCCCTTACTTCCATAAATTAGTGATGGGGAGGGTCAAGTAAACATAATGTTACTCATGTAGATGTAGACTAATGATAAAAAAACAATAAGTAAGGAAGAGTACATACATGGATACATACATAAAAAATAAAGAATAGAATACAGCAGACCAGTTTAGAAGAGACATGTGCACCCCTATGTTTATCACAGCACTATACACAATAGCCAAGGTAAGTGTCCATCAGTAGATGAACAGTGGAATATTATTCAGCCAGATGAAGAAAACCAATCCTACCATTTACAACAACATGGATGGAGCTAGAGGGTATTATGCTCAGTGAAATAAGCCACGCAGAAAACAAAAAGTGTCAAATGATTTCACTCACCTATGGAGTATAAAAAAAAGAAAGAGAGTGAAAGAACAAGACAGTAGTAGCCTCACCGAACCCAGGAAGGGACTCACGGTTACGAACGGGAATGTGACTGAGGAGGATGGGTTGGAAAGGAGAGAAGAGAGGGAAAATGGGTCATTACGAGTAGCACACATAATGTGGGCAGGCGGCAGGTATGGTCAAGGCAGTATAACACAGCAAAGATCAGTAGCACTTCTACAGCATATTCCTGGGCTGATGGACATTGACTCTTAAGGGCTATGTGTGGGGGGGAATTGGTAATGGGGGTAGTCTAACAACCATAATGTTGCTCATGGAACTGTTTAGTACTGACACCAAAATAAAAGGAAACACACAGTACCTTGGGTCTGGATTCCAAGTTTACCTGATGCTGTCAAGTTGGTCAGTGTCCACCTCACCAGAATCACAGCTGCTCCTTAAAGCATACACATTCTGTCTCTAGGAAAGAGGCACCACTGTGACATCATGGAATTTCCAGGCAACAGTGCTGCTCTTGCAAACTCCACCCCCATGGCGGGCACTGCCCAGCCGTGGGGAGCTGCATCACAAGATGAATAGGGAATATTATTCACCATATAAATAATGATTTCACTCGTGATTGGAGTATCAGAACAAAGAAAATACTGAAGGAGAAAACATGAGCAGTCTCACAGAAACCAGGAATGGACTACAAGTTACCAAAGGGAAAGAGACCGGGGTGGATAGTTGGGACAGGAGGGATAAAGGGAGAGGGAAAGAAAGTGTGCTTTACGATTAGCATGTATAATGTGGGAGGGGGGGTCACAGGGAGGGCTGTACAACACAGAGAAGACAAGTAGTGATTCTACAGTGTCTTACTATGCTCATGGACAGTGACTGCTAAGGGGTATGTGGGGGAATCTTCATGATGGGGGGAGTCTAATAAACATAATGTTACTCATGGAATTGTGTATTAATGACAGAAAGATAGACAGGAAGATAGATTAATAGATATAGATAGACAAGAAATGAATTAATGCATGAATAAATAAATATATATGTACATAAACACATACATAAAAAGAAAGAAAGCAGAAGCCCAGCTGAAAAAAGACACACAAACCCCTGTGTTTACCACAGCACTATTAACAACAGCCAATCTACAATAACAGGAGCTACATTAAGGTTACTACATGCCCCAGATAAAGTCCACCAAACATACCACATGACAGTCACTGTCCGTCAGCATAGTAAGATGCTATAGAATTACTATTTGAACTCTCTGTACTATACAGACTTCCGCACGGGAGGTACCCACACACTATGTGAGCTAATCATAATGCCCCCTGTTCTCCCTTCTCCCTCCCTTCACAACCAGTCTTTCTAGTCCCTTAAGCTTTGGTAAATTGGTGATGGATGGAGTCTACTAAACATAATGATACTCATGTAGTTGTTGACTAATGACAAATGAGTAAATAATAAATAAGCAACTACATAAATGAATACATACATAAAAAAATAAATAATAAAATGCAGCAGTCCAGTTTAAAACAGACATGTGCACCCCTATGTTTAACACACCACTATTTATAATAACCAAGCTAAGTGTCCAACAGAAGATGAAAAGTGCAATTTTATTCAGCCAAAACAAAACAAGAAATCCTACCATTTACAACAACATGGATGGAGCTAGAGGGTAATATGTACAGTGAAATAACCCAGGCGCAGAAAGACAGGTATCAAATGATATCACTAACCTCTCAGAAGGAGAAGCAAGAGAAACTGAGTGAACAAAACAGCACCAGATTCATAGAAGCCAAGATTGGACTAACATTTACCAAAGGGAAAGAGACCGGTGTGGATAGCTGGGACTGGACGGATAAGGGGAGAGGGAAAGAAAGTGTGCATTGCGATTAGCACGTATAATGTGGGGGTGGGGGTCCCAGAGAGGCCTGTACATCACAGAGAAGACAAGTAGTGATCTTACAGCATCTTACTATGCTGATGGACAGTGACTGTGAAGGGGTATGTGGGGAGATCTTGGTGAAGGGGGGAGCCTAGTAAACATAATGTCCTCCATGTAATTGTAGATTAATGATACCAAAATATTTAAAAAATTATAAATTGAATTAAGGAATGCAGAAAAGTGGAGACGTTTCATAAAAGAAGAGATACAAATGGCCAAAGAGTCCATGGAAAAATATTCAGCAACAGTAGTCATCAAAGAAGAGCAAATTAAAATAACAGTGTGACATCCCAAATATGCTAGAATGATTAAAAAAAACAAAACCTGACACTGCCAGACCTCAACTGTTGATCAATCTGGTGGGCATGTAAAATGGTACACCATTTTGGGAAAAAGATCTGGCAGTTTGGATAAACTTAAAAACATACTGACCTCATGGCCCTGCAATTCCACTTGTTAGCTTTTACTCAAATGAAAATGGGTGCTTATGCTTACAAAAAGACCTATACACAAACCTTCTCAGAGACTATATTCACAGTAGGCCAAACTAAAAACAGGCTTCTTAAAACATCTGTGGTTTATTCATAGAAAGAAGTACTACTCATCAATAGAAAGGACTGAATCACCAATACAAGGTGATTGAATCTCACAGACATGTTGTGTAAAAAACCTTATGCAAAAACAAACCGACAATTGCAGGCGCGCCGGTCGGGCGGTGGGCAGGGGCGTTGGGCATGGGCGGGGCCGAAGGCGCCGCGGGGCGGAGCCAGGAGGTGGCGAGGGGTGGGCGCGCCGGGCGCGGGGAGCTGTCAGCGGCCGCTCTCACAGGGCCGCGTCGCTGGCTGCACCCTTCCGCCAGGAGGAGGCCTTCAGGGAACTTGGGCGGCGGCGGCGGTTCGCTGCTTCCTGGGGAGGGAGGAGCGTTCGTGTGAGCGAGGCCAGGCAGGAGGCCTACACTCGAGCGCCTCCCGAGCCCGTGCCCGCGCCCACACCCGCACCCGCTGGTCCCCAGCCCGGAGGTTCCTCGAGGTCGCCTCGGAGGCGGGCCCCGGCGGCGGCGGGCCCTGGCGGAAGCGGCTCAGCAGACAAGCGGCCTCAGGGTACCGGGCGCCGCCGGGGCCGCCGCGCAGGTGCCTTGGCAAAATGACCCCGGGGTCACCGCGGCGCGGTGCCTGATGGGGGAGGCCGGGGAGCCCCTGCGGACCAACCGAGAGAGCTCAGCAGCTTGCAGGGACAGGCGGGACGCCCGCTGGGAGCTCACCCTGCTGCAACCCTCGCCTCCCTTTTTTATTTTTCCTGGCTTTCATCGTTATCTAGTCAGGAATCCGCGGGTTTCTTTTCACTATCATTGATCAACAATTATATGAGCAATATTAGAGTTAGTAGACTCCCCAGATCATCAAGTTCCCTCCCTACCACATACCCTATTAGAGTCACTATCCGTCAGCATAGTACGATTCTATAGAATCACTACTTGACTTCTCTGTATTACACTGACTTCCACGTGGAACCCCTCCCACATTATGGGAGCTAATCTTAATGCCCCCTTTCCACCCTTCTGCTTCCCTTCCCAACCAGCCTTCCTAGACGCTTACCTTTGGAAAATTGGTGATGGGGGGAGTCTAGTAAACATAATGTTACCCATGTAATTGGAGATTAATGACAAGTAACTAAATAAATAAATGATAGAATGCAGCAGCCCAGTTTTCAAAAGACATGTGCGCCCCTATGTCTATCACAGCACTATTCACAATAGCCAAGCTAACTGTCCATCAGAAGATGAGCAGTGGAATATTATTAGGCCCTATGCAGAACAGAAATCCCATCACTTGCAACAACATGGATGGAGCTAGAGGGTATTATGCACAGTGAAATAAACCCAGTGGAGAAAGACAAGTATGAAGTGATTTCACCAACATTTGGAAAAGGAAATCCAAGAGAAACTGCATGAACAAAAGGGCACTAGATTCACAGAACCCAAGAAGACACTGACAGTTACCAAAGGGCAAGGGACTGTGGTGGATAGTTGAGAATGGAGGGATAATGGGAGAGGGAAAGAAAGCGTGCATTACGATTAGCACGTATAATGTGGGAGCGGGGTCACAGGGAGGGCTGTACAACACAGAGAAGACAAGTAGTGATTCTACAGTATCTTTTTATGCTCATGGAGAGTGACTGCAATGGGGTATCTTCCGGGAATCTTAGTGATCGGGGGAGTCAAGTAAATATAATGTTACTCATGCAATTGTATAATAATGACAGATAGATAGGTAGTTAGCTAGATGGAAAGACAGATAAATGAATGAATGCATAAATAAATAAATCCATATAAAGGAAGACAGAAAGAAAGTTAGATAGAATGTTAGAGAGACTGAAAAATAGATGGATAGATAGATAGATAGATGGATAAATAGATAGATACGTAGATAGAAAGAAAGATGAATGAATACATGACTAAATAAATACATACATGAGAGGGAAGGAAGGAAGGAAGGAGGGAGGGAGGGAGGGAGGGAGGAAGAAAGGAAGGAAGGAAGGAAGGAAGGAAGGAGCAAAGCACCAGCCCAGTTTTAAAAATCTACAATGATATGAGCTACATGATGGTTACTACACTCCCCAGATCAAGTCCACGCAACATACTCCATTACAGTCAGTGTCCATCAGCTTAGCAAGATGCTACAGAATCACGACTTAAACTCTCTGTACTATACTGACTTTCCCGTGGGACCTCCCCACACATAATGTGAGCTGGTCGTAATGCCCCCTGTACACCCTTCTCCCTCCCTTCCCAACCAGCCTTCCTAGTCCCTTACTTCCATAAATTAGTGATGGGGAGGGTCAAGTAAACATAATGTTACTCATGTAGTTGTAGACTAATGATAAATAAACAATAAGTAAGTAAGTACATATATGAATACATACATAAAAAATAAAGAATAGAATACAGCAGACCAGTTTAGAAGAGACATGTGCACCCCTATGTTTATCACAGCACTATACACAATAGCCAAGGTAAGTGTCCATCAGTAGATGAACAGTGGAATATTATTCAGCCAGATGAAGAAAACCAACCCTACCATTTCAACAACATGGATGGAGCTAGAGGGTATTATGCTCAGTGAAATAAGCCACGCAGAAAACAAAAAGTGTCAAATGATTTCACTCACCTATGGAGTATAAAAAAAAGAAAGAGAGTGAAAGAACAAGACAGTAGTAGCCTCACCGAACCCAGGAAGGGACTCACGCTTACGAACGGGAATGTGACTGAGGAGGATGGGTTGGAAAGGAGAGAAGAGAGGGAAAATGGGGCATTACGAGTAGCACACATAATGTGGGCAGGCGGCAGGTATGGTCAAGGCAGTATAACACAGCAAAGATCAGTAGCACTTCTACAGCATATTCCTGGGCTGATGGACATTGACTCTTAAGGGCTATGTGTGGGGGGGACTTGGTAATGTGGGTAGTCTAACAACCATAATGTTGCTCATGGAACTGTTTAGTACTGACACCAAAATAAAAGGAAACACACAGTACCTTGGGTCTGGATTCCAAGTTTACCTGATGCTGTCAAGTTGGTCAGTGTCCACCTCACCAGAATCACAGCTGCTCCTCTAAGTATACACATTCTGTCTCTAGGAAAGAGGCACCACTGTGACATCATGGAATTTCCAGGCAACAGTGCTGCTCTTGCAAACTCCACCCCCATGGCGGGCACTGCCCAGCCGTGGGGAGCTGCATCACAAGATGAACAGGGAATATTATTCACCATATAAATAATGATTTCACTCGTAATTGGAGTATCAGAACAAAGAAAATACTGAAGGATAAAACATGAGCAGCCTCACAGAAACCAGGAATGGACTACAAGTTACCAAAGGGAAAGAGACCGGGGTGGATAGTTGGGACAGGAGGGATAAAGGGAGAGGGAAAGAAAGTGTGCTTTACGATTAGCATGTATAATGTGGGAGGGGGGGTCACAGGGAGGGCTGTACAACACAGAGAAGACAAGTAGTGATTCTACAGTGTCTTACTATGCTCATGGACAGTGACTGCTAAGGGGTATGTGGGGGAATCTTCATGATGGGGCGAGTCTAATAAACATAATGTTACTCATGGAATTGTGTATTAATGACAGAAAGATAGACAGGAAGATAGATTAATAGATATAGATAGACAAGAAATGAATTAATGCATGAATAAATAAATATATATGTACATAAACACATACATTAAAAGAAAGAAAGCAGAAGCCCAGCTGAAAAAAGACACACAAACCCCTGTGTTTACCACAGCACTATTAACAACAGCCAATCTACAATAACAGGAGCTACATTAAGGTTACTACATGCCCCAGATAAAGTCCACCAAACATACCACATTACAGTCACTGTCTGTCAGCATAGTAAGATGCTATAGAATTACTATTTGAACTCTCTGTACTAGACAGACTTCCGCACGGGAGGTACCCACACACTATGTGAGCTAATCATAATGCCCCCTGTTCTCCCTTCTCCCTCCCTTCACAACCAGTCTTTCTAGTCCCTTAAGCTTTGGTAAATTGGTGATGGATGGAGTCTACTAAACATAATGATACTCATGTAGTTGTTGACTAATGACAAATGAGTAAATAATAAATAAGCAACTACATAAATGAATACATACATAAAAAAATAAATAATAAAATGCAGCAGTTCAGTTTAAAACAGACATGTGCACCCCTATGTTTAACACACCACTATTTATAATAACCAAGCTAAGTGTCCAACAGAAGATGAAAAGTGCAATTTTATTCAGCCAAAACAAAACAAGAAATCCTACCATTTACAACAACATGGATGGAGCTAGAGGGTAATATGTACAGTGAAATAAGCCAGGCGCAGAAAGACAGGTATCAAATGATATCACTAACCTCTCAGAAGGAGAAGCAAGAGAAACTGAGTGAACAAAACAGCACCAGATTCATAGAAGCCAAGATTGGACTAACATTTACCAAAGGGAAAGAGACCGGTGTGGATAGCTGGGACTGGACGGATAAGGGGAGAGGGAAAGAAAGCGTGCATTGCGATTAGCACGTATAATGTGGGGGTCGGGGTCCCAGAGAGGCCTGTACATCACAGAGAAGACAAGTAGTGATCTTACAGCATCTTACTATGCTGATGGACAGTGACTGTGAAGGGGTATGTGGGGAGATCTTGGTGAAGGGGGGAGCCTAGTAAACATAATGTCCTCCATGTAATTGTAGATTAATGATACCAAAATATTAAAAAAAATTATAAATTGAATTAAGGAATGCAGAAAAGTGGAGACGTTTCATAAAAGAAGAGATACAAATGGCCAAAGAGTCCATGGAAAATATTCAGCAACAGTAGTCATCAAAGAAGAGCAAATTAAAATAACAGAGTGACATCCCAAATATGCTAGAATGATTAAAAAAAACAAAACCTGACACTGCCAGACCTCAACTGTTGATCAATCTGGTGGGCATGTAAAATGGTACACCATTTTGGGAAAAAGATCTGGCAGTTTGGATAAACTTAAAAACATACTGCCCTCATGGCCCTGCAATTCCACTTGCAGGCTTTTACTCAAATGAAAATGGGTGCTTATGCTTACAAAAAGACCTATACACAAACCTTCTCAGAGACTATATTCACAGTAGGCCAAACTAAAAACAGGCTTCTTAAAACATCTGTGGTTTATTCATAGAAAGAAGTACTACTCATCAATAGAAAGGACTGAATCACCAATACAAGATGATTGAATCTCACAGACATGTTGTGTAAAAAACCTTATGCAAAAACAAACCGACAATTGCAGGCGCGCCGGTCGGGCGGTGGGCAGGGGCGTTGGGCATGGGCGGGGCCGAAGGTGCCGCGGGGCGGAGCCAGGAGGTGGCGAGGGGTGGGCGCGCCGGGCGCGGGGAGCTGTCAGCGGCCGCTCTCACAGGGCCGCGTCGCTGGCTGCACCCTTCCGCCAGGAGGAGGCCTTCAGGGAACTTGCGCGGCGGCGGCGGTTCGCTGCTTCCTGGGGAGGGAAGAGCGTTCGTATGAGCGAGGCCAGGCAGGAGGCCTACACTCGAGCGCCTCCCGAGCCCGTGCCCGCGCCCACACCCGCACCCGCTGGTCCCCAGCCCGGAGGTTCCTCGAGGTCGCCTCGGAGGCGGGCCCCGGCGGCGGCGGGCCCTGGCGGAAGCGGCTCAGCAGACAAGCGGCCTCAGGGTACCGGGCGCCGCCGGGGCCGCCGCGCAGGTGCCTTGGCAAAATGACCCCGGGGTCACCGCGGCGCGGTGCCTGATGGGGGAGGCCGGGGAGCCCCTGCGGACCAACCGAGAGAGCTCAGCAGCTTGCAGGGACAGGCGGGACGCCCGCTGGGAGCTCACCCTGCTGCAACCCTCGCCTCCCTTTTTTATTTTTCCTGGCTTTCATCGTTATCTAGTCAGGAATCCGCGGGTTTCTTTTCACTATCATTGATCAACAATTATATGAGCAATATTAGAGTTAGTAGACTCCCCAGATCATCAAGTTCCCTCCCTACCACATACCCTATTAGAGTCACTATCCGTCAGCATAGTACGATTCTATAGAATCACTACTTGACTTCTCTGTATTACACTGACTTCCACGTGGAACCCCTCCCACATTATGGGAGCTAATCTTAATGCCCCCTTTCCACCCTTCTGCTTCCCTTCCCAACCAGCCTTCCTAGACGCTTACCTTTGGAAAATTGGTGATGGGGGGAGTCTAGTAAACATAATGTTACCCATGTAATTGGAGATTAATGACAAGTAAATAAATAAATAAATGATAGAATGCAGCAGCCCAGTTTTCAAAAGACATGTGCGCCCCTATGTCTATCACAGCACTATTCACAATAGCCAAGCTAACTGTCCATCAGAAGATGAGCAGTGGAATATTATTAGGCCCTATGAAGAACAGAAATCCCATCACTTGCAACAACATGGATGGAGCTAGAGGGTATTATGCACAGTGAAATAAACCCAGTGGAGAAAGACAAGTATGAAGTGATTTCACCAACCTTTGGAAAAGGAAATCCAAGAGAAACTGCATGAACAAAAGGGCACTAGATTCACAGAACCCAAGAAGACACTGACAGTTACCAAAGGGCAAGGGACTGTGGTGGATAGTTGAGAATGGAGGGATAATGGGAGAGGGAAAGAAAGCGTGCATTACGATTAGCACGTATAATGTGGGAGCGGGGTCACAGGGAGGGCTGTACAACACAGAGAAGACAAGTAGTGATTCTACAGTATCTTTTTATGCTCATGGAGAGTGACTGCAATGGGGTATCTTCCGGGAATCTTAGTGATCGGGGGAGTCAAGTAAATATAATGTTACTCATGCAATTGTATAATAATGACAGATAGATAGGTAGTTAGCTAGATGGAAAGACAGATAAATGAATGAATGCATAAATAAATAAATCCATATAAAGGAAGACAGAAAGAAAGTTAGATAGAATGTTAGAGAGACTGAAAAATAGATGGATAGATAGATAGATAGATGGATAAATAGATAGATACGTAGATAGAAAGAAAGATGAATGAATACATGACTAAATAAATACATACATGAGAGGGAAGGAAGGAAGGAAGGAGGGAGGGAGGGAGGGAGGGAGGAAGAAAGGAAGGAAGGAAGGAAGGAAGGAAGGAGCAAAGCACCAGCCCAGTTTTAAAAATCTACAATGATATGAGCTACATGATGGTTACTACACTCCCCAGATCAAGTCCACGCAACATACTCCATTACAGTCAGTGTCCATCAGCTTAGCAAGATGCTACAGAATCACGACTTAAACTCTCTGTACTATACTGACTTTCCCGTGGGACCTCCCCACACATAATGTGAGCTGGTCGTAATGCCCCCTGTACACCCTTCTCCCTCCCTTCCCAACCAGCCTTCCTAGTCCCTTACTTCCATAAATTAGTGATGGGGAGGGTCAAGTAAACATAATGTTACTCATGTAGTTGTAGACTAATGATAAATAAACAATAAGTAAGTAAGTACATATATGAATACATACATAAAAAATAAAGAATAGAATACAGCAGACCAGTTTAGAAGAGACATGTGCACCCCTATGTTTATCACAGCACTATACACAATAGCCACGGTAAGTGTCCATCAGTAGATGAACAGTGGAATATTATTCAGCCAGATGAAGAAAACCAACCCTACCATTTCAACAACATGGATGGAGCTAGAGGGTATTATGCTCAGTGAAATAAGCCACGCAGAAAACAAAAAGTGTCAAATGATTTCACTCACCTATGGAGTATAAAAGAAAGAAAGAGAGTGAAAGAACAAGACAGTAGTAGCCTCACCGAACCCAGGAAGGGACTCACGCTTACGAACGGGAATGTGACTGAGGAGGATGGGTTGGAAAGGAGAGAAGAGAGGGAAAATGGGGCATTACGAGTAGCACACATAATGTGGGCAGGCGGCAGGTATGGTCAAGGCAGTATAACACAGCAAAGATCAGTAGCACTTCTACAGCATATTCCTGGGCTGATGGACATTGACTCTTAAGGGCTATGTGTGGGGGGGACTTGGTAATGGGGGTAGTCTAACAACCATAATGTTGCTCATGGAACTGTTTAGTACTGACACCAAAATAAAAGGAAACACACAGTACCTTGGGTCTGGATTCCAAGTTTACCTGATGCTCTCAAGTTGGTCAGTGTCCACCTCACCAGAATTACAGCTGCTCCTCTAAGCATACACATTCTGTCTCTAGGAAAGAGGCACCACTGTGACATCATGGAATTTCCAGGCAACAGTGCTGCTCTTGCAAACTCCACCCCCATGGCGGGCACTGCCCAGCCGTGGGGAGCTGCATCACAAGATGAACAGGGAATATTATTCACCATATAAATAATGATTTCACTCGTAATTGGAGTATCAGAACAAAGAAAATACTGAAGGATAAAACATGAGCAGCCTCACAGAAACCAGGAATGGACTACAAGTTACCAAAGGGAAAGAGACCGGGGTGGATAGTTGGGACAGGAGGGATAAAGGGAGAGGGAAAGAAAGTGTGCTTTACGATTAGCATGTATAATGTGGGAGGGGGGGTCACAGGGAGGGCTGTACAACACAGAGAAGACAAGTAGTGATTCTACAGTGTCTTACTATGCTCATGGACAGTGACTGCTAAGGGGTATGTGGGGGAATCTTCATGATGGGGCGAGTCTAATAAACATAATGTTACTCATGGAATTGTGTATTAATGACAGAAAGATAGACAGGAAGATAGATTAATAGATATAGATAGACAAGAAATGAATTAATGCATGAATAAATAAATATATATGTACATAAACACATACATTAAAAGAAAGAAAGCAGAAGCCCAGCTGAAAAAAGACACACAAACCCCTGTGTTTACCACAGCACTATTAACAACAGCCAATCTACAATAACAGGAGCTACATTAAGGTTACTACATGCCCCAGATAAAGTCCACCAAACATACCACATTACAGTCACTGTCTGTCAGCATAGTAAGATGCTATAGAATTACTATTTGAACTCTCTGTACTAGACAGACTTCCGCACGGGAGGTACCCACACACTATGTGAGCTAATCATAATGCCCCCTGTTCTCCCTTCTCCCTCCCTTCACAACCAGTCTTTCTAGTCCCTTAAGCTTTGGTAAATTGGTGATGGATGGAGTCTACTAAACATAATGATACTCATGTAGTTGTTGACTAATGACAAATGAGTAAATAATAAATAAGCAACTACATAAATGAATACATACATAAAAAAATAAATAATAAAATGCAGCAGTTCAGTTTAAAACAGACATGTGCACCCCTATGTTTAACACACCACTATTTATAATAACCAAGCTAAGTGTCCAACAGAAGATGAAAAGTGCAATTTTATTCAGCCAAAACAAAACAAGAAATCCTACCATTTACAACAACATGGATGGAGCTAGAGGGTAATATGTACAGTGAAATAACCCAGGCGCAGAAAGACAGGTATCAAATGATATCACTAACCTCTCAGAAGGAGAAGCAAGAGAAACTGAGTGAACAAAACAGCACCAGATTCATAGAAGCCAAGATTGGACTAACATTTACCAAAGGGAAAGAGACCGGTGTGGATAGCTGGGACTGGACGGATAAGGGGAGAGGGAAAGAAAGCGTGCATTGCGATTAGCACGTATAATGTGGGGGTCGGGGTCCCAGAGAGGCCTGTACATCACAGAGAAGACAAGTAGTGATCTTACAGCATCTTACTATGCTGATGGACAGTGACTGTGAAGGGGTATGTGGGGAGATCTTGGTGAAGGGGGGAGCCTAGTAAACATAATGTCCTCCATGTAATTGTAGATTAATGATACCAAAATATTAAAAAAAATTATAAATTGAATTAAGGAATGCAGAAAAGTGGAGACGTTTCATAAAAGAAGAGATACAAATGGCCAAAGAGTCCATGGAAAATATTCAGCAACAGTAGTCATCAAAGAAGAGCAAATTAAAATAACAGAGTGACATCCCAAATATGCTAGAATGATTAAAAAAAACAAAACCTGACACTGCCAGACCTCAACTGTTGATCAATCTGGTGGGCATGTAAAATGGTACACCATTTTGGGAAAAAGATCTGGCAGTTTGGATAAACTTAAAAACATACTGCCCTCATGGCCCTGCAATTCCACTTGCAGGCTTTTACTCAAATGAAAATGGGTGCTTATGCTTACAAAAAGACCTATACACAAACCTTCTCAGAGACTATATTCACAGTAGGCCAAACTAAAAACAGGCTTCTTAAAACATCTGTGGTTTATTCATAGAAAGAAGTACTACTCATCAATAGAAAGGACTGAATCACCAATACAAGATGATTGAATCTCACAGACATGTTGTGTAAAAAACCTTATGCAAAAACAAACCGACAATTGCAGGCGCGCCGGTCGGGCGGTGGGCAGGGGCGTTGGGCATGGGCGGGGCCGAAGGTGCCGCGGGGCGGAGCCAGGAGGTGGCGAGGGGTGGGCGCGCCGGGCGCGGGGAGCTGTCAGCGGCCGCTCTCACAGGGCCGCGTCGCTGGCTGCACCCTTCCGCCAGGAGGAGGCCTTCAGGGAACTTGCGCGGCGGCGGCGGTTCGCTGCTTCCTGGGGAGGGAAGAGCGTTCGTATGAGCGAGGCCAGGCAGGAGGCCTACACTCGAGCGCCTCCCGAGCCCGTGCCCGCGCCCACACCCGCACCCGCTGGTCCCCAGCCCGGAGGTTCCTCGAGGTCGCCTCGGAGGCGGGCCCCGGCGGCGGCGGGCCCTGGCGGAAGCGGCTCAGCAGACAAGCGGCCTCAGGGTACCGGGCGCCGCCGGGGCCGCCGCGCAGGTGCCTTGGCAAAATGACCCCGGGGTCACCGCGGCGCGGTGCCTGATGGGGGAGGCCGGGGAGCCCCTGCGGACCAACCGAGAGAGCTCAGCAGCTTGCAGGGACAGGCGGGACGCCCGCTGGGAGCTCACCCTGCTGCAACCCTCGCCTCCCTTTTTTATTTTTCCTGGCTTTCATCGTTATCTAGTCAGGAATCCGCGGGTTTCTTTTCACTATCATTGATCAACAATTATATGAGCAATATTAGAGTTAGTAGACTCCCCAGATCATCAAGTTCCCTCCCTACCACATACCCTATTAGAGTCACTATCCGTCAGCATAGTACGATTCTATAGAATCACTACTTGACTTCTCTGTATTACACTGACTTCCACGTGGAACCCCTCCCACATTATGGGAGCTAATCTTAATGCCCCCTTTCCACCCTTCTGCTTCCCTTCCCAACCAGCCTTCCTAGACGCTTACCTTTGGAAAATTGGTGATGGGGGGAGTCTAGTAAACATAATGTTACCCATGTAATTGGAGATTAATGACAAGTAAATAAATAAATAAATGATAGAATGCAGCAGCCCAGTTTTCAAAAGACATGTGCGCCCCTATGTCTATCACAGCACTATTCACAATAGCCAAGCTAACTGTCCATCAGAAGATGAGCAGTGGAATATTATTAGGCCCTATGAAGAACAGAAATCCCATCACTTGCAACAACATGGATGGAGCTAGAGGGTATTATGCACAGTGAAATAAACCCAGTGGAGAAAGACAAGTATGAAGTGATTTCACCAACCTTTGGAAAAGGAAATCCAAGAGAAACTGCATGAACAAAAGGGCACTAGATTCACAGAACCCAAGAAGACACTGACAGTTACCAAAGGGCAAGGGACTGTGGTGGATAGTTGAGAATGGAGGGATAATGGGAGAGGGAAAGAAAGCGTGCATTACGATTAGCACGTATAATGTGGGAGCGGGGTCACAGGGAGGGCTGTACAACACAGAGAAGACAAGTAGTGATTCTACAGTATCTTTTTATGCTCATGGAGAGTGACTGCAATGGGGTATCTTCCGGGAATCTTAGTGATCGGGGGAGTCAAGTAAATATAATGTTACTCATGCAATTGTATAATAATGACAGATAGATAGGTAGTTAGCTAGATGGAAAGACAGATAAATGAATGAATGCATAAATAAATAAATCCATATAAAGGAAGACAGAAAGAAAGTTAGATAGAATGTTAGAGAGACTGAAAAATAGATGGATAGATAGATAGATAGATGGATAAATAGATAGATACGTAGATAGAAAGAAAGATGAATGAATACATGACTAAATAAATACATACATGAGAGGGAAGGAAGGAAGGAAGGAGGGAGGGAGGGAGGGAGGGAGGAAGAAAGGAAGGAAGGAAGGAAGGAAGGAAGGAGCAAAGCACCAGCCCAGTTTTAAAAATCTACAATGATATGAGCTACATGATGGTTACTACACTCCCCAGATCAAGTCCACGCAACATACTCCATTACAGTCAGTGTCCATCAGCTTAGCAAGATGCTACAGAATCACGACTTAAACTCTCTGTACTATACTGACTTTCCCGTGGGACCTCCCCACACATAATGTGAGCTGGTCGTAATGCCCCCTGTACACCCTTCTCCCTCCCTTCCCAACCAGCCTTCCTAGTCCCTTACTTCCATAAATTAGTGATGGGGAGGGTCAAGTAAACATAATGTTACTCATGTAGTTGTAGACTAATGATAAATAAACAATAAGTAAGTAAGTACATATATGAATACATACATAAAAAATAAAGAATAGAATACAGCAGACCAGTTTAGAAGAGACATGTGCACCCCTATGTTTATCACAGCACTATACACAATAGCCACGGTAAGTGTCCATCAGTAGATGAACAGTGAAATATTATTCAGCCAGATGAAGAAAACCAACCCTACCATTTCAACAACATGGATGGAGCTAGAGGGTATTATGCTCAGTGAAATAAGCCACGCAGAAAACAAAAAGTGTCAAATGATTTCACTCACCTATGGAGTATAAAAGAAAGAAAGAGAGTGAAAGAACAAGACAGTAGTAGCCTCACCGAACCCAGGAAGGGACTCACGCTTACGAACGGGAATGTGACTGAGGAGGATGGGTTGGAAAGGAGAGAAGAGAGGGAAAATGGGGCATTACGAGTAGCACACATAATGTGGGCAGGCGGCAGGTATGGTCAAGGCAGTATAACACAGCAAAGATCAGTAGCACTTCTACAGCATATTCCTGGGCTGATGGACATTGACTCTTAAGGGCTATGTGTGGGGGGGACTTGGTAATGGGGGTAGTCTAACAACCATAATGTTGCTCATGGAACTGTTTAGTACTGACACCAAAATAAAAGGAAACACACAGTACCTTGGGTCTGGATTCCAAGTTTACCTGATGCTCTCAAGTTGGTCAGTGTCCACCTCACCAGAATTACAGCTGCTCCTCTAAGCATACACATTCTGTCTCTAGGAAAGAGGCACCACTGTGACATCATGGAATTTCCAGGCAACAGTGCTGCTCTTGCAAACTCCACCCCCATGGCGGGCACTGCCCAGCCGTGGGGAGCTGCATCACAAGATGAACAGGGAATATTATTCACCATATAAATAATGATTTCACTCGTGATTGGAGTATCAGAACAAAGAAAATACTGAAGGATAAAACATGAGCAGCCTCACAGAAACCAGGAATGGACTACAAGTTACCAAAGGGAAAGAGACCGGGGTGGATAGTTGGGACAGGAGGGATAAAGGGAGAGGGAAAGAAAGTGTGCTTTACGATTAGCATGTATAATGTGGGAGGGGGGGTCACAGGGAGGGCTGTACAACACAGAGAAGACAAGTAGTGATTCTACAGTGTCTTACTATGCTCATGGACAGTGACTGCTAAGGGGTATGTGGGGGAATCTTCATGATGGGGCGAGTCTAATAAACATAATGTTACTCATGGAATTGTGTATTAATGACAGAAAGATAGACAGGAAGATAGATTAATAGATATAGATAGACAAGAAATGAATTAATGCATGAATAAATAAATATATATGTACATAAACAAATACATTAAAAGAAAGAAAGCAGAAGCCCAGCTGAAAAAAGACACACAAACCCCTGTGTTTACCTCAGCACTATTAACAACAGCCAATCTACAATAACAGGAGCTACATTAAGGTTACTACATGCCCCAGATAAAGTCCACCAAACATACCACATTACAGTCACTGTCTGTCAGCATAGTAAGATGCTATAGAATTACTATTTGAACTCTCTGTACTAGACAGACTTCCGCACGGGAGGTACCCACACACTATGTGAGCTAATCATAATGCCCCCTGTTCTCCCTTCTCCCTCCCTTCACAACCAGTCTTTCTAGTCCCTTAAGCTTTGGTAAATTGGTGATGGATGGAGTCTACTAAACATAATGATACTCATGTAGTTGTTGACTAATGACAAATGAGTAAATAATAAATAAGCAACTACATAAATGAATACATACATAAAAAAATAAATAATAAAATGCAGCAGTTCAGTTTAAAACAGACATGTGCACCCCTATGTTTAACACACCACTATTTATAATAACCAAGCTAAGTGTCCAACAGAAGATGAAAAGTGCAATTTTATTCAGCCAAAACAAAACAAGAAATCCTACCATTTACAACAACATGGATGGAGCTAGAGGGTAATATGTACAGTGAAATAAGCCAGGCGCAGAAAGACAGGTATCAAATGATATCACTAACCTCTCAGAAGGAGAAGCAAGAGAAACTGAGTGAACAAAACAGCACCAGATTCATAGAAGCCAAGATTGGACTAACATTTACCAAAGGGAAAGAGACCGGTGTGGATAGCTGGGACTGGACGGATAAGGGGAGAGGGAAAGAAAGCGTGCATTGCGATTAGCACGTATAATGTGGGGGTCGGGGTCCCAGAGAGGCCTGTACATCACAGAGAAGACAAGTAGTGATCTTACAGCATCTTACTATGCTGATGGACAGTGACTGTGAAGGGGTATGTGGGGAGATCTTGGTGAAGGGGGGAGCCTAGTAAACATAATGTCCTCCATGTAATTGTAGATTAATGATACCAAAATATTAAAAAAAATTATAAATTGAATTAAGGAATGCAGAAAAGTGGAGACGTTTCATAAAAGAAGAGATACAAATGGCCAAAGAGTCCATGGAAAATATTCAGCAACAGTAGTCATCAAAGAAGAGCAAATTAAAATAACAGAGTGACATCCCAAATATGCTAGAATGATTAAAAAAAACAAAACCTGACACTGCCAGACCTCAACTGTTGATCAATCTGGTGGGCATGTAAAATGGTACACCATTTTGGGAAAAAGATCTGGCAGTTTGGATAAACTTAAAAACATACTGCCCTCATGGCCCTGCAATTCCACTTGCAGGCTTTTACTCAAATGAAAATGGGTGCTTATGCTTACAAAAAGACCTATACACAAACCTTCTCAGAGACTATATTCACAGTAGGCCAAACTAAAAACAGGCTTCTTAAAACATCTGTGGTTTATTCATAGAAAGAAGTACTACTCATCAATAGAAAGGACTGAATCACCAATACAAGATGATTGAATCTCACAGACATGTTGTGTAAAAAACCTTATGCAAAAACAAACCGACAATTGCAGGCGCGCCGGTCGGGCGGTGGGCAGGGGCGTTGGGCATGGGCGGGGCCGAAGGTGCCGCGGGGCGGAGCCAGGAGGTGGCGAGGGGTGGGCGCGCCGGGCGCGGGGAGCTGTCAGCGGCCGCTCTCACAGGGCCGCGTCGCTGGCTGCACCCTTCCGCCAGGAGGAGGCCTTCAGGGAACTTGCGCGGCGGCGGCGGTTCGCTGCTTCCTGGGGAGGGAAGAGCGTTCGTATGAGCGAGGCCAGGCAGGAGGCCTACACTCGAGCGCCTCCCGAGCCCGTGCCCGCGCCCACACCCGCACCCGCTGGTCCCCAGCCCGGAGGTTCCTCGAGGTCGCCTCGGAGGCGGGCCCCGGCGGCGGCGGGCCCTGGCGGAAGCGGCTCAGCAGACAAGCGGCCTCAGGGTACCGGGCGCCGCCGGGGCCGCCGCGCAGGTGCCTTGGCAAAATGACCCCGGGGTCACCGCGGCGCGGTGCCTGATGGGGGAGGCCGGGGAGCCCCTGCGGACCAACCGAGAGAGCTCAGCAGCTTGCAGGGACAGGCGGGACGCCCGCTGGGAGCTCACCCTGCTGCAACCCTCGCCTCCCTTTTTTATTTTTCCTGGCTTTCATCGTTATCTAGTCAGGAATCCGCGGGTTTCTTTTCACTATCATTGATCAACAATTATATGAGCAATATTAGAGTTAGTAGACTCCCCAGATCATCAAGTTCCCTCCCTACCACATACCCTATTAGAGTCACTATCCGTCAGCATAGTACGATTCTATAGAATCACTACTTGACTTCTCTGTATTACACTGACTTCCACGTGGAACCCCTCCCACATTATGGGAGCTAATCTTAATGCCCCCTTTCCACCCTTCTGCTTCCCTTCCCAACCAGCCTTCCTAGACGCTTACCTTTGGAAAATTGGTGATGGGGGGAGTCTAGTAAACATAATGTTACCCATGTAATTGGAGATTAATGACAAGTAAATAAATAAATAAATGATAGAATGCAGCAGCCCAGTTTTCAAAAGACATGTGCGCCCCTATGTCTATCACAGCACTATTCACAATAGCCAAGCTAACTGTCCATCAGAAGATGAGCAGTGGAATATTATTAGGCCCTATGAAGAACAGAAATCCCATCACTTGCAACAACATGGATGGAGCTAGAGGGTATTATGCACAGTGAAATAAACCCAGTGGAGAAAGACAAGTATGAAGTGATTTCACCAACATTTGGAAAAGGAAATCCAAGAGAAACTGCATGAACAAAAGGGCACTAGATTCACAGAACCCAAGAAGACACTGACAGTTACCAAAGGGCAAGGGACTGTGGTGGATAGTTGAGAATGGAGGGATAATGGGAGAGGGAAAGAAAGCGTGCATTACGATTAGCACGTATAATGTGGGAGCGGGGTCACAGGGAGGGCTGTACAACACAGAGAAGACAAGTAGTGATTCTACAGTATCTTTTTATGCTCATGGAGAGTGACTGCAATGGGGTATCTTCCGGGAATCTTAGTGATCGGGGGAGTCAAGTAAATATAATGTTACTCATGCAATTGTATAATAATGACAGATAGATAGGTAGTTAGCTAGATGGAAAGACAGATAAATGAATGAATGCATAAATAAATAAATCCATATAAAGGAAGACAGAAAGAAAGTTAGATAGAATGTTAGAGAGACTGAAAAATAGATGGATAGATAGATAGATAGATGGATAAATAGATAGATACGTAGATAGAAAGAAAGATGAATGAATACATGACTAAATAAATACATACATGAGAGGGAAGGAAGGAAGGAAGGAGGGAGGGAGGGAGGGAGGGAGGAAGAAAGGAAGGAAGGAAGGAAGGAAGGAAGGAAGGAAGGAGCAAAGCACCAGCCCAGTTTTAAAAATCTACAATGATATGAGCTACATGATGGTTACTACACTCCCCAGATCAAGTCCACGCAACATACTCCATTACAGTCAGTGTCCATCAGCTTAGCAAGATGCTACAGAATCACTACTTAAACTCTCTGTACTATACTGACTTTCCCGTGGGACCTCCCCACACATAATGTGAGCTGGTCGTAATGCCCCCTGTACACCCTTCTCCCTCCCTTCCCAACCAGCCTTCCTAGTCCCTTACTTCCATAAATTAGTGATGGGGAGGGTCAAGTAAACATAATGTTACTCATGTAGTTGTAGACTAATGATAAATAAACAATAAGTAAGTAAGTACATATATGAATACATACATAAAAAATAAAGAATAGAATACAGCAGACCAGTTTAGAAGAGACATGTGCACCCCTATGTTTATCACAGCACTATACACAATAGCCACGGTAAGTGTCCATCAGTAGATGAACAGTGGAATATTATTCAGCCAGATGAAGAAAACCAACCCTACCATTTCAACAACATGGATGGAGCTAGAGGGTATTATGCTCAGTGAAATAAGCCACGCAGAAAACAAAAAGTGTCAAATGATTTCACTCACCTATGGAGTATAAAAAAAAGAAAGAGAGTGAAAGAACAAGACAGTAGTAGCCTCACCGAACCCAGGAAGGGACTCACGCTTACGAACGGGAATGTGACTGAGGAGGATGGGTTGGAAAGGAGAGAAGAGAGGGAAAATGGGGCATTACGAGTAGCACACATAATGTGGGCAGGCGGCAGGTATGGTCAAGGCAGTATAACACAGCAAAGATCAGTAGCACTTCTACAGCATATTCCTGGGCTGATGGACATTGACTCTTAAGGGCTATGTGTGGGGGGGACTTGGTAATGTGGGTAGTCTAACAACCATAATGTTGCTCATGGAACTGTTTAGTACTGACACCAAAATAAAAGGAAACACACAGTACCTTGGGTCTGGATTCCAAGTTTACCTGATGCTGTCAAGTTGGTCAGTGTCCACCTCACCAGAATTACAGCTGCTCCTCTAAGCATACACATTCTGTCTCTAGGAAAGAGGCACCACTGTGACATCATGGAATTTCCAGGCAACAGTGCTGCTCTTGCAAACTCCACCCCCATGGCGGGCACTGCCCAGCCGTGGGGAGCTGCATCACAAGATGAACAGGGAATATTATTCACCATATAAATAATGATTTCACTCGTAATTGGAGTATCAGAACAAAGAAAATACTGAAGGATAAAACATGAGCAGCCTCACAGAAACCAGGAATGGACTACAAGTTACCAAAGGGAAAGAGACCGGGGTGGATAGTTGGGACAGGAGGGATAAAGGGAGAGGGAAAGAAAGTGTGCTTTACGATTAGCATGTATAATGTGGGAGGGGGGGTCACAGGGAGGGCTGTACAACACAGAGAAGACAAGTAGTGATTCTACAGTGTCTTACTATGCTCATGGACAGTGACTGCTAAGGGGTATGTGGGGGAATCTTCATGATGGGGCGAGTCTAATAAACATAATGTTACTCATGGAATTGTGTATTAATGACAGAAAGATAGACAGGAAGATAGATTAATAGATATAGATAGACAAGAAATGAATTAATGCATGAATAAATAAATATATATGTACATAAACACATACATTAAAAGAAAGAAAGCAGAAGCCCAGCTGAAAAAAGACACACAAACCCCTGTGTTTACCACAGCACTATTAACAACAGCCAATCTACAATAACAGGAGCTACATTAAGGTTACTACATGCCCCAGATAAAGTCCACCAAACATACCACATTACAGTCACTGTCTGTCAGCATAGTAAGATGCTATAGAATTACTATTTGAACTCTCTGTACTAGACAGACTTCCGCACGGGAGGTACCCACACACTATGTGAGCTAATCATAATGCCCCCTGTTCTCCCTTCTCCCTCCCTTCACAACCAGTCTTTCTAGTCCCTTAAGCTTTGGTAAATTGGTGATGGATGGAGTCTACTAAACATAATGATACTCATGTAGTTGTTGACTAATGACAAATGAGTAAATAATAAATAAGCAACTACATAAATGAATACATACATAAAAAAATAAATAATAAAATGCAGCAGTTCAGTTTAAAACAGACATGTGCACCCCTATGTTTAACACACCACTATTTATAATAACCAAGCTAAGTGTCCAACAGAAGATGAAAAGTGCAATTTTATTCAGCCAAAACAAAACAAGAAATCCTACCATTTACAACAACATGGATGGAGCTAGAGGGTAATATGTACAGTGAAATAAGCCAGGCGCAGAAAGACAGGTATCAAATGATATCACTAACCTCTCAGAAGGAGAAGCAAGAGAAACTGAGTGAACAAAACAGCACCAGATTCATAGAAGCCAAGATTGGACTAACATTTACCAAAGGGAAAGAGACCGGTGTGGATAGCTGGGACTGGACGGATAAGGGGAGAGGGAAAGAAAGCGTGCATTGCGATTAGCACGTATAATGTGGGGGTCGGGGTCCCAGAGAGGCCTGTACATCACAGAGAAGACAAGTAGTGATCTTACAGCATCTTACTATGCTGATGGACAGTGACTGTGAAGGGGTATGTGGGGAGATCTTGGTGAAGGGGGGAGCCTAGTAAACATAATGTCCTCCATGTAATTGTAGATTAATGATACCAAAATATTAAAAAAAATTATAAATTGAATTAAGGAATGCAGAAAAGTGGAGACGTTTCATAAAAGAAGAGATACAAATGGCCAAAGAGTCCATGGAAAATATTCAGCAACAGTAGTCATCAAAGAAGAGCAAATTAAAATAACAGAGTGACATCCCAAATATGCTAGAATGATTAAAAAAAACAAAACCTGACACTGCCAGACCTCAACTGTTGATCAATCTGGTGGGCATGTAAAATGGTACACCATTTTGGGAAAAAGATCTGGCAGTTTGGATAAACTTAAAAACATACTGCCCTCATGGCCCTGCAATTCCACTTGCAGGCTTTTACTCAAATGAAAATGGGTGCTTATGCTTACAAAAAGACCTATACACAAACCTTCTCAGAGACTATATTCACAGTAGGCCAAACTAAAAACAGGCTTCTTAAAACATCTGTGGTTTATTCATAGAAAGAAGTACTACTCATCAATAGAAAGGACTGAATCACCAATACAAGATGATTGAATCTCACAGACATGTTGTGTAAAAAACCTTATGCAAAAACAAACCGACAATTGCAGGCGCGCCGGTCGGGCGGTGGGCAGGGGCGTTGGGCATGGGCGGGGCCGAAGGTGCCGCGGGGCGGAGCCAGGAGGTGGCGAGGGGTGGGCGCGCCGGGCGCGGGGAGCTGTCAGCGGCCGCTCTCACAGGGCCGCGTCGCTGGCTGCACCCTTCCGCCAGGAGGAGGCCTTCAGGGAACTTGCGCGGCGGCGGCGGTTCGCTGCTTCCTGGGGAGGGAAGAGCGTTCGTATGAGCGAGGCCAGGCAGGAGGCCTACACTCGAGCGCCACCCGAGCCCGTGCCCGCGCCCACACCCGCACCCGCTGGTCCCCAGCCCGGAGGTTCCTCGAGGTCGCCTCGGAGGCGGGCCCCGGCGGCGGCGGGCCCTGGCGGAAGCGGCTCAGCAGACAAGCGGCCTCAGGGTACCGGGCGCCGCCGGGGCCGCCGCGCAGGTGCCTTGGCAAAATGACCCCGGGGTCACCGCGGCGCGGTGCCTGATGGGGGAGGCCGGGGAGCCCCTGCGGACCAACCGAGAGAGCTCAGCAGCTTGCAGGGACAGGCGGGACGCCCGCTGGGAGCTCACCCTGCTGCAACCCTCGCCTCCCTTTTTTATTTTTCCTGGCTTTCATCGTTATCTAGTCAGGAATCCGCGGGTTTCTTTTCACTATCATTGATCAACAATTATATGAGCAATATTAGAGTTAGTAGACTCCCCAGATCATCAAGTTCCCTCCCTACCACATACCCTATTAGAGTCACTATCCGTCAGCATAGTACGATTCTATAGAATCACTACTTGACTTCTCTGTATTACACTGACTTCCACGTGGAACCCCTCCCACATTATGGGAGCTAATCTTAATGCCCCCTTTCCACCCTTCTGCTTCCCTTCCCAACCAGCCTTCCTAGACGCTTACCTTTGGAAAATTGGTGATGGGGGGAGTCTAGTAAACATAATGTTACCCATGTAATTGGAGATTAATGACAAGTAAATAAATAAATAAATGATAGAATGCAGCAGCCCAGTTTTCAAAAGACATGTGCGCCCCTATGTCTATCACAGCACTATTCACAATAGCCAAGCTAACTGTCCATCAGAAGATGAGCAGTGGAATATTATTAGGCCCTATGAAGAACAGAAATCCCATCACTTGCAACAACATGGATGGAGCTAGAGGGTATTATGCACAGTGAAATAAACCCAGTGGAGAAAGACAAGTATGAAGTGATTTCACCAACATTTGGAAAAGGAAATCCAAGAGAAACTGCATGAACAAAAGGGCACTAGATTCACAGAACCCAAGAAGACACTGACAGTTACCAAAGGGCAAGGGACTGTGGTGGATAGTTGAGAATGGAGGGATAATGGGAGAGGGAAAGAAAGCGTGCATTACGATTAGCACGTATAATGTGGGAGCGGGGTCACAGGGAGGGCTGTACAACACAGAGAAGACAAGTAGTGATTCTACAGTATCTTTTTATGCTCATGGAGAGTGACTGCAATGGGGTATCTTCCGGGAATCTTAGTGATCGGGGGAGTCAAGTAAATATAATGTTACTCATGCAATTGTATAATAATGACAGATAGATAGGTAGTTAGCTAGATGGAAAGACAGATAAATGAATGAATGCATAAATAAATAAATCCATATAAAGGAAGACAGAAAGAAAGTTAGATAGAATGTTAGAGAGACTGAAAAATAGATGGATAGATAGATAGATAGATGGATAAATAGATAGATACGTAGATAGAAAGAAAGATGAATGAATACATGACTAAATAAATACATACATGAGAGGGAAGGAAGGAAGGAAGGAGGGAGGGAGGGAGGGAGGGAGGAAGAAAGGAAGGAAGGAAGGAAGGAAGGAAGGAAGGAAGGAGCAAAGCACCAGCCCAGTTTTAAAAATCTACAATGATATGAGCTACATGATGGTTACTACACTCCCCAGATCAAGTCCACGGAACATACTCCATTACAGTCAGTGTCCATCAGCTTAGCAAGATGCTACAGAATCACTACTTAAACTCTCTGTACTATACTGACTTTCCCGTGGGACCTCCCCACACATAATGTGAGCTGGTCGTAATGCCCCCTGTACACCCTTCTCCCTCCCTTCCCAACCAGCCTTCCTAGTCCCTTACTTCCATAAATTAGTGATGGGGAGGGTCAAGTAAACATAATGTTACTCATGTAGTTGTAGACTAATGATAAATAAACAATAAGTAAGTAAGTACATATATGAATACATACATAAAAAATAAAGAATAGAATACAGCAGACCAGTTTAGAAGAGACATGTGCACCCCTATGTTTATCACAGCACTATACACAATAGCCACGGTAAGTGTCCATCAGTAGATGAACAGTGGAATATTATTCAGCCAGATGAAGAAAACCAACCCTACCATTTCAACAACATGGATGGAGCTAGAGGGTATTATGCTCAGTGAAATAAGCCACGCAGAAAACAAAAAGTGTCAAATGATTTCACTCACCTATGGAGTATAAAAAAAAGAAAGAGAGTGAAAGAACAAGACAGTAGTAGCCTCACCGAACCCAGGAAGGGACTCACGCTTACGAACGGGAATGTGACTGAGGAGGATGGGTTGGAAAGGAGAGAAGAGAGGGAAAATGGGGCATTACGAGTAGCACACATAATGTGGGCAGGCGGCAGGTATGGTCAAGGCAGTATAACACAGCAAAGATCAGTAGCACTTCTACAGCATATTCCTGGGCTGATGGACATTGACTCTTAAGGGCTATGTGTGGGGGGGACTTGGTAATGGGGGTAGTCTAACAACCATAATGTTGCTCATGGAACTGTTTAGTACTGACACCAAAATAAAAGGAAACACACAGTACCTTGGGTCTGGATTCCAAGTTTACCTGATGCTGTCAAGTTGGTCAGTGTCCACCTCACCAGAATCACAGCTGCTCCTCTAAGCATACACATTCTGTCTCTAGGAAAGAGGCACCACTGTGACATCATGGAATTTCCAGGCAACAGTGCTGCTCTTGCAAACTCCACCCCCATGGCGGGCACTGCCCAGCCGTGGGGAGCTGCATCACAAGATGAACAGGGAATATTATTCACCATATAAATAATGATTTCACTCGTAATTGGAGTATCAGAACAAAGAAAATACTGAAGGATAAAACATGAGCAGCCTCACAGAAACCAGGAATGGACTACAAGTTACCAAAGGGAAAGAGACCGGGGTGGATAGTTGGGACAGGAGGGATAAAGGGAGAGGGAAAGAAAGTGTGCTTTACGATTAGCATGTATAATGTGGGAGGGGGGGTCACAGGGAGGGCTGTACAACACAGAGAAGACAAGTAGTGATTCTACAGTGTCTTACTATGCTCATGGACAGTGACTGCTAAGGGGTATGTGGGGGAATCTTCATGATGGGGCGAGTCTAATAAACATAATGTTACTCATGGAATTGTGTATTAATGACAGAAAGATAGACAGGAAGATAGATTAATAGATATAGATAGACAAGAAATGAATTAATGCATGAATAAATAAATATATATGTACATAAACACATACATTAAAAGAAAGAAAGCAGAAGCCCAGCTGAAAAAAGACACACAAACCCCTGTGTTTACCACAGCACTATTAACAACAGCCAATCTACAATAACAGGAGCTACATTAAGGTTACTACATGCCCCAGATAAAGTCCACCAAACATACCACATTACAGTCACTGTCTGTCAGCATAGTAAGATGCTATAGAATTACTATTTGAACTCTCTGTACTAGACAGACTTCCGCACGGGAGGTACCCACACACTATGTGAGCTAATCATAATGCCCCCTGTTCTCCCTTCTCCCTCCCTTCACAACCAGTCTTTCTAGTCCCTTAAGCTTTGGTAAATTGGTGATGGATGGAGTCTACTAAACATAATGATACTCATGTAGTTGTTGACTAATGACAAATGAGTAAATAATAAATAAGCAACTACATAAATGAATACATACATAAAAAAATAAATAATAAAATGCAGCAGTTCAGTTTAAAACAGACATGTGCACCCCTATGTTTAACACACCACTATTTATAATAACCAAGCTAAGTGTCCAACAGAAGATGAAAAGTGCAATTTTATTCAGCCAAAACAAAACAAGAAATCCTACCATTTACAACAACATGGATGGAGCTAGAGGGTAATATGTACAGTGAAATAAGCCAGGCGCAGAAAGACAGGTATCAAATGATATCACTAACCTCTCAGAAGGAGAAGCAAGAGAAACTGAGTGAACAAAACAGCACCAGATTCATAGAAGCCAAGATTGGACTAACATTTACCAAAGGGAAAGAGACCGGTGTGGATAGCTGGGACTGGACGGATAAGGGGAGAGGGAAAGAAAGCGTGCATTGCGATTAGCACGTATAATGTGGGGGTCGGGGTCCCAGAGAGGCCTGTACATCACAGAGAAGACAAGTAGTGATCTTACAGCATCTTACTATGCTGATGGACAGTGACTGTGAAGGGGTATGTGGGGAGATCTTGGTGAAGGGGGGAGCCTAGTAAACATAATGTCCTCCATGTAATTGTAGATTAATGATACCAAAATATTAAAAAAAATTATAAATTGAATTAAGGAATGCAGAAAAGTGGAGACGTTTCATAAAAGAAGAGATACAAATGGCCAAAGAGTCCATGGAAAATATTCAGCAACAGTAGTCATCAAAGAAGAGCAAATTAAAATAACAGAGTGACATCCCAAATATGCTAGAATGATTAAAAAAAACAAAACCTGACACTGCCAGACCTCAACTGTTGATCAATCTGGTGGGCATGTAAAATGGTACACCATTTTGGGAAAAAGATCTGGCAGTTTGGATAAACTTAAAAACATACTGCCCTCATGGCCCTGCAATTCCACTTGCAGGCTTTTACTCAAATGAAAATGGGTGCTTATGCTTACAAAAAGACCTATACACAAACCTTCTCAGAGACTATATTCACAGTAGGCCAAACTAAAAACAGGCTTCTTAAAACATCTGTGGTTTATTCATAGAAAGAAGTACTACTCATCAATAGAAAGGACTGAATCACCAATACAAGATGATTGAATCTCACAGACATGTTGTGTAAAAAACCTTATGCAAAAACAAACCGACAATTGCAGGCGCGCCGGTCGGGCGGTGGGCAGGGGCGTTGGGCATGGGCGGGGCCGAAGGTGCCGCGGGGCGGAGCCAGGAGGTGGCGAGGGGTGGGCGCGCCGGGCGCGGGGAGCTGTCAGCGGCCGCTCTCACAGGGCCGCGTCGCTGGCTGCACCCTTCCGCCAGGAGGAGGCCTTCAGGGAACTTGCGCGGCGGCGGCGGTTCGCTGTTTCCTGGGGAGGGAAGAGCGTTCGTATGAGCGAGGCCAGGCAGGAGGCCTACACTCGAGCGCCTCCCGAGCCCGTGCCCGCGCCCACACCCGCACCCGCTGGTCCCCAGCCCGGAGGTTCCTCGAGGTCGCCTCGGAGGCGGGCCCCGGCGGCGGCGGGCCCTGGCGGAAGCGGCTCAGCAGACAAGCGGCCTCAGGGTACCGGGCGCCGCCGGGGCCGCCGCGCAGGTGCCTTGGCAAAATGACCCCGGGGTCACCGCGGCGCGGTGCCTGATGGGGGAGGCCGGGGAGCCCCTGCGGACCTACCGAGAGAGCTCAGCAGCTTGCAGGGACAGGCGGGACGCCCGCTGGGAGCTCACCCTGCTGCAACCCTCGCCTCCCTTTTTTATTTTTCCTGGCTTTCATCGTTATCTAGTCAGGAATCCGCGGGTTTCTTTTCACTATCATTGATCAACAATTATATGAGCAATATTAGAGTTAGTAGACTCCCCAGATCATCAAGTTCCCTCCCTACCACATACCCTATTAGAGTCACTATCCGTCAGCATAGTACGATTCTATAGAATCACTACTTGACTTCTCTGTATTACACTGACTTCCACGTGGAACCCCTCCCACATTATGGGAGCTAATCTTAATGCCCCCTTTCCACCCTTCTGCTTCCCTTCCCAACCAGCCTTCCTAGACGCTTACCTTTGGAAAATTGGTGATGGGGGGAGTCTAGTAAACATAATGTTACCCATGTAATTGGAGATTAATGACAAGTAAATAAATAAATAAATGATAGAATGCAGCAGCCCAGTTTTCAAAAGACATGTGCGCCCCTATGTCTATCACAGCACTATTCACAATAGCCAAGCTAACTGTCCATCAGAAGATGAGCAGTGGAATATTATTAGGCCCTATGAAGAACAGAAATCCCATCACTTGCAACAACATGGATGGAGCTAGAGGGTATTATGCACAGTGAAATAAACCCAGTGGAGAAAGACAAGTATGAAGTGATTTCACCAACATTTGGAAAAGGAAATCCAAGAGAAACTGCATGAACAAAAGGGCACTAGATTCACAGAACCCAAGAAGACACTGACAGTTACCAAAGGGCAAGGGACTGTGGTGGATAGTTGAGAATGGAGGGATAATGGGAGAGAGAAAGAAAGCGTGCATTACGATTAGCACGTATAATGTGGGAGCGGGGTCACAGGGAGGGCTGTACAACACAGAGAAGACAAGTAGTGATTCTACAGTATCTTATTATGCTCATGGAGAGTGACTGCAATGGGGTATCTTCCGGGAATCTTAGTGATCGGGGGAGTCAAGTAAATATAATGTTACTCATGCAATTGTATAATAATGACAGATAGATAGGTAGTTAGCTAGATGGAAAGACAGATAAATGAATGAATGCATAAATAAATAAATCCATATAAAGGAAGACAGAAAGAAAGTTAGATAGAATGTTAGAGAGACTGAAAAATAGATGGATAGATAGATAGATAGATGGATAAATAGATAGATACGTAGATAGAAAGAAAGATGAATGAATACATGACTAAATAAATACATACATGAGAGGGAAGGAAGGAAGGAAGGAGGGAGGGAGGGAGGGAGGGAGGAAGAAAGGAAGGAAGGAAGGAAGGAAGGAAGGAGCAAAGCACCAGCCCAGTTTTAAAAATCTACAATGATATGAGCTACATGATGGTTACTACACTCCCCAGATCAAGTCCACGCAACATACTCCATTACAGTCAGTGTCCATCAGCTTAGCAAGATGCTACAGAATCACGACTTAAACTCTCTGTACTATACTGACTTTCCCGTGGGACCTCCCCACACATAATGTGAGCTGGTCGTAATGCCCCCTGTACACCCTTCTCCCTCCCTTCCCAACCAGCATTCCTAGTCCCTTACTTCCATAAATTAGTGATGGGGAGGGTCAAGTAAACATAATGTTACTCATGTAGTTGTAGACTAATGATAAATAAACAATAAGTAAGTAAGTACATATATGAATACATACATAAAAAATAAAGAATAGAATACAGCAGACCAGTTTAGAAGAGACATGTGCACCCCTATGTTTATCACAGCACTATACACAATAGCCACGGTAAGTGTCCATCAGTAGATGAACAGTGGAATATTATTCAGCCAGATGAAGAAAACCAACCCTACCATTTCAACAACATGGATGGAGCTAGAGGGTATTATGCTCAGTGAAATAAGCCACGCAGAAAACAAAAAGTGTCAAATGATTTCACTCACCTATGGAGTATAAAAAAAAGAAAGAGAGTGAAAGAACAAGACAGTAGTAGCCTCACCGAACCCAGGAAGGGACTCACGGTTACGAACGGGAATGTGACTGAGGAGGATGGGTTGGAAAGGAGAGAAGAGAGGGAAAATGGGGCATTACGAGTAGCACACATAATGTGGGCAGGCGGCAGGTATGGTCAAGGCAGTATAACACCGCAAAGATCAGTCGCACTTCTACAGCATATTCCTGGGCTGGCGGACATTGACTCTTAAGGGCTATGTGTGGTGGGGACTTGGTAATGGGGGTAGTCTAACAACCATAATGTTGCTCATGGAACTGTTTAGTACTGACACCAAAATAAAAGGAAACACACAGTACCTTGGGTTTGGATTCCAAGTTTACCTGATGCTGTCAAGTTGGTCAGTGTCCACCTCACCAGAATCACAGCTGCTCCTCTAAGCATACACATTCTTTCTCTAGGAAAGAGGCACCACTGTGACATCATGGAATTTCCAGGCAACAGTGCTGCTCTTGCAAACTCCACCCCCATGGCGGGCACTGCCCAGCCGTGGGGAGCTGCATCACAAGATGAACAGGGAATATTATTCACCATATAAATAATGATTTCACTCGTAATTGGAGTATCAGAACAAAGAAAATACTGAAGGAGAAAACATGAGCAGCCTCACAGAAACCAGGAATGGACTACAAGTTACCAAAGGGAAAGAGACCGGGGTGGATAGTTGGGACAGGAGGGATAAAGGGAGAGGGAAAGAAAGTGTGCTTTACGATTAGCATGTATAATGTGGGAGGGGGGGTCACAGGGAGGGCTGTACAACACAGAGAAGACAAGTAGTGATTCTACAGTGTCTTACTATGCTCATGGACAGTGACTGCTAAGGGGTATGTGGGGGAATCTTCATGATGGGGGGACTCTAATAAACATAATGGTACTCATGGTATTGTGTATTAATGACAGAAAGATAGACAGGAAGATAGATTAATAGATATAGATAGACAAGAAATGAATTAATGCATGAATAAATAAATATATATGTACATAAACACATACATAAAAAGAAAGAAAGCAGAAGCCCAGCTGAAAAAAGACACACAAACCCCTGTGTTTACCACAGCACTATTAACAACAGCCAATCTACAAAAACAGGAGCTACATTAAGGTTACTACATGCCCCAGATAAAGTCCACCAAACATACCACATTACAGTCACTGTCTGTCAGCATAGTAAGATGCTATAGAATTACTATTTGAACTCTCTGTACTAGACAGACTTCCGCACGGGAGGTACCCACACACTATGTGAGCTAATCATAATGCCCCCTGTTCTCCCTTCTCCCTCCCTTCACAACCAGTCTTTCTAGTCCCTTAAGCTTTGGTAAATTGGTGATGGATGGAGTCTACTAAACATAATGATACTCATGTAGTTGTTGACTAATGACAAATGAGTAAATAATAAATAAGCAACTACATAAATGAATACATACATAAAAAAATAAATAATAAAATGCAGGAGTCCAGTTTAAAACAGACATGTGCACCCCTATGTTTAACACACCACTATTTATAATAACCAAGCTAAGTGTCCAACAGAAGATGAAAAGTGCAATTTTATTCAGCCAAAACAAAACAAGAAATCCTACCATTTACAACAACATGAATGGAGCTAGAGGGTAATATGTACAGTGAAATAACCCAGGCGCAGAAAGACAGGTATCAAATGATATCACTAACCTCTCAGAAGGAGAAGCAAGAGAAACTGAGTGAACAAAACAGCACCAGATTCATAGAAGCCAAGAATGGACTAACATTTACCAAAGGGAAAGAGACCGGTGTGGATAGCTGGGACTGGACGGATAAGGGGAGAGGGAAAGAAAGCGTGCATTGCGATTAGCACGTATAATGTGGGGGTCGGGGTCCCAGAGAGGCCTGTACATCACAGAGAAGACAAGTAGTGATCTTACAGCATCTTACTATGCTGATGGACAGTGACTGTGAAGGGGTATGTGGGGAGATCTTGGTGAAGGGGGGAGCCTAGTAAACATAATGTCCTCCATGTAATTGTAGATTAATGATACCAAAATATTTAAAAAAATTATAAATTGAATTAAGGAATGCAGAAAAGTGGAGACGTTTCATAAAAGAAGAGATACAAATGGCCAAAGAGACCATGGAAAAATATTCAGCAACAGTAGTCATCAAAGAAGAGCAAATTAAAATAACAGTGTGACATCCCAAATATGCTAGAATGATTAAAAAAAACAAAACCTGACACTGCCAGACCTCAACTGTTGATCAATCTGGTGGGCATGTAAAATGGTATACCATTTTGGGAAAAAGATCTGGCAGTTTGGATAAACTTAAAAACATACTGACCTTATGGCCCTGCAATTCCACTTGTAAGCTTTTACTCAAATGAAAATGGGTGCTTATGCTTACAAAAAGACCTATACACAAACCTTCTCAGAGACTATATTCACAGTAGGCCAAACTAAAAACAGGCTTCTTAAAACATCTGTGGTTTATTCATAGAAAGAAGTACTACTCATCAATAGAAAGGACTGAATCACCAATACAAGGTGATTGAATCTCACAGACATGTTGTGTAAAAAACCTTATGCAAAAACAAACCGACAATTGCAGGCGCGCCGGTCGGGCGGTGGGCAGGGGCGTTGGGCATGGGCGGGGCCGAAGGCGCCGCGGGGCGGAGCCAGGAGGTGGCGAGGGGTGGGCGCGCCGGGCGCGGGGAGCTGTCAGCGGCCGCTCTCACAGGGCCGCGTCGCTGGCTGCACCCTTCCGCCAGGAGGAGGCCTTCAGGGAACTTGCGCGGCGGCGGCGGTTCGCTGCTTCCTGGGGAGGGAGGAGCGTTCGTGTGAGCGAGGCCAGGCAGGAGGCCTACACTCGAGCGCCTCCCGAGCCCGTGCCCGCGCCCACACCCGCAGCCGCTGGTCCCCAGCCCGGAGGTTCCTCGAGGTCGCCTCGGAGGCGGGCCCCGGCGGCGGCGGGCCCTGGCGAAAGCGGCTCAGCAGACAAGCGGCCTCAGGGTACCGGGCGCCGCCTGGGCCGCCGCGCAGGTGCCTTGGCAAAATGACCCCGGGGTCACCGCGGCGCGGTGCCTGATGGGGGAGGCCGGGGAGCCCCTGCGGACCTACCGAGAGAGCTCAGCAGCTTGCAGGGACAGGCGGGACGCCCGCTGGGAGCTCACCCTGCTGCAACCCTCGCCTCCCTTTTTTATTTTTCCTGGCTTTCATCGTTATCTAGTCAGGAATCCGCGGGTTTCTTTTCACTATCATTGATCAACAATTATATGAGCAATATTAGAGTTAGTAGACTCCCCAGATCATCAAGTTCCCTCCCTACCGCATACCCTATTAGAGTCACTATCCGTCAGCATAGTACGATTCTATAGAATCACTACTTGACTTCTCTGTATTACACTGACTTCCACGTGGAACCCCTCCCACATTATGGGAGCTAATCTTAATGCCCCCTTTCCACCCTTCTGCTTCCCTTCCCAACCAGCCTTCCTAGACGCTTACCTTTGGAAAATTGGTGATGGGGGGAGTCTAGTTAACATAATGTTACCCATGTAATTGGAGATTAATGACAAGTAACTAAATAAATAAATGATAGAATGCAGCAGCCCAGTTTTCAAAAGACATGTGCGCCCCTATGTCTATCACAGCACTATTCACAATAGCCAAGCTAACTGTCCATCAGAAGATGAGCAGTGGAATATTATTAGGCCCTATGAAGAACAGAAATCCCATCACTTGCAACAACATGGATGGAGCTAGAGGGTATTATGCACAGTGAAATAAACCCAGTGGAGAAAGACAAGTATGAAGTGATTTCACCAACATTTGGAAAAGGAAATCCAAGAGAAACTGCATGAACAAAAGGGCACTAGATTCACAGAACCCAAGAAGACACTGACAGTTACCAAAGGGCAAGGGACTGTGGTGGATAGTTGAGAATGGAGGGATAATGGGAGAGGGAAAGAAAGCGTGCATTACGATTAGCACGTATAATGTGGGAGCGGGGTCACAGGGAGGGCTGTACAACACAGAGAAGACAAGTAGTGATTCTACAGTATCTTTTTATGCTCATGGAGAGTGACTGCAATGGGGTATCTTCCGGGAATCTTAGTGATCGGGGGAGTCAAGTAAATATAATGTTACTCATGCAATTGTATAATAATGACAGATAGATAGGTAGTTAGCTAGATGGAAAGACAGATAAATGAATGAATGCATAAATAAATAAATCCATATAAAGGAAGACAGAAAGAAAGTTAGATAGAATGTTAGAGAGACTGAAAAATAGATGGATAGATAGATAGATAGATGGATAAATAGATAGATACGTAGATAGAAAGAAAGATGAATGAATACATGACTAAATAAATACATACATGAGAGGGAAGGAAGGAAGGAAGGAGGGAGGGAGGGAGGGAGGGAGGAAGAAAGGAAGGAAGGAAGGAAGGAAGGAAGGAAGGAAGGAGCAAAGCACCAGCCCAGTTTTAAAAATCTACAATGATATGAGCTACATGATGGTTACTACACTCCCCAGATCAAGTCCACGCAACATACTCCATTACAGTCAGTGTCCATCAGCTTAGCAAGATGCTACAGAATCACTACTTAAACTCTCTGTACTATACTGACTTTCCCGTGGGACCTCCCCACACATAATGTGAGCTGGTCGTAATGCCCCCTGTACACCCTTCTCCCTCCCTTCCCAACCAGCCTTCCTAGTCCCTTACTTCCATAAATTAGTGATGGGGAGGGTCAAGTAAACATAATGTTACTCATGTAGTTGTAGACTAATGATAAATAAACAATAAGTAAGTAAGTACATATATGAATACATACATAAAAAATAAAGAATAGAATACAGCAGACCAGTTTAGAAGAGACATGTGCACCCCTATGTTTATCACAGCACTATACACAATAGCCACGGTAAGTGTCCATCAGTAGATGAACAGTGGAATATTATTCAGCCAGATGAAGAAAACCAACCCTACCATTTCAACAACATGGATGGAGCTAGAGGGTATTATGCTCAGTGAAATAAGCCACGCAGAAAACAAAAAGTGTCAAATGATTTCACTCACCTATGGAGTATAAAAAAAAGAAAGAGAGTGAAAGAACAAGACAGTAGTAGCCTCACCGAACCCAGGAAGGGACTCACGCTTACGAACGGGAATGTGACTGAGGAGGATGGGTTGGAAAGGAGAGAAGAGAGGGAAAATGGGGCATTACGAGTAGCACACATAATGTGGGCAGGCGGCAGGTATGGTCAAGGCAGTATAACACAGCAAAGATCAGTAGCACTTCTACAGCATATTCCTGGGCTGATGGACATTGACTCTTAAGGGCTATGTGTGGGGGGGACTTGGTAATGTGGGTAGTCTAACAACCATAATGTTGCTCATGGAACTGTTTAGTACTGACACCAAAATAAAAGGAAACACACAGTACCTTGGGTCTGGATTCCAAGTTTACCTGATGCTGTCAAGTTGGTCAGTGTCCACCTCACCAGAATTACAGCTGCTCCTCTAAGCATACACATTCTGTCTCTAGGAAAGAGGCACCACTGTGACATCATGGAATTTCCAGGCAACAGTGCTGCTCTTGCAAACTCCACCCCCATGGCGGGCACTGCCCAGCCGTGGGGAGCTGCATCACAAGATGAACAGGGAATATTATTCACCATATAAATAATGATTTCACTCGTAATTGGAGTATCAGAACAAAGAAAATACTGAAGGATAAAACATGAGCAGCCTCACAGAAACCAGGAATGGACTACAAGTTACCAAAGGGAAAGAGACCGGGGTGGATAGTTGGGACAGGAGGGATAAAGGGAGAGGGAAAGAAAGTGTGCTTTACGATTAGCATGTATAATGTGGGAGGGGGGGTCACAGGGAGGGCTGTACAACACAGAGAAGACAAGTAGTGATTCTACAGTGTCTTACTATGCTCATGGACAGTGACTGCTAAGGGGTATGTGGGGGAATCTTCATGATGGGGCGAGTCTAATAAACATAATGTTACTCATGGAATTGTGTATTAATGACAGAAAGATAGACAGGAAGATAGATTAATAGATATAGATAGACAAGAAATGAATTAATGCATGAATAAATAAATATATATGTACATAAACACATACATTAAAAGAAAGAAAGCAGAAGCCCAGCTGAAAAAAGACACACAAACCCCTGTGTTTACCACAGCACTATTAACAACAGCCAATCTACAATAACAGGAGCTACATTAAGGTTACTACATGCCCCAGATAAAGTCCACCAAACATACCACATTACAGTCACTGTCTGTCAGCATAGTAAGATGCTATAGAATTACTATTTGAACTCTCTGTACTAGACAGACTTCCGCACGGGAGGTACCCACACACTATGTGAGCTAATCATAATGCCCCCTGTTCTCCCTTCTCCCTCCCTTCACAACCAGTCTTTCTAGTCCCTTAAGCTTTGGTAAATTGGTGATGGATGGAGTCTACTAAACATAATGATACTCATGTAGTTGTTGACTAATGACAAATGAGTAAATAATAAATAAGCAACTACATAAATGAATACATACATAAAAAAATAAATAATAAAATGCAGCAGTTCAGTTTAAAACAGACATGTGCACCCCTATGTTTAACACACCACTATTTATAATAACCAAGCTAAGTGTCCAACAGAAGATGAAAAGTGCAATTTTATTCAGCCAAAACAAAACAAGAAATCCTACCATTTACAACAACATGGATGGAGCTAGAGGGTAATATGTACAGTGAAATAAGCCAGGCGCAGAAAGACAGGTATCAAATGATATCACTAACCTCTCAGAAGGAGAAGCAAGAGAAACTGAGTGAACAAAACAGCACCAGATTCATAGAAGCCAAGATTGGACTAACATTTACCAAAGGGAAAGAGACCGGTGTGGATAGCTGGGACTGGACGGATAAGGGGAGAGGGAAAGAAAGCGTGCATTGCGATTAGCACGTATAATGTGGGGGTCGGGGTCCCAGAGAGGCCTGTACATCACAGAGAAGACAAGTAGTGATCTTACAGCATCTTACTATGCTGATGGACAGTGACTGTGAAGGGGTATGTGGGGAGATCTTGGTGAAGGGGGGAGCCTAGTAAACATAATGTCCTCCATGTAATTGTAGATTAATGATACCAAAATATTAAAAAAAATTATAAATTGAATTAAGGAATGCAGAAAAGTGGAGACGTTTCATAAAAGAAGAGATACAAATGGCCAAAGAGTCCATGGAAAATATTCAGCAACAGTAGTCATCAAAGAAGAGCAAATTAAAATAACAGAGTGACATCCCAAATATGCTAGAATGATTAAAAAAAACAAAACCTGACACTGCCAGACCTCAACTGTTGATCAATCTGGTGGGCATGTAAAATGGTACACCATTTTGGGAAAAAGATCTGGCAGTTTGGATAAACTTAAAAACATACTGCCCTCATGGCCCTGCAATTCCACTTGCAGGCTTTTACTCAAATGAAAATGGGTGCTTATGCTTACAAAAAGACCTATACACAAACCTTCTCAGAGACTATATTCACAGTAGGCCAAACTAAAAACAGGCTTCTTAAAACATCTGTGGTTTATTCATAGAAAGAAGTACTACTCATCAATAGAAAGGACTGAATCACCAATACAAGATGATTGAATCTCACAGACATGTTGTGTAAAAAACCTTATGCAAAAACAAACCGACAATTGCAGGCGCGCCGGTCGGGCGGTGGGCAGGGGCGTTGGGCATGGGCGGGGCCGAAGGTGCCGCGGGGCGGAGCCAGGAGGTGGCGAGGGGTGGGCGCGCCGGGCGCGGGGAGCTGTCAGCGGCCGCTCTCACAGGGCCGCGTCGCTGGCTGCACCCTTCCGCCAGGAGGAGGCCTTCAGGGAACTTGCGCGGCGGCGGCGGTTCGCTGTTTCCTGGGGAGGGAAGAGCGTTCGTATGAGCGAGGCCAGGCAGGAGGCCTACACTCGAGCGCCTCCCGAGCCCGTGCCCGCGCCCACACCCGCACCCGCTGGTCCCCAGCCCGGAGGTTCCTCGAGGTCGCCTCGGAGGCGGGCCCCGGCGGCGGCGGGCCCTGGCGGAAGCGGCTCAGCAGACAAGCGGCCTCAGGGTACCGGGCGCCGCCGGGGCCGCCGCGCAGGTGCCTTGGCAAAATGACCCCGGGGTCACCGCGGCGCGGTGCCTGATGGGGGAGGCCGGGGAGCCCCTGCGGACCTACCGAGAGAGCTCAGCAGCTTGCAGGGACAGGCGGGACGCCCGCTGGGAGCTCACCCTGCTGCAACCCTCGCCTCCCTTTTTTATTTTTCCTGGCTTTCATCGTTATCTAGTCAGGAATCCGCGGGTTTCTTTTCACTATCATTGATCAACAATTATATGAGCAATATTAGAGTTAGTAGACTCCCCAGATCATCAAGTTCCCTCCCTACCACATACCCTATTAGAGTCACTATCCGTCAGCATAGTACGATTCTATAGAATCACTACTTGACTTCTCTGTATTACACTGACTTCCACGTGGAACCCCTCCCACATTATGGGAGCTAATCTTAATGCCCCCTTTCCACCCTTCTGCTTCCCTTCCCAACCAGCCTTCCTAGACGCTTACCTTTGGAAAATTGGTGATGGGGGGAGTCTAGTAAACATAATGTTACCCATGTAATTGGAGATTAATGACAAGTAAATAAATAAATAAATGATAGAATGCAGCAGCCCAGTTTTCAAAAGACATGTGCGCCCCTATGTCTATCACAGCACTATTCACAATAGCCAAGCTAACTGTCCATCAGAAGATGAGCAGTGGAATATTATTAGGCCCTATGAAGAACAGAAATCCCATCACTTGCAACAACATGGATGGAGCTAGAGGGTATTATGCACAGTGAAATAAACCCAGTGGAGAAAGACAAGTATGAAGTGATTTCACCAACATTTGGAAAAGGAAATCCAAGAGAAACTGCATGAACAAAAGGGCACTAGATTCACAGAACCCAAGAAGACACTGACAGTTACCAAAGGGCAAGGGACTGTGGTGGATAGTTGAGAATGGAGGGATAATGGGAGAGAGAAAGAAAGCGTGCATTACGATTAGCACGTATAATGTGGGAGCGGGGTCACAGGGAGGGCTGTACAACACAGAGAAGACAAGTAGTGATTCTACAGTATCTTATTATGCTCATGGAGAGTGACTGCAATGGGGTATCTTCCGGGAATCTTAGTGATCGGGGGAGTCAAGTAAATATAATGTTACTCATGCAATTGTATAATAATGACAGATAGATAGGTAGTTAGCTAGATGGAAAGACAGATAAATGAATGAATGCATAAATAAATAAATCCATATAAAGGAAGACAGAAAGAAAGTTAGATAGAATGTTAGAGAGACTGAAAAATAGATGGATAGATAGATAGATAGATGGATAAATAGATAGATACGTAGATAGAAAGAAAGATGAATGAATACATGACTAAATAAATACATACATGAGAGGGAAGGAAGGAAGGAAGGAGGGAGGGAGGGAGGGAGGGAGGAAGAAAGGAAGGAAGGAAGGAAGGAAGGAAGGAGCAAAGCACCAGCCCAGTTTTAAAAATCTACAATGATATGAGCTACATGATGGTTACTACACTCCCCAGATCAAGTCCACGCAACATACTCCATTACAGTCAGTGTCCATCAGCTTAGCAAGATGCTACAGAATCACGACTTAAACTCTCTGTACTATACTGACTTTCCCGTGGGACCTCCCCACACATAATGTGAGCTGGTCGTAATGCCCCCTGTACACCCTTCTCCCTCCCTTCCCAACCAGCATTCCTAGTCCCTTACTTCCATAAATTAGTGATGGGGAGGGTCAAGTAAACATAATGTTACTCATGTAGTTGTAGACTAATGATAAATAAACAATAAGTAAGTAAGTACATATATGAATACATACATAAAAAATAAAGAATAGAATACAGCAGACCAGTTTAGAAGAGACATGTGCACCCCTATGTTTATCACAGCACTATACACAATAGCCACGGTAAGTGTCCATCAGTAGATGAACAGTGGAATATTATTCAGCCAGATGAAGAAAACCAACCCTACCATTTCAACAACATGGATGGAGCTAGAGGGTATTATGCTCAGTGAAATAAGCCACGCAGAAAACAAAAAGTGTCAAATGATTTCACTCACCTATGGAGTATAAACAAAAGAAAGAGAGTGAAAGAACAAGACAGTAGTAGCCTCACCGAACCCAGGAAGGGACTCACGGTTACGAACGGGAATGTGACTGAGGAGGATGGGTTGGAAAGGAGAGAAGAGAGGGAAAATGGGGCATTACGAGTAGCACACATAATGTGGGCAGGCGGCAGGTATGGTCAAGGCAGTATAACACCGCAAAGATCAGTCGCACTTCTACAGCATATTCCTGGGCTGGCGGACATTGACTCTTAAGGGCTATGTGTGGTGGGGACTTGGTAATGGGGGTAGTCTAACAACCATAATGTTGCTCATGGAACTGTTTAGTACTGACACCAAAATAAAAGGAAACACACAGTACCTTGGGTTTGGATTCCAAGTTTACCTGATGCTGTCAAGTTGGTCAGTGTCCACCTCACCAGAATCACAGCTGCTCCTCTAAGCATACACATTCTTTCTCTAGGAAAGAGGCACCACTGTGACATCATGGAATTTCCAGGCAACAGTGCTGCTCTTGCAAACTCCACCCCCATGGCGGGCACTGCCCAGCCGTGGGGAGCTGCATCACAAGATGAACAGGGAATATTATTCACCATATAAATAATGATTTCACTCGTAATTGGAGTATCAGAACAAAGAAAATACTGAAGGAGAAAACATGAGCAGCCTCACAGAAACCAGGAATGGACTACAAGTTACCAAAGGGAAAGAGACCGGGGTGGATAGTTGGGACAGGAGGGATAAAGGGAGAGGGAAAGAAAGTGTGCTTTACGATTAGCATGTATAATGTGGGAGGGGGGGTCACAGGGAGGGCTGTACAACACAGAGAAGACAAGTAGTGATTCTACAGTGTCTTACTATGCTCATGGACAGTGACTGCTAAGGGGTATGTGGGGGAATCTTCATGATGGGGGGACTCTAATAAACATAATGGTACTCATGGTATTGTGTATTAATGACAGAAAGATAGACAGGAAGATAGATTAATAGATATAGATAGACAAGAAATGAATTAATGCATGAATAAATAAATATATATGTACATAAACACATACATAAAAAGAAAGAAAGCAGAAGCCCAGCTGAAAAAAGACACACAAACCCCTGTGTTTACCACAGCACTATTAACAACAGCCAATCTACAAAAACAGGAGCTACATTAAGGTTACTACATGCCCCAGATAAAGTCCACCAAACATACCACATTACAGTCACTGTCTGTCAGCATAGTAAGATGCTATAGAATTACTATTTGAACTCTCTGTACTAGACAGACTTCCGCACGGGAGGTACCCACACACTATGTGAGCTAATCATAATGCCCCCTGTTCTCCCTTCTCCCTCCCTTCACAACCAGTCTTTCTAGTCCCTTAAGCTTTGGTAAATTGGTGATGGATGGAGTCTACTAAACATAATGATACTCATGTAGTTGTTGACTAATGACAAATGAGTAAATAATAAATAAGCAACTACATAAATGAATACATACATAAAAAAATAAATAATAAAATGCAGGAGTCCAGTTTAAAACAGACATGTGCACCCCTATGTTTAACACACCACTATTTATAATAACCAAGCTAAGTGTCCAACAGAAGATGAAAAGTGCAATTTTATTCAGCCAAAACAAAACAAGAAATCCTACCATTTACAACAACATGAATGGAGCTAGAGGGTAATATGTACAGTGAAATAACCCAGGCGCAGAAAGACAGGTATCAAATGATATCACTAACCTCTCAGAAGGAGAAGCAAGAGAAACTGAGTGAACAAAACAGCACCAGATTCATAGAAGCCAAGAATGGACTAACATTTACCAAAGGGAAAGAGACCGGTGTGGATAGCTGGGACTGGACGGATAAGGGGAGAGGGAAAGAAAGCGTGCATTGCGATTAGCACGTATAATGTGGGGGTCGGGGTCCCAGAGAGGCCTGTACATCACAGAGAAGACAAGTAGTGATCTTACAGCATCTTACTATGCTGATGGACAGTGACTGTGAAGGGGTATGTGGGGAGATCTTGGTGAAGGGGGGAGCCTAGTAAACATAATGTCCTCCATGTAATTGTAGATTAATGATACCAAAATATTTAAAAAAATTATAAATTGAATTAAGGAATGCAGAAAAGTGGAGACGTTTCATAAAAGAAGAGATACAAATGGCCAAAGAGACCATGGAAAAATATTCAGCAACAGTAGTCATCAAAGAAGAGCAAATTAAAATAACAGTGTGACATCCCAAATATGCTAGAATGATTAAAAAAAACAAAACCTGACACTGCCAGACCTCAACTGTTGATCAATCTGGTGGGCATGTAAAATGGTATACCATTTTGGGAAAAAGATCTGGCAGTTTGGATAAACTTAAAAACATACTGACCTTATGGCCCTGCAATTCCACTTGTAAGCTTTTACTCAAATGAAAATGGGTGCTTATGCTTACAAAAAGACCTATACACAAACCTTCTCAGAGACTATATTCACAGTAGGCCAAACTAAAAACAGGCTTCTTAAAACATCTGTGGTTTATTCATAGAAAGAAGTACTACTCATCAATAGAAAGGACTGAATCACCAATACAAGGTGATTGAATCTCACAGACATGTTGTGTAAAAAACCTTATGCAAAAACAAACCGACAATTGCAGGCGCGCCGGTCGGGCGGTGGGCAGGGGCGTTGGGCATGGGCGGGGCCGAAGGCGCCGCGGGGCGGAGCCAGGAGGTGGCGAGGGGTGGGCGCGCCGGGCGCGGGGAGCTGTCAGCGGCCGCTCTCACAGGGCCGCGTCGCTGGCTGCACCCTTCCGCCAGGAGGAGGCCTTCAGGGAACTTGCGCGGCGGCGGCGGTTCGCTGCTTCCTGGGGAGGGAGGAGCGTTCGTGTGAGCGAGGCCAGGCAGGAGGCCTACACTCGAGCGCCTCCCGAGCCCGTGCCCGCGCCCACACCCGCAGCCGCTGGTCCCCAGCCCGGAGGTTCCTCGAGGTCGCCTCGGAGGCGGGCCCCGGCGGCGGCGGGCCCTGGCGAAAGCGGCTCAGCAGACAAGCGGCCTCAGGGTACCGGGCGCCGCCTGGGCCGCCGCGCAGGTGCCTTGGCAAAATGACCCCGGGGTCACCGCGGCGCGGTGCCTGATGGGGGAGGCCGGGGAGCCCCTGCGGACCTACCGAGAGAGCTCAGCAGCTTGCAGGGACAGGCGGGACGCCCGCTGGGAGCTCACCCTGCTGCAACCCTCGCCTCCCTTTTTTATTTTTCCTGGCTTTCATCGTTATCTAGTCAGGAATCCGCGGGTTTCTTTTCACTATCATTGATCAACAATTATATGAGCAATATTAGAGTTAGTAGACTCCCCAGATCATCAAGTTCCCTCCCTACCGCATACCCTATTAGAGTCACTATCCGTCAGCATAGTACGATTCTATAGAATCACTACTTGACTTCTCTGTATTACACTGACTTCCACGTGGAACCCCTCCCACATTATGGGAGCTAATCTTAATGCCCCCTTTCCACCCTTCTGCTTCCCTTCCCAACCAGCCTTCCTAGACGCTTACCTTTGGAAAATTGGTGATGGGGGGAGTCTAGTTAACATAATGTTACCCATGTAATTGGAGATTAATGACAAGTAACTAAATAAATAAATGATAGAATGCAGCAGCCCAGTTTTCAAAAGACATGTGCGCCCCTATGTCTATCACAGCACTATTCACAATAGCCAAGCTAACTGTCCATCAGAAGATGAGCAGTGGAATATTATTAGGCCCTATGAAGAACAGAAATCCCATCACTTGCAACAACATGGATGGAGCTAGAGGGTATTATGCATAGTGAAATAAACCCAGTGGAGAAAGACAAGTATGAAGTGATTTCACCAACCTTTGGAAAAGGAAATCCAAGAGAAACTGCATGAACAAAAGGGCACTAGATTCACAGAACCCAAGAAGACACTGACAGTTACCAAAGGGCAAGGGACTGTGGTGGATAGTTGAGAATGGAGGGATAATGGGAGAGGGAAAGAAAGCGTGCATTACGATTAGCACGTATAATGTGGGAGCGGGGTCACAGGGAGGGCTGTACAACACAGAGAAGACAAGTAGTGATTCTACAGTATCTTTTTATGCTCATGGACAGTGACTGCAATGGGGTATCTTCCGGGAATCTTCGTGATCGGGGGAGTCAAGTAAATATAATGTTACTCATGCAATTGTATAATAATGACAGATAGATAGGTAGTTAGCTAGATGGAAAGACAGATAAATGAATGAATGCATAAATAAATAAATCCATATAAAGGAAGACAGAAAGAAAGTTAGATAGAATGTTAGAGAGACTGAAAAATAGATGGATAGATAGATAGATAGATGGATAAATAGATAGATACGTAGATAGAAAGAAAGATGAATGAATACATGACTAAATAAATACATACATGAGAGGGAAGGAAGGAAGGAAGGAGGGAGGGAGGGAGGGAGGGAGGAAGAAAGGAAGGAAGGAAGGAAGGAAGGAAGGAGCAAAGCACCAGCCCAGTTTTAAAAATCTACAATGATATGAGCTACATGATGGTTACTACACTCCCCAGATCAAGTCCACGCAACATACTCCATTACAGTCAGTGTCCATCAGCTTAGCAAGTTGCTACAGAATCACGACTTAAACTCTCTGTACTATACTGACTTTCCCGTGGGACCTCCCCACACATAATGTGAGCTGGTCGTAATGCCCCCTGTACACCCTTCTCCCTCCCTTCCCAACCAGCATTCCTAGTCCCTTACTTCCATAAATTAGTGATGGGGAGGGTCAAGTAAACATAATGTTACTCATGTAGTTGTAGACTAATGATAAATAAACAATAAGTAAGTAAGTACATATATGAATACATACATAAAAAATAAAGAATAGAATACAGCAGACCAGTTTAGAAGAGACATGTGCACCCCTATGTTTATCACAGCACTATACACAATAGCCACGGTAAGTGTCCATCAGTAGATGAACAGTGGAATATTATTCAGCCAGATGAAGAAAACCAACCCTACCATTTCAACAACATGGATGGAGCTAGAGGGTATTATGCTCAGTGAAATAAGCCACGCAGAAAACAAAAAGTGTCAAATGATTTCACTCACCTATGGAGTATAAAAAAAAGAAAGAGAGTGAAAGAACAAGACAGTAGTAGCCTCACCGAACCCAGGAAGGGACTCACGGTTACGAACGGGAATGTGACTGAGGAGGATGGGTTGGAAAGGAGAGAAGAGAGGGAAAATGGGGCATTACGAGTAGCACACATAATGTGGGCAGGCGGCAGGTATGGTCAAGGCAGTATAACACCGCAAAGATCAGTCGCACTTCTACAGCATATTCCTGGGCTGGCGGACATTGACTCTTAAGGGCTATGTGTGGTGGGGACTTGGTAATGGGGGTAGTCTAACAACCATAATGTTGCTCATGGAACTGTTTAGTACTGACACCAAAATAAAAGGAAACACACAGTACCTTGGGTTTGGATTCCAAGTTTACCTGATGCTGTCAAGTTGGTCAGTGTCCACCTCACCAGAATCACAGCTGCTCCTCTAAGCATACACATTCTGTCTCTAGGAAAGAGGCACCACTGGGACATCATGGAATTTCCAGGCAACAGTGCTGCTCTTGCAAACTCCACCCCCATGGCGGGCACTGCCCAGCCGTGGGGAGCTGCATCACAAGATGAACAGGGAATATTATTCACCATATAAATAATGATTTCACTCGTAATTGGAGTATCAGAACAAAGAAAATACTGAAGGAGAAAACATGAGCAGCCTCACAGAAACCAGGAATGGACTACAAGTTACCAAAGGGAAAGAGACCGGGGTGGATAGTTGGGACAGGAGGGATAAAGGGAGAGGGAAAGAAAGTGTGCTTTACGATTAGCATGTATAATGTGGGAGGGGGGGTCACAGGGAGGGCTGTACAACACAGAGAAGACAAGTAGTGATTCTACAGTGTCTTACTATGCTCATGGACAGTGACTGCTAAGGGGTATGTGGGGGAATCTTCATGATGGGGGGACTCTAATAAACATAATGGTACTCATGGTATTGTGTATTAATGACAGAAAGATAGACAGGAAGATAGATTAATAGATATAGATAGACAAGAAATGAATTAATGCATGAATAAATAAATATATATGTACATAAACACATACATAAAAAGAAAGAAAGCAGAAGCCCAGCTGAAAAAAGACACACAAACCCCTGTGTTTACCACAGCACTATTAACAACAGCCAATCTACAAAAACAGGAGCTACATTAAGGTTACTACATGCCCCAGATAAAGTCCACCAAACATACCACATTACAGTCACTGTCTGTCAGCATAGTAAGATGCTATAGAATTACTATTTGAACTCTCTGTACTAGACAGACTTCCGCACGGGAGGTACCCACACACTATGTGAGCTAATCATAATGCCCCCTGTTCTCCCTTCTCCCTCCCTTCACAACCAGTCTTTCTAGTCCCTTAAGCTTTGGTAAATTGGTGATGGATGGAGTCTACTAAACATAATGATACTCATGTAGTTGTTGACTAATGACAAATGAGTAAATAATAAATAAGCAACTACATAAATGAATACATACATAAAAAAATAAATAATAAAATGCAGGAGTCTAGTTTAAAACAGACATGTGCACCCCTATGTTTAACACACCACTATTTATAATAACCAAGCTAAGTGTCCAACAGAAGATGAAAAGTGCAATTTTATTCAGCCAAAACAAAACAAGAAATCCTACCATTTACAACAACATGAATGGAGCTAGAGGGTAATATGTACAGTGAAATAACCCAGGCGCAGAAAGACAGGTATCAAATGATATCACTAACCTCTCAGAAGGAGAAGCAAGAGAAACTGAGTGAACAAAACAGCACCAGATTCATAGAAGCCAAGAATGGACTAACATTTACCAAAGGGAAAGAGACCGGTGTGGATAGCTGGGACTGGACGGATAAGGGGAGAGGGAAAGAAAGCGTGCATTGCGATTAGCACGTATAATGTGGGGGTCGGGGTCCCAGAGAGGCCTGTACATCACAGGGAAGACAAGTAGTGATCTTACAGCATCTTACTATGCTGATGGACAGTGACTGTGAAGGGGTATGTGGGGAGATCTTGGTGAAGGGGGGAGCCTAGTAAACATAATGTCCTCCATGTAATTGTAGATTAATGATACCAAAATATTTAAAAAAATTATAAATTGAATTAAGGAATGCAGAAAAGTGGAGACGTTTCATAAAAGAAGAGATACAAATGGCCAAAGAGACCATGGAAAAATATTCAGCAACAGTAGTCATCAAAGAAGAGCAAATTAAAATAACAGTGTGACATCCCAAATATGCTAGAATGATTAAAAAAAACAAAACCTGACACTGCCAGACCTCAACTGTTGATCAATCTGGTGGGCATGTAAAATGGTATACCATTTTGGGAAAAAGATCTGGCAGTTTGGATAAACTTAAAAACATACTGACCTTATGGCCCTGCAATTCCACTTGTAAGCTTTTACTCAAATGAAAATGGGTGCTTATGCTTACAAAAAGACCTATACACAAACCTTCTCAGAGACTATATTCACAGTAGGCCAAACTAAAAACAGGCTTCTTAAAACATCTGTGGTTTATTCATAGAAAGAAGTACTACTCATCAATAGAAAGGACTGAATCACCAATACAAGGTGATTGAATCTCACAGACATGTTGTGTAAAAAACCTTATGCAAACACAAACCGACAATTGCAGGCGCGAAGGTCGGGCGGTGGGCAGGGGCGTTGGGCATGGGCGGGGCCGAAGGCGCCGCGGGGCGGAGCCAGGAGGTGGCGAGGGGTGGGCGCGCCGGGCGCGGGGAGCTGTCAGCGGCCGCTCTCACAGGGCCGCGTCGCTGGCTGCACCCTTCCGCCAGGAGGAGGCCTTCAGGGAACTTGCGCGGCGGCGGCGGTTCGCTGCTTCCTGGGGAGGGAGGAGCGTTCGTGTGAGCGAGGCCAGGCAGGAGGCCTACACTCGAGCGCCTCCCGAGCCCGTGCCCGCGCCCACACCCGCAGCCGCTGGTCCCCAGCCCGGAGGTTCCTCGAGGTCGCCTCGGAGGCGGGCCCCGGCGGCGGCGGGCCCTGGCGAAAGCGGCTCAGCAGACAAGCGGCCTCAGGGTACCGGGCGCCGCCTGGGCCGCCGCGCAGGTGCCTTGGCAAAATGACCCCGGGGTCACCGCGGCGCGGTGCCTGATGGGGGAGGCCGGGGAGCCCCTGCGGACCTACCGAGAGAGCTCAGCAGCTTGCAGGGACAGGCGGGACGCCCGCTGGGAGCTCACCCTGCTGCAACCCTCGCCTCCCTTTTTTATTTTTCCTGGCTTTCATCGTTATCTAGTCAGGAATCCGCGGGTTTCTTTTCACTATCATTGATCAACAATTATATGAGCAATATTAGAGTTAGTAGACTCCCCAGATCATCAAGTTCCCTCCCTACCGCATACCCTATTAGAGTCACTATCCGTCAGCATAGTACGATTCTATAGAATCACTACTTGACTTCTCTGTATTACACTGACTTCCACGTGGAACCCCTCCCACATTATGGGAGCTAATCTTAATGCCCCCTTTCCACCCTTCTGCTTCCCTTCCCAACCAGCCTTCCTAGACGCTTACCTTTGGAAAATTGGTGATGGGGGGAGTCTAGTTAACATAATGTTACCCATGTAATTGGAGATTAATGACAAGTAACTAAATAAATAAATGATAGAATGCAGCAGCCCAGTTTTCAAAAGACATGTGCGCCCCTATGTCTATCACAGCACTATTCACAATAGCCAAGCTAACTGTCCATCAGAAGATGAGCAGTGGAATATTATTAGGCCCTATGAAGAACAGAAATCCCATCACTTGCAACAACATGGATGGAGCTAGAGGGTATTATGCATAGTGAAATAAACCCAGTGGAGAAAGACAAGTATGAAGTGATTTCACCAACCTTTGGAAAAGGAAATCCAAGAGAAACTGCATGAACAAAAGGGCACTAGATTCACAGAACCCAAGAAGACACTGACAGTTACCAAAGGGCAAGGGACTGTGGTGGATAGTTGAGAATGGAGGGATAATGGGAGAGGGAAAGAAAGCGTGCATTACGATTAGCACGTATAATGTGGGAGCGGGGTCACAGGGAGGGCTGTACAACACAGAGAAGACAAGTAGTGATTCTACAGTATCTTTTTATGCTCATGGACAGTGACTGCAATGGGGTATCTTCCGGGAATCTTCGTGATCGGGGGAGTGAAGTAAATATAATGTTACTCATGCAGTTGTATAATAATGACAGATAGATAGGTAGTTAGCTAGATGGAAAGACAGATAAATGAATGAATGCATAAATAAATAAATCCATATAAAGGAAGACAGAAAGAAAGTTAGATAGAATGTTAGAGAGACTGAAAAATAGATGGATAGATAGATAGATAGATGGATAAATAGATAGATACGTAGATAGAAAGACAGATGAATGAATACATGACTAAATAAATACATACATGAGAGGGAAGGAAGGAAGGAAGGAGGGAGGGAGGGAGGGAGGGGGGAAGAAAGGAAGGAAGGAAGGAAGGAAGGAGCAAAGCACCAGCCCAGTTTTAAAAATCTACAATGATATGAACTACATGATGGTTACTACACTCCCCAGATCAAGTCCACGCAACATACTCCATTACAGTCAGTGTCCATCAGCTTAGCAAGATGCTACAGAATCACGACTTAAACTCTCTGTACTATACTGACTTTCCCGTGGGACCTCCCCACACATAATGTGAGCTGGTCGTAATGCCCCCTGTACACCCTTCTCCCTCCCTTCCCAACCAGCCTTCCTAGTCCCTTACTTCCATAAATTAGTGAAGGGGAGGGTCAAGTAAACATAATATTACTCATGTAGTTGTAGACTAATGATAAATAAACAATAAGTAAGGAAGAGTACATACATGGATACATACATAAAAAATAAAGAATAGAATACAGCAGACCAGTTTAGAAGAGACATGTGCACCCCTATGTTTATCACAGCACTATACACAATAGCCAAGGTAAGTGTCCATCAGTAGATGAACAGTGGAATATTATTCAGCCAGATGAAGAAAACCAATCCTACCATTTACAACAACATGGATGGAGCTAGAGGGTATTATGCTCAGTGAAATAAGCCACGCAGAAAACAAAAAGTGTCAAATGATTTCACTCACCTATGGAGTATAAAGAAAAGAAAGAGTGTGAAAGAACAAGACAGTAGTAGCCTCAACGAACACAGGAAGGGACTCACGCTTACGAACGGGAATGTGACTGAGGAGGATGGGTTGGAAAGGAGAGAAGAGAGGGAAAATGGGGCATTACGAGTAGCACACATAATGTGGGCAGGCGGCAGGTATGGTCAAGGCAGTATAACACAGCAAAGATCAGTAGCACTTCTACAGCATATTCCTGGGATGATGGACATTGACTCTTAAGGGCTATGTGTGGGGAGGAATTGGTAATGGGGGTAGTCTAACAACCATAATGTTGCTCATGGAACTGTTTAGTACTGACACCAAAATAAAAGGAAACACACAGTACCTTGGGTCTGGATTCCAAGTTTACCTGATGCTGTCAAGTTGGTCAGTGTCCACCTCACCAGAATCACAGCTGCTCCTCTAAGCATACACATTCTGTCTCTAGGAAAGGGGCACCACTGTGACATCATGGAATTTCCAGGCAACAGTGCTGCTCTTGCAAACTCCACCCCCATGGCGGGCACTGCCCAGCCGTGGGGAGCTGCATCACAAGATGAACAGGGAATATTATTCACCATATAAATAATGATTTCACTTGAGATTGGAGTATCAGAACAAAGAAAATACTGAAGGAGAAAAAATGAGCAGTCTCACAGAAACCAGGAATGGACTACAAGTTAACAAAGGGAAAGAGACCGGGGTGGATAGTTGGGAAAGGAGGGATAAAGGGAGAGGGAAAGAAAGTGTGCTTTACGATTAGCATATATAATGTGGGAGGGGGGGTCACAGGGAGGGCTGTACAACACAGAGAAGACAAGTAGTGATTCTATAGTGTCTTACTATGCTCATGGACAGTGACTGCTAAGGGGTATGTGGGGGAATCTTCATGATGGGGCGAGTCTAATAAACATAACGTTACTCATGGAATTGTGTATTAATGACAGAAAGATAGACAGGAAGATAGATTAATAGATATAGATAGACAAGAAATGAATTAATGCATGAATAAATAAATATATATGTACATAAACACATACATAAAGAAAGAAAGCAGAAGCCCAGCTGAAAAAAGACACACAAACCCCTGTGTTTACCACAGCACTATTAACAACAGCCAATCTACAATAACAGGAGCTACATTAAGGTTACTACATGCCCCAGATAAAGTCCACCAAACATACCACATTACAGTCACTGTCCGTCAGCATAGTAAGATGCTATAGAATTACTATTTGAACTCTCTGTACTAGACAGACTTCCGCACGGGAGGTACCCACACACTATGTGAGCTAATCATAATGCCCCCTGTTCACCCTTCTCCCTCCCTTCACAACCAGTCTTTCTAGTCCCTTAAGCTTTGGTAAATTGGTGATGGATGGAGTCTACTAAACATAATGTTTCTCATGTAGTTGTTGACTAATGACAATTGAGTAAATAATAAATAAGCAAGTACATAAATGAATACATACATAAAATAAATAATAAAATGAAGCAGTCCAGTTTAAAACAGACATGTGCACCCCTATGTTTAACACACCACTATTTATAATAACCAAGGTAAGTGTCCAACAGAAGATGAAAAGTGCAATTTTATTCAGCCAAAACAAAACAAGAAATCCTACCATTTACAACAACATGGATGGAGCTAGAGGGTAATATGCACAGTGAAATAACCCAGGCGCAGAAAGACAGGTATCAAATGATATCACTAACCTCTCAGAAGGAGAAGCAAGAGAAACTGAGTGAGCAAAACAGCACCAGATTCATAGAAGCCAAGAATGGACTAACATTTACCAAAGGGAAAGAGACCGGTGTGGATAGCTGGGACTGGACGGATAAGGGGAGAGGGAAAGAAAGCGTGCATTGCGATTAGCACGTATAATGTGGGGGTCGGGGTCCCAGAGAGGCCTGTACATCACAGGGAAGACAAGTAGTGATCTTACAGCATCTTACTATGCTGATGGACAGTGACTGTGAAGGGGTATGTGGGGAGATCTTGGTGAAGGGGGGAGCCTAGTAAACATAATGTCCTCCATGTAATTGTAGATTAATGATAACAAAATATTAAAAAAATATATAAATTGAATTAAGGAATGCAGAAAAGTGGAGACGTTTTATAAAAGAAGAGATACAAATGGCCAAAGAGTCCATGGAAAAATATTCAGCAACAGTAGTCATCAAAGAAGAGCAAATTAAAATAACAGTGTGACATCCCAAATATGCTAGAATGATTAAAAAAAACAAAACCTGACACTGCCAGACCTCAACTGTTGATCAATCTGGTGGGCATGTAAAATGGTACACCATTTTGGGAAAAAGATCTGGCAGTTTGGATAAACTTAAAAACATACTGCCCTCATGGCCCTGCAATTCCACTTGCAGGCTTTTACTCAAATGAAAATGGGTGCTTATGCTTACAAAAAGACCTATACACAAACCTTCTCAGAGACTATATTCACAGTAGGCCAAACTAAAAACAGGCTTCTTAAAACTTCTGTGGTTTATTCATAGAAAGAAGTACTACTCATCAATAGAAAGGACTGAATCACCAATACAAGATGATTGAATCTCACAGACATGTTGTGTAAAAAACCTTATGCAAAAACAAACCGACAATTGCAGGCGCGAAGGTCGGGCGGTGGGCAGGGGCGTTGGGCATGGGCGGGGCCGAAGGCGCCGCGGGGCGGAGCCAGGAGGTGGTGAGGGGTGGGCGCGCCGGGCGCGGGGAGCTGTCAGCGGCCGCTCTCACAGGGCCGCGTCGCTGGCTGCACCCTTCCGCCAGGAGGAGGCCTTCAGGGAACTTGCGCGGCGGCGGCGGTTCGCTGCTTCCTGGGGAGGGAGGAGCGTTCGTGTGAGCGAGGCCAGGCAGGAGGCCTACACTCGAGCGCCTCCCGAGCCCGTGCCCGCGCCCACACCCGCAGCCGCTGGTCCCCAGCCCGGAGGTTCCTCGAGGTCGCCTCGGAGGCGGGCCCCGGCGGCGGCGTGCCCTGGCGGAAGCGGCTCAGCAGACAAGCGGCCTCAGGGTACCGGGCGCCGCCGGGGCCGCCGCGCAGGTGCCTTGGCAAAATGACCCCGGGGTCACCGCGGCGCGGTGCCTGATGGGGGAGGCCGGGGAGCCCCTGCGGACCAACCGAGAGAGCTCAGCAGCTTGCAGGGACAGGCGGGACGCCCGCTGGGAGCTCACCCTGCTGCAACCCTCGCCTCCCTTTTTTATTTTTCCTGGCTTTCATCGTTATCTAGTCAGGAATCCGCGGGTTTCTTTTCACTATCATTGATCAACAATTATATGAGCAATATTAGAGTTAGTAGACTCCCCAGATCATCAAGTTCCCTCCCTACCACATACCCTATTAGAGTCACTATCCGTCAGCATAGTACGATTCTATAGAATCACTACTTGACTTCTCTGTATTACACTGACTTCCACGTGGAACCCCTCCCACATTATGGGAGCTAATCTTAATGCCCCCTTTCCACCCTTCTGCTTCCCTTCCCAACCAGCCTTCCTAGACGCTTACCTTTGGAAAATTGGTGATGGGGGTGTCTAGTAAACGTAATGTTACCCATGTAATTGGAGATTAATGACAAGTAAATAAATAAATAAATGATAGAATGCAGCAGCCCAGTTTTCAAAAGACATGTGCGCCCCTATGTCTATCACAGCACTATTCACAATAGCCAAGCTAACTGTCCATCAGAAGATGAGCAGTGGAATATTATTAGGCCCTATGAAGAACAGAAATCCCATCACTTGCAACAACATGGATGGAGCTAGAGGGTATTATGCACAGTGAAATAAACCCAGTGGAGAAAGACAAGTATGAAGTGATTTCACCAACCTTTGGAAAAGGAAATCCAAGAGAAACTGCATGAACAAAAGGGCACTAGATTCACAGAACCCAAGAAGACACTGACAGTTACCAAAGGGCAAGGGACTGTGGTGGATAGTTGAGAATGGAGGGATAATGGGAGAGGGAAAGAAAGCGTGCATTACGATTAGCACGTATAATGTGGGAGCGGGGTCACAGGGAGGGCTGTACAACACAGAGAAGACAAGTAGTGATTCTACAGTATCTTTTTATGCTCATGGACAGTGACGGCAATGGGGTATCTTCCGGGAATCTTCGTGATCGGGGGAGTGAAGTAAATATAATGTTACTCATGCAATTGTATAATAATGACAGATAGATAGGTAGTTAGCTAGATGGAAAGACAGATAAATGAATGAATGCATAAATAAATAAATCCATAAAAAGGAAGACAGAAAGAAAGTTAGATAGAATGTTAGAGAGATTGAAAAATGGATGGATAGATAGATAGATAGATGGATAAATAGATAGATACGTAGATAGAAAGACAGATGAATGAATACATGACTAAATAAATACATACATGAGAGGGAAGGAAGGAAGGAAGGAGGGAGGAAGGGAGGGAGGGAGGAAGAAAGGAAGGAAGGAAGGAAGGAAGGAGTAAAGCACCAGCCCAGTTTTAAAAATCTACAATGATATGAGCTACATGATGGTTACTACACTCCCCAGATCAAGTCCACGCAACATACTCCATTACAGTCAGTGTCCATCAGCTTAGCAAGATGCTACAGAATCACGACTTAAACTCTCTGTACTATACTGACTTTCCCGTGGGACCTCCCCACACATAATGTGAGCTGGTCGTAATGCCCCCTGTACACCCTTCTCCCTCCCTTCCCAACCAGCCTTCCTAGTCCCTTACTTTCATAAATTAGTGATGGGGAGGGTCAAGTAAACATAATGTTACTCATGTAGTTGTAGACTAATGATAAATAAACAATAAGTAAGTAAGTACATATATGAATACATACATAAAAAATAAAGAATAGAATACAGCAGACCAGTTTAGAAGAGACATGTGCACCCCTATGTTTATCACAGCACTATACACAATAGCCAAGGTAAGTGTCCATCAGTAGATGAACAGTGGAATATTATTCAGCCAGATGAAGAAAACCAATCCTACCATTTACAACAACATGGATGGAGCTAGAGGGTATTATGCTCAGTGAAATAAGCCACGCAGAAAACAAAAAGTGTCAAATGATTTCACTCACCTATGGAGTATAAACAAAAGAAAGAGAGTGAAAGAACAAGACAGTAGTAGCCTCACCGAACCCAGGAAGGGACTCACGGTTACGAACGGGAATGTGACTGAGGAGGATGGGTTGGAAAGGAGAGAAGAGAGGGAAAATGGGGCATTACGAGTAGCACACATAATGTGGGCAGGCGGCAGGTATGGTCAAGGCAGTATAACACAGCAAAGATCAGTAGCACTTCTACAGCATATTCCTGGGCTGATGGACATTGACTCTTAAGGGCTATGTGTGGGGGGGACTTGGTAATGGGGGTAGTCTAACAACCATAATGTTGCTCATGGAACTGTTTAGTACTGACACCAAAATAAAAGGAAACACACAGTACCTTGGGTCTGGATTCCAAGTTTACCTGATGCTGTCAAGTTGGTCAGTGTCCACCTCACCAGAATCACAGCTGCTCCTCTAAGCATACACATTCTGTCTCTAGGAAAGAGGCACCACTGTGACATCATGGAATTTCCAGGCAACAGTGCTGCTCTTGCAAACTCCACCCCCATGGCGGGCACTGCCCAGCCGTGGGGAGCTGCATCACAAGATGAACAGGGAATATTATTCACCATATAAATAATGATTTCACTCGTAATTGGAGTATCAGAACAAAGAAAATACTGAAGGAGAAAACATGAGCAGCCTCACAGAAACCAGGAATGGACTACAAGTTACCAAAGGGAAAGAGACCGGGGTGGATAGTTGGGACAGGAGGGATAAAGGGAGAGGGAAAGAAAGTGTGCTTTACGATTAGCATGTATAATGTGGGAGGGGGGGTCACAAGGAGGGCTGTACAACACAGAGAAGACAAGTAGTGATTCTACAGTGTCTTACTATGCTCATGGACAGTGACTGCTAAGGGGTATGTGGGGGAATCTTCATGATGGGGGGACTCTAATAAACATAATGGTACTCATGGTATTGTGTATTAATGACAGAAAGATAGACAGGAAGATAGATTAATAGATATAGATAGACAAGAAATGAATTAATGCATGAATAAATAAATATATATGTACATAAACACATACATAAAAAGAAAGAAAGCAGAAGCCCAGCTGAAAAAAGACACACAAACCCCTGTGTTTACCACAGCACTATTAACAACAGCCAATCTACAATAACAGGAGCTACATTAAGGTTACTACATGCCCCAGATAAAGTCCACCAAACATACCACATGACAGTCACTGTCCGTCAGCATAGTAAGATGCTATAGAATTACTATTTGAACTCTCTGTACTATACAGACTTCCGCACGGGAGGTACCCACACACTATGTTAGCTAATCATAATGCCCCCTGTTCTCCCTTCTCCCTCCCTTCACAACCAGTCTTTCTAGTCCCTTAAGCTTTGGTAAATTGGTGATGGATGGAGTCTACTAAACATAATGATACTCATGTAGTTGTTGACTAATGACAAATGAGTAAATAATAAATAAGCAACTACATAAATGAATACATACATAAAAATATAAATAATAAAATGCAGCAGTTCAGTTTAAAACAGACATGTGCACCCCTATGTTTAACACACCACTATTTATAATAACCAAGCTAAGTGTCCAACAGAAGATGAAAAGTGCAATTTTATTCAGCCAAAACAAAACAAGAAATCCTACCATTTACAACAACATGGATGGAGCTAGAGGGTAATATGTACAGTGAAATAAGCCAGGCGCAGAAAGACAGGTATCAAATGATATCACTAACCTCTCAGAAGGAGAAGCAAGAGAAACTGAGTGAACAAAACAGCACCAGATTCATAGAAGCCAAGAATGGACTAACATTTAACAAAGGGAAAGAGACCGGTGTGGATAGCTGGGACTGGATGGATAAGGGGAGAGGGAAAGAAAGCGTGCATTGCGATTAGCACGTATAATGTGGGGGTCGGGGTCCCAGAGAGGCCTGTACATCACAGAGAAGACAAGTAGTGATCTCACAGCATCTAACTATGCTGATGGACAGTGACTGTGAAGGGGTATGTGGGGAGATCTTGGTGAAGGGGGGAGCCTAGTAAACATAATGTCCTCCATGTAATTGTAGATTAATGATACCAAAATATTAAAAAAAATTATAAATTGAATTAAGGAATGCAGAAAAGTGGAGACGTTTCATAAAAGAAGAGATACAAATGGCCAAAGAGTCCATGGAAAAATATTCAGCAACAGTAGTCATCAAAGAAGAGCAAATTAAAATAACAGTGTGACATCCCAAATATGCTAGAATGATTTAAAAAAACAAAACCTGACACTGCCAGACCTCAACTGTTGATCAATCTGGTGGGCATGTAAAATGGTACACCATTTTGGGAAAAAGATCTGGCAGTTTGGATAAACTTAAAAACATACTGCCCTCATGGCCCTGCAATTCCACTTGCAGGCTTTTACTCAAATGAAAATGGGTGCTTATGCTTACAAAAAGACCTATACACAAACCTTCTCAGAGACTATATTCACAGTAGGCCAAACTAAAAACAGGCTTCTTAAAACATCTGTGGTTTATTCATAGAAAGAAGTACTACTCATCAATAGAAAGGACTGAATCACCAATACAAGGTGATTGAATCTCACAGACATGTTGTGTAAAAAACCTTATGCAAAAACAAACCGACAATTGCAGGCGCGCCGGTCGGGCGGTGGGCAGGGGCGTTGGGCATGGGCGGGGCCGAAGGCGCCGCGGGGCGGAGCCAGGAGGTGGCGAGGGGTGGGCGCGCCGGGCGCGGGGAGCTGTCAGCGGCCGCTCTCACAGGGCCGCGTCGCTGGCTGCACCCTTCCGCCAGGAGGAGGCCTTCAGGGAACTTGCGCGGCGGCGGCGGTTCGCTGCTTCCTGGGGAGGGAGGAGCGTTCGTGTGAGCGAGGCCAGGCAGGAGGCCTACACTCGAGCGCCTCCCGAGCCCGTGCCCGCGCCCACACCCGCACCCGCTGGTCCCCAGCCCGGAGGTTCCTCGAGGTCGCCTCGGAGGCGGGCCCCGGTGGCGGCGGCGGGCCCTGGCGGAAGCGGCTCAGCAGACAAGCGGCCTCAGGGTACCGGGCGCCGCCGGGGCCGCCGCGCAGGTGCCTTGGCAAAATGACCCCGGGGTCACCGCGGCGCGGTGCCTGATGGGGGAGGCCGGGGAGCCCCTGCGGACCAACCGAGAGAGCTCAGCAGCTTGCAGGGACAGGCGGGACGCCCGCTGGGAGCTCACCCTGCTGCAACCCTCGCCTCCCTTTTTTATTTTTCCTGGCTTTCATCGTTATCTAGTCAGGAATCCGCGGGTTTCTTTTCACTATCATTGATCAACAATTATATGAGCAATATTAGAGTTAGTAGACTCCCCAGATCATCAAGTTCCCTCCCTACCACATACCCTATTAGAGTCACTATCCGTCAGCATAGTACGATTCTATAGAATCACTACTTGACTTCTCTGTATTACACTGACTTCCACGTGGAACCCCTCCCACATTATGGGAGCTAATCTTAATGCCCCCTTTCCACCCTTCTGCTTCCCTTCCCAACCAGCCTTCCTAGACGCTTACCTTTGTAAAATTGGTGATGGGGGGAGTCTAGTAAACATAATGTTACCCATGTAATTGGAGATTAATGACAAGTAAATAAATAAATAAATGATAGAATGCAGCAGCCCAGTTTTCAAAAGACATGTGCGCCCCTATGTCTATCACAGCACTATTCACAATAGCCAAGCTAACTGTCCATCAGAAGATGAGCAGTGGAATATTATTAGGCCCTATGCAGAACAGAAATCCCATCACTTGCAACAACATGGATGGAGCTAGAGGGTATTATGCACAGTGAAATAAACCCAGTGGAGAAAGACAAGTATGAAGTGATTTCACCAACCTTTGGAAAAGGAAATCCAAGAGAAACTGCATGAACAAAAGGGCACTAGATTCACAGAACCCAAGAAGACACTGACAGTTACCAAAGGGCAAGGGACTGTGGTGGATAGTTGAGAATGGAGGGATAATGGGAGAGGGAAAGAAAGCGTGCATTACGATTAGCACGTATAATGTGGGAGCGGGGTCACAGGGAGGGCTGTACAACACAGAGAAGACAAGTAGTGATTCTACAGTATCTTTTTATGCTCATGGACAGTGATGGCAATGGGGTATCTTCTGGGAATCTTCGTGATCGGGGGAGTGAAGTAAATATAATGTTACTCATGCAATTGTATAATAATGACAGATAGATAGGTAGTTAGCTAGATGGAAAGACAGATAAATGAATGAATGCATAAATAAATAAATCCATATAAAAGAAGACAGAAAGAAAGTTAGATAGAACGTTAGAGAGACTGAAAAATGGATGGATAGATAGATAGATAGATGGATAAATAGATAGATACGTAGATAGAAAGACAGATGAATGAATACATGACTAAATAAATACATACATGAGAGGGAAGGAAGGAAGGAAGGAGGGAGGGAGGGAGGGAGGGAGGAAGAAAGGAAGGAAGGAAGGAAGGAAGGAGTAAAGCACCAGCCCAGTTTTAAAAATCTACAATGATATGAGCTACATGATGGTTACTACACTCCCCAGATCAAGTCCACGCAACATACTCCATTACAGTCAGTGTCCATCAGCTTAGCAAGATGCTACAGAGTCACGACTTAAACTCTCTGTACTATACTGACTTTCCCGTGGGACCTCCCCACACATAATGTGAGCTGGTCGTAATGCCCCCTGTACACCCTTCTCCCTCCCTTCCCAACCAGCCTTACTAGTCCCTTACTTCCATAAATTAGTGATGGGGAGGGTCAAGTAAACATAATGTTACTCATGTAGATGTAGACTAATGATAAGAAAACAATAAGTAAGGAAGAGTACATACATGGATACATACATAAAAAATAAAGAATAGAATACAGCAGACCAGTTTAGAAGAGACATGTGCACCCCTATGTTTATCACAGCACTATACACAATAGCCAAGGTAAGTGTCCATCAGTAGATGAACAGTGGAATATTATTCAGCCAGATGAAGAAAACCAACCCTACCATTTACAACAACATGGATGGAGCTAGAGGGTATTATGCTCAGTGAAATAAGCCACGCAGAAAACAAAAAGTGTCAAATGATTTCACTCACCTATGGAGTATAAAAAAAAGAAAGAGAGTGAAAGAACAAGACAGTAGTAGCCTCACCGAACCCAGGAAGGGACTCACGCTTACGAACGGGAATGTGACTGAGGAGGATGGGTTGGAAAGGAGAGAAGAGAGGGAAAATGGGGCATTACGAGTAGCACACATAATGTGGGCAGGCGGCAGGTATGGTCAAGGCAGTATAACACAGCAAAGATCAGTAGCAATTCTACAGCATATTCCTGGGATGATGGACATTGACTCTTAAGGGCTATGTGTGGGGAGGAATTGGTAATGGGGGTAGTCTAACAACCATAATGTTGCTCATGGAACTGTTTAGTACTGACACCAAAATAAAAGGAAACACACAATAGCTTGGGTTTGGATTCCAAGTTTACCTGACGCTGTCAAGTTGGTCAGTGTCCACCTCACCAGAATCACAGCTGCTCCTCTAAGCATACACATTCTGTCTCTAGGAAAGAGGCACCACTGTGACATCATGGAATTTCCAGGCAACAGTGCTGCTCTTGCAGACTCCACCCCCATGGCGGGCACTGCCCAGCCGTGGGGAGCTGCATCACAAGATGAACAGGGAATATTATTCACCATATAAATAATGATTTCACTCGTAATTGGAGTATCAGAACAAAGAAAATACTGAAGGAGAAAACATGAGCAGCCTCACAGAAACCAGGAATGGACTACAAGTTACCAAAGGGAAAGAGACCGGGGTGGATAGTTGGGACAGGAGGGATAAAGGGAGAGGGAAAGAAAGTGTGCTTTACGATTAGCATGTATAATGTGGGAGGGGGGGTCACAGGGAGGGCTGTACAACACAGAGAAGACAAGTAGTGATTCTACAGTGTCTTACTATGCTCATGGACAGTGACTGCTAAGGGGTATGTGGGGTAATCTTCATGATGGGGCGAGTCTAATAAACATAATGTATCTCATGGAATTGTGTATTAATGACAGAAAGATAGACAGGAAGATAGATTAATAGATATAGATAGACAAGAAATGAATTAATGCATGAATAAATAAATATATATGTACATAAACACATACATAAAAAGAAAGAAAGCAGAAGCCCAGCTGAAAAAAGACACACAAACCCCTGTGTTTACCACAGCACTATTAACAACAGCCAATCTACAATAACAGGAGCTACATTAAGGTTACTACATGGCCCAGATAAAGTCCACCAAACATACCACATGACAGTCACTGTCCGTCAGCATAGTAAGATGCTATAGAATTACTATTTGAACTCTCTGTACTAGACAGACTTCCGCACGGGAGGTACCCACACACTATGTGAGCTAATCATAATGCCCCCTGTTCTCCCTTCTCCCTCCCTTCACAACCAGTCTTTCTAGTCCCTTAAGCTTTGGTAAATTGGTGATGGATGGAGTCTACTAAACATAATGATACTCATGTAGTTGTTGACTAATGACAAATGAGTAAATAATAAATAAGCAACTACATAAATGAATACATACATAAAAAAATAAATAATAAAATGCAGCAGTCCAGTTTAAAACAGACATGTGGACCCCTATGTTTAACACACCACTATTTATAATAACCAAGCTAAGTGTCCAACAGAAGATGAAAAGTGCAATTTTATTCAGCCAAAACAAAACAAGAAATCCTACCATTTACAACAACATGGATGGAGCTAGAGGGTAATATGTACAGTGAAATAACCCAGGCGCAGAAAGACAGGTATCAAATGATATCACTAACCTCTCAGAAGGAGAAGCAAGAGAAACTGAGTGAACAAAACAGCACCAGATTCATAGAAGCCAAGAATGGACTAACATTTACCAAAGGGAAAGAGACCGGTGTGGATAGCTGGGACTGGACGGATAAGGGGAGAGGGAAAGAAAGCGTGCATTGCGATTAGCACGTATAATGTGGGGGGGGGTCCCAGAGAGGCCTGTACATCACAGAGAAGACAAGTAGTGATCTTACAGCATCTTACTATGCTGATGGCCAGTGACTGTGAAGGGGTATGTGGGGAGATCTTGGTGAAGGGGGGAGCCTAGTAAACATAATGTCCTCCATGTAATTGTAGATTAATGATACCAAAATATTTAAAAAATTATAAATTGAATTAAGGAATGCAGAAAAGTGGAGACGTTTCATAAAAGAAGAGATACAAATGGCCAAAGAGTCCATGGAAAAATATTCAGCAACAGTAGTCATCAAAGAAGAGCAAATTAAAATAACAGTGTGACATCCCAAATATGCTAGAATGATTAAAAAAAACAAAACCTGACACTGCCAGACCTCAACTGTTGATCAATCTGGTGGGCATGTAAAATGGTACACCATTTTGGGAAAAAGATCTGGCAGTTTGGATAAACTTAAAAACATACTGCCCTCATGGCCCTGCAATTCCACTTGCAGGCTTTTACTCAAATGAAAATGGGTGCTTATGCTTACAAAAAGACCTATACACAAACCTTCTCAGAGACTATATTCACAGTAGGCCAAACTAAAAACAGGCTTCTTAAAACATCTGTGGTTTATTCATAGAAAGAAGTACTACTCATCAATAGAAAGGACTGAATCACCAATACAAGGTGATTGAATCTCACAGACATGTTGTGTAAAAAACCTTATGCAAACACAAACCGACAATTGCAGGCGCGCCGGTCGGGCGGTGGGCAGGGGCGTTGGGCATGGGCGGGGCCGAAGGCGCCGCGGGGCGGAGCCAGGAGGTGGCGAGGGGTGGGCGCGCCGGGCGCGGGGAGCTGTCAGCGGCCGCTCTCACAGGGCCGCGTCGCTGGCTGCACCCTTCCGCCAGGAGGAGGCCTTCAGGGAACTTGGGCGGCGGCGGCGGTTCGCTGCTTCCTGGGGAGGGAGGAGCGTTCGTGTGAGCGAGGCCAGGCAGGAGGCCTACACTCGAGCGCCTCCCGAGCCCGTGCCCGCGCCCACACCCGCACCCGCTGGTCCCCAGCCCGGAGGTTCCTCGAGGTCGCCTCGGAGGCGGGCCCCGGCGGCGGCGGGCCCTGGCAGAAGCGGCTCAGCAGACAAGCGGCCTCAGGGTACCGGGCGCCGCCGGGGCCGCCGCGCAGGTGCCTTGGCAAAATGACCCCGGGGTCACCGCGGCGCGGTGCCTGATGGGGGAGGCCGGGGAGCCCCTGCGGACCAACCGAGAGAGCTCAGCAGCTTGCAGGGACAGGCGGGACGCCCGCTGGGAGCTCACCCTGCTGCAACCCTCGCCTCCCTTTTTTATTTTTCCTGGCTTTCATCGTTATCTAGTCAGGAATCCGCGGGTTTCTTTTCACTATCATTGATCAACAATTATATGAGCAATATTAGAGTTAGTAGACTCCCCAGATCATCAAGTTCCCTCCCTACCACATACCCTATTAGAGTCACTATCCGTCAGCATAGTACGATTCTATAGAATCACTACTTGACTTCTCTGTATTACACTGACTTCCACGTGGAACCCCTCCCACATTATGGGAGCTAATCTTAATGCCCCCTTTCCACCCTTCTGCTTCCCTTCCCAACCAGCCTTCCTAGACGCTTACCTTTGGAAAATTGGTGATGGGGGGAGTCTAGTAAACATAATGTTACCCATGTAATTGGAGATTAATGACAAGTAAATAAATAAATAAATGATAGAATGCAGCAGCCCAGTTTTCAAAAGACATGTGCGCCCCTATGTCTATCACAGCACTATTCACAATAGCCAAGCTAACTGTCCATCAGAAGATGAGCAGTGGAATATTATTAGGCCCTATGCAGAACAGAAATCCCATCACTTGCAACAACATGGATGGAGCTAGAGGGTATTATGCACAGTGAAATAAACCCAGTGGAGAAAGACAAGTATGAAGTGATTTCACCAACATTTGGAAAAGGAAATCCAAGAGAAACTGCATGAACAAAAGGGCACTAGATTCACAGAACCCAAGAAGACACTGACAGTTACCAAAGGGCAAGGGACTGTGGTGGATAGTTGAGAATGGAGGGATAATGGGAGAGGGAAAGAAAGCGTGCATTACGATTAGCACGTATAATGTGGGAGCGGGGTCACAGGGAGGGCTGTACAACACAGAGAAGACAAGTAGTGATTCTACAGTATCTTTTTATGCTCATGGACAGTGACTGCAATGGGGTATCTTCCGGGAATCTTCGTGATCGGGGGAGTCAAGTAAATATAATGTTACTCATGCAATTGTATAATAATGACAGATAGATAGGTAGTTAGCTAGATGGAAAGACAGATAAATGAATGAATGCATAAATAAATAAATCCATATAAAGGAAGACAGAAAGAAAGTTAGATAGAATGTTAGAGAGACTGAAAAATAGATGGATAGATAGATAGATAGATGGATAAATAGATAGATATGTAGATAGAAAGACAGATGAATGAATACATGACTAAATAAATACATACATGAGAGGGAAGGAAGGAAGGAAGGAGGGAGGGAGGGAGGGAGGGAGGGAGGAAGAAAGGAAGGAAGGAAGGAAGGAGTAAAGCACCAGCCCAGTTTTAAAAATCTACAATGATATGAGCTACATGATGGTTACTACACTCCCCAGATCAAGTCCACGCAACATACTCCATTACAGTCAGTGTCCATCAGCTTAGCAAGATGCTACAGAGTCACGACTTAAACTCTCTGTACTATACTGACTTTCCCGTGGGACCTCCCCACACATAATGTGAGCTGGTCGTAATGCCCCCTGTACACCCTTCTCCCTCCCTTCCCAACCAGCCTTCCTAGTCCCTTACTTCCATAAATTAGTGATGGGGAGGGTCAAGTAAACATAATGTTACTCATGTAGATGTAGACTAATGATAAGAAAACAATAAGTAAGGAAGAGTACATACATGGATACATACATAAAAAATAAAGAATAGAATACAGCAGACCAGTTTAGAAGAGACATGTGCACCCCTATGTTTATCACAGCACTATACACAATAGCCAAGGTAAGTGTCCATCAGTAGATGAACAGTGGAATATTATTCAGCCAGATGAAGAAAACCAATCCTACCATTTACAACAACATGGATGGAGCTAGAGGGTATTATGCTCAGTGAAATAAGCCACGCAGAAAACAAAAAGTGTCAAATGATTTCACTCACCTATGGAGTATAAAAAAAAGAAAGAGAGTGAAAGAACAAGACAGTAGTAGCCTCACCGAACCCAGGAAGGGACTCACGCTTACGAACGGGAATGTGACTGAGGAGGATGGGTGGGAAAGGAGAGAAGAGAGGGAAAATGGGGCATTACGAGTAGCACACATAATGTGGGCAGGCGGCAGGTATGGTCAAGGCAGTATAACACAGCAAAGATCAGTAGCACTTCTACAGCATATTCCTGGGCTGATGGACATTGACACTTAAGGGCTATGTGTGGGGGGGACTTGGTAATGGGGGTAGTCTAACAACCATAATGTTGCTCATGGAACTGTTTAGTACTGACACCAAAATAAAAGGAAACACACAGTACCTGGGGTCTGGATTCCAAGTTTACCTGATGCTGTCAAGTTGGTCAGTGTCCACCTCACCAGAATCACAGCTGCTCCTCTAAGCATACACATTCTGTCTCTAGGAAAGAGGCACCACTGTGACATCATGGAATTTCCAGGCAACAGTGCTGCTCTTGCAAACTCCACCCCCATGGCGGGCACTGCCCAGCCGTGGGGAGCTGCATCACAAGATGAACAGGGAATATTATTCACCATATAAATAATGATTTCACTCGTAATTGGAGTATCAGAACAAAGAAAATACTGAAGGAGAAAACATGAGCAGCCTCTCAGAAACCAGGAATGGACTACAAGTTACCAAAGGGAAAGAGACCGGGGTGGATAGTTGGGACAGGAGGGATAAAGGGAGAGGGAAAGAAAGTGTGCTTTACGATTAGCATGTATAATGTGGGAGGGGGGGTCACAGGGAGGGCTGTACAACACAGAGAAGACAAGTAGTGATTCTACAGTGTCTTACTATGCTCATGGACAGTGACTGCTAAGGGGTATGTGGGGGAATCTTCATGATGGGGCGAGTCTAATAAACATAATGGTACTCATGGAATTGTGTATTAATGACAGAAAGATAGACAGGAAGATAGATTAATAGATATAGATAGACAAGAAATGAATTAATGCATGAATAAATAAATATATATGTACATAAACACATACATAAAAAGAAAGAAAGCAGAAGCCCAGCTGAAAAAAGACACACAAACCCCTGTGTTTACCACAGCACTATTAACAACAGCCAATCTACAATAACAGGAGCTACATTAAGGTTACTACATGGCCCAGATAAAGTCCACCAAACATACCACATGACAGTCACTGTCCGTCAGCATAGTAAGATGCTATAGAATTACTATTTGAACTCTCTGTACTATACAGACTTCCGCACGGGAGGTACCCACACACTATGTGAGCTAATCATAATGCCCCCTGTTCTCCCTTCTCCCTCCCTTCACAACCAGTCTTTCTAGTCCCTTAAGCTTTGGTAAATTGGTGATGGATGGAGTCTACTAAACATAATGATACTCATGTAGTTGTTGACTAATGACAAATGAGTAAATAATAAATAAGCAACTACATAAATGAATACATACATAAAAAAATAAATAATAAAATGCAGCAGTCCAGTTTAAAACAGACATGTGCACCCCTATGTTTAACACACCACTATTTATAATAACCAAGCTAAGTGTCCAACAGAAGATGAAAAGTGCAATTTTATTCAGCCAAAACAAAACAAGAAATCCTACCATTTACAACAACATGGATGGAGCTAGAGGGTAATATGTACAGTGAAATAACCCAGGCGCAGAAAGACAGGTATCAAATGATATCACTAACCTCTCAGAAGGAGAAGCAAGAGAAACTGAGTGAACAAAACAGCACCAGATTCATAGAAGCGAAGATTGGACTAACATTTACCAAAGGGAAAGAGACCGGTGTGGATAGCTGGGACTGGACGGATAAGGGGAGAGGGAAAGAAAGCGTGCATTGCGATTAGCACGTATAATGTGGGGGTGGGGGTCCCAGAGAGGCCTGTACATCACAGAGAAGACAAGTAGTGATCTTACAGCATCTTACTATGCTGATGGACAGTGACTGTGAAGTTGTATGTGGGGAGATCTTGGTGAAGGGGGGAACCTAGTAAACATGATGTCCTCCATGTAATTGTAGATTAATGATATCAAAATATTTTTAAAAATTATAAATTGAATTAAGGAATGCAGAAAAGTGGAGACGTTTCATAAAAGAAGAGATACAAATGGCCAAAGAGTCCATGGAAAAATATTCAGCAACAGTAGTCATCAAAGAAGAGCAAATTAAAATAACAGTGTGACATCCCAAATATGCTAGAATGATTAAAAAAAACAAAACCTGACACTGCCAGACCTCAACTGTTGATCAATCTGGTGGGCATGTAAAATGGTACACCATTTTGGGAAAAAGATCTGGCAGTTTGGATAAACTTAAAAACATACTGCCCTCATGGCCCTGCAATTCCACTTGCAGGCTTTTACTCAAATGAAAATGGGTGCTTATGCTTACAAAAAGACCTATACACAAACCTTCTCAGAGACTATATTCACAGTAGGCCAAACTAAAAACAGGCTTCTTAAAACATCTGTGGTTTATTCATAGAAAGAAGTACTACTCATCAATAGAAAGGACTGAATCACCAATACAAGGTGATTGAATCTCACAGACATGTTGTGTAAAAAACCTTATGCAAACACAAACCGACAATTGCAGGCGCGCCGGTCGGGCGGTGGGCAGGGGCGTTGGGCATGGGCGGGGCCGAAGGCGCCGCGGGGCGGAGCCAGGAGGTGGCGAGGGGTGGGCGCGCCGGGCGCGGGGAGCTGTCAGCGGCCGCTCTCACAGGGCCGTGTCGCTGGCTGCACCCTTCCGCCAGGAGGAGGCCTTCAGGGAACTTGGGCGGCGGCGGCGGTTCGCTGCTTCCTGGGGAGGGAGGAGCGTTCGTGTGAGCGAGGCCAGGCAGGAGGCCTACACTCGAGCGCCTCCCGAGCCCGTGCCCGCGCCCACACCCGCACCCGCTGGTCCCCAGCCCGGAGGTTCCTCGAGGTCGCCTCGGAGGCGGGCCCCGGCGGCGGCGGGCCCTGGCGGAAGCGGCTCAGCAGACAAGCGGCCTCAGGGTACCGGGCGCCGCCGGGGCCGCCGCGCAGGTGCCTTGGCAAAATGACCCCGGGGTCACCGCGGCGCGGTGCCTGATGGGGGAGGCCGGGGAGCCCCTGCGGACCAACCGAGAGAGCTCAGCAGCTTGCAGGGACAGGCGGGACGCCCGCTGGGAGCTCACCCTGCTGCAACCCTCGCCTCCCTTTTTTATTTTTCCTGGCTTTCATCGTTATCTAGTCAGGAATCCGCGGGTTTCTTTTCACTATCATTGATCAACAATTATATGAGCAATATTAGAGTTAGTAGACTCCCCAGATCATCAAGTTCCCTCCCTACCACATACCCTATTAGAGTCACTATCCGTCAGCATAGTACGATTCTATAGAATCACTACTTGACTTCTCTGTATTACACTGACTTCCACGTGGAACCCCTCCCACATTATGGGAGCTAATCTTAATGCCCCCTTTCCACCCTTCTGCTTCCCTTCCCAACCAGCCTTCCTAGACGCTTACCTTTGGAAAATTGGTGATGGGGGGAGTCTAGTAAACATAATGTTACCCATGTAATTGGAGATTAATGACAAGTAAATAAATAAATAAATGATAGAATGCAGCAGCCCAGTTTTCAAAAGACATGTGCGCCCCTATGTCTATCACAGCACTATTCACAATAGCCAAGCTAACTGTCCATCAGAAGATGAGCAGTGGAATATTATTAGGCCCTATGCAGAACAGAAATCCCATCACTTGCAACAACATGGATGGAGCTAGAGGGTATTATGCACAGTGAAATAAACCCAGTGGAGAAAGACAAGTATGAAGTGATTTCACCAACATTTGGAAAAGGAAATCCAAGAGAAACTGCATGAACAAAAGGGCACTAGATTCACAGAACCCAAGAAGACACTGACAGTTACCAAAGGGCAAGGGACTGTGGTGGATAGTTGAGAATGGAGGGATAATGGGAGAGGGAAAGAAAGCGTGCATTACGATTAGCACGTATAATGTGGGAGCGGGGTCACAGGGAGGGCTGTACAACACAGAGAAGACAAGTAGTGATTCTACAGTATCTTTTTATGCTCATGGACAGTGACTGCAATGGGGTATCTTCCGGGAATCTTCGTGATCGGGGGAGTCAAGTAAATATAATGTTACTCATGCAATTGTATAATAATGACAGATAGATAGGTAGTTAGCTAGATGGAAAGACAGATAAATGAATGAATGCATAAATAAATAAATCCATATAAAGGAAGACAGAAAGAAAGTTAGATAGAATGTTAGAGAGACTGAAAAATAGATGGATAGATAGATAGATAGATGGATAAATAGATAGATATGTAGATAGAAAGACAGATGAATGAATACATGACTAAATAAATACATACATGAGAGGGAAGGAAGGAAGGAAGGAGGGAGGGAGGGAGGGAGGGAGGGAGGAAGAAAGGAAGGAAGGAAGGAAGGAGTAAAGCACCAGCCCAGTTTTAAAAATCTACAATGATATGAGCTACATGATGGTTACTACACTCCCCAGATCAAGTCCACGCAACATACTCCATTACAGTCAGTGTCCATCAGCTTAGCAAGATGCTACAGAGTCACGACTTAAACTCTCTGTACTATACTGACTTTCCCGTGGGACCTCCCCACACATAATGTGAGCTGGTCGTAATGCCCCCTGTACACCCTTCTCCCTCCCTTCCCAACCAGCCTTCCTAGTCCCTTACTTCCATAAATTAGTGATGGGGAGGGTCAAGTAAACATAATGTTACTCATGTAGATGTAGATTAATGATAAAAAAACAATAAGTAAGGAAGAGTACATACATGGATACATACATAAAAAATAAAGAATAGAATACAGCAGACCAGTTTAGAAGAGACATGTGCACCCCTATGTTTATCACAGCACTATACACAATAGCCAAGGTAAGTGTCCATCAGTAGATGAACAGTGGAATATTATTCAGCCAGATGAAGAAAACCAATCCTACCATTTACAACAACATGGATGGAGCTAGAGGGTATTATGCTCAGTGAAATAAGCCACGCAGAAAACAAAAAGTGTCAAATGATTTCACTCACCTATGGAGTATAAAAAAAAGAAAGAGAGTGAAAGAACAAGACAGTAGTAGCCTCACCGAACCCAGGAAGGGACTCACGGTTACGAACGGGAATGTGACTGAGGAGGATGGGTTGGAAAGGAGAGAAGAGAGGGAAAATGGGGCATTACGAGTAGCACACATAATGTGGGCAGGCGGCAGGTATGGTCAAGGCAGTATAACACAGCAAAGATCAGTAGCACTTCTACAGCATATTCCTGGGCTGATGGACATTGACTCTTAAGGGCTATGTGTGGGGGGGACTTGGTAATGGGGGTAGTCTAACAACCATAATGTTGCTCATGGAACTGTTTAGTACTGACACCAAAATAAAAGGAAACACACAGTACCTTGGGTCTGGATTCCAAGTTTACCTGATGCTGTCAAGTTGGTCAGTGTCCACCTCACCAGAATCACAGCTGCTCCTCTAAGCATACACATTCTGTCTCTAGGAAAGAGGCACCACTGTGACATCATGGAATTTCCAGGCAACAGTGCTGCTCTTGCAAACTCCACCCCCATGGCGGGCACTGCCCAGCCGTGGGGAGCTGCATCACAAGATGAACAGGGAATATTATTCACCATATAAATAATGATTTCACTCGTGATTGGAGTATCAGAACAAAGAAAATACTGAAGGAGAAAACATGAGCAGTCTCACAGAATCCAGGAATGGACTACAAGTTACCAAAGGGAAAGAGACCGGGGTGGATAGTTGGGACAGGAGGGATAAAGGGAGAGGGAAAGAAAGTGTGCTTTACGATTAGCATGTATAATGTGGGAGGGGGGGTCACAGGGAGGGCTGTACAACACAGAGAAGACAAGTAGTGATTCTACAGTGTCTTACTATGCTCATGGACAGTGACTGCTAAGGGGTATGTGGGGGAATCTTCATGATGGGGCGAGTCTAATAAACATAATGTTACTCATGGAATTGTGTATTAATGACAGAAAGATAGACAGGAAGATAGATTAATAGATATAGATAGACAAGAAATGAATTAATGCATGAATAAATAAATATATATGTACATAAACACATACATAAAAAGAAAGAAAGCAGAAGCCCAGCTGAAAAAAACACACAAACCCCTGTGTTTACCACAGCACTATTAACAACAGCCAATCTACAATAACAGGAGCTACATTAAGGTTACTACATGCCCCAGATAAAGTCCACCAAACATACCACATGACAGTCACTGTCCGTCAGCATAGTAAGATGCTATAGAATTACTATTTGAACTCTCTGTACTATACAGACTTCCGCACGGGAGGTACCCACACACTATGTTAGCTAATCATAATGCCCCCTGTTCTCCCTTCTCCCTCCCTTCACAACCAGTCTTTCTAGTCCCTTAAGCTTTGGTAAATTGGTGATGGATGGAGTCTACTAAACATAAAGATACTCATGTAGTTGTTGACTAATGACAAATGAGTAAATAATAAATAAGCAACTACATAAATGAATACATACATAAAAAAATAAATAATAAAATGCAGCAGTCCAGTTTAAAACAGACATGTGGACCCCTATGTTTAACACACCACTATTTTTAATAACCAAGCTAAGTGTCCAACAGAAGATGAAAAGTGCAATTTTATTCAGCCAAAACAAAACAAGAAATCCTACCATTTACAACAACATGGATGGAGCTAGAGGGTAATATGTACAGTGAAATAACCCAGGCGCAGAAAGACAGGTATCAAATGATATCACTAACCTCTCAGAAGGAGAAGCAAGAGAAACTGAGTGAACAAAACAGCACCAGATTCATAGAAGCCAAGAATGGACTAACATTTACCAAAGGGAAAGAGACCGGTGTGGATAGCTGGGACTGGACGGATAAGGGGAGAGGGAAAGAAAGCGTGCATTGCGATTAGCACGTATAATGTGGGGGGGGAGGGGTCCCAGAGAGGCCTGTACATCACAGAGAAGACAAGTAGTGATCTTACAGCATCTTACTATGCTGATGGCCAGTGACTGTGAAGGGGTATGTGGGGAGATCTTGGTGAAGGGGGGAGCCTAGTAAACATAATGTCCTCCATGTAATTGTAGATTAATGATACCAAAATATTTAAAAAATTATAAATTGAATTAAGGAATGCAGAAAAGTGGAGACGTTTCATAAAAGAAGAGATACAAATGGCCAAAGAGTCCATGGAAAAATATTCAGCAACAGTAGTCATCAAAGAAGAGCAAATTAAAATAACAGTGTGACATCCCAAATATGCTAGAATGATTTAAAAAAACAAAACCTGACACTGCCAGACCTCAACTGTTGATCAATCTGGTGGGCATGTAAAATGGTACACCATTTTGGGAAAAAGATCTGGCAGTTTGGATAAACTTAAAAACATACTGCCCTCATGGCCCTGCAATTCCACTTGCAGGCTTTTACTCAAATGAAAATGGGTGCTTATGCTTACAAAAAGACCTATACACAAACCTTCTCAGAGACTATATTCACAGTAGGCCAAACTAAAAACAGGCTTCTTAAAACATCTGTGGTTTATTCATAGAAAGAAGTACTACTCATCAATAGAAAGGACTGAATCACCAATACAAGGTGATTGAATCTCACAGACATGTTGTGTAAAAAACCTTATGCAAACACAAACCGACAATTGCAGGCGCGCCGGTCGGGCGGTGGGCAGGGGCGTTGGGCATGGGCGGGGCCGAAGGCGCCGCGGGGCGGAGCCAGGAGGTGGCGAGGGGTGGGCGCGCCGGGCGCGGGGAGCTGTCAGCGGCCGCTCTCACAGGGCCGCGTCGCTGGCTGCACCCTTCCGCCAGGAGGAGGCCTTCAGGGAACTTGGGCGGCGGCGGCGGTTCGCTGCTTCCTGGGGAGGGAGGAGCGTTCGTGTGAGCGAGGCCAGGCAGGAGGCCTACACTCGAGCGCCTCCCGAGCCCGTGCCCGCGCCCACACCCGCACCCGCTGGTCCCCAGCCCGGAGGTTCCTCGAGGTCGCCTCGGAGGCGGGCCCCGGCGGCGGCGGGCCCTGGCGGAAGCGGCTCAGCAGACAAGCGGCCTCAGGGTACCGGGCGCCGCCGGGGCCGCCGCGCAGGTGCCTTGGCAAAATGACCCCGGGGTCACCGCGGCGCGGTGCCTGATGGGGGAGGCCGGGGAGCCCCTGCGGACCAACCGAGAGAGCTCAGCAGCTTGCAGGGACAGGCGGGACGCCCGCTGGGAGCTCACCCTGCTGCAACCCTCGCCTCCCTTTTTTATTTTTCCTGGCTTTCATCGTTATCTAGTCAGGAATCCGCGGGTTTCTTTTCACTATCATTGATCAACAATTATATGAGCAATATTAGAGTTAGTAGACTCCCCAGATCATCAAGTTCCCTCCCTACCACATACCCTATTAGAGTCACTATCCGTCAGCATAGTACGATTCTATAGAATCACTACTTGACTTCTCTGTATTACACTGACTTCCACGTGGAACCCCTCCCACATTATGGGAGCTAATCTTAATGCCCCCTTTCCACCCTTCTGCTTCCCTTCCCAACCAGCCTTCCTAGACGCTTACCTTTGGAAAATTGGTGATGGGGGGAGTCTAGTAAACATAATGTTACCCATGTAATTGGAGATTAATGACAAGTAAATAAATAAATAAATGATAGAATGCAGCAGCCCAGTTTTCAAAAGACATGTGCGCCCCTATGTCTATCACAGCACTATTCACAATAGCCAAGCTAACTGTCCATCAGAAGATGAGCAGTGGAATATTATTAGGCCCTATGCAGAACAGAAATCCCATCACTTGCAACAACATGGATGGAGCTAGAGGGTATTATGCACAGTGAAATAAACCCAGTGGAGAAAGACAAGTATGAAGTGATTTCACCAACATTTGGAAAAGGAAATCCAAGAGAAACTGCATGAACAAAAGGGCACTAGATTCACAGAACCCAAGAAGACACTGACAGTTACCAAAGGGCAAGGGACTGTGGTGGATAGTTGAGAATGGAGGGATAATGGGAGAGGGAAAGAAAGCGTGCATTACGATTAGCACGTATAATGTGGGAGCGGGGTCACAGGGAGGGCTGTACAACACAGAGAAGACAAGTAGTGATTCTACAGTATCTTTTTATGCTCATGGACAGTGACTGCAATGGGGTATCTTCCGGGAATCTTCGTGATCGGGGGAGTCAAGTAAATATAATGTTACTCATGCAATTGTATAATAATGACAGATAGATAGGTAGTTAGCTAGATGGAAAGACAGATAAATGAATGAATGCATAAATAAATAAATCCATATAAAGGAAGACAGAAAGAAAGTTAGATAGAATGTTAGAGAGACTGAAAAATAGATGGATAGATAGATAGATAGATGGATAAATAGATAGATATGTAGATAGAAAGACAGATGAATGAATACATGACTAAATAAATACATACATGAGAGGGAAGGAAGGAAGGAAGGAGGGAGGGAGGGAGGGAGGGAGGAAGAAAGGAAGGAAGGAAGGAAGGAAGGAGTAAAGCACCAGCCCAGTTTTAAAAATCTACAATGATATGAGCTACATGATGGTTACTACACTCCCCAGATCAAGTCCACGCAACATACTCCATTACAGTCAGTGTCCATCAGCTTAGCAAGATGCTACAGAGTCACGACTTAAACTCTCTGTACTATACTGACTTTCCCGTGGGACCTCCCCACACATAATGTGAGCTGGTCGTAATGCCCCCTGTACACCCTTCTCCCTCCCTTCCCAACCAGCCTTCCTAGTCCCTTACTTCCATAAATTAGTGATGGGGAGGGTCAAGTAAACATAATGTTACTCATGTAGATGTAGACTAATGATAAGAAAACAATAAGTAAGGAAGAGTACATACATGGATACATACATAAAAAATAAAGAATAGAATACAGCAGACCAGTTTAGAAGAGACATGTGCACCCCTATGTTTATCACAGCACTATACACAATAGCCAAGGTAAGTGTCCATCAGTAGATGAACAGTGGAATATTATTCAGCCAGATGAAGAAAACCAATCCTACCATTTACAACAACATGGATGGAGCTAGAGGGTATTATGCTCAGTGAAATAAGCCACGCAGAAAACAAAAAGTGTCAAATGATTTCACTCACCTATGGAGTATAAAAAAAAGAAAGAGAGTGAAAGAACAAGACAGTAGTAGCCTCACCGAACCTAGGAAGGGACTCACGGTTACGAACGGGAATGTGACTGAGGAGGATGGGTTGGAAAGGAGAGAAGAGAGGGAAAATGGGGCATTACGAGTAGCACACATAATGTGGGCAGGCGGCAGGTATGGTCAAGGCAGTATAACACAGCAAAGATCAGTAGCACTTCTACAGCATATTCCTGGGCTGATGGACATTGACTCTTAAGGGCTATGTGTGGGGGGGAATTGGTAATGGGGGTAGTCTAACAACCATAATGTTGCTCATGGAACTGTTTAGTACTGACACCAAAATAAAAGGAAACACACAGTACCTTGGGTCTGGATTCCAAGTTTACCTGATGCTGTCAAGTTGGTCAGTGTCCACCTCACCAGAATCACAGCTGCTCCTCTAAGCATACATATTCTGTCTCTAGGAAAGAGGCACCACTGTGACATCATGGAATTTCCAGGCAACAGTGCTGCTCTTGCAAACTCCACCCCCATGGCGGGCACTGCCCAGCCGTGGGGAGCTGCATCACAAGATGAACAGGGAATATTATTCACCATATAAATAATGATTTCACTCGTGATTGGAGTATCAGAACAAAGAAAATACTGAAGGAGAAAACATGAGCAGTCTCACAGAAACCAGGAATGGACTACAAGTTACCAAAGGGAAAGAGACCGGGGTGGATAGTTGGGACAGGAGGGATAAAGGGAGAGGGAAAGAAAGTGTGCTTTACGATTAGCATGTATAATGTGGGAGGGGGGGTCACAGGGAGGGCTGTACAACACAGAGAAGACAAGTAGTGATTCTACAGTGTCTTACTATGCTCATGGACAGTGACTGCTAAGGGGTATGTGGGGGAATCTTCATGATGGGGCGAGTCTAATAAACATAATGTTACTCATGGAATTGTGTATTAATGACAGAAAGATAGACAGGAAGAGAGATTAATAGATATAGATAGACAAGAAATGAATTAATGCATGAATAAATAAATATATATGTACATAAACACATACATAAAAAGAAAGAAAGCAGAAGCCCAGCTGAAAAAAGACACACAAACCCCTGTGTTTACCACAGCACTATTAACAACAGCCAATCTACAATAACAGGAGCTACATTAAGGTTACTACATGGCCCAGATAAAGTCCACCAAACATACCACATGACAGTCACTGTCCGTCAGCATAGTAAGATGCTATAGAATTACTATTTGAACTCTCTGTACTAGACAGACTTCCGCACGGGAGGTACCCACACACTATGTGAGCTAATCATAATGCCCCCTGTTCTCCCTTCTCCCTCCCTTCACAACCAGTCTTTCTAGTCCCTTAAGCTTTGGTAAATTGGTGATGGATGGAGTCTACTAAACATAATGATACTCATGTAGTTGTTGACTAATGACAAATGAGTAAATAATAAATAAGCAACTACATAAATGAATACATACATAAAAAAATAAATAATAAAATGCAGCAGTCCAGTTTAAAACAGACATGTGGACCCCTATGTTTAACACACCACTATTTTTAATAACCAAGCTAAGTGTCCAACAGAAGATGAAAAGTGCAATTTTATTCAGCCAAAACAAAACAAGAAATCCTACCATTTACAACAACATGGATGGAGCTAGAGGGTAATATGTACAGTGAAATAACCCAGGCGCAGAAAGACAGGTATCAAATGATATCACTAACCTCTCAGAAGGAGAAGCAAGAGAAACTGAGTGAACAAAACAGCACCAGATTCATAGAAGCCAAGAATGGACTAACATTTACCAAAGGGAAAGAGACTGGTGTGGATAGCTGGGACTGGACGGATAAGGGGAGAGGGAAAGAAAGCGTGCATTGCGATTAGCACGTATAATGTGGGGGGGGAGGGGTCCCAGAGAGGCCTGTACATCACAGAGAAGACAAGTAGTGATCTTACAGCATCTTACTATGCTGATGGCCAGTGACTGTGAAGGGGTATGTGGGGAGATCTTGGTGAAGGGGGGAGCCTAGTAAACATAATGTCCTCCATGTAATTGTAGATTAATGATACCAAAATATTTAAAAAATTATAAATTGAATTAAGGAATGCAGAAAAGTGGAGACGTTTCATAAAAGAAGAGATACAAATGGCCAAAGAGTCCATGGAAAAATATTCAGCAACAGTAGTCATCAAAGAAGAGCAAATTAAAATAACAGTGTGACATCCCAAATATGCTAGAATGATTAAAAAAAACAAAACCTGACACTGCCAGACCTCAACTGTTGATCAATCTGGTGGGCATGTAAAATGGTACACCATTTTGGGAAAAAGATCTGGCAGTTTGGATAAACTTAAAAACATACTGCCCTCATGGCCCTGCAATTCCACTTGCAGGCTTTTACTCAAATGAAAATGGGTGCTTATGCTTACAAAAAGACCTATACACAAACCTTCTCAGAGACTATATTCACAGTAGGCCAAACTAAAAACAGGCTTCTTAAAACATCTGTGGTTTATTCATAGAAAGAAGTACTACTCATCAATAGAAAGGACTGAATCACCAATACAAGGTGATTGAATCTCACAGACATGTTGTGTAAAAAACCTTATGCAAACACAAACCGACAATTGCAGGCGCGCCGGTCGGGCGGTGGGCAGGGGCGTTGGGCATGGGCGGGGCCGAAGGCGCCGCGGGGCGGAGCCAGGAGGTGGCGAGGGGTGGGCGCGCCGGGCGCGGGGAGCTGTCAGCGGCCGCTCTCACAGGGCCGCGTCGCTGGCTGCACCCTTCCGCCAGGAGGAGGCCTTCAGGGAACTTGGGCGGCGGCGGCGGTTCGCTGCTTCCTGGGGAGGGAGGAGCGTTCGTGTGAGCGAGGCCAGGCAGGAGGCCTACACTCGAGCGCCTCCCGAGCCCGTGCCCGCGCCCACACCCGCACCCGCTGGTCCCCAGCCCGGAGGTTCCTCGAGGTCGCCTCGGAGGCGGGCCCCGGCGGCGGCGGCGCGCCCTGGCGGAAGCGGCTCAGCAGACAAGCGGCCTCAGGGTACCGGGCGCCGCCGGGGCCGCCGCGCAGGTGCCTTGGCAAAATGACCCCGGGGTCACCGCGGCGCGGTGCCTGATGGGGGAGGCCGGGGAGCCCCTGCGGACCAACCGAGAGAGCTCAGCAGCTTGCAGGGACAGGCGGGACGCCCGCTGGGAGCTCACCCTGCTGCAACCCTCGCCTCCCTTTTTTATTTTTCCTGGCTTTCATCGTTATCTAGTCAGGAATCCGCGGGTTTCTTTTCACTATCATTGATCAACAATTATATGAGCAATATTAGAGTTAGTAGACTCCCCAGATCATCAAGTTCCCTCCCTACCACATACCCTATTAGAGTCACTATCCGTCAGCATAGTACGATTCTATAGAATCACTACTTGACTTCTCTGTATTACACTGACTTCCACGTGGAACCCCTCCCACATTATGGGAGCTAATCTTAATGCCCCCTTTCCACCCTTCTGCTTCCCTTCCCAACCAGCCTTCCTAGACGCTTACCTTTGGAAAATTGGTGATGGGGGGAGTCTAGTAAACATAATGTTACCCATGTAATTGGAGATTAATGACAAGTAAATAAATAAATAAATGATAGAATGCAGCAGCCCAGTTTTCAAAAGACATGTGCGCCCCTATGTCTATCACAGCACTATTCACAATAGCCAAGCTAACTGTCCATCAGAAGATGAGCAGTGGAATATTATTAGGCCCTATGCAGAACAGAAATCCCATCACTTGCAACAACATGGATGGAGCTAGAGGGTATTATGCACAGTGAAATAAACCCAGTGGAGAAAGACAAGTATGAAGTGATTTCACCAACCTTTGGAAAAGGAAATCCAAGAGAAACTGCATGAACAAAAGGGCACTAGATTCACAGAACCCAAGAAGACACTGACAGTTACCAAAGGGCAAGGGACTGTGGTGGATAGTTGAGAATGGAGGGATAATGGGAGAGGGAAAGAAAGCGTGCATTACGATTAGCACGTATAATGTGGGAGCGGGGTCACAGGGAGGGCTGTACAACACAGAGAAGACAAGTAGTGATTCTACAGTATCTTTTTATGCTCATGGACAGTGATGGCAATGGGGTATCTTCTGGGAATCTTCGTGATCGGGGGAGTGAAGTAAATATAATGTTACTCATGCAATTGTATAATAATGACAGATAGATAGGTAGTTAGCTAGATGGAAAGACAGATAAATGAATGAATGCATAAATAAATAAATCCATATAAAAGAAGACAGAAAGAAAGTTAGATAGAACGTTAGAGAGACTGAAAAATGGATGGATAGATAGATAGATAGATGGATAAATAGATAGATACGTAGATAGAAAGACAGATGAATGAATACATGACTAAATAAATACATACATGAGAGGGAAGGAAGGAAGGAAGGAGGGAGGGAGGGAGGGAGGGAGGAAGAAAGGAAGGAAGGAAGGAAGGAAGGAGTAAAGCACCAGCCCAGTTTTAAAAATCTACAATGATATGAGCTACATGATGGTTACTACACTCCCCAGATCAAGTCCACGCAACATACTCCATTACAGTCAGTGTCCATCAGCTTAGCAAGATGCTACAGAGTCACGACTTAAACTCTCTGTACTATACTGACTTTCCCGTGGGACCTCCCCACACATAATGTGAGCTGGTCGTAATGCCCCCTGTACACCCTTCTCCCTCCCTTCCCAACCAGCCTTCCTAGTCCCTTACTTCCATAAATTAGTGATGGGGAGGGTCAAGTAAACATAATGTTACTCATGTAGATGTAGACTAATGATAAGAAAACAATAAGTAAGGAAGAGTACATACATGGATACATACATAAAAAATAAAGAATAGAATACAGCAGACCAGTTTAGAAGAGACATGTGCACCCCTATGTTTATCACAGCACTATACACAATAGCCAAGGTAAGTGTCCATCAGTAGATGAACAGTGGAATATTATTCAGCCAGATGAAGAAAACCAACCCTACCATTTACAACAACATGGATGGAGCTAGAGGGTATTATGCTCAGTGAAATAAGCCACGCAGAAAACAAAAAGTGTCAAATGATTTCACTCACCTATGGAGTATAAAAAAAAGAAAGAGAGTGAAAGAACAAGACAGTAGTAGCCTCACCGAACCCAGGAAGGGACTCACGCTTACGAACGGGAATGTGACTGAGGAGGATGGGTTGGAAAGGAGAGAAGAGAGGGAAAATGGGGCATTACGAGTAGCACACATAATGTGGGCAGGCGGCAGGTATGGTCAAGGCAGTATAACACAGCAAAGATCAGTAGCAATTCTACAGCATATTCCTGGGATGATGGACATTGACTCTTAAGGGCTATGTGTGGGGAGGAATTGGTAATGGGGGTAGTCTAACAACCATAATGTTGCTCATGGAACTGTTTAGTACTGACACCAAAATAAAAGGAAACACACAATAGCTTGGGTTTGGATTCCAAGTTTACCTGACGCTGTCAAGTTGGTCAGTGTCCACCTCACCAGAATCACAGCTGCTCCTCTAAGCATACACATTCTGTCTCTAGGAAAGAGGCACCACTGTGACATCATGGAATTTCCAGGCAACAGTGCTGCTCTTGCAGACTCCACCCCCATGGCGGGCACTGCCCAGCCGTGGGGAGCTGCATCACAAGATGAACAGGGAATATTATTCACCATATAAATAATGATTTCACTCGTAATTGGAGTATCAGAACAAAGAAAATACTGAAGGAGAAAACATGAGCAGCCTCACAGAAACCAGGAATGGACTACAAGTTACCAAAGGGAAAGAGACCGGGGTGGATAGTTGGGACAGGAGGGATAAAGGGAGAGGGAAAGAAAGTGTGCTTTACGATTAGCATGTATAATGTGGGAGGGGGGGTCACAGGGAGGGCTGTACAACACAGAGAAGACAAGTAGTGATTCTACAGTGTCTTACTATGCTCATGGACAGTGACTGCTAAGGGGTATGTGGGGTAATCTTCATGATGGGGCGAGTCTAATAAACATAATGTATCTCATGGAATTGTGTATTAATGACAGAAAGATAGACAGGAAGATAGATTAATAGATATAGATAGACAAGAAATGAATTAATGCATGAATAAATAAATATATATGTACATAAACACATACATAAAAAGAAAGAAAGCAGAAGCCCAGCTGAAAAAAGACACACAAACCCCTGTGTTTACCACAGCACTATTAACAACAGCCAATCTACAATAACAGGAGCTACATTAAGGTTACTACATGGCCCAGATAAAGTCCACCAAACATACCACATGACAGTCACTGTCCGTCAGCATAGTAAGATGCTATAGAATTACTATTTGAACTCTCTGTACTAGACAGACTTCCGCACGGGAGGTACCCACACACTATGTGAGCTAATCATAATGCCCCCTGTTCTCCCTTCTCCCTCCCTTCACAACCAGTCTTTCTAGTCCCTTAAGCTTTGGTAAATTGGTGATGGATGGAGTCTACTAAACATAATGATACTCATGTAGTTGTTGACTAATGACAAATGAGTAAATAATAAATAAGCAACTACATAAATGAATACATACATAAAAAAATAAATAATAAAATGCAGCAGTCCAGTTTAAAACAGACATGTGGACCCCTATGTTTAACACACCACTATTTATAATAACCAAGCTAAGTGTCCAACAGAAGATGAAAAGTGCAATTTTATTCAGCCAAAACAAAACAAGAAATCCTACCATTTACAACAACATGGATGGAGCTAGAGGGTAATATGTACAGTGAAATAACCCAGGCGCAGAAAGACAGGTATCAAATGATATCACTAACCTCTCAGAAGGAGAAGCAAGAGAAACTGAGTGAACAAAACAGCACCAGATTCATAGAAGCCAAGAATGGACTAACATTTACCAAAGGGAAAGAGACCGGTGTGGATAGCTGGGACTGGACGGATAAGGGGAGAGGGAAAGAAAGCGTGCATTGCGATTAGCACGTATAATGTGGGGGGGGGTCCCAGAGAGGCCTGTACATCACAGAGAAGACAAGTAGTGATCTTACAGCATCTTACTATGCTGATGGCCAGTGACTGTGAAGGGGTATGTGGGGAGATCTTGGTGAAGGGGGGAGCCTAGTAAACATAATGTCCTCCATGTAATTGTAGATTAATGATACCAAAATATTTAAAAAATTATAAATTGAATTAAGGAATGCAGAAAAGTGGAGACGTTTCATAAAAGAAGAGATACAAATGGCCAAAGAGTCCATGGAAAAATATTCAGCAACAGTAGTCATCAAAGAAGAGCAAATTAAAATAACAGTGTGACATCCCAAATATGCTAGAATGATTAAAAAAAACAAAACCTGACACTGCCAGACCTCAACTGTTGATCAATCTGGTGGGCATGTAAAATGGTACACCATTTTGGGAAAAAGATCTGGCAGTTTGGATAAACTTAAAAACATACTGCCCTCATGGCCCTGCAATTCCACTTGCAGGCTTTTACTCAAATGAAAATGGGTGCTTATGCTTACAAAAAGACCTATACACAAACCTTCTCAGAGACTATATTCACAGTAGGCCAAACTAAAAACAGGCTTCTTAAAACATCTGTGGTTTATTCATAGAAAGAAGTACTACTCATCAATAGAAAGGACTGAATCACCAATACAAGGTGATTGAATCTCACAGACATGTTGTGTAAAAAACCTTATGCAAACACAAACCGACAATTGCAGGCGCGCCGGTCGGGCGGTGGGCAGGGGCGTTGGGCATGGGCGGGGCCGAAGGCGCCGCGGGGCGGAGCCAGGAGGTGGCGAGGGGTGGGCGCGCCGGGCGCGGGGAGCTGTCAGCGGCCGCTCTCACAGGGCCGCGTCGCTGGCTGCACCCTTCCGCCAGGAGGAGGCCTTCAGGGAACTTGGGCGGCGGCGGCGGTTCGCTGCTTCCTGGGGAGGGAGGAGCGTTCGTGTGAGCGAGGCCAGGCAGGAGGCCTACACTCGAGCGCCTCCCGAGCCCGTGCCCGCGCCCACACCCGCACCCGCTGGTCCCCAGCCCGGAGGTTCCTCGAGGTCGCCTCGGAGGCGGGCCCCGGCGGCGGCGGGCCCTGGCAGAAGCGGCTCAGCAGACAAGCGGCCTCAGGGTACCGGGCGCCGCCGGGGCCGCCGCGCAGGTGCCTTGGCAAAATGACCCCGGGGTCACCGCGGCGCGGTGCCTGATGGGGGAGGCCGGGGAGCCCCTGCGGACCAACCGAGAGAGCTCAGCAGCTTGCAGGGACAGGCGGGACGCCCGCTGGGAGCTCACCCTGCTGCAACCCTCGCCTCCCTTTTTTATTTTTCCTGGCTTTCATCGTTATCTAGTCAGGAATCCGCGGGTTTCTTTTCACTATCATTGATCAACAATTATATGAGCAATATTAGAGTTAGTAGACTCCCCAGATCATCAAGTTCCCTCCCTACCACATACCCTATTAGAGTCACTATCCGTCAGCATAGTACGATTCTATAGAATCACTACTTGACTTCTCTGTATTACACTGACTTCCACGTGGAACCCCTCCCACATTATGGGAGCTAATCTTAATGCCCCCTTTCCACCCTTCTGCTTCCCTTCCCAACCAGCCTTCCTAGACGCTTACCTTTGGAAAATTGGTGATGGGGGGAGTCTAGTAAACATAATGTTACCCATGTAATTGGAGATTAATGACAAGTAAATAAATAAATAAATGATAGAATGCAGCAGCCCAGTTTTCAAAAGACATGTGCGCCCCTATGTCTATCACAGCACTATTCACAATAGCCAAGCTAACTGTCCATCAGAAGATGAGCAGTGGAATATTATTAGGCCCTATGCAGAACAGAAATCCCATCACTTGCAACAACATGGATGGAGCTAGAGGGTATTATGCACAGTGAAATAAACCCAGTGGAGAAAGACAAGTATGAAGTGATTTCACCAACATTTGGAAAAGGAAATCCAAGAGAAACTGCATGAACAAAAGGGCACTAGATTCACAGAACCCAAGAAGACACTGACAGTTACCAAAGGGCAAGGGACTGTGGTGGATAGTTGAGAATGGAGGGATAATGGGAGAGGGAAAGAAAGCGTGCATTACGATTAGCACGTATAATGTGGGAGCGGGGTCACAGGGAGGGCTGTACAACACAGAGAAGACAAGTAGTGATTCTACAGTATCTTTTTATGCTCATGGACAGTGACTGCAATGGGGTATCTTCCGGGAATCTTCGTGATCGGGGGAGTCAAGTAAATATAATGTTACTCATGCAATTGTATAATAATGACAGATAGATAGGTAGTTAGCTAGATGGAAAGACAGATAAATGAATGAATGCATAAATAAATAAATCCATATAAAGGAAGACAGAAAGAAAGTTAGATAGAATGTTAGAGAGACTGAAAAATAGATGGATAGATAGATAGATAGATGGATAAATAGATAGATATGTAGATAGAAAGACAGATGAATGAATACATGACTAAATAAATACATACATGAGAGGGAAGGAAGGAAGGAAGGAGGGAGGGAGGGAGGGAGGGAGGGAGGAAGAAAGGAAGGAAGGAAGGAAGGAGTAAAGCACCAGCCCAGTTTTAAAAATCTACAATGATATGAGCTACATGATGGTTACTACACTCCCCAGATCAAGTCCACGCAACATACTCCATTACAGTCAGTGTCCATCAGCTTAGCAAGATGCTACAGAGTCACGACTTAAACTCTCTGTACTATACTGACTTTCCCGTGGGACCTCCCCACACATAATGTGAGCTGGTCGTAATGCCCCCTGTACACCCTTCTCCCTCCCTTCCCAACCAGCCTTCCTAGTCCCTTACTTCCATAAATTAGTGATGGGGAGGGTCAAGTAAACATAATGTTACTCATGTAGATGTAGACTAATGATAAGAAAACAATAAGTAAGGAAGAGTACATACATGGATACATACATAAAAAATAAAGAATAGAATACAGCAGACCAGTTTAGAAGAGACATGTGCACCCCTATGTTTATCACAGCACTATACACAATAGCCAAGGTAAGTGTCCATCAGTAGATGAACAGTGGAATATTATTCAGCCAGATGAAGAAAACCAATCCTACCATTTACAACAACATGGATGGAGCTAGAGGGTATTATGCTCAGTGAAATAAGCCACGCAGAAAACAAAAAGTGTCAAATGATTTCACTCACCTATGGAGTATAAAAAAAAGAAAGAGAGTGAAAGAACAAGACAGTAGTAGCCTCACCGAACCCAGGAAGGGACTCACGCTTACGAACGGGAATGTGACTGAGGAGGATGGGTGGGAAAGGAGAGAAGAGAGGGAAAATGGGGCATTACGAGTAGCACACATAATGTGGGCAGGCGGCAGGTATGGTCAAGGCAGTATAACACAGCAAAGATCAGTAGCACTTCTACAGCATATTCCTGGGCTGATGGACATTGACACTTAAGGGCTATGTGTGGGGGGGACTTGGTAATGGGGGTAGTCTAACAACCATAATGTTGCTCATGGAACTGTTTAGTACTGACACCAAAATAAAAGGAAACACACAGTACCTTGGGTCTGGATTCCAAGTTTACCTGATGCTGTCAAGTTGGTCAGTGTCCACCTCACCAGAATCACAGCTGCTCCTCTAAGCATACACATTCTGTCTCTAGGAAAGAGGCACCACTGTGACATCATGGAATTTCCAGGCAACAGTGCTGCTCTTGCAAACTCCACCCCCATGGCGGGCACTGCCCAGCCGTGGGGAGCTGCATCACAAGATGAACAGGGAATATTATTCACCATATAAATAATGATTTCACTCGTAATTGGAGTATCAGAACAAAGAAAATACTGAAGGAGAAAACATGAGCAGCCTCTCAGAAACCAGGAATGGACTACAAGTTACCAAAGGGAAAGAGACCGGGGTGGATAGTTGGGACAGGAGGGATAAAGGGAGAGGGAAAGAAAGTGTGCTTTACGATTAGCATGTATAATGTGGGAGGGGGGGTCACAGGGAGGGCTGTACAACACAGAGAAGACAAGTAGTGATTCTACAGTGTCTTACTATGCTCATGGACAGTGACTGCTAAGGGGTATGTGGGGGAATCTTCATGATGGGGCGAGTCTAATAAACATAATGTTACTCATGGAATTGTGTATTAATGACAGAAAGATAGACAGGAAGATAGATTAATAGATATAGATAGACAAGAAATGAATTAATGCATGAATAAATAAATATATATGTACATAAACACATACATAAAAAGAAAGAAAGCAGAAGCCCAGCTGAAAAAAACACACAAACCCCTGTGTTTACCACAGCACTATTAACAACAGCCAATCTACAATAACAGGAGCTACATTAAGGTTACTACATGCCCCAGATAAAGTCCACCAAACATACCACATGACAGTCACTGTCCGTCAGCATAGTAAGATGCTATAGAATTACTATTTGAACTCTCTGTACTATACAGACTTCCGCACGGGAGGTACCCACACACTATGTTAGCTAATCATAATGCCCCCTGTTCTCCCTTCTCCCTCCCTTCACAACCAGTCTTTCTAGTCCCTTAAGCTTTGGTAAATTGGTGATGGATGGAGTCTACTAAACATAAAGATACTCATGTAGTTGTTGACTAATGACAAATGAGTAAATAATAAATAAGCAACTACATAAATGAATACATACATAAAAAAATAAATAATAAAATGCAGCAGTCCAGTTTAAAACAGACATGTGGACCCCTATGTTTAACACACCACTATTTTTAATAACCAAGCTAAGTGTCCAACAGAAGATGAAAAGTGCAATTTTATTCAGCCAAAACAAAACAAGAAATCCTACCATTTACAACAACATGGATGGAGCTAGAGGGTAATATGTACAGTGAAATAACCCAGGCGCAGAAAGACAGGTATCAAATGATATCACTAACCTCTCAGAAGGAGAAGCAAGAGAAACTGAGTGAACAAAACAGCACCAGATTCATAGAAGCCAAGAATGGACTAACATTTACCAAAGGGAAAGAGACCGGTGTGGATAGCTGGGACTGGACGGATAAGGGGAGAGGGAAAGAAAGCGTGCATTGCGATTAGCACGTATAATGTGGGGGGGGAGGGGTCCCAGAGAGGCCTGTACATCACAGAGAAGACAAGTAGTGATCTTACAGCATCTTACTATGCTGATGGCCAGTGACTGTGAAGGGGTATGTGGGGAGATCTTGGTGAAGGGGGGAGCCTAGTAAACATAATGTCCTCCATGTAATTGTAGATTAATGATACCAAAATATTTAAAAAATTATAAATTGAATTAAGGAATGCAGAAAAGTGGAGACGTTTCATAAAAGAAGAGATACAAATGGCCAAAGAGTCCATGGAAAAATATTCAGCAACAGTAGTCATCAAAGAAGAGCAAATTAAAATAACAGTGTGACATCCCAAATATGCTAGAATGATTTAAAAAAACAAAACCTGACACTGCCAGACCTCAACTGTTGATCAATCTGGTGGGCATGTAAAATGGTACACCATTTTGGGAAAAAGATCTGGCAGTTTGGATAAACTTAAAAACATACTGCCCTCATGGCCCTGCAATTCCACTTGCAGGCTTTTACTCAAATGAAAATGGGTGCTTATGCTTACAAAAAGACCTATACACAAACCTTCTCAGAGACTATATTCACAGTAGGCCAAACTAAAAACAGGCTTCTTAAAACATCTGTGGTTTATTCATAGAAAGAAGTACTACTCATCAATAGAAAGGACTGAATCACCAATACAAGGTGATTGAATCTCACAGACATGTTGTGTAAAAAACCTTATGCAAACACAAACCGACAATTGCAGGCGCGCCGGTCGGGCGGTGGGCAGGGGCGTTGGGCATGGGCGGGGCCGAAGGCGCCGCGGGGCGGAGCCAGGAGGTGGCGAGGGGTGGGCGCGCCGGGCGCGGGGAGCTGTCAGCGGCCGCTCTCACAGGGCCGCGTCGCTGGCTGCACCCTTCCGCCAGGAGGAGGCCTTCAGGGAACTTGGGCGGCGGCGGCGGTTCGCTGCTTCCTGGGGAGGGAGGAGCGTTCGTGTGAGCGAGGCCAGGCAGGAGGCCTACACTCGAGCGCCTCCCGAGCCCGTGCCCGCGCCCACACCCGCACCCGCTGGTCCCCAGCCCGGAGGTTCCTCGAGGTCGCCTCGGAGGCGGGCCCCGGCGGCGGCGGGCCCTGGCGGAAGCGGCTCAGCAGACAAGCGGCCTCAGGGTACCGGGCGCCGCCGGGGCCGCCGCGCAGGTGCCTTGGCAAAATGACCCCGGGGTCACCGCGGCGCGGTGCCTGATGGGGGAGGCCGGGGAGCCCCTGCGGACCAACCGAGAGAGCTCAGCAGCTTGCAGGGACAGGCGGGACGCCCGCTGGGAGCTCACCCTGCTGCAACCCTCGCCTCCCTTTTTTATTTTTCCTGGCTTTCATCGTTATCTAGTCAGGAATCCGCGGGTTTCTTTTCACTATCATTGATCAACAATTATATGAGCAATATTAGAGTTAGTAGACTCCCCAGATCATCAAGTTCCCTCCCTACCACATACCCTATTAGAGTCACTATCCGTCAGCATAGTACGATTCTATAGAATCACTACTTGACTTCTCTGTATTACACTGACTTCCACGTGGAACCCCTCCCACATTATGGGAGCTAATCTTAATGCCCCCTTTCCACCCTTCTGCTTCCCTTCCCAACCAGCCTTCCTAGACGCTTACCTTTGGAAAATTGGTGATGGGGGGAGTCTAGTAAACATAATGTTACCCATGTAATTGGAGATTAATGACAAGTAAATAAATAAATAAATGATAGAATGCAGCAGCCCAGTTTTCAAAAGACATGTGCGCCCCTATGTCTATCACAGCACTATTCACAATAGCCAAGCTAACTGTCCATCAGAAGATGAGCAGTGGAATATTATTAGGCCCTATGCAGAACAGAAATCCCATCACTTGCAACAACATGGATGGAGCTAGAGGGTATTATGCACAGTGAAATAAACCCAGTGGAGAAAGACAAGTATGAAGTGATTTCACCAACATTTGGAAAAGGAAATCCAAGAGAAACTGCATGAACAAAAGGGCACTAGATTCACAGAACCCAAGAAGACACTGACAGTTACCAAAGGGCAAGGGACTGTGGTGGATAGTTGAGAATGGAGGGATAATGGGAGAGGGAAAGAAAGCGTGCATTACGATTAGCACGTATAATGTGGGAGCGGGGTCACAGGGAGGGCTGTACAACACAGAGAAGACAAGTAGTGATTCTACAGTATCTTTTTATGCTCATGGACAGTGACTGCAATGGGGTATCTTCCGGGAATCTTCGTGATCGGGGGAGTCAAGTAAATATAATGTTACTCATGCAATTGTATAATAATGACAGATAGATAGGTAGTTAGCTAGATGGAAAGACAGATAAATGAATGAATGCATAAATAAATAAATCCATATAAAGGAAGACAGAAAGAAAGTTAGATAGAATGTTAGAGAGACTGAAAAATAGATGGATAGATAGATAGATAGATGGATAAATAGATAGATATGTAGATAGAAAGACAGATGAATGAATACATGACTAAATAAATACATACATGAGAGGGAAGGAAGGAAGGAAGGAGGGAGGGAGGGAGGGAGGGAGGAAGAAAGGAAGGAAGGAAGGAAGGAAGGAGTAAAGCACCAGCCCAGTTTTAAAAATCTACAATGATATGAGCTACATGATGGTTACTACACTCCCCAGATCAAGTCCACGCAACATACTCCATTACAGTCAGTGTCCATCAGCTTAGCAAGATGCTACAGAGTCACGACTTAAACTCTCTGTACTATACTGACTTTCCCGTGGGACCTCCCCACACATAATGTGAGCTGGTCGTAATGCCCCCTGTACACCCTTCTCCCTCCCTTCCCAACCAGCCTTCCTAGTCCCTTACTTCCATAAATTAGTGATGGGGAGGGTCAAGTAAACATAATGTTACTCATGTAGATGTAGACTAATGATAAGAAAACAATAAGTAAGGAAGAGTACATACATGGATACATACATAAAAAATAAAGAATAGAATACAGCAGACCAGTTTAGAAGAGACATGTGCACCCCTATGTTTATCACAGCACTATACACAATAGCCAAGGTAAGTGTCCATCAGTAGATGAACAGTGGAATATTATTCAGCCAGATGAAGAAAACCAATCCTACCATTTACAACAACATGGATGGAGCTAGAGGGTATTATGCTCAGTGAAATAAGCCACGCAGAAAACAAAAAGTGTCAAATGATTTCACTCACCTATGGAGTATAAAAAAAAGAAAGAGAGTGAAAGAACAAGACAGTAGTAGCCTCACCGAACCTAGGAAGGGACTCACGGTTACGAACGGGAATGTGACTGAGGAGGATGGGTTGGAAAGGAGAGAAGAGAGGGAAAATGGGGCATTACGAGTAGCACACATAATGTGGGCAGGCGGCAGGTATGGTCAAGGCAGTATAACACAGCAAAGATCAGTAGCACTTCTACAGCATATTCCTGGGCTGATGGACATTGACTCTTAAGGGCTATGTGTGGGGGGGAATTGGTAATGGGGGTAGTCTAACAACCATAATGTTGCTCATGGAACTGTTTAGTACTGACACCAAAATAAAAGGAAACACACAGTACCTTGGGTCTGGATTCCAAGTTTACCTGATGCTGTCAAGTTGGTCAGTGTCCACCTCACCAGAATCACAGCTGCTCCTCTAAGCATACACATTCTGTCTCTAGGAAAGAGGCACCACTGTGACATCATGGAATTTCCAGGCAACAGTGCTGCTCTTGCAAACTCCACCCCCATGGCGGGCACTGCCCAGCCGTGGGGAGCTGCATCACAAGATGAACAGGGAATATTATTCACCATATAAATAATGATTTCACTCGTGATTGGAGTATCAGAACAAAGAAAATACTGAAGGAGAAAACATGAGCAGTCTCACAGAAACCAGGAATGGACTACAAGTTACCAAAGGGAAAGAGACCGGGGTGGATAGTTGGGACAGGAGGGATAAAGGGAGAGGGAAAGAAAGTGTGCTTTACGATTAGCATGTATAATGTGGGAGGGGGGGTCACAGGGAGGGCTGTACAACACAGAGAAGACAAGTAGTGATTCTACAGTGTCTTACTATGCTCATGGACAGTGACTGCTAAGGGGTATGTGGGGGAATCTTCATGATGGGGCGAGTCTAATAAACATAATGTTACTCATGGAATTGTGTATTAATGACAGAAAGATAGACAGGAAGAGAGATTAATAGATATAGATAGACAAGAAATGAATTAATGCATGAATAAATAAATATATATGTACATAAACACATACATAAAAAGAAAGAAAGCAGAAGCCCAGCTGAAAAAAGACACACAAACCCCTGTGTTTACCACAGCACTATTAACAACAGCCAATCTACAATAACAGGAGCTACATTAAGGTTACTACATGGCCCAGATAAAGTCCACCAAACATACCACATGACAGTCACTGTCCGTCAGCATAGTAAGATGCTATAGAATTACTATTTGAACTCTCTGTACTAGACAGACTTCCGCACGGGAGGTACCCACACACTATGTGAGCTAATCATAATGCCCCCTGTTCTCCCTTCTCCCTCCCTTCACAACCAGTCTTTCTAGTCCCTTAAGCTTTGGTAAATTGGTGATGGATGGAGTCTACTAAACATAATGATACTCATGTAGTTGTTGACTAATGACAAATGAGTAAATAATAAATAAGCAACTACATAAATGAATACATACATAAAAAAATAAATAATAAAATGCAGCAGTCCAGTTTAAAACAGACATGTGGACCCCTATGTTTAACACACCACTATTTTTAATAACCAAGCTAAGTGTCCAACAGAAGATGAAAAGTGCAATTTTATTCAGCCAAAACAAAACAAGAAATCCTACCATTTACAACAACATGGATGGAGCTAGAGGGTAATATGTACAGTGAAATAACCCAGGCGCAGAAAGACAGGTATCAAATGATATCACTAACCTCTCAGAAGGAGAAGCAAGAGAAACTGAGTGAACAAAACAGCACCAGATTCATAGAAGCCAAGAATGGACTAACATTTACCAAAGGGAAAGAGACTGGTGTGGATAGCTGGGACTGGACGGATAAGGGGAGAGGGAAAGAAAGCGTGCATTGCGATTAGCACGTATAATGTGGGGGGGGAGGGGTCCCAGAGAGGCCTGTACATCACAGAGAAGACAAGTAGTGATCTTACAGCATCTTACTATGCTGATGGCCAGTGACTGTGAAGGGGTATGTGGGGAGATCTTGGTGAAGGGGGGAGCCTAGTAAACATAATGTCCTCCATGTAATTGTAGATTAATGATACCAAAATATTTAAAAAATTATAAATTGAATTAAGGAATGCAGAAAAGTGGAGACGTTTCATAAAAGAAGAGATACAAATGGCCAAAGAGTCCATGGAAAAATATTCAGCAACAGTAGTCATCAAAGAAGAGCAAATTAAAATAACAGTGTGACATCCCAAATATGCTAGAATGATTAAAAAAAACAAAACCTGACACTGCCAGACCTCAACTGTTGATCAATCTGGTGGGCATGTAAAATGGTACACCATTTTGGGAAAAAGATCTGGCAGTTTGGATAAACTTAAAAACATACTGCCCTCATGGCCCTGCAATTCCACTTGCAGGCTTTTACTCAAATGAAAATGGGTGCTTATGCTTACAAAAAGACCTATACACAAACCTTCTCAGAGACTATATTCACAGTAGGCCAAACTAAAAACAGGCTTCTTAAAACATCTGTGGTTTATTCATAGAAAGAAGTACTACTCATCAATAGAAAGGACTGAATCACCAATACAAGGTGATTGAATCTCACAGACATGTTGTGTAAAAAACCTTATGCAAACACAAACCGACAATTGCAGGCGCGCCGGTCGGGCGGTGGGCAGGGGCGTTGGGCATGGGCGGGGCCGAAGGCGCCGCGGGGCGGAGCCAGGAGGTGGCGAGGGGTGGGCGCGCCGGGCGCGGGGAGCTGTCAGCGGCCGCTCTCACAGGGCCGCGTCGCTGGCTGCACCCTTCCGCCAGGAGGAGGCCTTCAGGGAACTTGGGCGGCGGCGGCGGTTCGCTGCTTCCTGGGGAGGGAGGAGCGTTCGTGTGAGCGAGGCCAGGCAGGAGGCCTACACTCGAGCGCCTCCCGAGCCCGTGCCCGCGCCCACACCCGCACCCGCTGGTCCCCAGCCCGGAGGTTCCTCGAGGTCGCCTCGGAGGCGGGCCCCGGCGGCGGCGGCGCGCCCTGGCGGAAGCGGCTCAGCAGACAAGCGGCCTCAGGGTACCGGGCGCCGCCGGGGCCGCCGCGCAGGTGCCTTGGCAAAATGACCCCGGGGTCACCGCGGCGCGGTGCCTGATGGGGGAGGCCGGGGAGCCCCTGCGGACCAACCGAGAGAGCTCAGCAGCTTGCAGGGACAGGCGGGACGCCCGCTGGGAGCTCACCCTGCTGCAACCCTCGCCTCCCTTTTTTATTTTTCCTGGCTTTCATCGTTATCTAGTCAGGAATCCGCGGGTTTCTTTTCACTATCATTGATCAACAATTATATGAGCAATATTAGAGTTAGTAGACTCCCCAGATCATCAAGTTCCCTCCCTACCACATACCCTATTAGAGTCACTATCCGTCAGCATAGTACGATTCTATAGAATCACTACTTGACTTCTCTGTATTACACTGACTTCCACGTGGAACCCCTCCCACATTATGGGAGCTAATCTTAATGCCCCCTTTCCACCCTTCTGCTTCCCTTCCCAACCAGCCTTCCTAGACGCTTACCTTTGGAAAATTGGTGATGGGGGGAGTCTAGTAAACATAATGTTACCCATGTAATTGGAGATTAATGACAAGTAAATAAATAAATAAATGATAGAATGCAGCAGCCCAGTTTTCAAAAGACATGTGCGCCCCTATGTCTATCACAGCACTATTCACAATAGCCAAGCTAACTGTCCATCAGAAGATGAGCAGTGGAATATTATTAGGCCCTATGCAGAACAGAAATCCCATCACTTGCAACAACATGGATGGAGCTAGAGGGTATTATGCACAGTGAAATAAACCCAGTGGAGAAAGACAAGTATGAAGTGATTTCACCAACATTTGGAAAAGGAAATCCAAGAGAAACTGCATGAACAAAAGGGCACTAGATTCACAGAACCCAAGAAGACACTGACAGTTACCAAAGGGCAAGGGACTGTGGTGGATAGTTGAGAATGGAGGGATAATGGGAGAGGGAAAGAAAGCGTGCATTACGATTAGCACGTATAATGTGGGAGCGGGGTCACAGGGAGGGCTGTACAACACAGAGAAGACAAGTAGTGATTCTACAGTATCTTTTTATGCTCATGGACAGTGACTGCAATGGGGTATCTTCCGGGAATCTTCGTGATCGGGGGAGTCAAGTAAATATAATGTTACTCATGCAATTGTATAATAATGACAGATAGATAGGTAGTTAGCTAGATGGAAAGACAGATAAATGAATGAATGCATAAATAAATAAATCCATATAAAGGAAGACAGAAAGAAAGTTAGATAGAATGTTAGAGAGACTGAAAAATAGATGGATAGATAGATAGATAGATGGATAAATAGATAGATATGTAGATAGAAAGACAGATGAATGAATACATGACTAAATAAATACATACATGAGAGGGAAGAAGGAAGGAAGGAGGGAGGGAGGGAGGGAGGGAGGGAGGAAGAAAGGAAGGAAGGAAGGAAGGAGTAAAGCACCAGCCCAGTTTTAAAAATCTACAATGATATGAGCTACATGATGGTTACTACACTCCCCAGATCAAGTCCACGCAACATACTCCATTACAGTCAGTGTCCATCAGCTTAGCAAGATGCTACAGAGTCACGACTTAAACTCTCTGTACTATACTGACTTTCCCGTGGGACCTCCCCACACATAATGTGAGCTGGTCGTAATGCCCCCTGTACACCCTTCTCCCTCCCTTCCCAACCAGCCTTCCTAGTCCCTTACTTCCATAAATTAGTGATGGGGAGGGTCAAGTAAACATAATGTTACTCATGTAGATGTAGACTAATGATAAGAAAACAATAAGTAAGGAAGAGTACATACATGGATACATACATAAAAAATAAAGAATAGAATACAGCAGACCAGTTTAGAAGAGACATGTGCACCCCTATGTTTATCACAGCACTATACACAATAGCCAAGGTAAGTGTCCATCAGTAGATGAACAGTGGAATATTATTCAGCCAGATGAAGAAAACCAATCCTACCATTTACAACAACATGGATGGAGCTAGAGGGTATTATGCTCAGTGAAATAAGCCACGCAGAAAACAAAAAGTGTCAAATGATTTCACTCACCTATGGAGTATAAAAAAAAGAAAGAGAGTGAAAGAACAAGACAGTAGTAGCCTCACCGAACCCAGGAAGGGACTCACGGTTACGAACGGGAATGTGACTGAGGAGGATGGGTTGGAAAGGAGAGAAGAGAGGGAAAATGGGGCATTACGAGTAGCACACATAATGTGGGCAGGCGGCAGGTATGGTCAAGGCAGTATAACACCGCAAAGATCAGTAGCACTTCTACAGCATATTCCTGGGCTGATGGACATTGACTCTTAAGGGCTATGTGTGGGGGGGAATTGGTAATGGGGGTAGTCTAACAACCATAATGTTGCTCATGGAACTGTTTAGTACTGACACCAAAATAAAAGGAAACACACAGTACCTTGGGTCTGGATTCCAAGTTTACCTGATGCTGTCAAGTTGGTCAGTGTCCACCTCACCAGAATCACAGCTGCTCCTCTAAGCATACACATTCTGTCTCTAGGAAAGAGGCGCCACTGTGACATCATGGAATTTCCAGGCAACAGTGCTGCTCTTGCAAACTCCACCCCCATGGCGGGCACTGCCCAGCCGTGGGGAGCTGCATCACAAGATGAACAGGGAATATTATTCACCATATAAATAATGATTTCACTCGTGATTGGAGTATCAGAACAAAGAAAATACTGAAGGAGAAAACATGAGCAGTCTCACAGAAACCAGGAATGGACTACAAGTTACCAAAGGGAAAGAGACCGGGGTGGATAGTTGGGACAGGAGGGATAAAGGGAGAGGGAAAGAAAGTGTGCTTTACGATTAGCATGTATAATGTGGGAGGGGGGGTCACAGGGAGGGCTGTACAACACAGAGAAGACAAGTAGTGATTCTACAGTGTCTTACTATGCTCATGGACAGTGACTGCTAAGGGGTATGTGGGGGAATCTTCATGATGGGGCGAGTCTAATAAACATAATGTTACTCATGGAATTGTGTATTAATGACAGAAAGATAGACAGGAAGAGAGATTAATAGATATAGATAGACTAGAAATGAATTAATGCATGAATAAATAAATATATATGTACACAAACACATACATAAAAAGAAAGAAAGCAGAAGCCCAGCTGAAAAAAGACACACAAACCCCTGTGTTTACCACAGCACTATTAACAACAGCCAATCTACAATAACAGGAGCTACATTAAGGTTACTACATGCCCCAGATAAAGTCCACCAAACATACCACATGACAGTCACTGTCCGTCAGCATAGTAAGATGCTATAGAATTACTATTTGAACTCTCTGTACTAGACAGACTTCCGCACGGGAGGTACCCACACACTATGTGAGCTAATCATAATGCCCCCTGTTCTCCCTTCTCCCTCCCTTCACAACCAGTCTTTCTAGTCCCTTAAGCTTTGGTAAATTGGTGATGGATGGAGTCTACTAAACATAATGATACTCATGTAGTTGTTGACTAATGACAAATGAGTAAATAATAAATAAGCAACTACATAAATGAATACATACATAAAAAAATAAATAATAAAATGCAGCAGTCCAGTTTAAAACAGACATGTGGACCCCTATGTTTAACACACCACTATTTTTAATAACCAAGCTAAGTGTCCAACAGAAGATGAAAAGTGCAATTTTATTCAGCCAAAACAAAACAAGAAATCCTACCATTTACAACAACATGGATGGAGCTAGAGGGTAATATGTACAGTGAAATAACCCAGGCGCAGAAAGACAGGTATCAAATGATATCACTAACCTCTCAGAAGGAGAAGCAAGAGAAACTGAGTGAACAAAACAGCACCAGATTCATAGAAGCCAAGAATGGACTAACATTTACCAAAGGGAAAGAGACCGGTGTGGATAGCTGGGACTGGACGGATAAGGGGAGAGGGAAAGAGCGTGCATTGCGATTAGCACGTATAATGTGGGGGGGAGGGGTCCCAGAGAGGCCTGTACATCACAGAGAAGACAAGTAGTGATCTTACAGCATCTTACTATGCTGATGGCCAGTGACTGTGAAGGGGTATGTGGGGAGATCTTGGTGAAGGGGGGAGCCTAGTAAACATAATGTCCTCCATGTAATTGTAGATTAATGATACCAAAATATTTAAAAAATTATAAATTGAATTAAGGAATGCAGAAAAGTGGAGACGTTTCATAAAAGAAGAGATACAAATGGCCAAAGAGTCCATGGAAAAATATTCAGCAACAGTAGTCATCAAAGAAGAGCAAATTAAAATAACAGTGTGACATCCCAAATATGCTAGAATGATTAAAAAAAACAAAACCTGACACTGCCAGACCTCAACTGTTGATCAATCCGGTGGGCATGTAAAATGGTACACCATTTTGGGAAAAAGATCTGGCAGTTTGGATAAACTTAAAAACATACTGCCCTCATGGCCCTGCAATTCCACTTGCAGGCTTTTACTCAAATGAAAATGGGTGCTTATGCTTACAAAAAGACCTATACACAAACCTTCTCAGAGACTATATTCACAGTAGGCCAAACTAAAAACAGGCTTCTTAAAACATCTGTGGTTTATTCATAGAAAGAAGTACTACTCATCAATAGAAAGGACTGAATCACCAATACAAGGTGATTGAATCTCACAGACATGTTGTGTAAAAAACCTTATGCAAACACAAACCGACAATTGCAGGCGCGCCGGTCGGGCGGTGGGCAGGGGCGTTGGGCATGGGCGGGGCCGAAGGCGCCGCGGGGCGGAGCCAGGAGGTGGCGAGGGGTGGGCGCGCCGGGCGCGGGGAGCTGTCAGCGGCCGCTCTCACAGGGCCGCGTCGCTGGCTGCACCCTTCCGCCAGGAGGAGGCCTTCAGGGAACTTGCGCGGCGGCGGCGGTTCGCTGCTTCCTGGGGAGGGAGGAGCGTTCGTGTGAGCGAGGCCAGGCAGGAGGCCTACACTCGAGCGCCTCCCGAGCCCGTGCCCGCGCCCACACCCGCACCCGCTGGTCCCCAGCCCGGAGGTTCCTCGAGGTCGCCTCGGAGGCGGGCCCCGGCGGCGGCGGCGTGCCCTGGCGGAAGCGGCTCAGCAGACAAGCGGCCTCAGGGTACCGGGCGCCGCCGGGGCCGCCGCGCAGGTGCCTTGGCAAAATGACCCCGGGGTCACCGCGGCGCGGTGCCTGATGGGGGAGGCCGGGGAGCCCCTGCGGACCAACCGAGAGAGCTCAGCAGCTTGCAGGGACAGGCGGGACGCCCGCTGGGAGCTCACCCTGCTGCAACCCTCGCCTCCCTTTTTTATTTTTCCTGGCTTTCATCGTTATCTAGTCAGGAATCCGCGGGTTTCTTTTCACTATCATTGATCAACAATTATATGAGCAATATTAGAGTTAGTAGACTCCCCAGATCATCAAGTTCCCTCCCTACCACATACCCTATTAGAGTCACTATCCGTCAGCATAGTACGATTCTATAGAATCACTACTTGACTTCTCTGTATTACACTGACTTCCACGTGGAACCCCTCCCACATTATGGGAGCTAATCTTAATGCCCCCTTTCCACCCTTCTGCTTCCCTTCCCAACCAGCCTTCCTAGACGCTTACCTTTGGAAAATTGGTGATGGGGGGAGTCTAGTAAACATAATGTTACCCATGTAATTGGAGATTAATGACAAGTAAATAAATAAATAAATGATAGAATGCAGCAGCCCAGTTTTCAAAAGACATGTGCGCCCCTATGTCTATCACAGCACTATTCACAATAGCCAAGCTAACTGTCCATCAGAAGATGAGCAGTGGAATATTATTAGGCCCTATGCAGAACAGAAATCCCATCACTTGCAACAACATGGATGGAGCTAGAGGGTATTATGCACAGTGAAATAAACCCAGTGGAGAAAGACAAGTATGAAGTGATTTCACCAACATTTGGAAAAGGAAATCCAAGAGAAACTGCATGAACAAAAGGGCACTAGATTCACAGAACCCAAGAAGACACTGACAGTTACCAAAGGGCAAGGGACTGTGGTGGATAGTTGAGAATGGAGGGATAATGGGAGAGGGAAAGAAAGCGTGCATTACGATTAGCACGTATAATGTGGGAGCGGGGTCACAGGGAGGGCTGTACAACACAGAGAAGACAAGTAGTGATTCTACAGTATCTTTTTATGCTCATGGACAGTGACTGCAATGGGGTATCTTCCGGGAATCTTCGTGATCGGGGGAGTCAAGTAAATATAATGTTACTCATGCAATTGTATAATAATGACAGATAGATAGGTAGTTAGCTAGATGGAAAGACAGATAAATGAATGAATGCATAAATAAATAAATCCATATAAAGGAAGACAGAAAGAAAGTTAGATAGAATGTTAGAGAGACTGAAAAATAGATGGATAGATAGATAGATAGATGGATAAATAGATAGATATGTAGATAGAAAGACAGATGAATGAATACATGACTAAATAAATACATACATGAGAGGGAAGGAAGGAAGGAAGGAGGGAGGGAGGGAGGGAGGGAGGAAGAAAGGAAGGAAGGAAGGAAGGAAGGAGTAAAGCACCAGCCCAGTTTTAAAAATCTACAATGATATGAGCTACATGATGGTTACTACACTCCCCAGATCAAGTCCACGCAACATACTCCATTACAGTCAGTGTCCATCAGCTTAGCAAGATGCTACAGAGTCACGACTTAAACTCTCTGTACTATACTGACTTTCCCGTGGGACCTCCCCACACATAATGTGAGCTGGTCGTAATGCCCCCTGTACACCCTTCTCCCTCCCTTCCCAACCAGCCTTCCTAGTCCCTTACTTCCATAAATTAGTGATGGGGAGGGTCAAGTAAACATAATGTTACTCATGTAGATGTAGACTAATGATAAGAAAACAATAAGTAAGGAAGAGTACATACATGGATACATACATAAAAAATAAAGAATAGAATACAGCAGACCAGTTTAGAAGAGACATGTGCACCCCTATGTTTATCACAGCACTATACACAATAGCCAAGGTAAGTGTCCATCAGTAGATGAACAGTGGAATATTATTCAGCCAGATGAAGAAAACCAATCCTACCATTTACAACAACATGGATGGAGCTAGAGGGTATTATGCTCAGTGAAATAAGCCACGCAGAAAACAAAAAGTGTCAAATGATTTCACTCACCTATGGAGTATAAAAAAAAGAAAGAGAGTGAAAGAACAAGACAGTAGTAGCCTCACCGAACCCAGGAAGGGACTCACGCTTACGAACGGGAATGTGACTGAGGAGGATGGGTTGGAAAGGAGAGAAGAGAGGGAAAATGGGGCATTACGAGTAGCACACATAATGTGGGCAGGCGGCAGGTATGGTCAAGGCAGTATAACACCGCAAAGATCAGTAGCACTTCTACAGCATATTCCTGGGCTGATGGACATTGACTCTTAAGGGCTATGTGTGGGGGGGAATTGGTAAAGGGGGTAGTCTAACAACCATAATGTTGCTCATGGAACTGTTTAGTACTGACACCAAAATAAAAGGAAACACACAGTACCTTGGGTCTGGATTCCAAGTTTACCTGATGCTGTCAAGTTGGTCAGTGTCCACCTCACCAGAATCACAGCTGCTCCTCTAAGCATACACATTCTGTCTCTAGGAAAGAGGCACCACTGTGACATCATGGAATTTCCAGGCAACAGTGCTGCTCTTGCAAACTCCACCCCCATGGCGGGCACTGCCCAGCCGTGGGGAGCTGCATCACAAGATGAACAGGGAATATTATTCACCATATAAATAATGATTTCACTCGTGATTGGAGTATCAGAACAAAGAAAATACTGAAGGAGAAAACATGAGCAGTCTCACAGAAACCAGGAATGGACTACAAGTTACCAAAGGGAAAGAGACCGGGGTGGATAGTTGGGACAGGAGGGATAAAGGGAGAGGGAAAGAAAGTGTGCTTTACGATTAGCATGTATAATGTGGGAGGGGGGGTCACAGGGAGGGCTGTACAACACAGAGAAGACAAGTAGTGATTCTACAGTGTCTTACTATGCTCATGGACAGTGACTGCTAAGGGGTATGTGGGGGAATCTTCATGATGGGGCGAGTCTAATAAACATAATGTTACTCATGGAATTGTGTATTAATGACAGAAAGATAGACAGGAAGAGAGATTAATAGATATAGATAGACAAGAAATGAATTAATGCATGAATAAATAAATATATATGTACATAAACACATACATAAAAAGAAAGAAAGCAGAAGCCCAGCTGAAAAAAGACACACAAACCCCTGTGTTTACCACAGCACTATTAACAACAGCCAATCTACAATAACAGGAGCTACATTAAGGTTACTACATGCCCCAGATAAAGTCCACCAAACATACCACATGACAGTCACTGTCCGTCAGCATAGTAAGATGCTATAGAATTACTATTTGAACTCTCTGTACTAGACAGACTTCCGCACGGGAGGTACCCACACACTATGTGAGCTAATCATAATGCCCCCTGTTCTCCCTTCTCCCTCCCTTCACAACCAGTCTTTCTAGTCCCTTAAGCTTTGGTAAATTGGTGATGGATGGAGTCTACTAAACATAATGATACTCATGTAGTTGTTGACTAATGACAAATGAGTAAATAATAAATAAGCAACTACATAAATGAATACATACATAAAAAAATAAATAATAAAATGCAGCAGTCCAGTTTAAAACAGACATGTGGACCCCTATGTTTAACACACCACTATTTATAATAACCAAGCTAAGTGTCCAACAGAAGATGAAAAGTGCAATTTTATTCAGCCAAAACAAAACAAGAAATCCTACCATTTACAACAACATGGATGGAGCTAGAGGGTAATATGTACAGTGAAATAACCCAGGCGCAGAAAGACAGGTATCAAATGATATCACTAACCTCTCAGAAGGAGAAGCAAGAGAAACTGAGTGAACAAAACAGCACCAGATTCATAGAAGCCAAGAATGGACTAACATTTACCAAAGGGAAAGAGACCGGTGTGGATAGCTGGGACTGGACGGATAAGGGGAGAGGGAAAGAAAGCGTGCATTGCGATTAGCACGTATAATGTGGGGGGGAGGGGTCCCAGAGAGGCCTGTACATCACAGAGAAGACAAGTAGTGATCTTACAGCATCTTACTATGCTGATGGCCAGTGACTGTGAAGGGGTATGTGGGGAGATCTTGGTGAAGGGGGGAGCCTAGTAAACATAATGTCCTCCATGTAATTGTAGATTAATGATACCAAAATATTTAAAAAATTATAAATTGAATTAAGGAATGCAGAAAAGTGGAGACGTTTCATAAAAGAAGAGATACAAATGGCCAAAGAGTCCATGGAAAAATATTCAGCAACAGTAGTCATCAAAGAAGAGCAAATTAAAATAACAGTGTGACATCCCAAATATGCTAGAATGATTAAAAAAAACAAAACCTGACACTGCCAGACCTCAACTGTTGATCAATCCGGTGGGCATGTAAAATGGTACACCATTTTGGGAAAAAGATCTGGCAGTTTGGATAAACTTAAAAACATACTGCCCTCATGGCCCTGCAATTCCACTTGCAGGCTTTTACTCAAATGAAAATGGGTGCTTATGCTTACAAAAAGACCTATACACAAACCTTCTCAGAGACTATATTCACAGTAGGCCAAACTAAAAACAGGCTTCTTAAAACATCTGTGGTTTATTCATAGAAAGAAGTACTACTCATCAATAGAAAGGACTGAATCACCAATACAAGGTGATTGAATCTCACAGACATGTTGTGTAAAAAACCTTATGCAAACACAAACCGACAATTGCAGGCGCGCCGGTCGGGCGGTGGGCAGGGGCGTTGGGCATGGGCGGGGCCGAAGGCGCCGCGGGGCGGAGCCAGGAGGTGGCGAGGGGTGGGCGCGCCGGGCGCGGGGAGCTGTCAGCGGCCGCTCTCACAGGGCCGCGTCGCTGGCTGCACCCTTCCGCCAGGAGGAGGCCTTCAGGGAACTTGGGCGGCGGCGGCGGTTCGCTGCTTCCTGGGGAGGGAGGAGCGTTCGTGTGAGCGAGGCCAGGCAGGAGGCCTACACTCGAGCGCCTCCCGAGCCCGTGCCCGCGCCCACACCCGCACCCGCTGGTCCCCAGCCCGGAGGTTCCTCGAGGTCGCCTCGGAGGCGGGCCCCGGCGGCGGCGGCGTGCCCTGGCGGAAGCGGCTCAGCAGACAAGCGGCCTCAGGGTACCGGGCGCCGCCGGGGCCGCCGCGCAGGTGCCTTGGCAAAATGACCCCGGGGTCACCGCGGCGCGGTGCCTGATGGGGGAGGCCGGGGAGCCCCTGCGGACCAACCGAGAGAGCTCAGCAGCTTGCAGGGACAGGCGGGACGCCCGCTGGGAGCTCACCCTGCTGCAACCCTCGCCTCCCTTTTTTATTTTTCCTGGCTTTCATCGTTATCTAGTCAGGAATCCGCGGGTTTCTTTTCACTATCATTGATCAACAATTATATGAGCAATATTAGAGTTAGTAGACTCCCCAGATCATCAAGTTCCCTCCCTACCACATACCCTATTAGAGTCACTATCCGTCAGCATAGTACGATTCTATAGAATCACTACTTGACTTCTCTGTATTACACTGACTTCCACGTGGAACCCCTCCCACATTATGGGAGCTAATCTTAATGCCCCCTTTCCACCCTTCTGCTTCCCTTCCCAACCAGCCTTCCTAGACGCTTACCTTTGGAAAATTGGTGATGGGGGGAGTCTAGTAAACATAATGTTACCCATGTAATTGGAGATTAATGACAAGTAAATAAATAAATAAATGATAGAATGCAGCAGCCCAGTTTTCAAAAGACATGTGCGCCCCTATGTCTATCACAGCACTATTCACAATAGCCAAGCTAACTGTCCATCAGAAGATGAGCAGTGGAATATTATTAGGCCCTATGCAGAACAGAAATCCCATCACTTGCAACAACATGGATGGAGCTAGAGGGTATTATGCACAGTGAAATAAACCCAGTGGAGAAAGACAAGTATGAAGTGATTTCACCAACATTTGGAAAAGGAAATCCAAGAGAAACTGCATGAACAAAAGGGCACTAGATTCACAGAACCCAAGAAGACACTGACAGTTACCAAAGGGCAAGGGACTGTGGTGGATAGTTGAGAATGGAGGGATAATGGGAGAGGGAAAGAAAGCGTGCATTACGATTAGCACGTATAATGTGGGAGCGGGGTCACAGGGAGGGCTGTACAACACAGAGAAGACAAGTAGTGATTCTACAGTATCTTTTTATGCTCATGGACAGTGACTGCAATGGGGTATCTTCCGGGAATCTTCGTGATCGGGGGAGTCAAGTAAATATAATGTTACTCATGCAATTGTATAATAATGACAGATAGATAGGTAGTTAGCTAGATGGAAAGACAGATAAATGAATGAATGCATAAATAAATAAATCCATATAAAGGAAGACAGAAAGAAAGTTAGATAGAATGTTAGAGAGACTGAAAAATAGATGGATAGATAGATAGATAGATGGATAAATAGATAGATATGTAGATAGAAAGACAGATGAATGAATACATGACTAAATAAATACATACATGAGAGGGAAGGAAGGAAGGAAGGAGGGAGGGAGGGAGGGAGGGAGGAAGAAAGGAAGGAAGGAAGGAAGGAAGGAGTAAAGCACCAGCCCAGTTTTAAAAATCTACAATGATATGAGCTACATGATGGTTACTACACTCCCCAGATCAAGTCCACGCAACATACTCCATTACAGTCAGTGTCCATCAGCTTAGCAAGATGCTACAGAGTCACGACTTAAACTCTCTGTACTATACTGACTTTCCCGTGGGACCTCCCCACACATAATGTGAGCTGGTCGTAATGCCCCCTGTACACCCTTCTCCCTCCCTTCCCAACCAGCCTTCCTAGTCCCTTACTTCCATAAATTAGTGATGGGGAGGGTCAAGTAAACATAATGTTACTCATGTAGATGTAGACTAATGATAAGAAAACAATAAGTAAGGAAGAGTACATACATGGATACATACATAAAAAATAAAGAATAGAATACAGCAGACCAGTTTAGAAGAGACATGTGCACCCCTATGTTTATCACAGCACTATACACAATAGCCAAGGTAAGTGTCCATCAGTAGATGAACAGTGGAATATTATTCAGCCAGATGAAGAAAACCAATCCTACCATTTACAACAACATGGATGGAGCTAGAGGGTATTATGCTCAGTGAAATAAGCCACGCAGAAAACAAAAAGTGTCAAATGATTTCACTCACCTATGGAGTATAAAAAAAAGAAAGAGAGTGAAAGAACAAGACAGTAGTAGCCTCACCGAACCCAGGAAGGGACTCACGCTTACGAACGGGAATGTGACTGAGGAGGATGGGTTGGAAAGGAGAGAAGAGAGGGAAAATGGGGCATTACGAGTAGCACACATAATGTGGGCAGGCGGCAGGTATGGTCAAGGCAGTATAACACCGCAAAGATCAGTAGCACTTCTACAGCATATTCCTGGGCTGATGGACATTGACTCTTAAGGGCTATGTGTGGGGGGGAATTGGTAAAGGGGGTAGTCTAACAACCATAATGTTGCTCATGGAACTGTTTAGTACTGACACCAAAATAAAAGGAAACACACAGTACCTTGGGTCTGGATTCCAAGTTTACCTGATGCTGTCAAGTTGGTCAGTGTCCACCTCACCAGAATCACAGCTGCTCCTCTAAGCATACACATTCTGTCTCTAGGAAAGAGGCACCACTGTGACATCATGGAATTTCCAGGCAACAGTGCTGCTCTTGCAAACTCCACCCCCATGGCGGGCACTGCCCAGCCGTGGGGAGCTGCATCACAAGATGAACAGGGAATATTATTCACCATATAAATAATGATTTCACTCGTGATTGGAGTATCAGAACAAAGAAAATACTGAAGGAGAAAACATGAGCAGTCTCACAGAAACCAGGAATGGACTACAAGTTACCAAAGGGAAAGAGACCGGGGTGGATAGTTGGGACAGGAGGGATAAAGGGAGAGGGAAAGAAAGTGTGCTTTACGATTAGCATGTATAATGTGGGAGGGGGGGTCACAGGGAGGGCTGTACAACACAGAGAAGACAAGTAGTGATTCTACAGTGTCTTACTATGCTCATGGACAGTGACTGCTAAGGGGTATGTGGGGGAATCTTCATGATGGGGCGAGTCTAATAAACATAATGTTACTCATGGAATTGTGTATTAATGACAGAAAGATAGACAGGAAGAGAGATTAATAGATATAGATAGACAAGAAATGAATTAATGCATGAATAAATAAATATATATGTACATAAACACATACATAAAAAGAAAGAAAGCAGAAGCCCAGCTGAAAAAAGACACACAAACCCCTGTGTTTACCACAGCACTATTAACAACAGCCAATCTACAATAACAGGAGCTACATTAAGGTTACTACATGCCCCAGATAAAGTCCACCAAACATACCACATGACAGTCACTGTCCGTCAGCATAGTAAGATGCTATAGAATTACTATTTGAACTCTCTGTACTAGACAGACTTCCGCACGGGAGGTACCCACACACTATGTGAGCTAATCATAATGCCCCCTGTTCTCCCTTCTCCCTCCCTTCACAACCAGTCTTTCTAGTCCCTTAAGCTTTGGTAAATTGGTGATGGATGGAGTCTACTAAACATAATGATACTCATGTAGTTGTTGACTAATGACAAATGAGTAAATAATAAATAAGCAACTACATAAATGAATACATACATAAAAAAATAAATAATAAAATGCAGCAGTCCAGTTTAAAACAGACATGTGGACCCCTATGTTTAACACACCACTATTTATAATAACCAAGCTAAGTGTCCAACAGAAGATGAAAAGTGCAATTTTATTCAGCCAAAACAAAACAAGAAATCCTACCATTTACAACAACATGGATGGAGCTAGAGGGTAATATGTACAGTGAAATAACCCAGGCGCAGAAAGACAGGTATCAAATGATATCACTAACCTCTCAGAAGGAGAAGCAAGAGAAACTGAGTGAACAAAACAGCACCAGATTCATAGAAGCCAAGAATGGACTAACATTTACCAAAGGGAAAGAGACCGGTGTGGATAGCTGGGACTGGACGGATAAGGGGAGAGGGAAAGAAAGCGTGCATTGCGATTAGCACGTATAATGTGGGGGGGAGGGGTCCCAGAGAGGCCTGTACATCACAGAGAAGACAAGTAGTGATCTTACAGCATCTTACTATGCTGATGGCCAGTGACTGTGAAGGGGTATGTGGGGAGATCTTGGTGAAGGGGGGAGCCTAGTAAACATAATGTCCTCCATGTAATTGTAGATTAATGATACCAAAATATTTAAAAAATTATAAATTGAATTAAGGAATGCAGAAAAGTGGAGACGTTTCATAAAAGAAGAGATACAAATGGCCAAAGAGTCCATGGAAAAATATTCAGCAACAGTAGTCATCAAAGAAGAGCAAATTAAAATAACAGTGTGACATCCCAAATATGCTAGAATGATTAAAAAAAACAAAACCTGACACTGCCAGACCTCAACTGTTGATCAATCCGGTGGGCATGTAAAATGGTACACCATTTTGGGAAAAAGATCTGGCAGTTTGGATAAACTTAAAAACATACTGCCCTCATGGCCCTGCAATTCCACTTGCAGGCTTTTACTCAAATGAAAATGGGTGCTTATGCTTACAAAAAGACCTATACACAAACCTTCTCAGAGACTATATTCACAGTAGGCCAAACTAAAAACAGGCTTCTTAAAACATCTGTGGTTTATTCATAGAAAGAAGTACTACTCATCAATAGAAAGGACTGAATCACCAATACAAGGTGATTGAATCTCACAGACATGTTGTGTAAAAAACCTTATGCAAACACAAACCGACAATTGCAGGCGCGCCGGTCGGGCGGTGGGCAGGGGCGTTGGGCATGGGCGGGGCCGAAGGCGCCGCGGGGCGGAGCCAGGAGGTGGCGAGGGGTGGGCGCGCCGGGCGCGGGGAGCTGTCAGCGGCCGCTCTCACAGGGCCGCGTCGCTGGCTGCACCCTTCCGCCAGGAGGAGGCCTTCAGGGAACTTGGGCGGCGGCGGCGGTTCGCTGCTTCCTGGGGAGGGAGGAGCGTTCGTGTGAGCGAGGCCAGGCAGGAGGCCTACACTCGAGCGCCTCCCGAGCCCGTGCCCGCGCCCACACCCGCACCCGCTGGTCCCCAGCCCGGAGGTTCCTCGAGGTCGCCTCGGAGGCGGGCCCCGGCGGCGGCGGCGTGCCCTGGCGGAAGCGGCTCAGCAGACAAGCGGCCTCAGGGTACCGGGCGCCGCCGGGGCCGCCGCGCAGGTGCCTTGGCAAAATGACCCCGGGGTCACCGCGGCGCGGTGCCTGATGGGGGAGGCCGGGGAGCCCCTGCGGACCAACCGAGAGAGCTCAGCAGCTTGCAGGGACAGGCGGGACGCCCGCTGGGAGCTCACCCTGCTGCAACCCTCGCCTCCCTTTTTTATTTTTCCTGGCTTTCATCGTTATCTAGTCAGGAATCCGCGGGTTTCTTTTCACTATCATTGATCAACAATTATATGAGCAATATTAGAGTTAGTAGACTCCCCAGATCATCAAGTTCCCTCCCTACCACATACCCTATTAGAGTCACTATCCGTCAGCATAGTACGATTCTATAGAATCACTACTTGACTTCTCTGTATTACACTGACTTCCACGTGGAACCCCTCCCACATTATGGGAGCTAATCTTAATGCCCCCTTTCCACCCTTCTGCTTCCCTTCCCAACCAGCCTTCCTAGACGCTTACCTTTGGAAAATTGGTGATGGGGGGAGTCTAGTAAACATAATGTTACCCATGTAATTGGAGATTAATGACAAGTAAATAAATAAATAAATGATAGAATGCAGCAGCCCAGTTTTCAAAAGACATGTGCGCCCCTATGTCTATCACAGCACTATTCACAATAGCCAAGCTAACTGTCCATCAGAAGATGAGCAGTGGAATATTATTAGGCCCTATGCAGAACAGAAATCCCATCACTTGCAACAACATGGATGGAGCTAGAGGGTATTATGCACAGTGAAATAAACCCAGTGGAGAAAGACAAGTATGAAGTGATTTCACCAACATTTGGAAAAGGAAATCCAAGAGAAACTGCATGAACAAAAGGGCACTAGATTCACAGAACCCAAGAAGACACTGACAGTTACCAAAGGGCAAGGGACTGTGGTGGATAGTTGAGAATGGAGGGATAATGGGAGAGGGAAAGAAAGCGTGCATTACGATTAGCACGTATAATGTGGGAGCGGGGTCACAGGGAGGGCTGTACAACACAGAGAAGACAAGTAGTGATTCTACAGTATCTTTTTATGCTCATGGACAGTGACTGCAATGGGGTATCTTCCGGGAATCTTCGTGATCGGGGGAGTCAAGTAAATATAATGTTACTCATGCAATTGTATAATAATGACAGATAGATAGGTAGTTAGCTAGATGGAAAGACAGATAAATGAATGAATGCATAAATAAATAAATCCATATAAAGGAAGACAGAAAGAAAGTTAGATAGAATGTTAGAGAGACTGAAAAATAGATGGATAGATAGATAGATAGATGGATAAATAGATAGATATGTAGATAGAAAGACAGATGAATGAATACATGACTAAATAAATACATACATGAGAGGGAAGGAAGGAAGGAAGGAGGGAGGGAGGGAGGGAGGGAGGAAGAAAGGAAGGAAGGAAGGAAGGAAGGAGTAAAGCACCAGCCCAGTTTTAAAAATCTACAATGATATGAGCTACATGATGGTTACTACACTCCCCAGATCAAGTCCACGCAACATACTCCATTACAGTCAGTGTCCATCAGCTTAGCAAGATGCTACAGAGTCACGACTTAAACTCTCTGTACTATACTGACTTTCCCGTGGGACCTCCCCACACATAATGTGAGCTGGTCGTAATGCCCCCTGTACACCCTTCTCCCTCCCTTCCCAACCAGCCTTCCTAGTCCCTTACTTCCATAAATTAGTGATGGGGAGGGTCAAGTAAACATAATGTTACTCATGTAGATGTAGACTAATGATAAGAAAACAATAAGTAAGGAAGAGTACATACATGGATACATACATAAAAAATAAAGAATAGAATACAGCAGACCAGTTTAGAAGAGACATGTGCACCCCTATGTTTATCACAGCACTATACACAATAGCCAAGGTAAGTGTCCATCAGTAGATGAACAGTGGAATATTATTCAGCCAGATGAAGAAAACCAATCCTACCATTTACAACAACATGGATGGAGCTAGAGGGTATTATGCTCAGTGAAATAAGCCACGCAGAAAACAAAAAGTGTCAAATGATTTCACTCACCTATGGAGTATAAAAAAAAGAAAGAGAGTGAAAGAACAAGACAGTAGTAGCCTCACCGAACCCAGGAAGGGACTCACGGTTACGAACGGGAATGTGACTGAGGAGGATGGGTTGGAAAGGAGAGAAGAGAGGGAAAATGGGGCATTACGAGTAGCACACATAATGTGGGCAGGCGGCAGGTATGGTCAAGGCAGTATAACACCGCAAAGATCAGTAGCACTTCTACAGCATATTCCTGGGCTGATGGACATTGACTCTTAAGGGCTATGTGTGGGGGGGAATTGGTAAAGGGGGTAGTCTAACAACCATAATGTTGCTCATGGAACTGTTTAGTACTGACACCAAAATAAAAGGAAACACACAGTACCTTGGGTCTGGATTCCAAGTTTACCTGATGCTGTCAAGTTGGTCAGTGTCCACCTCACCAGAATCACAGCTGCTCCTCTAAGCATACACATTCTGTCTCTAGGAAAGAGGCACCACTGTGACATCATGGAATTTCCAGGCAACAGTGCTGCTCTTGCAAACTCCACCCCCATGGCGGGCACTGCCCAGCCGTGGGGAGCTGCATCACAAGATGAACAGGGAATATTATTCACCATATAAATAATGATTTCACTCGTGATTGGAGTATCAGAACAAAGAAAATACTGAAGGAGAAAACATGAGCAGTCTCACAGAAACCAGGAATGGACTACAAGTTACCAAAGGGAAAGAGACCGGGGTGGATAGTTGGGACAGGAGGGATAAAGGGAGAGGGAAAGAAAGTGTGCTTTACGATTAGCATGTATAATGTGGGAGGGGGGGTCACAGGGAGGGCTGTACAACACAGAGAAGACAAGTAGTGATTCTACAGTGTCTTACTATGCTCATGGACAGTGACTGCTAAGGGGTATGTGGGGGAATCTTCATGATGGGGCGAGTCTAATAAACATAATGTTACTCATGGAATTGTGTATTAATGACAGAAAGATAGACAGGAAGAGAGATTAATAGATATAGATAGACAAGAAATGAATTAATGCATGAATAAATAAATATATATGTACATAAACACATACATAAAAAGAAAGAAAGCAGAAGCCCAGCTGAAAAAAGACACACAAACCCCTGTGTTTACCACAGCACTATTAACAACAGCCAATCTACAATAACAGGAGCTACATTAAGGTTACTACATGCCCCAGATAAAGTCCACCAAACATACCACATGACAGTCACTGTCCGTCAGCATAGTAAGATGCTATAGAATTACTATTTGAACTCTCTGTACTAGACAGACTTCCGCACGGGAGGTACCCACACACTATGTGAGCTAATCATAATGCCCCCTGTTCTCCCTTCTCCCTCCCTTCACAACCAGTCTTTCTAGTCCCTTAAGCTTTGGTAAATTGGTGATGGATGGAGTCTACTAAACATAATGATACTCATGTAGTTGTTGACTAATGACAAATGAGTAAATAATAAATAAGCAACTACATAAATGAATACATACATAAAAAAATAAATAATAAAATGCAGCAGTCCAGTTTAAAACAGACATGTGGACCCCTATGTTTAACACACCACTATTTATAATAACCAAGCTAAGTGTCCAACAGAAGATGAAAAGTGCAATTTTATTCAGCCAAAACAAAACAAGAAATCCTACCATTTACAACAACATGGATGGAGCTAGAGGGTAATATGTACAGTGAAATAACCCAGGCGCAGAAAGACAGGTATCAAATGATATCACTAACCTCTCAGAAGGAGAAGCAAGAGAAACTGAGTGAACAAAACAGCACCAGATTCATAGAAGCCAAGAATGGACTAACATTTACCAAAGGGAAAGAGACCGGTGTGGATAGCTGGGACTGGACGGATAAGGGGAGAGGGAAAGAAAGCGTGCATTGCGATTAGCACGTATAATGTGGGGGGGGAGGGGTCCCAGAGAGGCCTGTACATCACAGAGAAGACAAGTAGTGATCTTACAGCATCTTACTATGCTGATGGCCAGTGACTGTGAAGGGGTATGTGGGGAGATCTTGGTGAAGGGGGGAGCCTAGTAAACATAATGTCCTCCATGTAATTGTAGATTAATGATACCAAAATATTTAAAAAATTATAAATTGAATTAAGGAATGCAGAAAAGTGGAGACGTTTCATAAAAGAAGAGATACAAATGGCCAAAGAGTCCATGGAAAAATATTCAGCAACAGTAGTCATCAAAGAAGAGCAAATTAAAATAACAGTGTGACATCCCAAATATGCTAGAATGATTAAAAAAAACAAAACCTGACACTGCCAGACCTCAACTGTTGATCAATCTGGTGGGCATGTAAAATGGTACACCATTTTGGGAAAAAGATCTGGCAGTTTGGATAAACTTAAAAACATACTGCCCTCATGGCCCTGCAATTCCACTTGCAGGCTTTTACTCAAATGAAAATGGGTGCTTATGCTTACAAAAAGACCTATACACAAACCTTCTCAGAGACTATATTCACAGTAGGCCAAACTAAAAACAGGCTTCTTAAAACATCTGTGGTTTATTCATAGAAAGAAGTACTACTCATCAATAGAAAGGACTGAATCACCAATACAAGGTGATTGAATCTCACAGACATGTTGTGTAAAAAACCTTATGCAAACACAAACCGACAATTGCAGGCGCGCCGGTCGGGCGGTGGGCAGGGGCGTTGGGCATGGGCGGGGCCGAAGGCGCCGCGGGGCGGAGCCAGGAGGTGGCGAGGGGTGGGCGCGCCGGGCGCGGGGAGCTGTCAGCGGCCGCTCTCACAGGGCCGCGTCGCTGGCTGCACCCTTCCGCCAGGAGGAGGCCTTCAGGGAACTTGCGCGGCGGCGGCGGTTCGCTGCTTCCTGGGGAGGGAGGAGCGTTCGTGTGAGCGAGGCCAGGCAGGAGGCCTACACTCGAGCGCCTCCCGAGCCCGTGCCCGCGCCCACACCCGCACCCGCTGGTCCCCAGCCCGGAGGTTCCTCGAGGTCGCCTCGGAGGCGGGCCCCGGCGGCGGCGGGCCCTGGCGGAAGCGGCTCAGCAGACAAGCGGCCTCAGGGTACCGGGCGCCGCCGGGGCCGCCGCGCAGGTGCCTTGGCAAAATGACCCCGGGGTCACCGCGGCGCGGTGCCTGATGGGGGAGGCCGGGGAGCCCCTGCGGACCAACCGAGAGAGCTCAGCAGCTTGCAGGGACAGGCGGGACGCCCGCTGGGAGCTCACCCTGCTGCAACTCTCGCCTCCCTTTTTTATTTTTCCTGGCTTTCATCGTTATCTAGTCAGGAATCCGCGGGTTTCTTTTCACTATCATTGATCAACAATTATATGAGCAATATTAGAGTTAGTAGACTCCCCAGATCATCAAGTTCCCTCCCTACCACATACCCTATTAGAGTCACTATCCGTCAGCATAGTACGATTCTATAGAATCACTACTTGACTTCTCTGTATTACACTGACTTCCACGTGGAACCCCTCCCACATTATGGGAGCTAATCTTAATGCCCCCTTTCCACCCTTCTGCTTCCCTTCCCAACCAGCCTTCCTAGACGCTTACCTTTGGAAAATTGGTGATGGGGGGAGTCTAGTAAACATAATGTTACCCATGTAATTGGAGATTAATGACAAGTAAATAAATAAATAAATGATAGAATGCAGCAGCCCAGTTTTCAAAAGACATGTGCGCCCCTATGTCTATCACAGCACTATTCACAATAGCCAAGCTAACTGTCCATCAGAAGATGAGCAGTGGAATATTATTAGGCCCTATGCAGAACAGAAATCCCATCACTTGCAACAATATGGATGGAGCTAGAGGGTATTATGCACAGTGAAATAAACCCAGTGGAGAAAGACAAGTATGAAGTGATTTCACCAACATTTGGAAAAGGAAATCCAAGAGAAACTGCATGAACAAAAGGGCACTAGATTCACAGAACCCAAGAAGACACTGACAGTTACCAAAGGGCAAGGGACTGTGGTGGATAGTTGAGAATGGAGGGATAATGGGAGAGGGAAAGAAAGCGTGCATTACGATTAGCACGTATAATGTGGGAGCGGGGTCACAGGGAGGGCTGTACAACACAGAGAAGACAAGTAGTGATTCTACAGTATCTTTTTATGCTCATGGACAGTGACTGCAATGGGGTATCTTCCGGGAATCTTCGTGATCGGGGGAGTCAAGTAAATATAATGTTACTCATGCAATTGTATAATAATGACAGATAGATAGGTAGTTAGCTAGATGGAAAGACAGATAAATGAATGAATGCATAAATAAATAAATCCATATAAAGGAAGACAGAAAGAAAGTTAGATAGAATGTTAGAGAGACTGAAAAATAGATGGATAGATAGATAGATAGATGGATAAATAGATAGATATGTAGATAGAAAGACAGATGAATGAATACATGACTAAATAAATACATACATGAGAGGGAAGGAAGGAAGGAAGGAGGGAGGGAGGGAGGGAGGGAGGAAGAAAGGAAGGAAGGAAGGAAGGAGTAAAGCACCAGCCCAGTTTTAAAAATCTACAATGATATGAGCTACATGATGGTTACTACACTCCCCAGATCAAGTCCACGCAACATACTCCATTACAGTCAGTGTCCATCAGCTTAGCAAGATGCTACAGAGTCACGACTTAAACTCTCTGTACTATACTGACTTTCCCGTGGGACCTCCCCACACATAATGTGAGCTGGTCGTAATGCCCCCTGTACACCCTTCTCCCTCCCTTCCCAACCAGCCTTCCTAGTCCCTTACTTCCATAAATTAGTGATGGGGAGGGTCAAGTAAACATAATGTTACTCATGTAGATGTAGACTAATGATAAAAAAACAATAAGTAAGGAAGAGTACATACATGGATACATACATAAAAAATAAAGAATAGAATACAGCAGACCAGTTTAGAAGAGACATGTGCACCCCTATGTTTATCACAGCACTATACACAATAGCCAAGGTAAGTGTCCATCAGTAGATGAACAGTGGAATATTATTCAGCCAGATGAAGAAAACCAATCCTACCATTTACAACAACATGGATGGAGCTAGAGGGTATTATGCTCAGTGAAATAAGCCACGCAGAAAACAAAAAGTGTCAAATGATTTCACTCACCTATGGAGTATAAAAAAAAGAAAGAGAGTGAAAGAACAAGACAGTAGTAGCCTCACCGAACCCAGGAAGGGACTCACGGTTACGAACGGGAATGTGACTGAGGAGGATGGGTTGGAAAGGAGAGAAGAGAGGGAAAATGGGGCATTACGAGTAGCACACATAATGTGGGCAGGCGGCAGGTATGGTCAAGGCAGTATAACACCGCAAAGATCAGTAGCACTTCTACAGCATATTCCTGGGCTGATGGACATTGACTCTTAAGGGCTATGTGTGGGGGGGAATTGGTAATGGGGGTAGTCTAACAACCGTAATGTTGCTCATGGAACTGTTTAGTACTGACACCAAAATAAAAGGAAACACACAGTACCTTGGGTCTGGATTCCAAGTTTACCTGATGCTGTCAAGTTGGTCAGTGTCCACCTCACCAGAATCACAGCTGCTCCTTAAAGCATACACATTCTGTCTCTAGGAAAGAGGCACCACTGTGACATCATGGAATTTCCAGGCAACAGTGCTGCTCTTGCAAACTCCACCCCCATGGCGGGCACTGCCCAGCCGTGGGGAGCTGCATCACAAGATGAATAGGGAATATTATTCACCATATAAATAATGATTTCACTCGTGATTGGAGTATCAGAACAAAGAAAATACTGAAGGAGAAAACATGAGCAGTCTCACAGAAACCAGGAATGGACTACAAGTTACCAAAGGGAAAGAGACCGGGGTGGATAGTTGGGACAGGAGGGATAAAGGGAGAGGGAAAGAAAGTGTGCTTTACGATTAGCATGTATAATGTGGGAGGGGGGGTCACAGGGAGGGCTGTACAACACAGAGAAGACAAGTAGTGATTCTACAGTGTCTTACTATGCTCATGGACAGTGACTGCTAAGGGGTATGTGGGGGAATCTTCATGATGGGGCGAGTCTAATAAACATAATGTTACTCATGGAATTGTGTATTAATGACAGAAAGATAGACAGGAAGATAGATTAATAGATATAGATAGACAAGAAATGAATTAATGCATGAATAAATAAATATATATGTACATAAACACATACATAAAAAGAAAGAAAGCAGAAGCCCAGCTGAAAAAAGACACACAAACCCCTGTGTTTACCACAGCACTATTAACAACAGCCAATCTACAATAACAGGAGCTACATTAAGGTTACTACATGCCCCAGATAAAGTCCACCAAACATACCACATGACAGTCACTGTCCGTCAGCATAGTAAGATGCTATAGAATTACTATTTGAACTCTCTGTACTATACAGACTTCCGCATGGGAGGTACCCACACACTATGTGAGCTAATCATAATGCCCCCTGTTCTCCCTTCTCCCTCCCTTCACAACCAGTCTTTCTAGTCCCTTAAGCTTTGGTAAATTGGTGATGGATGGAGTCTACTAAACATAATGATACTCATGTAGTTGTTGACTAATGACAAATGAGTAAATAATAAATAAGCAACTACATAAATGAATACATACATAAAAAAATAAATAATAAAATGCAGCAGTCCAGTTTAAAACAGACATGTGCACCCCTATGTTTAACACACCACTATTTATAATAACCAAGCTAAGTGTCCAACAGAAGATGAAAAGTGCAATTTTATTCAGCCAAAACAAAACAAGAAATCCTACCATTTACAACAACATGGATGGAGCTAGAGGGTAATATGTACAGTGAAATAACCCAGGCGCAGAAAGACAGGTATCAAATGATATCACTAACCTCTCAGAAGGAGAAGCAAGAGAAACTGAGTGAACAAAACAGCACCAGATTCATAGAAGCCAAGATTGGACTAACATTTACCAAAGGGAAAGAGACCGGTGTGGATAGCTGGGACTGGACGGATAAGGGGAGAGGGAAAGAAAGTGTGCATTGCGATTAGCACGTATAATGTGGGGGTGGGGGTCCCAGAGAGGCCTGTACATCACAGAGAAGACAAGTAGTGATCTTACAGCATCTTACTATGCTGATGGACAGTGACTGTGAAGGGGTATGTGGGGAGATCTTGGTGAAGGGGGGAGCCTAGTAAACATAATGTCCTCCATGTAATTGTAGATTAATGATACCAAAATATTTAAAAAATTATAAATTGAATTAAGGAATGCAGAAAAGTGGAGACGTTTCATAAAAGAAGAGATACAAATGGCCAAAGAGTCCATGGAAAAATATTCAGCAACAGTAGTCATCAAAGAAGAGCAAATTAAAATAACAGTGTGACATCCCAAATATGCTAGAATGATTAAAAAAAACAAAACCTGACACTGCCAGACCTCAACTGTTGATCAATCTGGTGGGCATGTAAAATGGTACACCATTTTGGGAAAAAGATCTGGCAGTTTGGATAAACTTAAAAACATACTGACCTCATGGCCCTGCAATTCCACTTGTTAGCTTTTACTCAAATGAAAATGGGTGCTTATGCTTACAAAAAGACCTATACACAAACCTTCTCAGAGACTATATTCACAGTAGGCCAAACTAAAAACAGGCTTCTTAAAACATCTGTGGTTTATTCATAGAAAGAAGTACTACTCATCAATAGAAAGGGCTGAATCACCAATACAAGGTGATTGAATCTCACAGACATGTTGTGTAAAAAACCTTATGCAAAAACAAACCGACAATTGCAGGCGCGCCGGTCGGGCGGTGGGCAGGGGCGTTGGGCATGGGCGGGGCCGAAGGCGCCGCGGGGCGGAGCCAGGAGGTGGCGAGGGGTGGGCGCGCCGGGCGCGGGGAGCTGTCAGCGGCCGCTCTCACAGGGCCGCGTCGCTGGCTGCACCCTTCCGCCAGGAGGAGGCCTTCAGGGAACTTGGGCGGCGGCGGCGGTTCGCTGCTTCCTGGGGAGGGAGGAGCGTTCGTGTGAGCGAGGCCATGCAGGAGGCCTACACTTGAGCGCCTCCCGAGCCCGTGCCCGCTCCCACACCCGCACCCGCTGGTCCCCAGCCCGGAGGTTCCTCGAGGTCGCCTCGGAGGCGGGCCCAGGCGGCGGCGGGCCCTGGCGGAAGCGGCTCAGCAGACAAGCGGCCTCAGGGTACCGGGCGCCGCCGGGGCCGCCGCGCAGGTGCCTTGGCAAAATGACCCCGGGGTCACCGCGGCGCGGTGCCTGATGGGGGAGGCCGGGGAGCCCCTGCGGACCAACCGAGAGAGCTCAGCAGCTTGCAGGGACAGGCGGGACGCCCGCTGGGAGCTCACCCTGCTGCAACCCTCGCCTCCCTTTTTTATTTTTCCTGGCTTTCATCGTTATCTAGTCAGGAATCCGCGGGTTTCTTTTCACTATCATTGATCAACAATTATATGAGCAATATTAGAGTTAGCAGACTCCCCAGATCATCAAGTTCCCTCCCTACCACATACCCTATTAGAGTCACTATCCGTCAGCATAGTACGATTCTATAGAATCACTACTTGACTTCTCTGTATTACACTGACTTCCACGTGGAACCCCTCCCACATTATGGGAGCTAATCTTAATGCCCCCTTTCCACCCTTCTGCTTCCCTTCCCAACCAGCCTTCCTAGACGCTTACCTTTGGAAAATTGGTGATGGGGGGAGTCTAGTAAACATAATGTTACCCATGTAATTGGAGATTAATGACAAGTAAATAAATAAATAAATGATAGAATGCAGCAGCCCAGTTTTCAAAAGACATGTGCGCCCCTATGTCTATCACAGCACTATTCACAATAGCCAAGCTAACTGTCCATCAGAAGATGAGCAGTGGAATATTATTAGGCCCTATGCAGAACAGAAATCCCATCACTTGCAACAACATGGATGGAGCTAGAGGGTATTATGCACAGTGAAATAAACCCAGTGGAGAAAGACAAGTATGAAGTGATTTCACCAACATTTGGAAAAGGAAATCCAAGAGAAACTGCATGAACAAAAGGGCACTAGATTCACAGAACCCAAGAAGACACTGACAGTTACCAAAGGGCAAGGGACTGTGGTGGATAGTTGAGAATGGAGGGATAATGGGAGAGGGAAAGAAAGCGTGCATTACGATTAGCACGTATAATGTGGGAGCGGGGTCACAGGGAGGGCTGTACAACACAGAGAAGACAAGTAGTGATTCTACAGTATCTTTTTATGCTCATGGACAGTGACTGCAATGGGGTATCTTCCGGGAATCTTCGTGATCGGGGGAGTCAAGTAAATATAATGTTACTCATGCAATTGTATAATAATGACAGATAGATAGGTAGTTAGCTAGATGGAAAGACAGATAAATGAATGAATGCATAAATAAATAAATCCATATAAAGGAAGACAGAAAGAAAGTTAGATAGAATGTTAGAGAGACTGAAAAATAGATGGATAGATAGATAGATAGATGGATAAATAGATAGATATGTAGATAGAAAGACAGATGAATGAATACATGACTAAATAAATACATACATGAGAGGGAAGGAAGGAAGGAAGGAGGGAGGGAGGGAGGGAGGGAGGAAGAAAGGAAGGAAGGAAGGAAGGAAGGAGTAAAGCACCAGCCCAGTTTTAAAAATCTACAATGATATGAGCTACATGATGGTTACTACACTCCCCAGATCAAGTCCACGCAACATACTCCATTACAGTCAGTGTCCATCAGCTTAGCAAGATGCTACAGAGTCACGACTTAAACTCTCTGTACTATACTGACTTTCCCGTGGGACCTCCCCACACATAATGTGAGCTGGTCGTAATGCCCCCTGTACACCCTTCTCCCTCCCTTCCCAACCAGCCTTCCTAGTCCCTTACTTCCATAAATTAGTGATGGGGAGGGTCAAGTAAACATAATGTTACTCATGTAGATGTAGACTAATGATAAAAAAACAATAAGTAAGGAAGAGTACATACATGGATACATACATAAAAAATAAAGAATAGAATACAGCAGACCAGTTTAGAAGAGACATGTGCACCCCTATGTTTATCACAGCACTATACACAATAGCCAAGGTAAGTGTCCATCAGTAGATGAACAGTGGAATATTATTCAGCCAGATGAAGAAAACCAATCCTACCATTTACAACAACATGGATGGAGCTAGAGGGTATTATGCTCAGTGAAATAAGCCACGCAGAAAACAAAAAGTGTCAAATGATTTCACTCACCTATGGAGTATAAAAAAAAGAAAGAGAGTGAAAGAACAAGACAGTAGTAGCCTCACCGAACCCAGGAAGGGACTCACGGTTACGAACGGGAATGTGACTGAGGAGGATGGGTTGGAAAGGAGAGAAGAGAGGGAAAATGGGGCATTACGAGTAGCACACATAATGTGGGCAGGCGGCAGGTATGGTCAAGGCAGTATAACACCGCAAAGATCAGTAGCACTTCTACAGCATATTCCTGGGCTGATGGACATTGACTCTTAAGGGCTATGTGTGGGGGGGAATTGGTAATGGGGGTAGTCTAACAACCATAATGTTGCTCATGGAACTGTTTAGTACTGACACCAAAATAAAAGGAAACACACAGTACCTTGGGTCTGGATTCCAAGTTTACCTGATGCTGTCAAGTTGGTCAGTGTCCACCTCACCAGAATCACAGCTGCTCCTTAAAGCATACACATTCTGTCTCTAGGAAAGAGGCACCACTGTGACATCATGGAATTTCCAGGCAACAGTGCTGCTCTTGCAAACTCCACCCCCATGGCGGGCACTGCCCAGCCGTGGGGAGCTGCATCACAAGATGAATAGGGAATATTATTCACCATATAAATAATGATTTCACTCGTGATTGGAGTATCAGAACAAAGAAAATACTGAAGGAGAAAACATGAGCAGTCTCACAGAAACCAGGAATGGACTACAAGTTACCAAAGGGAAAGAGACCGGGGTGGATAGTTGGGACAGGAGGGATAAAGGGAGAGGGAAAGAAAGTGTGCTTTACGATTAGCATGTATAATGTGGGAGGGGGGGTCACAGGGAGGGCTGTACAACACAGAGAAGACAAGTAGTGATTCTACAGTGTCTTACTATGCTCATGGACAGTGACTGCTAAGGGGTATGTGGGGGAATCTTCATGATGGGGCGAGTCTAATAAACATAATGTTACTCATGGAATTGTGTATTAATGACAGAAAGATAGACAGGAAGATAGATTAATAGATATAGATAGACAAGAAATGAATTAATGCATGAATAAATAAATATATATGTACATAAACACATACATAAAAAGAAAGAAAGCAGAAGCCCAGCTGAAAAAAGACACACAAACCCCTGTGTTTACCACAGCACTATTAACAACAGCCAATCTACAATAACAGGAGCTACATTAAGGTTACTACATGCCCCAGATAAAGTCCACCAAACATACCACATGACAGTCACTGTCCGTCAGCATAGTAAGATGCTATAGAATTACTATTTGAACTCTCTGTACTATACAGACTTCCGCATGGGAGGTACCCACACACTATGTGAGCTAATCATAATGCCCCCTGTTCTCCCTTCTCCCTCCCTTCACAACCAGTCTTTCTAGTCCCTTAAGCTTTGGTAAATTGGTGATGGATGGAGTCTACTAAACATAATGATACTCATGTAGTTGTTGACTAATGACAAATGAGTAAATAATAAATAAGCAACTACATAAATGAATACATACATAAAAAAATAAATAATAAAATGCAGCAGTCCAGTTTAAAACAGACATGTGCACCCCTATGTTTAACACACCACTATTTATAATAACCAAGCTAAGTGTCCAACAGAAGATGAAAAGTGCAATTTTATTCAGCCAAAACAAAACAAGAAATCCTACCATTTACAACAACATGGATGGAGCTAGAGGGTAATATGTACAGTGAAATAACCCAGGCGCAGAAAGACAGGTATCAAATGATATCACTAACCTCTCAGAAGGAGAAGCAAGAGAAACTGAGTGAACAAAACAGCACCAGATTCATAGAAGCCAAGATTGGACTAACATTTACCAAAGGGAAAGAGACCGGTGTGGATAGCTGGGACTGGACGGATAAGGGGAGAGGGAAAGAAAGTGTGCATTGCGATTAGCACGTATAATGTGGGGGTGGGGGTCCCAGAGAGGCCTGTACATCACAGAGAAGACAAGTAGTGATCTTACAGCATCTTACTATGCTGATGGACAGTGACTGTGAAGGGGTATGTGGGGAGATCTTGGTGAAGGGGGGAGCCTAGTAAACATAATGTCCTCCATGTAATTGTAGATTAATGATACCAAAATATTTAAAAAATTATAAATTGAATTAAGGAATGCAGAAAAGTGGAGACGTTTCATAAAAGAAGAGATACAAATGGCCAAAGAGTCCATGGAAAAATATTCAGCAACAGTAGTCATCAAAGAAGAGCAAATTAAAATAACAGTGTGACATCCCAAATATGCTAGAATGATTAAAAAAAACAAAACCTGACACTGCCAGACCTCAACTGTTGATCAATCTGGTGGGCATGTAAAATGGTACACCATTTTGGGAAAAAGATCTGGCAGTTTGGATAAACTTAAAAACATACTGACCTCATGGCCCTGCAATTCCACTTGTTAGCTTTTACTCAAATGAAAATGGGTGCTTATGCTTACAAAAAGACCTATACACAAACCTTCTCAGAGACTATATTCACAGTAGGCCAAACTAAAAACAGGCTTCTTAAAACATCTGTGGTTTATTCATAGAAAGAAGTACTACTCATCAATAGAAAGGGCTGAATCACCAATACAAGGTGATTGAATCTCACAGACATGTTGTGTAAAAAACCTTATGCAAAAACAAACCGACAATTGCAGGCGCGCCGGTCGGGCGGTGGGCAGGGGCGTTGGGCATGGGCGGGGCCGAAGGCGCCGCGGGGCGGAGCCAGGAGGTGGCGAGGGGTGGGCGCGCCGGGCGCGGGGAGCTGTCAGCGGCCGCTCTCACAGGGCCGCGTCGCTGGCTGCACCCTTCCGCCAGGAGGAGGCCTTCAGGGAACTTGGGCGGCGGCGGCGGTTCGCTGCTTCCTGGGGAGGGAGGAGCGTTCGTGTGAGCGAGGCCATGCAGGAGGCCTACACTTGAGCGCCTCCCGAGCCCGTGCCCGCTCCCACACCCGCACCCGCTGGTCCCCAGCCCGGAGGTTCCTCGAGGTCGCCTCGGAGGCGGGCCCAGGCGGCGGCGGGCCCTGGCGGAAGCGGCTCAGCAGACAAGCGGCCTCAGGGTACCGGGCGCCGCCGGGGCCGCCGCGCAGGTGCCTTGGCAAAATGACCCCGGGGTCACCGCGGCGCGGTGCCTGATGGGGGAGGCCGGGGAGCCCCTGCGGACCAACCGAGAGAGCTCAGCAGCTTGCAGGGACAGGCGGGACGCCCGCTGGGAGCTCACCCTGCTGCAACCCTCGCCTCCCTTTTTTATTTTTCCTGGCTTTCATCGTTATCTAGTCAGGAATCCGCGGGTTTCTTTTCACTATCATTGATCAACAATTATATGAGCAATATTAGAGTTAGCAGACTCCCCAGATCATCAAGTTCCCTCCCTACCACATACCCTATTAGAGTCACTATCCGTCAGCATAGTACGATTCTATAGAATCACTACTTGACTTCTCTGTATTACACTGACTTCCACGTGGAACCCCTCCCACATTATGGGAGCTAATCTTAATGCCCCCTTTCCACCCTTCTGCTTCCCTTCCCAACCAGCCTTCCTAGACGCTTACCTTTGGAAAATTGGTGATGGGGGGAGTCTAGTAAACATAATGTTACCCATGTAATTGGAGATTAATGACAAGTAAATAAATAAATAAATGATAGAATGCAGCAGCCCAGTTTTCAAAAGACATGTGCGCCCCTATGTCTATCACAGCACTATTCACAATAGCCAAGCTAACTGTCCATCAGAAGATGAGCAGTGGAATATTATTAGGCCCTATGCAGAACAGAAATCCCATCACTTGCAACAACATGGATGGAGCTAGAGGGTATTATGCACAGTGAAATAAACCCAGTGGAGAAAGACAAGTATGAAGTGATTTCACCAACATTTGGAAAAGGAAATCCAAGAGAAACTGCATGAACAAAAGGGCACTAGATTCACAGAACCCAAGAAGACACTGACAGTTACCAAAGGGCAAGGGACTGTGGTGGATAGTTGAGAATGGAGGGATAATGGGAGAGGGAAAGAAAGCGTGCATTACGATTAGCACGTATAATGTGGGAGCGGGGTCACAGGGAGGGCTGTACAACACAGAGAAGACAAGTAGTGATTCTACAGTATCTTTTTATGCTCATGGACAGTGACTGCAATGGGGTATCTTCCGGGAATCTTCGTGATCGGGGGAGTCAAGTAAATATAATGTTACTCATGCAATTGTATAATAATGACAGATAGATAGGTAGTTAGCTAGATGGAAAGACAGATAAATGAATGAATGCATAAATAAATAAATCCATATAAAGGAAGACAGAAAGAAAGTTAGATAGAATGTTAGAGAGACTGAAAAATAGATGGATAGATAGATAGATAGATGGATAAATAGATAGATATGTAGATAGAAAGACAGATGAATGAATACATGACTAAATAAATACATACATGAGAGGGAAGGAAGGAAGGAAGGAGGGAGGGAGGGAGGGAGGGAGGAAGAAAGGAAGGAAGGAAGGAAGGAAGGAGTAAAGCACCAGCCCAGTTTTAAAAATCTACAATGATATGAGCTACATGATGGTTACTACACTCCCCAGATCAAGTCCACGCAACATACTCCATTACAGTCAGTGTCCATCAGCTTAGCAAGATGCTACAGAGTCACGACTTAAACTCTCTGTACTATACTGACTTTCCCGTGGGACCTCCCCACACATAATGTGAGCTGGTCGTAATGCCCCCTGTACACCCTTCTCCCTCCCTTCCCAACCAGCCTTCCTAGTCCCTTACTTCCATAAATTAGTGATGGGGAGGGTCAAGTAAACATAATGTTACTCATGTAGATGTAGACTAATGATAAAAAAACAATAAGTAAGGAAGAGTACATACATGGATACATACATAAAAAATAAAGAATAGAATACAGCAGACCAGTTTAGAAGAGACATGTGCACCCCTATGTTTATCACAGCACTATACACAATAGCCAAGGTAAGTGTCCATCAGTAGATGAACAGTGGAATATTATTCAGCCAGATGAAGAAAACCAATCCTACCATTTACAACAACATGGATGGAGCTAGAGGGTATTATGCTCAGTGAAATAAGCCACGCAGAAAACAAAAAGTGTCAAATGATTTCACTCACCTATGGAGTATAAAAAAAAGAAAGAGAGTGAAAGAACAAGACAGTAGTAGCCTCACCGAACCCAGGAAGGGACTCACGGTTACGAACGGGAATGTGACTGAGGAGGATGGGTTGGAAAGGAGAGAAGAGAGGGAAAATGGGGCATTACGAGTAGCACACATAATGTGGGCAGGCGGCAGGTATGGTCAAGGCAGTATAACACAGCAAAGATCAGTAGCACTTCTACAGCATATTCCTGGGCTGATGGACATTGACTCTTAAGGGCTATGTGTGGGGGGGAATTGGTAATGGGGGTAGTCTAACAACCATAATGTTGCTCATGGAACTGTTTAGTACTGACACCAAAATAAAAGGAAACACACAGTACCTTGGGTCTGGATTCCAAGTTTACCTGATGCTGTCAAGTTGGTCAGTGTCCACCTCACCAGAATCACAGCTGCTCCTTAAAGCATACACATTCTGTCTCTAGGAAAGAGGCACCACTGTGACATCATGGAATTTCCAGGCAACAGTGCTGCTCTTGCAAACTCCACCCCCATGGCGGGCACTGCCCAGCTGTGGGGAGCTGCATCACAAGATGAATAGGGAATATTATTCACCATATAAATAATGATTTCACTCGTGATTGGAGTATCAGAACAAAGAAAATACTGAAGGAGAAAACATGAGCAGTCTCACAGAAACCAGGAATGGACTACAAGTTACCAAAGGGAAAGAGACCGGGGTGGATAGTTGGGACAGGAGGGATAAAGGGAGAGGGAAAGAAAGTGTGCTTTACGATTAGCATGTATAATGTGGGAGGGGGGGTCACAGGGAGGGCTGTACAACACAGAGAAGACAAGTAGTGATTCTACAGTGTCTTACTATGCTCATGGACAGTGACTGCTAAGGGGTATGTGGGGGAATCTTCATGATGGGGGGAGTCTAATAAACATAATGTTACTCATGGAATTGTGTATTACTGACAGAAAGATAGACAGGAAGATAGATTAATAGATATAGATAGACAAGAAATGAATTAATGCATGAATAAATAAATATATATGTACATAAACACATACATAAAAAGAAAGAAAGCAGAAGCCCAGCTGAAAAAAGACACACAAACCCCTGTGTTTACCACAGCACTATTAACAACAGCCAATCTACAATAACAGGAGCTACATTAAGGTTACTACATGCCCCAGATAAAGTCCACCAAACATACCACATGACAGTCACTGTCCGTCAGCATAGTAAGATGCTATAGAATTACTATTTGAACTCTCTGTACTATACAGACTTCCGCACGGGAGGTACCCACACACTATGTGAGCTAATCATAATGCCCCCTGTTCTCCCTTCTCCCTCCCTTCACAACCAGTCTTTCTAGTCCCTTAAGCTTTGGTAAATTGGTGATGGATGGAGTCTACTAAACATAATGATACTCATGTAGTTGTTGACTAATGACAAATGAGTAAATAATAAATAAGCAACTACATAAATGAATACATACATAAAAAAATAAATAATAAAATGCAGCAGTCCAGTTTAAAACAGACATGTGCACCCCTATGTTTAACACACCACTATTTATAATAACCAAGCTAAGTGTCCAACAGAAGATGAAAAGTGCAATTTTATTCAGCCAAAACAAAACAAGAAATCCTACCATTTACAACAACATGGATGGAGCTAGAGGGTAATATGTACAGTGAAATAACACAGGCGCAGAAAGACAGGTATCAAATGATATCACTAACCTCTCAGAAGGAGAAGCAAGAGAAACTGAGTGAACAAAACAGCACCAGATTCATAGAAGCCAAGATTGGACTAACATTTACCAAAGGGAAAGAGACCGGTGTGGATAGCTGGGACTGGACGGATAAGGGGAGAGGGAAAGAAAGTGTGCATTGCGATTAGCACGTATAATGTGGGGGTGGGGGTCCCAGAGAGGCCTGTACATCACAGAGAAGACAAGTAGTGATCTTACAGCATCTTACTATGCTGATGGACAGTGACTGTGAAGGGGTATGTGGGGAGATCTTGGTGAAGGGGGGAGCCTAGTAAACATAATGTCCTCCATGTAATTGTAGATTAATGATACCAAAATATTTAAAAAATTATAAATTGAATTAAGGAATGCAGAAAAGTGGAGACGTTTCATAAAAGAAGAGATACAAATGGCCAAAGAGTCCATGGAAAAATATTCAGCAACAGTAGTCATCAAAGAAGAGCAAATTAAAATAACAGTGTGACATCCCAAATATGCTAGAATGATTAAAAAAAACAAAACCTGACACTGCCAGACCTCAACTGTTGATCAATCTGGTGGGCATGTAAAATGGTACACCATTTTGGGAAAAAGATCTGGCAGTTTGGATAAACTTAAAAACATACTGACCTCATGGCCCTGCAATTCCACTTGTTAGCTTTTACTCAAATGAAAATGGGTGCTTATGCTTACAAAAAGACCTATACACAAACCTTCTCAGAGACTATATTCACAGTAGGCCAAACTAAAAACAGGCTTCTTAAAACATCTGTGGTTTATTCATAGAAAGAAGTACTACTCATCAATAGAAAGGACTGAATCACCAATACAAGGTGATTGAATCTCACAGACATGTTGTGTAAAAAACCTTATGCAAAAACAAACCGACAATTGCAGGCGCGCCGGTCGGGCGGTGGGCAGGGGCGTTGGGCATGGGCGGGGCCGAAGGCGCCGCGGGGCGGAGCCAGGAGGTGGCGAGGGGTGGGCGCGCCGGGCGCGGGGAGCTGTCAGCGGCCGCTCTCACAGGGCCGCGTCGCTGGCTGCACCCTTCCGCCAGGAGGAGGCCTTCAGGGAACTTGCGCGGCGGCGGCGGTTCGCTGCTTCCTGGGGAGGGAGGAGCGTTCGTGTGAGCGAGGCCAGGCAGGAGGCCTACACTCGAGCGCCTCCCGAGCCCGTGCCCGCGCCCACACCCGCACCCGCTGGTCCCCAGCCCGGAGGTTCCTCGAGGTCGCCTCGGAGGCGGGCCCCGGCGGCGGCGGGCCCTGGCGGAAGCGGCTCAGCAGACAAGCGGCCTCAGGGTACCGGGCGCCGCCGGGGCCGCCGCGCAGGTGCCTTGGCAAAATGACCCCGGGGTCACCGCGGCGCGGTGCCTGATGGGGGAGGCCGGGGAGCCCCTGCGGACCAACCGAGAGAGCTCAGCAGCTTGCAGGGACAGGCGGGACGCCCGCTGGGAGCTCACCCTGCTGCAACCCTCGCCTCCCTTTTTTATTTTTCCTGGCTTTCATCGTTATCTAGTCAGGAATCCGCGGGTTTCTTTTCACTATCATTGATCAACAATTATATGAGCAATATTAGAGTTAGTAGACTCCCCAGATCATCAAGTTCCCTCCCTACCACATACCCTATTAGAGTCACTATCCGTCAGCATAGTACGATTCTATAGAATCACTACTTGACTTCTCTGTATTACACTGACTTCCACGTGGAACCCCTCCCACATTATGGGAGCTAATCTTAATGCCCCCTTTCCACCCTTCTGCTTCCCTTCCCAACCAGCCTTCCTAGACGCTTACCTTTGGAAAATTGGTGATGGGGGGAGTCTAGTAAACATAATGTTACCCATGTAATTGGAGATTAATGACAAGTAAATAAATAAATAAATGATAGAATGCAGCAGCCCAGTTTTCAAAAGACATGTGCGCCCCTATGTCTATCACAGCACTATTCACAATAGCCAAGCTAACTGTCCATCAGAAGATGAGCAGTGGAATATTATTAGGCCCTATGCAGAACAGAAATCCCATCACTTGCAACAACATGGATGGAGCTAGAGGGTATTATGCACAGTGAAATAAACCCAGTGGAGAAAGACAAGTATGAAGTGATTTCACCAACCTTTGGAAAAGGAAATCCAAGAGAAACTGCATGAACAAAAGGGCACTAGATTCACAGAACCCAAGAAGACACTGACAGTTACCAAAGGGCAAGGGACTGTGGTGGATAGTTGAGAATGGAGGGATAATGGGAGAGGGAAAGAAAGCGTGCATTACGATTAGCACGTATAATGTGGGAGCGGGGTCACAGGGAGGGCTGTACAACACAGAGAAGACAAGTAGTGATTCTACAGTATCTTTTTATGCTCATGGACAGTGACTGCAATGGGGTATCTTCCGGGAATCTTCGTGATCGGGGGAGTCAAGTAAATATAATGTTACTCATGCAATTGTATAATAATGACAGATAGATAGGTAGTTAGCTAGATGGAAAGACAGATAAATGAATGAATGCATAAATAAATAAATCCATATAAAGGAAGACAGAAAGAAAGTTAGATAGAATGTTAGAGAGACTGAAAAATAGATGGATAGATAGATAGATAGATGGATAAATAGATAGATATGTAGATAGAAAGACAGATGAATGAATACATGACTAAATAAATACATACATGAGAGGGAAGGAAGGAAGGAAGGAGGGAGGGAGGGAGGGAGGGAGGAAGAAAGGAAGGAAGGAAGGAAGGAAGGAGTAAAGCACCAGCCCAGTTTTAAAAATCTACAATGATATGAGCTACATGATGGTTACTACACTCCCCAGATCAAGTCCACGCAACATACTCCATTACAGTCAGTGTCCATCAGCTTAGCAAGATGCTACAGAGTCACGACTTAAACTCTCTGTACTATACTGACTTTCCCGTGGGACCTCCCCACACATAATGTGAGCTGGTCGTAATGCCCCCTGTACACCCTTCTCCCTCCCTTCCCAACCAGCCTTCCTAGTCCCTTACTTCCATAAATTAGTGATGGGGAGGGTCAAGTAAACATAATGTTACTCATGTAGATGTAGACTAATGATAAAAAAACAATAAGTAAGGAAGAGTACATACATGGATACATACATAAAAAATAAAGAATAGAATACAGCAGACCAGTTTAGAAGAGACATGTGCACCCCTATGTTTATCACAGCACTATACACAATAGCCAAGGTAAGTGTCCATCAGTAGATGAACAGTGGAATATTATTCAGCCAGATGAAGAAAACCAATCCTACCATTTACAACAACATGGATGGAGCTAGAGGGTATTATGCTCAGTGAAATAAGCCACGCAGAAAACAAAAAGTGTCAAATGATTTCACTCACCTATGGAGTATAAAAAAAAGAAAGAGAGTGAAAGAACAAGACAGTAGTAGCCTCACCGAACCCAGGAAGGGACTCACGGTTACGAACGGGAATGTGACTGAGGAGGATGGGTTGGAAAGGAGAGAAGAGAGGGAAAATGGGGCATTACGAGTAGCACACATAATGTGGGCAGGCGGCAGGTATGGTCAAGGCAGTATAACACAGCAAAGATCAGTAGCACTTCTACAGCATATTCCTGGGCTGATGGACATTGACTCTTAAGGGCTATGTGTGGGGGGGAATTGGTAATGGGGGTAGTCTAACAACCATAATGTTGCTCATGGAACTGTTTAGTACTGACACCAAAATAAAAGGAAACACACAGTACCTTGGGTCTGGATTCCAAGTTTACCTGATGCTGTCAAGTTGGTCAGTGTCCACCTCACCAGAATCACAGCTGCTCCTTAAAGCATACACATTCTGTCTCTAGGAAAGAGGCACCACTGTGACATCATGGAATTTCCAGGCAACAGTGCTGCTCTTGCAAACTCCACCCCCATGGCGGGCACTGCCCAGCCGTGGGGAGCTGCATCACAAGATGAACAGGGAATATTATTCACCATATAAATAATGATTTCACTCGTGATTGGAGTATCAGAACAAAGAAAATACTGAAGGAGAAAACATGAGCAGTCTCACAGAAACCAGGAATGGACTACAAGTTACCAAAGGGAAAGAGACCGGGGTGGATAGTTGGGACAGGAGGGATAAAGGGAGAGGGAAAGAAAGTGTGCTTTACGATTAGCATGTATAATGTGGGAGGGGGGGTCACAGGGAGGGCTGTACAACACAGAGAAGACAAGTAGTGATTCTACAGTGTCTTACTATGCTCATGGACAGTGACTGCTAAGGGGTATGTGGGGGAATCTTCATGATGGGGCGAGTCTAATAAACATAATGTTACTCATGGAATTGTTTATTAATGACAGAAAGATAGACAGGAAGAGAGATTAATAGATATAGATAGACAAGAAATGAATTAATGCATGAATAAATAAATATATATGTACATAAACACATACATAAAAAGAAAGAAAGCAGAAGCCCAGCTGAAAAAAGACACACAAACCCCTGTGTTTACCACAGCACTATTAACAACAGCCAATCTACAATAACAGTAGCTACATTAAGGTTACTACATGCCCCAGATAAAGTCCACCAAACATACCACATTACAGTCACTGTCCGTCAGCATAGTAAGATGCTATAGAATTACTATTTGAACTCTCTGTACTAGACAGACTTCCGCACGGGAGGTACCCACACACTATGTGAGCTAATCATAATGCCCCCTGTTCACCCTTCTCCCTCCCTTCACAACCAGTCTTTCTAGTCCCTTAAGCTTTTGTAAATTGGTGATGGATGGAGTCTACTAAACATAATGTTACTCATGTAGTTGTTGACTAATGACAAATGAGTAAATAATAAATAAGCAACTACATAAATGAATACATACATAAAAAAATAATAAAATGCAGCAGTCCATTTTAAAACATACATGTGCACCCCTATGTTTAACACACCACTATTTATAATAACCAAGCTAAGTGTCCAACAGAAGATGAAAAGTGCAATTTTATTCAGCCAAAACAAAACAAGAAATCCTACCATTTACAACAACATGGATGGAGCTAGAGGGTAATATGCACAGTGAAATAACCCAGGCGCAGAAAGACAGGTATCAAATGATATCACTAACCTCTCAGAAGGAGAAGCAAGAGAAACTGAGTGAGCAAAATAGCACCAGATTTATAGAAGCCAAGAATGGACTAACATTTACCAAAGGGAAAGAGACCGGTGTGGATAGCTGGGACTGGACGGATAAGGGGAGAGGGAAAGAAAGCGTGCATTGCGATTAGCACGTATAATGTGGGGGGGGGGGGTCCCAGAGAGGCCTGTACATCACAGAGAAGACAAGTAGTGATCTTACAGCATCTTACTATGCTGATGGACAGTGACTGTGAAGTTGTATGTGGGGAGACCTTGGTGAAGGGGGGAACCTAGTAAACATGATGTCCTCCATGTAATTGTAGATTAATGATACCAAAATATTTAAAAAATTATAAATTGAATTAAGGAATGCAGAAAAGTGGAGACGTTTCATAAAAGAAGAGATACAAATGGCCAAAGAGTCCATGGAAAAATATTCAGCAACAGTAGTCATCAAAGAAGAGCAAATTAAAATAACAGTGTGACATCCCAAATATGCTAGAATGATTAAAAAAAACAAAACCTGACACTGCCAGACCTCAACTGTTGATCAATCTGGTGGGCATGTAAAATGGTATACCATTTTGGGAAAAAGATCTGGCAGTTTGGATAAACTTAAAAACATACTGACCTTATGGCCCTGCAATTCCACTTGTAAGCTTTTACTCAAATGAAAATGGGTGCTTATGCTTACAAAAAGACCTATACACAAACCTTCTCAGAGACTATATTCACAGTAGGCCAAACTAAAAACAGGCTTCTTAAAACATCTGTGGTTTATTCATAGAAAGAAGTACTACTCATCAATAGAAAGGACTGAATCACCAATACAAGGTGATTGAATCTCACAGACATGTTGTGTAAAAAACCTTATGCAAAAACAAACCGACAATTGCAGGCGCGCCGGTCGGGCGTTGGGCATGGGCGGGGCCGAAGGCGCCGCGGGGCGGAGCCAGGAGGTGGCGAGGGGTGGGCGCGCCGGGCGCGGGGAGCTGTCAGCGGCCGCTCTCACAGGGCCGCGTCGCTGGCTGCACCCTTCCGCCAGGAGGAGGCCTTCAGGGAACTTGGGCGGCGGCGGCGGTTCGCTGCTTCCTGGGGAGGGAGGAGCGTTCGTGTGAGCGAGGCCATGCAGGAGGCCTACACTTGAGCGCCTCCCGAGCCCGTGCCCGCTCCCACACCCGCACCCGCTGGTCCCCAGCCCGGAGGTTCCTCGAGGTCGCCTCGGAGGCGGGCCCAGGCGGCGGCGGGCCCTGGCGGAAGCGGCTCAGCAGACAAGCGGCCTCAGGGTACCGGGCGCCGCCGGGGCCGCCGCGCAGGTGCCTTGGCAAAATGACCCCGGGGTCACCGCGGCGCGGTGCCTGATGGGGGAGGCCGGGGAGCCCCTGCGGACCAACCGAGAGAGCTCAGCAGCTTGCAGGGACAGGCGGGACGCCCGCTGGGAGCTCACCCTGCTGCAACCCTCGCCTCCCCTTTTTATTTTTCCTGGCTTTCATCGTTATCTAGTCAGGAATCCGCGGGTTTCTTTTCACTATCATTGATCAACAATTATATGAGCAATATTAGAGTTAGTAGACTCCCCAGATCATCAAGTTCCCTCCCTACCACATACCCTATTAGAGTCACTATCCGTCAGCATAGTACGATTCTATAGAATCACTACTTGACTTCTCTGTATTACACTGACTTCCACGTGGAACCCCTCCCACATTATGGGAGCTAATCTTAATGCCCCCTTTCCACCCTTCTGCTTCCCTTCCCAACCAGCCTTCCTAGACGCTTACCTTTGGAAAATTGGTGATGGGGGGAGTCTAGTAAACATAATGTTACCCATGTAATTGGAGATTAATGACAAGTAAATAAATAAATAAATGATAGAATGCAGCAGCCCAGTTTTCAAAAGACATGTGCGCCCCTATGTCTATCACAGCACTATTCACAATAGCCAAGCTAACTGTCCATCAGAAGATGAGCAGTGGAATATTATTAGGCCCTATGCAGAACAGAAATCCCATCACTTGCAACAACATGGATGGAGCTAGAGGGTATTATGCACAGTGAAATAAACCCAGTGGAGAAAGACAAGTATGAAGTGATTTCACCAACATTTGGAAAAGGAAATCCAAGAGAAACTGCATGAACAAAAGGGCACTAGATTCACAGAACCCAAGAAGACACTGACAGTTACCAAAGGGCAAGGGACTGTGGTGGATAGTTGAGAATGGAGGGATAATGGGAGAGGGAAAGAAAGCGTGCATTACGATTAGCACGTATAATGTGGGAGCGGGGTCACAGGGAGGGCTGTACAACACAGAGAAGACAAGTAGTGATTCTACAGTATCTTTTTATGCTCATGGACAGTGACTGCAATGGGGTATCTTCCGGGAATCTTCGTGATCGGGGGAGTCAAGTAAATATAATGTTACTCATGCAATTGTATAATAATGACAGATAGATAGGTAGTTAGCTAGATGGAAAGACAGATAAATGAATGAATGCATAAATAAATAAATCCATATAAAGGAAGACAGAAAGAAAGTTAGATAGAATGTTAGAGAGACTGAAAAATAGATGGATAGATAGATAGATAGATGGATAAATAGATAGATATGTAGATAGAAAGACAGATGAATGAATACATGACTAAATAAATACATACATGAGAGGGAAGGAAGGAAGGAAGGAGGGAGGGAGGGAGGGAGGGAGGAAGAAAGGAAGGAAGGAAGGAAGGAAGGAGTAAAGCACCAGCCCAGTTTTAAAAATCTACAATGATATGAGCTACATGATGGTTACTACACTCCCCAGATCAAGTCCACGCAACATACTCCATTACAGTCAGTGTCCATCAGCTTAGCAAGATGCTACAGAGTCACGACTTAAACTCTCTGTACTATACTGACTTTCCCGTGGGACCTCCCCACACATAATGTGAGCTGGTCGTAATGCCCCCTGTACACCCTTCTCCCTCCCTTCCCAACCAGCCTTCCTAGTCCCTTACTTCCATAAATTAGTGATGGGGAGGGTCAAGTAAACATAATGTTACTCATGTAGATGTAGACTAATGATAAAAAAACAATAAGTAAGGAAGAGTACATACATGGATACATACATAAAAAATAAAGAATAGAATACAGCAGACCAGTTTAGAAGAGACATGTGCACCCCTATGTTTATCACAGCACTATACACAATAGCCAAGGTAAGTGTCCATCAGTAGATGAACAGTGGAATATTATTCAGCCAGATGAAGAAAACCAATCCTACCATTTACAACAACATGGATGGAGCTAGAGGGTATTATGCTCAGTGAAATAAGCCACGCAGAAAACAAAAAGTGTCAAATGATTTCACTCACCTATGGAGTATAAAAAAAAGAAAGAGAGTGAAAGAACAAGACAGTAGTAGCCTCACCGAACCCAGGAAGGGACTCACGGTTACGAACGGGAATGTGACTGAGGAGGATGGGTTGGAAAGGAGAGAAGAGAGGGAAAATGGGGCATTACGAGTAGCACACATAATGTGGGCAGGCGGCAGGTATGGTCAAGGCAGTATAACACAGCAAAGATCAGTAGCACTTCTACAGCATATTCCTGGGCTGATGGACATTGACTCTTAAGGGCTATGTGTGGGGGGGAATTGGTAATGGGGGTAGTCTAACAACCATAATGTTGCTCATGGAACTGTTTAGTACTGACACCAAAATAAAAGGAAACACACAGTACCTTGGGTCTGGATTCCAAGTTTACCTGATGCTGTCAAGTTGGTCAGTGTCCACCTCACCAGAATCACAGCTGCTCCTTAAAGCATACACATTCTGTCTCTAGGAAAGAGGCACCACTGTGACATCATGGAATTTCCAGGCAACAGTGCTGCTCTTGCAAACTCCACCCCCATGGCGGGCACTGCCCAGCCGTGGGGAGCTGCATCACAAGATGAATAGGGAATATTATTCACCATATAAATAATGATTTCACTCGTGATTGGAGTATCAGAACAAAGAAAATACTGAAGGAGAAAACATGAGCAGTCTCACAGAAACCAGGAATGGACTACAAGTTACCAAAGGGAAAGAGACCGGGGTGGATAGTTGGGACAGGAGGGATAAAGGGAGAGGGAAAGAAAGTGTGCTTTACGATTAGCATGTATAATGTGGGAGGGGGGGTCACAGGGAGGGCTGTACAACACAGAGAAGACAAGTAGTGATTCTACAGTGTCTTACTATGCTCATGGACAGTGACTGCTAAGGGGTATGTGGGGGAATCTTCATGATGGGGGGAGTCTAATAAACATAATGTTACTCATGGAATTGTGTATTAATGACAGAAAGATAGACAGGAAGATAGATTAATAGATATAGATAGACAAGAAATGAATTAATGCATGAATAAATAAATATATATGTACATAAACACATACATAAAAAGAAAGAAAGCAGAAGCCCAGCTGAAAAAAGACACACAAACCCCTGTGTTTACCACAGCACTATTAACAACAGCCAATCTACAATAACAGGAGCTACATTAAGGTTACTACATGCCCCAGATAAAGTCCACCAAACATACCACATGACAGTCACTGTCCGTCAGCATAGTAAGATGCTATAGAATTACTATTTGAACTCTCTGTACTATACAGACTTCCGCACGGGAGGTACCCACACACTATGTGAGCTAATCATAATGCCCCCTGTTCTCCCTTCTCCCTCCCTTCACAACCAGTCTTTCTAGTCCCTTAAGCTTTGGTAAATTGGTGATGGATGGAGTCTACTAAACATAATGATACTCATGTAGTTGTTGACTAATGACAAATGAGTAAATAATAAATAAGCAACTACATAAATGAATACATACATAAAAAAATAAATAATAAAATGCAGCAGTCCAGTTTAAAACAGACATGTGCACCCCTATGTTTAACACACCACTATTTATAATAACCAAGCTAAGTGTCCAACAGAAGATGAAAAGTGCAATTTTATTCAGCCAAAACAAAACAAGAAATCCTACCATTTACAACAACATGGATGGAGCTAGAGGGTAATATGTACAGTGAAATAACCCAGGCGCAGAAAGACAGGTATCAAATGATATCACTAACCTCTCAGAAGGAGAAGCAAGAGAAACTGAGTGAACAAAACAGCACCAGATTCATAGAAGCCAAGATTGGACTAACATTTACCAAAGGGAAAGAGACCGGTGTGGATAGCTGGGACTGGACGGATAAGGGGAGAGGGAAAGAAAGTGTGCATTGCGATTAGCACGTATAATGTGGGGGTGGGGGTCCCAGAGAGGCCTGTACATCACAGAGAAGACAAGTAGTGATCTTACAGCATCTTACTATGCTGATGGACAGTGACTGTGAAGGGGTATGTGGGGAGATCTTGGTGAAGGGGGGAGCCTAGTAAACATAATGTCCTCCATGTAATTGTAGATTAATGATACCAAAATATTTAAAAAATTATAAATTGAATTAAGGAATGCAGAAAAGTGGAGACGTTTCATAAAAGAAGAGATACAAATGGCCAAAGAGTCCATGGAAAAATATTCAGCAACAGTAGTCATCAAAGAAGAGCAAATTAAAATAACAGTGTGACATCCCAAATATGCTAGAATGATTAAAAAAAACAAAACCTGACACTGCCAGACCTCAACTGTTGATCAATCTGGTGGGCATGTAAAATGGTACACCATTTTGGGAAAAAGATCTGGCAGTTTGGATAAACTTAAAAACATACTGACCTCATGGCCCTGCAATTCCACTTGTTAGCTTTTACTCAAATGAAAATGGGTGCTTATGCTTACAAAAAGACCTATACACAAACCTTCTCAGAGACTATATTCACAGTAGGCCAAACTAAAAACAGGCTTCTTAAAACATCTGTGGTTTATTCATAGAAAGAAGTACTACTCATCAATAGAAAGGACTGAATCACCAATACAAGGTGATTGAATCTCACAGACATGTTGTGTAAAAAACCTTATGCAAAAACAAACCGACAATTGCAGGCGCGCCGGTCGGGCGGTGGGCAGGGGCGTTGGGCATGGGCGGGGCCGAAGGCGCCGCGGGGCGGAGCCAGGAGGTGGCGAGGGGTGGGCGCGCCGGGCGCGGGGAGCTGTCAGCGGCCGCTCTCACAGGGCCGCGTCGCTGGCTGCACCCTTCCGCCAGGAGGAGGCCTTCAGGGAACTTGGGCGGCGGCGGCGGTTCGCTGCTTCCTGGGGAGGGAGGAGCGTTCGTGTGAGCGAGGCCAGGCAGGAGGCCTACACTCGAGCGCCTCCCGAGCCCGTGCCCGCGCCCACACCCGCACCCGCTGGTCCCCAGCCCGGAGGTTCCTCGAGGTCGCCTCGGAGGCGGGCCCCGGCGGCGGCGGGCCCTGGCGGAAGCGGCTCAGCAGACAAGCGGCCTCAGGGTACCGGGCGCCGCCGGGGCCGCCGCGCAGGTGCCTTGGCAAAATGACCCCGGGGTCACCGCGGCGCGGTGCCTGATGGGGGAGGCCGGGGAGCCCCTGCGGACCAACCGAGAGAGCTCAGCAGCTTGCAGGGACAGGCGGGACGCCCGCTGGGAGCTCACCCTGCTGCAACCCTCGCCTCCCTTTTTTATTTTTCCTGGCTTTCATCGTTATCTAGTCAGGAATCCGCGGGTTTCTTTTCACTATCATTGATCAACAATTATATGAGCAATATTAGAGTTAGTAGACTCCCCAGATCATCAAGTTCCCTCCCTACCACATACCCTATTAGAGTCACTATCCGTCAGCATAGTACGATTCTATAGAATCACTACTTGACTTCTCTGTATTACACTGACTTCCACGTGGAACCCCTCCCACATTATGGGAGCTAATCTTAATGCCCCCTTTCCACCCTTCTGCTTCCCTTCCCAACCAGCCTTCCTAGACGCTTACCTTTGGAAAATTGGTGATGGGGGGAGTCTAGTAAACATAATGTTACCCATGTAATTGGAGATTAATGACAAGTAAATAAATAAATAAATGATAGAATGCAGCAGCCCAGTTTTCAAAAGACATGTGCGCCCCTATGTCTATCACAGCACTATTCACAATAGCCAAGCTAACTGTCCATCAGAAGATGAGCAGTGGAATATTATTAGGCCCTATGCAGAACAGAAATCCCATCACTTGCAACAACATGGATGGAGCTAGAGGGTATTATGCACAGTGAAATAAACCCAGTGGAGAAAGACAAGTATGAAGTGATTTCACCAACATTTGGAAAAGGAAATCCAAGAGAAACTGCATGAACAAAAGGGCACTAGATTCACAGAACCCAAGAAGACACTGACAGTTACCAAAGGGCAAGGGACTGTGGTGGATAGTTGAGAATGGAGGGATAATGGGAGAGGGAAAGAAAGCGTGCATTACGATTAGCACGTATAATGTGGGAGCGGGGTCACAGGGAGGGCTGTACAACACAGAGAAGACAAGTAGTGATTCTACAGTATCTTTTTATGCTCATGGACAGTGACTGCAATGGGGTATCTTCCGGGAATCTTCGTGATCGGGGGAGTCAAGTAAATATAATGTTACTCATGCAATTGTATAATAATGACAGATAGATAGGTAGTTAGCTAGATGGAAAGACAGATAAATGAATGAATGCATAAATAAATAAATCCATATAAAGGAAGACAGAAAGAAAGTTAGATAGAATGTTAGAGAGACTGAAAAATAGATGGATAGATAGATAGATAGATGGATAAATAGATAGATATGTAGATAGAAAGACAGATGAATGAATACATGACTAAATAAATACATACATGAGAGGGAAGGAAGGAAGGAAGGAGGGAGGGAGGGAGGGAGGGAGGAAGAAAGGAAGGAAGGAAGGAAGGAAGGAGTAAAGCACCAGCCCAGTTTTAAAAATCTACAATGATATGAGCTACATGATGGTTACTACACTCCCCAGATCAAGTCCACGCAACATACTCCATTACAGTCAGTGTCCATCAGCTTAGCAAGATGCTACAGAGTCACGACTTAAACTCTCTGTACTATACTGACTTTCCCGTGGGACCTCCCCACACATAATGTGAGCTGGTCGTAATGCCCCCTGTACACCCTTCTCCCTCCCTTCCCAACCAGCCTTCCTAGTCCCTTACTTCCATAAATTAGTGATGGGGAGGGTCAAGTAAACATAATGTTACTCATGTAGATGTAGACTAATGATAAAAAAACAATAAGTAAGGAAGAGTACATACATGGATACATACATAAAAAATAAAGAATAGAATACAGCAGACCAGTTTAGAAGAGACATGTGCACCCCTATGTTTATCACAGCACTATACACAATAGCCAAGGTAAGTGTCCATCAGTAGATGAACAGTGGAATATTATTCAGCCAGATGAAGAAAACCAATCCTACCATTTACAACAACATGGATGGAGCTAGAGGGTATTATGCTCAGTGAAATAAGCCACGCAGAAAACAAAAAGTGTCAAATGATTTCACTCACCTATGGAGTATAAAAAAAAGAAAGAGAGTGAAAGAACAAGACAGTAGTAGCCTCACCGAACCCAGGAAGGGACTCACGGTTACGAACGGGAATGTGACTGAGGAGGATGGGTTGGAAAGGAGAGAAGAGAGGGAAAATGGGGCATTACGAGTAGCACACATAATGTGGGCAGGCGGCAGGTATGGTCAAGGCAGTATAACACAGCAAAGATCAGTAGCACTTCTACAGCATATTCCTGGGCTGATGGACATTGACTCTTAAGGGCTATGTGTGGGGGGGAATTGGTAATGGGGGTAGTCTAACAACCATAATGTTGCTCATGGAACTGTTTAGTACTGACACCAAAATAAAAGGAAACACACAGTACCTTGGGTCTGGATTCCAAGTTTACCTGATGCTGTCAAGTTGGTCAGTGTCCACCTCACCAGAATCACAGCTGCTCCTTAAAGCATACACATTCTGTCTCTAGGAAAGAGGCACCACTGTGACATCATGGAATTTCCAGGCAACAGTGCTGCTCTTGCAAACTCCACCCCCATGGCGGGCACTGCCCAGCCGTGGGGAGCTGCATCACAAGATGAATAGGGAATATTATTCACCATATAAATAATGATTTCACTCGTGATTGGAGTATCAGAACAAAGAAAATACTGAAGGAGAAAACATGAGCAGTCTCACAGAAACCAGGAATGGACTACAAGTTACCAAAGGGAAAGAGACCGGGGTGGATAGTTGGGACAGGAGGGATAAAGGGAGAGGGAAAGAAAGTGTGCTTTACGATTAGCATGTATAATGTGGGAGGGGGGGTCACAGGGAGGGCTGTACAACACAGAGAAGACAAGTAGTGATTCTACAGTGTCTTACTATGCTCATGGACAGTGACTGCTAAGGGGTATGTGGGGGAATCTTCATGATGGGGGGAGTCTAATAAACATAATGTTACTCATGGAATTGTGTATTAATGACAGAAAGATAGACAGGAAGATAGATTAATAGATATAGATAGACAAGAAATGAATTAATGCATGAATAAATAAATATATATGTACATAAACACATACATAAAAAGAAAGAAAGCAGAAGCCCAGCTGAAAAAAGACACACAAACCCCTGTGTTTACCACAGCACTATTAACAACAGCCAATCTACAATAACAGGAGCTACATTAAGGTTACTACATGCCCCAGATAAAGTCCACCAAACATACCACATGACAGTCACTGTCCGTCAGCATAGTAAGATGCTATAGAATTACTATTTGAACTCTCTGTACTATACAGACTTCCGCACGGGAGGTACCCACACACTATGTGAGCTAATCATAATGCCCCCTGTTCTCCCTTCTCCCTCCCTTCACAACCAGTCTTTCTAGTCCCTTAAGCTTTGGTAAATTGGTGATGGATGGAGTCTACTAAACATAATGATACTCATGTAGTTGTTGACTAATGACAAATGAGTAAATAATAAATAAGCAACTACATAAATGAATACATACATAAAAAAATAAATAATAAAATGCAGCAGTCCAGTTTAAAACAGACATGTGCACCCCTATGTTTAACACACCACTATTTATAATAACCAAGCTAAGTGTCCAACAGAAGATGAAAAGTGCAATTTTATTCAGCCAAAACAAAACAAGAAATCCTACCATTTACAACAACATGGATGGAGCTAGAGGGTAATATGTACAGTGAAATAACCCAGGCGCAGAAAGACAGGTATCAAATGATATCACTAACCTCTCAGAAGGAGAAGCAAGAGAAACTGAGTGAACAAAACAGCACCAGATTCATAGAAGCCAAGATTGGACTAACATTTACCAAAGGGAAAGAGACCGGTGTGGATAGCTGGGACTGGACGGATAAGGGGAGAGGGAAAGAAAGTGTGCATTGCGATTAGCACGTATAATGTGGGGGTGGGGGTCCCAGAGAGGCCTGTACATCACAGAGAAGACAAGTAGTGATCTTACAGCATCTTACTATGCTGATGGACAGTGACTGTGAAGGGGTATGTGGGGAGATCTTGGTGAAGGGGGGAGCCTAGTAAACATAATGTCCTCCATGTAATTGTAGATTAATGATACCAAAATATTTAAAAAATTATAAATTGAATTAAGGAATGCAGAAAAGTGGAGACGTTTCATAAAAGAAGAGATACAAATGGCCAAAGAGTCCATGGAAAAATATTCAGCAACAGTAGTCATCAAAGAAGAGCAAATTAAAATAACAGTGTGACATCCCAAATATGCTAGAATGATTAAAAAAAACAAAACCTGACACTGCCAGACCTCAACTGTTGATCAATCTGGTGGGCATGTAAAATGGTACACCATTTTGGGAAAAAGATCTGGCAGTTTGGATAAACTTAAAAACATACTGACCTCATGGCCCTGCAATTCCACTTGTTAGCTTTTACTCAAATGAAAATGGGTGCTTATGCTTACAAAAAGACCTATACACAAACCTTCTCAGAGACTATATTCACAGTAGGCCAAACTAAAAACAGGCTTCTTAAAACATCTGTGGTTTATTCATAGAAAGAAGTACTACTCATCAATAGAAAGGACTGAATCACCAATACAAGGTGATTGAATCTCACAGACATGTTGTGTAAAAAACCTTATGCAAAAACAAACCGACAATTGCAGGCGCGCCGGTCGGGCGGTGGGCAGGGGCGTTGGGCATGGGCGGGGCCGAAGGCGCCGCGGGGCGGAGCCAGGAGGTGGCGAGGGGTGGGCGCGCCGGGCGCGGGGAGCTGTCAGCGGCCGCTCTCACAGGGCCGCGTCGCTGGCTGCACCCTTCCGCCAGGAGGAGGCCTTCAGGGAACTTGCGCGGCGGCGGCGGTTCGCTGCTTCCTGGGGAGGGAGGAGCGTTCGTGTGAGCGAGGCCAGGCAGGAGGCCTACACTCGAGCGCCTCCCGAGCCCGTGCCCGCGCCCACACCCGCACCCGCTGGTCCCCAGCCCGGAGGTTCCTCGAGGTCGCCTCGGAGGCGGGCCCCGGCGGCGGCGGGCCCTGGCGGAAGCGGCTCAGCAGACAAGCGGCCTCAGGGTACCGGGCGCCGCCGGGGCCGCCGCGCAGGTGCCTTGGCAAAATGACCCCGGGGTCACCGCGGCGCGGTGCCTGATGGGGGAGGCCGGGGAGCCCCTGCGGACCAACCGAGAGAGCTCAGCAGCTTGCAGGGACAGGCGGGACGCCCGCTGGGAGCTCACCCTGCTGCAACCCTCGCCTCCCCTTTTTATTTTTCCTGGCTTTCATCGTTATCTAGTCAGGAATCCGCGGGTTTCTTTTCACTATCATTGATCAACAATTATATGAGCAATATTAGAGTTAGTAGACTCCCCAGATCATCAAGTTCCCTCCCTACCACATACCCTATTAGAGTCACTATCCGTCAGCATAGTACGATTCTATAGAATCACTACTTGACTTCTCTGTATTACACTGACTTCCACGTGGAACCCCTCCCACATTATGGGAGCTAATCTTAATGCCCCCTTTCCACCCTTCTGCTTCCCTTCCCAACCAGCCTTCCTAGACGCTTACCTTTGGAAAATTGGTGATGGGGGGAGTCTAGTAAACATAATGTTACCCATGTAATTGGAGATTAATGACAAGTAAATAAATAAATAAATGATAGAATGCAGCAGCCCAGTTTTCAAAAGACATGTGCGCCCCTATGTCTATCACAGCACTATTCACAATAGCCAAGCTAACTGTCCATCAGAAGATGAGCAGTGGAATATTATTAGGCCCTATGCAGAACAGAAATCCCATCACTTGCAACAACATGGATGGAGCTAGAGGGTATTATGCACAGTGAAATAAACCCAGTGGAGAAAGACAAGTATGAAGTGATTTCACCAACATTTGGAAAAGGAAATCCAAGAGAAACTGCATGAACAAAAGGGCACTAGATTCACAGAACCCAAGAAGACACTGACAGTTACCAAAGGGCAAGGGACTGTGGTGGATAGTTGAGAATGGAGGGATAATGGGAGAGGGAAAGAAAGCGTGCATTACGATTAGCACGTATAATGTGGGAGCGGGGTCACAGGGAGGGCTGTACAACACAGAGAAGACAAGTAGTGATTCTACAGTATCTTTTTATGCTCATGGACAGTGACTGCAATGGGGTATCTTCCGGGAATCTTCGTGATCGGGGGAGTCAAGTAAATATAATGTTACTCATGCAATTGTATAATAATGACAGATAGATAGGTAGTTAGCTAGATGGAAAGACAGATAAATGAATGAATGCATAAATAAATAAATCCATATAAAGGAAGACAGAAAGAAAGTTAGATAGAATGTTAGAGAGACTGAAAAATAGATGGATAGATAGATAGATAGATGGATAAATAGATAGATATGTAGATAGAAAGACAGATGAATGAATACATGACTAAATAAATACATACATGAGAGGGAAGGAAGGAAGGAAGGAGGGAGGGAGGGAGGGAGGGAGGAAGAAAGGAAGGAAGGAAGGAAGGAAGGAGTAAAGCACCAGCCCAGTTTTAAAAATCTACAATGATATGAGCTACATGATGGTTACTACACTCCCCAGATCAAGTCCACGCAACATACTCCATTACAGTCAGTGTCCATCAGCTTAGCAAGATGCTACAGAGTCACGACTTAAACTCTCTGTACTATACTGACTTTCCCGTGGGACCTCCCCACACATAATGTGAGCTGGTCGTAATGCCCCCTGTACACCCTTCTCCCTCCCTTCCCAACCAGCCTTCCTAGTCCCTTACTTCCATAAATTAGTGATGGGGAGGGTCAAGTAAACATAATGTTACTCATGTAGATGTAGACTAATGATAAAAAAACAATAAGTAAGGAAGAGTACATACATGGATACATACATAAAAAATAAAGAATAGAATACAGCAGACCAGTTTAGAAGAGACATGTGCACCCCTATGTTTATCACAGCACTATACACAATAGCCAAGGTAAGTGTCCATCAGTAGATGAACAGTGGAATATTATTCAGCCAGATGAAGAAAACCAATCCTACCATTTACAACAACATGGATGGAGCTAGAGGGTATTATGCTCAGTGAAATAAGCCACGCAGAAAACAAAAAGTGTCAAATGATTTCACTCACCTATGGAGTATAAAAAAAAGAAAGAGAGTGAAAGAACAAGACAGTAGTAGCCTCACCGAACCCAGGAAGGGACTCACGGTTACGAACGGGAATGTGACTGAGGAGGATGGGTTGGAAAGGAGAGAAGAGAGGGAAAATGGGGCATTACGAGTAGCACACATAATGTGGGCAGGCGGCAGGTATGGTCAAGGCAGTATAACACAGCAAAGATCAGTAGCACTTCTACAGCATATTCCTGGGCTGATGGACATTGACTCTTAAGGGCTATGTGTGGGGGGGAATTGGTAATGGGGGTAGTCTAACAACCATAATGTTGCTCATGGAACTGTTTAGTACTGACACCAAAATAAAAGGAAACACACAGTACCTTGGGTCTGGATTCCAAGTTTACCTGATGCTGTCAAGTTGGTCAGTGTCCACCTCACCAGAATCACAGCTGCTCCTTAAAGCATACACATTCTGTCTCTAGGAAAGAGGCACCACTGTGACATCATGGAATTTCCAGGCAACAGTGCTGCTCTTGCAAACTCCACCCCCATGGCGGGCACTGCCCAGCCGTGGGGAGCTGCATCACAAGATGAACAGGGAATATTATTCACCATATAAATAATGATTTCACTCGTGATTGGAGTATCAGAACAAAGAAAATACTGAAGGAGAAAACATGAGCAGTCTCACAGAAACCAGGAATGGACTACAAGTTACCAAAGGGAAAGAGACCGGGGTGGATAGTTGGGACAGGAGGGATAAAGGGAGAGGGAAAGAAAGTGTGCTTTACGATTAGCATGTATAATGTGGGAGGGGGGGTCACAGGGAGGGCTGTACAACACAGAGAAGACAAGTAGTGATTCTACAGTGTCTTACTATGCTCATGGACAGTGACTGCTAAGGGGTATGTGGGGGAATCTTCATGATGGGGCGAGTCTAATAAACATAATGTTACTCATGGAATTGTTTATTAATGACAGAAAGATAGACAGGAAGAGAGATTAATAGATATAGATAGACAAGAAATGAATTAATGCATGAATAAATAAATATATATGTACATAAACACATACATAAAAAGAAAGAAAGCAGAAGCCCAGCTGAAAAAAGACACACAAACCCCTGTGTTTACCACAGCACTATTAACAACAGCCAATCTACAATAACAGTAGCTACATTAAGGTTACTACATGCCCCAGATAAAGTCCACCAAACATACCACATTACAGTCACTGTCCGTCAGCATAGTAAGATGCTATAGAATTACTATTTGAACTCTCTGTACTAGACAGACTTCCGCACGGGAGGTACCCACACACTATGTGAGCTAATCATAATGCCCCCTGTTCACCCTTCTCCCTCCCTTCACAACCAGTCTTTCTAGTCCCTTAAGCTTTTGTAAATTGGTGATGGATGGAGTCTACTAAACATAATGTTACTCATGTAGTTGTTGACTAATGACAAATGAGTAAATAATAAATAAGCAACTACATAAATGAATACATACATAAAAAAATAATAAAATGCAGCAGTCCATTTTAAAACATACATGTGCACCCCTATGTTTAACACACCACTATTTATAATAACCAAGCTAAGTGTCCAACAGAAGACGAAAAGTGCAATTTTATTCAGCCAAAACAAAACAAGAAATCCTACCATTTACAACAACATGGATGGAGCTAGAGGGTAATATGCACAGTGAAATAACCCAGGCGCAGAAAGACAGGTATCAAATGATATCACTAACCTCTCAGAAGGAGAAGCAAGAGAAACTGAGTGAGCAAAATAGCACCAGATTTATAGAAGCCAAGAATGGACTAACATTTACCAAAGGGAAAGAGACCGGTGTGGATAGCTGGGACTGGACGGATAAGGGGAGAGGGAAAGAAAGCGTGCATTGCGATTAGCACGTATAATGTGGGGGGGGGGGTCCCAGAGAGGCCTGTACATCACAGAGAAGACAAGTAGTGATCTTACAGCATCTTACTATGCTGATGGACAGTGACTGTGAAGTTGTATGTGGGGAGACCTTGGTGAAGGGGGGAACCTAGTAAACATGATGTCCTCCATGTAATTGTAGATTAATGATATCAAAATATTTTTAAAAATTATAAATTGAATTAAGGAATGCAGAAAAGTGGAGACGTTTCATAAAAGAAGAGATACAAATGGCCAAAGAGTCCATGGAAAAATATTCAGCAATAGTAGTCATCAAAGAAGAGCAAATTAAAATAACAGTGTGACATCCCAAATATGCTAGAATGATTAAAAAAAACAAAACCTGACACTGCCAGACCTCAACTGTTGATCAATCTGGTGGGCATGTAAAATGGTATACCATTTTGGGAAAAAGATCTGGCAGTTTGGATAAACTTAAAAACATACTGACCTTATGGCCCTGCAATTCCACTTGTAAGCTTTTACTCAAATGAAAATGGGTGCTTATGCTTACAAAAAGACCTATACACAAACCTTCTCAGAGACTATATTCACAGTAGGCCAAACTAAAAACAGGCTTCTTAAAACATCTGTGGTTTATTCATAGAAAGAAGTACTACTCATCAATAGAAAGGACTGAATCACCAATACAAGGTGATTGAATCTCACAGACATGTTGTGTAAAAAACCTTATGCAAAAACAAACCGACAATTGCAGGCGCGCCGGTCGGGCGTTGGGCATGGGCGGGGCCGAAGGCGCCGCGGGGCGGAGCCAGGAGGTGGCGAGGGGTGGGCGCGCCGGGCGCGGGGAGCTGTCAGCGGCCGCTCTCACAGGGCCGCGTCGCTGGCTGCACCCTTCCGCCAGGAGGAGGCCTTCAGGGAACTTGGGCGGCGGCGGCGGTTCGCTGCTTCCTGGGGAGGGAGGAGCGTTCGTGTGAGCGAGGCCATGCAGGAGGCCTACACTTGAGCGCCTCCCGAGCCCGTGCCCGCGCCCACACCCGCACCCGCTGGTCCCCAGCCCGGAGGTTCCTCGAGGTCGCCTCGGAGGCGGGCCCAGGCGGCGGCGGGCCCTGGCGGAAGCGGCTCAGCAGACAAGCGGCCTCAGGGTACCGGGCGCCGCCGGGGCCGCCGCGCAGGTGCCTTGGCAAAATGACCCCGGGGTCACCGCGGCGCGGTGCCTGATGGGGGAGGCCGGGGAGCCCCTGCGGACCAACCGAGAGAGCTCAGCAGCTTGCAGGGACAGGCGGGACGCCCGCTGGGAGCTCACCCTGCTGCAACCCTCGCCTCCCTTTTTTATTTTTCCTGGCTTTCATCGTTATCTAGTCAGGAATCCGCGGGTTTCTTTTCACTATCATTGATCAACAATTATATGAGCAATATTAGAGTTAGTAGACTCCCCAGATCATCAAGTTCCCTCCCTACCACATACCCTATTAGAGTCACTATCCGTCAGCATAGTACGATTCTATAGAATCACTACTTGACTTCTCTGTATTACACTGACTTCCACGTGGAACCCCTCCCACATTATGGGAGCTAATCTTAATGCCCCCTTTCCACCCTTCTGCTTCCCTTCCCAACCAGCCTTCCTAGACGCTTACCTTTGGAAAATTGGTGATGGGGGGAGTCTAGTAAACATAATGTTACCCATGTAATTGGAGATTAATGACAAGTAAATAAATAAATAAATGATAGAATGCAGCAGCCCAGTTTTCAAAAGACATGTGCGCCCCTATGTCTATCACAGCACTATTCACAATAGCCAAGCTAACTGTCCATCAGAAGATGAGCAGTGGAATATTATTAGGCCCTATGCAGAACAGAAATCCCATCACTTGCAACAACATGGATGGAGCTAGAGGGTATTATGCACAGTGAAATAAACCCAGTGGAGAAAGACAAGTATGAAGTGATTTCACCAACATTTGGAAAAGGAAATCCAAGAGAAACTGCATGAACAAAAGGGCACTAGATTCACAGAACCCAAGAAGACACTGACAGTTACCAAAGGGCAAGGGACTGTGGTGGATAGTTGAGAATGGAGGGATAATGGGAGAGGGAAAGAAAGCGTGCATTACGATTAGCACGTATAATGTGGGAGCGGGGTCACAGGGAGGGCTGTACAACACAGAGAAGACAAGTAGTGATTCTACAGTATCTTTTTATGCTCATGGACAGTGACTGCAATGGGGTATCTTCCGGGAATCTTCGTGATCGGGGGAGTCAAGTAAATATAATGTTACTCATGCAATTGTATAATAATGACAGATAGATAGGTAGTTAGCTAGATGGAAAGACAGATAAATGAATGAATGCATAAATAAATAAATCCATATAAAGGAAGACAGAAAGAAAGTTAGATAGAATGTTAGAGAGACTGAAAAATAGATGGATAGATAGATAGATAGATGGATAAATAGATAGATATGTAGATAGAAAGACAGATGAATGAATACATGACTAAATAAATACATACATGAGAGGGAAGGAAGGAAGGAAGGAGGGAGGGAGGGAGGGAGGGAGGAAGAAAGGAAGGAAGGAAGGAAGGAAGGAGTAAAGCACCAGCCCAGTTTTAAAAATCTACAATGATATGAGCTACATGATGGTTACTACACTCCCCAGATCAAGTCCACGCAACATACTCCATTACAGTCAGTGTCCATCAGCTTAGCAAGATGCTACAGAGTCACGACTTAAACTCTCTGTACTATACTGACTTTCCCGTGGGACCTCCCCACACATAATGTGAGCTGGTTGTAATGCCCCCTGTACACCCTTCTCCCTCCCTTCCCAACCAGCCTTCCTAGTCCCTTACTTCCATAAATTAGTGATGGGGAGGGTCAAGTAAACATAATGTTACTCATGTAGATGTAGACTAATGATAAAAAAACAATAAGTAAGGAAGAGTACATACATGGATACATACATAAAAAATAAAGAATAGAATACAGCAGACCAGTTTAGAAGAGACATGTGCACCCCTATGTTTATCACAGCACTATACACAATAGCCAAGGTAAGTGTCCATCAGTAGATGAACAGTGGAATATTATTCAGCCAGATGAAGAAAACCAATCCTACCATTTACAACAACATGGATGGAGCTAGAGGGTATTATGCTCAGTGAAATAAGCCACGCAGAAAACAAAAAGTGTCAAATGATTTCACTCACCTATGGAGTATAAAAAAAAGAAAGAGAGTGAAAGAACAAGACAGTAGTAGCCTCACCGAACCCAGGAAGGGACTCACGGTTACGAACGGGAATGTGACTGAGGAGGATGGGTTGGAAAGGAGAGAAGAGAGGGAAAATGGGGCATTACGAGTAGCACACATAATGTGGGCAGGCGGCAGGTATGGTCAAGGCAGTATAACACAGCAAAGATCAGTAGCACTTCTACAGCATATTCCTGGGCTGATGGACATTGACTCTTAAGGGCTATGTGTGGGGGGGAATTGGTAATGGGGGTAGTCTAACAACCATAATGTTGCTCATGGAACTGTTTAGTACTGACACCAAAATAAAAGGAAACACACAGTACCTTGGGTCTGGATTCCAAGTTTACCTGATGCTGTCAAGTTGGTCAGTGTCCACCTCACCAGAATCACAGCTGCTCCTTAAAGCATACACATTCTGTCTCTAGGAAAGAGGCACCACTGTGACATCATGGAATTTCCAGGCAACAGTGCTGCTCTTGCAAACTCCACCCCCATGGCGGGCACTGCCCAGCCGTGGGGAGCTGCATCACAAGATGAATAGGGAATATTATTCACCATATAAATAATGATTTCACTCGTGATTGGAGTATCAGAACAAAGAAAATACTGAAGGAGAAAACATGAGCAGTCTCACAGAAACCAGGAATGGACTACAAGTTACCAAAGGGAAAGAGACCGGGGTGGATAGTTGGGACAGGAGGGATAAAGGGAGAGGGAAAGAAAGTGTGCTTTACGATTAGCATGTATAATGTGGGAGGGGGGGTCACAGGGAGGGCTGTACAACACAGAGAAGACAAGTAGTGATTCTACAGTGTCTTACTATGCTCATGGACAGTGACTGCTAAGGGGTATGTGGGGGAATCTTCATGATGGGGGGAGTCTAATAAACATAATGTTACTCATGGAATTGTGTATTAATGACAGAAAGATAGACAGGAAGATAGATTAATAGATATAGATAGACAAGAAATGAATTAATGCATGAATAAATAAATATATATGTACATAAACACATACATAAAAAGAAAGAAAGCAGAAGCCCAGCTGAAAAAAGACACACAAATCCCTGTGTTTACCACAGCACTATTAACAACAGCCAATCTACAATAACAGGAGCTACATTAAGGTTACTACATGCCCCAGATAAAGTCCCACCAAACATACCACATGACAGTCACTGTCCGTCAGCATAGTAAGATGCTATAGAATTACTATTTGAACTCTCTGTACTATACAGACTTCCGCACGGGAGGTACCCACACACTATGTGAGCTAATCATAATGCCCCCTGTTCTCCCTTCTCCCTCCCTTCACAACCAGTCTTTCTAGTCCCTTAAGCTTTGGTAAATTGGTGATGGATGGAGTCTACTAAACATAATGATACTCATGTAGTTGTTGACTAATGACAAATGAGTAAATAATAAATAAGCAACTACATAAATGAATACATACATAAAAAAATAAATAATAAAATGCAGCAGTCCAGTTTAAAACAGACATGTGCACCCCTATGTTTAACACACCACTATTTATAATAACCAAGCTAAGTGTCCAACAGAAGATGAAAAGTGCAATTTTATTCAGCCAAAACAAAACAAGAAATCCTACCATTTACAACAACATGGATGGAGCTAGAGGGTAATATGTACAGTGAAATAACCCAGGCGCAGAAAGACAGGTATCAAATGATATCACTAACCTCTCAGAAGGAGAAGCAAGAGAAACTGAGTGAACAAAACAGCACCAGATTCATAGAAGCCAAGATTGGACTAACATTTACCAAAGGGAAAGAGACCGGTGTGGATAGCTGGGACTGGACGGATAAGGGGAGAGGGAAAGAAAGTGTGCATTGCGATTAGCACGTATAATGTGGGGGTGGGGGTCCCAGAGAGGCCTGTACATCACAGAGAAGACAAGTAGTGATCTTACAGCATCTTACTATGCTGATGGACAGTGACTGTGAAGGGGTATGTGGGGAGATCTTGGTGAAGGGGGGAGCCTAGTAAACATAATGTCCTCCATGTAATTGTAGATTAATGATACCAAAATATTTAAAAAATTATAAATTGAATTAAGGAATGCAGAAAAGTGGAGACGTTTCATAAAAGAAGAGATACAAATGGCCAAAGAGTCCATGGAAAAATATTCAGCAACAGTAGTCATCAAAGAAGAGCAAATTAAAATAACAGTGTGACATCCCAAATATGCTAGAATGATTAAAAAAAACAAAACCTGACACTGCCAGACCTCAACTGTTGATCAATCTGGTGGGCATGTAAAATGGTACACCATTTTGGGAAAAAGATCTGGCAGTTTGGATAAACTTAAAAACATACTGACCTCATGGCCCTGCAATTCCACTTGTTAGCTTTTACTCAAATGAAAATGGGTGCTTATGCTTACAAAAAGACCTATACACAAACCTTCTCAGAGACTATATTCACAGTAGGCCAAACTAAAAACAGGCTTCTTAAAACATCTGTGGTTTATTCATAGAAAGAAGTACTACTCATCAATAGAAAGGACTGAATCACCAATACAAGGTGATTGAATCTCACAGACATGTTGTGTAAAAAACCTTATGCAAAAACAAACCGACAATTGCAGGCGCGCCGGTCGGGCGGTGGGCAGGGGCGTTGGGCATGGGCGGGGCCGAAGGCGCCGCGGGGCGGAGCCAGGAGGTGGCGAGGGGTGGGCGCGCCGGGCGCGGGGAGCTGTCAGCGGCCGCTCTCACAGGGCCGCGTCGCTGGCTGCACCCTTCCGCCAGGAGGAGGCCTTCAGGGAACTTGGGCGGCGGCGGCGGTTCGCTGCTTCCTGGGGAGGGAGGAGCGTTCGTGTGAGCGAGGCCAGGCAGGAGGCCTACACTCGAGCGCCTCCCGAGCCCGTGCCCGCGCCCACACCCGCACCCGCTGGTCCCCAGCCCGGAGGTTCCTCGAGGTCGCCTCGGAGGCGGGCCCCGGCGGCGGCGGGCCCTGGCGGAAGCGGCTCAGCAGACAAGCGGCCTCAGGGTACCGGGCGCCGCCGGGGCCGCCGCGCAGGTGCCTTGGCAAAATGACCCCGGGGTCACCGCGGCGCGGTGCCTGATGGGGGAGGCCGGGGAGCCCCTGCGGACCAACCGAGAGAGCTCAGCAGCTTGCAGGGACAGGCGGGACGCCCGCTGGGAGCTCACCCTGCTGCAACCCTCGCCTCCCTTTTTTATTTTTCCTGGCTTTCATCGTTATCTAGTCAGGAATCCGCGGGTTTCTTTTCACTATCATTGATCAACAATTATATGAGCAATATTAGAGTTAGTAGACTCCCCAGATCATCAAGTTCCCTCCCTACCACATACCCTATTAGAGTCACTATCCGTCAGCATAGTACGATTCTATAGAATCACTACTTGACTTCTCTGTATTACACTGACTTCCACGTGGAACCCCTCCCACATTATGGGAGCTAATCTTAATGCCCCCTTTCCACCCTTCTGCTTCCCTTCCCAACCAGCCTTCCTAGACGCTTACCTTTGGAAAATTGGTGATGGGGGGAGTCTAGTAAACATAATGTTACCCATGTAATTGGAGATTAATGACAAGTAAATAAATAAATAAATGATAGAATGCAGCAGCCCAGTTTTCAAAAGACATGTGCGCCCCTATGTCTATCACAGCACTATTCACAATAGCCAAGCTAACTGTCCATCAGAAGATGAGCAGTGGAATATTATTAGGCCCTATGCAGAACAGAAATCCCATCACTTGCAACAACATGGATGGAGCTAGAGGGTATTATGCACAGTGAAATAAACCCAGTGGAGAAAGACAAGTATGAAGTGATTTCACCAACATTTGGAAAAGGAAATCCAAGAGAAACTGCATGAACAAAAGGGCACTAGATTCACAGAACCCAAGAAGACACTGACAGTTACCAAAGGGCAAGGGACTGTGGTGGATAGTTGAGAATGGAGGGATAATGGGAGAGGGAAAGAAAGCGTGCATTACGATTAGCACGTATAATGTGGGAGCGGGGTCACAGGGAGGGCTGTACAACACAGAGAAGACAAGTAGTGATTCTACAGTATCTTTTTATGCTCATGGACAGTGACTGCAATGGGGTATCTTCCGGGAATCTTCGTGATCGGGGGAGTCAAGTAAATATAATGTTACTCATGCAATTGTATAATAATGACAGATAGATAGGTAGTTAGCTAGATGGAAAGACAGATAAATGAATGAATGCATAAATAAATAAATCCATATAAAGGAAGACAGAAAGAAAGTTAGATAGAATGTTAGAGAGACTGAAAAATAGATGGATAGATAGATAGATAGATGGATAAATAGATAGATATGTAGATAGAAAGACAGATGAATGAATACATGACTAAATAAATACATACATGAGAGGGAAGGAAGGAAGGAAGGAGGGAGGGAGGGAGGGAGGGAGGAAGAAAGGAAGGAAGGAAGGAAGGAAGGAGTAAAGCACCAGCCCAGTTTTAAAAATCTACAATGATATGAGCTACATGATGGTTACTACACTCCCCAGATCAAGTCCACGCAACATACTCCATTACAGTCAGTGTCCATCAGCTTAGCAAGATGCTACAGAGTCACGACTTAAACTCTCTGTACTATACTGACTTTCCCGTGGGACCTCCCCACACATAATGTGAGCTGGTCGTAATGCCCCCTGTACACCCTTCTCCCTCCCTTCCCAACCAGCCTTCCTAGTCCCTTACTTCCATAAATTAGTGATGGGGAGGGTCAAGTAAACATAATGTTACTCATGTAGATGTAGACTAATGATAAAAAAACAATAAGTAAGGAAGAGTACATACATGGATACATACATAAAAAATAAAGAATAGAATACAGCAGACCAGTTTAGAAGAGACATGTGCACCCCTATGTTTATCACAGCACTATACACAATAGCCAAGGTAAGTGTCCATCAGTAGATGAACAGTGGAATATTATTCAGCCAGATGAAGAAAACCAATCCTACCATTTACAACAACATGGATGGAGCTAGAGGGTATTATGCTCAGTGAAATAAGCCACGCAGAAAACAAAAAGTGTCAAATGATTTCACTCACCTATGGAGTATAAAAAAAAGAAAGAGAGTGAAAGAACAAGACAGTAGTAGCCTCACCGAACCCAGGAAGGGACTCACGGTTACGAACGGGAATGTGACTGAGGAGGATGGGTTGGAAAGGAGAGAAGAGAGGGAAAATGGGGCATTACGAGTAGCACACATAATGTGGGCAGGCGGCAGGTATGGTCAAGGCAGTATAACACAGCAAAGATCAGTAGCACTTCTACAGCATATTCCTGGGCTGATGGACATTGACTCTTAAGGGCTATGTGTGGGGGGGAATTGGTAATGGGGGTAGTCTAACAACCATAATGTTGCTCATGGAACTGTTTAGTACTGACACCAAAATAAAAGGAAACACACAGTACCTTGGGTCTGGATTCCAAGTTTACCTGATGCTGTCAAGTTGGTCAGTGTCCACCTCACCAGAATCACAGCTGCTCCTTAAAGCATACACATTCTGTCTCTAGGAAAGAGGCACCACTGTGACATCATGGAATTTCCAGGCAACAGTGCTGCTCTTGCAAACTCCACCCCCATGGCGGGCACTGCCCAGCCGTGGGGAGCTGCATCACAAGATGAATAGGGAATATTATTCGCCATATAAATAATGATTTCACTCGTGATTGGAGTATCAGAACAAAGAAAATACTGAAGGAGAAAACATGAGCAGTCTCACAGAAACCAGATATGGACTACAAGTTACCAAAGGGAAAGAGACCGGGGTGGATAGTTGGGACAGGAGGGATAAAGGGAGAGGGAAAGAAAGTGTGCTTTACGATTAGCATGTATAATGTGGGAGGGGGGGTCACAGGGAGGGCTGTACAACACAGAGAAGACAAGTAGTGATTCTACAGTGTCTTACTATGCTCATGGACAGTGACTGCTAAGGGGTATGTGGGGGAATCTTCATGATGGGGGGAGTCTAATAAACATAATGTTACTCATGGAATTGTGTATTAATGACAGAAAGATAGACAGGAAGATAGATTAATAGATATAGATAGACAAGAAATGAATTAATGCATGAATAAATAAATATATATGTACATAAACACATACATAAAAAGAAAGAAAGCAGAAGCCCAGCTGAAAAAAGACACACAAATCCCTGTGTTTACCACAGCACTATTAACAACAGCCAATCTACAATAACAGGAGCTACATTAAGGTTACTACATGCCCCAGATAAAGTCCACCAAACATACCACATGACAGTCACTGTCCGTCAGCATAGTATGATGCTATAGAATTACTATTTGGACTCTCTGTACTATACAGACTTCCGCACGGGAGGTACCCACACACTATGTGAGCTAATCATAATGCCCCCTGTTCTCCCTTCTCCCTCCCTTCACAACCAGTCTTTCTAGTCCCTTAAGCTTTGGTAAATTGGTGATGGATGGAGTCTACTAAACATAATGATACTCATGTAGTTGTTGACTAATGACAAATGAGTAAATAATAAATAAGCAACTACATAAATGAATACATACATAAAAAAATAAATAATAAAATGCAGCAGTCCAGTTTAAAACAGACATGTGCACCCCTATGTTTAACACACCACTATTTATAATAACCAAGCTAAGTGTCCAACAGAAGATGAAAAGTGCAATTTTATTCAGCCAAAACAAAACAAGAAATCCTACCATTTACAACAACATGGATGGAGCTAGAGGGTAATATGTACAGTGAAATAACCCAGGCGCAGAAAGACAGGTATCAAATGATATCACTAACCTCTCAGAAGGAGAAGCAAGAGAAACTGAGTGAACAAAACAGCACCAGATTCATAGAAGCCAAGATTGGACTAACATTTACCAAAGGGAAAGAGACCGGTGTGGATAGCTGGGACTGGACGGATAAGGGGAGAGGGAAAGAAAGTGTGCATTGCGATTAGCACGTATAATGTGGGGGTGGGGGTCCCAGAGAGGCCTGTACATCACAGAGAAGACAAGTAGTGATCTTACAGCATCTTACTATGCTGATGGACAGTGACTGTGAAGGGGTATGTGGGGAGATCTTGGTGAAGGGGGGAGCCTAGTAAACATAATGTCCTCCATGTAATTGTAGATTAATGATACCAAAATATTTAAAAAATTATAAATTGAATTAAGGAATGCAGAAAAGTGGAGACGTTTCATAAAAGAAGAGATACAAATGGCCAAAGAGTCCATGGAAAAATATTCAGCAACAGTAGTCATCAAAGAAGAGCAAATTAAAATAACAGTGTGACATCCCAAATATGCTGGAATGATTAAAAAAAACAAAACCTGACACTGCCAGACCTCAACTGTTGATCAATCTGGTGGGCATGTAAAATGGTACACCATTTTGGGAAAAAGATCTGGCAGTTTGGATAAACTTAAAAACATACTGACCTCATGGCCCTGCAATTCCACTTGTTAGCTTTTACTCAAATGAAAATGGGTGCTTATGCTTACAAAAAGACCTATACACAAACCTTCTCAGAGACTATATTCACAGTAGGCCAAACTAAAAACAGGCTTCTTAAAACATCTGTGGTTTATTCATAGAAAGAAGTACTACTCATCAATAGAAAGGACTGAATCACCAATACAAGGTGATTGAATCTCACAGACATGTTGTGTAAAAAACCTTATGCAAAAACAAACCGACAATTGCAGGCGCGCCGGTCGGGCGGTGGGCAGGGGCGTTGGGCATGGGCGGGGCCGAAGGCGCCGCGGGGCGGAGCCAGGAGGTGGCGAGGGGTGGGCGCGCCGGGCGCGGGGAGCTGTCAGCGGCCGCTCTCACAGGGCCGCGTCGCTGGCTGCACCCTTCCGCCAGGAGGAGGCCTTCAGGGAACTTGGGCGGCGGCGGCGGTTCGCTGCTTCCTGGGGAGGGAGGAGCGTTCGTGTGAGCGAGGCCAGGCAGGAGGCCTACACTCGAGCGCCTCCCGAGCCCGTGCCCGCGCCCACACCCGCACCCGCTGGTCCCCAGCCCGGAGGTTCCTCGAGGTCGCCTCGGAGGCGGGCCCCGGCGGCGGCGGGCCCTGGCGGAAGCGGCTCAGCAGACAAGCGGCCTCAGGGTACCGGGCGCCGCCGGGGCCGCCGCGCAGGTGCCTTGGCAAAATGACCCCGGGGTCACCGCGGCGCGGTGCCTGATGGGGGAGGCCGGGGAGCCCCTGCGGACCAACCGAGAGAGCTCAGCAGCTTGCAGGGACAGGCGGGACGCCCGCTGGGAGCTCACCCTGCTGCAACCCTCGCCTCCCTTTTTTATTTTTCCTGGCTTTCATCGTTATCTAGTCAGGAATCCGCGGGTTTCTTTTCACTATCATTGATCAACAATTATATGAGCAATATTAGAGTTAGTAGACTCCCCAGATCATCAAGTTCCCTCCCTACCACATACCCTATTAGAGTCACTATCCGTCAGCATAGTACGATTCTATAGAATCACTACTTGACTTCTCTGTATTACACTGACTTCCACGTGGAACCCCTCCCACATTATGGGAGCTAATCTTAATGCCCCCTTTCCACCCTTCTGCTTCCCTTCCCAACCAGCCTTCCTAGACGCTTACCTTTGGAAAATTGGTGATGGGGGGAGTCTAGTAAACATAATGTTACCCATGTAATTGGAGATTAATGACAAGTAAATAAATAAATAAATGATAGAATGCAGCAGCCCAGTTTTCAAAAGACATGTGCGCCCCTATGTCTATCACAGCACTATTCACAATAGCCAAGCTAACTGTCCATCAGAAGATGAGCAGTGGAATATTATTAGGCCCTATGCAGAACAGAAATCCCATCACTTGCAACAACATGGATGGAGCTAGAGGGTATTATGCACAGTGAAATAAACCCAGTGGAGAAAGACAAGTATGAAGTGATTTCACCAACCTTTGGAAAAGGAAATCCAAGAGAAACTGCATGAACAAAAGGGCACTAGATTCACAGAACCCAAGAAGACACTGACAGTTACCAAAGGGCAAGGGACTGTGGTGGATAGTTGAGAATGGAGGGATAATGGGAGAGGGAAAGAAAGCGTGCATTACGATTAGCACGTATAATGTGGGAGCGGGGTCACAGGGAGGGCTGTACAACACAGAGAAGACAAGTAGTGATTCTACAGTATCTTTTTATGCTCATGGACAGTGACTGCAATGGGGTATCTTCCGGGAATCTTCGTGATCGGGGGAGTCAAGTAAATATAATGTTACTCATGCAATTGTATAATAATGACAGATAGATAGGTAGTTAGCTAGATGGAAAGACAGATAAATGAATGAATGCATAAATAAATAAATCCATATAAAGGAAGACAGAAAGAAAGTTAGATAGAATGTTAGAGAGACTGAAAAATAGATGGATAGATAGATAGATAGATGGATAAATAGATAGATATGTAGATAGAAAGACAGATGAATGAATACATGACTAAATAAATACATACATGAGAGGGAAGGAAGGAAGGAAGGAGGGAGGGAGGGAGGGAGGGAGGAAGAAAGGAAGGAAGGAAGGAAGGAAGGAGTAAAGCACCAGCCCAGTTTTAAAAATCTACAATGATATGAGCTACATGATGGTTACTACACTCCCCAGATCAAGTCCACGCAACATACTCCATTACAGTCAGTGTCCATCAGCTTAGCAAGATGCTACAGAGTCACGACTTAAACTCTCTGTACTATACTGACTTTCCCGTGGGACCTCCCCACACATAATGTGAGCTGGTCGTAATGCCCCCTGTACACCCTTCTCCCTCCCTTCCCAACCAGCCTTCCTAGTCCCTTACTTCCATAAATTAGTGATGGGGAGGGTCAAGTTAACATAATGTTACTCATGTAGATGTAGACTAATGATAAAAAAACAATAAGTAAGGAAGAGTACATACATGGATACATACATAAAAAATAAAGAATAGAATACAGCAGACCAGTTTAGAAGAGACATGTGCACCCCTATGTTTATCACAGCACTATACACAATAGCCAAGGTAAGTGTCCATCAGTAGATGAACAGTGGAATATTATTCAGCCAGATGAAGAAAACCAATCCTACCATTTACAACAACATGGATGGAGCTAGAGGGTATTATGCTCAGTGAAATAAGCCACGCAGAAAACAAAAAGTGTCAAATGATTTCACTCACCTATGGAGTATAAAAAAAAGAAAGAGAGTGAAAGAACAAGACAGTAGTAGCCTCACCGAACCCAGGAAGGGACTCACGGTTACGAACGGGAATGTGACTGAGGAGGATGGGTTGGAAAGGAGAGAAGAGAGGGAAAATGGGGCATTACGAGTAGCACACATAATGTGGGCAGGCGGCAGGTATGGTCAAGGCAGTATAACACAGCAAAGATCAGTAGCACTTCTACAGCATATTCCTGGGCTGATGGACATTGACTCTTAAGGGCTATGTGTGGGGGGGAATTGGTAATGGGGGTAGTCTAACAACCATAATGTTGCTCATGGAACTGTTTAGTACTGACACCAAAATAAAAGGAAACACACAGTACCTTGGGTCTGGATTCCAAGTTTACCTGATGCTGTCAAGTTGGTCAGTGTCCACCTCACCAGAATCACAGCTGCTCCTTAAAGCATACACATTCTGTCTCTAGGAAAGAGGCACCACTGTGACATCATGGAATTTCCAGGCAACAGTGCTGCTCTTGCAAACTCCACCCCCATGGCGGGCACTGCCCAGCCGTGGGGAGCTGCATCACAAGATGAATAGGGAATATTATTCACCATATAAATAATGATTTCACTCGTGATTGGAGTATCAGAACAAAGAAAATACTGAAGGAGAAAACATGAGCAGTCTCACAGAAACCAGGAATGGACTACAAGTTACCAAAGGGAAAGAGACCGGGGTGGATAGTTGGGACAGGAGGGATAAAGGGAGAGGGAAAGAAAGTGTGCTTTACGATTAGCATGTATAATGTGGGAGGGGGAGTCACAGGGAGGGCTGTACAACACAGAGAAGACAAGTAGTGATTCTACAGTGTCTTACTATGCTCATGGACAGTGACTGCTAAGGGGTATGTGGGGGAATCTTCATGATGGGGGGAGTCTAATAAACATAATGTTACTCATGGAATTGTTTATTAATGACAGAAAGATAGACAGGAAGAGAGATTAATAGATATAGATAGACAAGAAATGAATTAATGCATGAATAAATAAATATATATGTACATAAACACATACATAAAAAGAAAGAAAGCAGAAGCCCAGCTGAAAAAAGACACACAAACCCCTGTGTTTACCACAGCACTATTAACAACAGCCAATCTACAATAACAGGAGCTACATTAAGGTTACTACATGCCCCAGATAAAGTCCACCAAACATACCACATTACAGTCACTGTCCGTCAGCATAGTAAGATGCTATAGAATTACTATTTGAACTCTCTGTACTAGACAGACGTCCGCACGGGAGGTACCCACACACTATGTGAGCTAATCATAATGCCCCCTGTTCACCCTTCTCCCTCCCTTCACAACCAGTCTTTCTAGTCCCTTAAGCTTTTGTAAATTGGTGATGGATGGAGTCTACTAAACATAATGTTACTCATGTAGTTGTTGACTAATGACAAATGAGTAAATAATAAATAAGCAACTACATAAATGAATACATACATAAAAAAATAATAAAATGCAGCAGTCCATTTTAAAACATACATGTGCACCCCTATGTTTAACACACCACTATTTATAATAACCAAGCTAAGTGTCCAACAGAAGATGAAAAGTGCAATTTTATTCAGCCAAAACAAAACAAGAAATCCTACCATTTACAACAACATGGATGGAGCTAGAGGGTAATATGCACAGTGAAATAACCCAGGCGCAGAAAGACAGGTATCAAATGATATCACTAACCTCTCAGAAGGAGAAGCAAGAGAAACTGAGTGAGCAAAATAGCACCAGATTTATAGAAGCCAAGAATGGACTAACATTTACCAAAGGGAAAGAGACCGGTGTGGATAGCTGGGACTGGACGGATAAGGGGAGAGGGAAAGAAAGCGTGCATTGCGATTAGCACGTATAATGTGGGGGGGGGGGTCCCAGAGAGGCCTGTACATCACAGAGAAGACAAGTAGTGATCTTACAGCATCTTACTATGCTGATGGACAGTGACTGTGAAGTTGTATGTGGGGAGATCTTGGTGAAGGGGGGAACCTAGTAAACATGATGTCCTCCATGTAATTGTAGATTAATGATATCAAAATATTTTTAAAAATTATAAATTGAATTAAGGAATGCAGAAAAGTGGAGACGTTTCATAAAAGAAGAGATACAAATGGCCAAAGAGTCCATGGAAAAATATTCAGCAACAGTAGTCATCAAAGAAGAGCAAATTAAAATAACAGTGTGACATCCCAAATATGCTAGAATGATTAAAAAAAACAAAACCTGACACTGCCAGACCTCAACTGTTGATCAATCTGGTGGGCATGTAAAATGGTATACCATTTTGGGAAAAAGATCTGGCAGTTTGGATAAACTTAAAAACATACTGACCTTATGGCCCTGCAATTCCACTTGTAAGCTTTTACTCAAATGAAAATGGGTGCTTATGCTTACAAAAAGACCTATACACAAACCTTCTCAGAGACTATATTCACAGTAGGCCAAACTAAAAACAGGCTTCTTAAAACATCTGTGGTTTATTCATAGAAAGAAGTACTACTCATCAATAGAAAGGACTGAATCACCAATACAAGGTGATTGAATCTCACAGACATGTTGTGTAAAAAACCTTATGCAAAAACAAACCGACAATTGCAGGCGCGCCGGTCGGGCGTTGGGCATGGGCGGGGCCGAAGGCGCCGCGGGGCGGAGCCAGGAGGTGGCGAGGGGTGGGCGCGCCGGGCGCGGGGAGCTGTCAGCGGCCGCTCTCACAGGGCCGCGTCGCTGGCTGCACCCTTCCGCCAGGAGGAGGCCTTCAGGGAACTTGGGCGGCGGCGGCGGTTCGCTGCTTCCTGGGGAGGGAGGAGCGTTCGTGTGAGCGAGGCCATGCAGGAGGCCTACACTTGAGCGCCTCCCGAGCCCGTGCCCGCGCCCACACCCGCACCCGCTGGTCCCCAGCCCGGAGGTTCCTCGAGGTCGCCTCGGAGGCGGGCCCCGGCGGCGGCGGGCCCTGGCGGAAGCGGCTCAGCAGACAAGCGGCCTCAGGGTACCGGGCGCCGCCGGGGCCGCCGCGCAGGTGCCTTGGCAAAATGACCCCGGGGTCACCGCGGCGCGGTGCCTGATGGGGGAGGCCGGGGAGCCCCTGCGGACCAACCGAGAGAGCTCAGCAGCTTGCAGGGACAGGCGGGACGCCCGCTGGGAGCTCACCCTGCTGCAACCCTCGCCTCCCTTTTTTATTTTTCCTGGCTTTCATCGTTATCTAGTCAGGAATCCGCGGGTTTCTTTTCACTATCATTGATCAACAATTATATGAGCAATATTAGAGTTAGTAGACTCCCCAGATCATCAAGTTCCCTCCCTACCACATACCCTATTAGAGTCACTATCCGTCAGCATAGTACGATTCTATAGAATCACTACTTGACTTCTCTGTATTACACTGACTTCCACGTGGAACCCCTCCCACATTATGGGAGCTAATCTTAATGCCCCCTTTCCACCCTTCTGCTTCCCTTCCCAACCAGCCTTCCTAGACGCTTACCTTTGGAAAATTGGTGATGGGGGGAGTCTAGTAAACATAATGTTACCCATGTAATTGGAGATTAATGACAAGTAAATAAATAAATAAATGATAGAATGCAGCAGCCCAGTTTTCAAAAGACATGTGCGCCCCTATGTCTATCACAGCACTATTCACAATAGCCAAGCTAACTGTCCATCAGAAGATGAGCAGTGGAATATTATTAGGCCCTATGCAGAACAGAAATCCCATCACTTGCAATAACATGGATGGAGCTAGAGGGTATTATGCACAGTGAAATAAACCCAGTGGAGAAAGACAAGTATGAAGTGATTTCACCAACATTTGGAAAAGGAAATCCAAGAGAAACTGCATGAACAAAAGGGCACTAGATTCACAGAACCCAAGAAGACACTGACAGTTACCAAAAGGCAAGGGACTGTTGTGGATAGTTGAGAATGGAGGGATAATGGGAGAGGGAAAGAAAGCGTGCATTACGATTAGCACGTATAATGTGGGAGCGGGGTCACAGGGAGGGCTGTACAACACAGAGAAGACAAGTAGTGATTCTACAGTATCTTTTTATGCTCATGGACAGTGACTGCAATGGGGTATCTTCCGGGAATCTTCGTGATCGGGGGAGTCAAGTAAATATAATGTTACTCATGCAATTGTATAATAATGACAGATAGATAGGTAGTTAGCTAGATGGAAAGACAGATAAATGAATGAATGCATAAATAAATAAATCCATATAAAGGAAGACAGAAAGAAAGTTAGATAGAATGTTAGAGAGACTGAAAAATAGATGGATAGATAGATAGATAGATGGATAAATAGATAGATATGTAGATAGAAAGACAGATGAATGAATACATGACTAAATAAATACATACATGAGAGGGAAGGAAGGAAGGAAGGAGGGAGGGAGGGAGGGAGGGAGGAAGAAAGGAAGGAAGGAAGGAAGGAAGGAGTAAAGCACCAGCCCAGTTTTAAAAATCTACAATGATATGAGCTACATGATGGTTACTACACTCCCCAGATCAAGTCCACGCAACATACTCCATTACAGTCAGTGTCCATCAGCTTAGCAAGATGCTACAGAGTCACGACTTAAACTCTCTGTACTATACTGACTTTCCCGTGGGACCTCCCCACACATAATGTGAGCTGGTCGTAATGCCCCCTGTACATCCTTCTCCCTCCCTTCCCAACCAGCCTTCCTAGTCCCTTACTTCCATAAATTAGTGATGGGGAGGGTCAAGTAAACATAATGTTACTCATGTAGATGTAGACTAATGATAAAAAAACAATAAGTAAGGAAGAGTACATACATGGATACATACATAAAAAATAAAGAATAGAATACAGCAGACCAGTTTAGAAGAGACATGTGCACCCCTATGTTTATCACAGCACTATACACAATAGCCAAGGTAAGTGTCCATCAGTAGATGAACAGTGGAATATTATTCAGCCAGATGAAGAAAACCAATCCTACCATTTACAACAACATGGATGGAGCTAGAGGGTATTATGCTCAGTGAAATAAGCCACGCAGAAAACAAAAAGTGTCAAATGATTTCACTCACCTATGGAGTATAAAAAAAAGAAAGAGAGTGAAAGAACAAGACAGTAGTAGCCTCACCGAACCCAGGAAGGGACTCACGGTTACGAACGGGAATGTGACTGAGGAGGATGGGTTGGAAAGGAGAGAAGAGAGGGAAAATGGGGCATTACGAGTAGCACACATAATGTGGGCAGGCGGCAGGTATGGTCAAGGCAGTATAACACAGCAAAGATCAGTAGCACTTCTACAGCATATTCCTGGGCTGATGGACATTGACTCTTAAGGGCTATGTGTGGGGGGGAATTGGTAATGGGGGTAGTCTAACAACCATAATGTTGCTCATGGAACTGTTTAGTACTGACACCAAAATAAAAGGAAACACACAGTACCTTGGGTCTGGATTCCAAGTTTACCTGATGCTGTCAAGTTGGTCAGTGTCCACCTCACCAGAATCACAGCTGCTCCTTAAAGCATACACATTCTGTCTCTAGGAAAGAGGCACCACTGTGACATCATGGAATTTCCAGGCAACAGTGCTGCTCTTGCAAACTCCACCCCCATGGCGGGCACTGCCCAGCCGTGGGGAGCTGCATCACAAGATGAACAGGGAATATTATTCACCATATAAATAATGATTTCACTCGTGATTGGAGTATCAGAACAAAGAAAATACTGAAGGAGAAAACATGAGCAGTCTCACAGAAACCAGGAATGGACTACAAGTTACCAAAGGGAAAGAGACCGGGGTGGATAGTTGGGACAGGAGGGATAAAGGGAGAGGGAAAGAAAGTGTGCTTTACGATTAGCATGTATAATGTGGGAGGGGGGGTCAAAGGGAGGGCTGTACAACACAGAGAAGACAAGTAGTGATTCTACAGTGTCTTACTATGCTCATGGACAGTGACTGCTAAGGGGTATGTGGGGGAATCTTCATGATGGGGCGAGTCTAATAAACATAATGTTACTCATGGAATTGTTTATTAATGACAGAAAGATAGACAGGAAGAGAGATTAATAGATATAGATAGACAAGAAATGAATTAATGCATGAATAAATAAATATATATGTACATAAACACATACATAAAAAGAAAGAAAGCAGAAGCCCAGCTGAAAAAAGACACACAAACCCCTGTGTTTACCACAGCACTATTAACAACAGCCAATCTACAATAACAGTAGCTACATTAAGGTTACTACATGCCCCAGATAAAGTCCACCAAACATACCACATGACAGTCACTGTCCGTCAGCATAGTAAGATGCTATAGAATTACTATTTGAACTCTCTGTACTAGACAGACTTCCGCACGGGAGGTACCCACACACTATGTGAGCTAATCATAATGCCCCTGTTCACCCTTCTCCCTCCCTTCACAACCAGTCTTTCTAGTCCCTTAAGCTTTTGTAAATTGGTGATGGATGGAGTCTACTAAACATAATGTTACTCATGTAGTTGTTGACTAATGACAAATGAGTAAATAATAAATAAGCAACTACATAAATGAATACATACATAAAAAAATAATAAAATGCAGCAGTCCATTTTAAAACATACATGTGCACCCCTATGTTTAACACACCACTATTTATAATAACCAAGCTAAGTGTCCAACAGAAGATGAAAAGTGCAATTTTATTCAGCCAAAACAAAACAAGAAATCCTACCATTTACAACAACATGGATGGAGCTAGAGGGTAATATGCACAGTGAAATAACCCAGGCGCAGAAAGACAGGTATCAAATGATATCACTAACCTCTCAGAAGGAGAAGCAAGAGAAACTGAGTGAGCAAAATAGCACCAGATTTATAGAAGCCAAGAATGGACTAACATTTACCAAAGGGAAAGAGACCGGTGTGGATAGCTGGGACTGGACGGATAAGGGGAGAGGGAAAGAAAGCGTGCATTGCGATTAGCACGTATAATGTGGGGGGGGGGTCCCAGAGAGGCCTGTACATCACAGAGAAGACAAGTAGTGATCTTACAGCATCTTACTATGCTGATGGACAGTGACTGTGAAGTTGTATGTGGGGAGACCTTGGTGAAGGGGGGAACCTAGTAAACATGATGTCCTCCATGTAATTGTAGATTAATGATATCAAAATATTTTTAAAAATTATAAATTGAATTAAGGAATGCAGAAAAGTGGAGACGTTTCATAAAAGAAGAGATACAAATGGCCAAAGAGTCCATGGAAAAATATTCAGCAACAGTAGTCATCAAAGAAGAGCAAATTAAAATAACAGTGTGACATCCCAAATATGCTAGAATGATTAAAAAAAACAAAACCTGACACTGCCAGACCTCAACTGTTGATCAATCTGGTGGGCATGTAAAATGGTATACCATTTTGGGAAAAAGATCTGGCAGTTTGGATAAACTTAAAAACATACTGACCTTATGGCCCTGCAATTCCACTTGTAAGCTTTTACTCAAATGAAAATGGGTGCTTATGCTTACAAAAAGACCTATACACAAACCTTCTCAGAGACTATATTCACAGTAGGCCAAACTAAAAACAGGCTTCTTAAAACATCTGTGGTTTATTCATAGAAAGAAGTACTACTCATCAATAGAAAGGACTGAATCACCAATACAAGGTGATTGAATCTCACAGACATGTTGTGTAAAAAACCTTATGCAAAAACAAACCGACAATTGCAGGCGCGCCGGTCGGGCGTTGGGCATGGGCGGGGCCGAAGGCGCCGCGGGGCGGAGCCAGGAGGTGGCGAGGGGTGGGCGCGCCGGGCGCGGGGAGCTGTCAGCGGCCGCTCTCACAGGGCCGCGTCGCTGGCTGCACCCTTCCGCCAGGAGGAGGCCTTCAGGGAACTTGGGCGGCGGCGGCGGTTCGCTGCTTCCTGGGGAGGGAGGAGCGTTCGTGTGAGCGAGGCCATGCAGGAGGCCTACACTTGAGCGCCTCCCGAGCCCGTGCCCGCGCCCACACCCGCACCCGCTGGTCCCCAGCCCGGAGGTTCCTCGAGGTCGCCTCGGAGGCGGGCCCAGGCGGCGGCGGGCCCTGGCGGAAGCGGCTCAGCAGACAAGCGGCCTCAGGGTACCGGGCGCCGCCGGGGCCGCCGCGCAGGTGCCTTGGCAAAATGACCCCGGGGTCACCGCGGCGCGGTGCCTGATGGGGGAGGCCGGGGAGCCCCTGCGGACCAACCGAGAGAGCTCAGCAGCTTGCAGGGACAGGCGGGACGCCCGCTGGGAGCTCACCCTGCTGCAACCCTCGCCTCCCTTTTTTATTTTTCCTGGCTTTCATCGTTATCTAGTCAGGAATCCGCGGGTTTCTTTTCACTATCATTGATCAACAATTATATGAGCAATATTAGAGTTAGTAGACTCCCCAGATCATCAAGTTCCCTCCCTACCACATACCCTATTAGAGTCACTATCCGTCAGCATAGTACGATTCTATAGAATCACTACTTGACTTCTCTGTATTACACTAACTTCCACGTGGAACCCCTCCCACATTATGGGAGCTAATCTTAATGCCCCCTTTCCACCCTTCTGCTTCCCTTCCCAACCAGCCTTCCTAGACGCTTACCTTTGGAAAATTGGTGATGGGGGGAGTCTAGTAAACATAATGTTACCCATGTAATTGGAGATTAATGACAAGTAAATAAATAAATAAATGATAGAATGCAGCAGCCCAGTTTTCAAAAGACATGTGCGCCCCTATGTCTATCACAGCACTATTCACAATAGCCAAGCTAACTGTCCATCAGAAGATGAGCAGTGGAATATTATTAGGCCCTATGCAGAACAGAAATCCCATCACTTGCAATAACATGGATGGAGCTAGAGGGTATTATGCACAGTGAAATAAACCCAGTGGAGAAAGACAAGTATGAAGTGATTTCACCAACATTTGGAAAAGGAAATCCAAGAGAAACTGCATGAACAAAAGGGCACTAGATTCACAGAACCCAAGAAGACACTGACAGTTACCAAAAGGCAAGGGACTGTTGTGGATAGTTGAGAATGGAGGGATAATGGGAGAGGGAAAGAAAGCGTGCATTACGATTAGCACGTATAATGTGGGAGCGGGGTCACAGGGAGGGCTGTACAACACAGAGAAGACAAGTAGTGATTCTACAGTATCTTTTTATGCTCATGGACAGTGACTGCAATGGGGTATCTTCCGGGAATCTTCGTGATCGGGGGAGTCAAGTAAATATAATGTTACTCATGCAATTGTATAATAATGACAGATAGATAGGTAGTTAGCTAGATGGAAAGACAGATAAATGAATGAATGCATAAATAAATAAATCCATATAAAGGAAGACAGAAAGAAAGTTAGATAGAATGTTAGAGAGACTGAAAAATAGATGGATAGATAGATAGATAGATGGATAAATAGATAGATATGTAGATAGAAAGACAGATGAATGAATACATGACTAAATAAATACATACATGAGAGGGAAGGAAGGAAGGAAGGAGGGAGGGAGGGAGGGAGGGAGGAAGAAAGGAAGGAAGGAAGGAAGGAAGGAGTAAAGCACCAGCCCAGTTTTAAAAATCTACAATGATATGAGCTACATGATGGTTACTACACTCCCCAGATCAAGTCCACGCAACATACTCCATTACAGTCAGTGTCCATCAGCTTAGCAAGATGCTACAGAGTCACGACTTAAACTCTCTGTACTATACTGACTTTCCCGTGGGACCTCCCCACACATAATGTGAGCTGGTCGTAATGCCCCCTGTACATCCTTCTCCCTCCCTTCCCAACCAGCCTTCCTAGTCCCTTACTTCCATAAATTAGTGATGGGGAGGGTCAAGTAAACATAATGTTACTCATGTAGATGTAGACTAATGATAAAAAAACAATAAGTAAGGAAGAGTACATACATGGATACATACATAAAAAATAAAGAATAGAATACAGCAGACCAGTTTAGAAGAGACATGTGCACCCCTATGTTTATCACAGCACTATACACAATAGCCAAGGTAAGTGTCCATCAGTAGATGAACAGTGGAATATTATTCAGCCAGATGAAGAAAACCAATCCTACCATTTACAACAACATGGATGGAGCTAGAGGGTATTATGCTCAGTGAAATAAGCCACGCAGAAAACAAAAAGTGTCAAATGATTTCACTCACCTATGGAGTATAAAAAAAAGAAAGAGAGTGAAAGAACAAGACAGTAGTAGCCTCACCGAACCCAGGAAGGGACTCACGGTTACGAACGGGAATGTGACTGAGGAGGATGGGTTGGAAAGGAGAGAAGAGAGGGAAAATGGGGCATTACGAGTAGCACACATAATGTGGGCAGGCGGCAGGTATGGTCAAGGCAGTATAACACCGCAAAGATCAGTAGCACTTCTACAGCATATTCCTGGGCTGATGGACATTGACTCTTAAGGGCTATGTGTGGGGGGGAATTGGTAATGGGGGTAGTCTAACAACCATAATGTTGCTCATGGAACTGTTTAGTACTGACACCAAAATAAAAGGAAACACACAGTACCTTGGGTCTGGATTCCAAGTTTACCTGATGCTGTCAAGTTGGTCAGTGACCACCTCACCAGAATCACAGCTGCTCCTCTAAGCATACACATTCTGTCTCTAGGAAAGAGGCACCACTGTGACATCATGGAATTTCCAGGCAACAGTGCTGCTCTTGCAAACTCCACCCCCATGGCGGGCACTGCCCAGCCGTGGGGAGCTGCATCACAAGATGAACAGGGAATATTATTCACCATATAAATAATGATTTCACTCGTGATTGGAGTATCAGAACAAAGAAAATACTGAAGGAGAAAACATGAGCAGTCTCACAGAAACCAGGAATGGACTACAAGTTACCAAAGGGAAAGAGACCGGGGTGGATAGTTGGGACAGGAGGGATAAAGGGAGAGGGAAAGAAAGTGTGCTTTACGATTAGCATGTATAATGTGGGAGGGGGGGTCACAGGGAGGGCTGTACAACACAGAGAAGACAAGTAGTGATTCTACAGTGTCTTACTATGCTCATGGACAGTGACTGCTAAGGGGTATGTGGGGGAATCTTCATGATGGGGCGAGTCTAATAAACATAATGTTACTCATGGAATTGTTTATTAATGACAGAAAGATAGACAGGAAGAGAGATTAATAGATATAGATAGACAAGAAATGAATTAATGCATGAATAAATAAATATATATGTACATAAACACATACATAAAAAGAAAGAAAGCAGAAGCCCAGCTGAAAAAAGACACACAAACCCCTGTGTTTACCACAGCACTATTAACAACAGCCAATCTACAATAACAGTAGCTACATTAAGGTTACTACATGCCCCAGATAAAGTCCACCAAACATACCACATGACAGTCACTGTCCGTCAGCATAGTAAGATGCTATAGAATTACTATTTGAACTCTCTGTACTAGACAGACTTCCGCACGGGAGGTACCCACACACTATGTGAGCTAATCATAATGCCCCTGTTCACCCTTCTCCCTCCCTTCACAACCAGTCTTTCTAGTCCCTTAAGCTTTTGTAAATTGGTGATGGATGGAGTCTACTAAACATAATGTTACTCATGTAGTTGTTGACTAATGACAAATGAGTAAATAATAAATAAGCAACTACATAAATGAATACATACATAAAAAAATAATAAAATGCAGCAGTCCATTTTAAAACATACATGTGCACCCCTATGTTTAACACACCACTATTTATAATAACCAAGCTAAGTGTCCAACAGAAGATGAAAAGTGCAATTTTATTCAGCCAAAACAAAACAAGAAATCCTACCATTTACAACAACATGGATGGAGCTAGAGGGTAATATGCACAGTGAAATAACCCAGGCGCAGAAAGACAGGTATCAAATGATATCACTAACCTCTCAGAAGGAGAAGCAAGAGAAACTGAGTGAGCAAAATAGCACCAGATTTATAGAAGCCAAGAATGGACTAACATTTACCAAAGGGAAAGAGACCGGTGTGGATAGCTGGGACTGGACGGATAAGGGGAGAGGGAAAGAAAGCGTGCATTGCGATTAGCACGTATAATGTGGGGGTTGGGTCCCAGAGAGGCCTGTACATCACAGAGAAGACAAGTAGTGATCTTACAGCATCTTACTATGCTGATGGACAGTGACTGTGAAGTTGTATGTGGGGAGACCTTGGTGAAGGGGGGAACCTAGTAAACATGATGTCCTCCATGTAATTGTAGATTAATGATATCAAAATATTTTTAAAAATTATAAATTGAATTAAGGAATGCAGAAAAGTGGAGACGTTTCATAAAAGAAGAGATACAAATGGCCAAAGAGTCCATGGAAAAATATTCAGCAACAGTAGTCATCAAAGAAGAGCAAATTAAAATAACAGTGTGACATCCCAAATATGCTAGAATGATTAAAAAAAACAAAACCTGACACTGCCAGACCTCAACTGTTGATCAATCTGGTGGGCATGTAAAATGGTATACCATTTTGGGAAAAAGATCTGGCAGTTTGGATAAATTTAAAAACATACTGACCTTATGGCCCTGCAATTCCACTTGTAAGCTTTTACTCAAATGAAAATGGGTGCTTATGCTTACAAAAAGACCTATACACAAACCTTCTCAGAGACTATATTCACAGTAGGCCAAACTAAAAACAGGCTTCTTAAAACATCTGTGGTTTATTCATAGAAAGAAGTACTACTCATCAATAGAAAGGACTGAATCACCAATACAAGGTGATTGAATCTCACAGACATGTTGTGTAAAAAACCTTATGCAAAAACAAACCGACAATTGCAGGCGCGCCGGTCGGGCGTTGGGCATGGGCGGGGCCGAAGGCGCCGCGGGGCGGAGCCAGGAGGTGGCGAGGGGTGGGCGCGCCGGGCGCGGGGAGCTGTCAGCGGCCGCTCTCACAGGGCCGCGTCGCTGGCTGCACCCTTCCGCCAGGAGGAGGCCTTCAGGGAACTTGGGCGGCGGCGGCGGTTCGCTGCTTCCTGGGGAGGGAGGAGCGTTCGTGTGAGCGAGGCCATGCAGGAGGCCTACACTTGAGCGCCTCCCGAGCCCGTGCCCGCGCCCACACCCGCACCCGCTGGTCCCCAGCCCGGAGGTTCCTCGAGGTCGCCTCGGAGGCGGGCCCAGGCGGCGGCGGGCCCTGGCGGAAGCGGCTCAGCAGACAAGCGGCCTCAGGGTACCGGGCGCCGCCGGGGCCGCCGCGCAGGTGCCTTGGCAAAATGACCCCGGGGTCACCGCGGCGCGGTGCCTGATGGGGGAGGCCGGGGAGCCCCTGCGGACCAACCGAGAGAGCTCAGCAGCTTGCAGGGACAGGCGGGACGCCCGCTGGGAGCTCACCCTGCTGCAACCCTCGCCTCCCTTTTTTATTTTTCCTGGCTTTCATCGTTATCTAGTCAGGAATCCGCGGGTTTCTTTTCACTATCATTGATCAACAATTATATGAGCAATATTAGAGTTAGTAGACTCCCCAGATCATCAAGTTCCCTCCCTACCACATACCCTATTAGAGTCACTATCCGTCAGCATAGTACGATTCTATAGAATCACTACTTGACTTCTCTGTATTACACTGACTTCCACGTGGAACCCCTCCCACATTATGGGAGCTAATCTTAATGCCCCCTTTCCACCCTTCTGCTTCCCTTCCCAACCAGCCTTCCTAGACGCTTACCTTTGGAAAATTGGTGATGGGGGGAGTCTAGTAAACATAATGTTACCCATGTAATTGGAGATTAATGACAAGTAAATAAATAAATAAATGATAGAATGCAGCAGCCCAGTTTTCAAAAGACATGTGCGCCCCTATGTCTATCACAGCACTATTCACAATAGCCAAGCTAACTGTCCATCAGAAGATGAGCAGTGGAATATTATTAGGCCCTATGCAGAACAGAAATCCCATCACTTGCAATAACATGGATGGAGCTAGAGGGTATTATGCACAGTGAAATAAACCCAGTGGAGAAAGACAAGTATGAAGTGATTTCACCAACATTTGGAAAAGGAAATCCAAGAGAAACTGCATGAACAAAAGGGCACTAGATTCACAGAACCCAAGAAGACACTGACAGTTACCAAAAGGCAAGGGACTGTTGTGGATAGTTGAGAATGGAGGGATAATGGGAGAGGGAAAGAAAGCGTGCATTACGATTAGCACGTATAATGTGGGAGCGGGGTCACAGGGAGGGCTGTACAACACAGAGAAGACAAGTAGTGATTCTACAGTATCTTTTTATGCTCATGGACAGTGACTGCAATGGGGTATCTTCCGGGAATCTTCGTGATCGGGGGAGTCAAGTAAATATAATGTTACTCATGCAATTGTATAATAATGACAGATAGATAGGTAGTTAGCTAGATGGAAAGACAGATAAATGAATGAATGCATAAATAAATAAATCCATATAAAGGAAGACAGAAAGAAAGTTAGATAGAATGTTAGAGAGACTGAAAAATAGATGGATAGATAGATAGATAGATGGATAAATAGATAGATATGTAGATAGAAAGACAGATGAATGAATACATGACTAAATAAATACATACATGAGAGGGAAGGAAGGAAGGAAGGAGGGAGGGAGGGAGGGAGGGAGGAAGAAAGGAAGGAAGGAAGGAAGGAAGGAGTAAAGCACCAGCCCAGTTTTAAAAATCTACAATGATATGAGCTACATGATGGTTACTACACTCCCCAGATCAAGTCCACGCAACATACTCCATTACAGTCAGTGTCCATCAGCTTAGCAAGATGCTACAGAGTCACGACTTAAACTCTCTGTACTATACTGACTTTCCCGTGGGACCTCCCCACACATAATGTGAGCTGGTCGTAATGCCCCCTGTACACCCTTCTCCCTCCCTTCCCAACCAGCCTTCCTAGTCCCTTACTTCCATAAATTAGTGATGGGGAGGGTCAAGTTAACATAATGTTACTCATGTAGATGTAGACTAATGATAAAAAAACAATAAGTAAGGAAGAGTACATACATGGATACATACATAAAAAATAAAGAATAGAATACAGCAGACCAGTTTAGAAGAGACATGTGCACCCCTATGTTTATCACAGCACTATACACAATAGCCAAGGTAAGTGTCCATCAGTAGATGAACAGTGGAATATTATTCAGCCAGATGAAGAAAACCAATCCTACCATTTACAACAACATGGATGGAGCTAGAGGGTATTATGCTCAGTGAAATAAGCCACGCAGAAAACAAAAAGTGTCAAATGATTTCACTCACCTATGGAGTATAAAAAAAAGAAAGAGAGTGAAAGAACAAGACAGTAGTAGCCTCACCGAACCCAGGAAGGGACTCACGGTTACGAACGGGAATGTGACTGAGGAGGATGGGTTGGAAAGGAGAGAAGAGAGGGAAAATGGGGCATTACGAGTAGCACACATAATGTGGGCAGGCGGCAGGTATGGTCAAGGCAGTATAACACAGCAAAGATCAGTAGCACTTCTACAGCATATTCCTGGGCTGATGGACATTGACTCTTAAGGGCTATGTGTGGGGGGGAATTGGTAATGGGGGTAGTCTAACAACCATAATGTTGCTCATGGAACTGTTTAGTACTGACACCAAAATAAAAGGAAACACACAGTACCTTGGGTCTGGATTCCAAGTTTACCTGATGCTGTCAAGTTGGTCAGTGTCCACCTCACCAGAATCACAGCTGCTCCTTAAAGCATACACATTCTGTCTCTAGGAAAGAGGCACCACTGTGACATCATGGAATTTCCAGGCAACAGTGCTGCTCTTGCAAACTCCACCCCCATGGCGGGCACTGCCCAGCCGTGGGGAGCTGCATCACAAGATGAACAGGGAATATTATTCACCATATAAATAATGATTTCACTCGTGATTGGAGTATCAGAACAAAGAAAATACTGAAGGAGAAAACATGAGCAGTCTCACAGAAACCAGGAATGGACTACAAGTTACCAAAGGGAAAGAGACCGGGGTGGATAGTTGGGACAGGAGGGATAAAGGGAGAGGGAAAGAAAGTGTGCTTTACGATTAGCATGTATAATGTGGGAGGGGGGGTCACAGGGAGGGCTGTACAACACAGAGAAGACAAGTAGTGATTCTACAGTGTCTTACTATGCTCATGGACAGTGACTGCTAAGGGGTATGTGGGGGAATCTTCATGATGGGGTGAGTCTAATAAACATAATGTTACTCATGGAATTGTTTATTAATGACAGAAAGATAGACAGGAAGAGAGATTAATAGATATAGATAGACAAGAAATGAATTAATGCATGAATAAATAAATATATATGTACATAAACACATACATAAAAAGAAAGAAAGCAGAAGCCCAGCTGAAAAAAGACACACAAACCCCTGTGTTTACCACAGCACTATTAACAACAGCCAATCTACAATAACAGTAGCTACATTAAGGTTACTACATGCCCCAGATAAAGTCCACCAAACATACCACATTACAGTCACTGTCCGTCAGCATAGTAAGATGCTATAGAATTACTATTTGAACTCTCTGTACTAGACAGACTTCCGCACGGGAGGTACCCACACACTATGTGAGCTAATCATAATGCCCCCTGTTCACCCTTCTCCCTCCCTTCACAACCAGTCTTTCTAGTCCCTTAAGCTTTTGTAAATTGGTGATGGATGGAGTCTACTAAACATAATGTTACTCATGTAGTTGTTGACTAATGACAAATGAGTAAATAATAAATAAGCAACTACATAAATGAATACATACATAAAAAAATAATAAAATGCAGCAGTCCATTTTAAAACATACATGTGCACCCCTATGTTTAACACACCACTATTTATAATAACCAAGCTAAGTGTCCAACAGAAGATGAAAAGTGCAATTTTATTCAGCCAAAACAAAACAAGAAATCCTACCATTTACAACAACATGGATGGAGCTAGAGGGTAATATGCACAGTGAAATAACCCAGGCGCAGAAAGACAGGTATCAAATGATATCACTAACCTCTCAGAAGGAGAAGCAAGAGAAACTGAGTGAGCAAAATAGCACCAGATTTATAGAAGCCAAGAATGGACTAACATTTACCAAAGGGAAAGAGACCGGTGTGGATAGCTGGGACTGGACGGATAAGGGGAGAGGGAAAGAAAGCGTGCATTGCGATTAGCACGTATAATGTGGGGGGGGGGGTCCCAGAGAGGCCTGTACATCACAGAGAAGACAAGTAGTGATCTTACAGCATCTTACTATGCTGATGGACAGTGACTGTGAAGTTGTATGTGGGGAGACCTTGGTGAAGGGGGGAACCTAGTAAACATGATGTCCTCCATGTAATTGTAGATTAATGATATCAAAATATTTTTAAAAATTATAAATTGAATTAAGGAATGCAGAAAAGTGGAGACGTTTCATAAAAGAAGAGATACAAATGGCCAAAGAGTCCATGGAAAAATATTCAGCAACAGTAGTCATCAAAGAAGAGCAAATTAAAATAACAGTGTGACATCCCAAATATGCTAGAATGATTAAAAAAAACAAAACCTGACACTGCCAGACCTCAACTGTTGATCAATCTGGTGGGCATGTAAAATGGTACACCATTTTGGGAAAAAGATCTGGCAGTTTGGATAAACTTAAAAACATACTGACCTTATGGCCCTGCAATTCCACTTGTAAGCTTTTACTCAAATGAAAATGGGTGCTTATGCTTACAAAAAGACCTATACACAAACCTTCTCAGAGACTATATTCACAGTAGGCCAAACTAAAAACAGGCTTCTTAAAACATCTGTGGTTTATTCATAGAAAGAAGTACTACTCATCAATAGAAAGGACTGAATCACCAATACAAGGTGATTGAATCTCACAGACATGTTGTGTAAAAAACCTTATGCAAAAACAAACCGACAATTGCAGGCGCGCCGGTCGGGCGGTGGGCAGGGGCGTTGGGCATGGGCGGGGCCGAAGGCGCCGCGGGGCGGAGCCAGGAGGTGGCGAGGGGTGGGCGCGCCGGGCGCGGGGAGCTGTCAGCGGCCGCTCTCACAGGGCCGCGTCGCTGGCTGCACCCTTCCGCCAGGAGGAGGCCTTCAGGGAACTTGGGCGGCGGCGGCGGTTCGCTGCTTCCTGGGGAGGGAGGAGCGTTCGTGTGAGCGAGGCCAGGCAGGAGGCCTACACTCGAGCGCCTCCCGAGCCCGTGCCCGCGCCCACACCCGCACCCGCTGGTCCCCAGCCCGGAGGTTCCTCGAGGTCGCCTCGGAGGCGGGCCCCGGCGGCGGCGGGCCCTGGCGGAAGCGGCTCAGCAGACAAGCGGCCTCAGGGTACCGGGCGCCGCCGGGGCCGCCGCGCAGGTGCCTTGGCAAAATGACCCCGGGGTCACCGCGGCGCGGTGCCTGATGGGGGAGGCCGGGGAGCCCCTGCGGACCAACCGAGAGAGCTCAGCAGCTTGCAGGGACAGGCGGGACGCCCGCTGGGAGCTCACCCTGCTGCAACCCTCGCCTCCCTTTTTTATTTTTCCTGGCTTTCATCGTTATCTAGTCAGGAATCCGCGGGTTTCTTTTCACTATCATTGATCAACAATTATATGAGCAATATTAGAGTTAGTAGACTCCCCAGATCATCAAGTTCCCTCCCTACCACATACCCTATTAGAGTCACTATCCGTCAGCATAGTACGATTCTATAGAATCACTACTTGACTTCTCTGTATTACACTGACTTCCACGTGGAACCCCTCCCACATTATGGGAGCTAATCTTAATGCCCCCTTTCCACCCTTCTGCTTCCCTTCCCAACCAGCCTTCCTAGACGCTTACCTTTGGAAAATTGGTGATGGGGGGAGTCTAGTAAACATAATGTTACCCATGTAATTGGAGATTAATGACAAGTAAATAAATAAATAAATGATAGAATGCAGCAGCCCAGTTTTCAAAAGACATGTGCGCCCCTATGTCTATCACAGCACTATTCACAATAGCCAAGCTAACTGTCCATCAGAAGATGAGCAGTGGAATATTATTAGGCCCTATGCAGAACAGAAATCCCATCACTTGCAACAACATGGATGGAGCTAGAGGGTATTATGCACAGTGAAATAAACCCAGTGGAGAAAGACAAGTATGAAGTGATTTCACCAACATTTGGAAAAGGAAATCCAAGAGAAACTGCATGAACAAAAGGGCACTAGATTCACAGAACCCAAGAAGACACTGACAGTTACCAAAGGGCAAGAGACTGTGGTGGATAGTTGAGAATGGAGGGATAATGGGAGAGGGAAAGAAAGCGTGCATTACGATTAGCACGTATAATGTGGGAGCGGGGTCACAGGGAGGGCTGTACAACACAGAGAAGACAAGTAGTGATTCTACAGTATCTTTTTATGCTCATGGACAGTGACTGCAATGGGGTATCTTCCGGGAATCTTCGTGATCGGGGGAGTCAAGTAAATATAATGTTACTCATGCAATTGTATAATAATGACAGATAGATAGGTAGTTAGCTAGATGGAAAGACAGATAAATGAATGAATGCATAAATAAATAAATCCATATAAAGGAAGACAGAAAGAAAGTTAGATAGAATGTTAGAGAGACTGAAAAATAGATGGATAGATAGATAGATAGATGGATAAATAGATAGATATGTAGATAGAAAGACAGATGAATGAATACATGACTAAATAAATACATACATGAGAGGGAAGGAAGGAAGGAAGGAGGGAGGGAGGGAGGGAGGGAGGAAGAAAGGAAGGAAGGAAGGAAGGAAGGAGTAAAGCACCAGCCCAGTTTTAAAAATCTACAATGATATGAGCTACATGATGGTTACTACACTCCCCAGATCAAGTCCACGCAACATACTCCATTACAGTCAGTGTCCATCAGCTTAGCAAGATGCTACAGAGTCACGACTTAAACTCTCTGTACTATACTGACTTTCCCGTGGGACCTCTCCACACATAATGTGAGCTGGTCGTAATGCCCCCTGTACACCCTTCTCCCTCCCTTCCCAACCAGCCTTCCTAGTCCCTTACTTCCATAAATTAGTGATGGGGAGGGTCAAGTAAACATAATGTTACTCATGTAGATGTAGACTAATGATAAAAAAACAATAAGTAAGGAAGAGTACATACATGGATACATACATAAAAAATAAAGAATAGAATACAGCAGACCAGTTTAGAAGAGACATGTGCACCCCTATGTTTATCACAGCACTATACACAATAGCCAAGGTAAGTGTCCATCAGTAGATGAACAGTGGAATATTATTCAGCCAGATGAAGAAAACCAATCCTACCATTTACAACAACATGGATGGAGCTAGAGGGTATTATGCTCAGTGAAATAAGCCACGCAGAAAACAAAAAGTGTCAAATGATTTCACTCACCTATGGAGTATAAAAAAAAGAAAGAGAGTGAAAGAACAAGACAGTAGTAGCCTCACCGAACCCAGGAAGGGACTCACGCTTACGAACGGGAATGTGACTGAGGAGGATGGGTTGGAAAGGAGAGAAGAGAGGGAAAATGGGGCATTACGAGTAGCACACATAATGTGGGCAGGCGGCAGGTATGGTCAAGGCAGTATAACACAGCAAAGATCAGTAGCACTTCTACAGCATATTCCTGGGCTGATGGACATTGACTCTTAAGGGCTATGTGTGGGGGGGAATTGGTAATGGGGGTAGTCTAACAACCATAATGTTGCTCATGGAACTGTTTAGTACTGACACCAAAATAAAAGGAAACACACAGTACCTTGGGTCTGGATTCCAAGTTTACCTGATGCTGTCAAGTTGGTCAGTGTCCACCTCACCAGAATCACAGCTGCTCCTTAAAGCATACACATTCTGTCTCTAGGAAAGAGGCACCACTGTGACATCATGGAATTTCCAGGCAACAGTGCTGCTCTTGCAAACTCCACCCCCATGGCGGGCACTGCCCAGCCATGGGGAGCTGCATCACAAGATGAATAGGGAATATTATTCACCATATAAATAATGATTTCACTCGTGATTGGAGTATCAGAACAAAGAAAATACTGAAGGAGAAAACATGAGCAGTCTCACAGAAACCAGGAATGGACTACAAGTTACCAAAGGGAAAGAGACCGGGGTGGATAGTTGGGACAGGAGGGATAAAGGGAGAGGGAAAGAAAGTGTGCTTTACGATTAGCAAGTATAATGTGGGAGGGGGGGTCACAGGGAGGGCTGTACAACACAGAGAAGACAAGTAGTGATTCTACAGTGTCTTACTATGCTCATGGACAGTGACTGCTAAGGGGTATGTGGGGGAATCTTCATGATGGGGGGAGTCTAATAAACATAATGTTACTCATGGAATTGTGTATTAATGACAGAAAGATAGACAGGAAGATAGATTAATAGATATAGATAGACAAGAAATGAATTAATGCATGAATAAATAAATATATATGTACATAAACACATACATAAAAAGAAAGAAAGCAGAAGCCCAGCTGAAAAAAGACACACAAACCCCTGTGTTTACCACAGCACTATTAACAACAGCCAATCTACAATAACAGGAGCTACATTAAGGTTACTACATGCCCCAGATAAAGTCCACCAAACATACCACATGACAGTCACTGTCCGTCAGCATAGTAAGATGCTATAGAATTACTATTTGAACTCTCTGTACTATACAGACTTCCGCACGGGAGGTACCCACACACTATGTGAGCTAATCATAATGCCCCCTGTTCTCCCTTCTCCCTCCCTTCACAACCAGTCTTTCTAGTCCCTTAAGCTTTGGTAAATTGGTGATGGATGGAGTCTACTAAACATAATGATACTCATGTAGTTGTTGACTAATGACAAATGAGTAAATAATAAATAAGCAACTACATAAATGAATACATACATAAAAAAATAAATAATAAAATGCAGCAGTCCAGTTTAAAACAGACATGTGCACCCCTATGTTTAACACACCACTATTTATAATAACCAAGCTAAGTGTCCAACAGAAGATGAAAAGTGCAATTTTATTCAGCCAAAACAAAACAAGAAATCCTACCATTTACAACAACATGGATGGAGCTAGAGGGTAATATGTACAGTGAAATAACCCAGGCGCAGAAAGACAGGTATCAAATGATATCACTAACCTCTCAGAAGGAGAAGCAAGAGAAACTGAGTGAACAAAACAGCACCAGATTCATAGAAGCCAAGATTGGACTAACATTTACCAAAGGGAAAGAGACCGGTGTGGATAGCTGGGACTGGACGGATAAGGGGAGAGGGAAAGAAAGTGTGCATTGCGACTAGCACGTATAATGTGGGGGTGGGGGTCCCAGAGAGGCCTGTACATCACAGAGAAGACAAGTAGTGATCTTACAGCATCTTACTATGCTGATGGACAGTGACTGTGAAGGGGTATGTGGGGAGATCTTGGTGAAGGGGGGAGCCTAGTAAACATAATGTCCTCCATGTAATTGTAGATTAATGATACCAAAATATTTAAAAAATTATAAATTGAATTAAGGAATGCAGAAAAGTGGAGACGTTTCATAAAAGAAGAGATACAAATGGCCAAAGAGTCCATGGAAAAATATTCAGCAACAGTAGTCATCAAAGAAGAGCAAATTAAAATAACAGTGTGACATCCCAAATATGCTAGAATGATTAAAAAAAACAAAACCTGACACTGCCAGACCTCAACTGTTGATCAATCTGGTGGGCATGTAAAATGGTACACCATTTTGGGAAAAAGATCTGGCAGTTTGGATAAACTTAAAAACATACTGACCTCATGGCCCTGCAATTCCACTTGTTAGCTTTTACTCAAATGAAAATGGGTGCTTATGCTTACAAAAAGACCTATACACAAACCTTCTCAGAGACTATATTCACAGTAGGCCAAACTAAAAACAGGCTTCTTAAAACATCTGTGGTTTATTCATAGAAAGAAGTACTACTCATCAATAGAAAGGACTGAATCACCAATACAAGGTGATTGAATCTCACAGACATGTTGTGTAAAAAACCTTATGCAAAAACAAACCGACAATTGCAGGCGCGCCGGTCGGGCGGTGGGCAGGGGCGTTGGGCATGGGCGGGGCCGAAGGCGCCGCGGGGCGGAGCCAGGAGGTGGCGAGGGGTGGGCGCGCCGGGCGCGGGGAGCTGTCAGCGGCCGCTCTCACAGGGCCGCGTCGCTGGCTGCACCCTTCCGCCAGGAGGAGGCCTTCAGGGAACTTGGGCGGCGGCGGCGGTTCGCTGCTTCCTGGGGAGGGAGGAGCGTTCGTGTGAGCGAGGCCAGGCAGGAGGCCTACACTCGAGCGCTTCCCGAGCCCGTGCCCGCGCCCACACCCGCACCCGCTGGTCCCCAGCCCGGAGGTTCCTCGAGGTCGCCTCGGAGGCGGGCCCCGGCGGCGGCGGGCCCTGGCGGAAGCGGCTCAGCAGACAAGCGGCCTCAGGGTACCGGGCGCCGCCGGGGCCGCCGCGCAGGTGCCTTGGCAAAATGACCCCGGGGTCACCGCGGCGCGGTGCCTGATGGGGGAGGCCGGGGAGCCCCTGCGGACCAACCGAGAGAGCTCAGCAGCTTGCAGGGACAGGCGGGACGCCCGCTGGGAGCTCACCCTGCTGCAACCCTCGCCTCCCTTTTTTATTTTTCCTGGCTTTCATCGTTATCTAGTCAGGAATCCGCGGGTTTCTTTTCACTATCATTGATCAACAATTATATGAGCAATATTAGAGTTAGTAGACTCCCCAGATCATCAAGTTCCCTCCCTACCACATACCCTATTAGAGTCACTATCCGTCAGCATAGTACGATTCTATAGAATCACTACTTGACTTCTCTGTATTACACTGACTTCCACGTGGAACCCCTCCCACATTATGGGAGCTAATCTTAATGCCCCCTTTCCACCCTTCTGCTTCCCTTCCCAACCAGCCTTCCTAGACGCTTACCTTTGGAAAATTGGTGATGGGGGGAGTCTAGTAAACATAATGTTACCCATGTAATTGGAGATTAATGACAAGTAAATAAATAAATAAATGATAGAATGCAGCAGCCCAGTTTTCAAAAGACATGTGCGCCCCTATGTCTATCACAGCACTATTCACAATAGCCAAGCTAACTGTCCATCAGAAGATGAGCAGTGGAATATTATTAGGCCCTATGCAGAACAGAAATCCCATCACTTGCAACAACATGGATGGAGCTAGAGGGTATTATGCACAGTGAAATAAACCCAGTGGAGAAAGACAAGTATGAAGTGATTTCACCAACCTTTGGAAAAGGAAATCCAAGAGAAACTGCATGAACAAAAGGGCACTAGATTCACAGAACCCAAGAAGACACTGACAGTTACCAAAGGGCAAGGGACTGTGGTGGATAGTTGAGAATGGAGGGATAATGGGAGAGGGAAAGAAAGCGTGCATTACGATTAGCACGTATAATGTGGGAGCGGGGTCACAGGGAGGGCTGTACAACACAGAGAAGACAAGTAGTGATTCTACAGTATCTTTTTATGCTCATGGACAGTGACTGCAATGGGGTATCTTCCGGGAATCTTCGTGATCGGGGGAGTCAAGTAAATATAATGTTACTCATGCAATTGTATAATAATGACAGATAGATAGGTAGTTAGCTAGATGGAAAGACAGATAAATGAATGAATGCATAAATAAATAAATCCATATAAAGGAAGACAGAAAGAAAGTTAGATAGAATGTTAGAGAGACTGAAAAATAGATGGATAGATAGATAGATAGATGGATAAATAGATAGATATGTAGATAGAAAGACAGATGAATGAATACATGACTAAATAAATACATACATGAGAGGGAAGGAAGGAAGGAAGGAGGGAGGGAGGGAGGGAGGGAGGAAGAAAGGAAGGAAGGAAGGAAGGAAGGAGTAAAGCACCAGCCCAGTTTTAAAAATCTACAATGATATGAGCTACATGATGGTTACTACACTCCCCAGATCAAGTCCACGCAACATACTCCATTACAGTCAGTGTCCATCAGCTTAGCAAGATGCTACAGAGTCACGACTTAAACTCTCTGTACTATACTGACTTTCCCGTGGGACCTCCCCACACATAATGTGAGCTGGTCGTAATGCCCCCTGTACACCCTTCTCCCTCCCTTCCCAACCAGCCTTCCTAGTCCCTTACTTCCATAAATTAGTGATGGGGAGGGTCAAGTAAACATAATGTTACTCATGTAGATGTAGACTAATGATAAAAAAACAATAAGTAAGGAAGAGTACATACATGGATACATACATAAAAAATAAAGAATAGAATACAGCAGACCAGTTTAGAAGAGACATGTGCACCCCTATGTTTATCACAGCACTATACACAATAGCCAAGGTAAGTGTCCATCAGTAGATGAACAGTGGAATATTATTCAGCCAGATGAAGAAAACCAATCCTACCATTTACAACAACATGGATGGAGCTAGAGGGTATTATGCTCAGTGAAATAAGCCACGCAGAAAACAAAAAGTGTCAAATGATTTCACTCACCTATGGAGTATAAAAAAAAGAAAGAGAGTGAAAGAACAAGACAGTAGTAGCCTCACCGAACCCAGGAAGGGACTCACGCTTACGAACGGGAATGTGACTGAGGAGGATGGGTTGGAAAGGAGAGAAGAGAGGGAAAATGGGGCATTACGAGTAGCACACATAATGTGGGCAGGCGGCAGGTATGGTCAAGGCAGTATAACACAGCAAAGATCAGTAGCACTTCTACAGCATATTCCTGGGCTGATGGACATTGACTCTTAAGGGCTATGTGGGGGGGGGAATTGGTAATGGGGGTAGTCTAACAACCATAATGTTGCTCATGGAACTGTTTAGTACTGACACCAAAATAAAAGGAAACACACAGTACCTTGGGTCTGGATTCCAAGTTTACCTGATGCTGTCAAGTTGGTCAGTGTCCACCTCACCAGAATCACAGCTGCTCCTTAAAGCATACACATTCTGTCTCTAGGAAAGAGGCACCACTGTGACATCATGGAATTTCCAGGCAACAGTGCTGCTCTTGCAAACTCCACCCCCATGGCGGGCACTGCCCAGCCGTGGGGAGCTGCATCACAAGATGAACAGGGAATATTATTCACCATATAAATAATGATTTCACTCGTGATTGGAGTATCAGAACAAAGAAAATACTGAAGGAGAAAACATGAGCAGTCTCACAGAAACCAGGAATGGACTACAAGTTACCAAAGGGAAAGAGACCGGGGTGGATAGTTGGGACAGGAGGGATAAAGGGAGAGGGAAAGAAAGTGTGCTTTACGATTAGCATGTATAATGTGGGAGGGGGGGTCACAGGGAGGGCTGTACAACACAGAGAAGACAAGTAGTGATTCTACAGTGTCTTACTATGCTCATGGACAGTGACTGCTAAGGGGTATGTGGGGGAATCTTCATGATGGGGCGAGTCTAATAAACATAATGTTACTCATGGAATTGTTTATTAATGACAGAAAGATAGACAGGAAGAGAGATTAATAGATATAGATAGACAAGAAATGAATTAATGCATGAATAAATAAATATATATGTACATAAACACATACATAAAAAGAAAGAAAGCAGAAGCCCAGCTGAAAAAAGACACACAAACCCCTGTGTTTACCACAGCACTATTAACAACAGCCAATCTACAATAACAGTAGCTACATTAAGGTTACTACATGCCCCAGATAAAGTCCACCAAACATACCACATTACAGTCACTGTCCGTCAGCATAGTAAGATGCTATAGAATTACTATTTGAACTCTCTGTACTAGACAGACTTCCGCACGGGAGGTACCCACACACTATGTGAGCTAATCATAATGCCCCCTGTTCACCCTTCTCCCTCCCTTCACAACCAGTCTTTCTAGTCCCTTAAGCTTTTGTAAATTGGTGATGGATGGAGTCTACTAAACATAATGTTACTCATGTAGTTGTTGACTAATGACAAATGAGTAAATAATAAATAAGCAACTACATAAATGAATACATACATAAAAAAATAATAAAATGCAGCAGTCCATTTTAAAACATACATGTGCACCCCTATGTTTAACACACCACTATTTATAATAACCAAGCTAAGTGTCCAACAGAAGATGAAAAGTGCAATTTTATTCAGCCAAAACAAAACAAGAAATCCTACCATTTACAACAACATGGATGGAGCTAGAGGGTAATATGCACAGTGAAATAACCCAGGCGCAGAAAGACAGGTATCAAATGATATCACTAACCTCTCAGAAGGAGAAGCAAGAGAAACTGAGTGAGCAAAATAGCACCAGATTTATAGAAGCCAAGAATGGACTAACATTTACCAAAGGGAAAGAGACCGGTGTGGATAGCTGGGACTGGACGGATAAGGGGAGAGGGAAAGAAAGCGTGCATTGCGATTAGCACGTATAATGTTTGGGGGGTGGTCCCAGAGAGGCCTGTACATCACAGAGAAGACAAGTAGTGATCTTACAGCATCTTACTATGCTGATGGACAGTGACTGTGAAGTTGTATGTGGGGAGACCTTGGTGAAGGGGGGAACCTAGTAAACATGATGTCCTCCATGTAATTGTAGATTAATGATATCAAAATATTTTTAAAAATTATAAATTGAATTAAGGAATGCAGAAAAGTGGAGACGTTTCATAAAAGAAGAGATACAAATGGCCAAAGAGTCCATGGAAAAATATTCAGCAACAGTAGTCATCAAAGAAGAGCAAATTAAAATAACAGTGTGACATCCCAAATATGCTAGAATGATTAAAAAAAACAAAACCTGACACTGCCAGACCTCAACTGTTGATCAATCTGGTGGGCATGTAAAATGGCATACCATTTTGGGAAAAAGATCTGGCAGTTTGGATAAACTTAAAAACATACTGACCTTATGGCCCTGCAATTCCACTTGTAAGCTTTTACTCAAATGAAAATGGGTGCTTATGCTTACAAAAAGACCTATACACAAACCTTCTCAGAGACTATATTCACAGTAGGCCAAACTAAAAACAGGCTTCTTAAAACATCTGTGGTTTATTCATAGAAAGAAGTACTACTCATCAATAGAAAGGACTGAATCACCAATACAAGGTGATTGAATCTCACAGACATGTTGTGTAAAAAACCTTATGCAAACACAAACCGACAATTGCAGGCGCGCCGGTCGGGCGGTGGGCAGGGGCGTTGGGCATGGGCGGGGCCGAAGGCGCCGCGGGGCGGAGCCAGGAGGTGGCGAGGGGTGGGCGCGCCGGGCGCGGGGAGCTGTCAGCGGCCGCTCTCACAGGGCCGCGTCGCTGGTTGCACCCTTCCGCCAGGAGGAGGCCTTCAGGGAACTTGCGCGGCGGCGGCGGTTCGCTGCTTCCTGGGGAGGGAGGAGCGTTCGTGTGAGCGAGGCCAGGCAGGAGGCCTACACTCGAGCGCCTCCCGAGCCCGTGCCCGCGCCCACACCCGCACCCGCTGGTCCCCAGCCCGGAGGTTCCTCGAGGTCGCCTCGGAGGCGGGCCCCGGCGGCGGCGGGCCCTGGCGGAAGCGGCTCAGCAGACAAGCGGCCTCAGGGTACCGGGCGCCGCCGGGGCCGCCGCGCAGGTGCCTTGGCAAAATGACCCCGGGGTCACCGCGGCGCGGTGCCTGATGGGGGAGGCCGGGGAGCCCCTGCGGACCAACCGAGAGAGCTCAGCAGCTTGCAGGGACAGGCGGGACGCCCGCTGGGAGCTCACCCTGCTGCAACCCTCGCCTCCCTTTTTTATTTTTCCTGGCTTTCATCGTTATCTAGTCAGGAATCCGCGGGTTTCTTTTCACTATCATTGATCAACAATTATATGAGCAATATTAGAGTTAGTAGACTCCCCAGATCATCAAGTTCCCTCCCTACCACATACCCTATTAGAGTCACTATCCGTCAGCATAGTACGATTCTATAGAATCACTACTTGACTTCTCTGTATTACACTGACTTCCACGTGGAACCCCTCCCACATTATGGGAGCTAATCTTAATGCCCCCTTTCCACCCTTCTGCTTCCCTTCCCAACCAGCCTTCCTAGACGCTTACCTTTGGAAAATTGGTGATGGGGGGAGTCTAGTAAACATAATGTTACCCATGTAATTGGAGATTAATGACAAGTAAATAAATAAATAAATGATAGAATGCAGCAGCCCAGTTTTCAAAAGACATGTGCGCCCCTATGTCTATCACAGCACTATTCACAATAGCCAAGCTAACTGTCCATCAGAAGATGAGCAGTGGAATATTATTAGGCCCTATGCAGAACAGAAATCCCATCACTTGCAACAACATGGATGGAGCTAGAGGGTATTATGCACAGTGAAATAAACCCAGTGGAGAAAGACAAGTATGAAGTGATTTCACCAACATTTGGAAAAGGAAATCCAAGAGAAACTGCATGAACAAAAGGGCACTAGATTCACAGAACCCAAGAAGACACTGACAGTTACCAAAGGGCAAGGGACTGTGGTGGATAGTTGAGAATGGAGGGATAATGGGAGAGGGAAAGAAAGCGTGCATTACGATTAGCACGTATAATGTGGGAGCGGGGTCACAGGGAGGGCTGTACAACACAGAGAAGACAAGTAGTGATTCTACAGTATCTTTTTATGCTCATGGACAGTGACTGCAATGGGGTATCTTCCGGGAATCTTCGTGATCGGGGGAGTCAAGTAAATATAATGTTACTCATGCAATTGTATAATAATGACAGATAGATAGGTAGTTAGCTAGATGGAAAGACAGATAAATGAATGAATGCATAAATAAATAAATCCATATAAAGGAAGACAGAAAGAAAGTTAGATAGAATGTTAGAGAGACTGAAAAATAGATGGATAGATAGATAGATAGATGGATAAATAGATAGATATGTAGATAGAAAGACAGATGAATGAATACATGACTAAATAAATACATACATGAGAGGGAAGGAAGGAAGGAAGGAGGGAGGGAGGGAGGGAGGGAGGAAGAAAGGAAGGAAGGAAGGAAGGAAGGAGTAAAGCACCAGCCCAGTTTTAAAAATCTACAATGATATGAGCTACATGATGGTTACTACACTCCCCAGATCAAGTCCACGCAACATACTCCATTACAGTCAGTGTCCATCAGCTTAGCAAGATGCTACAGAGTCACGACTTAAACTCTCTGTACTATACTGACTTTCCCGTGGGACCTCCCCACACATAATGTGAGCTGGTCGTAATGCCCCCTGTACACCCTTCTCCCTCCCTTCCCAACCAGCCTTCCTAGTCCCTTACTTCCATAAATTAGTGATGGGGAGGGTCAAGTAAACATAATGTTACTCATGTAGATGTAGACTAATGATAAGAAAACAATAAGTAAGGAAGAGTACATACATGGATACATACATAAAAAATAAAGAATAGAATACAGCAGACCAGTTTAGAAGAGACATGTGCACCCCTATGTTTATCACAGCACTATACACAATAGCCAAGGTAAGTGTCCATCAGTAGATGAACAGTGGAATATTATTCAGCCAGATGAAGAAAACCAATCCTACCATTTACAACAACATGGATGGAGCTAGAGGGTATTATGCTCAGTGAAATAAGCCACGCAGAAAACAAAAAGTGTCAAATGATTTCACTCACCTATGGAGTATAAAAAAAAGAAAGAGAGTGAAAGAACAAGACAGTAGTAGCCTCACCGAACCCAGGAAGGGACTCACGGTTACGAACGGGAATGTGACTGAGGAGGATGGGTTGGAAAGGAGAGAAGAGAGGGAAAATGGGGCATTACGAGTAGCACACATAATGTGGGCAGGCGGCAGGTATGGTCAAGGCAGTATAACACAGCAAAGATCAGTAGCACTTCTACAGCATATTCCTGGGCTGATGGACATTGACTCTTAAGGGCTATGTGTGGGGGGGAATTGGTAATGGGGGTAGTCTAACAACCATAATGTTGCTCATGGAACTGTTTAGTACTGACACCAAAATAAAAGGAAACACACAGTACCTTGGGTCTGGATTCCAAGTTTACCTGATGCTGTCAAGTTGGTCAGTGTCCACCTCACCAGAATCACAGCTGCTCCTTAAAGCATACACATTCTGTCTCTAGGAAAGAGGCACCACTGTGACATCATGGAATTTCCAGGCAACAGTGCTGCTCTTGCAAACTCCACCCCCATGGCGGGCACTGCCCAGCCGTGGGGAGCTGCATCACAAGATGAACAGGGAATATTATTCACCATATAAATAATGATTTCACTCGTGATTGGAGTATCAGAACAAAGAAAATACTGAAGGAGAAAACATGAGCAGTCTCACAGAAACCAGGAATGGACTACAAGTTACCAAAGGGAAAGAGACCGGGGTGGATAGTTGGGACAGGAGGGATAAAGGGAGAGGGAAAGAAAGTGTGCTTTACGATTAGCATGTATAATGTGGGAGGGGGGGTCACAGGGAGGGCTGTACAACACAGAGAAGACAAGTAGTGATTCTACAGTGTCTTACTATGCTCATGGACAGTGACTGCTAAGGGGTATGTGGGGGAATCTTCATGATGGGGGGAGTCTAATAAACATAATGTTACTCATGGAATTGTGTATTAATGACAGAAAGATAGACAGGAAGATAGATTAATAGATATAGATAGACAAGAAATGAATTAATGCATGAATAAATAAATATATATGTACATAAACACATACATAAAAAGAAAGAAAGCAGAAGCCCAGCTGAAAAAAGACACACAAACCCCTGTGTTTACCACAGCACTATTAACAACAGCCAATCTACAATAACAGGAGCTACATTAAGGTTACTACATGCCCCAGATAAAGTCCACCAAACATACCACATGACAGTCACTGTCCGTCAGCATAGTAAGATGCTATAGAATTACTATTTGAACTCTCTGTACTATACAGACTTCCGCACGGGAGGTACCCACACACTATGTGAGCTAATCATAATGCCCCCTGTTCTCCCTTCTCCCTCCCTTCACAACCAGTCTTTCTAGTCCCTTAAGCTTTTGTAAATTGGTGATGGATGGAGTCTACTAAACATAATGATACTCATGTAGTTGTTGACTAATGACAAATGAGTAAATAATAAATAAGCAACTACATAAATGAATACATACATAAAAAAATAAATAATAAAATGCAGCAGTCCAGTTTAAAACAGACATGTGCACCCCTATGTTTAACACACCACTATTTATAATAACCAAGCTAAGTGTCCAACAGAAGATGAAAAGTGCAATTTTATTCAGCCAAAACAAAACAAGAAATCCTACCATTTACAACAACATGGATGGAGCTAGAGGGTAATATGTACAGTGAAATAACCCAGGCGCAGAAAGACAGGTATCAAATGATATCACTAACCTCTCAGAAGGAGAAGCAAGAGAAACTGAGTGAACAAAACAGCACCAGATTCATAGAAGCCAAGATTGGACTAACATTTACCAAAGGGAAAGAGACCGGTGTGGATAGCTGGGACTGGACGGATAAGGGGAGAGGGAAAGAAAGTGTGCATTGCGATTAGCACGTATAATGTGGGGGTGGGGGTCCCAGAGAGGCCTGTACATCACAGAGAAGACAAGTAGTGATCTTACAGCATCTTACTATGCTGATGGACAGTGACTGTGAAGGGGTATGTGGGGAGATCTTGGTGAAGGGGGGAGCCTAGTAAACATAATGTCCTCCATGTAATTGTAGATTAATGATACCAAAATATTTAAAAAATTATAAATTGAATTAAGGAATGCAGAAAAGTGGAGACGTTTCATAAAAGAAGAGATACAAATGGCCAAAGAGTCCATGGAAAAATATTCAGCAACAGTAGTCATCAAAGAAGAGCAAATTAAAATAACAGTGTGACATCCCAAATATGCTAGAATGATTAAAAAAAACAAAACCTGACACTGCCAGACCTCAACTGTTGATCAATCTGGTGGGCATGTAAAATGGCATACCATTTTGGGAAAAAGATCTGGCAGTTTGGATAAACTTAAAAACATACTGACCTTATGGCCCTGCAATTCCACTTGTAAGCTTTTACTCAAATGAAAATGGGTGCTTATGCTTACAAAAAGACCTATACACAAACCTTCTCAGAGACTATATTCACAGTAGGCCAAACTAAAAACAGGCTTCTTAAAACATCTGTGGTTTATTCATAGAAAGAAGTACTACTCATCAATAGAAAGGACTGAATCACCAATACAAGGTGATTGAATCTCACAGACATGTTGTGTAAAAAACCTTATGCAAACACAAACCGACAATTGCAGGCGCGCCGGTCGGGCGGTGGGCAGGGGCGTTGGGCATGGGCGGGGCCGAAGGCGCCGCGGGGCGGAGCCAGGAGGTGGCGAGGGGTGGGCGCGCCGGGCGCGGGGAGCTGTCAGCGGCCGCTCTCACAGGGCCGCGTCGCTGGTTGCACCCTTCCGCCAGGAGGAGGCCTTCAGGGAACTTGCGCGGCGGCGGCGGTTCGCTGCTTCCTGGGGAGGGAGGAGCGTTCGTGTGAGCGAGGCCAGGCAGGAGGCCTACACTCGAGCGCCTCCCGAGCCCGTGCCCGCGCCCACACCCGCACCCGCTGGTCCCCAGCCCGGAGGTTCCTCGAGGTCGCCTCGGAGGCGGGCCCCGGCGGCGGCGGGCCCTGGCGGAAGCGGCTCAGCAGACAAGCGGCCTCAGGGTACCGGGCGCCGCCGGGGCCGCCGCGCAGGTGCCTTGGCAAAATGACCCCGGGGTCACCGCGGCGCGGTGCCTGATGGGGGAGGCCGGGGAGCCCCTGCGGACCAACCGAGAGAGCTCAGCAGCTTGCAGGGACAGGCGGGACGCCCGCTGGGAGCTCACCCTGCTGCAACCCTCGCCTCCCTTTTTTATTTTTCCTGGCTTTCATCGTTATCTAGTCAGGAATCCGCGGGTTTCTTTTCACTATCATTGATCAACAATTATATGAGCAATATTAGAGTTAGTAGACTCCCCAGATCATCAAGTTCCCTCCCTACCACATACCCTATTAGAGTCACTATCCGTCAGCATAGTACGATTCTATAGAATCACTACTTGACTTCTCTGTATTACACTGACTTCCACGTGGAACCCCTCCCACATTATGGGAGCTAATCTTAATGCCCCCTTTCCACCCTTCTGCTTCCCTTCCCAACCAGCCTTCCTAGACGCTTACCTTTGGAAAATTGGTGATGGGGGGAGTCTAGTAAACATAATGTTACCCATGTAATTGGAGATTAATGACAAGTAAATAAATAAATAAATGATAGAATGCAGCAGCCCAGTTTTCAAAAGACATGTGCGCCCCTATGTCTATCACAGCACTATTCACAATAGCCAAGCTAACTGTCCATCAGAAGATGAGCAGTGGAATATTATTAGGCCCTATGCAGAACAGAAATCCCATCACTTGCAACAACATGGATGGAGCTAGAGGGTATTATGCACAGTGAAATAAACCCAGTGGAGAAAGACAAGTATGAAGTGATTTCACCAACATTTGGAAAAGGAAATCCAAGAGAAACTGCATGAACAAAAGGGCACTAGATTCACAGAACCCAAGAAGACACTGACAGTTACCAAAGGGCAAGGGACTGTGGTGGATAGTTGAGAATGGAGGGATAATGGGAGAGGGAAAGAAAGCGTGCATTACGATTAGCACGTATAATGTGGGAGCGGGGTCACAGGGAGGGCTGTACAACACAGAGAAGACAAGTAGTGATTCTACAGTATCTTTTTATGCTCATGGACAGTGACTGCAATGGGGTATCTTCCGGGAATCTTCGTGATCGGGGGAGTCAAGTAAATATAATGTTACTCATGCAATTGTATAATAATGACAGATAGATAGGTAGTTAGCTAGATGGAAAGACAGATAAATGAATGAATGCATAAATAAATAAATCCATATAAAGGAAGACAGAAAGAAAGTTAGATAGAATGTTAGAGAGACTGAAAAATAGATGGATAGATAGATAGATAGATGGATAAATAGATAGATATGTAGATAGAAAGACAGATGAATGAATACATGACTAAATAAATACATACATGAGAGGGAAGGAAGGAAGGAAGGAGGGAGGGAGGGAGGGAGGGAGGAAGAAAGGAAGGAAGGAAGGAAGGAAGGAGTAAAGCACCAGCCCAGTTTTAAAAATCTACAATGATATGAGCTACATGATGGTTACTACACTCCCCAGATCAAGTCCACGCAACATACTCCATTACAGTCAGTGTCCATCAGCTTAGCAAGATGCTACAGAGTCACGACTTAAACTCTCTGTACTATACTGACTTTCCCGTGGGACCTCCCCACACATAATGTGAGCTGGTCGTAATGCCCCCTGTACACCCTTCTCCCTCCCTTCCCAACCAGCCTTCCTAGTCCCTTACTTCCATAAATTAGTGATGGGGAGGGTCAAGTAAACATAATGTTACTCATGTAGATGTAGACTAATGATAAGAAAACAATAAGTAAGGAAGAGTACATACATGGATACATACATAAAAAATAAAGAATAGAATACAGCAGACCAGTTTAGAAGAGACATGTGCACCCCTATGTTTATCACAGCACTATACACAATAGCCAAGGTAAGTGTCCATCAGTAGATGAACAGTGGAATATTATTCAGCCAGATGAAGAAAACCAATCCTACCATTTACAACAACATGGATGGAGCTAGAGGGTATTATGCTCAGTGAAATAAGCCACGCAGAAAACAAAAAGTGTCAAATGATTTCACTCACCTATGGAGTATAAAAAAAAGAAAGAGAGTGAAAGAACAAGACAGTAGTAGCCTCACCGAACCCAGGAAGGGACTCACGGTTACGAACGGGAATGTGACTGAGGAGGATGGGTTGGAAAGGAGAGAAGAGAGGGAAAATGGGGCATTACGAGTAGCACACATAATGTGGGCAGGCGGCAGGTATGGTCAAGGCAGTATAACACAGCAAAGATCAGTAGCACTTCTACAGCATATTCCTGGGCTGATGGACATTGACTCTTAAGGGCTATGTGTGGGGGGGAATTGGTAATGGGGGTAGTCTAACAACCATAATGTTGCTCATGGAACTGTTTAGTACTGACACCAAAATAAAAGGAAACACACAGTACCTTGGGTCTGGATTCCAAGTTTACCTGATGCTGTCAAGTTGGTCAGTGTCCACCTCACCAGAATCACAGCTGCTCCTTAAAGCATACACATTCTGTCTCTAGGAAAGAGGCACCACTGTGACATCATGGAATTTCCAGGCAACAGTGCTGCTCTTGCAAACTCCACCCCCATGGCGGGCACTGCCCAGCCGTGGGGAGCTGCATCACAAGATGAACAGGGAATATTATTCACCATATAAATAATGATTTCACTCGTGATTGGAGTATCAGAACAAAGAAAATACTGAAGGAGAAAACATGAGCAGTCTCACAGAAACCAGGAATGGACTACAAGTTACCAAAGGGAAAGAGACCGGGGTGGATAGTTGGGACAGGAGGGATAAAGGGAGAGGGAAAGAAAGTGTGCTTTACGATTAGCATGTATAATGTGGGAGGGGGGGGTCACAGGGAGGGCTGTACAACACAGAGAAGACAAGTAGTGATTCTACAGTGTCTTACTATGCTCATGGACAGTGACTGCTAAGGGGTATGTGGGGGAATCTTCATGATGGGGGGAGTCTAATAAACATAATGTTACTCATGGAATTGTGTATTAATGACAGAAAGATAGACAGGAAGATAGATTAATAGATATAGATAGACAAGAAATGAATTAATGCATGAATAAATAAATATATATGTACATAAACACATACATAAAAAGAAAGAAAGCAGAAGCCCAGCTGAAAAAAGACACACAAACCCCTGTGTTTACCACAGCACTATTAACAACAGCCAATCTACAATAACAGGAGCTACATTAAGGTTACTACATGCCCCAGATAAAGTCCACCAAACATACCACATGACAGTCACTGTCCGTCAGCATAGTAAGATGCTATAGAATTACTATTTGAACTCTCTGTACTATACAGACTTCCGCACGGGAGGTACCCACACACTATGTGAGCTAATCATAATGCCCCCTGTTCTCCCTTCTCCCTCCCTTCACAACCAGTCTTTCTAGTCCCTTAAGCTTTTGTAAATTGGTGATGGATGGAGTCTACTAAACATAATGATACTCATGTAGTTGTTGACTAATGACAAATGAGTAAATAATAAATAAGCAACTACATAAATGAATACATACATAAAAAAATAAATAATAAAATGCAGCAGTCCAGTTTAAAACAGACATGTGCACCCCTATGTTTAACACACCACTATTTATAATAACCAAGCTAAGTGTCCAACAGAAGATGAAAAGTGCAATTTTATTCAGCCAAAACAAAACAAGAAATCCTACCATTTACAACAACATGGATGGAGCTAGAGGGTAATATGTACAGTGAAATAACCCAGGCGCAGAAAGACAGGTATCAAATGATATCACTAACCTCTCAGAAGGAGAAGCAAGAGAAACTGAGTGAACAAAACAGCACCAGATTCATAGAAGCCAAGATTGGACTAACATTTACCAAAGGGAAAGAGACCGGTGTGGATAGCTGGGACTGGACGGATAAGGGGAGAGGGAAAGAAAGTGTGCATTGCGATTAGCACGTATAATGTGGGGGTGGGGGTCCCAGAGAGGCCTGTACATCACAGAGAAGACAAGTAGTGATCTTACAGCATCTTACTATGCTGATGGACAGTGACTGTGAAGGGGTATGTGGGGAGATCTTGGTGAAGGGGGGAGCCTAGTAAACATAATGTCCTCCATGTAATTGTAGATTAATGATACCAAAATATTTAAAAAATTATAAATTGAATTAAGGAATGCAGAAAAGTGGAGACGTTTCATAAAAGAAGAGATACAAATGGCCAAAGAGTCCATGGAAAAATATTCAGCAACAGTAGTCATCAAAGAAGAGCAAATTAAAATAACAGTGTGACATCCCAAATATGCTAGAATGATTAAAAAAAACAAAACCTGACACTGCCAGACCTCAACTGTTGATCAATCTGGTGGGCATGTAAAATGGTACACCATTTTGGGAAAAAGATCTGGCAGTTTGGATAAACTTAAAAACATACTGACCTCATGGCCCTGCAATTCCACTTGTTAGCTTTTACTCAAATGAAAATGGGTGCTTATGCTTACAAAAAGACCTATACACAAACCTTCTCAGAGACTATATTCACAGTAGGCCAAACTAAAAACAGGCTTCTTAAAACATCTGTGGTTTATTCATAGAAAGAAGTACTACTCATCAATAGAAAGGACTGAATCACCAATACAAGGTGATTGAATCTCACAGACATGTTGTGTAAAAAACCTTATGCAAAAACAAACCGACAATTGCAGGCGCGCCGGTCGGGCGGTGGGCAGGGGCGTTGGGCATGGGCGGGGCCGAAGGCGCCGCGGGGCGGAGCCAGGAGGTGGCGAGGGGTGGGCGCGCCGGGCGCGGGGAGCTGTCAGCGGCCGCTCTCACAGGGCCGCGTCGCTGGCTGCACCCTTCCGCCAGGAGGAGGCCTTCAGGGAACTTGCGCGGCGGCGGCGGTTCGCTGCTTCCTGGGGAGGGAGGAGCGTTCGTGTGAGCGAGGCCAGGCAGGAGGCCTACACTCGAGCGCCTCCCGAGCCCGTGCCCGCGCCCACACCCGCACCCGCTGGTCCCCAGCCCGGAGGTTCCTCGAGGTCGCCTCGGAGGCGGGCCCCGGCGGCGGCGGGCCCTGGCGGAAGCGGCTCAGCAGACAAGCGGCCTCAGGGTACCGGGCGCCGCCGGGGCCGCCGCGCAGGTGCCTTGGCAAAATGACCCCGGGGTCACCGCGGCGCGGTGCCTGATGGGGGAGGCCGGGGAGCCCCTGCGGACCAACCGAGAGAGCTCAGCAGCTTGCAGGGACAGGCGGGACGCCCGCTGGGAGCTCACCCTGCTGCAACCCTCGCCTCCCTTTTTTATTTTTCCTGGCTTTCATCGTTATCTAGTCAGGAATCCGCGGGTTTCTTTTCACTATCATTGATCAACAATTATATGAGCAATATTAGAGTTAGTAGACTCCCCAGATCATCAAGTTCCCTCCCTACCACATACCCTATTAGAGTCACTATCCGTCAGCATAGTACGATTCTATAGAATCACTACTTGACTTCTCTGTATTACACTGACTTCCACGTGGAACCCCTCCCACATTATGGGAGCTAATCTTAATGCCCCCTTTCCACCCTTCTGCTTCCCTTCCCAACCAGCCTTCCTAGACGCTTACCTTTGGAAAATTGGTGATGGGGGGAGTCTAGTAAACATAATGTTACCCATGTAATTGGAGATTAATGACAAGTAAATAAATAAATAAATGATAGAATGCAGCAGCCCAGTTTTCAAAAGACATGTGCGCCCCTATGTCTATCACAGCACTATTCACAATAGCCAAGCTAACTGTCCATCAGAAGATGAGCAGTGGAATATTATTAGGCCCTATGCAGAACAGAAATCCCATCACTTGCAACAACATGGATGGAGCTAGAGGGTATTATGCACAGTGAAATAAACCCAGTGGAGAAAGACAAGTATGAAGTGATTTCACCAACCTTTGGAAAAGGAAATCCAAGAGAAACTGCATGAACAAAAGGGCACTAGATTCACAGAACCCAAGAAGACACTGACAGTTACCAAAGGGCAAGGGACTGTGGTGGATAGTTGAGAATGGAGGGATAATGGGAGAGGGAAAGAAAGCGTGCATTACGATTAGCACGTATAATGTGGGAGCGGGGTCACAGGGAGGGCTGTACAACACAGAGAAGACAAGTAGTGATTCTACAGTATCTTTTTATGCTCATGGACAGTGACTGCAATGGGGTATCTTCCGGGAATCTTCGTGATCGGGGGAGTCAAGTAAATATAATGTTACTCATGCAATTGTATAATAATGACAGATAGATAGGTAGTTAGCTAGATGGAAAGACAGATAAATGAATGAATGCATAAATAAATAAATCCATATAAAGGAAGACAGAAAGAAAGTTAGATAGAATGTTAGAGAGACTGAAAAATAGATGGATAGATAGATAGATAGATGGATAAATAGATAGATATGTAGATAGAAAGACAGATGAATGAATACATGACTAAATAAATACATACATGAGAGGGAAGGAAGGAAGGAAGGAGGGAGGGAGGGAGGGAGGGAGGAAGGAAGGAAGGAAGGAGTAAAGCACCAGCCCAGTTTTAAAAATCTACAATGATATGAGCTACATGATGGTTACTACACTCCCCAGATCAAGTCCACGCAACATACTCCATTACAGTCAGTGTCCATCAGCTTAGCAAGATGCTACAGAGTCACGACTTAAACTCTCTGTACTATACTGACTTTCCCGTGGGACCTCCCCACACATAATGTGAGCTGGTCGTAATGCCCCCTGTACACCCTTCTCCCTCCCTTCCCAACCAGCCTTCCTAGTCCCTTACTTCCATAAATTTGTGATGGGGTGGGTCAAGTAAACATAATGTTACTCATGTAGATGTAGACTAATGATAAAAAAACAATAAGTAAGGAAGAGTACATACATGGATACATACATAAAAAATAAAGAATAGAATACAGCAGACCAGTTTAGAAGAGACATGTGCACCCCTATGTTTATCACAGCACTATACACAATAGCCAAGGTAAGTGTCCATCAGTAGATGAACAGTGGAATATTATTCAGCCAGATGAAGAAAACCAATCCTACCATTTACAACAACATGGATGGAGCTAGAGGGTATTATGCTCAGTGAAATAAGCCACGCAGAAAACAAAAAGTGTCAAATGATTTCACTCACCTATGGAGTATAAAAAAAAGAAAGAGAGTGAAAGAACAAGACAGTAGTAGCCTCACCGAACCCAGGAAGGGACTCACGGTTACGAACGGGAATGTGACTGAGGAGGATGGGTTGGAAAGGAGAGAAGAGAGGGAAAATGGGGCATTACGAGTAGCACACATAATGTGGGCAGGCGGCAGGTATGGTCAAGGCAGTATAACACAGCAAAGATCAGTAGCACTTCTACAGCATATTCCTGGGCTGATGGACATTGACTCTTAAGGGCTATGTGTGGGGGGGAATTGGTAATGGGGGTAGTCTAACAACCATAATGTTGCTCATGGAACTGTTTAGTACTGACACCAAAATAAAAGGAAACACACAGTACCTTGGGTCTGGATTCCAAGTTTACCTGATGCTGTCAAGTTGGTCAGTGACCACCTCACCAGAATCACAGCTGCTCCTCTAAGCATACACATTCTGTCTCTAGGAAAGAGGCACCACTGTGACATCATGGAATTTCCAGGCAACAGTGCTGCTCTTGCAAACTCCACCCCCATGGCGGGCACTGCCCAGCCGTGGGGAGCTGCATCACAAGATGAACAGGGAATATTATTCACCATATAAATAATGATTTCACTCGTGATTGGAGTATCAGAACAAAGAAAATACTGAAGGAGAAAACATGAGCAGTCTCACAGAAACCAGGAATGGACTACAAGTTACCAAAGGGAAAGAGACCGGGGTGGATAGTTGGGACAGGAGGGATAAAGGGAGAGGGAAAGAAAGTGTGCTTTACGATTAGCATGTATAATGTGGGAGGGGGGGTCACAGGGAGGGCTGTACAACACAGAGAAGACAAGTAGTGATTCTACAGTGTCTTACTATGCTCATGGACAGTGACTGCTAAGGGGTATGTGGGGGAATCTTCATGATGGGGCGAGTCTAATAAACATAATGTTACTCATGGAATTGTGTATTAATGACAGAAAGATAGACAGGAAGAGAGATTAATAGATATAGATAGACAAGAAATGAATTAATGCATGAATAAATAAATATATATGTACATAAACACATACATAAAAAGAAAGAAAGCAGAAGCCCAGCTGAAAAAAGACACACAAACCCCTGTGTTTACCACAGCACTATTAACAACAGCCAATCTACAATAACAGGAGCTACATTAAGGTTACTACATGCCCCAGATAAAGTCCACCAAACATACCACATGACAGTCACTGTCCGTCAGCATAGTAAGATGCTATAGAATTACTATTTGAACTCTCTGTACTAGACAGACTTCCGCACGGGAGGTACCCACACACTATGTGAGCTAATCATAATGCCCCCTGTTCACCCTTCTCCCTCCCTTCACAACCAGTCTTTCTAGTCCCTTAAGCTTTTGTAAATTGGTGATGGATGGAGTCTACTAAACATAATGTTACTCATGTAGTTGTTGACTAATGACAAATGAGTAAATAATAAATAAGCAACTACATAAATGAATACATACATAAAAAAATAATAAAATGCAGCAGTCCATTTTAAAACATACATGTGCACCCCTATGTTTAACACACCACTATTTATAATAACCAAGCTAAGTGTCCAACAGAAGATGAAAAGTGCAATTTTATTCAGCCAAAACAAAACAAGAAATCCTACCATTTACAACAACATGGATGGAGCTAGAGGGTAATATGCACAGTGAAATAACCCAGGCGCAGAAAGACAGGTATCAAATGATATCACTAACCTCTCAGAAGGAGAAGCAAGAGAAACTGAGTGAACAAAATAGCACCAGATTTATAGAAGCCAAGAATGGACTAACATTTACCAAAGGGAAAGAGACCGGTGTGGATAGCTGGGACTGGACGGATAAGGGGAGAGGGAAAGAAAGCGTGCATTGCGATTAGCACGTATAATGTGGGGGGGGGGGTCCCAGAGAGGCCTGTACATCACAGAGAAGACAAGTAGTGATCTTACAGCATCTTACTATGCTGATGGACAGTGACTGTGAAGTTGTATTTGGGGAGACCTTGGTGAAGGGGGGAACCTAGTAAACATGATGTCCTCCATGTAATTGTAGATTAATGATACCAAAATATTTAAAAAATTATAAATTGAATTAAGGAATGCAGAAAAGTGGAGACGTTTCATAAAAGAAGAGATACAAATGGCCAAAGAGTCCATGGAAAAATATTCAGCAACAGTAGTCATCAAAGAAGAGCAAATTAAAATAACAGTGTGACATCCCAAATATGCTAGAATGATTAAAAAAAACAAAACCTGACACTGCCAGACCTCAACTGTTGATCAATCTGGTGGGCATGTAAAATGGTACACCATTTTGGGAAAAAGATCTGGCAGTTTGGATAAACTTAAAAACATACTGACCTCATGGCCCTGCAATTCCACTTGTTAGCTTTTACTCAAATGAAAATGGGTGCTTATGCTTACAAAAAGACCTATACACAAACCTTCTCAGAGACTATATTCACAGTAGGCCAAACTAAAAACAGGCTTCTTAAAACATCTGTGGTTTATTCATAGAAAGAAGTACTACTCATCAATAGAAAGGACTGAATCACCAATACAAGGTGATTGAATCTCACAGACATGTTGTGTAAAAAACCTTATGCAAAAACAAACCGACAATTGCAGGCGCGCCGGTCGGGCGGTGGGCAGGGGCGTTGGGCATGGGCGGGGCCGAAGGCGCCGCGGGGCGGAGCCAGGAGGTGGCGAGGGGTGGGCGCGCCGGGCGCGGGGAGCTGTCAGCGGCCGCTCTCACAGGGCCGCGTCGCTGGCTGCACCCTTCCGCCAGGAGGAGGCCTTCAGGGAACTTGCGCGGCGGCGGCGGTTCGCTGCTTCCTGGGGAGGGAGGAGCGTTCGTGTGAGCGAGGCCAGGCAGGAGGCCTACACTCGAGCGCCTCCCGAGCCCGTGCCCGCGCCCACACCCGCACCCGCTGGTCCCCAGCCCGGAGGTTCCTCGAGGTCGCCTCGGAGGCGGGCCCCGGCGGCGGCGGGCCCTGGCGGAAGCGGCTCAGCAGACAAGCGGCCTCAGGGTACCGGGCGCCGCCGGGGCCGCCGCGCAGGTGCCTTGGCAAAATGACCCCGGGGTCACCGCGGCGCGGTGCCTGATGGGGGAGGCCGGGGAGCCCCTGCGGACCAACCGAGAGAGCTCAGCAGCTTGCAGGGACAGGCGGGACGCCCGCTGGGAGCTCACCCTGCTGCAACCCTCGCCTCCCTTTTTTATTTTTCCTGGCTTTCATCGTTATCTAGTCAGGAATCCGCGGGTTTCTTTTCACTATCATTGATCAACAATTATATGAGCAATATTAGAGTTAGTAGACTCCCCAGATCATCAAGTTCCCTCCCTACCACATACCCTATTAGAGTCACTATCCGTCAGCATAGTACGATTCTATAGAATCACTACTTGACTTCTCTGTATTACACTGACTTCCACGTGGAACCCCTCCCACATTATGGGAGCTAATCTTAATGCCCCCTTTCCACCCTTCTGCTTCCCTTCCCAACCAGCCTTCCTAGACGCTTACCTTTGGAAAATTGGTGATGGGGGGAGTCTAGTAAACATAATGTTACCCATGTAATTGGAGATTAATGACAAGTAAATAAATAAATAAATGATAGAATGCAGCAGCCCAGTTTTCAAAAGACATGTGCGCCCCTATGTCTATCACAGCACTATTCACAATAGCCAAGCTAACTGTCCATCAGAAGATGAGCAGTGGAATATTATTAGGCCCTATGCAGAACAGAAATCCCATCACTTGCAACAACATGGATGGAGCTAGAGGGTATTATGCACAGTGAAATAAACCCAGTGGAGAAAGACAAGTATGAAGTGATTTCACCAACCTTTGGAAAAGGAAATCCAAGAGAAACTGCATGAACAAAAGGGCACTAGATTCACAGAACCCAAGAAGACACTGACAGTTACCAAAGGGCAAGGGACTGTGGTGGATAGTTGAGAATGGAGGGATAATGGGAGAGGGAAAGAAAGCGTGCATTACGATTAGCACGTATAATGTGGGAGCGGGGTCACAGGGAGGGCTGTACAACACAGAGAAGACAAGTAGTGATTCTACAGTATCTTTTTATGCTCATGGACAGTGACTGCAATGGGGTATCTTCCGGGAATCTTCGTGATCGGGGGAGTCAAGTAAATATAATGTTACTCATGCAATTGTATAATAATGACAGATAGATAGGTAGTTAGCTAGATGGAAAGACAGATAAATGAATGAATGCATAAATAAATAAATCCATATAAAGGAAGACAGAAAGAAAGTTAGATAGAATGTTAGAGAGACTGAAAAATAGATGGATAGATAGATAGATAGATGGATAAATAGATAGATATGTAGATAGAAAGACAGATGAATGAATACATGACTAAATAAATACATACATGAGAGGGAAGGAAGGAAGGAAGGAGGGAGGGAGGGAGGGAGGGAGGAAGAAAGGAAGGAAGGAAGGAAGGAAGGAGTAAAGCACCAGCCCAGTTTTAAAAATCTACAATGATATGAGCTACATGATGGTTACTACACTCCCCAGATCAAGTCCACGCAACATACTCCATTACAGTCAGTGTCCATCAGCTTAGCAAGATGCTACAGAGTCACGACTTAAACTCTCTGTACTATACTGACTTTCCCGTGGGACCTCCCCACACATAATGTGAGCTGGTCGTAATGCCCCCTGTACACCCTTCTCCCTCCCTTCCCAACCAGCCTTCCTAGTCCCTTACTTCCATAAATTAGTGATGGGGAGGGTCAAGTAAACATAATGTTACTCATGTAGATGTAGACTAATGATAAGAAAACAATAAGTAAGGAAGAGTACATACATGGATACATACATAAAAAATAAAGAATAGAATACAGCAGACCAGTTTAGAAGAGACATGTGCACCCCTATGTTTATCACAGCACTATACACAATAGCCAAGGTAAGTGTCCATCAGTAGATGAACAGTGGAATATTATTCAGCCAGATGAAGAAAACCAATCCTACCATTTACAACAACATGGATGGAGCTAGAGGGTATTATGCTCAGTGAAATAAGCCACGCAGAAAACAAAAAGTGTCAAATGATTTCACTCACCTATGGAGTATAAAAAAAAGAAAGAGAGTGAAAGAACAAGACAGTAGTAGCCTCACCGAACCCAGGAAGGGACTCACGGTTACGAACGGGAATGTGACTGAGGAGGATGGGTTGGAAAGGAGAGAAGAGAGGGAAAATGGGGCATTACGAGTAGCACACATAATGTGGGCAGGCGGCAGGTATGGTCAAGGCAGTATAACACAGCAAAGATCAGTAGCACTTCTACAGCATATTCCTGGGCTGATGGACATTGACTCTTAAGGGCTATGTGTGGGGGGGAATTGGTAATGGGGGTAGTCTAACAACCATAATGTTGCTCATGGAACTGTTTAGTACTGACACCAAAATAAAAGGAAACACACAGTACCTTGGGTCTGGATTCCAAGTTTACCTGATGCTGTCAAGTTGGTCAGTGTCCACCTCACCAGAATCACAGCTGCTCCTCTAAGCATACACATTCTGTCTCTAGGAAAGAGGCACCACTGTGACATCATGGAATTTCCAGGCAACAGTGCTGCTCTTGCAAACTCCACCCCCATGGCGGGCACTGCCCAGCCGTGGGGAGCTGCATCACAAGATGAACAGGGAATATTATTCACCATATAAATAATGATTTCACTCGTGATTGGAGTATCAGAACAAAGAAAATACTGAAGGAGAAAACATGAGCAGTCTCACAGAAACCAGGAATGGACTACAAGTTACCAAAGGGAAAGAGACCGGGGTGGATAGTTGGGACAGGAGGGATAAAGGGAGAGGGAAAGAAAGTGTGCTTTACGATTAGCATGTATAATGTGGGAGGGGGGGTCACAGGGAGGGCTGTACAACACAGAGAAGACAAGTAGTGATTCTACAGTGTCTTACTATGCTCATGGACAGTGACTGCTAAGGGGTATGTGGGGGAATCTTCATGATGGGGCGAGTCTAATAAACATAATGTTACTCATGGAATTGTGTATTAATGACAGAAAGATAGACAGGAAGAGAGATTAATAGATATAGATAGACAAGAAATGAATTAATGCATGAATAAATAAATATATATGTACATAAACACATACATAAAAAGAAAGAAAGCAGAAGCCCAGCTGAAAAAAGACACACAAACCCCTGTGTTTACCACAGCACTATTAACAACAGCCAATCTACAATAACAGGAGCTACATTAAGGTTACTACATGCCCCAGATAAAGTCCACCAAACATACCACATGACAGTCACTGTCCGTCAGCATAGTAAGATGCTATAGAATTACTATTTGAACTCTCTGTACTAGACAGACTTCCGCACGGGAGGTACCCACACACTATGTGAGCTAATCATAATGCCCCCTGTTCTCCCTTCTCCCTCCCTTCACAACCAGTCTTTCTAGTCCTTAAGCTTTGGTAAATTGGTGATGGATGGAGTCTACTAAACATAATGATACTCATGTAGTTGTTGACTAATGACAAATGAGTAAATAATAAATAAGCAACTACATAAATGAATACATACATAAAAAAATAAATAATAAAATGCAGCAGTCCAGTTTAAAACAGACATGTGCACCCCTATGTTTAACACACCACTATTTATAATAACCAAGCTAAGTGTCCAACAGAAGATGAAAAGTGCAATTTTATTCAGCCAAAACAAAACAAGAAATCCTACCATTTACAACAACATGGATGGAGCTAGAGGGTAATATGTACAGTGAAATAACCCAGGCGCAGAAAGACAGGTATCAAATGATATCACTAACCTCTCAGAAGGAGAAGCAAGAGAAACTGAGTGAACAAAACAGCACCAGATTCATAGAAGCCAAGATTGGACTAACATTTACCAAAGGGAAAGAGACCGGTGTGGATAGCTGGGACTGGACGGATAAGGGGAGAGGGAAAGAAAGTGTGCATTGCGATTAGCACGTATAATGTGGGGGTGGGGGTCCCAGAGAGGCCTGTACATCACAGAGAAGACAAGTAGTGATCTTACAGCATCTTACTATGCTGATGGACAGTGACTGTGAAGGGGTATGTGGGGAGATCTTGGTGAAGGGGGGAGCCTAGTAAACATAATGTCCTCCATGTAATTGTAGATTAATGATACCAAAATATTTAAAAAATTATAAATTGAATTAAGGAATGCAGAAAAGTGGAGACGTTTCATAAAAGAAGAGATACAAATGGCCAAAGAGTCCATGGAAAAATATTCAGCAACAGTAGTCATCAAAGAAGAGCAAATTAAAATAACAGTGTGACATCCCAAATATGCTAGAATGATTAAAAAAAACAAAACCTGACACTGCCAGACCTCAACTGTTGATCAATCTGGTGGGCATGTAAAATGGTACACCATTTTGGGAAAAAGATCTGGCAGTTTGGATAAACTTAAAAACATACTGACCTCATGGCCCTGCAATTCCACTTGTTAGCTTTTACTCAAATGAAAATGGGTGCTTATGCTTACAAAAAGACCTATACACAAACCTTCTCAGAGACTATATTCACAGTAGGCCAAACTAAAAACAGGCTTCTTAAAACATCTGTGGTTTATTCATAGAAAGAAGTACTACTCATCAATAGAAAGGACTGAATCACCAATACAAGGTGATTGAATCTCACAGACATGTTGTGTAAAAAACCTTATGCAAAAACAAACCGACAATTGCAGGCGCGCCGGTCGGGCGGTGGGCAGGGGCGTTGGGCATGGGCGGGGCCGAAGGCGCCGCGGGGCGGAGCCAGGAGGTGGCGAGGGGTGGGCGCGCCGGGCGCGGGGAGCTGTCAGCGGCCGCTCTCACAGGGCCGCGTCGCTGGCTGCACCCTTCCGCCAGGAGGAGGCCTTCAGGGAACTTGCGCGGCGGCGGCGGTTCGCTGCTTCCTGGGGAGGGAGGAGCGTTCGTGTGAGCGAGGCCAGGCAGGAGGCCTACACTCGAGCGCCTCCCGAGCCCGTGCCCGCGCCCACACCCGCACCCGCTGGTCCCCAGCCCGGAGGTTCCTCGAGGTCGCCTCGGAGGCGGGCCCCGGCGGCGGCGGGCCCTGGCGGAAGCGGCTCAGCAGACAAGCGGCCTCAGGGTACCGGGCGCCGCCGGGGCCGCCGCGCAGGTGCCTTGGCAAAATGACCCCGGGGTCACCGCGGCGCGGTGCCTGATGGGGGAGGCCGGGGAGCCCCTGCGGACCAACCGAGAGAGCTCAGCAGCTTGCAGGGACAGGCGGGACGCCCGCTGGGAGCTCACCCTGCTGCAACCCTCGCCTCCCTTTTTTATTTTTCCTGGCTTTCATCGTTATCTAGTCAGGAATCCGCGGGTTTCTTTTCACTATCATTGATCAACAATTATATGAGCAATATTAGAGTTAGTAGACTCCCCAGATCATCAAGTTCCCTCCCTACCACATACCCTATTAGAGTCACTATCCGTCAGCATAGTACGATTCTATAGAATCACTACTTGACTTCTCTGTATTACACTGACTTCCACGTGGAACCCCTCCCACATTATGGGAGCTAATCTTAATGCCCCCTTTCCACCCTTCTGCTTCCCTTCCCAACCAGCCTTCCTAGACGCTTACCTTTGGAAAATTGGTGATGGGGGGAGTCTAGTAAACATAATGTTACCCATGTAATTGGAGATTAATGACAAGTAAATAAATAAATAAATGATAGAATGCAGCAGCCCAGTTTTCAAAAGACATGTGCGCCCCTATGTCTATCACAGCACTATTCACAATAGCCAAGCTAACTGTCCATCAGAAGATGAGCAGTGGAATATTATTAGGCCCTATGCAGAACAGAAATCCCATCACTTGCAACAACATGGATGGAGCTAGAGGGTATTATGCACAGTGAAATAAACCCAGTGGAGAAAGACAAGTATGAAGTGATTTCACCAACCTTTGGAAAAGGAAATCCAAGAGAAACTGCATGAACAAAAGGGCACTAGATTCACAGAACCCAAGAAGACACTGACAGTTACCAAAGGGCAAGGGACTGTGGTGGATAGTTGAGAATGGAGGGATAATGGGAGAGGGAAAGAAAGCGTGCATTACGATTAGCACGTATAATGTGGGAGCGGGGTCACAGGGAGGGCTGTACAACACAGAGAAGACAAGTAGTGATTCTACAGTATCTTTTTATGCTCATGGACAGTGACTGCAATGGGGTATCTTCCGGGAATCTTCGTGATCGGGGGAGTCAAGTAAATATAATGTTACTCATGCAATTGTATAATAATGACAGATAGATAGGTAGTTAGCTAGATGGAAAGACAGATAAATGAATGAATGCATAAATAAATAAATCCATATAAAGGAAGACAGAAAGAAAGTTAGATAGAATGTTAGAGAGACTGAAAAATAGATGGATAGATAGATAGATAGATGGATAAATAGATAGATATGTAGATAGAAAGACAGATGAATGAATACATGACTAAATAAATACATACATGAGAGGGAAGGAAGGAAGGAAGGAGGGAGGGAGGGAGGGAGGGAGGAAGAAAGGAAGGAAGGAAGGAAGGAAGGAGTAAAGCACCAGCCCAGTTTTAAAAATCTACAATGATATGAGCTACATGATGGTTACTACACTCCCCAGATCAAGTCCACGCAACATACTCCATTACAGTCAGTGTCCATCAGCTTAGCAAGATGCTACAGAGTCACGACTTAAACTCTCTGTACTATACTGACTTTCCCGTGGGACCTCCCCACACATAATGTGAGCTGGTCGTAATGCCCCCTGTACACCCTTCTCCCTCCCTTCCCAACCAGCCTTCCTAGTCCCTTACTTCCATAAATTAGTGATGGGGAGGGTCAAGTAAACATAATGTTACTCATGTAGATGTAGACTACTGATAAGAAAACAATAAGTAAGGAAGAGTACATACATGGATACATACATAAAAAATAAAGAATAGAATACAGCAGACCAGTTTAGAAGAGACATGTGCACCCCTATGTTTATCACAGCACTATACACAATAGCCAAGGTAAGTGTCCATCAGTAGATGAACAGTGGAATATTATTCAGCCAGATGAAGAAAACCAATCCTACCATTTACAACAACATGGATGGAGCTAGAGGGTATTATGCTCAGTGAAATAAGCCACGCAGAAAACAAAAAGTGTCAAATGATTTCACTCACCTATGGAGTATAAAAAAAAGAAAGAGAGTGAAAGAACAAGACAGTAGTAGCCTCACCGAACCCAGGAAGGGACTCACGGTTACGAACGGGAATGTGACTGAGGAGGATGGGTTGGAAAGGAGAGAAGAGAGGGAAAATGGGGCATTACGAGTAGCACACATAATGTGGGCAGGCGGCAGGTATGGTCAAGGCAGTATAACACCGCAAAGATCAGTAGCACTTCTACAGCATATTCCTGGGCTGATGGACATTGACTCTTAAGGGCTATGTGTGGGGGGGAATTGGTAATGGGGGTAGTCTAACAACCATAATGTTGCTCATGGAACTGTTTAGTACTGACACCAAAATAAAAGGAAACACACAGTACCTTGGGTCTGGATTCCAAGTTTACCTGATGCTGTCAAGTTGGTCAGTGACCACCTCACCAGAATCACAGCTGCTCCTCTAAGCATACACATTCTGTCTCTAGGAAAGAGGCACCACTGTGACATCATGGAATTTCCAGGCAACAGTGCTGCTCTTGCAAACTCCACCCCCATGGCGGGCACTGCCCAGCCGTGGGGAGCTGCATCACAAGATGAACAGGGAATATTATTCACCATATAAATAATGATTTCACTCGTGATTGGAGTATCAGAACAAAGAAAATACTGAAGGAGAAAACATGAGCAGTCTCACAGAAACCAGGAATGGACTACAAGTTACCAAAGGGAAAGAGACCGGGGTGGATAGTTGGGACAGGAGGGATAAAGGGAGAGGGAAAGAAAGTGTGCTTTACGATTAGCATGTATAATGTGGGAGGGGGGGTCACAGGGAGGGCTGTACAACACAGAGAAGACAAGTAGTGATTCTACAGTGTCTTACTATGCTCATGGACAGTGACTGCTAAGGGGTATGTGGGGGAATCTTCATGATGGGGCGAGTCTAATAAACATAATGTTACTCATGGAATTGTGTATTAATGACAGAAAGATAGACAGGAAGAGAGATTAATAGATATAGATAGACAAGAAATGAATTAATGCATGAATAAATAAATATATATGTACATAAACACATACATAAAAAGAAAGAAAGCAGAAGCCCAGCTGAAAAAAGACACACAAACCCCTGTGTTTACCACAGCACTATTAACAACAGCCAATCTACAATAACAGGAGCTACATTAAGGTTACTACATGCCCCAGATAAAGTCCACCAAACATACCACATGACAGTCACTGTCCGTCAGCATAGTAAGATGCTATAGAATTACTATTTGAACTCTCTGTACTAGACAGACTTCCGCACGGGAGGTACCCACACACTATGTGAGCTAATCATAATGCCCCCTGTTCTCCCTTCTCCCTCCCTTCACAACCAGTCTTTCTAGTCCCTTAAGCTTTGGTAAATTGGTGATGGATGGAGTCTACTAAACATAATGATACTCATGTAGTTGTTGACTAATGACAAATGAGTAAATAATAAATAAGCAACTACATAAATGAATACATACATAAAAAAATAAATAATAAAATGCAGCAGTCCAGTTTAAAACAGACATGTGGACCCCTATGTTTAACACACCACTATTTATAATAACCAAGCTAAGTGTCCAACAGAAGATGAAAAGTGCAATTTTATTCAGCCAAAACAAAACAAGAAATCCTACCATTTACAACAACATGGATGGAGCTAGAGGGTAATATGTACAGTGAAATAACCCAGGCGCAGAAAGACAGGTATCAAATGATATCACTAACCTCTCAGAAGGAGAAGCAAGAGAAACTGAGTGAACAAAACAGCACCAGATTCATAGAAGCCAAGAATGGACTAACATTTACCAAAGGGAAAGAGACCGGTGTGGATAGCTGGGACTGGACGGATAAGGGGAGAGGGAAAGAAAGCGTGCATTGCGATTAGCACGTATAATGTGGGGGGGGAGGGGTCCCAGAGAGGCCTGTACATCACAGAGAAGACAAGTAGTGATCTTACAGCATCTTACTATGCTGATGGCCAGTGACTGTGAAGGGGTATGTGGGGAGATCTTGGTGAAGGGGGGAGCCTAGTAAACATAATGTCCTCCATGTAATTGTAGATTAATGGTACCAAAATATTTAAAAAATTATAAATTGAATTAAGGAATGCAGAAAAGTGGAGACGTTTCATAAAAGAAGAGATACAAATGGCCAAAGAGTCCATGGAAAAATATTCAGCAACAGTAGTCATCAAAGAAGAGCAAATTAAAATAACAGTGTGACATCCCAAATATGCTAGAATGATTAAAAAAAACAAAACCTGACACTGCCAGACCTCAACTGTTGATCAATCTGGTGGGCATGTAAAATGGTACACCATTTTGGGAAAAAGATCTGGCAGTTTGGATAAACTTAAAAACATACTGACCTTATGGCCCTGCAATTCCACTTGTTAGCTTTTACTCAAATGAAAATGGGTGCTTATGCTTACAAAAAGACCTATACACAAACCTTCTCAGAGACTATATTCACAGTAGGCCAAACTATAAACAGGCTTCTTAAAACATCTGTGGTTTATTCATAGAAAGAAGTACTACTCATCAATAGAAAGGACTGAATCACCAATACAAGGTGATTGAATCTCACAGACATGCTGTGTAAAAAACCTTATGCAAACACAAACCGACAATTGCAGGCGCGCCGGTCGGGCGGTGGGCAGGGGCGTTGGGCATGGGCGGGGCCGAAGGCGCCGCGGGGCGGAGCCAGGAGGTGGCGAGGGGTGGGCGCGCCGGGCGCGGGGAGCTGTCAGCGGCCGCTCTCACAGGGCCGCGTCGCTGGCTGCACCCTTCCGCCAGGAGGAGGCCTTCAGGGAACTTGCGCGGCGGCGGCGGTTCGCTGCTTCCTGGGGAGGGAGGAGCGTTCGTGTGAGCGAGGCCAGGCAGGAGGCCTACACTCGAGCGCCTCCCGAGCCCGTGCCCGCGCCCACACCCGCACCCGCTGGTCCCCAGCCCGGAGGTTCCTCGAGGTCGCCTCGGAGGCGGGCCCCGGCGGCGGCGGCGTGCCCTGGCGGAAGCGGCTCAGCAGACAAGCGGCCTCAGGGTACCGGGCGCCGCCGGGGCCGCCGCGCAGGTGCCTTGGCAAAATGACCCCGGGGTCACCGCGGCGCGGTGCCTGATGGGGGAGGCCGGGGAGCCCCTGCGGACCAACCGAGAGAGCTCAGCAGCTTGCAGGGACAGGCGGGACGCCCGCTGGGAGCTCACCCTGCTGCAACCCTCGCCTCCCTTTTTTATTTTTCCTGGCTTTCATCGTTATCTAGTCAGGAATCCGCGGGTTTCTTTTCACTATCATTGATCAACAATTATATGAGCAATATTAGAGTTAGTAGACTCCCCAGATCATCAAGTTCCCTCCCTACCACATACCCTATTAGAGTCACTATCCGTCAGCATAGTACGATTCTATAGAATCACTACTTGACTTCTCTGTATTACACTGACTTCCACGTGGAACCCCTCCCACATTATGGGAGCTAATCTTAATGCCCCCTTTCCACCCTTCTGCTTCCCTTCCCAACCAGCCTTCCTAGACGCTTACCTTTGGAAAATTGGTGATGGGGGGAGTCTAGTAAACATAATGTTACCCATGTAATTGGAGATTAATGACAAGTAAATAAATAAATAAATGATAGAATGCAGCAGCCCAGTTTTCAAAAGACATGTGCGCCCCTATGTCTATCACAGCACTATTCACAATAGCCAAGCTAACTGTCCATCAGAAGATGAGCAGTGGAATATTATTAGGCCCTATGCAGAACAGAAATCCCATCACTTGCAACAACATGGATGGAGCTAGAGGGTATTATGCACAGTGAAATAAACCCAGTGGAGAAAGACAAGTATGAAGTGATTTCACCAACCTTTGGAAAAGGAAATCCAAGAGAAACTGCATGAACAAAAGGGCACTAGATTCACAGAACCCAAGAAGACACTGACAGTTACCAAAGGGCAAGGGACTGTGGTGGATAGTTGAGAATGGAGGGATAATGGGAGAGGGAAAGAAAGCGTGCATTACGATTAGCACGTATAATGTGGGAGCGGGGTCACAGGGAGGGCTGTACAACACAGAGAAGACAAGTAGTGATTCTACAGTATCTTTTTATGCTCATGGACAGTGACTGCAATGGGGTATCTTCCGGGAATCTTCGTGATCGGGGGAGTCAAGTAAATATAATGTTACTCATGCAATTGTATAATAATGACAGATAGATAGGTAGTTAGCTAGATGGAAAGACAGATAAATGAATGAATGCATAAATAAATAAATCCATATAAAGGAAGACAGAAAGAAAGTTAGATAGAATGTTAGAGAGACTGAAAAATAGATGGATAGATAGATAGATAGATGGATAAATAGATAGATATGTAGATAGAAAGACAGATGAATGAATACATGACTAAATAAATACATACATGAGAGGGAAGGAAGGAAGGAAGGAGGGAGGGAGGGAGGGAGGGAGGAAGAAAGGAAGGAAGGAAGGAAGGAAGGAGTAAAGCACCAGCCCAGTTTTAAAAATCTACAATGATATGAGCTACATGATGGTTACTACACTCCCCAGATCAAGTCCACGCAACATACTCCATTACAGTCAGTGTCCATCAGCTTAGCAAGATGCTACAGAGTCACGACTTAAACTCTCTGTACTATACTGACTTTCCCGTGGGACCTCCCCACACATAATGTGAGCTGGTCGTAATGCCCCCTGTACACCCTTCTCCCTCCCTTCCCAACCAGCCTTCCTAGTCCCTTACTTCCATAAATTAGTGATGGGGAGGGTCAAGTAAACATAATGTTACTCATGTAGATGTAGACTAATGATAAGAAAACAATAAGTAAGGAAGAGTACATACATGGATACATACATAAAAAATAAAGAATAGAATACAGCAGACCAGTTTAGAAGAGACATGTGCACCCCTATGTTTATCACAGCACTATACACAATAGCCAAGGTAAGTGTCCATCAGTAGATGAACAGTGGAATATTATTCAGCCAGATGAAGAAAACCAATCCTACCATTTACAACAACATGGATGGAGCTAGAGGGTATTATGCTCAGTGAAATAAGCCACGCAGAAAACAAAAAGTGTCAAATGATTTCACTCACCTATGGAGTATAAAAAAAAGAAAGAGAGTGAAAGAACAAGACAGTAGTAGCCTCACCGAACCCAGGAAGGGACTCACGGTTACGAACGGGAATGTGACTGAGGAGGATGGGTTGGAAAGGAGAGAAGAGAGGGAAAATGGGGCATTACGAGTAGCACACATAATGTGGGCAGGCGGCAGGTATGGTCAAGGCAGTATAACACAGCAAAGATCAGTAGCACTTCTACAGCATATTCCTGGGCTGATGGACATTGACTCTTAAGGGCTATGTGTGGGGGGGAATTGGTAATGGGGGTAGTCTAACAACCATAATGTTGCTCATGGAACTGTTTAGTACTGACACCAAAATAAAAGGAAACACACAGTACCTTGGGTCTGGATTCCAAGTTTACCTGATGCTGTCAAGTTGGTCAGTGTCCACCTCACCAGAATCACAGCTGCTCCTTAAAGCATACACATTCTGTCTCTAGGAAAGAGGCACCACTGTGACATCATGGAATTTCCAGGCAACAGTGCTGCTCTTGCAAACTCCACCCCCATGGCGGGCACTGCCCAGCCGTGGGGAGCTGCATCACAAGATGAACAGGGAATATTATTCACCATATAAATAATGATTTCACTCGTGATTGGAGTATCAGAACAAAGAAAGTACTGAAGGAGAAAACATGAGCAGTCTCACAGAAACCAGGAATGGACTACAAGTTACCAAAGGGAAAGAGACCGGGGTGGATAGTTGGGACAGGAGGGATAAAGGGAGAGGGAAAGAAAGTGTGCTTTACGATTAGCATGTATAATGTGGGAGGGGGGGTCACAGGGAGGGCTGTACAACACAGAGAAGACAAGTAGTGATTCTACAGTGTCTTACTATGCTCATGGACAGTGACTGCTAAGGGGTATGTGGGGGAATCTTCATGATGGGGCGAGTCTAATAAACATAATGTTACTCATGGAATTGTGTATTAATGACAGAAAGAAAGACAGGAAGAGAGATTAATAGATATAGATAGACAAGAAATGAATTAATGCATGAATAAATAAATATATATGTACATAAACACATACATAAAAAGAAAGAAAGCAGAAGCCCAGCTGAAAAAAGACACACAAACCCCTGTGTTTACCACAGCACTATTAACAACAGCCAATCTACAATAACAGTAGCTACATTAAGGTTACTACATGCCCCAGATAAAGTCCACCAAACATACCACATTACAGTCACTGTCCGTCAGCATAGTAAGATGCTATAGAATTACTATTTGAACTCTCTGTACTAGACAGACTTCCGCACGGGAGGTACCCACACACTATGTGAGTTAATCATAATGCCCCCTGTTCACCCTTCTCCCTCCCATCACAACCAGTCTTTCTAGTCCCTTAAGCTTTTGTAAATTGGTGATGGATGGAGTCTACTAAACATAATGTTACTCATGTAGTTGATGACTAATGACAAATGAGTAAATAATAAATAAGCAACTACATAAATGAATACATACATTAAAAAAATAATAAAATGCAGCAGTCCATTTAAAAACATACATGTGCACCCCTATGTTTAACACACCACTATTTATAATAACCAAGCTAAGTGTCCAACAGAAGATGAAAAGTGCAATTTTATTCAGCCAAAACAAAACAAGAAATCCTACCATTTACAACAACATGGATGGAGCTAGAGGGTAATATGCACAGTGAAATAACCCAGGCGCAGAAAGACAGGTATCAAATGATATCACTAACCTCTCAGAAGGAGAAGCAAGAGAAACTGAGTGAACAAAACAGCACCAGATTCATAGAAGCCAAGAATGGACTAACATTTACCAAAGGGAAAGAGACCGGTGTGGATAGCTGGGACTGGACGGATAAGGGGAGAGGGAAAGAAAGCGTGCATTGCGATTAGCACGTATAATGTGGGGGGGGAGGGGTCCCAGAGATGCCTGTACATCACAGAGAAGACAAGTAGTGATCTTACAGCATCTTACTATGCTGATGGACAGTGACTGTGAAGGGGTATGTGGGGAGATCTTGGTGAAGGGGGGAGCCTAGTAAACATAATGTCCTCCATGTAATTGTAGATTAATGATACCAAAATATTAAAAAAAATTATAAATTGAATTAAGGAATGCAGAAAAGTGGAGACGTTTCATAAAAGAAGAGATACAAATGGCCAAAGAGTCCATGGAAAAATATTCAGCAACAGTAGTCATCAAAGAAGAGCAAATTAAAATAACAGTGTGACATCCCAAATATGCTAGAATGATTAAAAAAAACAAAACCTGACACTGCCAGACCTCAACTGTTGATCAATCTGGTGGGCATGTAAAATGGTACACCATTTTGGGAAAAAGATCTGGCAGTTTGGATAAACTTAAAAACATACTGCCCTCATGGCCCTGCAATTCCACTTGCAGGCTTTTACTCAAATGAAAATGGGTGCTTATGCTTACAAAAAGACCTATACACAAACCTTCTCAGAGACTATATTCACAGTAGGCCAAACTAAAAACAGGCTTCTTAAAACATCTGTGGTTTATTCATAGAAAGAAGTACTACTCATCAATAGAAAGGACTGAATCACCAATACAAGGTGATTGAATCTCACAGACATGTTGTGTAAAAAACCTTATGCAAACACAAACCGACAATTGCAGGCGCGCCGGTCGGGCGGTGGGCAGGGGCGTTGGGCATGGGCGGGGCCGAAGGCGCCGCGGGGCGGAGCCAGGAGGTGGCGAGGGGTGGGCGCGCCGGGCGCGGGGAGCTGTCAGCGGCCGCTCTCACAGGGCCGCGTCGCTGGCTGCACCCTTCCGCCAGGAGGAGGCCTTCAGGGAACTTGGGCGGCGGCGGCGGTTCGCTGCTTCCTGGGGAGGGAGGAGCGTTCGTGTGAGCGAGGCCAGGCAGGAGGCCTACACTCGAGCGCCTCCCGAGCCCGTGCCCGCGCCCACACCCGCACCCGCTGGTCCCCAGCCCGGAGGTTCCTCGAGGTCGCCTCGGAGGCGGGCCCCGGCGGCGGCGGGCCCTGGCGGAAGCGGCTCAGCAGACAAGCGGCCTCAGGGTACCGGGCGCCGCGGGGGCCGCCGCGCAGGTGCCTTGGCAAAATGACCCCGGGGTCACCGCGGCGCGGTGCCTGATGGGGGAGGCCGGGGAGCCCCTGCGGACCAACCGAGAGAGCTCAGCAGCTTGCAGGGACAGGCGGGACGCCCGCTGGGAGCTCACCCTGCTGCAACCCTCGCCTCCCTTTTTTATTTTTCCTGGCTTTCATCGTTATCTAGTCAGGAATCCGCGGGTTTCTTTTCACTATCATTGATCAACAATTATATGAGCAATATTAGAGTTAGTAGACTCCCCAGATCATCAAGTTCCCTCCCTACCGCATACCCTATTAGAGTCACTATCCGTCAGCATAGTACGATTCTATAGAATCACTACTTGACTTCTCTGTATTACACTGACTTCCACGTGGAACCCCTCCCACATTATGGGAGCTAATCTTAATGCCCCCTTTCCACCCTTCTGCTTCCCTTCCCAACCAGCCTTCCTAGACGCTTACCTTTGGAAAATTGGTGATGGGGGGAGTCTAGTAAACATAATGTTACCCATGTAATTGGAGATTAATGACAAGTAAATAAATAAATAAATGATAGAATGCAGCAGCCCAGTTTTCAAAAGACATGTGCGCCCCTATGTCTATCACAGCACTATTCACAATAGCCAAGCTAACTGTCCATCAGAAGATGAGCAGTGGAATATTATTATGCCCTATGAAGAACAGAAATCCCATCACTTGCAACAACATGGATGGAGCTAGAGGGTATTATGCACAGTGAAATAAACCCAGTGGAGAAAGACAAGTATGAAGTGATTTCACCAACATTTGGAAAAGGAAATCCAAGAGAAACTGCATGAACAAAAGGGCACTAGATTCACAGAACCCAAGAAGACACTGACAGTTACCAAAGGGCAAGGGACTGTGGTGGATAGTTGAGAATGGAGGGATAATGGGAGAGGGAAAGAAAGCGTGCATTACGATTAGCACGTATAATGTGGGAGCGGGGTCACAGGGAGGGCTGTACAACACAGAGAAGACAAGTAGTGATTCTACAGTATCTTTTTATGCTCATGGACAGTGACTGCAATGGGGTATCTTCCGGGAATCTTCGTGATCGGGGGAGTCAAGTAAATATAATGTTACTCATGCAATTGTATAATAATGACAGATAGATAGGTAGTTAGCTAGATGGAAAGACAGATAAATGAATGAATGCATAAATAAATAAATCCATATAAAGGAAGACAGAAAGAAAGTTAGATAGAATGTTAGAGAGACTGAAAAATAGATGGATAGATAGATAGATAGATGGATAAATAGATAGATATGTAGATAGAAAGACAGATGAATGAATACATGACTAAATAAATACATACATGAGAGGGAAGGAAGGAAGGAAGGAGGGAGGGAGGGAGGGAGGGAGGAAGAAAGGAAGGAAGGAAGGAAGGAAGGAGTAAAGCACCAGCCCAGTTTTAAAAATCTACAATGATATGAGCTACATGATGGTTACTACACTCCCCAGATCAAGTCCACGCAACATACTCCATTACAGTCAGTGTCCATCAGCTTAGCAAGATGCTACAGAGTCACGACTTAAACTCTCTGTACTATACTGACTTTCCCGTGGGACCTCCCCACACATAATGTGAGCTGGTCGTAATGCCCCCTGTACACCCTTCTCCCTCCCTTCCCAACCAGCCTTCCTAGTCCCTTACTTCCATAAATTAGTGATGGGGAGGGTCAAGTAAACATAATGTTACTCATGTAGATGTAGACTACTGATAAGAAAACAATAAGTAAGGAAGAGTACATACATGGATACATACATAAAAAATAAAGAATAGAATACAGCAGACCAGTTTAGAAGAGACATGTGCACCCCTATGTTTATCACAGCACTATACACAATAGCCAAGGTAAGTGTCCATCAGTAGATGAACAGTGGAATATTATTCAGCCAGATGAAGAAAACCAATCCTACCATTTACAACAACATGGATGGAGCTAGAGGGTATTATGCTCAGTGAAATAAGCCACGCAGAAAACAAAAAGTGTCAAATGATTTCACTCACCTATGGAGTATAAAAAAAAGAAAGAGAGTGAAAGAACAAGACAGTAGTAGCCTCACCGAACCCAGGAAGGGACTCACGCTTACGAACGGGAATGTGACTGAGGAGGATGGGTTGGAAAGGAGAGAAGAGAGGGAAAATGGGGCATTACGAGTAGCACACATAATGTGGGCAGGCGGCAGGTATGGTCAAGGCAGTATAACACCGCAAAGATCAGTAGCACTTCTACAGCATATTCCTGGGCTGATGGACATTGACTCTTAAGGGCTATGTGTGGGGGGGAATTGGTAATGGGGGTAGTCTAACAACCATAATGTTGCTCATGGAACTGTTTAGTACTGACACCAAAATAAAAGGAAACACACAGTACCTTGGGTCTGGATTCCAAGTTTACCTGATGCTGTCAAGTTGGTCAGTGACCACCTCACCAGAATCACAGCTGCTCCTCTAAGCATACACATTCTGTCTCTAGGAAAGAGGCACCACTGTGACATCATGGAATTTCCAGGCAACAGTGCTGCTCTTGCAAACTCCACCCCCATGGCGGGCACTGCCCAGCCGTGGGGAGCTGCATCACAAGATGAACAGGGAATATTATTCACCATATAAATAATGATTTCACTCGTGATTGGAGTATCAGAACAAAGAAAATACTGAAGGAGAAAACATGAGCAGTCTCACAGAAACCAGGAATGGACTACAAGTTACCAAAGGGAAAGAGACCGGGGTGGATAGTTGGGACAGGAGGGATAAAGGGAGAGGGAAAGAAAGTGTGCTTTACGATTAGCATGTATAATGTGGGAGGGGGGGTCACAGGGAGGGCTGTACAACACAGAGAAGACAAGTAGTGATTCTACAGTGTCTTACTATGCTCATGGACAGTGACTGCTAAGGGGTATGTGGGGGAATCTTCATGATGGGGCGAGTCTAATAAACATAATGTTACTCATGGAATTGTGTATTAATGACAGAAAGATAGACAGGAAGAGAGATTAATAGATATAGATAGACAAGAAATGAATTAATGCATGAATAAATAAATATATATGTACATAAACACATACATAAAAAGAAAGAAAGCAGAAGCCCAGCTGAAAAAAGACACACAAACCCCTGTGTTTACCACAGCACTATTAACAACAGCCAATCTACAATAACAGGAGCTACATTAAGGTTACTACATGCCCCAGATAAAGTCCACCAAACATACCACATGACAGTCACTGTCCGTCAGCATAGTAAGATGCTATAGAATTACTATTTGAACTCTCTGTACTAGACAGACTTCCGCACGGGAGGTACCCACACACTATGTGAGCTAATCATAATGCCCCCTGTTCTCCCTTCTCCCTCCCTTCACAACCAGTCTTTCTAGTCCCTTAAGCTTTGGTAAATTGGTGATGGATGGAGTCTACTAAACATAATGATACTCATGTAGTTGTTGACTAATGACAAATGAGTAAATAATAAATAAGCAACTACATAAATGAATACATACATAAAAAAATAAATAATAAAATGCAGCAGTCCAGTTTAAAACAGACATGTGGACCCCTATGTTTAACACACCACTATTTATAATAACCAAGCTAAGTGTCCAACAGAAGATGAAAAGTGCAATTTTATTCAGCCAAAACAAAACAAGAAATCCTACCATTTACAACAACATGGATGGAGCTAGAGGGTAATATGTACAGTGAAATAACCCAGGCGCAGAAAGACAGGTATCAAATGATATCACTAACCTCTCAGAAGGAGAAGCAAGAGAAACTGAGTGAACAAAACAGCACCAGATTCATAGAAGCCAAGAATGGACTAACATTTACCAAAGGGAAAGAGACCGGTGTGGATAGCTGGGACTGGACGGATAAGGGGAGAGGGAAAGAAAGCGTGCATTGCGATTAGCACGTATAATGTGGGGGGGGAGGGGTCCCAGAGAGGCCTGTACATCACAGAGAAGACAAGTAGTGATCTTACAGCATCTTACTATGCTGATGGACAGTGACTGTGAAGGGGTATGTGGGGAGATCTTGGTGAAGGGGGGAGCCTAGTAAACATAATGTCCTCCATGTAATTGTAGATTAATGATACCAAAATATTTTAAAAATTATAAATTGAATTAAGGAATGCAGAAAAGTGGAGACGTTTCATAAAAGAAGAGATACAAATGGCCAAAGAGTCCATGGAAAAATATTCAGCAACAGTAGTCATCAAAGAAGAGCAAATTAAAATAACAGTGTGACATCCCAAATATGCTAGAATGATTAAAAAAAACAAAACCTGACACTGCCAGACCTCAACTGTTGATCAATCTGGTGGGCATGTAAAATGGTACACCATTTTGGGAAAAAGATCTGGCAGTTTGGATAAACTTAAAAACATACTGCCCTCATGGCCCTGCAATTCCACTTGCAGGCTTTTACTCAAATGAAAATGGGTGCTTATGCTTACAAAAAGACCTATACACAAACCTTCTCAGAGACTATATTCACAGTAGGCCAAACTAAAAACAGGCTTCTTAAAACATCTGTGGTTTATTCATAGAAAGAAGTACTACTCATCAATAGAAAGGACTGAATCACCAATACAAGGTGATTGAATCTCACAGACATGCTGTGTAAAAAACCTTATGCAAACACAAACCGACAATTGCAGGCGCGCCGGTCGGGCGGTGGGCAGGGGCGTTGGGCATGGGCGGGGCCGAAGGCGCCGCGGGGCGGAGCCAGGAGGTGGCGAGGGGTGGGCGCGCCGGGCGCGGGGAGCTGTCAGCGGCCGCTCTCACAGGGCCGCGTCGCTGGCTGCACCCTTCCGCCAGGAGGAGGCCTTCAGGGAACTTGCGCGGCGGCGGCGGTTCGCTGCTTCCTGGGGAGGGAGGAGCGTTCGTGTGAGCGAGGCCAGGCAGGAGGCCTACACTCGAGCGCCTCCCGAGCCCGTGCCCGCGCCCACACCCGCACCCGCTGGTCCCCAGCCCGGAGGTTCCTCGAGGTCGCCTCGGAGGCGGGCCCCGGCGGCGGCGGGCCCTGGCGGAAGCGGCTCAGCAGACAAGCGGCCTCAGGGTACCGGGCGCCGCCGGGGCCGCCGCGCAGGTGCCTTGGCAAAATGACCCCGGGGTCACCGCGGCGCGGTGCCTGATGGGGGAGGCCGGGGAGCCCCTGCGGACCAACCGAGAGAGCTCAGCAGCTTGCAGGGACAGGCGGGACGCCCGCTGGGAGCTCACCCTGCTGCAACCCTCGCCTCCCTTTTTTATTTTTCCTGGCTTTCATCGTTATCTAGTCAGGAATCCGCGGGTTTCTTTTCACTATCATTGATCAACAATTATATGAGCAATATTAGAGTTAGTAGACTCCCCAGATCATCAAGTTCCCTCCCTACCACATACCCTATTAGAGTCACTATCCGTCAGCATAGTACGATTCTATAGAATCACTACTTGACTTCTCTGTATTACACTGACTTCCACGTGGAACCCCTCCCACATTATGGGAGCTAATCTTAATGCCCCCTTTCCACCCTTCTGCTTCCCTTCCCAACCAGCCTTCCTAGACGCTTACCTTTGGAAAATTGGTGATGGGGGGAGTCTAGTAAACATAATGTTACCCATGTAATTGGAGATTAATGACAAGTAAATAAATAAATAAATGATAGAATGCAGCAGCCCAGTTTTCAAAAGACATGTGCGCCCCTATGTCTATCACAGCACTATTCACAATAGCCAAGCTAACTGTCCATCAGAAGATGAGCAGTGGAATATTATTAGGCCCTATGCAGAACAGAAATCCCATCACTTGCAACAACATGGATGGAGCTAGAGGGTATTATGCACAGTGAAATAAACCCAGTGGAGAAAGACAAGTATGAAGTGATTTCACCAACCTTTGGAAAAGGAAATCCAAGAGAAACTGCATGAACAAAAGGGCACTAGATTCACAGAACCCAAGAAGACACTGACAGTTACCAAAGGGCAAGGGACTGTGGTGGATAGTTGAGAATGGAGGGATAATGGGAGAGGGAAAGAAAGCGTGCATTACGATTAGCACGTATAATGTGGGAGCGGGGTCACAGGGAGGGCTGTACAACACAGAGAAGACAAGTAGTGATTCTACAGTATCTTTTTATGCTCATGGACAGTGACTGCAATGGGGTATCTTCCGGGAATCTTCGTGATCGGGGGAGTCAAGTAAATATAATGTTACTCATGCAATTGTATAATAATGACAGATAGATAGGTAGTTAGCTAGATGGAAAGACAGATAAATGAATGAATGCATAAATAAATAAATCCATATAAAGGAAGACAGAAAGAAAGTTAGATAGAATGTTAGAGAGACTGAAAAATAGATGGATAGATAGATAGATAGATGGATAAATAGATAGATACGTAGATAGAAAGACAGATGAATGAATACATGACTAAATAAATACATACATGAGAGGGAAGGAAGGAAGGAAGGAGGGAGGGAGGGAGGGAGGGAGGAAGAAAGGAAGGAAGGAAGGAAGGAAGGAGCAAAGCACCAGCCCAGTTTTAAAAATCTACAATGATATGAGCTACATGATGGTTACTACACTCCCCAGATCAAGTCCACGCAACATACTCCATTACAGTCAGTGTCCATCAGCTTAGCAAGATGCTACAGAGTCACGACTTAAACTCTCTGTACTATACTGACTTTCCCGTGGGACCTCCCCACACATAATGTGAGCT